>NW_025964112.1:59958711-62358711 GCF_023055435.1 Haliotis rufescens | reverse complement strand
ATGTATACATATATCTAACCAGTACTTGGCACTACATCAGCTCCACACAGCGGCAAAACCTGCACATGGAAACCGGTTGATCTGGCATAGTATTAATCTTGACCGAGCAGGAAGACAAGGCCAACTAAAGAAAGATATGGGCTCATTGCCATCGTTAACCCTCGCAGGTCTGGACTTCCTACAGTTGTAGGCTCAGCACGTGTCTATCAGTTTGCACATATGTAATAAGTTAAAGTTTGTACAGTATATTGTGTTAAGTAAAATAGTTTTTCCTCTCGTGGAATGTGGATGTGTACATTGCATTGTATGGACTAAATGTTTTGCCTCTCAGGGAAGGTATATATATACAGTTTCGTCTTTGAGAGAATGTGTATATTTACGGTGTATGATCACAGGGTAAACCCTTTGTGTCTCACAGCACATCATATTTATATTCTCTCATTGAATCATAATATTCACCATATTGTACTCTACAGAACTGCGAAGGATATCATTTTACGATCCGTTGGTGTCGAATTAACAATGTATCTTTTTACTCTTCATTTAGCGAGGGGAATTTCGAATTCGAGTTTTATCATTCTGCAGTTTAATACACCCCTGCTGACATAAACAGACTGATATGTATAGCATTAAAGAAGCATCTCCCTGTACATTAACTCGTTATTCCTGATAATGCTTACAGGCACATGTCATGTCTTAAAGTGTATATGACATGGACTGTATGTATAATGGCATAGATTATGTATAATGTAAACCAACAATACCAAAAGGGAACTGTTTGTCGCTTTTATTCTTTAGATTACAGACCGACTTAGGAATTTACAAGATCGCTGATGATTATACACTTATATATTTCAAGGTCGATCTTCACAGCAACCTAGCGCTTATCAACAACATGTGGTCTACATAGACCTATGTACAGTATATAACAACAGTTGACGTACAGTTCTTGCAACTTATCCTCATTAAAAGCATAGATAGGTTCCCTCCCTTGTTTTTTGTGCTGCCACAAGAGGCAGTAGTGGATAGTTCATTTTAATGCTCAGCTTTTCTGGACGAAAACGAAATAAACTTTGGTAAATTTCAGTTTATTAACACCGAACGCAACAGGGGGCTCACCTACTGTAAGCTACGTCTGCTAAAATGCAGTTATTTTGGCGTTATTAAATACAGTGATAGTTAAATACAATGTATAGTCTTAAGAATGATAGATTAGACCCAAATGTCACAATACTGCTCAGAACACTGGAGATACACATTACTCAAACAATGTTAATTTGGTTATGTTATATAATTTTTTCTCTGTTCTGCAGTTTCATTTCGCACTATCTTCACATGTGAAGCACAAAGGGTCAAATATCACTAAACGTATTAGCACTACAATTGGAAATTACACCATATAGCACGTTAACACAGGGTCCAGCTGTACCATATTCGTACATCCAGGAATAATTAAATCCTCTGTCTCCACAATGCACCGTTGTATTTTGCAATACCTAGTTGATGCCATTTACCAGTTATCCCTTCCTCCGGGAAGAAGTAATTGTTTCAAATGCACAAATAAGTGAACTTGCCGAAACAAGTTCTCCACTGACCACAACAGAAAAAAGGCTTTTCTTAAAGTACACCTTTTCCTTCGACGAGAAAGCCATTTGAGATCGAAAATCTCCAGTAGTGCACACTCACACACTAATACACCCAGTTGCAAGATTCATCACAATGACGTCACAACTGAAGTGAGACTGTGTCCGTTGATACCACTGCTTCACGTGGGTTTTAGTATTCTGTGCTCCCATAGTTTCGTACTCGCAATGGTGTAGCCATAGTTTCGTACACACGTCAAGCACATTTTACTTGTATCCAATACTTGATGGAACCTTTTCGAAAGAAATATTTGATTTGGTTGCAGAACTGCTTCCATGAGCAAATGCTTTTTACACCACGCAATCACCTGGCGCAACCGAAACACGACGTAAATCCAATTGCAAGACAAACGCATTCCTTACTTGTCTGAAATGGATGGTGGCGTGTACTGGACACAATTCAAAAATGGAACAGTACTCCGTACATCGAAATCAAGGTGCATTACTACTAACGTGTGTTTTTCTTTTTTGCCTTCTGTTGTTCTTATTATTCTTCCTCCTCCTCCTCTTCTTCTTCTTCTTCCGTTGTTTCGTTTTGTTGTGTTCATCAACAGTCTTTTTGCACTTGCAGCTTTTTACCACTTTAATCTTATATGTCCTATAGGTCTTGTCCTGGCAGAGCAGGCGGACTTTCTTCCGCCTAACCATGTCCTCCTCACACTCCCATTCTCTCAATTTATCATTAGACCAATATTTCACAAATTCCGAATACCATGGCAGTTGTCTGATTGGTAAACAGTTTCCTGCACACACCACTTCATTAATAGGCTTCGTCGACGTACAGAAGCCATCCGATATATAGCGTTTGGCTCTCAACTGTCGACATCCAACTTGAATATCATCTGCAGGTAGAAAACACAGATTATCATTTGCTTTTAACACTGAAACCTAATTACAAACATTGCTATCAAAGTTTGGTTTTAAGTGTTTACCTTATGAGAGTAGACCAAAAAGAGTCACAGCTGTGAAATTACTTCAACATAAACTAAATGCACATTATGATCAATATTATTATGTGCTCATGCTCAGATTGTAAGCATATTTAAAAGAAAGTCACATATCACATAGTTTATTAAGAACTTAATCCTTACCACGAGCTATCAAAGTAAATCCACATACTTCTAGTATGGGAACATTCGTGTGTAATCAGCATACCACATGGTAGGCGATGAAATGCTTACAACTATCTCAAATCTAGATATATAGCTCTTTCTTACGTGTAGAGAATAGGTCTACAAATAATGTGTCCTATCTCAAATGTTCTATTTACATATGTATGTTCTCCTTGGATGGTTACACCTAAACCTCAAAATCTATCTTTTTAAAATTTTGACATAATGTGTTTTACAGGTGTCCTCGGTGCGCCAGCACATACTACTCATGCTCCACATCTTTGCAGATTACATATGTCTGAAACTCTGACAGGTCTGAGCTCGGTATTACCTTTCTGAGTGTCTGTGTACACACAGTTTAGCCTAAGATTAAAGACAGTTGCATATGTTGCTGGGATTAAAACACAAAAAGTACATTTTCGAGTGACCGTGCAATAACACGATCATACACACTTTGAACGTCTGAAAAATAAAAGTGTACATGTTAGCAAGATGTAATTGCGTACAAAGTCCCACTACAATACGCTGGTTCATTATTTCAAAGCAACTTCATTTTTCTGCCTTAACGAGCAGTTTTAAAATGGGAACTTTGGTTATTTCCAATGATCACCGTTGTATGCAAACCGTTTCAAAGAGAATGGCATATTAAACTTCCATATTAATGAGAACTCCTCACAAAAACAGAGTTCATTGTACAACTCCGACTATATTAATCACTATCAAATAGTGATGATACCAGGTGTTCGCGAAATGGTAACCGTATCCGCTGGCACCCGTCACGAACACATGCAAAGTCAAAGTCAATGCAAAATGTCTCCCTTCAAGCAACATGTGAACATGTGTTTTCACATTTAATTTACAAAGATTTATTGACCAAGTCATGCAGTATCATGTATAAGGTGGGTGCATGGGTGGCCAAGTCGTCTAAGGCGCCGCGATTCGCTGTGCAGTGTTGCGTCCCTTGGGCACGCCAGAAACCTACGATTGTGGGTTCGAATCCCGGTTCGCCCCGATTATGTTTCTAGGTTTGTCAGCACCATACCCGTGCTCCTGGGTTTCACCGAAGTGGTAAACGTCTGAGACCTGCATCACTTCGGGCTTCCCCCTACATTAAGCTGACACGCCGTGATATAACTGGAATACTGTTAAAAGCGGCGTTAAATCCAACACACTCACTCACTGACTGTATAGGGTAAGGGAGAAATATATAAAGTGAGGGTAGAAACGGAGAGGGTAAGAATGAGGTCGTATGATGTTGCGGATGAAGGGAGCACAAGCTAATTGAGAGGGTTTTAGAAGTAAATAGGTAGATAAAATACAGATTGGTAGTGTAAATCGGCTATATATAAGTAGTACGAAAATATGAGAGATTAGGTGTTAAACGTAAGCAAAAGACAAATGAATGAGTGAGTGAGTGAGTGAGTTGGGTTTAACGCCGCTTTTAACAGTATTCCAGTTATATTGCGGCGTGACAGCTTAATGTGGGAGGAAAGCCCGAAGTGATGCAGGTCGCAGACGTTTACCACTTCGGTAAAACCAACAACTACGGATATGGTGCTGACGAACCTAGAAACATAATCGGGGCGAACCGGGATTCGAACTCACAATCATAGGTTTCTGGTCTGCCCATGGGACGCAACACTGCACTGAATCACAGACGGTAAATATATAAACAGATCGATCTCACAGATGAAGCACACTAAGTAGGTCGATAAACTAGAACATGGATTGATAGGTAAATAGGTAGACAGGTCAACTATGGTGCAGGAGATAGGTAGGTCATATATTGTGCAGATATAGGTAAGGTAGGTCCTAAATAGTACACAGATAGATAGGTAGATCATATGAAACGCTAAGATAAATCACTTATGGTGAAGGGAAATGTGGGTATGTTTTAGATGAAACAGAGATGGTCAGATTTATATCAGATGATGCAGAGTTTACCAGATTTGTTTTAGAAGATGCAGAGATAGTAGATATTGTTTCAGTTGATGCGGAGATAGTCAGATATGTTTTAGATGACGCAGAGATAGGCAGATATGTTTTCGATGATGCAGAGATAGGCAGATATGTTTTAAATAAATGCAGAGATAGGCAGATATTTTTTTTTTTAAAATGCAGAGATAGTAGGTTTGTTTTAGATGATGCAGAGATGGGAAGATATGTCTTAGATAATGCAAAGATAGGCAGACATGTTTTAGATGATGCAGAGATAGGCAGATGTGTTTCAGCTGATATAGAGTTAGATAGATATGTTTCAGATGATGCAGAGATGAGCAGATAGGCCTTAGAAGATGCAGAGATAGGCAGATATGTTTTAATGATGCTGAGATAGGCAGATCTAGAAATATGATATAGAAATAGGTAGGTAGGTTATGCATGGTGCAGAGTGAGTGAATTGTGTTTAATGCCGCTTATATAATGGTATCTCGGCTTACTGTGTCAGGAAAGCCCGAATTGATGCAGATCGTAGACTTTTATGAAACCAACAAGCTCGGGATGGTGCTAACAACCTAGATACATAGTCGGGGTGGTGGGTATTTTATATATGGTGTAGAGATAGGTGGGCAGTTTATACGTAGTGTAGAGATAGGTAGGTAGTTTATATATGGTGTAGACATAGGTAGGTAGTTAACATGTGGTGTAGACATAGGTGGGTAGTTTACATGTGGTGTAGAGATAGGTAGGTAGTTACATGTGTTGTAGACATAGGTGGGTAGTTTACATGTGGTGTAGACATAGGTAGGTAGTTACATGAGGTGTAGACATAGGTGGGTAGTTTACATGTGGTGTAGACATAGGTAGGTAGTTACATGTGGTGTAGACATAGGTGGGTAGTTTACATGTGGTGTAGAGATAGGTAGGTAGTTTACATGTGGTGTAGAGATAGGTAGGTAGTTTACATATGGTGTAGAGATAGGTAGGTAGTTTACATATGGTGTAGACATAGGTAGGTAGTTACATGTGGTGTAGACATAGGTAGGTAGTTTACATGTGGTGTAGACATAGGTGGGTAGTTTATATGTGGTGTAGAGATAGGTAGGTAGTTTACATGTGGTGTAGAGATAGGTAGGTAGTTTACATATCGTATGGGGGGTGGGTAGGTAGTTTATATATGGTGTAGAGATAGGTAGGTAGTTTACATATGGTGTAGAGATAGGTAGGTAGTTTACATAAGGCGTAGAGATAGGTAGGTAGTTACATGTGGTGAAAAGATAGGTAGGTAGTTTACATGTGGTGTAGACATAGGTAGGTAGTTGACATGTGGTGAAGAGATAGGTAGGTAGTTTACATATGGTGTAGAGATAGGTAGGTAGTTTACATAAGGCGTAGAGATAGGTAAGTAGTTTACATGTGGTGTAGACATAGGTAGGTAGTTTACATATGGTGTAGAGTTGGTAGATACTTTACATGTGGTGTAGACAAAGGTAGATACTTTATGTATTGCGTAGAGATATTAGGTAGTGTTGATATTGTATAGACATAGGTACTGTATATATAGTGAAATAGGTAGGTAGTATATATATATATATGGTGTAGAGACAGAAGGTATGTCTTGTATATTGTGCAAAAAGGGGTACGTAGGTCATATATGCTGCAGAAATAGGTATGTAGGTCATCTATCGTGCAGAGATAGATGGTAGCATATATGGTGCAGAGATAGGTAGGTAGTATATATATATGGTGCAGAGATAGGTAGGTAGTATATATATGGTGCAGAGATAGGTAGGTAGTATATATATATATGGTGCAGAGATAGGTAGGTAGTATATATATATGGTGCAGAGATAGGTAGGTAGTATATATATATGGTGCAGAGATAGGTAGGTAGTATATATATATGGTGCAGAGATAGGTAGGTAGTATATATATGGTGCAGAGATAGGTAGGTAGTATATATATATGGTGCAGAGATAGGTAGGTAGTATATAAATATGGTGCAGAGATAGGTAGGTAGTATATAAATATGGTGCAGAGATAGGTAGGTAGTATATATATAGTGCAGAGATAGGTAGGTAGTTTATATATATGGTGCAGAGATAGATGGTAGCATATATTGTGCAGAGATAGGTAGGTAGTATATATATATGGTGCAGAGATAGGTAGGTATTATATATATATGGTGCAGAGATAGGTAGGTAGTATATATATGGTGCAGAGATAGGTAGGTAGTATATAAATATGGTGCAGAGATAGGTAGGTAGTATATATATAGTGCAGAGATAGGTAGGTAGTATAAATAAGGTGCAGAGATAGGTAGGTAGTATATATATGGTGCAGAGATAGATAGGTAGTATATATATGGTGCAGAGATAGGTAGGTAGTATATAAATATGGTGCAGAGATAGGTAGGTAGTATATATATGGTGCAGAGATAGGTAGGTAGTATATATATGTGATGCAGAGATAGGTAGGTAGTATATATATGTTGCAGAGATAGGTAGGTAGTATATAAATATGGTGCAGAGATAGGTAGGTAGTATATATATAGTGCAGAGATAGGTAGGTAGTATATATATATGGTGCAGAGAGAGGTAGGTAGTATATATATGGTGCAGAGATAGGTAGGTAGTATATAAATATGGTGCAGAGATAGGTAGGTAGTATATATATAGTGCAGAGATAGGTAGGTAGTATATATATATGGTGCAGAGATAGATGGTAGCATATATGGTGCAGAGATAGGTAGGTAGTATATATATATGGTGCAGAGATAGGTAGGTATTATATATATATGGTGCAGAGATAGGTAGGTAGTATATATATATGGTGCAGAGATAGGTAGGTAGTATATAAATATGGTGCAGAGATAGGTAGGTAGTATATATATAGTGCAGATATAGGTAGGTAGTATAAATAAGGTGCAGAGATAGGTAGGTAGTATATATATGGTGCAGAGATAGGTAGGTAGTATATATATGGTGCAGAGATAGGTAGGTAGTATATAAATATGGTGCAGAGATAGGTAGGTAGTATATATATGGTGCAGAGATAGGTAGGTAGTATATATATGTGGTGCAGAGATAGGTAGGTAGTATATATATGTTGCAGAGATAGGTAGGTAGTATATAAATATGGTGCAGAGATAGGTAGGTAGTATATATATAGTGCAGAGATAGGTAGGTAGTATATATATATGGTGCAGAGATAGGTAGGTAGTATATATATATATGGTGCAGAGATAGGTAGGTAGTATATATATGGTGCAGAGATAGGTAGGTAGTATATATATATATGGAGCAGAGATAGGTAGGTAGTATATATATGGTGCAGAGATAGGTAGGTAGTATATATATGGTGCAGAGATAGGTAGGTAGTATATAAATATGGTGCAGAGATAGGTAGGTAGTATATATATGGTGCAGAGATAGGTAGGTAGTATATATATATGGTGCAGAGATAGGTAGGTAGTATATATATATATGTGCAGAGATAGGTAGGTAGTATATATATGGTGCAGAGATAGGTAGGTAGTATATTTGGTGCAGAGATAGGTAGGTAGCATATATATGGTGCAGATATAGGTAAAAAGCATATATATGGTGCAGAGATAGGTAGGTAGTATATATGGTGCAGAGATAGGTAGGTATTATATATGGTGCAGAGATAGGTAGGTAGTATATATATATGGTGCAGAGATAGGTAGGTAGTATATATAGTGCAGAGATAGGTATGTAGTATATATGGTGCAGAGATAGGTAGGTATGTCTTGCTGACAAACCAGCCAAACGTTACATAGATGAATAATACACTGAGGGCAAGGTAAATCATAGACATGCGTGGTAGGTAGAACATGTATAGATACGTACTATAATTGCTATGTCACTGCATGATTCTACATAAGACTTTAGTAGACAGTTCAGTGAGGACTGAGGTGATTTGTAGTAAGGTATATACAGGTGGGTAACTCATTTTTAAAGTAGATATTTTACAGGCAAAAAGGATTTACATATCGTCGAATGTTAGTGAAAGCGTGAAGCAGTAGGTTAGATAGCAGAACATGGCTTGAGGGGTAGGAAAATATGTCGAAAATGAAAGGGACTGGGGTGTAAGGATAGGTACAAGTAGATAGACAGTAAGAAGATAGAGATAGACAGATTTCAAAGCTACGTTATCAATGTTACTAAAAATGACATCGAAAGACGATCGACAGAACTTGAGTTGGGATAACGAATGGATTGTGCAAACTGTCAGAGACCAAACCTAGACTAAGGATTGACTATAGTCTGACAAATAGCTAACCCGAGGTACCACAACAGTTGACTAAACTAAGCCGTGTAGCTCACCTTTTATAGGTCACAAAGGATTGACTAGAAGAGTGAATATGTGGTTCGCCTAACGTACTATTAGGATTGACGATAGACTGACATGTATCAAGCCGGGGTATCGCAACAGTTGACGTATGTCGTGTAGCTCACCTTACATGTCATTTAGGATTGACTAAAATATGAATATGTAGTTAGTACTTAACGTAACATAAGGACTGACTAGAGAATGACATGTGTAGCTAAATAACGTACAATAAATGATCAACGTGAGCATAGCATATGCTGGTAAAAGGTGCATCTGTAACCTACATATAAGAGAATACAAATAGGTGTGATATTTGTAGGTTGAAACAGGTAAATACTGGAAATATAAAATCTATCACAACTGGACAAAATATGCTTAAACCAATATATAACAACAGCATCTGAAAACGATATATTAGCCTACGTGAATTATAATTATTGTAGACAATCATAATTTAATTTGATTAATGTTTTTACAGTGCAAGAGAGAACATGATAGTATAATGATATGGTAAATATACATTTTAAACATTCAAAGTCATAGAATACATTTCGTTCCGTCAAACTAAATGCTTGTCTAAAATACAATAGTAAATTTCTTCGAAATAGTTCATCCTGTCATAAATAGAGGGAATGTAAATTTAATCATAGATCATTTTCAAATAAAGAATTATTTTTATGAAATTCTAATTTATCGAACAATAAATCTCTTTTTAAATTCTATACGTCAGCATTGCGATTCTGCATATCGGAGACCGTGCCCTTTCCTGCACCGTAGTCACAGCCAACAGCCCGTCGGGATTCGATGTAACCTGTAAGTCTGTTGTATACAGGCTCAGTGCTGGAGGTATTCCAACCCGGCAACTATAGAGACTTCGCCTTTCTGCGTCGCGGGTTTCATTGTACGCGGCCGGTAGCAGTACGAAACGGGGATACTGGGGCTTGAGCTATCAAAAGAAACCTTTGAGGAAAGCTAAGGCTGCAGTAAGTGTGTCGACTCACTGAAAGTTACTTCACTTCACAGGTGCACCTTTCAGCGAAAAACCCGTAATTTGCTTTTATTTCCATTTGAATTGATTAGACGTAGGAATGTATAACCAGATACCTCGCCATAGCGATTCAGAGAGTAAACATTGGATTTTGTCCTCATTGAACGAGGCTGAGGATATCCTTCGGCTTGAGTCCCTCTAAACATAGAGGCTGTGTACAGGTGTTGAAAGCCCACTTGTGACATCGGTAAACCACCTGCTACTACTGTTTTCAATGCTATTTACCGTTTGAGACATGAATGTTTGTCTTGAAGAAAAAACCCGATTCATTAAGGAGAAGCTTAAGGGTGAATGGATATGTCCTTAAACACGCTCTTGTTTTCGTCCTGTTCGTTAAGTTAATATGTTCAAATCAAATTATGGGTATCATATGTGTTACAAATGAAGGATGTTTTACTGACGTGGTGAATGATGAAATGTGTGATGAAATGAACATGTATGGCACTAGCAGTAGCAGTAGTAGTAGTAGTAGTAGAAGTAGTAGTAGTAGAAGTAGAAGTAGTAGCAGTAGAAGTAGTAGTAGTAGCAGTAGTAGAAGAAGAAGTAGAAGTAGTAGTAGAAGAAGAAAAAGTAAGCATAGTAATAGTAGTAGTGGTAGAAGTAGTAATAGTAGTAGTAGTAGTAGTTGTTGTAGTAGTAGTAGTAGTAGTAGTAAAAATAGTAATAACAGTCGTAGTAATAGTAGTAGCATTAGTAGTAGTAGTAGTTATAATAATAATAATAATAAAAATAGTAGTAGAAGTAGCAGCAGTAGTTGAAGTAGTAATAGTAATAGCAGTAGTAGAAGTTATGGTATTAGTTGTAGTAGTAGTTGGAAAAATAGTAATAACAGTCATAGTAGTAGTAGTAGTAATAGTAATAGCATTAGTAGTAGTAGTAGTAGTAATAGTAGTAGTAGTAATAATAATAATAATAATAATAATAATAATAGTAGTAGTAGTAGTAGTAGCAGTAGTTGAAGTAGTAATAGTAATAGCAGTAGTAGAAGTTATAGTATTAGTTGTAGTAGTAGAAGTGGAAGTAGTAACGGTAATAGTAGCAGCTGTAGTAGAAGTTTTTTGTAGTAGTAGTAGTAGTAGCAGCAGCAGTAGTAGTAGTAACAGCAGTAGCAATAACACAAGTAATAGTAATTGTAGTTACTGCAGTAGTATTAGTAGAAGCAGCTGTCGTAAATATTAGTAGCTATAGTATTTGTTTGGCGGTAGGTGTCATATGAGATGCCAACGTAAGCCATGTGGCGGCGATACATCACACACGGAGAGCAGCAGCAGCAGCTGTTGCCGTCGGAGACGTGATGGATAGTTTGCAACATGTACAGCCATTACTTGCATCAGGGTATGATGGCCTCGAACCACACCCAGTCGGATTTACTTCTTTAAGTCATGATAGATATAAAATAAGGAGACGTCTAGCGGACCATTAATTCTGGTTTATCCTTCCACCTTTAAAAAAGAATGTCAATGGTAAGAATAAAAATCATGATATACTTGTAATAGCGATAAAAGATGGCTGCATTCAGTTACTCCACTCGCAGACCACTACAAGATTGTTCACATTCCTGACAGTAACGGAAGCACGATATAACATACACGTTTAAACGTCATGAAATTATCAGGAATTAGTTAATAAATACGTACACATATACTAACGTTTAAAGAACATTGTCATAAACATTCTTCTGTGTCAAATGTCAGGTTCACTTCGAGGTGTCTAAACACAGAGAGTCAGTGTTAAATTATGTCACACTTGCTTAGCATTATAAAGGAACTGATAATAATCGAGTCTTCACACCAACCAGTGGTTGATAGCTGTTACGACTATAGTTACAACTATTGTTTTACATAACTTCCCATTAGTAATTAGAATTCTTTGATTTCATAAGTGTTTTAATTACAATGGTATTTCAGGTTACAAATGACAATAGGGGCTTCAATAACGAGAGTGTCACTCTGTACAGCAGTGGCATGTGGGGGACGCTATGGAAAGTCATCCCAATATCTGACATATTGGATACAAAGGACGGTGTGATTGTGTATAGCACCTGATAGGATTTTCCAATTAAGAATTAAAGTCTTAGGTAAAAACTGGCAGAGTCAACCCGTCTTTACCTAGAAACACTTACCATACCTGCATATAATATATGTTATTACATTGCAAGGTGCCCTGGGTAATTCAAAGGTTTATATGCAAGACTGCGAAGACATACTTGGAATAGATTGCTAGCTATTACCAAGACACGGTTTGATAACTTCCCATCTGGTTCAAAGGGGGAGTTAAATGATGTCGAGGGCACGTGTGCCTTCTACTAGGTAGTGTGACGAAGGAACATAAGCAATTTGTTTCTCTGAAAGGCACCATATGGCAGATAAGTAAACGCCCATTGTGACAGGAAGGCCCTGCCATGTTGATGGCTGGCTGCTCTGTATATGCATTAAGTCACGCAAATATTGAATGCTTTTAACTTATTAAAAAAGTTATTTACTGTAATGATAAATGGAAGTTTCAATATTTGAAGTGAAACACGTTATATTGTTTCATATCGTGATAATCGAAATGTCTATAAAATAAAATACAACTTTGCAGGTGATGGATAGATAATTATGAATGATGATATTTCATCAGCTTAGTGTGACCCACCTGAAGTTAAAACAACATACTGAGTAGTCTGTCATTCATTTCTTGGCAAAAGAAATCTAGTATCTGTTTTCTTTGTTTTAATGCTGTCAGCCTGATTATTTGTACTGCATACTATGTTATAAATTTGTTATTCTTTAGAAATACGTTTTTTTTATCTTATATAATAATTGGGAAAATATCAGTAATATTCGTGCTGTATTGTTTGTTTTGTGTATGTGTTCTGCTAAAGGTGAATCATAGTCGTATAGGACTACAAAGGAGGTGTTTATGATTATGAAAAGGGTTTTGTCGATCTTTTTATTATTATTGTGAGTCATGTTTGTGTCCTATTTTGAGGCCTATGATAGTGTATTCACACGTTTGTGAGCCATGCTAGTTTTTTTACACGTTTTGTGACCCATATCAGTGTCTTAACACATTCTGTGACCTAGTTAGTGTTATTTGCGCGTTTTATGAACCACGTTAGTGTTCCGATACGTTTTTGCGACCTAAGTCAGTGTCTTCGGTAAACTAGTTAGTGTCTTGACACGTTTCATGAGCTGTGCTAGTGTCTTGATAGGTCTTGTGATCTATGTCATTATCTTGACAATTTGTGACCAATGTCACGTTTTATGAAACATGTTAGTGCTTTGACGTCGATGTGTTCATTGCAGGAACATATGCAAACGTAAATTATGTCAATCCATCGACGTATGCTAAACGAGAAGTATAACAGCATCTGACATGTGCCTTCAGTGGATGATTTAATTAAGCTATTTTGCTATGTCAAAAATATGTAAGGAAATGATAAATGTATGATGGTAGACTTCCACCGTCTTATACTACTATGGTCATATAAATGTCTGCACAAAAACATATTTGTGTTTAATATCCTTCAATGTGCCTCTTTGATCCTAGAAGCTAACGAAAATGAAAAATAACCCGGTTTGTTGTTTCTTGTCCCTGAGTTAGTCATCAATGGTTGTGGCTCGTCGAGCTAAAGCAGGTCAAGTCTCGAAAAGTCATATATCAAAGGCGACATTAGCTCAGAGCCTAGTACAGCTAGCTAGCCTTGCTCTCTGTGATTTGTATTGCTATATACAATACCATTGTCAATTGCACACTACATTTACAGGTATAGATCACGTAATCTGAAATTGCATGCAATTAGTCAAAAATAAAAAAAATGTTGTTTTATATAATTCCAGTGCTGTTGGAATGCATATGCATATATGGTGCAAAATATGTAATATATATGCTGATGGTTTGTATGGAATATCACTGTTGCTCAGTCCTGCATGTTTGGAGACCTTTAACCTGTAAATGTAGTTCACAGAAAAAATATCTTCCTGGAAATATTAATATACAAGTGTATATAACATAATTCTAATACAAAAATGTAGCAATCCAACATGGTATGGTAAGAGAGCTGTGCTATCGGTACACCAGGATAATAACGCTGTTAATGT
Source organism: Haliotis rufescens (assembly GCF_023055435.1). NCBI lineage: Eukaryota > Metazoa > Mollusca > Gastropoda > Lepetellida > Haliotidae > Haliotis > Haliotis rufescens. The sequence continues at coordinate 62,344,529 of NW_025964112.1, read as the reverse complement.
GGTCTCTGCATCGCATGACATCACAGTTCAACTACATGAACATCGTATTTTTGTCTACATGCCATAACACCAGGTGTTCTGTGTGAGTGAGTGAGTGAGTGGGGTTTGTTTAACGCTGCTTTAAACAGTATTCCAGTCATACCAAGGCTTGTCAGCTTAATTTAGGAGGAAAGCCCGAAGTATGTTTACTGTGAAACAAGGTATATGCCAAGATTGGCGGCAACGCGTGTTAATACGCATATTGACGAAGGAAAAACACATATCCATATCACAATATAACGAACTTAAAGTGTGTTTTCATCGTGTTATTGAGAAAATGAAAGTATGTCATCCAACATAAGTACATGTTTATGTATGAAGATGAACATACATATATATATTGAAAGACACCATTTGCCAAAAATATACTGAACAAGTAGGGATTATGAATATATTTAGGAAAAATCTTAACTATAAATAGATATCCCATCAACAAACTTCTTTTGTTCAGTAAACATTCAGAACAAGGTGTATGGGGTATTTGCCAAACACCTGCTCTGGCTCGTGTGAGGTGATCAGAATACATACAGCAGTGCACAATCAGGAAACGTCTACCTCGTTACGTTCACTGAACTGACCAGTCTCCAGTTGGAATTCCTGGTCAGTATGCCCCCATCCCCTCCCTCTCGTAAGAGGCGACATTAAATGGATCGGGTGGTCAAGCCAGATGACTTGGTTGATTACGTGTCATTGCACCCCTATGTTGTAGATCGTTGCTCATAATATCAATCACTTGTTTGTCTGGCCAAGACTCAATTATTACAGGCCGTTGTCATATAGCAGGAATATTGCTGAGAGCGCGTTATACAACAAACAAACAGTGTCAAAAGTAAAACATGTCCTCATGCGTAGCACATACACACCTTGAAAACAGATGAACGTGAGATTAGAAAATAGAAATAATATCCTCATACATATCTTCTTCATCCTAAGTCAATATTTTCTTACACGTCTATCACTGTACTCGCAAATGTGTTTGTGTAACCTTTGCTTGATTTCTCAAACTATAACCATGACTCACTAAACAGTCAGACGGTAACGGACCACGAGGCGTTGAAATTGTGAAACAACCAAGAGAAAGGTCCTAGTTGTTTTTACATCAATATCTGTATGATCGTATGAAAATATGCTACCGGGGCCTTTGTTAAATGTCCAAGATATTGGTACACTGTGACTAAAACGTCACAGAAGGACGTCCAAGTGGGATTGCGTCATGTAATCAACGTGCCAATGGGCTTGGTTCAACTATGGTTGTGAATGGAGACTGTAATCTTGGTATAACACCATGCGAAGTTATTGCTTTCAGACTCATTCACATTGTTTAAGTGGCTGGCAATTGCGTTATCCAATCAGACGACGATAAAGTTTGAGCGGAAAATCTTGATTTGTTTCCGTCCGAAACAAGACCAAAACAGCTATTCTGAAGAAACAATTAACCATACTGTTTTATTTAGTAAAGAAGAGTGTAGGAAATATGATCATATATCTTCGGTATTTTATTAAACAGAACCTGAACTGTTTCTAAATGTATAGTTTAAATATACGGTGTCAAGGTCACATAGTTGTTTAGAAAGTTAGCGATAGCGTTCATTCATAGATAGCAGAGGCAACGATTCAGGTCCATGAAGCACGAAGCAATATCAGTGACCTCCCAGTCTTACTTTGACACGCAGTTGATGGTTTGTACAGATTAACACGCTTACACGCATCACGTGTTATTATAGACTTATAGCTTTGACTTATCCCCATCTATGTCTATGATCCGCATTTACTTAGTCCAGACTCAATATGTAACCCCTTTATGTACGAATACTACGAGACCTGTACAGTTTCTTGAACGAATAACGACACGCGAGTTTAAGGACAGACCGTGCATGTTTAAAGGCAGACCGTGCATGTTTAAAGACAGACCGTGCATGTATAAAGACAGACCGTGCATGTATAAAGGCAGACCGTGCATGTTTATAGACAGACCATGCATGTATAAATGCAGACCGTGCATGTATAAAGACAGACCGTGCATGTATACAGAAAGACCGTGCATGTATAAAGGCAGACCGTGCATGTTTAAAGACAGACCGTGCATGTATAAAGGCAGACCGTGCATGTTTAAAGACAGACCGTGCATGTTTAAAGACAGACCGTGCATGTATAAAGGCAGACCGTGCATGTATAAAGGCAGACCGTGCATGTTTAAAGACAGACCGTGCATGTTAGGACCATCAATCTCATAATAATGGCGAGATTGTGAGCGGAGATACAGCAAACTGCCTACAGGCTGAGCGGTCTACACCACAGCGATAGTCACATATACCTCTGAATGGGTATTCAGCTTTTAATACCATGCTGTCTTTGCATATGTAAATTGTGTTTTTTGTGCAGGCTCTGATTAAAGATCAGGGACAGAGCATGAAGCCACGGTTGTGATAGCTTCTACAGCCGTCCGACAACACAGGTGTTCGTTTTGTGGATTTGCCTGTCCTGTCAGACTTAGCTCTACCTGGAATGAAAGCGGGCCAGTGCTGAGTCTACCTGCACTTTATATCACCCCATGACACACACAGAGTAAATTGATCAAAATTAACCCCGTTTGAGGTTCAATATACAGCCCACGTGCACAAACTTGAGTTTTAAAATACGCACCAGCGGAGACCTATGGTATAACGATCTCCGAGGTATGCTGTATGTTTTTGCTTGTTCTCCTAGCTTTATACACCCCATGCACAAATTTCACCAGCTAGCACGGGGAAATAATGCAAAAAGTTTGAAACCGCAATAAAAAACATTGCACATAGTATACAACCTTGCCCTACCACTGTTTGGACAACAGTTGTAGCCCCGTACTATTGACATTTGGAGGTGAGCAAAACACGGCACGATTCTCTTACCTTCTAAGTGGTGGCTCCTAGCTGCTTTACGGGTTGTTTCCGGAGATGGTACTAGTGTACTAGTGTTCCCACTCTTGGAATTATCCGTTTGTCCGTGAGAAGGTCCGGTCCCTAACCACCACACAAGTAACACCACAAGACAGCTCCCCCAATCTACATTCATGGTTTGGATACATTCAAAGGCCCACCAATGGCTCGATCCAAGTCAAAACTTGAAGTTTGAGCAACGATATTAAAACCAAAGCGCGGGAAAGTAAGATGGTTGAAAAAACAAGGGCTTACACCCGCCCGTGGTTGAATCTAGCGAGTCAACATCACCGTCACTGACTATGATATCGTGGTACTCTCTTCGGCATGGTTTCCTCAATGATCGCATTGAATGCATGACGGCTAAAGGGGGCGGGGTTTCAGGCTTGTCAATCACTACCCTGACATGTGCCTATCACAAAAGACCATGCGATGAATTCAGCCAAATCGATTGAAAACCTTGTGTAGCATTATAGTTTTCCTCTCGAAATCGCATTTTTGAATGTAGGTATACGTACATTAACACATTGCTTCACCAAGGCACATCGACAAGGCAACAGACGAAAGCCACAAACTTGTAATTGTAACTGTTATCTTGGCTAGTGTAGTGACCGGACACGCCACTGTAGGGACCTGAACGAGCGTAGGGTGGAGAAGTGCACAGGTGTCGTAGCACGGTAGTAGTCGAGGTTTCGACACTTGTAGTTGTAACACACATCTCACAACAACTTATTGTGCAGTGATCACAGTACACTCAGAATATTACCTGGTGGTGATCGGGATTGGTCACGTGACACAGCGACCGTGCTCGTTTCTGAGTAGGAGTATAACGACAGCGCCGTAACCGATTACATCCGGGACACACGCCTTTCAGGGGCACATCAAAGGCTGTTTGCTTGATAGTAATATTTCGTCGTATTTCCAAACCGGAATTTACCTATTCATGAATATTTAATTGCTTTTGTGGCAAGTTACATTTTTAACAAAATGTTTCCCGAGAGAAATGCTGTTATGTTTATATTGTAAACCCTACACAACACACAGTTGCACTTTAACATTGACTCACAGGAGTAGAAGCGTGTGTCATTGTGACAATCCCGTGTATCTATGACTCAGCTAGTAGGTAATTGATTGTCTCCCTTACTACGTGTGTGGTGAGATAATATTAATCAGTGGTTGACACATTGATTTTTAATCAATATACAATCATATCTCCCTATTTGTTCATTGTGTATCCTACAGATAGGGAGAAACATGGGGATGTTAGCGGCACGTTAAATACATCGTCGGTCAGTGTGTCATGTGAATGTGCTACATTATCAGTCAGTGTGGCATATATATGTACAACATTATGACATTATGAAAGAGAGAGATGCTACATTATCTATCAGTGTTGCTTATATGTGTACATTATCTATCAATGTGTCATATATATGTACATTATCTGTCAGTGTGTCATATATATGTACATTATCTATCAATGTGTCATATATATGTACATTATCTATCAATGTGTCATATATATGTAAATTATCTGTCAGTGTGTCATATATATGTACATTATCTATCAGTGTGTCATATATATGTACATTATCTATCAGTGTGTCATATATATGTACATTATCTATCAGTGTGTCATATATATATATACAATATCTATCAGTGTGTCATATATGAGTACATTATCCTTCACTGTGTCATATATATGTACATTATCTATTAATGTGTCATATATATGTACATTATCTATCAGTGTGTCATCGATATGTTCATTATCTATCAGTGTGCCATATATGTATATTATCTGTCAGTGTGTCATATATATGTACATTATCTATTAATGTGTCATATATATGTACATTATCTATCAGTGTATCATATATGTACATTATCTATCAGTGTGTTATTGATATGTACATTATCTATCAGTGTGTCATATATGTACATTATCTATCAGTGTGTGATATATGAGTACATTATCTATCAGTGTGTCTTATATGAGTACATTATCTATCAGTGTGTCTTATATGAGTACATTATCTATCAGTGTGTGATATATATGTACATTATCTATCAGTGTGTGATATATGTGTACATTATCTATCAGTGTGTGATATATGAGTACATTATCTATCAGTGTGTCTTATATGAGTACATTATCTATCAGTGTGTCATATATGAGTACATTATCTATCAGTGTGTGATATATATGTACATTATCTATCAGTGTGTGATATATGTGTACATTATCTATCAGTGTGTGATATATGAGTACATTATCTATCAGTGTGTCTTATATGAGTACATTATCTATCAGTGTGTCATATATGAGTACATTATCTATCAGTGTGTCATATATATGTACATTATCTATCAGTGTGTCATATATGAGTACATTATCTATCAGTGTGTCATATATGAGTACATTATCTGTCAGTGTGTCATATATATGTACATTATCTATCAGTGTGTCATATATGAGTACATTATCTATCAGTGTGTCATATATGAGTACATTATCTGTCAGTGTGTCATATATATGTACATTATCTATCAATGTGTCATCGATATGTAGATTATCTATCAGTGTGTCATATATGAGTACATTATCTGTCAGTGTGTCATATATGAGTACATTATCTGTCAGTGTGTCGTATATGAGTACATTATCTGTCAGTGTGTCATATATGAGTACATTATCTATCAGTGTGTCATATATGAGTACATTATCTATCAGTGTGTCATATATGAGTACATTATCTGTCAGTGTGTCATATATATGTACATTATCTATCAATGTGTCATCGATATGTAGATAATCTATCAGTGTGTCATATATGAGTACATTATCTGTCAGTGTGTCATATGTGAGTACATTATCTGTCAGTGTGGTATAGTTATCTACATTATCTGTCAGTGTGTCAAAAATATGTGCATTATCTATCGATATGTCACATATATCTACATTATCTATCGGTGTGTCATATATATGTACATTGTCTATCAGTGTGTCATCGATATGTACATTATCTGTCAGTGTGTCATATATGAGTACATTATCTGTCAGTGTGGTATAGGTATGTACATTATCTGCCAGTGTGGTATAGCTATGTACATTATCTGTCAGTGTGGCATATCTGCACTTTATATGTCTGTGTGGCTGATTCATGTACAACATCATGTGTAAGTGTGTCCGATATATATAGTGGTGTTTTAAAAGTCTTTCATTATTTTGATATACAGACACAAATACATGACGTATAGTTTATATATAGATAAATGTAATCGCTTATGTACGTTAAATGTATAGCATTTAGTCAATTGTATAAAGATATTCTGGTAGTAAGGCAGGACATGCTCAGATATTGCCATATTTCTTGAACACCTGGTGTCATCGCATAACATTGCAGTTATCAGCGAGTGAATGTTCGTTAACCTGTAGGTTCCATTTCAGGCGACTGTATACGTTGACGAAACTTTCAACCAGAAAATAATTTTGTTGCTTAAAGCAATATCTTACCTCTGAGTCTTAATGTAACACTCATTCAAGCTTATTTGGTCGCCAATCGAGTATTGTTATCAGATAGCATTACTGGGACACATGCGCTAGTGACACTGACGTGTATTGAAGATGGATAACAAGAGTACCCTGTCAAATATAGGACGTTTATTGTATTTCTATACTGGATTTGAAGACACATTTAATAGAGTTCGTCTCTTGACACAAATTCGGACGCTATTCAGTTTGTGATCACCGACCTTACAACACAGCAGACCCGCAAGTGTTACTCTGAACCGAGCACATCCTAATCCCAGCTTTGGGCTGAGGTGGTTGAGTAGGGTAGCAACACAGGGCTGGACTCCAGTGTCATGCTGTAGTGACATTGTCGGTATACTATGTTAGAGTAGGCACTGTATGTGACTTTTTAAAACATAGCAATACAACCTCTACCTTTTAACGCGTGTAGGAATTTGTGCTTTATCATCAAAATATAATCAGAGTATTTCATGTTTGAAGTAGAAAGCTATATATAAAAGCTATTAGATTGTATCTAAATTATTTTTCATTGTTGTTTATTGAATTCTCCGCGTATGGATGTACGTGAAAAATACACGGTAAGGTACAGCAAAGCGAATGCATGTAAAATTGCATGAAGATACACAACTCTGTCAGCGGTTAGGGTTAATGGATGTGCGATAAGGTAACTGATACTGAAATTGTACGATTACACGAGAAAATAATTGTTTCAGGTCAATACATCTCAACAACATGTTTTAAAGATATATTCAGACCACTCCCCTATATTTATACACACATCCGGATTGTCAGTTTCTGGTTCAGTGGAAGTATTGCGATACTGCCTTCATTTGTACTGACTTGAATTCCTTGTTTAAATATCCAGCCAATGGGCAGCGTTGCTTGTCCTCTGTGTACAACAGTCGACACGCGGACGTCAAAGTAGACAGTCGATATGACAGTAGAGGTCATGATTGGCTAACCAAACATACTGGCAGCTCCCCCTATCGACTGTGTGCTGGTGATATCTTGAGACACATGGCTTGATCGACTGCAAATACATAGCCATCCTTTAAATGAATGGCCGAGTATTATACATGCACTTATCACGTTAGATTCGTCTTTTACGAGAGGTCGGGGTATTGCGATGTTAGATAAGAACACATTTATAATACTGTCCCCTTTAAAAAGCCTTTTAAAGTATACAGACACTTAGAAATAAACGTGAACAAGCATGTAATTGATTATACAAGTTATTATGATGCACTTGTTTCCAAACTAACATATTTGTAAAAGTCATGGTAAAGGTATAACTCTTAGACAGGCAATTTCTGAATGGTTTTGATAATGAAATGGGGATGCAGTTCTCTGATGAGCAGATTTGTGTGTTAGTAATTACATTATTGCGGATAAGATGAGTCATACCAACATATTGATGTTATCATGTGCAGATTTGTGTGTTTGTTATTACATTATTGCGGATAAGATGAGTCATACCAACATATTGATGTTATCATGTGCAGATTCATAGACAGGTCCATCACTTGTACGAAGAGAGGAATCGTTGTGCTTAACATGATGATAATGATAATGATGATGAGTGAGTTGGGTTTAACGCCGCTTTTAACAGTATTCCAGTTATATCACGGCGTGTCAGCTTAATGTGGGAGGAAAGCCCGAAGTGATGCAGGTCTCAGACGTTTACCACTTCGGAAAAACCCACGAGCATGGGTATGGTGCTGATAAACCTAGAAACATAATCATAGGTTTCTGGCGTGCCCAAGGGACGCAACTCTGCACAGCAAATCGCGGTGCCTTAGACGACTGGGCCAACCGTGCCCCCAGTTAAAAGAAGATAGTCCAGAAGATAGCACAGTTTGGGTAAAAAAACATCCCTGACTGCAGGAGACTATCCCATTTCCCTATGTCTCGACCTAAAACCTTTACCAAATTAGTATTTTAAAAGAAAAGGTCTCAACAATATAGGATACATAATGTGTACAGATAGCCATCAAGAATGGTATTAAACAGGACATGTACCTAGATTTATTCTGACTAGAATTTTTTAACTTTGTAGATGGGTAGGTATTTGTGTTATTTCAAGTAGTGAGTGAGTGAGTGAGTATGGTTTTACGCCGCTTTTAGCAATATTCCGGCAATATCACGGCGGATGACACCAGAAAGGGGCTTCACACATTGTACCCATGTGGAAAATCGAACCCGGGTCTTCGTCGAGAGAACGCTTTCACCATAGGGCTACCCCACCGCCCATTATTTCAAGTAAAGACAACCGTGTGGCTTTTGTTTAAGCTGATACTTAATGAGAGTTCTTTGATGATGTCCTATGTAATTCGGACCGCCTCCGTGGTCTAGTGGTAGAGCGTCCGCCCGGAGAGCGGAAGGTCCGGGGTTCGATCCCCTGCCGCGTCATACCAAAAGACGTTAAAAGATGGTACTTGTTGTTACCCTGTCTGGCACTCGGCATTAAGGGGCTAAAACAAGGACTGGTCGGCTCGGAGTCAGTATACTATGTCTGAGTGGGGTATCCATGTTAAAATGCGGCATGATATCTCAGTGAGCTAGCACTATAAATCGGCATCAGTCCGGACTAGTACAAGCAGCCATACAAACACATACACGTACATGCACGTCGCTATATAAGTGCAATAATCTTGGACGCGACGTTAAACCCAATTTCACCTCACCTCACCTATGTAATTCCTTATTTTGACTTGAACCTGATGTTCCCTTGTTTTTTCAGGTGAACACCTGACTTGCCTTTACATGTGTTTGTGACGGGTGCCACCGGTGGGGCAGGATACGCTCACCTTTTCACAAACACCTGGTATCATTATTGTTTGATGGTGATTCATAAACACATTCTCATGATAGAGTCGGAATGGTATAATCGGCTTGTAGCAGAGATTTCTTATGAATATGGAAAAGCTTTTACCGCTTTTATTTCTCTTATTTCAAAATGTCCTAGGAATTTCTGGAGGTGTCAGTCAACTGCGTCATATCAAATAAACGTAGCACATGGGTTTTTAATGATTGATGTATCAATTACTCCTCCCCAGTGAAATATAGCTGTCCCCAATTAAGCTATCATTCTTTTTGTTGTCGATAGCGAGGGTGAAAGGAGATACGCAAACAATGTCCATTCATAAATGTAGTTTCACACCAAATATAGAATTTTATTGATGATGAACAGCTTTCACCACTATAATTAGAACACTTTATTATTGTTCAATGAAACCCCCATTACTGAAAGTGTTTTCTTAACAGCGCCAGTTATGTGCGTGTTGAGAATGTATAGCGGTGGGCGTATGGAACCCCGTTTCAGCCTTCAAGGGAAAGTCGCAGAAGTCGTGTCATGTATTGACGATTTCCACAATGCGTATTTTCAAAGCCTATGGAGGTACTGTTAAATAAAATTGTCACAGTAAAATATATTCCTGACACTATTACTTACTCAAACATCGGCCTATTTGATCTATTCATGTGCCAAGGTGTATCAAGTTTTTTCATAGGAATAGTTGTGTTTCAATAGAATAGCGGTGTTTTGCACAGACTGTAACGTCTTTTTTCACACGTTTGCTATGATGACATGCGTTAGGAGTAAAGACCCCTGTATCCAGAGACGGTTCACCTAGCCGTGCTTAACGCTGCTGTGTGAAACCTAGGGCTTAAGCGCTTAGGCCCCGCATGCTATTTCTGCCAATTACATTTCAAGCGGTGCTCATAGCAAAACATCGTCATATACTTCCGGGAAAAAAGTAATCGTCGAGCCAATCCCGAGTTTAACTGTCTATATATATATTTCATTTCATATGCGTTAAAACGATGTCAGGACACGTGATCGGTGACGTTGTATACGTGTGTCAAAGAGTATCTGTTACTGTAGTGAAATTCCCTGTAGTGTCCCTTTGTACTATTCTTTAAAAGGTCATTATTCCCATTGAACAGTTTTATCTAGGAAATTTTATCCACGATACATTTACACCGGCAATATTTGTTCGAGGTGGCACTAATTCCTTATAGAACTGATTATCGTTGACAAATACACCACCTATTTTTACAATGCCACATTATAAGTTGCTTATTTTTACATAATATATTTACTTCGAACTTGTAACGTTGGTTGATTTTAATATACTTTCAGTTTTCATTGAATTATGCAAGGGAAATCTGAACGTACAGTGTCATTGCAATGCAAGGTCAGGCTCATGAGAGTTGTTTGTATCCATGAATATATATATTTCAGATGCTGCAGCTTCATTTGACTCGGACCTCTCTGGACCTAGCAGAACACCGGGTGTCCCAGTCGTCGCAGACTGTGCAAAGATGCATCCATATGGCGTGCAGGAATCTTGTGATCGTGGGTTCGAATCCGAGATTATGATAATTATTCTGGTTTAGGCAGCATCATACGTGGTCGTGAAGAGGTCATGTGTAAGATCTGAGTTACAACAGGCTTTCCTCCTACATAGCATAACTCACTCACCCTCACACACGCACGCACGCACACGGACACACACACGCACGGACACACGGACACACACACACACACACACACACACACACACACACACACACACACACACACACACACACACGGACACACACACACACACACACACACACACACACACACACACACACACACACACACACACACACACACACACGCAGAGGTAGCCCGGTGGTTAAAGCGCTCGCTCGTCACACGCTACGCCCAATGGGTTATATACGACGTCCACCACTACCAGCAGTGTAAACTTACCTATTACAATATTGTGTACATGGCGACTCTCATACACTACTTGACAAAAATAATTTCCATCACAGTGCCGAGTGATCAGTAGGCCGCAACTAGCCTAAACTACCGTTTCCACGACCTTGACCTCTGCGCGACGCTCGGTCGTATCACTCTTGAACGTAATTGCTCAACGTACCCTCGATCAAACAGCAAAATGTTCGTGAGACAGTCGCGATCAGGGTTCTTTGTTTTGACTAGTAGTGTACCCTAGTGTGGAAGACTTGCTCCTGTGTACAAATAACAGAATATTTATCTGATATAAGACCGTACCATGTTCCGCCACCAGCCTCTTTACATCTATTCAAGCAAATTCATGTCCCGGCTGGTCTACCGTATTTTGCACACTCCATCATGTATTATCAAAGCATTAAACAGAGACACTTCTGTAAGATTAATAATCAATGAATGTGCTCGATTTGCAAAGCTGTTCAATATTGACATTTATACACTCATCATATCCCAACTCCTCCATCAAGCGGAAATAGGCTTATGACGTCATACACTGTATTTGTCTGAAAATACATCGAATGTATCGTCACGATTATTTGAGAAACTGACATTCTCAAGTGGACATTTCCTCAATTTAAAAATGCATCTTTGTAGCTGACACTTTGCTTTATCAATTAGCCGGCACGTTGGACTATAAATAACGTTGTTTGCAAATTTCTGCAAGATCCTGCTGTGATTTTCAAATATTTATTACCCATAAATGACAGTTGAAGTATTATTCGAGCACAATTATCACTTAACGATATTACTTTTAATTGATAGTCACGGGTCTCGATGACGTTTTACTAGGATGATTAGATATTTGTCAACAAATCGTGATTTACCTTTGACAACATAATACCAGTGAAGTGATTTATCCTTTGAAAACAACACTGTTACTATTTCCAGAAAATCATTACAACTAATGATGCAATACTTCTAGAAACTTCCAACGAGAATAACTTGGCCCCATGTGCCTGGCGATAGTTTGTGTTTCTTATTTTGTGATGGCAACATGAATATAAATTTTCTATGTTAATTACCTGCAAGACGTTTAATTCACCGATCAGCTATATTACAAGGTCGCATTTATCACGAATGTTGAAACACATAAAAACAGATATCGGGCTGTTCAGTGGTCTATGACCCTAATAAAAGCTTTACAGTGTTGCCTCCCTTTGCCATGTCGGGATCTGCTGATGGTAGGTGAGAATCACTGAATCAACATAATGAAATGTTTTCGACCAAGATCACTTTGAGCTGACGCGTTGTAATGGAACCGATCCACTCCAGTCTAACTGGTTTATTCACAATAAACGGTACTTTTTGCGTAATCGTGTAAGCTGCCGCAATCAGCAATGCAGCTTTGGTTTCCTTAGGGATAACTAAGTATATTAGGACCGGGATGTTAGTTCAGTGTGACTTCAGTGCAAAGTATCGCCAGAGTAGTTAATATCCATGAAGTCATTTATTTCTTGTTGTAGCTTCACTTCTCGGGCACCTCATTACCAAGTAGGAGAACGGGTGGTGCCACAAGTTGCATCCCTTAGGTTTTCCAGGATCCTATTATAGTGGTTACGAATCCCAAGTTCGCCTCGATGATGATTCTTAGTTTGTCAGCACCATACCAGTGCGTGTGTGTTTCACCAATGGGGTCAGACCTGCATCACTTTGTACTTTTCTCATACTTTAAGTTGACACGCGGTGATATGACTGAAAAGCCGTTCGAAGTGGCCTCAACCAAATTCACTCCAACTCGAGCTTTCACTACCCTGAAACTCAGTGTTTTCAATTTGACACAATTATGTGTTTTATTAAAGTCAGCCAAATCACTAGCAATATAGATTTTAAAACTAGAACGCCAACGGACTTTACTTATATACTGAACACAAAACATTGTGAATCATATTTGGGGCACATGTTTGTAGTGAAGACTGAGCACATAATCTCTCAAAGATATCTCACAAACTATTCATGATGTCTAACTTTTTGTGCATAGCTAGTGTTTTGCGAGCAGGCACATTGTGCATTGTACCACTGAAAAACAGTGTTCCTATGATCTGCAGTGGTATAATTCGCCATCCGGACGCCAGACTGTGATGATGTATGTGCTGCGTTCAGTAGTACCTCGCCATACGTGCCTGGCCATAGGTGCCTCGCCATACGTGCCTGTTCTGTGAGTCGGAATAACCGTAAGTAATGTACATACTCATGTCTTCACTGCCGTAGTTCTTAAAAGTGCGAATAATGGTTCTACTGATGGTACTGAGTGACACTGTTATGTGACACTCAACTGACATCATACTGACACACGTGAGCTACAGGTATGTCGGGGAACACAATTCTCCACTGACAAACATCGGCTACAGGAACGTCGGGGAACAACTCTCCACTGACAAACATCGGCTACAGGAATGTCGGGGAACACAACTCTCCACTGACAAACATCGGCTACAGGAATGTCGGGGAACAGCTCTCCATTGACAAACAAACATACGTGCCTGTTCTGTGAGTCGGAATAACCGTAAGTAATGTACATACTCATGTCTTCACTGCCGTAGTTCTTAATAGTGCGAATAATTGTTCTACTGATGGTACTGAGTGACACTTGTGACGTCTGACACTGTTATGTAACACTCAACTGACATCATACTGACACACGTGAGCTACAGGTATGTCGGGGAACACAACTCTCCACTGACAAACATCGGCTACAGGAATGTCGGGGAACACAACTCTCCACTGACAAACATCGGCTACAGGAACGTCGGGGAACAACTCTCCACTGACAAACATCGGCTACAGGTATGTCGGGGAACACAACTCTCCGCTGACAAACATCGGCTACAGGAATGTCGGGGAACACAACTCTCCACTGACAAACATCGGCTACAGGAATGTCGGGGAGCAACTCTCTACTGACAAACATCGGCTACAGGAATGTCGGGGAACAGAAGTCTCAATTGACAAACATCGGCTACAGGAATATCGGGGAACACAACACTCTACTGACACACGTGTGCCACAGATATATCGGGGATCACAAAACTCGACTGACATACGTGTGCTACAGGTATATCTGGGAACACAGCATTCTACTGACACTGATATGCTACAAATATACAGTGGAATACAACACTCTACTGACACACGTGTGCTACAGTTATGTCGGGGAACACAGCGCTCTACTGACGCACGTGTGCTTCAGCTATATCGGGGAACACAACACTCTTCTGACACACGTGTGTTACAAGTATATCTGGGAACACAACGCTCAATTGACACACGTGTGTTACAGCTATGTCGGGGAACACAACGCTCTACTGACACACGTGTGATACAGGTAAATCAGGGAACACAACGCTCAATTGACACACGTGTGCTACAGCTATGTCGGGGAACACAACGCTCTACTGACACGTGTGCTACAGGTATATCAGGGAACACAACACTCTACTGACACGTGTGCTACAGCTATGTCGGGGAACATAAAGCTCTACTGACACGTGTGCTACAGGTATATCGCGGAACACAACGCTCTTACTGACACACGTGTGCTACAGGTATATCGGGGAACACAACGCTCTACTGACACGTGTGCTACAGGTATATCGCGGAACACAACGCTCTACTTACACACGTGTGCTACAGGTATATCAGGGAACACAACACTCTACTGACACACATGTGCTACAGGTATATCTGGGAACACAACGCTCAATGACACAGGTGTGCTATAGGTATGTCGGGGAACACAAAGCTCTACTGATACACATGTGCTACAGGTATATCCTGAAACACAATGCTCAATTGACACACGTGTGCTACAGGTATGTCAGGTAACACAACGCTCAACTGACGCACCTGTGCTTCAGGTATATCGGGGAACAAAACTCTTTTGACACACGTGTGCTACAGGTATATCTGGGAACACAACGCTCAATTGACACACGTGTGCTACAGGTATGTCAGGGAACACAAGGCTCTACTGACACACACGTGCTACAGGTATATCGGGGAACACAATGCTCAAATGACACACGTGTGCTACAGGTATGTCGGGGAACACAACGCTCTACTGACGTACCTGTGCTTCAGGTATATCGGGGAACAAAACTCTTTTGACACACGTGTGCTACAGATATATCGGGGAACACAACGCTCTTACTGACACGTGTGCTACAGGTATATCGCGGAACACACGCTCTACTGACACACGTGTGCTACGGGCATATCGGGGAACACAACATTCTACTGACACACGTGTGCTACAGGTATATCGGGGAACACAACGCTCATTTGACACACGTTTGCTACAGATATATCTGGGAACACAAGGCTTTACTGTCACACGTGTGCTACAGGTATATCGGGGAACACAACGCTCAATGACACAGGTGTGCTATAGGTATGTCGGGGAACACAAAGCTCTACTGACACACGTGTGCTACAGGTATATCTGGGAACACAACGCTCAATGACACAGGTGTGCTATAGGTATGTCGGGGAACACAAAGCTCTACTGACACACATGTGCTACAGGTATATCTGGGAACACAACGCTCAATTGACACACGTGTGCTACAGATATTTCGGGGAACACAACACTCTACTGACGCACCTGTGCTTCAGGTATATCGGGGAACAAAACTCTTTTGACACACGTGTGCTACAGGTATATCTGGGAACACAACGCTCAATTGACACACGTGTGCTACAGGTATGTCAGGGAACACAACACTCTACTGACACACACGTGCTACAGGTATATCGGGGAACACAACGCTCAATTGACACACGTGTGCTACAGATATTTCGGGGAACACAACGCTCTACTGACGCACCTGTGCTTCAGGTATATCGGGGAAAAAACTCTTTTGACACACGTGTGCTACAGGTATATCTTGGAACACAACGCTCAATTGACACACGTGTGCTACAGGTATATCTGGGAACACAACGCTCAATTGACACACGTGTGCTACAGATATTTCGGGGAACACAACGCTCTACTGACGCACCTGTGCTTCAGGTATATCGGGGAACAAAACTCTTTTGACACACGTGTGCTACAGGTATATCTGGGAACACAACGCTCAATTGACACACGTGTGCTACAGATATTTCGGGGAACACAACGCTCTACTGACGCACCTGTGCTTCAGGTATATCGGGGGAAAAAACTCTTTTGACAAACGTGTGCTACAGGTATATCTGGGAACACAACGCTCAATTGACACACGTGTGCTATAGGTATGTCAGGGAACACAAGGCTCTACTGACACACACGTGCTACAGGTATATCGGGGAACGTGTTGAGGGGCGTTATAGTATGATACTATCATTTCCGACTCGGAAGAGATTACTGTTTCGATTTAGATTGAGCTAACAATCAGACTTCTTACACAATCATGATCAGAACCAAGTGCATGATGGTAGTATTTTTTCCCTTCGCAGACAAGAAACAATATTAACTGTCCTGATTCTCGGATCCAATAGAATGTGGGAAGGTCGGTTTAAATAATAATGGGGCCATTCATTGGTATCATATGATAAAGCAAAAGGAATGTGTTTAAGTGAAAAAGTTGACGGTTACGACCTCTACAAGATCAGCCTAGCGAGCTTTGCGTCATGGCTGCACACCTGCAATGTGTAGAAGGGCAACCTGCAGAGCCAGGGCACAGATTACTACAGACGGGTACTGTTCATTCACTGACTTGTCGAAAGGTCACTGTATTAAACTCCGGGACATCTGGCAGCCCTTTAGTTTAATTTGGCTATACGTGTTTTCTTTTCACTGCCATCTCATCGGTATACGGGATTATGAACAGTTAAAACTGGGAGCGGAAAGTATTCCACTGACTTTCTGCATACGACGGAGAGCCATGCTTAGGCATTTACGAATATCTACCTATAGGTGGCCAGATCCGTAAAGATCCACACATAGAAGCCTTTGTTCCGTTATCTGCTACGTGTAGTTTTCCGGATCACAAGGAGGATTATGTGCGGGGTGAAAAAGATTTGAAATGAAGTGGAATTATCCCGAGAAAACATCACAAAGTAGCTACTCAAACGTCTATACAATAACAGTATTTATTCAATAGGTTACGCGTTGCACAAAACGACGGACAACAATTGGTAGTATAGTCGTTTCACTTTTATATCTTTGATAAATTCCTGCATGGTTCGTACCCAACCCTTAGCTCAAGCAGGCCCCGTACGAGTCATCATTGTTGTGGTTTCAATCAGACAAACGACCTATTGTCAGCCGATAGGGATATGTGCCAAACACCTTTCAAGAACAAATCGCCTATAAGTTGTAGCGGTCTTACTCCACCACGTTTACACCTGACGAAAATGTGATGATATATTCTGCAAGAAAAGAACGCATTGTTCTAGTATTAAAACTTGAGAGCTGATTGTTCATTGTGTTATGAACGGCAAAATGCCATCGACAACACTGGACTATTTTATCTACGTGGATATTGGGTTTTCATTATGAAAGGGTACACCTGTAAAAACGGCCACTACACTCATGGGAATAGATTGTATATTGTTATACATGTCAAGACGTCTTGTGCATATAAGTGAATACTGACCTACTTATGAAATACGATATGATATACGGACTGTTGTCAGACAGCTACTTGGTGTATATCTCAAGATATAGTAGTTAATCACAAACGGGGACACTGGCTTGTTATAGTTTTCAATCACTTACTGATTGAAAGCTGTAAATACGGTCAGCGCGGTCGCAGGTTCTTGCACAATCCCAGCATTCATTGAGTCCTCTGATCCTCCCGCCAATGCGTAATGCAATGTCCCAAATATGTAACCCCTTGTTAACTGAACGAGGCTGATAAAGTAGGACTTGTGTTAAACACTCACCCATCTATACGGTCCATGACTTGGCCCAGGGGTTAGTACAGAGGTTTCTTAAGGGAAGCGGCCACAGAGACGTTACAAAAACTTTGCATGTAAAAATACATCATAACAGTATGTTTCAATACAATCATGATGTATAAATCAATCAAATAACATTATTCTACGTTGTTTATTAAAGTGAACGATAGAAGAACATATTTTCCTGTTATTTATGATCAATGTTCTTTTTAAATGATGCCATATTGTGGAAGCTAAGGAGTGATTGTTCGCCTCTTTTAGCAGTATTCCAGCAATATTCCAGTGGCGGACTCCAGAAATGGGCTTCACACATTGTATCCATGTGGGGAATCGAATTCCGGCTTTCGGAGTAATGAGCGAACGTTTGAACCACTATGCTACCCCGCCGCGCCGCAGATGTGAATTCATGAGGAATATGTTGTCCCCTTAAGGTATTATTCAAAGGACATTCACGAAGAAAGGGAGTGCATTTATTGCAAGATAATGCTTCTTAAACTTGCAGAATTTAAAGAATCTAAATGTGTCTGTGTGTTTATTCATCTACCTTTTAGTAGGTGTGGACAGGTAACCGGCAGACCATGAGATCCCGAGTAAGATTTATTTCCGACATTTTCTGTGTAAATAAAAGTGACAAACCTATTTCCATAATCAATCGCTGCTTAAATCCATTGTACGATTCCGACCATATCTTGAGCATGTGTTTATGAATCACTATCATATATTAATACGAGGTCACAATATTATCCATGTACAACAACAGGCTATGAACGAGTCGTTGAAACATGTTATCGGCCTCCAGACAAGGTGAGCCAAGTGGGTACAAAGAGGTTGCAAGCAGCATTCTCTCCAACACTGTGAATGAATAATAATACGGTCTGTAATACAGTAAACTACGGTTATAACGAACACGCTTATAACGAACTGACGAACATAATGAACTTACTTTTTGGTCCCGAATACTTGCTGTAGTCATGTTGTATATGTACTTATAACGAACTAAAATTAGTAGTCCCTTTGAGTTCGTTATAACCGTAGATTACTGTATTCGGATTTAGTTATTTTATTGTGATGTATATCTCGTGGAGTGAGTTAGGAGTCGCTGCCGTCTATCGCTATCATTCTCAGCTGGTTACTTAACATTTTTCTGCATACATTAAATATAGATAAATGAGAAAGTTAATAAGTTGTGCATGGAAGACACGAATACGTCCAAGCATCTCATCATCAAGAATATAAAGTTGTCAATATGTGACTGCCAAATATGTCGCCCTCGGATGTTCTTTATTAAACCCAAGTGGTTGTTAATACACTTCAATTTCTCTCAGCAAAGTATGTGTCGCTGAACTCCAGTTTTTCCCCGCCAAGTAGATGTCAATGAGTCCCAGTTTCCCTTGCCAAGCAGATATCAATGAACGCCAATTTGTCCCTGCCAAGTAGCTGTCTTTGAACCCCAGCTTTTCCTTGCCAAGTAGCTGTCTATGAACCCCAGCCTTTCCCTGCCAAGTAGCTGTCTATGTACCCCAGCTTTTCCCTACAAGTACATGTCTTTGAACCCCAGCTTTTCCCTGCCAAGTAGATGTCTTTGTACCCTAGCAGCTTTTCCCCGCCAAGTAGATGTCTTTGAACCCCAGCTCTTCCCGCCAAGTAGATGTCTTTGAACCCCAGCTTTTCCCCGCCAAATAGACGTCAACGACCCCTAGTTTTCCCCTGCAAGGTAGATGTCAATGTACCCCAGCTTTTCCCCGCCAAGTAGCTGTCTTTAAACCACAGCGTTTCCCTGCCAAGTAGATGTCTTTGAACCCCAGCTTTTCCCCGCCAAGTAGTTGTCTTTGAACCCCAGCTTTTTCCCGCCAAGTAGATGTCTTTGAACCCCAACTTTTCCCCGCCAAGTAGACGTCAACGACCCCTATTTTTTTCCCTGCTAAGTAGATGTTAATGAACTCCAGTTTTCCCTGCCAAGCAGATGTCAATGAACCCATTTTCCCTGCCAAGGATAGGTCAATACACCCCAGTGTGCCATTGGCAAGTAGATGTCACTGAACCAATTGTCCCTGCCAAGGATATGTCAATACACCCCAGTGTGCCATTGGCAAGTAGATGTCACTGAACCCCAGTTTTCCCTGCCAAGGCTATGTCAACACACCCCAGTGTGCCATTGGCAAGTAGATGTCACTGAACCCCAGTTTACCCTGCCAATGATATGTCAATACACCCCAGTGTGCCATTGGCAAGTAGATGTCACTGAACCCCAGTTTTCCCTGCCAAGGATATGTAAAAAAAAAACCAGTGTGCCATTGGCAAGTAGCTGTCACTGAACCCCAGTTTTCCCTGCCAAGGATATGTCAATACACCCCAGTGTGCCATTGGCAAGTAGATGTCACTGAACCCCAGTTTTCCCTGCCAAGGATATGTCAATACACCCCAGTGTGCCATTGGCAAGTAGCTGTCACTGAACCCCAGTTTTCCCTGCCAAGGATATGTCAATACACCCCAGTGTGCCATTGGCAAGTAGATGTCACTGAACCCCAGCTTTCCGCTCCATGAAAATGTTAATAAATCACATAATTTTACATCTACACATAATTAAACTACTAAACAACGCAACAAAACGAACGAACGCGGTCTCGTATACAAATGTCACCCGTTATCATTAAAAAATCATTTACTGCAACAACACGTGAACAGATTTCTACGGCGTGCATCCTTCCCTGATAAAACTTCACCACAGCACAGCATGACATAGCATCGTGCAGCAAACAGGGAACCTAGTGACCAGGACACAGCTTGAAGGGCCGTTGTTTAAGCCACAGTCAGCAATTATAATACTTTATCACGGCAGCCTGTAAATTAAAAGCGTGGGTCACACAGGTGAGGTGAAGTGAGGTGAGGTGTGGTGAGGTGAGGTGAGGTGGGGGTGAAAGGGGGTTTTCGTCCCGTTGAAGATTATTATGCCTATAAGCGACGTGCATGCACGTGTGTGTGTGTGTGTGTGTGTGTGTGTGTGTGTGTGTGTGTGTGTGTGTGTGTGTGTGTGTGTGTGTGTGTGTGTGTGTGTGTGTGACTGTTTGTACTAGTCCAGCCGAATGAAGATTGTGTTGTGCTAATCCACTGAGATGCAGACACAGTATACAGACTCCGAGCCGACCAGCCCTTGTTTTAGCCTCTTAGCGCCAGGCAGGGTAACAACAAGAACCATTTCGTAACGTCTTTTGGTATGACGCGAAACCCCGACCCTACGCTCTAAGGACATATGCTCGACCACTAGACCACAGAGGTAGTCGTGGGCCAAACAGACCTGTGGTTGACAGTATGAGCAACGACCCCGCCAAGTATGATGACCCACCACTCATCAAGGTCATGCATCGTAAACAGTGGATCCTCATGATTGAGAATAAATGGGGTTGAACGTCATGTTTAAGATTATTGCACTTATATAGCGACGTGTGTGGGAGAGCCTGCGTGCGTGCGTGCTTGCGTGCGTGCGTGTTTGTCTGGGTGGACCCGCAGTACTTGTTTTAGCCCCTTAATGCCGAGCGACGGGCAGGGTAACAACGAGTATCACCTTTTAACGTCTTTTGGTTTGACTCTGCCGGGGATCGAACCACCAACGGTCTGTGGCTGACACTCTATCCACTGGACCAAGGAGGCGGTCCTCGAATCTTTCGACAAGAGTTAAAATGTGGCATACAGCCATTCATCTAGCTTGGCTAGAGCTCTAGATATCAACATATGTAGCAATGTGTTCAACCGTTAACGTGAAAACAGACACATACAATCATGAACAGGTAAATCATTGTTCCAGCCTCGACTAAATGACGATGGTAAAAGGAAAACGTAGGCTGTTCATGGCGGGTTATGGCGTCTGATATTGCTAGAAATGTTTGCATAATATAATCCATTACTTTTAAAACGATGATCGTTTCCTCAGTCATGAACAACCTGTCACTAGAATTATTTTCTTTTTAAATTTGGAATATTTAGACATTACCGGATCCCACCGAGAATGAAGTTTACAACCATTCGACATAACTGCAGTTGAACTTTAACATACCAACTTAAGAGCAAACACGTCACTGTGCAATAAAAACCTGTCCTTTATAAGAGTATAATGCATATATTGAAACAATACAAGTGGGTATTGTCTTGGTGAGTCAACAGAAAAATATTTCCGGTGACCAAATTCCATTGACAAACGTTTCTTTGAAGAGTTATAAAGTAGCTGTTATCAATGTGATAGACAATCCGAACGCGTTCAATACGTAATTGTTAGATTTATGTGAAACACTGACATTGTATGATGTTTCTGATAACTAAGAATCGGTGCTTAAAGTTCAATATTTGCCATGTCAAATTATGAAATTTGAATCTTTAAAATCTTTTGACAGTAGCGTTAAATTTCTTACTGGAATCTGAAGCTGAAAGCGTCAACAAAGGTTCGCGTGTCACATTTTTACGCGCGATTCCGGATGTGGTAGGAAATTCCACACGGCTTAATTTCAGAATGTTTGGCAGTACGTCTTTCTTTACTGTCGTCAAAACGGTGCCAAGTCGCAGCCCATGCAGTGCTAGTCAACACCAATCTCGGGTTCATCATGGTCAATGGTTGTCCACTAAAGTCTGGACACTTCACTAATTATGCGGATGCTGATCCTGAAACGAAGGAATCCATTAGAAAAGTTTCAGGGGTCGCATTTATGTCAAACAATATCGAAAGATTACTTTCCTTTCCAAACATTTTTTGTCGATATTATTGTGTTTGGTCTCAAATAAACCCTAGCTCTAAAACCAACACACCAACAAGATATAGGTTAAGAACACGTGGCACTTTTGTTTACAATGGGTTAAGGGATTTAAACAAAGAACACAGCTGTTGTTTACAACTGCAACTGTTGCTAAAATATGAACAACAATGTGTATAAAAACGTCTGAACATGATTATGAAATAATTCTGAAAACTATTTGTCTACATCATGTAAACATG
Organism: Haliotis rufescens; assembly: GCF_023055435.1. Taxonomy (NCBI): domain Eukaryota; kingdom Metazoa; phylum Mollusca; class Gastropoda; order Lepetellida; family Haliotidae; genus Haliotis; species Haliotis rufescens. The sequence continues at coordinate 62,321,367 of NW_025964112.1, read as the reverse complement.
GTTTATATTGAAACCAGCTATCTCTGTCTCCAAAGGCATGGTGGACCTTCTATTGCAAACTAAAGGTTGAAGCTCCAGACTCACAGTTGTATCGACCGAGCCCTAGCTTTCTGAAGAATGCATGTGAAAGCCTTATGTAAAGATTCCCTGTTTCTCGAGAGTCACCTGTTGCTGAATCTGGTGTTTGTCGAGATTTGACATTTTTGACCACCGATCAACAATCTGCGGTATTCCATTCACAGGTCCTATCGTAGACTCATTCACATTGACTCCATTGACGAAATGAAGAAATCGTTCATGTGCATTGAGAAATAGGAATTATATGTATGGTGTAATTTAGAATATCTCTTTCTCTATTTCATTGTACCTCCCCTGATTTATTTATTAAAACAGGCATATATGAAGGTATTTTAAAAGAATATAGACTTTGTAGAAATTGTGAAATTGGTTGTATTGAAGATGAATATCAATTTTTATTTGTAGGTCCACTGGTTAATGATTTAAGAGCAAAATATATAAAATAACTTTTTCTACAACAATTCAAATGATAACATATTGTGTTAATTATAGGCACGTGATTGTACAGAAGCAATAAGATATTTATCTATGTATATCTATCATGCTTTGAGACTAAGAAAGAAGGTGAATCTGTAACACACTCCAGACTGTGTAATATGGGCCTTTGACCTCGTCAGCATCACGAATAAAAGATTGCTTGAGTGATCTGGATGAAATCATGAATACAATTTTAAATAAATTGTTTGATTTGTATGGTTTGATTGAAATACTTTTCATAATAAGCACTAATACGATTAACGATAATAATATCTACAAATACGTTGAATCTTCATACATATGATAATTACCATCATTCTAATTTTCATAAATATTGATAAAAACAATTGCACGATAAACCCTCGGGAAGGACGTATTCAATGAAGTTCTGTTTTACCCCCACTAAACGGTTTTACATATTGAATTGTGCATACTTGATGATTAAAACAACGGATAGGAATTCAGTCTGTAAATGGAACTTCAGCATAGGAATTATAGGGAAGGGTACATGTCGCCAATATATTTCATTTTCACGTGTTGTAATGAAAAAAATATTTTGTTTTTGCTGTTGCTTAGATTTATAAGCTTATGAATTAATTGTGATTAATGATGACGTCTTATGTGTCTACGGAGTCCATAATCAAAGAAAGACTGGTGTCTGTAAAAATACATTCGCGTTGAAGAGTTTTACAGGAGTGATAGCCAGCGTTTGACATTATTCTACAAGAGGTTGAAATAGGTTAACATTAAACCTTTATTTGCTTGAATGACATCTAGGAATGGCACCTTCTCGCTCTCTTAAAACTCCAACCGGCTGCCTTAACATTGTTTCTTAATTCCTTAGAGACACGTCAATCTCCATGGAATTTCATTGCCATGCCTATCGACGCCATTTTTTTAGCAAATGGCGGATGGTAGTCTCGTTGTGTGCCAACGTTTGCTTACGAGATTGTCGCTGTCATCACGAGAGGTTGGAATTTGAAGCTTCTGCACAAGCCGGTGCTAATCTGACAAGCCGTGTTTTCTCAAAACAATATGGTGGCCATATTCCCTCCCATTCTCAGTTACCTCCCTTTCCTTAAAGATTTGCTGAAACATATAGTCCTTTCAAATGGAGGGTGAAAGCTGACACATTGACATTTTTTGCGATTCAGGAAACGATATCTGTGTTGATGGATGCAATTCTGGACAATATAGGATTGTGTGACAGAATGTTTTTTAAGAATCCTCTGTTTTGAAACCAAGTTTTACGATCCAGATTATCTGATGGTATATTGTTTATGTTGATTACTAAATTCTGAACTACAAGTTAGTCGCCAGCTACGTTCATGGACAGCATTGGTAAATCAAGTCATAGCATCATAAACTATGCATGGCTGATTCTACGTGGTAATGTCAACGTAAGCACAAAACATTACCGTAACCATACGGTTAGTAATGGGTTCTTGTTTCTCTGTGCCATGGTATCGACAGAGGACGTTGTTATAATTAGGACATCACATGATACATATATACAACAACATATGTACTTTTGTGATTATCTCCCTTAGAAAATTGAAAGCAATGAGCGTCGCCTGTTCTATTCAAGCAAATGTTGACACTGGAATGCAGCGTTTGCTAACGGTAATCCAATTGTAACGGGGCATGTGGCAACCCTTGAGAAACAATATTTAAGCCCTCTTTTGGCATCTGTTTAGAGTAATTGTCATACCGTGGGCCGACCGTTTCAGTTTGAACGTCTTAAGCCGCCAGGTGCCACAGGAACACGGCTGACACTTGTACTGCTCACGCATGTAGAGTCCGCCATGTTGTGTCAATCCGCGACGGATGTTTGCGGAATGTCACATCGATCGTAGGGTGTCAATCGGTCGCTGAAGACTAAACAAGGAACGGATGATTACAGGTTTTGGCTTTAGTTGAATGTAGTTTACACTATAAGTTTAAACCAGGAAATAGAGATATGATTTGCTCGAGAAATATTTAAGTTTTCAGTTTTTTTCCATCGTTCATGATGCAATTTCTGTATGCTATTTTTGTCATGTACATGTATATGTTTAGTAGTGGAGATCTAAATATCAACAACCTCAGTCCTATGGTTGTTGATGGCACTGACCATTTGGACATATCCATGTCAGGAAAAGGGTTTTAGTAGAAATGGATATTGTTTGTGTTTAGACGTACGAGCATCGTGTACCCATTTTCATGCACTGTATGAGAAGCGTTTATAGCAAAATAGCAATTGTCCATAACCTTTTAAAGCGCATTCTGAGAATGAATGTCTTTTGGAGCAGCCATATTTAACATAGGAATTGCAATGGTAGTGGTGGTAGACAGACACTATGTTTTGTTAATTACCACGACGAAAAATGTTAACGTGAAGACGGTATTGTGACGGTACCAGGAGTTAGCTAGGGTATCCTGGAACGACTAAGGGACACAACTCCACAAGGCCATTTACGGTGTCCTTTACACCACCACCCCCCACCCCCTTCCCCCAAGGCGCATTGTACTGAGTGCGAACTTTATAGACATATATATGTTTTAGTCAGGACTAATATGGGATTCGAACCAACGATCAGAGGTTGGTTGAAATAAGTTAGTGTCAAGTCATGAACGCAGCCTGGTTAACTAGTGAATACCTCGAGTACCTACAAATGCGGCTTTATTGAAAGTCACGTGATAAGTTATATGGAGCGACAGTGACTTTGTCCAAACTGTGCCTTGCATTGTCAAACAGTTGGAAGTGATGAATCGTTTTACCGCACAACAACACTGTTATATTAGTTATCTGCATGTTACCTCATATCTCTATCTTATCATTAGGCCAGCTGTCGGATATCGTCATCGCCTCGTGTCCTATCAACGGCAACAACAACGACAGTCAACAACATAAGTCATTGACGAGAGGAGGATTTGACACCGAAGATAGCGTCACATCAGCAACCGGAAAGGTTATCGTCGCCATCTTGTGAGGTTAGTTTAGGTCAGTTTTAAGTGCGGTGCTTCTGTTTTGACAGCGGAAGTGACGATATGCTAGACGTCTGCAATCAGGTGTCAGAGAGAAGGGGGTGTTCCGGTGATAATCTCGGTTTATGTTTAGACGTTCGTCTCTGCAGGTGTGTCGGTCACTGTAAAACCTCTTTCACAATTAAATATGAATATGAATAGGTTCTCATACAGGATATCGACTCGGTGAGCTCCCTACATCTGAACGAATGGGTGCCCTAATTATATACCGAACCAAAACAGTTTTGGGGATATTTTTTTATTTGTGTGCTGTCTTCACTACACAATATATCCCTCAAATATTCATGATCACTAACTTGTTTTGTTCGGTATACGTCAAGCGGATGTAGCATTAAACGTAATTCAATTTACCTTTTTTTTATTTGCTCATTTCATTCATGTAGGTTATCTCAAGCGAGTGAATGAATGGTGTTTTACGCCGCTTGTATCTATAGCCATGTAACAAAAGGGACGCAAGGACTGGCTCCGCGCATTTTACATGTTAACGAAATCGAACCAGGTCTGAGTTTTGACGGACGAGCTTACGCCTTAACCACTTGGTGCCGACTGCACCACAGACCCTTATTTCGAACAAGAATTGTCTTTTTAACAATTGTACTTTCGTTGACAACCTGTGAAATCTAGTTACGCTTACGCAAAGTAAAAAAAAGTATCGTGTATTAAAACAGCATTTATGCACATATATTTCTTTTTGTTTCGAAAATAATATCTGTTAAATAAACTTCAAAACTGCATCAGGAATACGGTGTCGTCAACATACGTACTCCAACAGACGCCTTGACGAGACTCGTGAGTTGTAGGTTGTCGTTGGGTGGACATTATCGGAGTGACATGTGTGATAACCAGCCCTGAGGAATTAAGGCATAGTTTGCTAACGGAAAGTATAGGGCTGGAGTCCGGTGCCTTGTTTATTGAATAAATCGACATCCCTTATCCATGCCTGACCCAACACACAACACTGGGGAATAGCACTAACCTTTTGTTTACTCGACAATATTGCAACGCTTTTACCAGTTTGACCACAACAACAGGCCCATCAGCGGGCGCCCTGGGATCGTGTCCGATTTCAGGCTGTATCTAAACTGCCGGGCAACAGAAAGCATACACTTGAAAATGGGGGGGATTTTAATGAAAAAAAGTACATATGCCTCGCATTGTGTAGTGAGAAGTTATAGGCCTATTTCTTAACTAGAAATAAAGGAGACCGGTGAGACCGCCTCGTCTGTTATTTAGATCTGATAGATCTGATAGTAAGATCTATCCATAAAGTTTCAGAGTGACAAAACACTCATACAGTCTTGGATGACTTCAACGTTCCAACAGTCAACTTTCCCTTTATGTCGAGCAATATTCTAACAACTCCAGCTCCTGGTGTCTACATTTCACATCTGTTAAGGTACATCAAGCATGCTCTTTCTACGAAGATTTCCATGAGAGTCATACGACTCTTACTCAAAAGTGGTTTGGAAGGACATTCTCAAATTTAACGCATCAGTGACAAAAACGTCATCCGATGCAATTTCCTATTTTGAGTTGATCCATATGTTATCGTGTTTTTAGGTGTACACTTGGCTTGCCTTTGCATGTATTTTCGCGTACACCTGGTTTCATCACTATTTGTTAGTGATTCATAAACACATATTCAAGATACAATTGGAATCGCACAATCGAACACTCGTGCTACCGGTGGGGATGGCTAGCTCACCTTTTCGCGACCACCTGTTTTCATCACTATTTGATAGTGATTCATAAACACATGTTAAAGATACAGTTGGAATGGCACAATCAGACAATCGACTTTTAGCAAGATTTCTTGTGGTTATGGAAAGGGTCTTGTCGCTTATATTTACAAACGATTCCACAGTGTGGTACGGAGACTGAAATTGAGCACCTGTTCATACTGGGCCTAAAAATTGAGTTCCTAAACATTATAAAAATGGTGATCACAAACTAAAATCCCGTCTCCTTCCCATGAAAATCATATGGCTGTTCCATCATGCGTCTTCATGTACACGTTTATTTCAGTTTCCGTTCGACCGTCATAGAGTGATATCCCGTTAATCCGGAAACCCAGCATTCGGGACAATTCTGATTGGGCCACTGGCATATACAACCGACACAAAATTCGGTGTACATTTACAATACAGTGGCGTTGCATCTGAACGCAACATCTAATCACAATGAATTTTGACAATATGCATGAGCAGCACGTGATGCACGTGCAAGCAGAAACCAAAGTATGTGCGCCTGCAGGGGAACTCACAATCACTAATGCACCTGAAATGAGCACACGCTAGAATGCATCCGAGACAGTATCTCAGTGAACAGGCAAAATAGCAAATTGTGGGTACGATAGAGTGGGGACGTCAATATCCCAAGCTGCCCGAGTGTTGGGCAAATCAAAGAGGGTAGTTTATCGACTGTGACAAGTGGCGTCAAACGGGTGGGGTTCAGTGAGACCCAGACATGTGGAGCCTAAAAATGGACACCTAGCCATGGTCATCTCATTACGTTAATTGAACTACGTAATAGATTCCAATCTGCAAGGCGTCTAGGGCTGGGACGAGTCCAAATTTACTACCCAGGTACCCAACACCCTATTACCCGACCCTACCAGGGACCCACTGTAGATCTCAGGAGATGTCTCAAAATGTCGATTGGGAACATTTTTAGCATAGCCCTGGCAAAACGTATTTAGATACATATATTTAACAATCTGGTCATTCATACACTGAAGTTGAATTAAGTTATATCAAGGAATGGGTGCATAGTCAGAAAGAATTGCGGACATTAGTGACTTTAGTGTAACCATAGAGTTCTAGAAAAGTTTTGCCATTAAACAATATATCACGTGACTAACCACGGGTCCGGGTAGTCCTGTGGGTACCCGGGTCCTACTCAGTAACCACCCGACCCGGGTACCCGAGTTACCCGTCCCAGCCCTAAAGGCGTCCTGTGAAGGTGTGACCCTAATTGCTTACCATAGGCGGCGAAGACTGGGTGGACAAGGTAACACCAGCAACGAGCTGTGCGGCAATGGCGTTACGCCATGTATTCAAACGGATCACGCTTTTGCCTCCGATTGCCACAGATGGCAGAAAACGTTGTTGGCGACGAAGCGGCCAGCGGTATGCTAGGGCGACAATTCTTGACCATGATCCGGCGATAGTGTCATGGTGTGGGTAGGTATCACACATGCTAGGCGAACTGATTTGGTTATTGTGAAAGGACATTTGACGGGACAGCGTTATGTTGACGAAATATTGCGTCCTGTTCCATTCGCTAGAATTATCGGCAGACATATTGAACTGGAAGATGACAATGCCAGACCACATCGTGCCCAGGTCGACACCGGTTTTCTCCGAGGAGACGGCATACGGTCATTGGACTGACCCTCTTTGGCCCCTGACATGTCCCCGACAGACCATCAGTCGCCCAGCTTGGGGTAGCTCTTCAGGTGGAATGGCGGGGAAGGGCAACCACACGTTAGTTAATGAACAGTATGCCTTGAAGGCATCGTGCATGCATCACCCAACATGGTAGACACACCAGATATTGATCTTCACGCCCGAAACTTATTTTACAGACATTTACCGTCATAACACCTTCACTCTCATTTCATCAATTCCCTTATTTTCTGTCGGTAGTATATATACAGAGGACAGTAGGTACAACTGAAATGAATTGATCGGGCGTTTATCTGGGAACATTGACCTCCGGTTAAACGGGTTTCGTTGAAACACCCCCAAACCATGCACAAATGCACGTACGCAAACATATGTCATCATTGATTTTCAGTAATCAATTAATATTTTCATCACTATTTTGCCTTTTACGCCCTATAGATTCTGTGTCGTTAGATACTCGATAAGTCTCTGGCGTTGACATTTTGAATGTGTCGGCCGGGCGAGTTTAGACCCAAAATAATCCCTCGGAGCGTCAAATAAATAATTCTAGAAGTAGGAATACATTTCATAGCTTCAACATTATAAAACCAAGTTATTTCTTGTCTGAATAGTTCAAGCCATTGCAGTTTACGTCAACGAGGGAACATATAGTTTGTTGAGAATCTCACTAAAATCTCATTAAATATCTCCCAGGCAGTGTTTCGCCGAGGTAATATGACATTTGACGTGTGTGTATTGTGCGGAAAGTGTCATACAATGTCCATCGATGTCTATTGCCTTCCTGGCAGTCTTGAGTGGCAGATATACACAACTAAACTATCCCACTCTCAATAACTGTCACCCTCGACACACAGGCCAGGTGGCTTGGAAGAACAAGCCCCAGGTAGCTGAAATACGCTGGATTAATTTCTCGTTCCCTGATAAACGCGAATAACATGGGAATAGAGCCAGCTTTTCAACTGGTAGAGACTAAGACGGTGCTCGATGCCACGGCTTTGCCCCATCATTGATCAAGACACGAGGGGTTACCTATGTCCGCAACGTCCGTTTCAAGTATTTAAGAACGTCACACATGATTGAGCATGGCATGACAATTTGTCCTATTCTGAACTTACCGTTGACCTTGGTGCGTGTTAAGTGATATGGGTGGATGGTGATGTTATTTCTCTTGATACATAATCCTATTTCCTTCAGGGAAACATTAAACGTGTTTATTGTCTTTCATTTTAATTTCACTACTTGCACCCCTTTTCGTTTTACAAGCACAATAACAGTATTAATGGACCGAATATTTCATCAAAAGGCCACACTGAAGTCTCTAAACGTTAACGTTTTGCAGTTAAGTTAATTATTTCGACTGTAATTAATTTAAATTTAAGTATTTTTAGAACAGATACAAGTTCCGTTTTTTAAGTCAAAATTTTTATATTCGTCTTAAGATCTAATTCTAACATCTAAGACTAAGAAATCGCACATTCCGGTTAGGACGATGATCTTAGGAGAGAGAAATCGGGTCCAACTCGCTATACAGGTAATGACAGTTACAAGTTCTCTCATGTTTACAGCAATGCACTCTGTCATTCTGAAAATTCCCATTTCCAAATGTTTGGCCATTGCAGACTGAATAAAGGTTACGTTAATACAGAGATGGTGGTTGGTAAGTAGGCTGTCTGTATTGGCATTTAGCCTGGGTAAACAAAGAAAAAACAATAAAGTCCTCTGTGACAGACAGCAATAAACGTTAGTATTGTTTGATGCCTCCTCGCAATGTGAGCCATCATGACATACACGGCCATGGTATGTGAGAAATGTGTATCTATACACACCGTACACGGAGTATTGGCCTCCTGTCGGATGGGTTGTGTCTTGTACAGGGCTGATGGGTGACAGCTGACTGGAGGTCACATAAGGAAATATACAAAAACATGTAGATAGACTGAAAGGAGAGACAATACAATAGGCGTATATCTACCTGTAAATATATTGAAACTGACTTCTTCTTTATATAAGGTAAATATATTGAAACTGACTTCCTCTTTATATAAGGTAAATATATTGAAACTGACTTCCTCTTTATATAAGGTAAATATACTGAAACTGACTTCCTCTTTATATGAGGTAAATATATTGAAAATGACTTCTTCTTTATATAAGGTAAATATACTGAAACTGACTTCCTCTTTATATAAGGTAAATATATTGAAACTGACTTCCTCTTTGTATAAGGTAAATATATTGAAACTGACTTCCTCTTTTTATAAGGTAAATATATTGAAACTGACTTCCTCTTAATATAAGGTAAATATATTGAAACCCACTTCCTCTTTATATAAGGTAAATATATTGAAACTGACATCCTCTTTTTATAAGGTAGGTACATTCAACAAGATTTCATTTTTTATATAATGAAAATACATTGAACAGGACTTCCTCTCAATATAAGGGAGTATATATTGACTTGGGCTTGACTATATGAATTTCACTTACAATATGTAGCGTAATTACACATAATACACCTAATTTCATTTCTGCTGTAAAAGTTTAATACTTTGAACTATTTCTGTCCATATGTCACAGGTAAACACAATGAATGTAATATCCTCAACAATGGTAAATACAGTGAACCTGACTTTCTCTTTGTAATGTAAATTTATTCAACCTTACTGAACTTCTTCTATATGTAGAGGTAAATACAATAAAACTAAGGACATTTTTAAAATCTAAATTCCTGTGGTAGCAGAAACACAAAACTAAAAATGTCAACAAATATTGTGTAATGGTAATCTTTGCATAAGGTAAATCTATGTTTATTCATTAAACGAATTAACTTAATGCAATACATTTATATCAATTAAATTGCGTTCTTATCAATATATCAAATACAGACAGATTTAAAAGATTGTAACCAGACAGGGAGAATGGTCTTATATAAAATCATTTAAAATATTGGCTTGATTTTTCTTTCAATATGTATCCCATCTCCAAGCTGAAACATATCAATCAGCAGAAATCCACACGGCAGGAATATATGCCTACGGTTCGTAATAGTTATTTCGTGTGTTCTTCTCGGGTCACTAAGTTCGTGGAAAACTAAGTTAGAAACATAGTGATGACAACTGAGCATGACCGGAAGTGTCATGGCCGTTCCCGATAGCCATCGGGTATGCCTGCAGCAAATGTATAATTATCTTCTCATCTTTCAGGCCGCGTATGTGTTAAATAAAGCCAAGGGTATACCTGGCTATTACGCTGACGACGTTTTAGCGCCTGGAGTTGGGGTAGATGTCAGTAACTAGGTATTTTTGACAGATGGCGCTGTTTTCAGAGGATCCTCCTTTTATTTTCCGACCGTTAAGCGACACGAGGTGAAACTCAACTCCAAACATCCACGTATCTGACCCATTTCCACTTCCTAAAGGAATGTATGAAAACGTGCATCCTTTTCAAATCTATGAACTATGCGTTATTCACGAACACCTGGTGTCATCAATAAATTTCAGTGATCCATTCATATAATTGTCACTGCTATTCACGGCCAATGTTATGTGTTTCGGCGGACAACTTTATGCATGGTACGTTTTAACGTAGCATAATACTTATAGGTGCCATTCCGTCATCGTCATGTGTTCAGGGTTGCCAGGTGACTGAAGTCAAATAGACAGTATTGTTTCATTACTGACAATACTGGGCTCACAATAGTATTTACAAACGATTTTAAAGAAATAATCAGGATTTTTTTAAAATATATTCTATGGCAAATCGTTTTCATTATTTAACTGATGTCATGTAAAAATACCTGAAACTTTCGTAAGTGTAACTCGGTACGAAAATAATACAAGTGGCCCCAAATTAAGGCATCATAAATAGCGATTCATCGAAATTGAAAAAGGACTCGAACATGTTCTATCATTTGTGGTGTTAGGTCAAACTAAAACAAACGCTTAATGACTGCTATATACATAAACTAAGCGGCAAAAGAAAGTATAGGTTGGCAATTTGTAATTTTCCTAAAAACAGCGATAACTAGTGGAAAGTGGGTATTGGGAATATGACTGCCCAGGAACAGGTACCAAAAAACACCTCACCCGAACGCGCCACCTTTGACGGCGCTCGTGCGGTGACAAAACAATGGTGAAACAGGTTTCCCGCCTATGGCATAAACTACACGTGCATGTTAGCTGTATAAATGCGTTCGTCTGCAGGGTATAACCACACGTGATGAAAGCACACAAAAGAAATGCCACGACTGTCACAGGAGCAGAGAGAGAGAGCCATCGGTATGGCCGAAATGGGGGCAACACAGGTCCAAATTGCCAGAAGGTTTGGTTGTACACCATTGACAATAGCCAGGTACAGGCAGACAGGGAGGACACAGGACAGGCCTAGAACCAGACGACCCCGAGTGACAACACCACTGGAAGACGGTCAGATACGGCTCATTCACTTGCGAAACAGATTCGTAACGGCGACGGCGACGGCAGCAACAGCGTTGGGACATCCTATTAGCCAACGTCCAGTACTACGACGAGCGTATCATCCTTTACGAGGAATGGTACTGACTGCTCAACTTCGACGCCTGAGATTGCGATGGGCGAGGCAGGTTCGACGCTGGCAAGTGAGAAATTGGTGTCGAGTGCTGTTTACTGATGAAAGTCGGTTTAATTTGTTTCGAAATGACGGCAGAGAACGAGTTTATCGACGCAGAGGGGAACGTTTGGCTCCGGCGTGTATTCAAGAGGTCGATCCATTCGGCGGGGGAGGTGTCATGGTGTGGGGCGGTATTTGTGGAGATCAGAAGACTGATTTGGTGATTATACAGGGAAACCTGAACGCTATGCAGTACAGGGACCAAGTTTTGCAGCCAGTTGTGCTTCCGTTCTTACAAAACCAACAGCAGGGAACAGTGTTTCAACACGACAATGCCAGGCCCCATACTGAAAGACTGACTAGGAACTTTCTAAACCAGCAGAACGTTGACGTTTTGCCCTGGCCTGCCCACTCACCCGATATGAATCCTATTGAACATCTGCGGGACCATCTTGACAGACAGATTAGAGCACGCCATCAGCCTCCCGTCAACAGACAAGAATTGCAGCAGGCCTTGAGAGACGACAGGCAACGGATTCCAGTCCACGTCATCAGAAGACTGACGTCATCGATAAGGCGGCGTATCACAGCATGCAATGAGGCAGCTGGACGTCATACACGCTATTGAAGGCAACTGTGTCGACAATGAACTTGTAGTGTGTCTGACAATGTTTTGGTGACATTTCAGACAACTTTTGAAAATGAAATTTCTTAACCCCCCCCCCCCACCACCCCCCCCCCAACCCCCCCCCCCCCCCCACCCCCCCCACCCCCCCACCACCCCCATTGTTTACCTTGAGCTTACATATTACCTGTGATTGCACAATTTCATTCAAACTGTGGTTGATCAATCATTTGTTACCCCTCCCTAGATTATATTATAATTCACAACCAAACCTCTTCTTGTTATTTTTTTATCGATCATGCAACACGACCTATACTTTCTTTTGCCGCCCAGTTTATGTAGTGAAATCTCGTTAATCCCTACAGTCTACAGTGATACCGTAAAATGATTCAGTTGTAGCGGCGCATGCCCCTTTGAAAACAGGTAGGCGTTCAAACAAGGAAGGCAGGCTTTTGGACTCCCGACTCCCGACTTCTGGGTTAGGTTACATTGTATAGAGAAACTAAAGGTGCCTTGTCGACCTCTGGTAATATCTATAAAAATAAGTCTACGCGACTGTTTTATCCTGTTTAATAAACAGCTGTAACCCCCGCACAAAGAAGAAATAGTTTAAAAATACACCCATGTTATTATACAATATGTAAAATATATTTGACATATATAATCGGAAGAAATAACTCAATTCGAAAATAAACATCAACCAAGAGTTCAGTGTCATCAGCGTTACGAGGCAAATAACACGTACAAACAACACGTTTCCTCCAAGATCCTGTAGCTTCTGCTGTGAGTACACTCGAGTCTCGAGAGATGGCCCTTCGGTCGTGATTTATGGACCTCTGTTATGATGAATGTTGATGACCGCTTGAGCGTACAAGAGATCATCCAAGCTTTGTAGTACAAATTACAGCGCTAATCAGGGCTGCCTGAGGGTACGAGCACGATAGTGGAGGGAAGATCTAGCGAGTGGCGGAAAACGTCGACTACAGCACAGGGAGGTCTAAAGGAGCGTCTCTTCCCCCTCCTCTGTTCCAGCAGAGAGGACACCGCTTCTCCCACGCTATTGTGTATGCCCTGGCCTTTAGACAGGTATATGTTTGTTAACAATGGATGTTTTGTTCGCTAATTATACAGATAACGTATTATCATCCTTGTTGGGTCCAGATTCCGATCCAGGTGGAAAGCGAGCGGGTATACCGAGCTTTGACACACGAAGGATACACCGAGATGGCATGAAGCCCATCTCGGAAAACTATGTATAATGATCTTGTTCCTATGTTATTTGTTTATATTGTATAGGTAATGCTGTGTCGGCCATTGTGAGTTACCTCCAATGTTTGTTTGTTTTTGTTTAAAGCCGCACTCATGTTGGCCGTAAAAGGCGGCTATGCTTTTCGTAAGGGGCGACTAATGGGATCGGGTGGTCAGGCTCGCTGACTTGGTTGATGCATGTCATCGTATCCCAATTGCATGGATCGATGCTCATGATATCAATCACTAGTTTGTCTGGCCCAGACTCGATTATTTACAGACCGACGTCATACAGCTTAAATATTGCTGAGTGCGGAGTTAAACAACAAACAGACAAAGCTTATATGACACAAGGATGTGAGTTGACATTAAACTTGGGCACGTGGACATAGTATACGCTGAATCTCATAAATCTACAATGAAGCGGATCACACGGATGTCATGTCAGATCAATGACATGCAGATACCCGAGTGAGTGATTGTTGTTTTATCCAGTATTTAAAAGCAGCCAGTAAATAATCGAGACCATTTGCTGATAGCACGAGGACCGCCGCCGTACATCCAGCCAGATAATACATTGTCAACACCCTGTCCTCATACGTCGGCTCTTGTGACACAAACAGGGTGATAAAGAACTTCCCTGCCCCGGATCCCCAACAGATAAACCAAAGAATGACAAAGAGTCATTTACAAAAACAAAAGACAAGAATCAGCCACGGACTTCAGAGGAGTTGGTTCTAGCAAAATATACTTCTCAAGGAAGTGAAGGACCACCCGATCTACCAAGACAGATTAATTAATTATTGCAAAATGAAAGAATAGGGTGGTCATGGCATGACAGCTTGACTATAGTACTATGACAGAATCGGTGGTCTTTCACCTCTTTTGGGTAGATTATACCAAACTGGTTTGTTTAATGGCGTCCATACGAATATAGGAGAGTTGATGTCACGTATCCGTTACAAGTCCAATCCTCTCTTGCAAATTTGTAGACGTAATATTTCACAACAGGTTACGCGAATCTCTTAATAATTGGCCACTTTGAGATTCTGGGGATGGTAAGGCCCGAGCAGCGCATGCGTGTTGTGTATGTTGTTTAACGCCGCATTTAGCAGTATTCCAGCTGTATGACGCCGGCTTTTAAATATTGAGACTGGACAAGACAATCCAGTGATTGATATTCAGAGAAACGTTAAAGTATGTTGACATAATATCAACTAAGACATAGAGTCAGACCACCCGATCCATTTAGTTGCCTCTTGGGACCAGCATAGGTTGCTAGGGACCAAGTCTAACCCAGAATTCCCACGTTACGACCAGCATCGGTTGCTAGGGACCAGGTCTAAACCGGAATCCCCACGTTACGACCAGCATAGGTTCCTAGGGACCAGGTCTAACCCGGAATCCCTGCGTTACAACCAGCATATGTTGCAAGGGACCAAGTCTAACCCAGAATCCCTACGGTACGACCAACATAAGTTGCTAGGGACCAAGTCTTAGCCGGAATCCCCACGTTACGACCAGCATAGGTTGCTAGGGACCAAGTCTAGCCCAGACTCCCTACCATTACGACCAGCATAGGTTGCTAGAGACCAGGTCTAACCCAGAATCCCCACGTTACGACCAGCATAGGTTGCTAGGGACCAAGCCTAACCCGGAATCCCCACGTTACGACCAGCATAAGTTGCTAGGGACCAAGTCTAACCCGGAATCCCCACGTTACGACCAACATAAGTTGCTAGGGACCAAGTCTAACCCAGAATCCCCACGTTACGATCAACATAAGTTGCTAGGGACCAAGTCTAACCCAGAATCCCCACGTTACGACCAGCATAGGTTGCTAGGGACCAAGTATAACCCGGAATCCCCACGTTACGACCAGCATAGGTTGCTAGGGACCAAGTCTAACTCAGAATCCCCACGTTACGACAAGCATAGGTTGCTAGGGACCAAGTCTAACCCAGAATTCCCACGTTACGACAAGCATAGGTTGCTAGGGACCAAGTCTAACCCAGAATTCCCACGTTACGACCAGCATCGGTTGCTAGGGACCAGGTCTAAACCGGAATCCCCACGTTACGACCAGCATAGGTTCCTAGGGACCAAGTCTAACCCGGAATCCCTACGGTACGACCACCATAGGTTCCTAGGGACCAGGTCTAACCCGGAATCCCTGCGTTACAACCAGCATATGTTGCAAGGGACCAAGTCTAACCCGGAATCCCCACGTTACGACCAGCATAGGTTGCTAGGGACCAAGTCTAACTCAGAATCCCCACGTTACGACAAGCATAGGTTGCTAGGGACCAAGTCTAACCCAGAATTCCCACGTTACGACAAGCATAGGTTGCTAGGGACCAAGTCTAACCCAGAATTCCCACGTTACGACCAGCATCGGTTGCTAGGGACCAGGTCTAAACCGGAATCCCCACGTTACGACCAGCATAGGTTCCTAGGGACCAAGTCTAACCCGGAATCCCTACGGTACGACCACCATAGGTTCCTAGGGACCAGGTCTAACCCGGAATCCCTGCGTTACAACCAGCATATGTTGCTAGGGACCAAGTCTAACCCAGAATCCCTACGGTACAACCAGCATAAGTTGCTAGGCACTAAGTCTAGCCCGGAATCGCTACGGTACGACCACCATAGGTTCCTAGGGACCAGGTCTAACCCGGAATCCCTGCGTTACAACCAGCATATGTTGCAAGGGACCAAGTCTAACCCGGAATCCCCACGTTACGACCAGCATAAGTTGCTAGGCACTAAGTCTAACCCGGAATCGCTACGGTACGACAAGCATAGGTTGCTAGGGACCATGTCTAACCCGGAATCCCCACGGGTTCCCAATGTAGTCGCCTCTTACGGCCAGCAATGGGTTGCTGGGGATGCATTCTGCGCTGGGCCCAACGGGGGATTATTTATAGACGCCCGTGATATACGTGGAATATTGCTGACTGTGGTGTAAACAATATTCACTCACTCACCCGCTGTATATGTCATCGCCATATGACCATGGGAAAACGGGTTTCAAGAACACGGTGGGGGTTCTCATGTGACCATGTACGGATGTGGTTGATTGTACTTAACCTATTTAATCACCGATAAAACGTTAACCCCGAATTCAAATAAAACATATCACTGGTTGTATTTATCTGTGCATTGTAAACAAATCGTCATGTCAGCCTTTCCTCTCGAGTCATAAATTCCTGCTCATACATTATTAGGGGTCACCGCAATACCGGTTTTTTTCCCTTGTCGCCTTTATACGCTTTAACCATATGTAGAGACGGAGCCCGGCTTAAGGTCAATACCTGAGGTCAAAGAGTGACAAAAGGGTGAACATATTTTGACCTGTCTCGCATTCCCCACATGTTTTATTACGGGTGGACGCGTGTCCGATTCGCCCATGTAGCTCCTCTGTGGATCAAGGGGGTTATTACAAGTGGGCTCCATTGTTGTGGTCAACCGCAAAGTGACCAGTAAATACAAGACACACTCACTGACCACGTCTTATCTATTCATTGGGCAAGTCGTAGATACTCATTATTATAGCCACGTTTAAGCTGTCAGGTCATGTCCCTGCCAACGGTACGTTCATTCATGGTCATATGAACTTTGTGAATGGGACAAATGAGGCCAGCTTGAATGGACACAACCAGCAGACACAGAGGTCATCGGTACTGGACACTGTCATCGGTACTGGACGCCGTCATCGGTACAGGACACTGACGTCGCCATTAGGCACTGACATCGTTAACAGGACACTGACATCGATATTGGACACTGACATCGGTATAGGACACTGTCATCGGTACTGGGCACTGACGTCGGTATAGGACACTGACGTCGCCATTAGACACTGACATCGGTAAAGGACACCGACGTCGGTATTGGACACTGACATCGATATTAGACACTGACATCGGTACAGGACACTGACATCGGTATCGGGCACTGACATCAGTACAGGACACTGACATCGGTACAGGACACCGACATTGGTATTGGTCACTGACATCGGTACAGGGCACTGACATCGGTATTGGGCACTGACATCGGTAAAGGACACCGACATTGGTATTGGACACTGACATCGGTACAGGAGACTGACATCGGTACAGGACACTGACATTGGTATTGGACACTGACATCGGTACAGAACACTGACATCGGTATTGGGCACTGACATCGGTACAGGACACTGACATCCTTTTAGGACACTGACATCGGTACAGGACACTGACATCCTTTTAGGACACTGACATCGGTACAGGAGACTGACATCGGTACAGGACACTGACATCCTTTTAGGACACTGACATCGGTACAGGACACTGACATCCTTTTAGGACACTGACATCGGTACAGGAGACTGACATCGGTACAGGACACTGACATCCTTTTAGGACAATGACATCGGTACAGGACACTGACATCCTTTTAGGACAATGACATCGGTACAGGACACTGACATCCTTTTAGGACAATGACATCGGTACAGGACACTGACATCGGTACAGGACACTGACGTCGGTACAGGGCACTGACATCGGTATAGGACACTGACGTCGGTACAAGACACTGACGTCGGTATAGGACACTGACGTCGCCATTAGACACTGACATCGGTAAAGGACACCGACGTCGGTATTGGACACTGACATCGATATCAGACACTGACATCGGTACAGGACACTGACATCGGTATCGGGCACTGACATCGGTACAGGACACTGACATCGGTATTGGACACTGACATCGGTAAAGGACACTGACATTGGTATTGGACACTGACATCGGTACAGGAGACTGACAGCGGTACAGGACACTGACATCGGTATTGGACACTGACATCGGTAAAGGACACCGACATTGGTATTGGAAACTGACATCGGTACAGGAGACTGACATCCTTTTAGGACACTGACATCGGTACAGGACACTGACATCATTTTAGGACACTGACATCCTTTTAGGACACTGACATCGGTAAAGGACACTGATATCCTTTTAGGAAACTGACATCAGTACAGGAGACTGACATCGGTACAGGACACTGACATCCTTTTAGGACAATGACATCGGTACAGGACACTGACATCCTTTTAGGACAATGACATCGGTACAGGACACTGACATCCTTTTAGGACAATGACATCGGTACAGGACACTGACATCGGTACAGGACACTGACATCGGTACAGGGCACTGACATCGGTATAGGACACTGACATCGGAACAGGGCACTGACATCAGTACAGGACACTGACATCGCAATTGGACACTGACGTCGGTACAGGACACTGACAACCTTTTAGGACAATGACATCGGTACAGGACACTGACATTGGTACAGGACACTGACATCCTTTTAGGACACTGACATCCTTTTAGGACAATGACATCGGTAAAGGACACTGACATCGGTACAGGACACTGACATCCTTTTAGGACACTGACATCGGAACAGGACACTGACATCCTTTTAGGACACTGACATCGGTACAGGTCACTGACATCCTTTTAGGACAATGACATCGGTACGGGACACTGACATCCTTTTAGGACACTGACATCGGTACAGGACACTGACATTGGTACAGGACACTGACATCCTTTTAGGACACTGACATCGGTACAGGACAATGACATCGGCACAGGACACTGACATTGGTACAGGACACTGACATCGGTACAGGACACTGACATCCTTTTAGGACAATGACATCGGTACAGGACACTGACATCCTTTTAGGACACTGACATCGGAACAGGACACTGACATCCTTTTAGGACACTGATATCGGTACAGGACACTGACATCGGTACAGGACACTGACATCCTTTTAGGACACTGATATCGGAACAGGACACTGACATCGGTACAGGACACTGACGTCGGGACAGGACTCTGACGTCGGTACAGGACACTGACATCGGTACAGGACACTGACATCGGTACAGGACACTGACATCGGTACAGGACACTGACGTCGGGACAGGACTCTGACGTCGGTACAGGAAACTGACGTCCTTTAAGGACACTGACGTCGGTACAGGACACTGACATCCTTTTAGGACACTGACATCGGTATAGGACACTGACGTCGGTACAGGACACTGACATCCTTTAAGGACACTGCCATCGGTATAGGACACTGACGTCGGTACAGGACACTGACATCCTTTTAGGACACTGACATCGGTATAGGACAATGACATCAGAACAGGACAATGACATCGATACAGGACACTGACATCGGTATAGGACACTGACATCGGTATAGGACACTGACATCGGAACAGGACACTGACATATGTACAGGACACTGACACCTGTACAGGACACTGACGACGGTACAGGACACTGACGACGGTACAGGACACTGACGTCGGTACAGGACACTGAAATCGGTACAGAACACTGACCTTAGTATAGGACTCTGACATCCTTTTAGGACACTGACATCGGTACAGGTCACTGACATCCTTTTAGGACAATGACATCGGTACAGGACACTGACATCAGTACAGGACACTGACATCGCAATTGGACACTGACGTCGGTACAGGACACTGACAACCTTTTAGGACAATGACATCGGTACAGGACACTGACATTGGTACAGGACACTGACATCCTTTTAGGACACTGACATCCTTTTAGGACAATGACATCGGTAAAGGACACTGACATCGGTACAGGACACTGACATCGGTACAGGACACTGACATCCTTTTAGGACACTGACATCGGAACAGGACACTGACATCCTTTTAGGACACTGACATCGGTACAGGTCACTGACATCCTTTTAGGACAATGACATCGGTACAGGACACTGACATCCTTTTAGGACACTGACATCGGTACAGGACACTGACATTGGTACAGGACACTGACATCCTTTTAGGACACTGACATCGGTACAGGACAATGACATCGGTACAGGACACTGACATTGGTACAGGACACTGACATCGGTACAGGACACTGACATCCTTTTAGGACAATGACATCGGTACAGGACACTGACATCCTTTTAGGACACTGACATCGGAACAGGACACTGACATCCTTTTAGGACACTGACATCGGTACAGGACACTGACATCGGTACAGGACACTGACATCCTTTTAGGACACTGATATCGGAACAGGACACTGACATCGGTACAGGACACTGACGTCGGGACAGGACTCTGACGTCGGTACAGGACACTGACATCGGTACAGGACACTGACATCGGTACAGGACACTGACATCGGTACAGGACACTGACGTCGGGACAGGACTCTGACGTCGGTACAGGAAACTGACGTCCTTTAAGGACACTGACGTCGGTACAGGACACTGACATCCTTTTAGGACACTGACATCGGTATAGGACACTGACGTCGGTACAGGACACTGACATCCTTTAAGGACACTGACATCGGTATAGGACACTGACGTCGGTACAGGATACTGACATCCTTTTAGGACACTGACATCGGTATAGGACAATGACATCAGAACAGGACAATGACATCGATACAGGACACTGACATCGGTATAGGACACTGACATCGGTATAGGACACTGACATCGGAACAGGACACTGACATATGTACAGGACACTGACACCTGTACAGGACACTGACGACGGTACAGGACACTGACGTCGGTACAGGACACTGAAATCGGTACAGAACACTGACCTTAGTATAGGACTCTGACATCAGTATAGGACACTGACGTCGGTACAGAACACTGACGTTAGTATAGGACTCTGACATAGTTAAGGACACTGACAGAAGTAAGAAATAATTGGCAGTCATCTTCGGATATATCGAATCCAAGCAAATCGCCAACTCTTAGGGTGCAGTTTAACTGTCTCCAAAGTTGGTTAATCACTCCCAACAATCATTCACATATGCTCTCCTTTTTCAGAATTTCTGGAGATACTGATGTTTTCCACGCCTTGACTAATCATGTCGAATGTATGTCCTTCATCATTTAGACTATCAGTAGTTCTAAATACATTTTTCACATTTTCTAATTTCTCGAATCGTGTTTTTTCACTGAAATATGAAATATATTTGGATGTTTATCATAAATACAGACTGACCATTCTCTAGTTAATTTGATTAAGTTTGAATAAGCACTGCGGTTAAGCAAAGATATGTATTTCGAAACAAACAATTTGAACAAAAAATGAATTTTATGTGTGCTTATTTGATACCCTACAGATACCAAAGAAGTTAAAATAAACTCGTGATCTATTTAAATCTCATTTCAATGTCATACGTATAATAAATCCTTCATTTCCTATTCGTCCTTTCAAGCAAATATGTAATATACACAATAACAAGCCATCAATCATTCGTGATAATGTGTTCTCAGTTAAACCCTACCGATTGGTAATGACTCACTTCATTCAAGTTATAATTAACCATCCCACCACCAAGGCATTGGTCAGAGGGGGTCATCTCCTGTTACCGAGCCAGGGGGCACC
The DNA here is from genome assembly GCF_023055435.1 of Haliotis rufescens. Classification (NCBI taxonomy): domain Eukaryota; kingdom Metazoa; phylum Mollusca; class Gastropoda; order Lepetellida; family Haliotidae; genus Haliotis; species Haliotis rufescens. Next base: position 62,299,416 of record NW_025964112.1, on the reverse strand, counting down.
GTCTATATCTGTATATCGATTCTCCTTTGAGGGGAGCTTACACACATATTATCATACTGTGGGGGAAATCAACTTCATTGTCCGGATATTTAGGAATTGTGAGAGTGTCTGATTCAAGGTGGCGCTTTACTACCTATTCTTTTCACTATATTACCCTACAGAATCTCTGACTCACAACACAGAAATCTGTACGTGGAAAACCAACTATGGTTCTATTTGTACACGTGTCCTCTGTTTAAAATGCACTGAATAAACTCGTGTGGGTGCGTGAATCGTGCTAATGCTCTATTGTCTTACTCTTTCCCTTCACATCTAACATAAACCCATTATTTTCAACATGGTAAATGAAAACCTATGTCAAACTTGAAAGTTTGTTCTCACAAGGGGGTGTACCCATTTCACGAACACCTGGTGTCATGACTGATTTTCAGTGATCCGTTTATATATCTGGTTATTTTTGGCGTTTATTGTGTTGTTAGATTTGACGGTATGTGTTAATTCCACAGGGTCCGGGTTATATAGGGCAGTGAGAAGCCACGTGCAGTCACCTACTTTGTACACTCTCACATTTTCACAAGTTGTAGCCAAGTTACATGTTTCGTCCTGACATGTATGATGTATTATACAACTTTAAAAAAATGTAATCAGCAGCATAATTTATTTCAAATGACATGTTTAGTAATTGTGTTGTTAGCTTATGGTATGCTGTGATATTCCATTCTTGAGATGTGAATCATCTCCCATGTTTATCATTAATCTATCATTATTATGTTCAGGATTAGGGTCGAAAGACACCATGGTTCATATATCAACAGTTTTCGAGTACAGAAAAAATTGCAAGGCGGTTTCTGGGATCTTGTGAAATTCTGTTTGTAAATACAGATTTTAAAGTAAATACACTTAGGATCAAAGGCTTGTTTATATAATCAATTATTTCACCTTTGAGGAGAATGAACACAAAATCTGTTTGTTGAAGTAATTTATGAGTATAGTGATTCGTCAGTATCCAAGATACGAACAATGGATTTAGTGAGTTCACATTAAGATAGAACAAAGAGAGAACAATGCGAGCACTGTTGACGTGTTAGAAAAACTCGAGAAATGTTTGTACATATGAAGTATATCAGCGTAACCCTACCCGAATTGGACACAGCTTATTGTGGTGAACATGAATGTAGTCATTCTGAAAGGAGTTTTTATGAACCGATGTGAAAAATAACTATTGTGGTTTGTTGACTCGAGTGCTTCTCCCACAAGAAACAACGACTCGTTTGTGTAAGCTTAACACCATAGACATTCGCCACACAATACTGCGTACTATTGTACAGGGAGTGGAGGCGATTTATGTAGCTCCTAAATTACGATTTCGAGATTGGGTTCTGAAAACATTATTACAGTGACACAGAGTTCAAAGCACAAGTGGAGGGGAAGGGTGGCCGAGTGGGTACAGTGTTCACTTATCACACCAAGATCCGAGTTCGCATTTTATATGTCTATAACGTGAACGCCAGGAGTAATCAGTCTCCATGTATCCACCGAAACAGATTCCATTACGCGGAAAAGGCAAAAAAGTGATGACAATTATATGAATGGACCACAAAAACCTGGTTTGAAAAAGGTCCTGCACGTGTTAATTTGCATAATATTTACCCACAACACACACCCAGCAATATTCCTGCTACACACGCCTTTTTCTCACTTAGCACCTCAGAGCAGACAAACGTTACATTTATTTCATTTATTTTCTATTTAAAACCTCATTTTGTAGAAAATATTGTTCTTTTGTCTTTTATCAGAAAACATGTACCTGAAATTAATGCCTGCTTTCGTCCAATTGTTGCAAAAGTATGTTTGTTTGTTTGTTGTTTTACGCTGCCCCCCAGTATTCCAGCTATATGACAGTTGTCTGTAAATAATCGAGTCTGCACCATCCAGTGACTGCCGTCATGAGCATCAATCCACGCAATTTGGATACGATGACATGCATCAACCAAGTCAGCGAGCCTGACCAGCCGATCCCGTTAGTCGCCTCTTGCGACAAGCATAGTCCCCTTTTAAGACAAGCATGGGTTGCTGAAGACCTATTTTACCCCGGATCTTCACGGGTCGCAATAGTATGTAGTCTTCCCGACTTTGACAATAGGGCTCCATTTCGCTCCATTTCATTCGATGTCTACTGATCAGATCATAGTTATAAAACAATTGTTACATTACTTGCAAGTTTTATGCAAAGGAATATAGTTTTATATCAGATTGAGACCACCCGAGTTTGTAACAATAGAATAATCATTCTGGCGATCTACAACAGGTGCAGTTAACACAATACCATGTGACGATTAGGCGCTAATATCGAATTAAAAACCGGCCTGTGGATCAGGTAAGAACAATAACGGTGTGCCGAAACAATGTTTCCCCAACTGAGGCAGTGCATACTATTGTCCTCTTGGTCTGTGGCCAACATTAAAACAAAGACGTTGGAAGGTCAAAGCTAAAACAGGCACAGATAGATATCTGCGGAGACCCACAGGAATGGATTGTTTGTAGGACCTCTTTGTGGCCCCTCAGAGCCCCTCAGAGCAGACAGACGTTACATGTATAACACAATGCGCATTTCATTTGATGAAGCTGCATTATACGACAATATAAGATAGCTACGCGATAAATCGCAAAGAATGTTGTCATCTTTATAGTGTCGTAGATTGAATTGTTGGGTGAGTGAGTGTGAGTTGGGGTTAACGCCGCTTTGAACAGTTTTCCAGTAATATCACGGCGTGTCTGCTTAATGTGGGAGGAAAGCCCGAAGTGATGCATGTCTCTAACGTTTACCTCTTTGGTGAAACCCACGAGCACGGGTACGGTGCAGACAAGCCTAGAAACATAATCGGGGAGAACCGGGATTCAAACCACCAGTTACAGGTTTCTGGCTTACCCAAGGGACGCAACTCTGCACGGCGAATCGCGGCGCCTCAGATAACTGAATTGTTAGGGAGCAATCATTTAATATTCTGGAGAGGAGGAGAAAAAACTTTTGGACACACATTAATTTTCAGAATACCTAGCATGAGCAGCAAATGTTTATTTGGGTTTGTAAATCTTGAGAACAAATGATTTTCCCCAGCGTTTTCGGGAACAGATTATTTTGAATGGTCGATGTTCAACGGACAGTATATTTCATTTGACTTGTGGCATATATCGTGCAGGAAGTGTGTAGTTAGGACTCGACTGTTTACGAACCGTCGTCGTGTGGCAGAATAACTGCTGTGCGGCGTCTGGCAACGACACACACTTACTTATTTGTTGAAACTGTATGAGTGGCGGGTGCTACCGGTAGTGGACATGCTTACTCTTTTCGCCAACGCCTAGCGTTATCATTGATTTTTAATGACCCATTGATATAATGTTCACCACTATTTTGCCTTTTTTCGCTCAAAGGAATCTGTGTCGGCAGATATTGGAGACTGACCTTCTCTGACGTTGACCTGTAATACTTTCTTCAAGAATAACACTCACGGAAATCTGTATGGTGAGTGCATCTTCTTGAACCTATCGCTTCGTTCTGTTTGTAGTCTTTTTCTTGTGACAGTGGCAATTGCTAACTTCTACAGGAAGCAGTTAACGAGTAACAATTACACAGAGACAGTTGCATTGTGACGCCTGGTGATGCGGAACATTAGGTGCAACAAGGTCTCTCTTCCAGGCGTGGACGTGTTGAACTTCTAATGTAGTAAGACAGCTGTATAAGTAAGGTGTGTTGAACTTCTAATGTAGTAAGACAGCTGTATAAGTAAGGTTCGTTGAACTTCTAATGTAGTAAGTCAGCTGTATAAGTAAAGTGTGTTGAACTTCTGCTGTATTAAGACAGTTGTATAAGTTAGGTCTGTTGAATTATAATATCGTAAGTCAGCTGTATAAGTAAGGTGTGTTGAACTTCTAATATTGTAAGACAGCTGTATAAGTGATGTCTGTTGAACTTCTGCTGTACTAAGACAGTTGTATAAGTTAGGTCTGTTGAATTATAATATCGTAAGTCAGCTGTATAAGTAAGGTGTGTTGAACTTCTAATGTAGTAAGTCAGCTGTATAAGTAAAGTGTGTTGAACTTCTGCTGTATTAAGACAGTTGTATAAGTTAGGTCTGTTGAATTATAATATCGTAAGTCAGCTGTATAAGTAAGGTGTGTTGAACTTCTAATATTGTAAGACAGCTGTATAAGTGATGTCTGTTGAACTTCTGCTGTACTAAGACAGTTGTATAAGTTAGGTCTGTTGAATTATAATATCGTAAGTCAGCTGTATAAGTAAGGTGTGTTGAACTTCTAATATTGTAAGACAGCTGTATAAGTGATGTCTGTTGAACCTCTGCTGTAGTAAGACAGTTGTATAAGTAAGGTCTGTTGAATTATAATATCGTAAGTCAGCTGTTTAAGTCAGATGTGTTGAACTTCTAATGTAGTAAGACAGCTGTATAAGTGATGTCTGTTGAACTTCTGCTGTAGTAAGACAGTTGTATAAGTAAGGTCTGTTGAATTATAATATCGTAAGTCAGCTGTATAAGTAAGGTGCGTTGAACTTCTAATATAGTAAGACAGCTGTATCAGTGATGTGTGTTGAACTTCTGCTGTAGTGAGGCAGCTGTATAATTAAGGTGTGTTGAATTATAATATCGTATGTCAGCTGTACAAGTAAGGTTTGTTGAACTTTTAATATAGTGAGTCAGCTGTATCAGTGATGTTATGTTGAACTTCTGCTGTAGTGAGGCAGCTGTATAATTAAGGTGTGTTGAATGATAATATCGTATGTCAGCTGTATAAGTAAGGTGCGTTGAACTTCTAATATAGTAAAACAGCTGTGTCAGTGATGTTATGTTGAACTTCTGCTGTAGTGAGACAGCTGCATAAGCAGGATGTGTTGGACTTCTAATGTAGTAAGACAGCTGTATAAGTAAGATGTGTTGGACTTCTAATGTAGTAAGACAGCTGTATAAGTAAGGTGTGTTGAACTTTTAATGTAGTAAGTCAGCTGTATAAGTAAGGTGTGTTGAACTTTTAATGTAGTAAGTCAGCTGTATAAGTAAGGTGTGTTGAACTTTTAATGTAGTAAGTCAGCTGTATAAGTAAGGTGTGTTGAACTTTTAATGTAGTGAGTCAGCTGTATAAGTAAGGTGTGTTGAACTTCTAATATAGTGAATTAGCTGTATAAGTAAGGTGTGTTGAACTTTTAATGTAGTAAGACAGCTGTATAAGTAAGGTGTGTTGAACTTCTAATATAGTAAGTCAGCTGTTTAAGTAAGGTGTGTTGAACTTTTAATGTAGTAAGACAGCTGTATAAGTAAGGTGTGTTGAACTTTTAATGTAGTGAGTCAGCTGTATAAGTAAGGTGTGTTGAACGTTTAATGTAGTGAGTCAGCTGTATAAGTAAGGTGTGTTGAACTTTTAATGTAGTGAAGTAGCAGTATAACTAAGGTGCGTTGAACTTTTAATGTAGTAAGTCAGCTGTATAAGTAAGGTGTGTTGAACTTTTAATGTAGTAAGTCAGCTGTATAAGTAAGGTGTGTTGAACTTTTAATGTAGTGAGTCAGCTGTATAAGTAAGGTGTGTTGAACGTTTAATGTAGTGAGTCAGCTGTTTAAGTAAGGTGTGTTGAACTTTTAATGTAGTAAGACAGCTGTATAAGTAAGGTGTGTTGAACTTTTAATGTAGTGAGTCAGCTGTATAAGTAAGGTTTGTTGAACTTTTAATGTAGTGAGTCAGCTGTATAAGTAAGGTGTGTTGAACTTTTAATGTAGTGAAGTAGCTGTATAAGTAAGGTTTGTTGAACTTTTAATGTAGTGAGTTAGCTGTATAAGTAAGGTTTGTTGAACTTCTAACATAATGAATCAGCTGTATAAGTAAGGTGTGTTGAACTTTTAATGTAGTAAATCAGCTGTATAAGTAAGGTCTGTTGAACTTCTCATTCAGTACACATTGAAGAATATAGGTCAATTCATCCAGGTACTTGTTATGTGAAGAGTTAATCCAATGTCAGATTATTAAACATGCTTATTGACACCCATACCATGATAACCAATACAGATGCCTATATACAGCTGGGCAATATGAAATACAGGTGGAATAAATGGTGTTGGATATCGCAATGGCACTTTTCTTCCCAAAGTGTCAATCACGATAGATAATCTAGTCAATGGCAGCCTGACATGAACATGGGACCTTTTTCTGGTTGATTTGAGCGAATTGTTTGCGGATTCAAGAGACATAATTCTATCTCCTTATCTGGGTAATACAACCTGGATCTTCCCGGCTGTGTCGGTCCTGACAATTAGCGGAGGTTGCGACCTTGCCACAATGTCTACTAGAATTTCAATGACGTCATCAAAAGCTGCGGCTTGTGATAATGAATTGTATGGGTGGGAACATTTATATCCTTCGCCGTTTATACATGATACCAGTGTCAGCTCTGAAACGATTCCCTTCAATATCTGTTAATCCTTCTTTATTCATATTATTTTAAGCCTCCGTGTAATTGCAGTAACGATTTGTGCCAGCGGATAGATAGATGTCTTAATGTCACGCCTAATGGTATAGTATGCTATCTATACAGACATAATATATTCTCCCATCAGAATAGTCCTATCACATTGCCTCCTTATTAGACATGTGATATCATGCTGTTTGATGGATTATGACAGAATCAGTTATATACATACACAGTGACATTTCTACATTGAATAAACCAAGGTTTAGAGGACGTCAATACTGTAAATAGCTTCTTTAAAGAGTATTGCACCTTTAGGTCACACAGTGCATCTGAAGCATGTCATTTGAATTATCATGAAACCGGACCATTCAGAATGGTATATATATAATCATCTGCATAAGTCAATAATAACAAGTGCAATTTTATATAACTTTCTTCTACTAACAACGTTTAATATAAAGGGCATCCGATTTTTTTCATATGGTCAGTTAGTCAAACACAAGTCATATGAACAAATCAGGTTTTCCTTAACCTCTTTTGAGGACCCATGAGAGATTAAGTATAGTCATTTGAAAACATCGGGTGTTCTTTAACTTCTTTTGGGTAGTATATATCCGCATAAGTCAATAATAAGATGTGGAACCTTTTATAACTTTCTGCCCCTGACAATGTGCACTATATGACGTCATAGGCATCTGCATAGGTCCAGAATAACATGTGCAACAATTTAACCATTTCCTCCAACAGGAGAGATAAGTCACGTGCAATTTCTAAACTCATTCAAATTCCTATACAACTTCATGTAAACTGATGCAAGAGACCATTACTATTATTTTACATCATTGTTTTTGGGTGACAAAGATGCTTAGCATAAAAATAACATGTACTGGAATGTATTGCACGATGGCATGCCAAGGACCGGCTATCCCGCCCTGTGCCCTACATGCCCAGGCACAGAATGCGTCCCCCGACAGACAAACCCGGCCCTAAATGTGTGAATAAAACGTCCGTGATGATAATACACACCTGTGATTGGGGTGGAGGGCATACCCTTGATTGAGGGTTTCGCCAAGGTAGTCAACGTTTTCGATCCTCAGTACTTTGGGATTCCCTTACTGGTGAAACAGAACTCAACTCTCAGAGACACACATGTCGAGACAGACACACCAAGAAACACCTGTAGTGACCCACGCATAGATCATTTATCATGAAACAGTTTCAGGTGTCGATGAAGTGTTGCACCTGTAATCAAGAAGCCCAAATCCACCATACGGCACGATGGGAACACACTGATTTCCGCAGCAAATCAACATACATGATTTCATCATGTAAGCATCTCTTGGTTTCATCATGTCATCACCAGGTTTCATCATGTCATCACCAGGTTTCATCATGTCATCACCAGGTTTCAACATGTCATCACTAGATTTCATCATGTCATCACTAGTTTCCATCATATCACTAGTTTCTACCATAACATCTCATTTTTTCCATCATGTCATCACTAGGTTTCATCATGTCATCACTAGGTTTTATCATGTCATCACTAGGTTTAATTATGTCATCACTAGGTTTCATAAGTCATCACCAGGTTTCAACATGTCATCACCAGGTTTCATAATGTCATCACTGGGTTTCATCATGTCATCACCAGGTTTCTTCATGCCATCACCAGGTTTCATCATGTCATCACTGGGTTTCATCATACCGTCACTAGGTTTTATCATGTCATCACTAGGTTCCATCATGTCATCACCAGGTTTCTTCATGCCATCACTAGATTTCATCATACCGTCACTAGGTTTTATCATGTCATCACTAGGTTTTATCATGTCATCACCAGGTTTCATCATGTCATCACCAGGTTTCATCATGTCATCACTAGGTTTCATCATGTCATCACTGGGTTTCATCATACCGTCACTAGGTTTTATCATGTCATCACCAGGTTTCATCATGTCATCACCAGGTTTCATCATGTCATCACTAGGTTTCACCATGCTATCACTAGGTTTTATCATGTCATCACTGGGTTTCATCATGTCATCACTGGGTTTCACCATGCCATCACTAGATTTCATCATACCGTCTCTAGATTTCATCATACCATCACTAGGTTTTATCATGTCATCACTAGGTTCCATCATGTCATCACCAGGTTTCACCATGTCATCACCAGGTTTCTTCATGCAATCACTAGATTTCATCATACCGTCACTAGCTTTTTTTATGTCATCACTAGGTTTCATCATGTCATCACTAGGTTTCATCATGTCATCACTAGGTTTCATCATGTCATCACCAGGTTTCTTCATGCCATCTCTAGATTTCACCATGTAATCATTAGTTTTCACCATGTCATTACTTGATTTCACCATGTAATCCTTAGTTTTCACCATGTCATTACTTGATTTCACCAGGTCATCACTAGTTTTCTCTATACCATCACCGGTTTTCACCATGTCATTACCAGTTTTCACCTTGCTATCACTCGTTTTCCAAATGTGGTAACCAGTTTTCATCGTGAAGATTCGACAGTTAATCACCAGGTTTCACCATGTACTCACTATTTTCCAACTGGTAATCGCAATTGTTTTAAAGTTACTACTTTACACCATAATATCCCACCATGCCAAACATACAATGCATACATGGATGTACACCACGCGAAAATTATTTCCTATTACAAAGGCTTTTCATAATATAGTTCAAGGACTGAACTTCTCTCTTTTTAGGATATATACGTATTAACTATCTTACAATTTTCTTTTAAAATACAACTGATCTAAGAAACATTTTGAACACATATTAAAGAATATGGACATGAATAGGCCATATTTACTGGGTATTACAGTGACCTAACTGAATTTAACACATCATCATAATACTAGATGCTCGATTGATCTGGTCTGGCTGAGATCTCTTCACACTCTTCCTCAAACAAGATCTCAAGATTAAAATGCCTCTGTTAAATATACCCCCTCCCCCCAAGGTATTCTACTCGTCTCCGAACCCACACAGGTAATTTGATGTTATTCTGGGAGCCAGATAACGTGGGGACGACTTACAACACCATTGTGCCTCCAACATAGGTGGGATTTGGAACCTTTAGGGGGAAATCAGTCACTCAGCTAGAGTGACTCTTCACCATAATATTATCGTTGAAAGGCGAGAAGAGGCGTGAGATGGCGAGATTTGCCGTAGGCTTTGATATTGGATGTCACAAATTTGATACAAAACAATCTCACTATAGAGAAGAACATTGTAATGAATATCAAATCACGCTTTCTATGACAGGGAAGCATAGATTCAGAATATGAATAAATAAAATCGATTGTGAGAGAAATATTCAAATTGGAAATATCAAAACCAAGATGTGATAGTGATATAAACAGCGCGCTATATCGGGATTTTAATGTATTTATTCCGATCCATTAAGTTTTAATCGTAGTCAAAGAACATCCCCTCGAAAGCGGCACAATGGATGTATTTTGGTTTAATTGAGGGGAAAAACTCTAATTTAAACTGATTATCTCTCCGCTTCCCCGGGGTGGAATCCTAAGGCTAACGTTCAGTGTCATGGTGCTATCAAAAATCAACAAGGGAGAAGAATGGATATATGGTGGGTGGTCCACAAATTAAACATGGACAGTAAAATCGTGAATACGTGCATAGAGGCGTATTCCATAGGTGGTGCGCTGAATTGACGTGACGTATTACATACGAAGTGCGCTGAATTGACGTGACTTGTTACATGGTAAGTGCGCTGAATTGACGTGACGTGTTACATAGGGTGTGCGCTGAATTGACGTGACGTGTTACATATGGGTTTCACGGACTTGACGTGACGTGTTACATAAGGGGTGCGCTGAATTGACGTAATGTATAACATAGCGGTTACGCTGAATTGACGTGACGTAATAATAGGGAATGCGTTTAATTAACATGAGATGTGGCATGGTGAGGGCGCTGAATAATAAGGTAATAATAAGGGGTGCGCTGAATTGACGTGACGTGTTACATGGGGTGCGCTGAATTGACGTAATGTATTACATGGCGGTTACGCTGAACTGGCGTGACGTAATAATAGGGAATACGTTGAATTAACATGAGGTGTGGCATGGTGAGGGCGCTGAATAATAACGTTATAATAAGGGGTGCGCTGAATTGACGTGACGTGTTACTGAGGGAATGCGCTGATTTGTCGTGACGTATTAATAGTGAGTGCGTTGAACTGACGTGGAGTACTTATGGTCAGTCACGTGTTGCATGGTGTGTTGCATTGACGTGACATGTTACATAGGGGTGCGCTGAATTGACGTGATGTATTACAACGGGGTTACGCTGAATTGACGTGACGTAATAATAGGGAACGCGTTTAATTAACATGAGGTATTGCATGGTGAGTGCTTTGAATTGACGTGACATATTAATAGTAAGTGCGTTGAATTGACATGACGTACTAATAAGGAGTGCGTTGAATTGATGTGAAGTGTTAAATAGGGAGTGCACTGAATTGATGTGACGTACTTATAATCAGTGCGGTAAATTGAGGTGACGTGTTGCATGGTGAGTGCGCTGAATTGACGTGACGTGTAACATAGGGAGTATACTGAATTGACGTTAGATATTAATGGGAACTATGCTGAACTGACGTGGCATGTTAAACACATGGGCCTAGCTGGACTGTGCACCCGATGTTTTCTTATGATTATAGTTAATCTGTCATGGCTATGTCATTATTATAGATATACTACTCAAAAGAAGTTGAAGAACGCCCTAAGTTTTCTTAGGATTATAGTTAATCGGTCATGCTATGACAGAATAAATATAGCCTATATGGCTATATTTATTATGTGCAAAAACTCGGGTGTTCTTTAACTTACTTTGAGTGGTATATAATGGTGGCTTGTTCACAAAAGTTTGAAATATACGGAATATTACAACTCGAGGCATGGTTGGTGGTATCTAGAAGTTCAATTTCAGTAAGTGCCCGATAGTGCTGTTTCACAAATATGCTTTCATCTTTCACAACTGATCAAAAGATCCGACATTCTTTTTCATGTCAATCCTAAGATGTTCTGTAGATTTGACAAGGCTTTGCCAAAGATTGCGATAGAGGTTCCTTTGAACAAGTAGCATTCAACCAAGTTGGTATGTCGGACAGAAAGGCCGAAACAATCGCTGAGTCATTACACTGCGCAAATCTGAATTTCTGTTCCTCACTTTCCCAGACACAAGTGGCTGGTTAATTATGCTACAGCCTTTCTGTTCGTTCATCCTACTAGAACCGGTTGTTCGTCATTGTCTGGGTCATCAGCGGGAACATCCTGGCACTTCTGTACAGAATGTAGGGATAGGCTTTGCGGTATTGTTTGCAGTAGCAGGGCGCCTACATTGTTTTTGACCTGACCTTCCAGCGTTGAGATAACTTTTAATTCTATAACTATTGTCAATACGTTAATAGGCTGAAAACAGTCACCGAAACACTGCAAACTTCCAAAACATAACAATGATACCCGCATCAAATTCATTAACGAATAACCATTTCTTGTTTGTTCATTTTTTAGCAACTATCAAACAAGGGTGTTTACTTTCTTTTACTTTTACTTTCGTGAATGCTTGAGTAGAGTGAGTGAGTGAGTGAGTATGGTTTTACGCCGCTTTTAGCAATATTCCAGCAATATCACGGCGGGGGACACCAGAAAATGGGCTTCACACATTGTACCCATGTCGGGAATCGAACCCGGGTCTTCGGCGTGACGAGCAAACGCTTTAACCACTAGACTTCCCGACCGCCCCGCTTGAGTAGAAATTTGAAAACTATGAAAAGCAGTGCGCGTGTTTTCCTTCCGCCAACCAGAAAAAAGTAACAACTCCTATATACTTCTTTTTTACTTAATTAAAACCTGGTAAAGATTTATCTTAAAAACCGACCTCACTTTATTTAAAAAATTCCTACCTATTCGGCATCTTGAGCATCTTGAGGAAAAATTTTTTTTTTTAAATTGGTAGGTTTCTTCAATCTACCGACCTAAATGTTTGACCAAAAATCCGTAAACCAAAAATAAAAAAGGTCTGGTCTTCGTGAACGACCATGGACTATATCTAAGTCCGTGGATATAGTGTAGACATACCGAGAATCACCACCAGCATATCCTAGCAACTCTAGATGACGAAACAAAGGACCAGTTACCCTCGATGACGTGAAAATATATCCATACACATTTGTGGAGTACCCTTACCATTACTCATCGCCACTCTCGGTCGCGACATTATTTTTTTAAACCTATTTATAACCATGAAGATTTCTACCGATTATTTACTCATCATGGACTTAAATATTCCAGTAAGACATGTATCATCAGATGAATAGGATAAAACAAAATATACAATGAATTTGGAATAAAGACGTTTTTTATAGCCCCTCATTCACAAAACATGATCCCCACCATAGCCGTGAGCTACATAAGCCCTTCGCTATATGTCACAATAACAGATTACACACATTCATCCAAATAGCTGCGGGGGATGACTTGTGTGTACATGTACAAACTCCCGTCTCGGAATATATTTCGACCTGAAAGTCAGATAAGACGTGTATTTCTTATGAAGTTATTGCATCACATTTGTTAACGATGAAATCACAATGCATGATTCAATGTTTCTCGGCCTTGACCCTCAAACATATCCCAGGGTCGTCTAGGTGTTTCGGACCCAATGTGATTTGTGTTCGGGTAGCCTAGTGGTTAAACCCTTCGCTCGTCACGCCGAAGACCCGGGTTCGATTCCCGACATGGGTACAATCTGTGAAGCCCATTTCTGGTGTCCCCCGCCGTGATATTGCTGGAAAATTGCTAAAAGCGGCGTAAAACCATACTCACTCACTCACTCTCATCCAGGGTCGTCCATATGTTAAAGACCCACTGTGGTCCGTGTTGTCATCCAGGGTCATCTTGATGTGAAAGTAAAGTAAAGTATGTTAATATAAACGTTGAGAGAGACGTTATTGTCTGTGTTGATATACACGTTATGAGAGACGTAATTGTCTATATTAATATAAACGCTGTGAGAGACGTTATTCTCTGTGTAATATAAACGTCGAGAGAGAGACGTTATTGTCTATGTTAATATAAACGCTGTGAGAGACGTTATTGTCTATGTTAATATAAACGTCGAAAGAGAGACGTTATTGTCTGTGTTGATATAAACGTTGAGAGAGACGTTATTGTCTATGTTAATATAAACGTTGTGAGAGACGTTATTATCTATGTTAATATAAACGTCGAGAGAGAGACGTTATTGTCTATGTTAATATAAACGTTGAGAGAGAGACGTTATTGTCTGTGTTGATATAAACGTTGAGAGAGACGTTATTGTCTATGTTAATATAAACGTTGAGAGAGAGACGTTATTGTCTGTGTTAATATAAACGTTGAGAGAGACGTTATTATCTATGTTCACATAAACGTTGTGAGAGACAAGTGGAGCGGGCGCGTCCCTGTCTCATCTCACATTTGGGGGCACGGGTGGCCCAGTCGTCTAAGGCGCCGCGATTCGCTGTGCAGAGTTGCGTCCCTTGGGCAAGCCAGAAACCTATGATTGTGGGTCGAATCCCGGTTCGCCCCAATTATGTTTCTAGGTTTGTCAGCACCATACCCGTGCTCGTGGGTTTCACCGAAGTGGTAAACGTCTAAGACCTGCATCACTTCGGGCTTTCCTCCCACATTAAGCTGACGTGCCGTGATATAACTGGAATACTGTTAAAAGCGGCATTAAACCCAACTCACTCACTCATCTCACATTTCATCAAGACCAGCTTTTGTGTGAAGATCACTCATCATCCCGGATTCCCGGCCTAGGCCCATCTTAGAATAAGGTTTTTAGCAACCATACTTGTTGTAAGAGGCGACTAACGGGTGGTCAGGCTCGCTGACTTGGTTGAGGCATGTCATCGTATCCCAATTGCGTAGAATCACTGGATTGCCTGGTCCAGATTCGATTATCTTACAGACCGCCGTCACATAGCTGGGAAATTTGCGACGTTAAACAACAAACAAACCATATCACGACAGCTTGTGATAATCGTATCTTGGCTAGGCAAACCAGTGGTCGATAGCATGATCAAAGTTTCACGTCATTGGGGAATAATGAAACAACCTCAACCAACCCGCAAATCCTCACACACGTCATAATATGCACAAACGGGAATCTTTTAACCAATAACCTCATTTACTGTGACAGTACATTGGTTTAAACCCAATCTGCATGGTAAGAGTGCGATGTCATAACATTTAACATTACACAGACACTACGTGTTGTGATGAAGAGACTTCCCAACGTGTAAAAAATACAAGCAAATAGCACAGCTCAATGTAAAGCTGACGTGGACGGGGAACCAATTGCAGGTAGTTTTTGCCACGTGGGCTGCCCAAGCCGGGGTATTGATGCCGCTTCGTTATATAACCCGACCTAGTTTGTATTGTGATTCATAGAAAACCACAAGCAAGGGCGACCAGGTTGCCGAGTATTTACTACGTTCATTTCCTGTTTAGAAGATTGCAGCTCTATCCGCTCGTTTGCCTTAATATTTACATTCTGATGACCGACGGGTTGCTTAATATAGCCGCTACAAACTCTTTGAACATGTTCTATTATCACAGAGGTAAAATATATGCATATACATAACGGATTCTTAAAGTAAGCGAAAATAGACGGGGTAAATGAAAACCGTTGGGCTGATGTTTGTAACACCTTTTGCCAAGGCCACGCTTTCATCTATTTATAAGCTGCAGTGTTGTGGCGCGTTTTTGCGCGCGTCATATAATACAAAATATCATTGACTTGCCTTGCGCGATGTGTGACTCACCCTTTGCGCGCGGACGGTTGACGGGGAGCTATCGCCTGATACGGAGGGGCCAGGTGGGCGTGGTCACAGGCACGTGGCTAAAACAGGAGGCGTGGTTTTATGGAAAAAATTCTGGACGTTTTCGTACAATTATAATTATTGACATGCATTAAATGTCACTTCTGTAACAAAGAAAACAAAATGCAAAGTATGACCTTCGCCTTCGGGGCATGAAATATACAACCCTCTGGCATTAAATACAGCAACAAAGATAATTTCAAAGAAACTTACATCCGATATAGAATTGCCCGGTCTTGTTTTTGTGTCAAGTGAATTCTAGGATGACATACAGTGAGAAAACAATGATAAAATAATCATCGCATATACAAAATACATACGTCTATAACAAAAACTGTTTACCACCTGACTGTTGGCACGTGTTTTCCTACCCTTCAGTAGAGTTGGCCTGAATTCATTCTATCTTATATATACTGAACAAAAACGCTTTGGGATCGTGGGTATTTTAGGATATCTTTATGACATTTTGGTGTGTGCACTACAAAAATATTACCGAAATATTCATGATCACTATTTTTTCAGCATACACTATTTTTTCAGCATACAAGTTACATATTTAATAATATGCATTATTTCATTCATGTCCATGTCATCCCATACATGAGACAGACATGGTACGTTCAGGAAATACCATTGTTTCCATGACGTCCAGCACCCAACGGCCTTGGTATTGTCATCTACAGGAAATATCATTTGTTTCCATGACGTCCAGCACCCAACGGCCTTGGTATTGTCACATATAGGAAATGTCATTGTATCCATGACGTCCAGCATCCAACAGCCTTGGTGTTGTCACATAAGAAATACCATTGTTTCCATGACGTCCAGCATCAAACGGTCTTGGTATCGTCACCTACAGGAAATATCATTTGTTTCCATGACGTCCAACATCCAACGACCTTGGTGTTGTCACATATAGGAAATGTCATTGTATCCATGACGTCCAGCATCCAACAGCCTTGGTGTTGTCACATAAGAAATACCATTGTATCCATGACGTCCAGCATCCAACGGTCTTGGTATTGTCACCTACAGGAAATATCACTTGTATCCATGACGTCCAGCATCCAACGGTCTTGGTATCGTCACCTACAGGAAATATCACTTGTTTCCATGACGTCCAACATCCTACGGCCTTGGTATTGTCATCTACAGGAAATACCACTTGTTTCCATGACGTCCAACACCCAACGGCCTTGGCATTGTCACATATAGGAAATACCACTTTGTTTCCATGACGACCAGCATCCTACGGCCTTGGCATTGTCACATACAGGAAGTACCATTTGGTTTCCATGACGACCATCAACCTACGGCCTTGGCATTGTCACATATAGGAAATACCACTTGTTTCTATGACGTCCAACATCCAACGGTCTTGGTATTGTCACCTACAGGAAATACCACTTGTTTCCATGACGTCCAACGTCCTACGGCCTTGGCATTGTCATCTACTGGAAATACCACTTGTTTCCATGACGTCCAGCATCCAACGGCCTTGGCATTGTCATCTACAGGAAATACCACTTGTTTCCATGACGTCCAACATCCAACGGCATTGGTATTGTCACCTACAGGAAATACCACTTGTTTCCATGACGTCCAACATCCAACGGCCTTGGTATTGTAATCTACAGGAAATATCAATGTACCGCCGTGACGTACAAGGCTAAAAAGTCTCCTGTCACTATTTAAGGCTAAGATCCGTGTAAGTACGAAGCATTATAACAGTCATTTCGTAGTGAGAGGATGTCGGTTGTTTTTGTTCAATTACTGCGCGACTTTCCTTATGAAGGCGAGGTGGGGTGAAAATTATTGCACTTATATAGCGACGTGCAACCACGTGTGTGTGTCTGTGTCTGTGTCTGCGTCTCTGTGTGTGTGTGATTGTGTGTCTGTCTGTCTGTGTCTCTTTGTGTGCGTATGTGTGTGTGTGTGTAGTTGTGTGTCTGTCTGTCTTTGTCTCTTTGTGCGTGTGTGCGTGCGTGCGTGCGTGTGTGTATTTGTGTGTGTGTGTGTGTCTGCTTGTACTAGTCCGGAATAATGCCGATTTTATAATGTTCGCCCACTGATATACCATGCGGCAGTTTAACATGAATACCCCACTCAGACACTATATACTGACTCCTAGCCGACCAGTCCTTGTCTTAGCCCCTTATGCCGAGCGCCAAATAAAGTCTTTTGGTATGACGCAGACAGGGGTCGAACCCCGACGTTCCGCTCTCCGGGCAGATGCTCTATCCACTGGACCACGTAGGTGGTATATTCTTATCAAGAACTTCTGTAGAGCTGCTGATATTTCCGGAGTCGACTGCAAAGAGCACAGGGCAGTGACGGGA
Organism: Haliotis rufescens; assembly: GCF_023055435.1. NCBI lineage: Eukaryota > Metazoa > Mollusca > Gastropoda > Lepetellida > Haliotidae > Haliotis > Haliotis rufescens. The sequence goes on along the minus strand of NW_025964112.1, from coordinate 62,281,679 downwards.
CATTTCCGGAGTGTCCTGTGTAGACCACAGGGCAGTGACGGGACATTTCCGGAGCGTGCGGGGACACAGGGCAGTGACGGGACATTTCCGGAGTGTTCTGTGTAGACCACAGGGCAGTGACGGGACATTTGCGGAGTGTTCTGTGTAGACCACAGGGCAGTGACGGGACATTTACGGAGTGTTCTGTGTAGACTGCAGGACATTTCCGGAGCGTGCAGGAACACAGGGCAGTGACGGGACATTTCCGGAGTGTTCTGTGTAGACTGCAGGACATTTCCGGAGCGTGCAGGGACACAGGGCAGGGACAGGACATTTCCGGAGTGTTCTGTATAGACCACAGGGCAGTGACGGGACATTTCTCTCTCCCCTCTCTCTCTCTCTCTCTCTCTCTCTCTCTCTCTCTCTCTCTCTCTCTCTCTCACACACACACACTCACACACACACACACACACCTAGTAAGATGACGTCACAAGAATTATTTACGATACCATACTTAATGTCAAAGGACAGGATACGTAGCGACGACGTAAAGGGACGCATGTTTTTCGTAGGTTCAAACTGATAGATAACTAGAAATGAGACTATAAACATTAAAAATAAATGATGTCTTTGACGCAGTTGATTGACATGGAGCTGTATAATCCGCTAACTGGGGTCACAATGTGAAGGGTCAAGGTCACCTTGTGTATGTTGAGTGAAGTAGGTTAATATGAAACATAACACTTGGCAATATAGTTTCACATGGTACATTATCACTTTAATGGGAGGTGATCATTGGAGGCTGCTGGACTAATGTGTTTATACACATATCAAGAATCTGATCACGGGCGTGGCGAAATAACTCACACAAGGCGTGTATCAATAATTTGATAAGAAATCGGTAGTTATTATTGCCAAATATGTTTTTGACCGCGTGGCTGATTTGTATATTTATGTGAAATAGTCCGTAATTGACAAAAACGAGAGCAATAAAGGATACTGGTGGATCCAGAAATAGGACTACATCAATCTGTGCACAGACTTGTGGCGTTCCCTTTGATGTGTACATACAAAATGGTGGGTGTATGGAATCTTCTCAAGGCATTACACTCCCCGTTGTTAGTGTGATGTTTTGTATTTGTGATAGTTAACTGTTTCGTGAACCATATTACGGCCAACTGCCACACCCGACCCATTATTTCATAGTATATTCATGTTTTTAACGAAAGTGTCCGCAGGGCTGTAGGTGTGTCTGGTTGAAAACATATTTATGTTCCGAGTTCTCTGCCTTCTAAAAGGGTTAGCATTAACAAAGCTTGTACGGGAGTGTCCAATTTTAACAAATGATAATCAAAGGTGACGAATGTTTTGAAATATTTCCCCTGATAACAATATTTCACGTGTTTAACTATTTGTGTAATCAAATGTTAGTTAATCAAAGGTGACGAATGTTTTGAAATATTTCCCCTGATAACAATATTTCACGTGTTTAACTATTTGTGTAATCCAACGTTAGTTAATCAAAGGTGGCGAATTTTTTTTTTTAATATTTCCCCTGATAACAATATTTCACGTGTTTAACTATTTGTGTAAACCAATGTTAGTTAATCAAAGGTGACGAATGTTTTGAAATATTTCCCCTGATAACAATGTTTCACGTGTTAAATGTATTTGTATTTCGCTTTCACTGATGTCTGCACCTCTCAAAGGAGTGAATCACAATTACACGCCGAGTCTTCTTCCTTGCCGAATGACTGTAACCCCTTCTCACACCAACGTGAATACAGTACAACTAGGTCAGGTAGCACATTGTAGCGACCTCGGACCTCTACTTTGAAATCTACCCGTAATAGTGTACACCACTGCATCACACTGTCTCTCCAATAGAGCCACAATGTGGGGCTTTACCATGATGAAAATTGATGCACTGTACGTCTTCCTCAGACAGGGGCGGAGCTTAAAGTTCAGGTGCACGCGCGGGAAAACACGGTAGCGCACACGCGGCCAGGCTAAGGAAAGGGAAGGGCGCCAACAGTATTTTTCTACCACGCGAGCACACTCATTGAAGTATATATTTTGAATGCCTGAAATTAGGCATACAGTGAAATGTTATTGATTAAGGAATGCGAATGCAGTTAATGCTATGACAGCCTATAATTTCTTGTACCTATCTATGAGCGCGTTCAGTGTATATTTAAAATCACGGGGGTTCATTCCTTCTCCTCGACGTTTTGCGCTTATCAGTGCACGAACTAAACAAAGTGGACCAAACCACAGTCGGCAAAACCATTCCCTATGGTCGAGCGAGCTTTTAAGAGCAAACGGGATGAACCGGAGGATTGTTTTAAACTTGCGCCAGATTCCCAGTCTGCATTCAAAGCTATTGGGCCGAAACGCTAGCAAGGATGTTTTACTATTGAAACTCAGTACAGCTAACTTTATATATAATTTTCTGAAATCTCCTCATTGTTCCGGCTCGAGTGTCGCGTGGCCAGGCGACTGCACATAGACTTATTATGAGCATTTGACTTATGTTTCTTTGTGCCTGTCAACCACTTAGGTATTTTCATCCGAGATTTAATGGAGCCTAGAAGCGCGCATCCTCTAATGATATACCTCGCTCGTGCTCTATAACGTTGTCTGTGTGTGTACAGGATTACTTTTTGAGCGCACCTGAGATTTGAAAGAACAATAGCTCGTTGTTTGCCGAAATGATAATATTAGCAGCGGGTACTGAGACGTATCTCTGCCGGGGGAATGTTTTTAACATCAAAGTTTTGTCTGACTTTCTATAATGCAGGTGAGCATCAAATGGGTTTGACACGTCACGTTCAGCGTTCGTCACGTTCAGAAAGCCGACATAATGGCAAAGGTTCCACATGGTTCTCACAGTGTAGAATCGATTGAGACCCTTGTATCGCATCAAACATTTACCTCGTTCCAACTCACCAATTCTTCAAAGATGATTTCGTTTTCTATTTCTATTTATCAAAGTCGCGAAATCTTTAATCATGACATACCAGGTGTTAGCATAAGCGAATTATCACCATATAAAAATAATGTGTATGTTAGTAACATTAGATTATGGTTGACATCAGTATTAGTACCATTCACGCATATAATATCAGGGTACATATAATATGTTTATTATTTCGATTAATCAAACATGCTACCTAGCATAGGCTTAATATTAGTTTCCCAAATGTATTCCACCTGTTGTCCGGGGACACGTGACATTCTCCTCCTTGTGTAATACGAAGGACTTTGATGAAAGGTTCTCCCCCGATGTGAATCCAAAGCAGCAGGTGCGCGTTGCAACAGGACGCAGTTTATTTGCAGATTCGTCTTGGCGCTTCGTGTGTGATTTGATGAGTGTCGGAAAATCCACTGTACACGAAGCAACCTCGGAGCATATCGCCGTAGTTGCTTGTTTGTCTGTGGGGAAGTCTTGTCGTAAATCTATCCACTTTTCCGATGTCCAATAACCACTCCTCTCCCTGCCGCATCCGATTACGACAAGGGCTGGCGGGAGACAAATGTTTTAATAATCACGAGTCGAGGTAGATTTCCCCTTGAATAAAGATCCTCTCTTCCTCACTATCTTTGAATAGGAGCCTCACAACGAACATGTCATCTGCAAAAGCATAGTGTCATCTTTCGGTCGCCATCTTGCAAGAGCCGGTTTCCTAGGCCATGGACTTGTGAGTTGGACAATGGGCACTTTCTTCTATTGCACAAAGCAAGACTGTGTGGCAACGTGATTAATTGGTGGGGGGGACACCTACTGTAGATATATTGTGTGGGACAGACATTACGGATAGATATATCTTGGCGATAAGCAAGCCTTGGTAATCTAGATCGTCAGTTTGTCAAAACACAAGGGAGATAACTCGGGAGATATAGATTGACTGAAAATGGGGAGGCATGTATCCCTTTTACAACTATGAACAACAAAACGATGATGTGGTATATGTGTAATATGACGCCGTGTAGTGTGGAAAGCCTAAACCGTCTTTGCTTCAACACTTCATAGCCTAACAAAGAAACTAACACGGGCTCTAAATATGGCACATGTCGAACTGATGTGGACGCCAACAAATCTTGCATGGGACTGTGTGTGTAGAGGGCGATGGGGACTTGTGGCGTCAAACAACCTGGTTCGATTCCAAGATTTATTCGTAGTTTCTATCCCCGTCATATTTTTTGGATGCTGGGATATTGCTGGGATATAGATGGCATATTGCAAGAATATAGCTGGGATGTTGCTGGGGTGCTTAGATATTGCTGGGATATAGCCGGAATATTGCTGAGATGCTGGGATGCTGGAATACAGCTGGGATATTGCAAGGCTATAGTTGAAATATTGCTGGGATGTAGCGGGAGTATTGCAAGTATATTGCTGGGATATAGATGGAGATAACGGTGAAAAAACTGTGATATAGCGGGGATATACTGGGATAGTGCTGAGATATAGCTGGGATATTGTTGGGATATAGCGGGTGTATTACTGGGATATAGCTGGGATATAGCTGATATATTGCTGGGATATAGCGGGGATATTACTTGGATATTGCTGTGATATAGCTGGGATATTGCTGTGATATAGCTGGGATATTGCTGGAATATAGCTGTGATATAGCGGGGATATTGCTGTGATGTAGCGGGGATATTGCTGGGATATAGCTGGAATATAGCGGGGATATAGTTGGGATATTGCTATGATATAGCTGGAATATAGCAGGGATGATTCGAAAAGGTGCGAAATACCCAACTGAAGTAATTTTCAGTTGAGAAGATCGAGACCTTGGGTAATCACTGGTACATCGGATATTTGATATTCACACAGCACGCAACGGCAAAGCTGGACCAACACGCTGTACCAGCAAGTTGGATCCACGTAACCCAAACAACACTATCGTCCGCTTATCTAACGTCTCATCATGAGTGAATTTAGGTTAACTCCGCTTTAAGGAGTATTTAATAAATATATCGTTGTATCGCATAATATGTATGCAGATCTTAGACGTGTGCCCCTTTGGTGAGTCTGGTGCCGATACATTTAGAAACAATCAGGACGAACACGGATTCGAAGTACGATCATCGGTTTGTGGTACGTCTGGGGGACGCGACATCGAACCGAGGCGCCTTATACCCCGATCACATGCGCCTCCATACATATGTGTGTATATGTGCATACGTGGGTAAAATTACACACGTGAGTATACTCGTCATGTGAACGCGTTTACTCATGAGTGTATATTTACACCAGGAGCATATTTGCATCATGTCTGGAGCAGGTGCAAATGAGAATGTAAATTATGTTAACGTCAGAGGATGATCTAATTAATATATCTGATGATTTGCCAACACCAAACAAATTGTCAACAGTTCTGTATTCTTAAGTTTACGGGGGCGGTCGGGTAGCCCAGTGGTTAAAGCGTTCGCTCGTCACGCCAAAGACCCGGGTTCGATTCCCGACATGGGTACAATGTGTGAAGCCCATATTGGTGTCCCCCGCCGTGATATTGCTGGAATATTGCTAAAAGCGGCGTCAAACCATACTCACTCACTCACTCTTAAGTTTACGCTATTCAGTATACAGCATTACGCACTTTATGTCGACATCCTGGGCTGGGCGGACGGTGTTTTCTTTGGGTTTCAAGGAGTCAAAACTTTGTGTACAAATTAAATCAAACACATGTTGCTTCATGTGAAGATTTCGGTAAAGTAACTAACCCTCTTCTCATTCAACTTTGATTGGTAAACATTCTGTTTTATGTTAAAACTTTTAATAAAAGTGGTGAAAAAACTGATGAATATATGCGCCTTACACCATTTACAGACTTTATTTACACACCTAAGTTGATTTAAATGTGAACGCATAGTACATTTACATATACACACGTATGTATAGTTACACATGTGTAGAATTACTTACGTGAGTAAATGTTGTGCATGTGAACGGGGTATTAGCGTTTCCATCGCTTTGTGGAACGGGGCCCTGGTTTGTTTGGAACCCGGTGTCGTAATCTGTTGTACTTAGAAAGGATGTCTTGTTCAACGTTCAGCTGCGTTGGACTACAGTAGGTAGCAATAATGTTAAGTTCATCTCGGACGTATATATATTATATCTGTAGTGGCGATGACTTTACGTGATGCTGGTATATAAATGTAGTGTCGATGACTTTACGTGATGCTGGTATATAACGGCAGTGCCGATGACTTTACGTGATGCTGATATATAACGGTAGTGTCGATGACTTTACGTGTTGGTATATAACGGTAGTGTCGATGACTTTACGTGATGCTGGTATATAACGGTAGTGTCGATGACTTTACGTGTTGGTATATAACGGTAGTGTCGATGACTTTACGTGATGTTATATAATGGTAGTGTCGATGACTTTACGTGATGTTATATAACGGTAGTGTCGCCGCTTTACGTGTTGGTATATAACGGTAGTGTCGATGACTTTACGTGATGCGGGTATATAACGGTAGTGTCGATGACTTTACGTGATGTTATATAATGGTAGTGTCGATGACTTTACGTGATGCTGGTATATAACGGCAGTGCCGATGACTTTACGTGATGCTGGTATATAACGGTAGTGTCGATGACTTTACGTGTTGGTATATAACGGTAGTGTCGATAACTTTAAATGATGTTATATAATGGTAGTGTCGATGACTTTACGTGATGTTATATAACGGTAGTGTCGCCGCTTTACGTGTTGGTATATAACGGTAGTGTCGATGACGTTACGTGATGCGGGTATATAACGGTAGTGTCGATGACTTTACGTGATGTTATATAATGGTAGTGTCGATGACTTTACGTGATGCGGGTATATACGGTAGTGTCGATGACTTTACGTGATGCGGGTATATAACGGTAATGTCGATGACTTTTCGTGATGGTATATAATGGTAGTGTCGATGACTTTAAGTGATGGTATATAACGGAAGTGTCGATGACTTTACGTGATGCGGGTATATAACGGTAGTGTCGATGACTTTAAGTGATGATATATAACGGTAGTGTCGATGACTTTACGTGATGCTGGTATATAACGGTAGTGTCGATGACTTTATGTGATGCTGGTATATAACGGTAGTGTCGATGACTTTACGTGATGCTGGTATATAACGGTAGTGTCGATGACTTTACGTGGTGGTGGTATATAACGGTAGTGTCGATGACTTTACGTGATGCTGGTATATAATGGTAGTGTCAATGACTTTACGTGATGCTGGTATATAACGGTAGTGTCGATGACTTTACGTGATACTGGTAAATGACTGTAGTGTTGCTGACTTTGGAGTAACGTTGCGGACATTCACCCCCTTAGAGGAAAAAATATATAGCCCGCATATTATGTGCGCTTCACAATGACGTTTGGGCGCTGTTTCCCATCTTCCCATGTTCGTGGCGGCATGTTTGTTTGTTGTTTTAAATCGAAAATAAAGACATATCTGGGCCTGACAAACAAATATGTAATATCATGAGCAATGTCCCACGCTCTCGGACATTACGTGACTCCTTTCCCTTCCACTCCACTCCACTCCTCTCCGCTCCGCTCCACTCCACTCCACTCCGCTCCACTCCGCTCCACTCCACTCCACTCCACTCAACTCCGCTCTCCGCCCGCCCAGCCTGCCCCGTCCCTACCCGCCTCTGTCCGCTCTACTCCACTCTACTCCACTCCACTCCACTCTCACCCCCGTCACATCCCGCTTCACTCCACTCCGCTCTCCGCCCGTCCCGCCTGCCTCGTCCCTACCCGCCCCTGACCACTAATCCACTCCACTCCACTCTCAGCCCCGTCACATCCCGCTCCACTCCACTCCACTCTCCGCCCGCCCCGTCCCTGACCACTTTACTCCACTCCACTCTCAGTCCCGTCACACCCCGCTCCACCCCGCTCCTCTCCACTCCGCTCCACTCCGCTCTACTCCGCTCCACTCCTCTCCACTTTCAGCCCCGTCACACCCCGCTCCACCCCGCTCCCCTCCGCTCTACTCCGCTCCACTCTCATCCCCGTCACACCCCGCTCCACCCCGCTCCTCTCCACTCTACTCCACTCCACTCTCAGCCCCGTCACACCCCGCTCCACCCCGCTCCACTCCGCTCTACTCCGCTCCACTCCTCTCCGCTCTCAGCCCCGTCACACCCCGCTCCAGCCCGCTCCTCTCCACTCTACTCCACTCGACTCTCAGCCCCGTCACACCCCGCTCCACCCCGCTCCACTCCACTCCGCTCTACTCCGCTCCACCCCACTCCACTCTCAGCCCCGTCACACCCCGCTCCACTCCGCTCCACCCCGCTCCACTCCACTCCGCTCTACTCCGCTCCACTCCTCTCCGCTCTCAGCCCCGTCACACCCCGCTCCAGCCCGCTCCTCTCCACTCTACTCCACTCGACTCTCAGCCCCGTCACACCCCGCTCCACCCCGCTCCACTCCACTCCGCTCTACTCCGCTCCACCCCACTCCACTCTCAGCCCCGTCACACCCCGCTCCACCCCGCTCCACTCCACTCCGCTCTACTCCGCTCCACTCCACTCCACTCTCAGCCCCGTCACACCCCGCTCCACCCCGCTCCACTCCACTCCGCTCTACTCCGCTCCACTCCACTCCACTCTCAGCCCCGTCACACCCCGCTCCACCCCGCTCCACCCCGCTCCACTCCACTCCGCTCTACTCCGCTCTACTCCGCTCCGCTCCACTCCACTCTCAGCCCCGTCACACCCCGCTCCACCCCGCTCCACTCCACTCTGCTCTACTCCGCTCCGCTCCACTCCACTCCACTCTCAGCCCCGTCACACCCCGCTCCACCCCGCTCCCCTCCACTCTCCTCCACTCCACTCTCAGCCCGCCCAGCCTGCGCCGTCCCTACCCGCCCCTGTCCGCTCTACTCCACTCTACTCCACTCCACTCCACTCCACTCCACTCTCAGCCCCGTCACATCCCGCTCCACTCCACTCCGCTCTCCGCCCGTCCCGCCTGCCTCGTCCCTACCCGCCCCTGACCACTAATCCACTCCACTCCACTCTCAGCCCCGTCACATCCCGCTCCACTCCACTCCACTCTCCGCCCGCCCCGTCCCTGACCACTTTACTCCACTCCACTCTCAGTCCCGTCACACCCCGCTCCACCCCGCTCCACTCCACTCCGCTCCACTCCGCTCTACTCCGCTCCACTCCTCTCCACTTTCAGCCCCGTCACACCCCGCTCCACCCCGCTCCACTCCACTCTACTCCACTCCACTCTCAGCCCCGTCACACCACGCTCCACCCCGCTCCCCTCCACTCTACTCCACTCCACTCTCAGCCCCGTCACACCCCGCTCCACCCCGCTCTACTCCGCTCCACCCCACTCCACTCTCAGCCCCGTCACACCCCGCTCCACCCCACTCCACCCCGCTCCACCCCGCTCCACCCCGCTCCACCCCGCTCCCCTCCACTCGCAGATGCTGGGCCGCCTACATGCTGTGCGGTTCTAATGAACTTACAAGTAGATTTGCATTTTCTGTTATGCGGTATTTGTATAACATTTCTTTAGGCAATTTGTTGAATAATGATTCACTATTGACACAATTCTCATAATATTTGTATACCTACGGTGTTGAAATTCATATCATATAATTTAAGAATAACACTGTACAGCAATTCAAGAAATGTTTCAGATCAACACAATGATTATCGTTCAGTCTTTCATCTTATTATCTCGGAGACCTTTAGAGTATCTTGTAAATGTGTTATTTACAAAAATATTCAATCTAATGGGCGTTCTTATGTGTTGCAGAAATTCTGCAGTGATGCATCTTTGAATGTATTCTGTTGTCGTTAAATGTACTTTGATGTTTGCATAACAAACACAAAGAAATAACAGGTGTATGCGTTATGAAGATGAACACACGAATACTGTTTAGCGCATTATGAAATTTTGCTTAGATGTCAATTAAGAAATTTCAGGGTTAAGACCCAACAAACAATATGTTGTAGACTTCATAGAGGACCCTCTCCTGGCCCACACGCGTGGACAAGTATTAAATGGTATTGAAATCCATTGTGAAGTTCGTTGCACCACTGATTTACTTTACGCCTGAACTAATCGCACGCCTTTGTCACGCATAAAACTCCCTCTCGAGGCATAGTTACGTTACACGCCGAGTACGTGAGTGATATGGACATTTATCATCCAAAACTGGCTTCCTCAGGAGATATCGTTTGGGTGAGTTTAAGCAAATGTAGGTGAGGATATCTCGCCTCATGGGCAGATCAGTTTTAAGCAAGTGTAGGCCTGATGGGCACAGCTGCGTAAACCAAATGTAAGCAGGATATATTGCTTAATGAGTAAGATTAACTGTAGGCTGTGTTACGCAGCTGTAGGCAGGATATCTCGCCTCATGGGAAGAGCATGGTCAGAGCAATGTAAAGAATCTGTAGGCAGGATATCTCGCCTCATGTGAAGAGCCGCGTAAAGCAACTGTAGGCAGGATATCTCGCCTCATGGGCAGATCAGTTTTAAGAAAGTGTAGGCCTGATTGGCACAACTGCGCAAACCAAATGTAAGCAGGATACATTGCTTAATTAGTAAGATTAACTGTAGGCTATGTTAAGCAACTGTGGGAAGGTTATCTCGCCTCATTGGCAGCAGTTTCAAGCAATGGGAAGACAGTGTAAAGCAAATGTAGGCAGGAAAATATCGCCTCATGGGAAGAGCATGGTCAGAGCAGTGTAAAGAATCTGTAGGCATGATATCTCGCCTCATGGGCAGAGCAGTTTTAAGCAACTGTAGGCAGGATAGTATCGCCTCATGGGAAGAGCAGTGTAAAGCAACTGTAAGCATGATATCTCGCCTCATGGGCAGAGCAGTTTTAAGCAACTGTAGGCAGGATAGTATCGCCTCATGGGAAGAGCAGTACAAAGCAAATGTAAGCAGCATATTTCGCCTCCTGTGAAGAGCAGTGTAAAGCAACTGTAAGCATGATATCTCGCCTCATGGGCAGAGCAGTTTTAAGCAACTGTAGGCAGGATAGTATCGCCTCATGGGAAGAGCAGTACAAAGCAAATGTAAGCAGCATATTTCGCCTCCTGTGAAGAGCAGTGTAAAGCAACTGTAAGCATGATATCTCGCCTCATGGGCAGAGCAGTTTTAAGCAACTGTAGGCAGGATAGTATCGCCTCATGGGAAGAGCAGTACAAAGCAAATGTAAGCAGCATATTTCGCCTCCTGTGAAGAGCAGTGTAAAGCAACTGTAAGCATGATATCTCGCCTCATGGGCAGAGCAGTTTTAAGCAACTGTAGGCAGGATAGTATCGCCTCATGGGAAGAGCAGTACAAAGCAAATGTAAGCAGCATATTTCGCCTCCTGTGAAGAGCAGTGTAAAGCAACTGTAAGCATGATATCTCGCCTCATGGGCAGAGCAGTTTTAAGCAACTGTAGGCAGGATAGTATCGCCTCATGGGAAGAGCAGTACAAAGCAAATGTAAGCAGCATATTTCGCCTCCTGTGAAGAGCAGTGTAAAGCAACTGTAAGCATGATATCTCGCCTCATGGGCAAAGCAGTTTTAAGCAACTGTAGGCAGGATAGTATCGCCTCATGGGAAGAGCAGTACAAAGCAAATGTAAGCAGCATATTTCGCCTCCTGTGAAGAGCAGTGTAAAGCAACTGTAAGCATGACATCTCGCCTCGTGGGCAGAGCGGTTTTAAGCAACTGTAGGCAGGATAGTATCGCCTCATGGGAAGAGCAGTACAAAGCAAATGTAAGCAGCATATTTCGCCTCCTGTGAAGAGCAGTGTAAAGCAACTGTAAGCATGACATCTCGCCTCGTGGGCAGAGCGGTTTTAAGCAACTGTAGGCAGGATAGTATCGCTTCATGGGAAGAGCAGTACAAAGCAAATGTAAGCAGTATATTTCGCCTCATGTGAAGAGCTGTGTAAAGCAACTGTAAGCAGGATATCTCGTCTCATGGGCAGAGCAGTGTAAGGCAACTGTAGGCAGGATGTAGGTGTCAAAGCCGTTCATTGACAGCAAGACAGTAAAAGGTGCACTCTAGCAATTGAGACGCTGTGTTGTGAATATGTTAACAGAAATAACGAACGATGAAAAGGACCTGTCAAAATGACAAATTGTGTAAATACACATTTTACAATATTTCATTCATGCGGTATTTGGAATGAAATAAAGCTTTCGGGCAGTATTCCAATACAGCTGGTCTCCTCGGGGATGTTATAGAAGCAAAAGAGGAGAGGTTGGCGGTGGGGGTGAAACGTATGCACCACTCAACTTGCTGCATGAGCGGCTTGGGGTGGGGAATGAGGAGAAGCAAGGGGGGGGGGGGGGGGGGGGGGGGGTAGCACTTTTTGCACAACACACAGGACTCAAAAGTATGTATTTAACTTTCTTCTGTAAGATTTATTATGAATACTTAATAGGCAAATGGAACTTTTTATGGTGTTTTTGCACTTTCATAAACACGGAAATATGCCAGCATGGGAACAGAATCCAATAAACGTTTATTACATGTTTATCATATCTCTGCCTGTAAACAGCTGCTAGCAATGGCATAGGTGTTCCTTTATGCGATCCACACAATGGCATATGTCAATGTACATGACGTTGGTTTGTTGTTTTACGCCGCATTCAGCATAATTCCTGCTATATGACGGCGGTCTGTAAATAATCGAGTCTGGACCAAACAATGCAGTGATTGATATCATGAGCATCGATCCACGCAATTGGGATCTATGACATCCTTCAACCAAATCAACGAGCCCGACCACCCGATCCCGTAAGTCGCCTCTTACGACAAGCATAGTCGCCTTTTACGGCAAGCATGGGTTGCTGAAGACCTATTCTACTTCGGATTTTCACGGGTCAATGTACATGACGACACTAGCAGACACTAGAAGACATAAACATCCACTAACAAACGCTAGCCGACATCAGATACTTACATATACTACCAGACACCAGACACTAGCAGACATCAGACACTGACAGACACTAACAGAAACTAGCATACATTGACATACATAAAAAGACACTACCAGATATCAGACACGTAGATATAGTAGCAGACGCCAGAAACTACCAGACATCATATACTAGCAGACACTAGCAGACACTAGCAGACACTAGCAGACACATCAATAGATGGGGATGAAGGGGAGCAAGAGTGTTAGAACGTTTAAGACAACACACAGGACGTTATAAGTCTGACACTGACAGACGTCATCAGACACTAACAGACACAAACAGACATCATCACACACTAACAGATACAAACAGACATCATTAGACACTAACAGACACAAACAGACATCATTAGACACTAACAGACACAAACAGACATCATCAGACGCTAACAGACAGAAATAGACATCATCACAGACTAACAGACACATACATCATCAGACGCTAACAGACGGAAACAGACACTTACACACATCAAGTGACAAGGACAGACACTGACATGCACAAACAAACACTGACAGACATCATCAGACACTAACAGACACTGGCAGACACTAACAGATACTGACAGACACTAACAGACCTTAACAGATTCTGACAGGCACTGACAGACACTAACAGACACAAACAGACACTAACAGACATTATCAGACACTAACATACACTGACAGACACTAACAGATACAAACAGACACTGGCAGATATCATCAGACACTAACAGGCACTGACAGACACTAACAGACACTAACAGATACTGACAGGTACTGACAGACACTAACAGACACCAACAGACACTGACAGGCACTGACAGACACTAACAGACATCATCAGACACTAACAGACACTAACAGGCACTGACAGACACTAACATATACTAACAGATACTGGCAGACATCATCAGCCACTGACAGGCACTAACAGGCACTGGCAGACACTAACAGACACTAACAGACACTAACAGACACCAACAGACACTAACAGACACTAACAGATACTGACAGGCACTGACATACACTAACAGACACAAACAGACACTGACAGGCACTGACAGGTACTGACAGGCACTGACAGACACTAACAGATACTAACAGGCACTGACAGACACTAACAGGCACTGACAGACACTAACAGATACTAACAGATACTTGCAGACATCATCGGTCGCTGACAGGAATTGACACTCACTAACAGGCACAAACAGACACTGGCAGATATCATCAGACACTAACAGGCACTGACAGACACTAACAAGCACTGACAGACACTAACAGACACTAACAGACACTAACAGATACTGACAGGCACTGACAGACACTAACAGACACTAACAGACACCAACAGACACTGACAGGCACTGACAGGTACTGACAGGCACTAACAGACACTAACAGATACTAACAGGCACTGACAGATACTAACAGGCACTGACAGACACTAACAGGCACTGACAGACACTAACAGATACTAACAGATACTGGCAGACATCATCAGCCACTGACAGGAATTGACACTCACTAACAGGCACAAAGAGACACTGGCAGATATCATCAGACACTAACAGGCACTGACAGACACTAACAGGCACTGACAGACACTAACAGGCACTGACAGACACTAACAGACACTAACAGATACTGACAGGCACTGACAGACACTAACAGACACTAACAGATACTGACAGACACTAACAGACACCAACAGACACTAACAGGCACTGACAGACACTAACAGACATCATCAGACACTGAAATACAGGAATTGACACTCACTAACAGACACAAACAGACACTGGCAGATATCATCAGACACTAACAGGCACTGACAGACACTAACAGGCACTGACAGACACTAACAGGCACTGACAGACACTAACAGACACTAACAGATACTGACAGGCACTGACAGACACTAACAGACACTAACAGATACTGACAGACACTAACAGACACCAACAGACACTAACAGGCACTGACAGACACTAACAGATACTGACAGGCACTGACAGACACTAACAGACACCAACAGACACTGATAGGCACTGACAGACACTAACAGACATCATCAGACACTGAAATACAGGAATTGACACTCACTAACAGACACAAACAGACACTGGCAGATATCATCAGACACTAACAGGCACTGACAGACACTAACAGACACAAACATACACTGGCAGATATCATCAGACACTAACAGGCACTGACAGACACAAACAGACACTGGCAGATATCATCAGACACTAACAGGCACTGACAGACACTAACAGACACTGACATACATGTGGTGCTAGCTGTGACCAGACCATGTCTCGGTATTTTAATGAAACCTCTCACACTTGGTTCTGGCCGGAAATCCCCATCTGTCAGGACTGATAGCAAGCAGCGGAAACAGTGTAAAGCCCTCCAAATAGTCATTGTCTACTGGTCGGATATTTAGTTACTGTACAAACACGAGGAACTGCCTATTGTCCACGTTGATGTGTTCATTGGGCCTCAAATACATAATGTTGAAGCAAAAAGGAGAGAAGAATGCCTGAGGTTAATCCTCGTAAATGACAACCACTTCAGTTTCTGCAACAATATGTGCTTACGTTACGTAAAATGAGTCCTCGGCAATTCTTTTATATCGTGCGTGACGTGCGTGTAGATTTAACACTATTGCAGGATATATTGAAATTGGCAGAGCGAGGGGTTATCTATATGAACAAAACTCTATGAGACTTTGTATATAAAACCACCATTAATATGAAAATGGATATTCCGAAACATCTTTTACGTTAATTAAAGGAAGACCACATTGGGGCCAGTTGGCAGTCGTGGGAAGTTTGAGTCAAGTAATTCAAAACCATTTTTGTTTGTCTTCGAGCTCAAACTTTATCGCATTTATCAATCTTAAAGTTAATGAACACATCAATCACACAGAAACGTGACACTAATTGCAACCTCTGGACATAGGCTGATAATGAGTTGGAAACCTTGCAGGGTTGCCCTGATTCCATCACCCTTCACACCCAGAGGAATCTGTTTCGGCCAATAATCGAGACTGGTTATTTTCTGGCATTGAAGTGTTATATCCACATTCATGCTGTTTACATAGGGAATTTTACCAGAGTGTCTTTTTATGTCAAATATATAAACACGACTCAATAAAAGGTAATACTTCCGAGGTTTGCCCGAGGAGTTTTAAACTTTTATCAACGAGTGTTGACATATTTGACATCATAAGACACTCGGGTGAGATGACTATTTATCACCTAACATCATCCCTCAAGCTTTTTCAATTTGTAAACAGCAATAAGCCGCCTTTAGTGTAAAATGTACTGCTAACCAGCTTCAGTAGTAGAGACATCAGTGATGTCATTTGATTGTGACGTAACCGACGGCGTCACAGTGGTGATGCGATTTATTTCAGCGATGTTTCTTAGGAGATTTCGCAGTGGAGGCCAGTTTGGGATAACTGCATTTTCCTGCATTTTGCCTAAAAAAACGTCATACAAGTTTATGAGGTTCGATTAATATGATTCTGTTATAGTCACTGAATAATAAAACTACAAGACGAAAACCCTGCCGAACGCCTATCTAATGGCAGGACACATTAAGTGAAAACTTTAAGCAGCAACATAGCATCCCTCACACAAGACAATGAGCAGACAAAATGAAAGAAACAAATGGACAAAAAATACTCATGAATCAGTGTAAAGATATGACACCAGGTGTTCGTGATACCAACATAATGTTTTGTTGTTTAACCCCACACTCAGCAATATTCCACCTACATGACTGCGGCCTGTAAATTATCCAGTCTGACAAGCCCGTGATTGATATTATGAGCAACGTCCAACGCCCAGTCACCGATCTTGACCACCCGATCCATTTAGTCGCATCCAGGGGGCACGGGTGGCCCAGTCGTCTAAGGCGCCGCGATTCACTGTGCAGAGTTGCGTCCCTTGGGCACGCCAGAAACCTATGATTTTGGTTTCAAATCCCGGTTCGCCCCAATTATGTTTCTAGGTTTGTCAGCACCATACCCGTGCTCGTTGGTTTCACCGAAGTGGTAAACGTCTTAGACCTGCATCACTTCGGGCTTTCCTCCCACATTAAGCTGACACGCCGCGATATAACTGGAATACTGTTAAAAGCGGCGTAAAGCCCAACTAACTCACTCACTCACCAGTCGCCTCCAGTTCTAATCAGCAGGATGTTCACCGAGTAGTAATGTCAAAAGTAAGCAGTAGTTTGTCAGCATGCATACCCTGCTCCTAGGGTTCAAACAATTCCATTCTTGCTTTCCAAAAATATTCACTGATAGTGAGTGAGTTGGGTTTAACGCCGCTTTTAACAGTATTCCAGTTATATCGCGGCGTGTCAACTTAATGTGGGAGGAAAGCCCCAAGTGATGCAGGCCTCAGACGTTTACCACTTCGGCGAAACCCACGAGCACGGTGCTGACAAACCTAGAAACATAATCGGGGCGAATCGGGATTCGAACCCACAATCATAGGTTTCTGGCGTGCCCAAGGGACGCAACTCTGCACAGCGAATTGCGGCGCCTTAGACGACTGGGCCACCCGTGCCCCCATTAACTGATAACAGGCTCGTAGTCCTCGTATACAAATATCAAGAAAATAGTACGTGTCCGACTCTAACAGTGTCATTGATATGACCTTCAGCAGATTTATACTAATAAAAAAATTCAATTTTGGGGTAGGGGGTAGTAAAGATATTACACCAATGAGCTTTTACATGTGATTTGTCACATTTAACGAAAATTATTGATAAGGCTGAGACTTTAATCTACATAACAAATGATACAATGTGTCAGCAAAGCCATTTATTTCCACTACAAGTGCGGGCCATTGTTCGGAATCAAAACGCAGGCATGGCCTTTTTCTCAAAAAGTTGCGATTGAAATTAATATGTCTCGCTCCCAGCAGCGTCTCTGTTGTCACGGCGAATGTACTAGGTTTCCTCTTTGTTCGTGAAACTACTTTCCATCACACTTCATTGTCTCGTTAATTCTCTACCAGCACGTCAAAGGCTGTGATTATTCCTAATTAATACAAGCTTCTAAAAAATCACTGCCGTGTTTCAGTTTCAAAATCAATAATTTCACACTTTTGTGAAAAGGATGTTTTTCACCGAATGATGAAATCCGCACAGATAATTATAGGTTGTTGGGCTCCATACACGGAGATCCGATGTCACGTACCCTCGACAATGCACTTAGGGGCCATCTCAAAATGTAACCGAGTTTATTTTATCACCATCAACGCTGTGTAAGGGCGAGACGCCCTGACATGACACCACGAACTAAAAAACCTAATTCATCATAAAAGACACTTTGCTGCCGTTGTTTAAATTGTGTCTCTGTGGAAGCAATAATATTTTACACATCACGTTTACAGTATACTATGACGATAGGTTACTTTCGAAGACAAAAAAATGTAATTAATATTTCGTGCGTGTAATTGGAAAAAATATAATCACGAATGCCATTCAGGAATTTCCTTTGTTGCAAACAAGCCTTCTTTGAAAAATAACTGTCCGGGACAAGGACAGCCATGCTGATGATGGCGACGACGCCCCATTGAGGTATTTCCGACAACCATCTTGGATTTGGGTGAATGGATTCTCAGCATCCGTCTTAGGAGCAAAAAGCCCACATTAAAGAAACATCAGTTTTGAGATTCAATTATGTATAATTCAGGTGTAAATATCAACCAACGCACTCGTTACATCAGTTTGGTGTCAAGGAACCATCCGTGTTTGATGGTGGCTAAAACTGAAACAAACAAGAAGTGGTTATTCCATGGTGATGTATTTGATACGGGTATCACAGTTGTGTTTGAAACCTTAAGTCTACAGTGTTTCGGCAACTTTCAGTATAGTACCGTTTTGATACCGTTCGTACTCTTTTGTTTAAATGTAATTATCAAGTGTATATTTTCTTTTCCCGACAATCTAAATTTACTGGTCAGTTACCGTAAAAGGAAGAGACGGCAATATTTATCTGTGAGTGTACTTAAAATTATCTTCCCCTCCCTACTGTTGGTAATTTCTAATTTTCCATTAACATTTCCCATTGCTTCTTTGTTTGTTCTTAATGTGCAACCGTCTAGCGACACTCCATTTTTCTTTCACGAAAATGGTATAATTTAATTATTCTTTTCCCTTATATGACCTTCCTTATTCTTTGCAATCTACAGATAAAGCTTCACGTTGCGAGCAAAGACACTTACGACTGTTTCTGTTGCTATCTGACTGTAACCAAGCGGGTAAACACTTTCGCGAGAAAAGCAGTGTAAACGACAATATGGAAATCTGTATTTTGAAATATTGATTGTCATGATAATGTGCAAGACACCATGGGTGTAATTACAACAGGGCATGCCCGGATGTAACTCAATGGTACTGTACTGACCTTGTACATTGAAGGTCAGAAACCTGTTCATGTTTTTTTTATTGTTTAACGCCGCACTCAGCAATATTCCAGCTTTATGACGGCGGTCTGTTTATATATAAATAATCAAGTCTGGACCAGACAATACAGTGATTGGCATCATGAGCATCGATCCAAGCAATTGGGATATGATAACTTGCATCAACCAAGTCGCCGAAGCCTGACCACCCGATCCCGTTAGTCGCCCCTGACGACAAGTATAGTCGCCTCTTACGGCAAGCATAAAGACCTATGCTGAAGACCTATTGTAACCCGGATGTTCACGGGTCCTGTTCATGTTCCACCCAATTTCCTGTTCTGGTTTCACCGCGAAGGGACGTGTGTTTGCAAGATATAGAAGTGTGTTACCTGGACAAACCATACATCCTAAATGTCTATTATAAAACCTGCAAACCTGCGTTGTCATATGGCTTACGATCTATGAGTTGCTTGGGTTAACGACATTTTTAACAGGTTTTTAACAGTTTTAACATTTGATTTCATTTCGATCAGGTGAGCCCGCTGATTGCAAACTTTGAAGGAAACTCACGTGCTGGCACTGGATCCTAACACGTATAAGGGAAGTAATAGCGAATGACGGAACAATGTGCTCTGCGTTGCGTCATATACACAGTTGAAGGGGACGTAGGAACGTTAAGGTACCATATTGTTTTCATCTGAAAGTTGCTAAATCAGCTAAAACTTGCCTTTGTATCACGAATATACAACAAAACGTATTTAGTCAGCAGAATTTACAGTAGAGTCACAAGACTGCCATCACATGAATATAATTGAACATAATTGATTCATATCCAGTAAAGATAAGAAAGCATAATTGCATAATCATCACACCCACATAAACATTACTTGCATATAACAATGGGGAAATCCGATGCGCCTTCGGGGTATTTGAAAAGCTGACTCAGCACTATTGAAAAACAACAACCGTGACATACAGGTGTACATCAGTGTAAACATTGTGTGGGCGGTTCCGGTGATTCACAAATAATCAATATCTCGTGACTTACACAGGATAATCAAGGGAACAATTATGGATCTTGTTTCTGTAAAACTGTCTAAATATAGACTCCTCCGCCAGTGTTCAAAACTGTGTTAAATTAAGCGTTCAGTTGCCATTAGAGTCGGGTGTTCCCAGTGACGAGGTTGGACACGGATACATACTGTCAACTGTCGTTGTGTTGATGACGCATAACAAAGAAATGTGCCCTGATGAGGTGTCGGGGGGGAGGTGAGGTGAAATGGGGGCTCAGGGTCGCGTTCAGGACGATTGCACTCATATTGCGACGTGTGCGCGCGTGCGTGCGATGTGTGTGTATGCTATATGTAGATTATTGTAGATTAATACATCTTTTTTGGTGCTTGCCCACTGAGATACCATGCCGCAGTTTAACATGAATACCCTACTCAGACACAGTATACTGACTCCGTGACCACCAGTCCTTGTTTTAGCCCCTTAATGCAGAGCGCCAGGCAGGGTAACAACATGTATAATCTTTTAACGTATTTTGATGTGATGCGGCCAGGGATCGAACCACCGACCTTCCGCTCTCCTCCGAACAGGCGCTCTATCCACTAGACCACGGAGGCGGTCGATGAGGTGCCGGAAAGAATGCTGACCAACCACGCGGTATTTCGAGAGGGGTGCGAAAAGGTAGTTTAGCGGTCAACTGGCCTAGCTTAGCAAATTCAGTTCAAATCATAAAAGCCCGCATTGTTTGTCTAAAACTCTAGTTTGATGCTCCTTAGTCCAGCAGTTGATAATTACCGTACTTCCTCTTTTAGGCGTGCGGGCGTTGCCTTTGCTTTTATTAGAGGCCAGCATCTATTCGGTTTAATATTGACACAGTGGCAACTCACTACCTTCCCGAATCTAGGATTGTACAGTCATACAAAGGTTACAATTACAGCAATAGTTCTTATCAATGACCCGGCGTCAATTGTAGGACAACCGGCGTTTAATATAGGAAATACGGTGCCCTGGTTATACGGAG
This sequence comes from Haliotis rufescens, assembly GCF_023055435.1. Taxonomy (NCBI): domain Eukaryota; kingdom Metazoa; phylum Mollusca; class Gastropoda; order Lepetellida; family Haliotidae; genus Haliotis; species Haliotis rufescens. The sequence continues at coordinate 62,260,261 of NW_025964112.1, read as the reverse complement.
GCTTCTCAGTTTCCCATGCATGGTCCTAAGTACATCAACTGTATATATATACCTAGGGCGGAGAGATGGAGGGAAGGGCTCTCTGTGGGAGTTCAATGCGCAGGGAACTGCAGTAGAGTGTATCAATAAGTCAACTAGGTTGATCAACAGTCTGTCTAGGGTTTTATACCGTGTATTTTAAGTATATATCCCCGTGTTCGGAGTTTTCGGACGCTTAAGAAACATTCGTAGTTTTCTCGCTAATCACAAGAACAACCGTAAAACGTCTCACTCACTCACTTATAAAAGACAACTCTATCTTCAAATCAAGCCATCACTTCATTGGGTAGGACGCTACGTGATTCTAACGATTGCGAATTAATTTTAGACAAATGAGATGACAAATTATAGAGTAGACAAGGTTTCGCAGTTTTAGCTCAATAAGACGGCAGTAAAGCAAATGCGTTTTTGAAGGTACGCATGTGAATGTTGTCAAAAACAAGATGGTATATGTTTATCGCCTACTATTCGATTCTTCCTCATTCCATTCCTCAACCCCTAACCCTACCCTACCCGCACCCCCCTTCCGATCACGCCTCCTCTGTGTTCGATCCAACCATCCACCTTAACAGCTCATGCATGTTAGGAAAGTCAAGTTTGTGTATGAAGCACTTATATTACTTCTACCACCCCCACCCCCTATCCCCCACCCCCACACCAACCCCCACCCCCACACACTTTCCAATCCCTTCCTGTTAGTATAGACATGCATATACACAAGGGAAGCCGGTGTCTTTGATGTCGACATAGACGGACAGTTAACCAGAGGTCATCAAGTGCACACATTCCGGAGAGACCTCGTGAATGAACGTCAAAGAATCGGGGCGGGGCGGTTTCCATTCAAGTTGATCGGAATGTGTCCTTCGCAGAAATTAACTCTAGATGTGAGTTTTATTAGGTGGTTCAGTGTTTGACAAGCCACCGATAATATGCTCCGAGGAGGGTATGTCTCTCCCTCGGCCATTGTTAATAAAGAAGTGGAGAGAAATGACAAGACGTTGTTGCTTATATCGACCCTGGGGCACCTCTGTCTAGCAACTCGAATATCGCCTGGCATTTGTCATACTTCGAGACCGGTGGAATCATCCAGGAAACATTTAGAGTATGGTTCATCTTGAATTCCACAATAACATCCATCTTTTTCTTCTTTCATACCGACCCGTGAAGATCCGGAGTAGAATAGGTCTTCAGCAACCCATGCTTGCCGTAAAAGGCGACTTTTTTGTCGTGAGAGGCGACTAACGGGATCAGGTGGTCAGGATCGCTGACTTGGTTGGTGCATGTCATCGTATCTCAATTGCGTGGATCGATGCTCATGATGTCAGTCACTGCATTGTTTGGTCCAGACTCGATTATTTACAGAATATTGCTGAGTGCGGCGTTAAACAACAAACACATCCTTCTATATCGGTATAACGCGTATTGCTCAGTAAAGGAATTGTCAATGTAATATTTCACCACAAATTAAATATTGAGAACTGGTATATCTAAGATGGGTGAAGCGGATGATGCATCAATAAGACGAGTAGGTGAGAGAGCTCAGGATAACGCCACGAGAAACAATATGACGACGTGAACATGAAAAACTGCACCCACGTGACGACTCCAGCCAGAGAGCGGAGGACGGTTCCACCACGCCGCGACATGACAGACAGCGGACACTTTAATTCACCGATCTTTAAATATCCTAATGATAAAGCTTTAGCTTAATCTGAAACATCTGTCGTTTTTAAATGACTCATATTACCAGCTCACATGCACGTGTATCCAATACCTTGTGGCTGATTTCAATAGGAAATCGAACAACCTAGATCAAACTTTATCTCAAGACGAAAGGTCGAAGTTTTGGGTGGGTCAAAGATCTTTAAAGTCTTCATAAATTGAAATCAAATGGTTGCAAATGACTTTATGACAACGTTATAATCTAACATTAAAGCCGATTATTTGTATGTTTGACTCGGGGTGGCGCAGGTCCCCGGAATATTTGTGTGAACAGCTTGTTATCTTTTCTAGTAAAACTTACAAACTGTATTGGGTCAGATTTTAATCTCGGAGATAATCAAGTTCCTCTCCCATGCTGCAATACAGGCAGACCGATGGCACTATATGAACTACACTGAAATATACGCTGTAACTGTTGTCTTAACTTGATAATGTTCGAAAGTTGACAATGTTTCTTTGTGGTTTCTTTGTTTGTTTGTTGATTAACGTTTCACTCAGTAACATTCCAGCTACATGACGACAAGCTGTACATAATCGAGTCTGGACCAGGCGATCATCCAGTGATTGCCACCATGAGCATCGACCTTCGTAACTGGGATATGATGACATGCATCAGCTAAGTCAGTGAACCTGGCCACCCGATCCCGTTAGTCGTCTCTTGCGACAAGCATGGGTTGCTGAAGACCAAAAATGTATCTCGCCTGGATCTTCACGGGGCCGCTTCAAATTAGGAAAAGAGGAATGTATATACATATGCATCAGTGATACACTTCCTCCAGTTAGCTCAAGACACAATAACAATCGGACATCATGCTAATTGCCATTCACAGAAACCTTGTTTTTCACTTCTAAAACAGGTTTAACGTGTGGGGGGTAGTATCTTCACAGTCTTAGTTTAAAGCCATCAAAGGCCGGGTGAGGTTCCCAGAAAGGAATAGACTAGTGTAAAAGAGGGGGGAACATATCCACACTCATTGAACAATATGGAATTATTTTCGTCGCATAAATTTGTGTGCATTTTTTCCATGATAGTATAGTGAGCGAGTGAGTGAGTATGGTTTAACGCCGCTTTTAGCAATATTCCAGCAATATCACGGCGGGGGTCACCAGAAATGGGCTTCACACATTGTACCCATGTTGGGAATCGAACCCGGGTCTTCGGCGTGACGAGCGAACGCTTTAACCACTAGGCTACCCGACAGCCCCCCTCGTCATGGTGCGTATAGTCGTTATTCACTTGGGTTTCTCGTCATTTCTCTTACCATTTTTGGATGTGTTAACATTATTATTAATTCCTCAATACAACATGACTAAATACAGTTTCAATGGTTTGGGGGCGGTCGGGTAGCCTAGTGGTTAAACCGTTCGCTCGTCACGCCGAAGCCCCGTGTTCGATTCCCGACATGGGTACAATGTGTGAAGCCCATTTCTGGTGACCCCCGCCGTGATATTTCTGGAATATTGCTAAAAGCGGCGTAAAACCATACTCACTCACATCAATGGTTTTGATTATTTATGTTAAGTCAAACAGTTTCCATTTCCGACCACAAACGTTGGTGATCTCGATTCGAGATGGTCTGGTTTTCAGTCGATATTAACTGATTTTACGTCAGCTTCAATACGGATTCCCTCAACAACGCAATTGTGTACAATCTACAGGGTCTCGACCTGAAGCCCGATATTCGTTGTATGGTTGCTTTCTTCAGGGGTGTTCATTAAAGGTTTCCCCTGACCCACTTCCGATGGACCTAGTGGAATGAAACTTGGCATAGGTATTAGTCTTTCTCCACATAGGAACCACCAAGAGTTACACACTTCTCCCATCGTTTTATGTAACTATGGAGACCTCGCTTGTAAAAGCCCTCATTTTGCGTCTCAAACCAGGACTTGACTTCAGAAATCAGTGTTTCATTATCTGTGAAACGTTTTCCCTTCAAAAATGACTTCATTGTTGGAAAGAGGTGGAAGTCAGATGGTGCAAGGTCAGGAGAGTAAGGAGGATGTGGAAGGATTTCATAGCCACAGGAACGTGCTTCTGTCTGGGCAACATGAGAGTTGTGTACTGGAGTATTGTCTTGCAGGAGACAGACACCCTTTGTCAGCATGCCACGCCTCTTAAGCTTGATAGCGTCCCGCAATTTCCGCAGCAGTGAAGCATAATAAGCTCCTGTAATTGTGGTACCCTTTGCCAAGAAATCCATCATCACTACTCCGTGCTGGTCCCAAAACACCGTGAGCATGACCTTGCCTGCAGACGGTTGGACACGTGCCTTCTTTGGGGGTGGTGACTCCACATGCTTCCATTGCATCGACTGAACTTTAGTCTCAGGATCATAGTGATGGACCCATGTTTCATCCTGTGTGATAAATCTGTCAAAAAAGTTTGCCTGGTTTTTTTTGGCACATGTCCAAAAGATCCTTTGAGCAATTGACTCGTTCCTGCTTTCTGAAAGGTGTGAGCAACCTGGGAATCCATCGTGCAGACACCTTATGCATGTTCAAATTGTCATGGATGATTTTTTCCACAGACCCTACACTGATCTTGACATCTTGTGCTAACTGGCGAACAGTTATACGTCGGTCTGCCAAAATGGCGGTCTCCACTTGATGGATAGTGTCCTCATCAATGGCTGAATGGGGGCGACCAGGAATGGCAGCTGTTTCCACAGATGTCCGACCACACTTGAACTGGCGATGCCAGTGTTTAACAACATCATATGATGGGGAATCTTCCCCATAAGTTGCTTTCATTTCATCGAAAGTTTCTTTTGGTGTGCGACCCTTCAAATATAAAAACCTAATCACTGCTTGGTATTCTACTGGCTCCATTGTCACACCCTACTCGATCATAACACCTGTAAAAGTGGTAAGATTAATAGTTCGGTGCTGCAAATTCAGACATAACCCATAGATACATGTATCATTACACATGTGAAATTTCAACCAAATACGATAACCCTAAGTGGTTAAGGGGAAATCTTTAATGAACACCCCTCGTATCTAAGCAACTGGGATACGATGACATGCATCAACCAAGTCAAGGAGCCTCTTACGACAAGCATGGTTGCTGAAGACCCGGATCTTCAAGGAGTTTATTTTGGTACAAATATCTTCAGTGAGTTAATGCCAAAATGATCCAAAGGATTCTCGGGGAAAGGTCAAATATTTTGGACAAAACAACTTACAATAAAATCCGATCAATTTGAAAGTTGACAACGGCCGACAAGCACAATGCACCACCATGATGTAGGTTTACTGGACCTTAAGCCAAAAAACACTTCTATCCTGAAGGATAATATGAACATCCTCCAAACATTAATATGCCCAGCCTTTCTCTGAATGGTGTTTGTAGGGGGTGATTTACAGACCAACACAGAAACATGACACAGACTCCGAGCTGACCAATCCTTGTTTTAGCCCTTCAATACCCAGCGCCAAGTAGGGTAACAACAAGTTCCATCTTAGGGTGCGTCAGTATGGTTTTACGCCGTTTTAGCAATATTCCAGCAAAATCACGGCAGCGGAAATGGGAAATGGGCTTAACACATTGTACTGATGTGGGGAATGATCTTAGAAGACACCTGATATAAATCCTCAGTTGTTGAGGAGCCACTAATTGTGATCTGACATATTCTTGGCCTGTTGTCTACACCTGGTCCATTTTGAACATACATCTAGGGCATTTGACGAAACCTCGATGTCCCTTTTTACTGGCACATAATCATCATTTAACCCAATTTGCTAAAAATGAATTGGAGTGTGTGCTGTAATCTGATTGGTTGAAAAACAAGATAAAATGGGATTCGAATCTCTTTGAATAATGGAAGCATGTGACGTCTTCAGTTGTATCATGTCTTTCTCACATCTGTCAGAGTTCACGCAGAGAGAGAGGGAGAGTGCATTAGGAAATGACTGACTGACTTCTGTGTTTTGCAATGTTGATAAACATTGTGTTTTCAGATTTCCAGGGATTTACTGAGCATTCCTTGCAGGAAATATTACCATTTTACCACTCTCAGTTCCAAAGGAAATTTCTGGGCATTGAATAACTCATTAAGACCACCAAAACAGAACCTTTATCTCCCAAATACTCACTCACTCACTCACTCACCCAATCACTCACTCATTTAGCCAAGTAAGTCAATAGTGACTATTTACAGAAACTTTGCAATAGCATGTTTTGGCAACATACCAATTTCTCAGCTGCTCAAACCAAGAATTCACCAAGCAGTGTTAACATTAACAAGAAAAAGAACTGCATATCCATGTATGTCATAAAAGTCATGACACTATTTAATGTGAAAATATATAAGCACTGAACAGAAAGTACATGAACCCTTGAGTGGGCTATCAGGCAAGGGGAAGTAATCCAGTTACAGTATGTGTGTTGGCAGCACCTCTGCTCTTTGCTGCACAGTAACATGTGTCCACGTTTCAACATTTTACACCATCAATACTGATTGAAATAAATCTGACCAGCAAATTTTCACTTCTCTACAACAAGAACCACCAAAGGACAAGTAAACAAAAGAATGTGGAAGATAATTTAAAATTTGTCTCATTCACATTCATATTTACTTAATATATCTACCAAAAGAGAGGCTGACCACTACTACAAAAAAGTGCCAAGTTTGCCAAGTTTTCAGGCAAGTGGACATAAATGCCTCCGGAAGATGCTGTCAGCCATATCTGCCTACACTGACTTTTAAAACACTGATTTGATTTAATGAATGTTGGCCATTATTTTTACATATTACGTGAAACATGTCAGTTTTGATCCGCTGCTGGATTGTCATATCTGTTAGTCACTGTCGTCAATCTGTACAATATCCTCCTCCTCCTCTTCAACATCAACATCAGCATCCTCATCACCTAGATTCACAATTTCCACATGTTCCATAACTTCTTCGGGAGACGACGGTCGCGTGTGGACTTCCCCCTCGCCGGTACCTTCATCTTCATCATCATCGTCCATTTCCTGCAAGAAACAAAGCCACATAAACCCCTAACATCCCATAATGTTTTCACTGTAAACAAATTCTTCCAGCTTTTCAATGTAAACATTAGCATTATTTGGCCAAAAACAGAGATGCTAATTGACGGTGTTTCAAATGATCCTCAATGGCATTATCCTTGATTATGTTAATTAGATACATTACCTTATATTACAAGGAGGTTGATACATGAAATTCATATACAGAAATATAATTGAAGCATAAGAGTTTTAAATTACTTTAACATGTATATGGGGTTAATCATTTAAAGATTAAAATTGTGGATTTCAATTCATTTATGTAACAAAACTTCCACATCAAAGAATTTAAATATATACTTAAATTTCACAAGATAAACAAAACTCTTTATTTCACTCCAACATAATGAAAAACTTAAATTGTAATGTCCTCACTACGTAATCAAAATATAAAAGACAACTTTACATACCTAACTAAACTTGCCATACACAAATGAATGTTAATTCATGATACTAAACATATGTTAGTAGTACAGATATCGGAGAAAAACGTCCACAGTTCATCATTACAAATGGACAAATCCAAAGATTTATTCATGGTTCACATTTCATGAACATTTCCATAATCATGATAAGAACCCTAATCTCACAGCATAAGCTCTTATTTTAAGTCCTGGCTATAAGAAAAGATCCTGTTATGTGGAGTTTTATAATCACAAATACTGATATTTATATATTGCTTGTAAATACCATTATCTATTTAGTCAGACATAAAGATTTGGATCTGTCCAAGCTAGAGACAAGTACTCATCCAAGCTGCAAGTTGACAATCAAACTCCAGTGAAAAGCAACAGTGTAAATAATTTCGCATAACGTAAGCCAGAGGAACTCTGAAGCGAACGGTAACAAAGCAGTCATCACAATGGTCAGGGAAGACGTTCGCGGAATAATTTCACCTCCATCAGTCTAACAAATATCATGTGTCGGTAACACAATCACTTTATTACAGGATGCCGAAACATAACATATTTAGTTATTTCCAAATTAATTGTCACTTTCCAAAATCAATAGATTTCAAGAACAACCTTAGGTTGTAAAGATAAAAAACTTGGAACTACCACCACAAGAAAGCGTGAAGATGTGAACAGGCTCCATATAGCAACCCTGCCTTGCCGTGCTACAGGTGTGAATTGGTGCACATACAGCATCTGTCAGACATACGGATTAATCCAAGCAACCCAGCCACAATATCCCACGGTACTGCTTCCACCTCATTCCAGTATCTAGCCACACAGTACCAAAGACAGCCAACAGCAGCTCAAAACCATAGTTCTCAAGTTTTAAAGGTTTCCTGACCATTGTGAATAAAAGAATAAGTCTAATAGCTGATAAGGGTGATAAATAAAATAATACAACACGTGTGTGTCTCTTTCTCTGGAGAGGTCTACATGCAGCAGCACCAAAAAGAAAAAAAACATTGTGAAACTTTTAGCAAAGGAAAATATATCCTTATTATGTTTTACATCTCTAAATTTGCATCCAAATTTGTACTGTTGAAACTAATTTTTGCTTCTTACTGGGTTTTGTCATGTTGATGAAATGCTGAGAGATTTCTCATCTCCATATTCCTAAAGTAACTTTATTGCCTAGTTAATGTGTTACTGCCCTGTGTAATGCTCAAGATCATTTAAAACTGTTGCAGTTGTGTTCCTTGTCCGATAGCTATGAATACATGTATCTGTAACAGTATCAAATCTGATCAGTTTTAACAAACTAAGATGCTGCTCCAGATTATATATTCTTATATATGCATACACTGCAGAAAATTCCCTTCAAGCCAGAATACATTAGTGCAAGGTCCTAGTTATACCTAAGTCCAAATACATGTTAAGAAGGAATATCCTTCACAGAGGTATACATGACAGGAGGTGTGTGAGAGTGGACACTGACCGACTCATCTGTGGGGTCACAGGCTTCACAGTGCCACGTGTACCCTCGGGGTTTGGGGGACTTTCTGGTGGGGGGATTCAGACACTGGAAGTGGTAACACAGCTGGCACTCATCACAGCTGAAACATGGGATGTCAGAAGCATCTTAGCTACATCGTGGAAGAAAATATGCACAAAAACTAAAGCCAACATTATAAAAGAATTTGACAAAACGGTGAAGAGCCAGGGGCAGATCCACTATCTTAAAACTGGGGTGCACATAATACCTAAGTCATGAAGCGACTTGGCCGAGAGCGCAGTTAACATGCGCGGTGTCTGAAATAAGTGCCGCCCTGGAGCTTCCCCACTGGATCCGACAGTGAACACAAGGGTTATTAGGAAGGTCAAATCACAAAGTGTTGTTGAAATGGAAAAAACAAGTTGAGATTAAGCTACATATATTACCCATATAACTTTATCTGCTAAAATTCTGGAGTAGTGGCCAAAAATTCAATTTGAGCCTTTGAATAGATTTGTGTTCATATTGATGGCATGAACAAATTTAAACACATAATTATGTTGAGCAATACTTAACATAAAAACATTAGTTTCAGTAAAAATGGCTGCCAAATAGTCCAGTGAGTTTTCCAATATGGCTGCCACGGCTGCAGACGGACAGGTTGCCTACCTGACCAGGTTGCTGTTGGATCCAGGTTGGTTACACACAACACACAGTGTTCTCTGCTCCTCTTCTTTTATAGGTTTTGTAGGCTTCTTTGGGGCAGAAGTGGTGGGAGTCATCTTGGTTTTCTTTGGTGGCTGATAATTGAAAAAAAACAGCTGACTACTTAATTGCTTGATACTACCACTTTCATAAATGTGAATTTTCTTATTTGCAGAGATATACATGATAGCAATCCTGAAGTGAAGATGAAGAGAAATACTAAATTTGAAGTTCTGTAATTTCAAACATACCCATTCTGGATAGAAAAACTGTAAGCAGCCTAAAATGTAACCAAGATTTGAATGCATCCAATATGTTCTTCAGTTGTCTTGTTAGAGGTTAAGAAAGAAAAGTTGCAACATATTGAATACATATCTAGCCTTGAAGAACATTGAATACACAATGCCATTTAGAAAGTGGTCAAATGTGACAAATGTTATATTTGGGATAACACTTTCTTAGTAAAGTAGAGATTCTCGTACTTTTTCGGGTTGAGTCCTGTCCGGGATTCGAACCCACACTTGCCAGAGTGAGGCACCTAATTGCCAGCACACAAAGTCAGCGATCTAACCCACAGCCACCAAGGCTTCCACAAAATGAAAGTCCAACAAGTGGTAGTCTAGATCACGTACTTTGAGTACCCCTCTGACAAGTGTAGATTGGCACGGCTACCATGACCGAAAGCTATGAATACACAATGCCATTTAGAAAATAGAAAGTACAAGAATCTGTACTTTACAAAGAAAGTGTTATCCCAACATTTGTTACACTTGAAGAACATTGTCGAATTGCCCATACTTCAACAATGTAATGATAATATACAATCAGTCATCAGTGAGAGCCATGTATGTAGGTCTGAACATAAGATGTTCCCTTTTGTCTTTATATTAACTCAACCGCCTCTGTGGTCTAGTGGTACAGCCTCTGCCCTGAGAGAGGAAGGTCTGGGGTTTAATCCCCAGCTGCGTCATGCCAAAAGATGGTACAAGTCTGGCACTCAGGATTAACGACTGTTTGGCTCGAAGTCAGTATACTGTGTCTGAGTGGGGTATTCATATTAAAATCGGCATTAGTGCGATCTAGTACAAGCATGCGCGTCCACCTGCCGGCCTGCCCATCTGCCCATCCCGCCCGCCACACACACTTATAGCTATATAAGCATAATAACCTTGAACGTGAGGTTAAACCCCATGTCACCTCACCTCAACCTATACTAACTCAAGATACCCAAGGTGCTTACAGTTGCACAACAATTCCCTGTGGTCTGTAGCTCACATAGATATGTAGTCAAGAGCCTAAAATGTCAACAAAGCCAGCCACTTGACAAAAGTTGCTCTCAGTTGCTCTCTACACAAGTACTGAGGGAAAACAAACTCTAAACACATGCCCACTGACTACAGCTGTCTGCAACTCACTGGTTCTAAAACCGGTTCTTGTTCCAGCTCTGGTTCTGGTTCTGGTTCTGGTTCTGGCTCTGGCTCTGGCTCTGGCTCCTCCAGTTCCAGCTCTGGTTCCGGCTCTGGTTCAGGTACAGGAGTAGGAATTATCTCCACCTCTTCTTCCTGTTTCTCTGGTTCTACAATCTTCTTCTTCCTGCTGTTGCTGCTGCTGCTGCTGCTGCTGCTCCTCTTGACACTCTTGCTTTTGTTCCTCTTCTCTTTCTGCAAGGAATACTGTTGGTGAGATCAAACTTAATCAAAGGCCATCAGACATGTCACTTCGCCGAAACAAATTAATTTATTGACAACAATACATATGGATGAGACAATTTTCAGTGGACAGAAGAGGGGTTGGATATACATGACTATAGTCGTAGCTATCATGGTTTTTTACATGCCCGCTGTGAAACCTATGAAAAGTTTGTTTGTTTCTTCATATAAGCCTAATAGGCCCACATGTATCAAACACAAAATGTGACTCCATGGAGTGAGTGAGTGAGTATGGTTTTACGCCGCTTTTAGCAATATTCCAGCAATATCACGGCGGGGGTCAAAGGAAATGGGCTTCACATTGTACCCATGTCGGGAATCGAACCACGTCTTCGGCGTGACGAGCGAACGCTTTAACCACTAGGCTACCCGACCGCCCCTGACTCCATGGAAAGAGGGGTAAATATTCCTAAATAATTCAAAATAAAGGCACCACTTCAGGACAAGATTGATAAACTTGGCATATTTTGTTAAAGAATATTTTATGATTTTCTAGCTCTGCTCTGAAAACGACATCCACCCGATCTCGAGAAGAAGTCAAAATGTTTTCAGGATCTGTTTAATATCTGCCAAGGTTTTTTTGAGAGATATTGAACGGTTTTTGACTTGTGCTCTGGCAATGAAATCAACCCACCCTGCCACTCCCTTTTGAGGCTAAGTCCACATTGGTGCCATGGAATCAAGAAAAAGTAGCTAAGGCACCACTTCAGAATAATATTTGACATATCAGCCAATATTGAACTGTTTTTGAGTTTTGCTCGGAAATGAAATGATTATTAACGGACAAGACGTTGATTATGTCATTCAGAAGAATATATTTTTTTGTCATGAAAACAAAATCTGAAAATTGATTTCATTATGCTGGCATTTCTATTCCACAGCCTGAGTGAGTACTTCAAAAATATACTACTCAAAAGAAGTTAAAGGCAGTTAAACTGTAGAAATATGAAAGAATCGGTTGTTCTTTAACTTCTTTTGTGTAGTATATATGTTATAACTTATTACTACATTATGTGTGAATGAGAAGGTGACCACCTAAGACACAACCATGAAGCTTCATGTCACCTAGATCTCACGGTAACTTTAGGGTTAAAAACTGATGTTTCAGTACCTCCATTTGTTGAACAAGTGTAACCCACATGGACCATCCCCATAAATCTCATACTGTTTCATCAAGAGGGTTCGCTGTATCATGCCAGGGAGTCAGTTGTCAGCCAGATATTACCTTCAGCATCTCAAGTCTCTGCATGTTGACAAACTTCTGAGGTTGTTTGATGGTTTCACGTAAGCGTCGAGGAGCATCAACATTGACGTTACTCTTCTCCACCGACTCATCACTGCTGGAGCTGACGCACTCGGAACACTGCCTGATCACATGACACACAGCATAAATGATGATGAAAGAAAAATAGATAGATGCAGGGACCTCATGCACCTCATTCCCATAGTAAGCCTGATAGTGGTTAGGCTTCAGGTTAAAGTATGTTCCTGTTCTGAAAACAAGGACCTATCACAAAGACATATTCTGTGATACCAGGCCTCAAAGTTGCGACTAAAACAGTCGCCAATGCAACCTAAATTTCAAATTGTCTACTGTCTAAAATACTGAGGTAGCCAAATGACTACCTTGAAAAATATCTTGTGGCGACTAAATTCTATTGATGCATATATGCAGACACAAAAATAAACATGTCTGCTACTAATTGTGCTCGCAAATAATTCCTCTTAAAGTCAACAATGAACCGAAATACATAAATATTAATGTAATTAGTCTTTATTTTAGTTGATAGTTTATTGGATAAGCAAGGATATACCTATATGATCTAGTAACATAATTTAGATTGCATCATTTGAGTCACAAATAATAAAACTCAAGTATAGTTTCCACTAATATACAACAATTGTTATTAATAAAAGATAATTTCAAATGCTTTTGGCTACCTACACTATTGGCTTGACTTCTTGATTTTACCACTGGCTACCTGGAAAAAAATACTTGTAGCCATATGGCTACTTGGAAAAAATTAAACTTTGAGGCCTGAATACCACACTTCATTCTGAAGAACGCTATCCATAGACATGGGAAAAGATATGTGATTGGATTGGAATTGGATTGGATTCTTTTGAATTGGGTTCTATGTAAAGATCTACTCCATAGAAACAGACTGTATACTTCACACCAAGGTAAACTCATATATTTGCAGAAGTTTATCCCTTGTGACAAAACCAAAATGTTCATAAACTCCAGGTCCACACATCGTCACTGCAGAGGGCAGATAGAAAAGTGGTAGGAATCATAGGAACCATTCTAAATGCCTCTCAAAGAAGGTGGGAAACAGACAGAAAAGAGGAAGAGTTGAGGTGAAATGGGGTTTAACGTCACGTTCAAGATTATGGCACTTATATAGCGACGTGCAAGCACGTGTGTGTCTATGTGTGTGGCTGCTTGTACTAGTCCGGACTGATGCCGATTTATAGTGCTAGCCCACTGAGATACCATGCCGCAGTTTAACATGAATACCCCACTCAGACATGGTATACTGACTCCGAGCCGACCAGTCCTTGTTTTAGCCCTTTAATGCCGAGCGCCAGACAGGGTAACAACAAGTACAATTATTTAACGTCTTTTGGTATGACGCGGCCGGGGATCGAACCCCGAACCTTCCACTCTCCGGGCGGACACTCCACCACTAAACCACGGAGGCTGTCGCAGAAAAGAGGACGAAGAAAGGGAAAAAAATGAGTAGGCAAACAGGGAGAGATGATGCAGAATAGCCAGGCAATAACTCTCACAAGACCTTAGCACAACTGTTCTTAAAATATGATCGATCATCTGCCCTCTCCTTATTTGTATTCATTCTCACCAATAGCTATTACAAAACTGGTTCTGACAAAAAGTTTTCAGACTTTCTTTGAGGCATTTGATCAAATTCAACTTACGGTTAATCTCAATTGTGAGATGACAACTCAAACATTCCCAGAGAAAGGAGAGTCTCAAATCTTACAAGGAAAAGGATCTACTGGTACTCACCATCCCTGTAATTTGGTCTTCTTGGGCATTCTGGTGAGAGGTGGGTCGAGACAGCCCAAGTGGTAGTGCTTCTTACAACTGTCACACTTGGCCAGCAGATGCTGGTCTGTTGTCAACACACAGATGCCGCACCTACAAGTACAGACAGAGTTGTCATCCAAGGAAGTTGCTAGGTCAAAGTTACTTTCCCAGGAAGAAGCCTACTTGTAGCACCATCCAAACAAGGAAGTTCAATATCAAAACACAAAACACATGTCTCGGTAATTGTCATTTACCATAAACACTGAAGTCTTTCCAAACAGGAAACAAGTGGCCTTCCTACAGCAACAGAAGCTAACTATCTCTTGATTGTCTTACTTGTGAATGACAGCAGGTGGAGATTTGGGCGTTTCCTTCTTTGTTGGTGATCGAGGGACGTTCTTTGGACGAAACATTTCGGGAATGTTTACTTTCTGGAAAAACACCAAACTGTGTTTGCAACATTTACAAAATTATGTAAAAGTACCACAATGATAACATATAACCGCAAACATGGAAACAAGAAATGACGACTCACGACATATTTTCTAAATTTGGGTGTCATAATTTTATTCACACTAATAACATTGTACAGGTTTCGTGTATAGCAAATCGAGGTCCCACTGATTTCAGACAGGCCCAGCCTTGCTTGTTTAGTAACAAATACACTGTAACTGCAGTGAGTACTAGACAGAAATACCTGGCTGGTGTGTAGTCATGTCAGTTACACATTGTGACGCAAGTTTCTATTTTATAAAAATAATATATAAGTTTCATTTATTTCTGAAAGTTTGTACATATATTTTATTTTAAACAACAAGCGGAGTAGCAGTCAGTATTTTTTTTTTAAACTTGTAAATACTCAGTCTGAATTTAGATTTTCTTAGCAAATTCATTGTCATCAGTTATGACTAGTATGAAAAACATTTGCAAGTATTTCTGGAAATTATGACATCAAATGCCCAGACATTACACGTCATGTAAAACCCTTGTTAACATCTTCAAATCATTCACACACTTTTAAACATCAGCCTCTGCTATGAGTGTTTAGAAGGACATGTTTACACAGTAGTTACCATGGTTACCTTTCCACCAGTTTCTGACAGGTTATCCCACATTTTCTCCCCTTCCTTTCTCAGCTTGGTTGTAGACTCTTTGTGTTTCTCTAGAGCAGCAAACAGCTGCAACACAGGGACAACAGTTACTCCATGGTCACTTCCTTACCACGCTTATACCAGAACGTCTTGATCATGTAACCTGACTAGTATCTGTCATCTATTGGGTACTACAGAGCAGAGCTACTGCCACTGATATCATATCAATAATGTAAGATTACCACCACAATAACAAAAGTCTATCTTTCCAAATGCATAGGCAGTTGACATATATACTACTCAAAAAAGGTTAAGAACCACCCAATTGTTTCATATTGCTATAGTTATTCTGTCATGGCAGGAAAGATTCACTATAACGATATGAAAGGAAGCCCTTAACTTCTTCTGAATAGTATATGTAGACATTAAATAGGATATTTCATGCAAAAAGTTATTTGGATCAGTTTTGCAGTCTTTGCAGAGTACACAGTTGGAACGCAAAATGAACTTACTTGATCATACTGGCTGCGGAGTATTTTCTCTTGATCTTTGAGTTTATCATTCTGTGTGAGGAGATCCTTCATGTTCTGCTTCAGGTTCTCGATACGAGCGTTCCTCTCTACACAAACAGACTTACTGTTACATCAAATTACATCTTCATGTGTTATCAAAGCTTGTCTAAGGTGTTGCAATTTGCTGTGCAGAGTGGCGTCCCTTGGGCACACCGGAAACCTATGATTGTGGGTTTGAATCCTGGTTCACCCCGATTATGTTTAAAGGTGTGTCAGCACCATACCCATCCTGATGTGTTTCAACAAAGTTGTAAATGTCTGAAACCTGCATCACTTAGGGCTTTACCTCTCACAATAAGCGGACACGCCATGGAATACAGCAATAAACCCAACTCACTCACTTTTTGGGAAGTTTTGGGAAGTGTTAGGGCAGAATAGTTCCATAGTAGACCATACTTGTCACAGCAGCTGACGAAACTAGGGATCAAGTGGCTACAACAGCGTTAGAAATTGGCACCAGTCCTACAGTCCTTGCCAAACAGCCCAACAGTTACGGTATCATAAGGACTAGTAGAAATTTGCCCTTTTTTAGGGTTTTGCTATATGTTATCATTTTAAGGACTAGTGGGCAAAAACTGTTAGTTTCTATCGCTGCTACAATGTGGAACTGTATTGACTGTGTGTCACCGTCATGATATCCTAACTATGGATCATTGTTCATTCTTTCACTCACATTCACTCAGTCTCACAAAAAGTATGTCTCCTTTGAAGGTTAAAATAGATCAAGTTATGTGAGACCACGGCTTCCCATGTAGGACAGGACAGCTGATAAGGTAGACATCGATCCCGAATGCTGACAATAAGTCTGTGGAGAACTGTGCTTGTGATCAAGCATCCAAACACTCAGCAGCCTTGACAGCCATCCAATCGAAACTTAAGTGTTGTGCTAAAAGTTGTTTAACTGTGAACTGTTGACATATTTCTACCCAACAATCACAAGAGTAATCAAAACCACACAGGCTCATTAGCAGACAAAGTTAATAAGAAAAAAGTGCTGGCCATTTGTAAGATGAACAAAAGACCTCAGTAGCATTTATTAATCATTACTGACAAGATGACGAAATGCTAGAGGAGTCTTAGTTTATATACCAGTGCCCCTCAGACACAACTGTTTTGTTTTGTTCATGTCACAGAACAGCAATAATCTAGCTACATGACAATGGACTGTAAATAATCAAGTCTGGACCAGACAATCCAGTGACTGATATTGTGAGCAATGATCAGGGCACGATGACACAATATGACCCAAGTCGTCAAGCCTGATCACCCAATCCAATTATCGCCTCATATGATCTAGATAGATTGCTGGGGACCAATTCTAACCTGAAATCACTAAAGTATAACCAACATACGTTGCTTGGAACCAGTTCTAACCCAGAATCCATACGGTACGGCTAGCATAGGTTGCTGGTACCAATTCTTACCCTGAAACCTCACAGGGGAGACAACTGTAACTACTTCCACCTACCAAGATAGTAGCCTATGAAGTCGGATGTTAGAGCAGGAGCAATGTGCAACTTCTTCCGAGTTTCTTGCTTCTCGTGCCCATGGGAGGAGTTATGAACCTGGAACAAACACGTACTGGAGCTGTCACTAGAATCAAGGTTATGTGTACAAGGAAATCAAATACAAGTGTTCTGATGACAAATGCTTGTAAGAATGTAAAAGGCTCACCTGTGTTATGACGCCCATGAGTTCAGCCTTTTTCAACATTCTTCTTACTGCTGACGGGCTTGAGGTCAGAAATCTCACTAACTTTTGTGTTGGCACTGGTTAAAAACAATACTATTTGATGAAAAAAGAAATCATACAACACAAAAGAAGTTTAAGAACACCCAATTGTTTCATATGACTACAGTTAATATGGTCATCCAATGAAATCAGGCTTGTTTTGCAGGATGTTCAGAGAATAATCAGACTTTGACAGGATGTATGTGTTGTTTGTTTCGTAGTTGTTTAACGCTGCACTCAACAATATTCCAGCTATATGACGGCGAATAATCAGGTTTGGACCAGACAATCCAGTGATGGATATCATGCGCATCAATCTACGCAATTGGGATACAATGATATGCATGTATGTTTTGTTTGTTTCGTAGTTGTTTAACACTGTACTCAACAATATTCCAGCTATATGACGGTGAATAATCAGGTTTGGACCAGACAATCCAGTGATGGATATCATGCCTATCAATCTACGCAATTGGGATACAATGATATGCATCACACAAGTCAGCGAGCCTGACCACCCATCCCGTTAATAGCCTCTTACGACAAGCATAGTCACCTTTCCTGGCAAGCATGGGTTGAAGATCTATTCTTACCCGGATCTTCATGGGTGGACAGGATGTATGCAAACCATACACATGTAACAATGATCACTTTGGAATCCGAAAATATAACCATCACAATACCATCCAGAAGTTTATAGTGTTGAGTTCTCTTGAGAATGACTAGCTGAAACATTGCTGTACACTTGTACATTAATAAACTCAATATCAGTCAGTCCCACACATACCCCATGAAGGCGGACGCCTTGACTTTGCGATGGCATATTTCTGTCGATGTCTGTTGAGTTTCCTGTGAAATCTTGCCTGAAATTATCACCAATTTGTTATGACTTTCATACACATACATAACTTGCAACATTCAACAAGATGATTCTCTGATTGCAACTGACAATGTTCATAGATGAACCTTAGCTTTAGGAACTACTGCATAGAGATGTAAGTTCAGACGTGACATTAGGGCTAGGACGGGTAACTCCGGTAACTCGGGTACCCGGGTTGGGTGGGTACTGAGTTGGACCCGGGTACCCACAGGACTACCCGGACCCGTGGTTAGTCACGTGATACATTGTTTAATGACAAAAAATATCTAGAACTCCATGGTTACACTACAAGTCACTAATGTTCGCATTTCTTTCTGACTGCACACATTCCTTCTGATTTTTCATATGGTTGAATAAAGATATAACTTAATTCAACTTCAGTGTATGAATTACCAGATTATTCAATACGTGTATCTAAATATATTTTGCCAAGGCTATGCTAAAAATGTTCCCAATCGGACATTATGAGACATCTCCTGAGATCTACAGTGGGTACCCGGGTAGGGTGGGGTAATAGGGGGGTGGGTACCCGGGTAGTAAATTTGGACTCGTCCCAGCCCTACATGACATCACCAGACAACACCAAACACCTAGACCCTACTGTATACTCAACGGAATGTTCCACCTTTTCTTTCTCATCTTCCAGGACTCTGTCGGAGTGGCGCCGGACATGAGACTGGATGGCAAGCCAGTTGCGTCTCTTCGCACGAGCAGAGTTTTTGTCTGCATGGAGTTTGCAGTAAGCAAAAAAAGGGTCAGCTATATCCTGGAACAAAAGTATGGAAGGTTTAAAAAACTGTTAACATAGAGGAACCAGGAAAAAATCTTGTAACTTGTCTCCATTACCAGACAAAAATGAGATGCATATTTGAAACAACTTATCATCAATACAGCACAGGTTTATGTACACTACATTCCCTCTCATTAGCTGTGGTAACCATATATCTGTGCTGCTCCCTATAAAGGATTTTCCTTTTGACTAATCGCTACACAGAACTACAGGCTGTTCCATAGCGCTTTCCCAATAGATTCCCGATTCGCACACATACTGAACATATGAACATACCGCACGAACATACCGCACTGACAACCCTGCCATAATGTACACGAATCGTAATCCTGCGAAAACTCAACACAATACTCTTCCTAAAACGTGTACCTTCAAATATGTGTACTTCTGCTTTCCATAAATCCACTTATCGGGTTAGAATCATCGAGAGGGTACGGATTTTTGGCCATCATCACTGAGCACTTTGCAGATACAAAAATCTTTACTTGCTCAATTTCAAATTCGATAAGTAAACAAATTGCTGCAGAATCTAAATATATTTTAGTACTCAAGTGTCTCTGAAAGTGAATCAAGTTGCATTTCTTGTTAGATCATGGTGTATGCACTTCGACAACGCACGTAAGTGGGATGCAGATTTGGATCGGGGATGTATTGGGAAAACACAATGAGACAGCCCTTAGCTCTGTGTAGAGACAAGTGATTATCAAAATCATTAATAGGGAGCAGCACCTAGATACAGCTTCCTTGTCACCTGTGAATGCAATGGGCCACAATGCATTGTAGTGCAACTTCTACCAATAATTCAAGCCACGGACTGCTTTCAGAAAAAAGAGTGTCACTTGGTCCTCCGACCAATGAATGTCCAGGTCACATCAGATGAAAATAAGCATGAAATACTCATATCCCCCACCAGTGGTATGTTAGACTCATAGTCTCTCTCCACAAACACTGATTACTACGCTGCTAGCTGACTGGTACCTTTAGCCTTCTCAGTAGGGCGGTTGTACTATGAAAAGATCACTGGGAGCAGTATTAACCATTGGATACATTGGGGTTTTCCATTTGTTTTGATGGAATAAGAAAAAATATGAAAGATAAAAAAACTTGACCCTTAATTTCAGCCAATCACATAATTTATTATTTCTAGTTGAAAACATGGTGCATAAGCTCTAACAAACATAGGCTTGATTCAGGACACAAAGAAGCAGAACCACCTTAAGAATGACCTTTCAATGAAGGTGACCTTGACCTCCTATGAATGTGTATTTGACCCTCAATGAAGGTCACTTCGATGCCCCTCTGTATTTGGCCCCACCCCAAGCAAGACACGTTCCAAGTTTCATTTAACTATAGTAAATCCTACTGGAGTTAGATGGTAAATCCCTATTTACAAGTATCGATCAGATGCACACAAAGCAATAAAATATCGATTCTTACCTTAAAACGTTTGCTTTAATAATTGTTTCACCAAACAATTATTTGTAGTGAAAATTACTGGTGAAAATGTAAATATATTCATCTACTGCCCCATATTTGACACTGCCAACTTTAAATAATCAGTGTGCTAGGCATTTGGCCATCTTGTCTATGACAAAGATGGCTTACAAACCACAGATAAGAGCACGTTCAAGTATCGTTATATGTATTGGATCATAAGTATGGTATCTTGATACTTATCAGATGGCACAGTTGGTGTAGCATCCCACCCCTACTCAATGGCAGGGTTCACAAAAACAACAGCTTAGGGCTATATTGACTTCTGAGTTGTACACGGACCTAAGTTAATAGTGACTCAGGTTAGAGTGTCGCCACTACATCACATAGCAGCCTTATGTATTTACAGGTGATGAAAGAACGTAAGGCACACAAGCCTGTTGAGTACTGACAATGGAGAGGAAATTGATAAATTTGTTTTGTTAAGCTTATTTCCTTTACAACTATTAAATTCTCTAAAAGAGTTTTAAGCTTATAGCAGGAATACAAAAAGGAAGAGAGAATAGTGAACGTAGAACAGATGTTTGAGAAACACATTTCAGAGTGAGATTTATTGCCCTTTTTGCACCAGTTCTACTTTTCATATTAACGAAAGTGTAAGCCAATCTATTCCTGTCCAAATCATTCAACATTCTTGACATGTTGCTAAAAGCATGTGGTTGACCAGGTTCAATATGCTGTGTACGTTCTGGTGTGAAGTAGCTTGGTGCAACAAGGAAGGGCCAAATCCCACCCTGACAATTGTACTACCATTACTTCTTCAGGTGAAGCTTCTGACAGCAGACCTTCTCTCTGAGCACTGAAACATACACAACCACCCGTGATCAGAACAAAGTATAATCAGAGTGAGTGAAATGGGTTTAATGCCACTTTGAACAGTATTCCCGTTATATTCCAGCATGTAAGCTTAATGTGGGAGGAAAGCCCGAAGTGACGTTTACCACTTTGGTGAAACACACAAGCAAGGGTATGGTGCTGACAAACCTAGAAACATAATCGGGCGAACTTCGAACCCACGATCATAGAATTCTGACGCTTCAGACAACTTAGTCGCCTGTGCCCCCTCAATAATCAGAAAATCATCAAGCTGTTATCATCTTACAAAAAAATATTCAGCTGTATTAATGTCATAAATGTTACAACCCTTACAGGAAGAAAGCACCTTAGTATCACTTTGTCAGAAGATTGGGATCGAGTTCAAAGACCTAAACAGTAGCGTCTGTACTTACCATGTGACGTGGAAGTATGTTCTACACATGCCAGCATCACAGCTAATACACACTCCAGTCCGGCAAAACCGTGCATCTTCACACAGTGCACACTCCTGCAATAACACAAGGTTGGTCAACAATTCACACAACTTAATGCCGTCTTCATCACAGTTTTTCAACTCTGTGAACCTTACATGTGCTGTGAGCAGTATAACTGAGTATCACCTGGTTTCTTGTGATACGATTCATAACACAATACAGACTGATGATACAACTGGTATCACGATACACATCAAATAGTAAGAAATACTGAAATCACTAAAATACAGCTCTAAAACCTCTTTCTACATACATGTACATTAATGTATTGACATCTCAAAATCTCTGACAAAGAAAACCACAAGAACAAAACAGGTTTAAATGAAGGGATGGTTATTAAATGTAACAGTTAGTCACCGCGTCCTCAGCCACAAGGCCCACTTGCACAAAGCGATCTTAGCGCTAAGATGATCGTAACTCATATACTTTAACATAGGCTTACAATAGTCGTAGCCCTAAGATCGCTTTGCGCAAGTGGGCCCAGGTCCTTGTGTTCTGCCAAGCTTACAGGTGGCGCTGTGCTACTTCTGCCATTATGGGAGGTAACTCTATTAGTTCCTGTTTCAATTAATAGCGTATCACGATCTCACAAACTGATGATTCAAGTATCTGGTGTACCTAAGTATTGATGATATCATTACAGCCCTAGTGAGCACATATAATACAAGACCTAAAAATATTTCATATTTCCTTGAGGAAATGAAGTTGATTTGGTTCAATATTCTCCTAAAATGTCCTCTCACCCTTGCTCCCCATCGCACATAGGGCATCTCAAACAGTGTAACGGGACTGAGCTTGTCAACATCTCCGAACGCCACACCAGGGGTATACAAAGCACACACAAGGTGTACCCATCTACAACAGAAAATAGTAAGTCAATGAGAAGGGAATTACCCTGCTTGGAACAGTTCTATCATGGCATTTCAGATTAAACTTACGCAATCTCATTAAAATCAGATCTTAGTTCTCGCTAGCGGTAGCGAGAACTAAGATCTGATTTTAATGAGATTGAAACTTACGCAGCTCAAAGACATTGAAAACTTTGCTGAAACAAGGTATGGTAAAAATCAGGTCGAATCAGGTAATAACACAGCCAGGACCCAGTCTGCACAGCTAATTGAAGTGTTGACCACAGGGCATCCTATGACTTGCTTTAGAAATGAATGGATATCCCCAATTAATAACAATTTTTAACAGAAGTCGTCCTTACTTGCCAGCATCTGTTTCCTTGTATATACCACCAAAGTTGGGACACAGTTCGCAGTGCTGTTGACAGAAAACATGGCCTTGAAAGATAATATTCACAGTTAATCATTCAAAATGGGTGCTCATGTAGTTCAAAGTCAGAACACCGAGTCACTGCTTTATGCCAGTATTACATCCACTTCATCGTTCAACCTGAGCATGAAAGTCAAGGGGTCCTTGTCAAAACCTTCGTTAAAAGTCTAGACATGGGGGTCCCTAGATTCAAATACAATAAGAGGAAACCTTAAGGACATCAGGAATCTTCCTAATCTCAAATACTGCTCTTTTACACATCTGCAACTCTTATCAGTCTTAAAAGACAAACACAATATTTATCAGGTCTCTTAGGTTTAGGTGTTTTAGATATCTTTGAAAATTATCCCAGTTTGCTTTTCATGCCATGAAAAAACATGACCATCTATCATTGTCAGCTTCCTAGAAAAGCAAATTTTGAAAAGTGATATGATCACAGGAGATATTTTCCATTTATTAATTAAATTGTTCTAAATGTAGGGTAAGTAATGCATCTGTTGCAGACATTGATCACATACAGGTTTCACTCCAGCCTTGCAAGCATCACAGAACCAGGGCTCCGTGCTCGCAGACGACTCCGTGCTGGCGGCAGACTGACTCTCACTGATACCATAGCAACCTGGAATATACAACACTTAATTACAACCATCCTATGTTAGACAGTGAGCAGTGTAAAATTTACAATAAATTGTAAATTAATATATACTTATTCTATCTCACACTATGCATTTCTCCTTATACTTCGATGTGGTGTGGAAACGTCCTCGAACAAAGTTTCCAGCTTCAAAAAGCAACTAACCCCAACACATCCCATACGTCACTATAGTAACCACTGTAATCATTGTGCACGCACCATTGCAATCCTGTGCGATGCGACCCCTTGCGATATAATCACCTAACATTCCCTGCACCCTCATTCTCTACAGGCTGGTGTAACTGTGATGCAGGGATGCTTGGGTGGTTGAAAGCTAAGGATATTTTGTATGCTTGAGCACAGCATAATTCACTCATTTAGATATCATAAATTGTATTGCAGAGCGTTGTTATACAGGCAGGCATTGTTGCAGTCCTCTACGGAAATTAAACTGCTTTCTTTCAGTTCAGGGACTAAGTCCAAACTATGAAAAAGAAAAATTTGGAGGAATCATAAGTAGCAAAAGGCACTATATGGTCAAAGTGTGTACCAAGTTTCATGAAGATATGTGTAATAATTTTTGAGTTCTGCTCAAGAAATGAAACCTGCTTCCACTCAGTCCAAATTTTTTTAAAATATATAAAACATAAAAGAGCAAAAGGCACATCTACACCACATGGTGAGTGTGTGTACCAAGTTTTTTAAAGTTATCTCGGAAATGCCAACTTTGTAAAAACCATCTTGAATGTAACTTTCGAAGTCCTGGTCCTCTAGTGTTGGTTGTTTTGTTGTTTAACCCCGCACTCAGCAATATTCCAGCTATTTGACTGCGGTCTGTAAATAATAATCTAGTCTGGACCAGACAATCCAGTGATTGATATTATGAGCATCAATCCTTGCAATGTGGGATCGATGACATGCATCAACCATGTCAGCAAGCCTGACCACCCGATCCCGTTAGTCGCCTTTTACAACAAGCATAGTCGCGTTTTACAGCAAGCATGGTTTGCTGAAGATCTATTCTACCCCGGACCTTTACAGGTCCGAAGATAAGGTACGGAGGATGATATTGAGAGGGCGAAAGCCAGAGCCAGAGGGCGAAACCGAAATGACTAGTCTGAGTCTGCAAGTCTGACTCCGAGGGTATGGTCGAGGAAGTAAGACCAAGGCAAGAGGGTATCAGCAATGTAAGACTGAGGAGCGAAGACAGATGCATTGTCCGACTGGATCATGACTTGAGACGATTGGAGAAGATCTGTCCAATGACTGATGGCGAGAATGACAGCTTTGAATTCCAGATTGTTGATGTGTAACTTTCTGTCATCTTCTGACCAAAGCCCTGCTGTCTGTCGATCTTAAAGGTGAGTTCCCCAACCATCTGTAGAGGCGTCGACCCAAGAGTTGGTAATTCGGTGTAAATGGCAGCAAGAAGATTTCATCGTAAACATTCGACTCCTGAAGCCGAAGTAGTAGCGACAGGAGCCAAATCTTGCTCTTGTAATTGGCCTCTTGGAGAGAGGGCCTGAGGAAGCACTGTATTGGTCACAGATGTAACTGACCATGTCGAGTGAGGACTTGTGCCGATGTTAAAGTCCCAGGAGTTCTTGCCATTTCTTATCGGTAGCACACATTGTACAGGAAACTTTGTTCTAGTTTCCACACCAGGATTGAATAATAAGGAGGAATGCATAGTGTGAGCATGGTGAGATAGGATAAGTTATAAAAATATGATAAATTCTACCTAGAATAAGTAAAGGTACTACATTACCATCATTACAGCATTTCCTCGCTATTGTGCAGTTCTATATAGTGTTAAGTTGGTAATAGTCAGTATTGCACGGCTTCCCAAATTTATGTACATATTGGATAAACTTTGGGTACACTGACACAATTGTATTGTTGTTTATTGTTCATTTGTACATTTGTAACAAACAAATAAATGAGGGAAATATCTTTACACTATGAATCATAAAAAACTACCACCCAGTATATTCTAATCTTTTTTTCGAAATCTGATATGCAGTTGTGCGGGGTAAGGCGAGGCTATAGAGGCATAGATCGTGTTAGGTAGCCCCAGCCTGTACTGTTGTGGTGGTCATCTACAACTCTACTTCAGATTTTAACACTCATCAACTATTCAGCCCCCAAAGGAAGCATTGTAGCAAGGGATCGCTGTATGTCTGTCTGGTGCGAGAAAATCATGACAGACAATGAACCATCTGTCAAACTGTACCCACTTCTAGTTCCACTCCACCCTTCTTATAATAAATCAATATGTTCATTGAAATCTCTATAGGGATCTGGTGGGAAGACCTCATGGTCAAGGTGATCAGTAGGGCTGGGACAAGTCCAAATTTACTACCCGTGTACCTGACCCCCTATTACCCCGCCCTATCCAGGTACCCGACCCCCTATTACCCCACCCTACCCGGGTATCCACTGTAGGTCTCAAGAGTTGGGAACACAAAGTCTAGTTTAACTGTAGCCCGGGCAAAAACTGTTTAGATACATGTATGAAACCAGAGACCATATAGATATATGGTCTCTTATGAAACGATCAAATCATGCGTACACTGAAGTTGACTAAAGCTTTATCTATAATGTGTAATGTGTGCATCGTCAGAAAGAAATGCGAACATTAGCGACTTGTTGTGCAACCACTGAGCTTTAGTGAGTTTTTATCATTAAACAATATGTCACGTGACTAACCACGGGTCCCGGTAGTAGTGTGGGTTGCCTAATCAGGGCCCACCCGACCCAAATACCCGAGTTACCCGTCCCAGCCCTAGTGATCAGCAAGGAATATTGTATTATTAGGATGCTGCTGTCCATCTAACATTACCTTCATGCACAGACACACCGCAGTTGTCACATTCAACTATTTCATCATCGTCAGCACTGAAAAATAAAGAATCTCCTTTAGCCATCTTGCTTCTCATCCTAATACTTTCAATAATCATATCAGAAAAATAAATGACATTCAGAAAGTAGAAAAGTGACTATTAGTGCAATGCTATTTTTATCATGTCAACAGACATGAGGAAGGAGAATTGTACTACAAGTAAACCTTAAAATGAGGCATCAACATGGCACTAAACATGCTAAAGTCAATGTTGTATTTCGAAAAGACAATCTTTGTGTTCCAAATGAAGAGTTGTTCAAAAATTCAAAAATGAAAAACTGTAATAATCAAGAGCACACGTTTGCTTTGTGTGAAACGCCTCAGTTTTCTCATATGCAGTTTCTTCTAGTGCCTTGTATTAAAATGCTGGAGGTTCTTGTTGAACGTAAGGTGTTTTAATAAATACACTTGACATCTTTTAAGACTCGATTCCATGCATAAACCTTTCCTGAAAAATCAATAAACAGGTATACACTTTGAAGAAACTGTCAGTTCCCATTATTATATACCTAAAAGCCCCCATGGACTTCACAAAGCAGTTACAATTAGAGCACTCTCAATAATGTATCATTTGTTCAGACAACCATCCAGAATACTTACTTTGTATCTGACAGACAAACACAACATATGAGGACTTTAATGTGGCCATGGTTGACTTTTAGCTGTGTTTCAGAGACAGGTGGAAGCTGAAATGAAGCATGCATTGGCTGTAAGCGACAGTAAAATATCTATGGACAGCCATCACCGCGAGGCAAGGGAGTTAACCATTTTAAATGTCCAGTTTCCACCAAACGAGGCTGGATATCATGGAATTATATTTTGGCTGGACTAACGAGTGTTTGCATAGTCAAATCAAATTGATTTGGGTCAATTGCAGGATTAGCAGAACATGTGTTCCATCAACTTGGCATCAACAGATATTTTCCAAATTTGTTCATCTTTTTAATCAAGGTGCTCACATGATATGATGCACTTTGCGAAGTAAGACCTGTTTTATTCCAAAAACGATCTTGATTATAGATCAGATCCTCTTCTCTGTGCGCCGTCATTTTGTTTGAAGTAAATACAAGTGATATCAGAGGTGGAATCTGATTGGTAAATAGGAGGGATACAAGAATTGACATAACTTGTAATAGCCACTGGTGGCGCTACGATCGAGACTAGAATTCCAGTCTAGAGTCAGCAAGGGTGAAAACTGGGCATTTACAGTCAGTTAACTCCCTTACCTTGGGAAGATGGCTCTGAATAGGATGGGAACACAAACGCCAACAGGAGCCGAGCCAAAAACAATAAATCTCCACTCCCTTCATGGAGGCGACATAAATAGAAATGCATGTACTTTCTATTCAAATACTTTTCAGAAAACTATTACAAATAGACCATGGACGGAGGCATGGCCACCACAGGATAAATCTACAAGGATATACTCACTACCAAAACTGTACATAAAAGATCAATAACATACCCAGGAAAACTTTACCTTTTCAATTATGTTTACCAAACAGAGATGTGGATAAAATATTCATCTTTAACAGAAACAACATAATTTCTTCAGTGTCATTTGAACAAATGGATAAAATCTTGCACATATAAATCCCTCAATTTTTTAACATGCAGCAAAGTTTCTTTGATGTTGTTATAATAGTTCTTTGAATCACACAATGAAGTTACCTTGGTTACAGTGTACTGATGTCATACTTATAGAAGGCTGTGTTTGCATCATGCAATTGATGCTTGAAATTAAACTATGTGTGATTGACAGCATGACATATTTCATGACAATGTAGAAACTTACCTTGGCCTCTGGCAACTTCAATTTAACAACTGTGTCTACTACAGCCTTTTTCTGCTTATCCTTCTTCTTTGGAACATAATCCTCATCCTCATCTTCATCATAATCACCGAAAAAATTGAAGGCTGGCTCCTCACGTGAACTGTCTGCATCTTCATCATTGTCACTAGAGCTCTCATCATTACTCTCATCATTGCTGTCATCACCATTATCATCATCATCGTCATCATTTCCTTCTGAGGATTCTGCCTCCCCTTCTGCTGCTGCTTCTTCCTCCTCCTCTTCTTCAGCGTTTTCGGCTTCGGATGCTGCTTCTTTGGATTCACTGGACTCCTTGGATCCCTTATCACTTTCTTCCTCCCCACTGTCACTGTTGTGACCCTCTGGAAATAACATGCTGTTGTTAGACTGGAATATGTTTGTTTGTTTGTTGTTTAACGCTGCACTCAGCAATATTCCAGCTATATGACGACGGTCTGTAAAATAATCGAGTCTGGACCAGACAATCCAGTGATTGATATCATGAGCATCGATCGACGCAATTGGGATCGATGACATGTATCAACCAAGTCAGCAAGCCTGACCACCCGATCCTGTTAGTCGCCTTTTACAACAAGCATAGTCGCCTTTTAAGGCAAATGTAGGTTGCTGAAGACCTATTCTACCCCGGAATCTTCACAGGTCAGACTGGAAAATGACCCTGATGACACAACATTGATATCTTGGTCAAGGCTGTTTATCTGGGTATATATATGACAAGACATGTTAGCAGCACTCCCAACCAGATTAATGTCTAACCATTATTCCCCAGGCAACTTAAACTATCACATAAACTATCACATATAAAACTACAGTCAAGTCTCGTTAATCCGACATCGTTGGTTGCACATGATTGTGTCGGATTAACGAGTATGTCAGATTAACGAAATTAAGTGATTTGTGATTGAAAATCGGACGTCTTCACGATAGATAATAACGGTGTGTACCTTGTAATGAAATCATTAAAAACGAAATATTAATATTGTTATGTTGTTTATTCATTCATTCCTTAATCTATAATTAATGACTGTGCAAAAATAATAATAATAGTAGCACGGGATGGGGTGTTGTCCAGCAGCAATACCACGTGGCGTTGCTCCAATTGCATTTGCCGATCCAAGATCAGTAGCCAGGCTTTGAATATTAATGAAGTCATCCATGCTTTCTTGTTTACATACCAGTCGACCATGGTGAGTCGACCATGTTTTATATACCTGTTCGTATTCGGCTTCATGCACATTTATCTGGCTTCAATTTGTAAACTACATTTGTATAGCTTTGTACATACAGGTTTGAATAGCTTTTCCTTTTAATCTCTGCAGCCAGTGCGTGTCAAAACACGGGGTTGTGCACTCGCGGTCAGATGACCACGGAGTACGCTGATCACTGTGTCGGATTAACGAGACTGATTAATTAGTGATTTCGGCAATTCGTTGCAAATTAGGTGTGTCGGAGTCCGAGTGCGAGAATGTCGGATTAACGGGACTAAATAGCACTGAATCAATCGGTTCCCATCATTTGTGTCGGATAAAGCCGAGTGTCGGATTAACGAGACTTGACTGTACTTACCAGTTATATATGGCAACATCGAATGCGATCACTCACTTGAATGGAGTCTCGCTCTCGCGAGATCTCGTTATGTTAATGAACTAACCTTTAACATTCAACTGTGTTATTACTACAGTTGACTGATGATACTTCATCATGACTGCATTGAAACACAGTACTCACCTGTTATTACAACTTACAAACCATTAAAATTAATTTGTTATGTTTAACAGTTCACATTACTGGTAGGAATTGTACATCATAAATCAGGCAATCTTTGATCATTTTGAGAAAATATGACAATTTCTACTACATGTTCACATATACTTTCCATTGGTATTTTATTTCCCACCAAATAACATGAACGCTCTGTAGCTAAACTGAATAGTTTGTAAATGATTGACAAGATGTCATGGGACAATGGTTATGAAAGGGTCAAATACAAATCTGGCATATATGTTCACCTTCATACACACTGATATTGAATAGATACGTGTACACTGTATGCACAACAAATTACACATACCACATGTTTACCACGTGTCAACTCAAACAGTGCAAAAATTCACACAAACTTTTACGCTCAATTCAACCAAATAGACACCTCACATGTATGCTTCATTTGGTAATATTTACATTATAAAGTGTCCAGTTATTGACACTATTTTCAAGGTTACTTGAAGTGTAATGACATTGACCTTCAATGTAAGCCAATCATATGTATGAAAAATCCACCTTGGTTGTAGAGACCACCTTCAAGTACGCAGTATCTGGCATGTAAAACAAACACGCATTTATAAAAAATCTGCAGTATACCCTAGTGTTATATGAGCTATTACAACTGATCTTTCTGGACCGAAAAGAATTTTGCCATACTCAGACTTCAGTTTAGTTGCTTAAGTGCATCCATGCAAATCCATGAACAAACAAAATATATCATCTACAACGGCAAGAATATAAAACTTGCAACAACTCATCACATGGTCATAATCTTTTAAAAAAGTTTCTACTCTCTGCCTTCTGGTTTTTTGAGGAAATTCCCAAACATATTCCCTCCGATTTATTGAGTACATGTAGTTCAAACTGAGTGCCCATGGTAGACAAATTGGGAAACAATCATTGTTTTGTTGAAAACGGGAATCTTTCTTAAAAAATTTATTTCCCAAATTCAGAGGTATGTTAACAATGCATTCAATACACTAATGTATTATATCGTCTTCTACTTTATTGTCCTGCTATCAGTGAAATACTAGTGTTCAACGTTAGTTCATAAATATTGAGATCTCGCAAGAGTGAGACTCCATTGCATTCGATGTCACCACATAACTGGTAAGTAATGTTCTATGTGATAGTATATGTGACGTAAGGGAGGTAGGTTGCTGGGCAGGATGACGGTTAGATGTTGGTCTGGTTGAGAGTGCTGCTGTGGGTGCGCGTACATGTCTTGTTATCAAATATATAACCAGTTGGTCTTTGTAGCTTGTGAAAACTCATAATGATAAACTTGTATCTCACAGGATGCATGGGATTTTATGAGCTGAATGTTGGAGCTAATGTAACTGCTTTCTATTCCCATTAGAAATGTAAATCCTAACCTTTATGGGCGTTTAATTCAAAATCACTGTCTTCTTCACTATCATCAAGACCACCAAAATCTACTTGTATCAGATGTTTTTGAACAGGCTTTACTCGTCTCTTCTTTGGATCTCGGGAAACTGAAAAACAAGACAAGACATTTAACGAACTTGTATAAATCACAATTCATAGTACATAGATCACTGCAGAAGAGCATAATAATGTAAATGATCGTACTGGTTTCATATCTTTCTACCAATTATTAAATATAAAAGTTGCGTTAAATCATACTGGGATGTATGTAAATATAAGGGGTGCCTGAAAAGTTCTGAGCCCAACTACAAAGGATGTATTGCACACTCTTAACGGTATGCATGTATGAAGCACAATACATTCCATGTTTACAGGCTGCCTGCATACAACCAGGGAGCATATCTCTACAGACATCCAAAATGACTAGTACTCTCTGCTGATGAAAACGGCCAAAATTGGCTACCACGAAGTATCTCCAGCAGAAAGGGCTAACTACAACAGCCATTCATGTGGAGATTGTGTCAACTTTAGGGGATGATGCTCCTTCCTTTGCCACTCTAAAGGTGAGCAGCAGAATTCAAGAGGGGAAGAAAAAGCCTCAAAGTCAAAGATTTTGAATATCAGTAAGACCTTCAACTGCTACCAAGAGGAAAGTGTTGTTGAAATACATGATATGATTATGGATGTCGATGATTCACAACATCTTACATAGCCAATATAGTTGGTATCTCACATGGGAGAGATAAGAACATTCTGAGGAGGGAACTGGGCATTACAAAGATTTCAGCATGCATGGTTCCTAGGTTTCCGATCAGAAACACTTCAGGTTCATCATCTCTTTCATCATTTTGAAGCAGACCCAGCTGATTGTGTTAAGCGATTTGTAACCATGGATGAGTCTTAGGTTCATCGCCATCAGCCAGAGTGGAAACATCTTACGTCTCATCCTTCGAAGAAGACAAAGTCTGTTCCATCATATAACGTTATAATGCCAATATTATGTTGATCTGCTTAGGCAACTGTGTGAGAATATCAAGGCTAAACATTGTGGAAAAATCAATAATAGTGTTTTGTTCCACAAGGACAGATGTTTGTTGTCACCATTTCAGCAATACATGACTGTGGCTCTGAACTCACTGACCATACTCCATATTCACCAGACCTGTGAAAATCCAGGTATAGACAATATGTCTTCAGCAACCCATGCTTGCTGTAAGAGGCGACCATGCTTGTCTTAAGAGGTGACTGATGTGATCGAATGGTCAGGCTCGCTGACCATTTGTGTAGATTGATGCTCATGATGTCAGTCAAGTGTGTTGACCTCAGATGGGATTATTTTGAAAAATACTTAGCCACCAACTCCATCAATGCAGTCCATAGTTAGTCTTAGAACTTTTAGAAGCCACTCTCGTATATGTCCAACAAGGCCTGTAACACTGTGGTTAATTGTGACCAACTCTTTCATTCTGAACCAAAAAATCATTAAACTAAAAGTATGCCACAATGAGAAAAGAGTGTAAAACTGGTTGACAAATATTCTCATCTGATCAACTATACTCATGCCAGTGATGTGTGAACTGAAGGATGGATGGGTTCCTGAGGCAATTACATGTCATCTCTCGGATTCAAGTTCTAAACCACTTTCAGAAATATTGGTATGAACTAAAAAAAAAACCTTGTCAGATAATTTCCACAAAATAGTGTAGACTTTATTTTTGTCCATTCGAAACTGGACTATTGTGTTTACATTCGTTTAAAAAAATACAGAAATCGGTTATGCTGATCCACGGACGTATATACGTCTTTGGCTGATCCCAATGAACATGGAGAACATGGCTGATTAGAAAGTTCATCTGACGTGACCTACATTGGAGCGTTGATAGTCTTACCGGAGGGTTGTCAGATCTTGACAGATCTTGAGCATGTTGAGATAGGTATTGAATCGGAGAAAACTACTCTACCGCACTTAGCAATATTCCAACTAGATATTATTAATAGAGACTGGGCCAGTCAGACCATAATAGCACGAGAGGTATCGATATCGACGGAGTGTTGCGCCACATAAATAACTACATCGCAAATCGTAACCACTAGATCGGCATCCTCATTTCGCTTGGCTCTCACGACAAACATGGGAATTTGGAGACCGTATCTGCAGACATTATGTGACCAAACTCAATGCAATATCACATACACATAGTCTTGTATAAAAAGCTGACACTTGGATCAACACCGTCAATGCCGAGATCATCATCCATCTTTTCAATATTATTAACTGAAATAGTTTAGATGCAGAAAATCAATTGCTGTAATAAATGCCAAATGACAACAACGCGCCGAAAATCGGAAGTGGTTTTCCTGATCAGCGACACCTAGCGGATTTGATGGTTCTCTGTTTAATATGCGAGAACTATTTTTGCGATGTACAAACTCTCTATAATACAGAACCCAGTTGCTCGTGTTAACTAGTCCTGCTTTATGACTACGCTGCTACTCAAAGCTTATTTGAATATTGTTAGGGAGCCCAGTGTCAAAACCTGTCTAGTTTTTTTTTAAAAATAAACAAGAGATAATTTTAAGAAACTTTAAGAAATATGTATATAAGATCTTTGGTTGTTATGTTAGAAAAAAACAACGTTCATTTGTCTATCGATATGCGGAGACGTTTGACTGGGGTTCTGTCTACCTAAACAAGTAATCTAAAGGCGCTAAGCTTGTGGTGCGCACCAGCAGTGGAACCGGTTTAAGCGGAGGTCAGTGTTACAAAACAACTGGTTACATTGTTCGCTCGCGCAGCGCCCATAGCTGTTTTACATTACTAGTTTAGATCGACAGAAACCCAGTCAAGGCTATTACACTAAGGGAGCATATTTTCTTAACAACTAATGTATATGGCATTTCCAAGACCAACAATGAATGTTCTAAGAACTCACCGTCCACCAAACAGGTATTATTTAATATTTTGAAGAAGGTTTCCTTGTCGGAAATTGTCACACCTGTGTTATGGAGGTTGGAATGATGATTGTAATGCCAAACACACAAATTGGGTAATCTCCAAGGAAATTAATGATAAATAAGGCATGAGGAAGAGAATTTATGGATTTCTTTATTATGAGGAACACAACGTTTCGGAGTATATACTTACTCCTCCATCAGATGAATTAATGCTACGAAGCAGAGAACATAAACATGTAATAAGTGAACAAACATGGAAACTTAACAAGGGAAGCTGATAGGTGATTGGCAATGCACAAGAGGAAGCCAACAACAGTTAATTAGCGTTTATATGCGAGAGCAATGGACAAATGGAGACCAGGACTTAAATTATCACTGATTCGTAATAGGCAATTGGCAAACAGGAGGCAGGGGGTACATTGCCACTGATGGGTAATAGCAAGGGACAAATGGAAGCCGACTGGATAA
This sequence comes from Haliotis rufescens, assembly GCF_023055435.1. NCBI lineage: Eukaryota > Metazoa > Mollusca > Gastropoda > Lepetellida > Haliotidae > Haliotis > Haliotis rufescens. The sequence continues at coordinate 62,225,023 of NW_025964112.1, read as the reverse complement.
TTAGTACAGACAATAATCAAATCATAAGTCCCAAGCACTGGGTAGATAAGTTTCCTGGTCAAATGCCATTCAAATTAGCCCCTGAGTCAGCTACTATCACAATGCTCGGTGGTACATGGGCCGATATTGTAAACTGTGATGAAGATGAAAACTGAAGAGTGAGTGAGTGAGTGTGTATGGTTTTACGCCGCTTTTAGCAATATTCCTGCAATATCACGGCGGGGGACACCAGAAATGGGCTTCACACATTGTACCCATGTCGGGAATCGAACCCGGGTCTTCGGCGTGACGAGCGAACGCTTTAACCACTAGGCTACCCGACCGCCCCTAAAACTGAAGAACTGTATATATGTGAATGTATGTAGTTATCTGTGAACAACTGGAAAACAGGAAATAATATGTAAATACATCAAATAATATGTAACAAATAACATAAATCAGATATACTACCACATAAATCGTTCATATCGTTATTAGCAATAGAGGTGACGTTTTCGCCCGTCACATAGTAGCCGTTTTCGCCAATTGCGGTGCCGTTTTCGCCAGAGAAATCGGGGCCGTTTTGCTGAGGTGCCGTTTTAGCCTGCACCCCTGACACCTAGCCACTGAAAAATATATACTCTCGATAGAAACAAAAAAACCTCCATTTAAATTGAAAATGGGCCGCAATAACATAGGAGATTCAGAACCTGTGGAAAATTCCGACGTGCTACATAATACATATAGATCTATATCATTACAGCAAGGGCTTGAAGGGTAGGACAAATACTGTTCAGGGACTGGGAGAGAGATTATCACTAGTGATGCAAGCAGGCGAATACAATAATATTCAACATGTGTTTTTACTTTGTATTTTGTGATTCAGCTGACGAAAAGAGACATCGATTACATTTCTTTTCTTTAAAATAAGGGGCGGTGGGGTAGCCTAGTAGTTAAAGTGTCGGTTCGTCACGCCGAAGACCCGGGTTCGATTCCCCACATGGATACAATGTGTGAAGCCCATTTTCAGCTACTGCACAGTGACATACTGGACATCTTCTTATGCCGTGCTAACCGGGGCGTGTACAACATGATGACCAGATCGTCAACTCTCTGAGAGATTCTGAATGTGGTGATAAAACAAATCGCCTTCAAGCAGAAGAAAGTTCCAACACATTGTGTTTGTATGAATAGCGTATTAAAAAATCAGATTTTATAGTTCAAAAGTTTTATTACCATATGGCAGGGGTGCCATACTATTCAGATCCTCCAATAATGTTTTGCTTTATTTCTTTGCTGCAATAACCGCTCATCGACGGACGCCCATTTCATTGTCCATCCACATGGCATGAGTTGCGACCATAGTAGCATACACTGACATCCGCCATCTTTCAGTCTGCTCGAAGGGTCAAAGCTGAGGCGGCATTAACCATGAAGGGGTTGACAATGTCCAGTTTGAAGGCGCATCCATCGGTGAGAAACATTTTTGGGGATTCGTCTGTCTTAGAAATCATTTATTCGTAATATTTGCTCTTGTTGTATGCCTCCCCGCGCATATTTTGTCTATTATCTACATGCCCTTGAAATCGTGTACTGAGATCCCTTGTGGTCGTTAATTCTGTAAAATGGAACGATAATATTCGATAATTCATTCTAATATGAAAAAGAGAAACTCTACAAATAGTTGTTGTTTAATGACGCATTTAGAAATATTACAGCTACATGATAACGGTCCTTTAGTAATCGAATCTGGACCAGACAATCAAGTGATTGACATATTGACATCAATCTACTAGAAGTCAGCGAATCTAACCACCCGATCCCGTCAGTCTCCCCATAGTATAAGCATGGGTTGCAAGCTAAATACCAATTCTAAACAATATCTTCAATATATAAATGAAATGGAGAATGTTGATATTCATTCATAGTAGGTCATTTAGGCCTAGGCATGGTTTTTTGGAGCACCTTTAGAATACAGTACCACAACTTCTCGTGGGGACGATCTCTACCGTAGGTCACATGTCTCAAAGACAAGCAACCAGCTTTTGTGAGAATCCATCGGACGCGAACTCGCGACCTAGCCCGATAGCTAACCGACTGAGCTACGTCCACACTGTGAAACAAAGTGCAAATTTACCTAGTCATGCCTACGATGTTACAGAACTGAACGAAAAGGGTGGAATAGGTGACGGACACTTACGAAGGTTACGGGTAGGCATGGTGTCTCGTGACTTTAGTCTATGGACACTTACGAATGATCCCGATGCCATTTGGCAACTCGTCCCATTCCATAATCTACAAGATACCGAGTTGTGAGGAATGAGCCGATATGGCGCGAACTGAAACCGGCTCTAGGCGTGAATGACATGCTATTTAATAATTCGTCAGGTTGATTTTGTGACAGAAAAGTGTGGTAGGGAACTCGATGACCCCTGACGTCACAGGGCATTGTTTCGCCGGTGTGACTGGCAACAAAATACCACAAATTACGTCATAGGGTATTGTCACGTGTTTGAAAAGTTTGTGGTACTGTATTCTAAAGGTAGGCCAGGGTTTTTTTTATGATATTTGTAAAATATTTGGAAATAGATGGTTAAATGTCAAGATATTTTTCATGTGTATCCTCGAGTTATTTGTTTTTGAACGCTGCCCAATCTCTGGTTATTGTATGAATGAATGCACATAAATTTATGATGCCACAGGGTCTGTGACTTTCTCCACTAATCACCTTTATTCCATGTCTTGTAATTTTTTATGATCTATTACTAGAAGCATTATCTTGTACTCGTCCATATACAATATTTCCTGAAGATCATGCCATACCATACCAAACTATACAAGTTCGGACTAGTAGACTATATAAAGTGTTTGGCACAGACTGTGTCAAATATATGGTTTTATGAGCAACTTTGCTTGAGTGCTAATAATGTGAACGAAAAGACAAACATAAACGTTCGATAGGTTATTGCGTTCACAACTGATATTAAATTATTGATGTTAATGATGTTGATAACATTTTCTGTGTTAATTTACAGTTGATCCCCCTGTTTGTTGCCACCGCTGTTGGAGCTGCTGGTGCATTCTATTACACCATGAGACTGGCCACCAGAAACCCAGATGTATGGTAAGAAATATTTTCTCTGTACTGTTGATACATCAGATGGAAAACAAAACAAATATTGATGAAATATTCAGAGGTTGCAACATATGAAGTGTATCATTAAGTCATGGAGAAATCATGAAAATCTGTTGATTCCACTACAGAATCAACAGGTTCGAGTGATTTCTCTCACTTAAATAAACTGTTATGGTTGGTGTATAAATTCCGTATCAGACACCTATCCGCAATGTTTGTTTGATGCAACTATTAAAGCGACACACAGTAGCATCTATTTGAAAAAGAGGGAGATAAAGCTCAAAATAAGCAGGAAAAATTACCCCACTTGCTTTTGTATGGTTTAATATGATTAAACCTTGTAATTGAATATCAAAACAATACATTTAATGTAAATAATTGGCCATCAACACAAAAAAAGTACTGAAAAATAGAAGTTCCATAATGGCGTGTGAGAACCTCATTAGTGACAACCGTTGGGAGTCACATTTCAGCTAACACATTGTATTTGGTATCTACTTTTGTAATTAAACATTACATTTACTTATGAAAGCATTTATTTCAAAACATTGATTTGAAGGCAAGCCCCCCAAACACCCTGTTATTTTCGTGAGGCAACAAAAATGGCACCTTAAAAACTTAGATCCCGTTACTAAGTTAATAAGCACGTCCACACCCTTACCAAAATGGCGGAAGGTGTCCGGTATGCTGCATTCTTTCCATATATTCTGTATCATTTTGCATAATGACCTTAATTGCATCAATTTTACTTGTTAAAATGAATATTCAGAGTCTCCAGTGAATTCCTGGCTCAACTGCCACAACAATAGCGTGACATCAAGGGTTTAAGCAATGTTAGTACAGGCTTCCAGCAAGGATGAGTTAGTCTCGTTCGTATGATGTCTCAGTATTCCATATTGAGAATATGATTACAAAAAGACAGCTGAGCTGGAAATGAATGCAGTTTTCAAAATCTTATATCTTGGGACCCCTTTTTTCATCTGTGTTTATTGTCTGAGAAATGCTTATCCCCAGTTTTGAGGAATGGCTGAAAGATTTTCTTAGTACCAGTTATGTGTAAGCGTGTTTGTATATTATAGGATGTATATCATAGGATCATCTATTATTAAAAGGATTTTGCACCAGTCCTATTGTCCTTGCACCAGTCCTATTGTCCTTGCCAAACTGCCCAATAGTTAAGTTATCATAAGGACCAGTAGAAATTTGCCATTATTTAATCATTAAGGGCTTCAAACGCTGTAGCCAATATGTATAGGAAAGAATATAATCCACAAGCGAAGTACCACCAGCCGAATACGCAAAGTGTACAAGTTGCCAGATGTGTATTGACATTGAATGATACTCACATTTTGACATTGTTGTAACTGAATACTGTCAAACCTGTCTTCCTTGATACTGCTCAGGTATTAACATTATCCTTTTTGTGTTAAGCTGGGACAGGAAGAACAACCCCCAACCCTGGCAGCGATATGAAGGCAAGCAGTACAAGGTAAGCGAAGTCAACAAAGTCTCAAATAGTATCTCAGTAATGTCCAACCTCAACTTAGTGCATGTTATATTGTTTTTTTAATTAACCTTTTATTTTAGTTTTTGCACTGTAGAAAAGCAAATTTATTGAAAAGCCTGAACAAAAATCCAAATAACAGTTTGATATTACATTCTGTGTGTGATATGTCTTGTTTCATTGAATCACTGCATTTTCTTTCAGTTTTACTCCCCAATAAGAGACTACAGCAAGGAGACCTACCCAAAAGAAAGACCAAGTCTTGACTAGTATAATTGCCTGAATGTGTTTTGTGTGTTTGTATAAAAGAATAGCATCATTTGGTCAGCTCCGTAATTCTACAGAAATCTCATTATTGAACGCAAATTGCTTTCTCTAGTTGTAATCTCAGAAATGATAAATCTCAGATACATTATTTGTTTGAAACTGTTGCAATTTCATTGTCTGGATGGAGCGAAAGCTTCTTCAGATGATGGAGTCACTGAGACTCGTCCAACGCACAAATTGGATATCTCCACAAACACTATTAAGTTATTCATGGTTTAAAGGCGGAGTTTCGAATTCGAAGACTTGTACATATTGTTCATGTACAACATGAGCTAGAAAATAAAATATTTGAAAAAAGTTTTTAGTTTTACTTTATTCAGGGTGCAGGAGTCCGAACAGGACAAGATGAAACAAGAGGATGAAATCACATATATTTCCCCCACCCTTTTAAATGTTTGTTAATTAATACAGCACTCTATTCAAGCTACATTAAGGCAGCCCCAAAAACCTTAACGCTATCATGTCTGGACCAGACAATCCAGTATGATGAGCAATGTCACAAGCAACCACAAGGTGACCAAGCATGACTGCCCATGGGTCAGCCACACCATGTGGGGAAACCCTCCCAGAGTTAGAAATTAACACTAGCCAGGGGCTATTACATATTCCTGCAGGCTAGTACAAATTTCCAAATGTCCCCATTGTTTTAACTTTACAAGGGCATTTTATCTTTACCTGGGCAAGTAAAGCGTTTCAGTTTCATTCTGTTACTGTCTCCATGTAGGTTTCAGACATTGCATCTTCAGGTCATCCTTTGTGTCACTGCTGTCTGCTTTAATTCAGCAGCCCATGTCTTAAAAGTTAAACATGAAGGGAAGTCATCCCAAAGCAACATTTTTGATATCTTCATTAATTTCCTTTGGTGACGAACCCAGTTTATGCAGGTACTTCATAACTTCTCTGGACCTGTGAAGATACGGGTTAGAATAGGTCTTCAGCAACCCATGCTTGTCATAAGAGGTGACTAAAGGGGTCAGGCTCGCTGACTTGGTTGATGTATGTCATCGTATCCAAATTGCGTGGATCGATGCGCATGATGTCGATCACTGGATTGTCTGGTTCAGACCCCATTATTTACAGACCAGTGTCATAGCTGGACTATTGCTGAGAGCAGCGTTAAAAACAAACTGATTTCTCGAAAACAGATGCAGATTAGTTTGCAACGTGGTGATATGTATTGGAAGAGATGACATTCTCCATACACACACACACACACACACACACACACACAAAGCTGACATGCCGTGACATAATGGTATACTGCTCAAAGTCAAATTAAACCAAACTCACTCTCACACCTACAGTTACCCAAACTGGTTTAGTGGATAGAGCGTCTTATACAAATACAACAGTCCGGTTGCATGACATCGTGTCCCAATTGTGTGGATCGATGCTCATTATGTCAGTCACTGGATTGTCTGGTCCAGACTCAATTATTTACAGACCGCCGTCATATAGCTGGAATATTGCTGAGTGTGGCGTTAAACAACGAAAGAACGAACAAACAAAGCACACGTACATGTTGCTATAAAAGAGCATTAATCTTGAAACCCTTTTTTCACCTCACATCACATTACAGAAGCAATATTTTCAGACTACAAACTTTTAGATTTACCCTCGCCAGCAGCCAGATCACAAAGTCCCCTCATTGTAGGCAGCTCATGACGACCTCTGCGGGATGTTGGGCGCGGCAAGGAATCCCAGGTCAATTTTTCCTATTATTTAGCTGTTTTTGCATGTATCATTATGAAATAAGCTTTTTGCCATTATTTGCTTTTTGATCCAACTACAACCTTTGACTTTCACATAACCCCGTTTCTTGTGTTGCTGCATCATCTGCCGTAATACTACACTGTCTATGAAAGTAAAACTAAGATATGGTGTCTCTTACATTTGCTCACAGATTTCAGATCTGAAATTAAAACATATGTCACTACATACATTTAGAAACCCATTAATGACCAGCGTTTTTGCAAACTGTATAGACATTTGGTGTATGTGGAGTTACTAGTGGGGCCTAACATATATGTAACGTCATTTGCGATAGACGTGTTTAATTTTGATCTTGATTCGACCTTTGCTGCTTTACAGCGTAATAGTTTGTGTCACCACAGTGAAAATGCTGTCAGGGGCAATGCAAATGAAAGTAGGTGCATACTAAAAATGCCATCCATTAGGCCCCACCGAGCACAAGACTGTCATATTTCATCGAATCATGTGCATAGTGTATGGGGAGCTATGGCGAAAAGTTGGTTTTAACGCAGTTGCCATTGAAACCAAACGACTTCTACCAGAAATGGTTCGAGCAATAGGAGAGGCTGTCGTTTGATGTTCCAGGCAAAGTTTAACCTTTCTACACCTTGTACAAGAGGAGAAACAAATTCAGGTCAAAGCTGTGCAGCAACGGCGGGCCAATGTGACAAGTGTGCCAAAACACAAAAAAGACGGATTTCTTTAAAGGTGCATGTCCTTCAGACCCCCAGTAACCCTGACTTTGCACTTTTACAATGATCTTAAATATCTTCTATTGATACGAATTTCTGATGAAGCTGACATTTCGCATCCATGATTCTACTTCTTAACAAAATATATTTTGTTCAAATCATTGTGAACTGTTGTACCATATAGTAGTTAGAAAATCAATTTTTACATAATTTTGTTAAAATGGTAAGAAACGGGCAATTGTGCGTGAATGATACTGCTATTTGAAGATATAAGTTTGTTCAAGGCATCTCGCTGTCATAAACAATGTTGCGAAAACACGGGGTGTTCCTTGAATCTATGGCGTCGATTTTTATTTCCAAACATACACCATAAGATCACAACAATCAAGTCAACAAACCTACAACCGCCATGCATCAGCTGTACTGGATGCTCCGACTGAGATAGTCGACAGTAACGACCGAGTCCATCACGTTCAGGACTTGTTTCATTGAATGTCCTCTATCCCAATCGCGTGGATCGATTCTTATGATGTTAATCACTGGATTGTTTGGTCCAGACTTATAGCTGGATTATTGCCGAGTATGGCGTTAAACAATAGAATGAATGAGTGCGCGAAGAAGCGCACGTAAAATGTCCAAGGTATGCACAGACTCCGGGTCAATGAACATTACTGCTTTCAAGTGGATCAGTAAAACATTATTAATATAAAACTTGTTTCGGACGTTATTCCTTCCAACAGTTTATCCAGTATATATGTGGTCTAACTTCATGAAGTTAATTAAAAACTATGAACACTCAATGCCATTTAGAAAGTGGTCAAATGTGACAAATGTTATATTTGGGAGAACACTTTCTGAGCAAAGTACAGATTCTCGTAATTAAGAACTGACTTATTTATTTTTTGCGTTTATGGAGGTATATACATAATAACCGATGTGCACACTGTGAAAATTTGCGTAAAAATAAAAATACAACAATAATAACTTAATATACTACTAATTCAATCATTAACTCAAAAACCTGCAAACAACAATTTGAAATCAGTGGCATGGTTCAGCGCAATAATGCAACTCTATTCACAGCAAATCAGGAAACGGTATTCCGGTAGTGGGTGCGCCTAATTATTTAACCTTTGCGCGGTCAATGGTCTACCAATGACATGCCATTCATTTATTTGTCTATAAATGTTAGAAAAAATCTTTGATATAACATTACTGGTCGGGAAAATGTCTCCCACGCTCAAAACATTATTAGTGTAGAGCACGAAACTTTTGTGTGGATGTAATAGTATTGTCAATATAAAGTACAGAAGAAAGGGTCTGTCTACACAACATCTGCAGGAGTCGACAATGTGTATTGCTTGCTGCAATGACTTATACAGGACACCATGTCTCCATTCTATAACAACAATAATATTCTGAATCCATTCGCCACCACAACTTCGTCAGTGAAGTGACGTCTCTAATTCCATGTCTGAGGGTACGCCCACCCCCACCCCCGTGGGCGTAACGTCTTATTTTTCACCCTGAGTGTTGCTCACCCCTGAATCCCGAATACTACACTTAACATAAATCTCAAAGGCACATGACAGAATTCGTTCTACAGGGCAGAATGTCGATCACAGTCGAAAATCTATAGAACACGTTCCTAGATCAGAAAATAAGCTTAATTAAATAAGCTTAACTTAATTACCGAAATAAAAAAAAATAACGTATTTAAGGACATTTTTAGGTACATCATTATTTATTTTTTTATAAATGTTGAATCTTACGTCCCGCGTACCACACGGCTGACTCCCTAATACTCTTTAAAAGACCCTCGAATCCCGCTTGGCAATAACTGCTCAAATCTTTCTCATACATCGGGTGATATTTGATCTTTTAACTTTGTCATTCGAATCGGGCTCAAAAGGAAGCTGTGACAGGATCAGAATGGATACATAATCAATAATCGAGGGCGGGTTAACATTGGACTAATTAACTACATTATTAATGTGACAGTGGTCTGCAACTTGATGCGGCGTCAGAGTTATCTACCTTATAATAACGACGAATGATTGGTCAGCGACGTCACCATTGACTACACATCAGTTGGGAGAGGGTTCACGTACCGGGAAGTTCGAAGCTTGCGAATTTTACTGCGACAGTTACCTGTTACACTGATGTTTATGTGAGCCATGCACTGCAAGAGAGTGAGTTTAAGTAGCCAGGCGTAAAGACGAGTAAATGTTGCTAAATAATTCACACATGCCTAACACAAATTGGCGATATGTATATTGTGTTATCCCCGTGTGGCAAATGATGGAAAACAAAATGCTGAACCGTAACTTAGTCCGTTTGAACGTACATGTATGTATTTCTGTCTTGCTGGGAGACATAGGCATAGTATGACTATGCACACTTACATTATACCGGGTACCTTTCTACCATATTTATTTGCTGCTTTTGATAATGGCTAATTGAAAAAAAGAGGAATAAAGCTCAAATTACGCAGAACAAATACCCGCCTTATTGTATGACTTGTTATGATTATATGCACCAGGGACACATTTCATTAAACAGGTAAGGAAGTATACCGGACACCTTTTGGTAAAGGATGTGCACGAGCTCATTCCCTAGTAACGGTTTCTAAGTTTTTCCTACGCCAATTTTGTCTCCTCGCTAAAATAACAAGAGGCTGGGGAGCTTGAAATGTATAATTTCCAAAGTAGATACAAAATACGTGTTCGCTGAAATGTGACTCGGATATCACTGATGAGGTAGTCGCACGCCATTATGGAACTTCTGTTTTCGAGTAGATATTTTTTCGATGTTTATGCTTCGCTTTCTTATTCAATTTCAAGGTTTAATCATATCAATGGCAAGAATGCAGTATACCTGACAACTTCCGCCATTTCGGTAAGGGATGTGGTCGTGGGATACAGCTAAGGTCTCACCAAAATCGGAATACATTGCTCTTACCCATGTATCATCGAAATGAAAACTTCATTGTATAAAAGTGTATGACATTTCCCTTGAGCAGGTGAAGGCGTGTGCAGGAGACAAGGGGTGGAAGGAGACAAGCCCAACCGGTTTGGCCTTGACCACCTGGGTGGACTCCTATGTCAATGTTATTCTCAAGGCCATGTTGGATCAACTCCAGGCGACTGAACAATACACAGCCCCGAGAACACAGCCAGGTACCCCTGCACCCGATGACGATCGTGTGAGAAGGTTTGTTGGCTGGATCGTTTCCCGTGCTGAAGCTGCCATTCTTGCCCAGGAAGAGGAGTTTGTCAGTGATCTTGTGGCCCGATCGTTGGAAGAGGCTGTCAAAGAGATCAAAGAATACGAGGATCGGGATTATGAGGAGGGCAGACTGGATGTTTTTGTCACCACAGTTGCTTCCCAAGTCATTGAGGAACTTGTACAGGAAAATGTTGCCATCAACTACAGGAATAATAATCTTGCAGCTGAAACTATTGTCTGCAAGATGAGTCAGCAAACTACACACGAAACACCTACTGTCTATAATCAAGACGAGCAGAGGCTAGACAAGTTTGCTGCTGATTTTGTTTCAGGTGTCATTGAGAAAATTGTGAAGGAACACCAAGTCAAAGATGGTTCCTCCGCCAAGTGTCTGAACGACGGGAACATGCTGAATGCGTTCGCCACTGAAATTGTTTCAGATGTTCTCGACCAAGCTAAACAAGGAAATGGGATTACACAGGCTACAGTCACTGCATATCAGCAGGATAGGTTGGACGTTTTTGCTGCTGAATTTGTGTTGAATGTCCTCAACAAAATTGTTCAAGAGGAACACTCCAACCACTCCAACCCCATACAAACTACAGAGAAGCCAGTAACACAAAGGTCTTTCAAAAACAGGAATGCGTGTGTCTCTGCAGCCTTTCAGAGGATCAAACATCCCAGTACCAGCAAACCTGTTGATGCTGACTTCCGTTACGTTTACCAACGTCTGACGCATACATTTGGGGAAGGGGTAGATGACTCTGTCATCAGCTTTGTTTTGGATGCCATACCTCAGCATGGCACTTGGTCGCAGAATTTTGAGGCTGTAGACAAAAGTATAAGAAGTGTAGAAAATCACAAGAAGGTAACATACGACCGTGTTAATTAAGTTTTCCGATTTCGCTTTATAAACTATAGTTGTTATTCCAAAATTGACGACAGAGCAGTACTTGAAATATGTGTTTTAAGTTTAACCAAAATGTTATCGTTAACTTTGGCAGTACGAATTGAAGGTTTCCGTGACACAGACATGTTGTTCAGGTATAAGTTCATGTTACGATGAGACTCTATGACATGTCCATTTTCTTTTCAGAAACATCCGACTCTTCACAGAGGAAAAGCAATGACCGCATTGATACCAGGAGAACAGGTGAATCGTCCCTCTGCGAAACCTCCCGTCATAAGATGTTTCCTGGATATATTTCAATGTAAGTTTGGAAACAGAAATTTTGAAACGTACTTTATCTTTAAACGGCACCCGAATATGCCACAATTACTTTTGTTTGTATCTTAACAATAAGAGATTAACATTCTTCATGTTCTCACCACTCTCATGATCTGGACACATAAACGCAACCATTTGCTTACCTTGAAATACATAGTCGGTGTGTTACTGCTTCCAGTGACGAAGAGCGGGCATGTGACCACCAAGCAGGAGGACGACATCCAGATGTCAACCCGGGTCGTAACACAAAAACAAAAAACGGAAAGTAACAAACATTCCACCCCAAGTCGCACGAGACGCTTCCTGGAGAGTATGCGCAATTCCTTGTTCCGTTTAGGCATTTCAAGCCCGTTGTCCCGTCGGGGACAAAAACGTAGATTTGTATAGCTACTTCTGTTTGTGCATCTCAACACGACACCGATATGTTCCGTTAACTTTGTAAAATATTTAGCTTTTTATACGTCTGAATTTTCAAACATTTTGAGATTCAAAACCAACAACCAGATCCCTAACTGTATATTTTTGGAAAATTGTAGTTTATTATATCGGTTGTGATGGAAACTTTTGTACGTTACAATATATGTGGGATTTTTTACATGTTGTTTGTTATTTGTGTTACCACTGCGAATAACGCCATGATGGCTTATGCTATGAGTGGGTGAGGTATTCGCGGCTGCCTTGTTACCAAAATGCCAAACTCAGTGGGAGTTGTGGGTCATATCGGTTCCCCGCACTCTGTGCTCGTGAGAGATGATAAGACAATGAGGAAAGGGTGGATATAATGTGCGACCTGGCTGATAGTACTACCAGGACACAGTGGATTGTTGCTGTGCCATAAACCACTGGTTTGCCACAGTACTCAACCCAGAATATTTACAAGCAGCGTGGTAAAGCTGGAATATCGCTGACTGGCCTAAAACAATATCCACTGCGATTTTACGAGGGCATCAAGAACGCAGGTGCGACCAGGAATACACCGAGGGGATCCGGGTTGTAAAGGCCGGGAAAACGTGTGCAAGGCAGTGAGATATTGCTGTATTTGTATAACAGTAAGTGAGTGAGTATGGTTTTACGCCGCTTCTAGCAATATTCCAGCAATATCACGACCGGGGACACCAGAAATCGACTTCACACATTGGACCCATGTCGGGAATCGAACCCGGGTCTTCGGCGTGACGAGCGAAAGCTTTAACCACTAGGCTACCCGACCGCCCCTATTTGTAAAACAAGAAATGATTATAATTACCTGTAGATCATTAACGCAAACCTAATGAGGAGCCGTCCCTGCAGGAAACGTGTTTTACAGAATTTTAGAGACCATCATTGCCCAGGATTTCTTGAATATTCTTGAAATAAGACAGTAAACCCAAGCACACACTGGTGTTTATTATCCCCCGCCACGAAGTGGAAGGACAGAAAGGAATGGGTACTTTCCGTCACGTTTCGTTTCCGGAGCAGAACTCAAAAACCAAGAGAGATATCTTAACCAAACTTGGCACATAGATAGATCTAGCGGCGAACTGGTGCATTTTGACAGTTTGGGATTTTTGAAGAAAAAAATAATTCGGTTTTCCATGGCAACGACTTTGACTTAAACTGAATATGGCGGCATTGGCGGGGGATATGAGTATTTCATGCTTGTTTTTAATAGTGATAACTTCCCGGTATGTCTTGGCTACCCTATCGCTTTCGTATATGTTTGAATGAAGCATGAAATGACAAAATATGCGTACGAATAGACGGAATCACAGTAAATGTCACTAAATTGGCTCACTGCAAGTGAACCAGGCGTATAGGTTGAGGAAGGTAAGCTCGAACATGCTGTGTTGGTTGGAGTTAAGCTGTCTGTGTTACACATTCACTTCAACTCTCTAATCGCTGAGAGAACTACCACCGACGGCTGTCAAAAGAGGTAGTAACTCACGTCTACTTTAACGACCAAGGTTGAACCAATCCCGAACTTCACAAGCAGCGGAGAGGCCAGTCTTCGTGACTGCATTTGTCGCATGTCTAATGCCATGTAATGTCTCAAACATAACACAGCTCTCCGCTTTATATATGAATTATAGTGGAGGTGAAACCTTTGTCGCAAAACAGATATATAAGTAACAAGCGTATAGTCGACGAAGTCATCTATATCCCCCGCCATTTTAACACGTTATGGTCCCAAACCGGGTAACTGACCCAACATTTCTCTTAGGCCATGTCAAAATAGCTGCAATGGAAATTCTAAAATAAATATTTATAAAACTCCTAAATAGCAAAAGGGACCAGTTCAGTATATGTCTGGTAATCATGCAAAGTTTTGTAAGAAATTATTGAACGGTTTTTGAGTTACGCTCCGGACACGAACAGCACCCTTATAGAACCTAAGTCCAACTTGTTGCCATGGAAACGTAAAATATAAAAATTAATAAAGTTCCTAAATTGCAAAAGGCACCAGTTCAGCATGAGTCTGATAGACATGCAAAGTTTCGTAGAGAAATATTTAACGGTTTCAGACTTATGCTCCGGAAACGATTTCGGGACGCACACACGCACACACGGACGGAACCCATTTCTATATCCCCCGCCAACTTCGTTGGGGCGGGGGATAATAAAGAGTTGCTTCCATTCCCAGTTCAACAGCTGACTTTAAGAACGCATAGTCATTTTTATACACGACCGTGGTTTTCAAACCATAATGAAATTTGATACTTTTTTTCAGGAAGCGGCATCCAAATACAGATGGACGGCGGATAGTTCAGGATTAACTTCTTTCTTTTATTATTTCGGCGGGAGGGAAATTTGTAGTCAGCGGGACATGAAACACAAAAATAAGTGAGGACGCCCTCATCTTCCCGAGGCAAGGGTCAATGGACGACAAAAGTGGAAACTGGACTTTGTTAGTCAGTTAACGCCCTTGCCTCGGGAAATTTGGACGCCCAAGAGCAAGGACTTGCTGTCATTTACTATGGTATTGATGTTACTGTATACCTTCCGTAATACAGACGTCGCAAGTTATGCACATATAACATAGGTGTATTCAAGGATGAACTGTCCTCTCACTTTGGCTTTCAACCTTTGCGCCAGACTCTTTGACTTGAAGACGATCGACCCTGAACACCACGATCAGCAATATTACATCTAGGATAACGCGGGCCGTACATGATCAACTCTTGACCAGTCAGGCGGGAACACTGACATAAAACCAGCCATAAATGTCACAATCTTACCACCTGGCTCTCATTTCGAGTTGCCCGTTACGACAAGGACATACTGTAGACATGTTTCGAATGTGCGACGTTTCAGATGGAGTAGGTTCTTCTCTCAGACTGGACACGTAGCGGTGCCAGGAAACGTGGTGACATATACATCGGGGAATATTTAAGTCAGGCTCCTGTTTCTTGTGGAGTAGTTGATAACAAAAGAATTCATGTTAATAATTTTATTTATATATTCATGTAATACACAAATTAGAGGAATATCACTTAAACCCCAAGAAAGGCAATTACAACTAATCACCCGAGAACCGTAAATAGAATTAATAATATACTGGACAGGACTTATGTATTCCAACTTTGGTAGGTTTGGTTAATAATGCTTTAAAGAAATCTCTGAAGACCTATATTTATATGTGGTTCTCGTATAAATTACGTTAAGAAAGTTTTCGCCAACCTCTCAATTCTCCACGAGCGGGTGTTCTACATGATATATTCAAGTACAACTCACGTTGTTATACGGTAAAGGTTGGATCGTCATCTGTATATTGCAACATCGGGCCTCCAATTCAGCCTAGGACGAGTCAATTATGTAGCCTCGACACATAAGCCACGTTGATTTGGTTTCTTACAGTAATTGCAGTTAATCAGGAGGACCGTCTCCTTGCATTTGAATAAACACTTATTCATATGTGGTCGAGCTATGGTACTGTCCAGTAGACCTCTGGATGAAAGAAATCAGACTCTTCTTAACCATCTCTGGTAGATTGTTCAGGGACAACTACGAACTGTAATCAAAAGTTGAAGGACAACTACGAATTGCAGTCCAAAGTTCTGGAAAATGTTCTAGGAATACAGCAATGGTTTGAAGCGACTTAAATTGTCAATGAATTGTGAAGAAACATTGACATTAGCTACTGAAAAATGTGATTCTCACAATCACTTCTAATACCACGAAATAAAAGCATACACTCAGTCGACATTGATCAAAATAGAGACCCATGGACAGCAAAGTTCAAAGTAGAATATGCGTCCACAGAAAAGGTTGCCGAGTCCAATCCCACGAAGAACTGGTGGAAAATGGTAAGTGGCCACAGGTCCCATTGTTCCTGTCATCAAGTTTCGAGGATCCAGAAACTATACCAAGAACATTACCCTGTTCAGTAAGTTATTTTGGGTTTTTCACACTGTTAACCTTGCCGATCCTGTTTCTGTGAGAACACCCACCCATTGTACCAGTACCGGAAACCCTTGCCTACTGTGTAGAATAACAGAATCATATTTAGTCTCATGACCTTCCATACTCCAAGACACTTTTTTCACCAGATGTTAACTCTGTTTTGGTTTTCTTTACATTACACTCAAAATATTTAAATAAGTATTTATAGGGTGAAACAATCTAAATTTGCAGATATCTGAAGACATTTCCGTTTGTGCCTGAAGCCATTCAAGGCATGTACTGACAAGAAGCATACAAATATGTAAACAAGCTGGGCAAAAGATGTGGTAAGCTTCGTTAATTACATTGATAAACTTGTAGATCACTTGTTAGGTGTTGAACAAGGGGGTCAGTTAGGTTGGCACACATGCAAAACACAAACAACATGATGTTTGTACCAATCACAGGAATAGCATATTGTCTCTACACTTGCATCCACCTGTGATCTACCTGTAAGAAGCACATGGCATGTGTGTAGTTCTACATCCCGACACCATGTTTTGTCTTGAAACACCCTTCAACAGATCGGCCCACATTGATGCATATTGGCACATGCCCCTTCACCTGACTCAGTTTCTAACCTCCAAGCTATCCATGCTCGAGAGATCTCACTATTCGGTCCAGCAAATGTTTCAGAGTAAGTTACATTCCTGATATTATAGTCTACTTCACATTAACCACTGTTACAAATGAAATCATCTTGTTCACTGATTATTAAAGTCTTTCTGAAGGTAAATCTTACTGACCCACAATTTGATTGAGTAAAGCAGCCAAGCAAATAATCTTGACCTAACATTGACAATTACATACATATACATATACACATAATATGTAAACAAATCACAATTCAAACTATTTACAAGATGATCAGTCAGATATCAAATAATGTTAAACTAATTACACAAATTATTTTCAGGAAGAAGTTTGCATCTGAATATACTATACAAATGTACAATGACAATGTACAATAATTACACAATAGTTCCACTGTTGAAGTACCTCACGCACTGTGTCAGTGTATCAGTACTTTCAGATAGTAGCTTCTGTTTCTATTCTGACAATCATTCAGTTGTAGTGAGTGAGTGAGTACGGTTTTATGCCGCTTTTAGCAATATTCCAGCAATATCACGGCGGGGGACACCAGAAACAGGCTTCACACATTGTACCCATGTCGGGAATCGAACCCGGGTCTTCGGCGTGACGAGCGAACGCTTTAAACACTAGGCTACCCGACCGCCCCTCATTCAGTTGTAACCAGATAATTCAACACCCAGACATTAAAAACGTACATACCAGATTAATGACATATTTTTTATATCTCTGTTAACATTCTTGCTAACTGCAGAAAACCTTCTGATACACTCGGTGACAGAAACAGACTTACAGACAATATGGTGCCATATATATGCTCATGGAGAAGAATACGAACATAAATATTTGAAAAGGTGTTGCACAAATCCTGATAACTTTAGATAGAAACATCCACCAATACTAAAAATGTCAACTAACAAATAGTAACTAATCTTAATTCTCTTAAAGGATGTTTTATAAACACAACGACAACATGTCATGTCCTAGGTTTCTGCTCTACATGGGTCGACTAATTACCCTTTAAACTTCCAGTATTAACCTTTGCCATGTTTTCCTATGGCAACACATTTTTTCATTTTTTAATTTACAGATACATCACAATCACAAGCCACAATCACAAAATAAGATAATAATAGTTTAGATTAATGTTTATAAAAACCACTCATAATGGACGAATTGACTAAACAATCATGCAAACTTAAAGTAACTATCAACTTGTTGAATCATTCCAATGCTTTGTTGGTAACATGTTACAGAAGAGATAAAGATCCTGCCCTTTAACCAATTAGTGCATTAATTTCTTGAAACAAAACCTCCAGACCAAAACAACTTCAATCCATTTAGAATAATAAAAATACTACACTAGTTTTTTACTAATCCCAGCTTATTCTCAAGCAATGATATGTAAACCATACAACACAAAAAGTTTGGCTGAAGAGCATGGGTAGTCGCACAAACAACTGATGTCATTCTGCCTATCCTGTAAGCCATTTTACACTGATAAAATACAGAAGCACTTTCAAGATACCGTTAAGAACTGTGAATGTACCTAATCGTGAAAGATGATTTGAAGACGAGATTCCAAGGAGTGTTACAAAGCAGCACAACAAGTGTCAGTTGGGGGATGGACACAGAGGGCTTGACTAGTGAAGGTGCAGCAAGGACCTTCTCATGAATGCATCCCGCAGGCTGCAGAGAGTTCCATTCATAGAGAAGGAAGTTCCTTCCATGATAATCTATGAAAACATCTAGTCCTTGTTACAAAACCCACTATTTGTATAGACAATTATGTTCATAGCTATAATGGACTTTCTCATAGTACAATGACGAGGCCGTGAAACCCCACTGGGAAAAAAACCACTGTAGCCATCTTTACTACATACACTGATGGAACGAAGAAGTGAACAAAGACAACTGTAGGGAAATAAGCTTGACTGTCAGTACATTTGAAATACAATGCATTCAAATTCAACACGTCAGAATCAAATGTTGAGATGTATTTGTGTGCATTGTTTCCAATGCATATTGGGTAGATGATGCTGGGGACCCATGATAGCATCTTTTACTTGTATAAAACTGTGTTCCCTTATTCATTGCCATCAGTTTGATAAATAGTGTCTGAAAGGTAAGGGGGTAATCATTTACCCGTACAAACAGATGCTCAATAATTATGTTTTTAAATACATAAAAATAACAAAATGGACATTCGTCTGCAAGAAAAGGGTACATTTTTTATCCCTTCCAATGCGAGGCATATGTAAAAATAAATCAGTACTACAGAGGCTTGATATTATATTTTTAGAAAACATCCTGCCCCAACTCCCTGAAAATATAATGGTTGCTCCCCAACTGGAATAACATGCACTTTGTGAACTGAACAATGGACTGAGTATAATATTAACCAATAACCCTTAAATGATAGTGCCTAACTTCAACACAATTCAAGTTACAGAACACTCAAAATACATATTAGCCAAATATCAAAGGGAGATAACTTTGCCACAAGCGCTCAAATGCCTCCACAGGAAATGACATCACACAAGCGTCTGCATCAAACACCCAACATGTTACAGGGATCTGTCTAGGATTTTAGGATTATATATTGTTTGTTTGTGACAGATGTACAACTCTCCAGAATGTTCAGGGCCAGAGAGTGTTGCTCAAAGATAGGTGAAACCCACGAGCACGGGTATGGTGCTGACAAACCTAGAAACATAATTAGGGCGAAATGGGATTCGAAGCCACAATCATAGGTTTCTGACGTGCCCAAGGGATGCAACTCTGCACAGTGAATCGCAGCCCCTTAGACAACTGGGCCACCCGTGCCCTCCTATCTCAGATGAACAGGAATATGAATTATGTAGACTGGCGGCATGATTTTGAATATATAAAAACTGACCAAACATCTTCTGCTTGGCTTCTATTTCCACCCATCTGTCCAGAGATGAATGATATTGTATACCAGGTATTGTACCCACCTATTGACAGAGACAATCAGATATGTCATTCTATCAATATATAAACCACTTGACATATTATGAGAATCAGGAAATATAATAAAAGAAAGAATATCATATGAGAAGAGGGAATGGAGAGAAAAATATCCCTATCAAAGATGTAGTATAATATATATATATATATATATATATATATATATATTGAAGCTTAGTTCAGTCACAAAGGGACAGGATACCAAAAGAAAATTACCATTGTCTTTCTGACATGCACATGTTAGTTAATATGCCTTGGCTGCCATTTTATTAAGTATCAATTACAAAAGAAAGAAATATAATAAAAGATAGCATATTATACGTGATACTCATTGATGATAGTTATAATAGACTAGGACTCAGTAGTGATGGGGATTAAACACCAGTCACCACTAGAACCAGACTGTTAAGAAAAGAAAATATACTGTTTCAAGAACTATGAACGAGAGAACTGTTTGCATTTCACACACAAGCACAATCATACACGTCCTCACTTCCTTCAGAATGCCACAACACAAAATATACATATTCAAATTATGAGTATTGAGAATAGACCAGTAGGTTACCATGGTTATCATGACTTGACATGATGGATAGGAATAATTAGTACAAACAAATAATGACATGTTGGTGTTGATGTGAATACTCACATTGCCAGGGTATAATCATGATTCCAACCCTGTAATATATTCAGTGACTTTGGATTTCAAACAAGCCACAAGATTATACAACGATTACATCCAGTCTTCTTGTGGCATCCAAAACAACCTGACAGCATTGAAAGTCAGATTCAGCCATACATGCATCCCCTACATCTCCAAGGCTAGCATTTCGGTAAACCTACACAAACCCCTGGATCCGTTCTTGGATTCTTGCAATCTCAAATGACCCGACTTGATTTCCATTTGCTTATTTGATTGGCTACACAGTTTGGTCTAACGTACCAATCAGAATGCGAGTTACAAACCAGCCTCAATGTTGGGTTGGCCAGTCCCATTGATTATGATCATGTTTGCGAAAAATTCAACATTGAAAAACTGACTGACGAGAAAGCCCTTAAAAATCTTCTTGACGGAAAGGATGTCTTCATGCCCATCAAACTGGCGGTGGCTTTGGTTTTTAGGTAAAATAAGTTACCTCCCTTACCCTATCCTTATGTCCACATTTGATTGTCGGTAAAATGTTAATGAAAATCAAGGGCGGGTAATTTGCGATCGTGAGAATGATGGGAATGGCTCCAGGGGTTAGTGTCGTCTACGGAAATGCGTGCCATGTAGATCTACAGGATGGCAAACAAGAGCAACCCTCAATCTTGGACTGCTGAGTCAGCTTGTTTAGCCAAGTATTGATGATAAAACAAAATCCAGTGTTGGAATTAGGGAGTGTCCTGGGGTGATTGAGGTAAGCTGGTACACTATCTTTAGCGAGGGATCCATAATTCTGTAATTATTGGTTGTGACAAACGCATCCTGACTTTCAAGCATATTTTCAAACACTGAAAAGTGTACACAAACCTATTTCTAAAATAATTTCAAGCACTCAAAGAATTTTAAGCTCTAAAAAATACTTTTCATGTGTAAATGTGATAAGAAAGTCCACCATTTTTTATCAACTTATGGATCTAATATCTCAAATCTGTCTGTTATTTCCTGCTCAAAATGAGTCTGAACATGTTTTTCAAATTCTTCCTGCGGTACAGTTTCGGGGAAAAGGTCATTGCACATGGGGCATATCCGTTCTATCTGCCCTGGTCGTAAAGTTTCAGGTGCACTAGAGTCATCAAAACATTCAAACACATGTGTCTGGAAGTCTTCCATTGGCATCGGCGCGAAGTCTCTGGAACACACAGGACAAACCTTCTCTGCTGACTCTGCCTGATTGGTTTGTCTTGGACCAGTCTGTGTCCTGTGGTCGCTAGGCGATGCTTCTGTACCTGGATATGCCAAGTTGGGTCTTAGTTCTGGAGGGACTGGGAAAGCTGGAGTGTTGTCTTGAACCATCCTGAAATCATCACTAACAACTGCCTGGTACTTTCGTCGTGTGTTTGGTTGAATATTTTCATAGCTACTCTGAGGTTGAATATGAGCTCCATTGATCCGCCATTGAGACTCTGAGAATGGTGAGGATTCTCTAACATTTCCCTGTGTATCACCTGCCCTCACAATCACCTCTGATTTGCTTCGTAGACTACTGAGAGCATTGTCTGATGGTCTTCTTCTGAGAACCTCTGATCTTGAATGTTCCTGATTTGATACAGACATCTGGGATGTGGTGCCATGTGAACTATTTGACCTCCTTTGTGAAGAGTTCCAAAGGACTCCATCAGAAATTCGCGATGTGGGTGCAGCCCCAGGAATCCTCCGGGGAGATAAATTATCTCCATCTTTCACGTACACTCCTGTCTGGGGCAGCTGGGAGTTGGTCGGAACAGTTTCCCAACTTGGACCAAGACCATTTTCTTCATTTAGTACTCGTTTTGGAATACCGACATTTGGTTCACTCCTGGCACCTACCATGCCACTTGTTCTGCCTGAAAAGATAGACATATTAATTTTTTTTGCAAATTTTAGCCCCTTAAACTGCAGCCAACAATTATCATAATCCACTCTCCGATTATACCCCTTGCTCTCATTGAATACATTGATTGGTAGATATTTTTCTTTAAAGTGGAACAGATCAGTGCCATGTTAAAAGGGATGTCAGCCCTGTCACTATTCCAAGTTTTATGTAAAGTTCAGGCTTTTCAGTAGTCCCAGCAGTATGATCACTTTGAGCAACTGCAGAAGGGCCCTGTGGAACTTTTTCATTATTTAATATTTTGAAATGATAAAACAACTTCAATGACAAGAATATCATGCATCTTAAAATATGTATTGTCAGGATAAGAAGCTTAAAACAAACACTGTGAACACCTAGGGATCATGGTGATTGCAATTTCCGCTGTAAAATAGGTGACAAACATAGAGAAATAAATGACAAGAGAAACCCAAGTGAATAACGATTATATGGACCATGATGAATCATATCAGTGTGGTGCTGACAAACCTAGAAACATTAATCGGGGCGAACCGGGATTTGAACCCACAATCATAGTTTTCTGGCATGACCAAGGGACACAACTCTGCACCGCGAATTGTGGCACCTTAGACAACTGGGACACCACTGCCCCAACACAAACATGACATATGACAATTAGCCAGTATTTCTTCCTGGCTTCCATCTTTCATTATTTTCTACAGATCTCACATCCCCCATGGGGATTCCTGGTTTAATGCATGGTCAGGTTTGGTCACTGACATGGCTGATCGCATGTCATCAAACCTCAAAGCCATGGCTTGTTGCTCATAATATCAATCACTGGATTGTCTGGTCTAGACTTGTTTATTAACAGGCAGCCATATCGCTGGAATATTGCTCTGCTGTTTTAAACAACAAACAAATAGATCTAGTAATAGATTTTAGTATTCATGTAAGCCCTTCTCAGTTTAACAATTGTCTGTGCTTACCAAGCTTGCTGAGGAACTCTCTTTGTTGTATAACAGTTCTCCTAAGGTCTGAGATGACTTTCTTGAGGTGCACCAGTTCATCCGCAGTTGTCATGGACGACCCCACAGGAAGATCAGACTCTCTGAGAGCCAGCAATTCCTGCTCCAGGGCATGATTTCTGGATCTCAGGTCGTCAAACTCTTGTTTTGCTTTCTTGACTGTGTTCTGGAGTTCTGTCTTAGCATCTTGCAGCTCTGCCTTAGCACTCTGTAAGTCTGTCTGAGCAAGGTTTTCACTGACCTGCAATCGGTCACCCTCCTTCCTCAAAGTATCACATTCTGCTTCAAGAGTTTTATATTTTAATTGCAGATCTTCCAAACTCCTGTTCTGTTTTTCTAAACTACTCTGAATCACTGAACTGTGCATATGGTCCTGAATATCAGATGCATGTCTTCTGTACGAATCACGCTCCTCACGAAGTTGCATGTTGTCTTCTTTCAACTCGGTAACAATTTCATTCACACGTTTCAAATCCATGTCCTTCCTTTCTAACTCAGAAACAGCATCCTTATATTTTCTTTGCATAGCATTGCAACTTTCTTCAAATGAGCCTTTTATTGAAATTAACTGTTGTATTCGAGCCTCGTTGTTCACTTTTTCTCGTTCTAGATACTTGACATACCCCAAGCGTGCTCTGACATTGTCATCCGTAACAACATGTTCGCCGGTGGCAGCAGCTCCCTGGGCACTGATGGACATTTCGTCCGGCGATTCCCCGTATGTCGACATGTTTGCTTCAGCCAATCTTAACTTACCTACATCACGCAATGCTCGGGTTAACTGGTCATTTTTCTGCCTTTTTTCATTGAAACGTTTCTTGAGATCGGAGTAAGCTTGTTGCAGAGCCTGGACAGCCGGGTCTGGTCTGCTGCCTGGAGACCGGGATATCACAAAGTCGAAAGGCTGTTGGAGCAGACGATTGCCAGGATCAGAGACACTACCGTCTAGTGTGTCATGACCGGACAAAATATAGATATCATCATCTGTGTTCTCCATCCTTCACCTTGGTCTGCAGAACACAACAGTTACTATAAAGAATTTGAAAATATTCATTGTTTAACTTTACTCAATTAACATGTAAAATGTGGTGTTGTTTATCTGTGTTTCAAATTACAAAATGCCCCTAAAAGATAATATCAATTTATCAAGACATGTGTTTTTTATATGTTAGTATGAGTAAACGATACATAAATCACGAAGAACAAATTAGTATATGTCACTGATATTACTGGAACAAAAAGCACAAATACTGTTTTTGTGTTATAAAATCTATGACGCAATTTCAAAATATCTATGTTGTTTACCAGCTTTGGAATAAAAATATTACAATTACTCACCTGAACTTAATTTATAAACATTATCTGAAGACAATATATGCAAACATCTTAAAATTTACGTCTAGTTTTTCATTAATCATACAATAAAACATTTGACTCTCAAAAAATATTTTTGACTCCCAAAAATTCATAGGCTGAGTCAAGGTGACTCTCAGATATTGGAGTCTAGGGGGAACCCTGCACTAATTAGGTTGCTTTAGCGTAGCAGAGTTCCAGGTAAGCTGCATACATGTATTTGCTTACAAGATGCAAACTAACTCACCCATGTCATTTGCAGGTGCCTGAGCACAAGTATGAATGATGAAATTGAATGAACCAATAGTCTAAGAACACTGTGTGTAATTACCCAATGTAGCTGTTTCTGCTTCAGTACACGTATGTCTTTACAAATATTTTCTGACTGACTGAATGAAGGCATCACGCATACATAAATGCTATTGCAGTAAATATTGCACATCTTGCAACATCTAGCTTATCTTAACTTAAACATGTACTACAGTTACGAGGTTATGCGACATGTGACTCACTTGAAGCAGCACACAAACACAATCTACTTAGAAGTTACCTGAAACAGCATAGCAGTATTATTTATTTATTTTAAAAGTGTACTCAACGGTTTACAAAACACCCATCGACTGGACCCAAGAGAATAAAAATATATTGAATAATGAATACCCCCCCAAAATATCACTACCCAATGTGAATAATAACATGAGAGTAAATACTCTATAAGCAAGCTAGAGCCCTGGTAAGCATTAAAAAAAAATAATTACCAACAAATGATACTTTAGGATTTCTATTTTTATCAATACACAACATACCTTAATACATCGTTGTTTCAAATAACTGAAACAACAAAATATGTTTTAACTTCAATTACTTTTTTAAAATAAAAGTGTATAGTTCTTTTGATATGGAACATATAACAACTTTGTTAACAGTTGTCAATGAATATGTTCATTAATATCTTTGGTATCTTTAATGAGCAGATATACCAGAGTCTCAAACCATCAAAACCCTAACTAAATTGTATTCTAACCAAACAACAAGTACTAATATTACACTTGACAATGATCAGTATGGCATGTACCAAATTTATAGAATAATCATCTATAGATAATTAACTACACCAGCTCACACATCAGAATTTAGTTATAGAACTTAATAGCTGTCTAGGTATATTATTAAATCAATCTTACCAGGCGGAATAAAAACCATGTAATGTTACAAATTGTTTCCATAATCATTTGAACAATACTTTAGAAATTGAATTTTACAAACCTTTCATAGATTCGACAATGAATTACGCTTATAGAAGATTAGAATGGTGACACACTTGTTCCTTATACACATAAACAAACAAGTATTGAATCATGTATATCAGCTGATCTTTGGTTAATGTGAACAGTTTGTAACCAGACCAGGAAGTAAAATGTACATATCTGAGTCTAAAGGAGGGCTACTATATGTATAATATATCAAAGACGTATATAAATATATACGTCTTTGAATATATCAAATACCTTCAGTGTCTCTGGTCAGAAACTGAGAGTGACGGACAGCTGGGAAACCTACATTGACACTTCAGTCTCCACACTATAACGTCCATATTTCATTTTACGTAATGTGGCAAAGCCCACCTTTTGTAGGAGCGTAAGCTACACAATTTCCACATGCAAATGACTAAACTGTGGGTGTTTTCAGATAAGTACTGACCTACATAGCTCGGATTGTATTCAAGGGTGACTAAGGTTAAAAATAGGCCACCTCTTGTAGTATACGCTTTACAACTTATCTCGTATAATAAATCACAACGCAATATGAACTACCTATTTCCAGTTTAAATAAGCGCACAGACACAGTTAAAATATACGCGCAAATGTGACTTATTTTCAAGGATCCGAACATAACTCTAAGGCAAATAAGCACTCAAATATTAATTACGATGTTGACACACATGAGGAGTTTTGCGGAAGTTCTCCTACCATTAGGTGAGCGTGAGACATAATAACTTGAAATGGGCTCATTGTAGACTGCTTCAGAATATTACACCTTAACATTATTATCAAACACATCCCAAAATTTTGATACATGTGCTTTCGATTTGAGTCTGTTCCTATGTATTTACATTTGTTTTCACATTTACGTAAGCAAATTCAATTCGAAAGCAAAAGCCCGACACACTGTTTGTGGTGGTCTGAATACTCGAAGTCGGAAACAGGTGTTCTACATTATGTTCGGTCATAAAAACAAAGAATATTGTGTTTAAAGCTTGTCATAAGAACATTAACATGTATGATATTGCTATTATAACCTACCCATTTCGGTTATCCACTCTTGATTGTTACATCTTTGTCAGTCTTTGCTCTCACACTCGACGGGAAACTATGGCGATACGTGATGACGTAGAGTTAGGGGATTCCCCCTTTCACTCGGGCAATATCGGCCAACTTCGGGACAAGCCGTATGAGGCCGAATACTCCACGAATGAATCACTTTTCGAACGCTCCCGAATCTGACGTCCAGTTGTTGTGACTATAAAAGTCTTTACCTTATGCATACATTTTTCAAGGTGTTAACCGAAAAATTCAACTATTGTTTCTTGTTTGAAAGGCTCTCGCACTTTTTAATACGACATAATTACGTTCCAAAATACACACCCACAATTAACATATTGAAAAACGATCGGAAGATGCCTGTGTTTAGATGTGAAACTGAAAGAACGCATTTTAACTTAAAATCGCTGAAATTAACAATATGTTGCTTAACACCTATATGTCGCGGCCAAACAAGTTCTGAGTCCCATCCTTGGATTCGCACCACGGACCTTCTGCTCTGAGGTTGGACGCCTTTTCTACCTGACCTGGCTTACAATATACGAATGTTTTATATGGGGGACTTCATGCCTTGAGACACACATATCATCAATATTAATTGTTGGACATAAAAATAATTAAGGACATACTTGGGTTTCCGTTGTGCAGTTCGACCCTACATTTCACTGGTAACTCCTACATTGTAGTCGTAAAAAATAACTCATCGAAAAATATATATGTTTTATAGCCACCTACCGAACCATATCTCTTAAGGGCATGGTACGTAAGTTTTTGTTTCCATAATAGTCACCTCACCACTAAAGATAGTAATACATCTATACATTGTACCGTGTTTGTTCCCGTGTTTTCTTCGGGTGAGTGAGTAAGGTTTTACGCCGCTTTGAGCAATATTCAGTGCCGTAGCCAGCGGGGGGCAGGGAAAGCAGTTGCCCCCCTCCCCCCCCCCTCTAGATTTTTTTTTTTTTTATAGAAAACAGTTTTATTTGAATCATGAAAATACAAGTTGGAGACAAGTGATACTTGTACAAATAATTGACCCCCCTGTCAAAAAAAAGTTAACTACCGCCTTGATATTCCAGAAATATCACGGCGGGGCACACCAGAAATGGGCTTCACACATTGTACCCATGTCGGTTCTTCAGGTGAACTATTGACTTGCCTTTGCAAGTGTTTGACGGTGCCAACGGTGGGGCAGGATACGCTCCCCTTTTTGCGAACATCTGGTATCATCACTATTTGGTAGTGATTCATAAACACATGCTTATGATACTGTCGGAATCGTACAATGGACTGTGGCATTTCTTGTGACAATGGAAATGGTTTTATTTGTAGAAACATATGGACATGCACGACAAAAACAGAGCCGATGGACGAATAAAACACACGTTTGCTATTTCTTCGATAAATATGTTCGTTTTTTATTTAATCTGTCTTTTAAATATGTCGATAACACGAGTTATCACAAGCAAATGCATGACTTTCACGGGAGATATCGCTTACGTGGCTACAATGGATTTTAACGTCATAACGGCCATTGTGACGTCATGTTAATCAACTGACATCACTCATTCCTCTCCCACTGAGCAGGTTTGATGGACCTTTTAGAAACTTGGCAGACAATGGTTATTACTGTGTACAAATTGAAAAAGTTGGGAAAATCAGTATGGAAATAAATAGAATCTCAACCTCGTGTCTTTTGATATCAAATATATCAACACTCGTCGATAAAAGTTTAAAACCTGTCGGCAAGCCTCGGAGTTTTAAACTTTTATATCGACTTGTGTTAATATATTTTTATGAAAAAACACTCGGGGGAGATTCTCTATGTGTTATCATCACGTGATTACCTTTGAAAAACTGACCTTGTCATTATGAGATATCATTGTGAATAATTGTATATTGTACATTTTTTTAGTTGTTATAATGGGGTTTCCACATGAAACTGAAGTCAATATGATGCCAGAGCATATATTCGTTATTAGGGTTGTATTCTAAATGGCCACACGATATCATGACTAAAACATATGTTGTTGTACATGCTACAAACTTGGGATGGAATGCGACATTACCCAAGAATTTATGAGTTACCAAATTAATTAGTAATGATCTAAGCTACACATGATGGTGCGACTCACGTCCTATCAAGTTTGAATGAGGTCGTTGTAACAAGTTACTCATTTACTAAGTCAAGGTTATGACATTGGTCAGCCTAACAAGACAGGAAGACCCCAGCTACACGGAGACAATATGTCATCACACAAGATGGCCGCCAGAGTGCGGAGCCGAGTCTTTCTTTCAGTTATGGCAAAGTTCATTTCCTGTGTATTGGCGAATCAGTTGACCTTTGCAGCACCCACCATGTTACCCAACGGCCAACAGAGAGAGATTAACAAATGAAACACGCGAACGGAAAAAACAACGTTTTATGCACCGAACTTAAATTTTCTTTACACGTGTAAGCGAATGTGAGACTTAATGTCCAGAATTAAAGAAAAATTTCACCAAAACTTTAAACAAATCCCAATACACAAAAAACGTACAATAATAATAATAATAATAATAATAATAATAATAATAGCTTGATATTAAGTTGACGAAAGTTCTTACGTTACAAAATATGAGACATTCTGAAACTTGATATCTGATCATTAATAATTTTCTATTCGCAAATATTTTACAAGCTAATAATAATCAACTTAAATAACAAAAATACTTTAACAAAATAATGTAACAGTAAATATTCATTTATCCAGAATATTGCTTTCTTGATGATAATGTAAGTCAGTTTATTATAAGTCAAAGTAGGGAGTCAGGGAAAAAGAACTAACAGCACATTTATCTGGGTATATATTTTTATGGTGGACATAACCCTAATCATCAATATTTGAACACTCCAGCATGTTTGTCGTCTGATCCCCAACGTGTAGGCCTGCCAACATGTCACCACCTCAGACCACGCCATAATGGACACTTTCACCAGAGACCATATACATAGATCTCTGCTTTCACCCACTCATTTCCATCTCGGAACTTAGTTTTTTACATTTTACCATATATTGCTAACTCCCTAGAATAATTTACCATTTCTATTTTTTATGTTTCCATGTTTACCATAAATGTTTTCATAACCGTTCAATATTACTTCAGTTTTCACGGTTCACCATGGATAACATCCGCATTCCCCTGATACTCCGCGTGCCAAGTCTCCATCACCGTCCATGATGTATCATGTTACATTGTGTCACTGTTGACGATAATTAGTGTTGGGTTCCCCTACATAAGTATAGTACTATGCAGAGTTAACAATATCCTAATTGGCGATCTAAGTGGATAACTGCCTCTTTGTGGTACCATACTTACATAGCGTCGTAATACAGCAAGGCGTTTTGCGCAGCTGAAAAATCACTCGACTTCGAATTGATTGGTCAGAAGCGCTGAACGTCCAACACGTCCTTTAAGGTATTGCGCAACATTCTCATCAGGCTTGCATGGGGGATAAACGTAGTTGGACTTGATAAGCATGTTTGCTTAATTAGCATGGGACTGATTTATATTGTTTTTGGTGGTAGTTTCAGATTTATCGACTAAAACGGTATCACAAAAGGGCATACAAAGAAGCTGAAGTAAAGAACTGATTCATGGATTTCTATTCTTATTTATTACCTGTACTGAGATGAACTGTAACTGAAGTATATGTACTGAGATGAACTGTAACTGAAGTCTATGTACTGAGATGAACTGTAACTGAAGTATATGTACTGAGATGAACTGTAACTGAAGTATATGTACTGAGATGAACTGTAACTGAAGTATATGTATTGAGATGAACTGTAACTGAAGTATATGTACTGAGATGAACTATAACTGGAGTATATGTACTGAGATGAACTGTAACTAAAGTATGTGTACTGAGATGAACTGGAACTGAAGTATATGAACTGAGATGAACTGTAACTGGAGTATATGCACTGAGATGAACTGTAACTGAAGTATGTGTACTGAGATGAACTGTAACTGAAGTATATGAACTGAGATGAACTGTAACTGAAGTATATGTACTGAAATGAACTGTAACTGAAGTCTATGTACTGAGATGAACTATAACTGAAGTATATGTACTGAGATGGACTGTAACTGAAGCATATGTACTGAGATGAACTATAACTGAAGTATATGTACTGAGATGAACTGTAACTGAAGTATATGAACTGAGATGAAATGTAACTGAAGTATATGTACTGAGATGAACTGTAACTGAAGTATATGTACTGAGATGAACTATAACTGAAGTATATGTACTGAGATGAACTATAACTGAAGTATATGAACTAAAACTGAAGCATCTGTACTGAGATGAACTGTAACTGAAGTATATGTACTGAGATGAACTATAACTGAAGTATATGTACTGAGATGAACTGTAACTGAAGTATATGTACTGAGATGAACTGTAACTGAAGTATATGTACTGAGATGAACTATAACTGAAGTATATGTACTGAGATGAACTATAACTGAAGTATAGGAACTCAGATGAACTGTAACTGAAGTATATGTACTGAGATGAACTGTAACTGAAGTATGTGTACTGAGATGAACTGTAACTGAAGTATATGAACTGAGATGAACTGTAACTGAAGTATATGTACTGAAATGAACTGTAACTGAAGTCCAGTACTGAGATGAACTGTAACTGAAGTATATGTACTGAGATGAACTGTAACTGAAGTATGTGAACTGAGATGGACTATAACTGAAGTATATGTACTGAGATGAACTATAACTGAAGTATATGTACTGAGATGAACTATAACTGAAGTATATGTACTGAGATGAACTGTAACTGAAGTATATGTACTGAGATGAACTGTAACTGAAGTATATGTACTGATATGAACTATAACTGAAGTCTATGTACTGAGATGAACTGTAACTGAAGTATATGTACTGAGATGAACTGTAACTGAAGTATATGTACTGGGATGAACTGTAACTGTAGTATATGTACTGGGATGAACTGTAACTGAAGTATATGTACTGAGATCGACTATACCTGATCGAAGTATATGTACTGAGATGAACTATAACTGAAGTATATGTACTGAGATGAACTGTAACTGAAGTATATGTACTAAGATGAACTGTAACTGAAGTATATGTACTGAGATGAACTGTAACTGAAGTATATTTACTGAGATGAACTGTAACTGAAGTATATGTACTGAGATGAACTATAACTGAAGTACATGTACTGAGATGAACTGAAACTGAAGTATATGTACTGAGATGAACTGTAACTGAAGTATATGTACTGAAATGAACTGTAACTGAAGTATATGTACTGAGATGAACTATAACTGAAGTATATGTACTGAGATGAACTGTAACTGAAGTATATGTACTGAGATGAACTATAACTGGAGTATATGTACTGAGATGAACTATAACTGAAGTATATGTACTGAGATGAACTGTAACTGAAGTATTCGACTGAGATGAACTGTAACTGAAGTAAGTGTACTGGGATGAACTGTAACTGAAGTATGTGTACTGAGATGAACTGTAACTGAAGTATTCGACTGAGATGAACTGTAACTGAAGTATTCGACTGAGATGAACTGTAACTGAAGTATATGTACTGAGATGAACTGTAACTGAAGTATGTGTACTGGGATGAACTGTAACTGAAGTATGTGTACTGAGATGGACTGTAACTGAAGTATATGTACTGAGATGAACTGTAACTGAAGTATGTGTACTGGGATGAACTGTAACTGAAGTATGTGTACTGAGATGAACTATAACTGAATCATATGTACTGAGATGAACTATAACTGGAGTATATGTACTGAGATGAACTGTAACTGAAGTATATGTACTGAGATGAACTGTAACTGAAGTATATGTACTGAGATGAACTGTAACTGAAGTATGTGTACTGGGATGAACTGTAACTGAAGTATGTGTACTGGGATGAACGTTTATCTAAATAGGATCAGCCAGCTTCCGAGCGCCTGCTTGATTTGACGTTCCCGCAATGTTTGCATTTAGTGTGTTTGCTCCACCCCGGGGATCCTGGTAACAGTGGAATGTATTGATTTCCTAGGCTCGAGCCGATTGGAAATCCAAACAAGTTTTACGCGTCGTCCCTACACCTGTGTTTCTGCTATACTAAATGTAGTTCATGACTTCCTGAATTACGGCGGTACGATGTCCCAGTTTCACACAGGACACCCATTACGTGACTGACAAACTGCCCAACATAACTCAGTTACATCTAGCCTGGCTCACAGGTATCGAACAGAAAACAACACACACACACACACACACACACACACACACACACACACACACACACACACACACACACACACACACACAAAACACACACACAAAACACACACACACACACAACACACACACACACACACACACACACACACACAACACACACAAAAAACACAACACACACACAAAACACAAAACAAACACACACACACAACCACACACACAACAACACACACAACACACACAACCCCCCCCCCCCCCCCCCCCCCACACACACACACACACACACACACTTTAAATCTACATCACGTCAAACGTCAAGCATCAGTAGTTGAGCCTATTTTGAAACTAAATTAACTAAATTGAAACTACCTAATATAATATTAAGATGTAAATTATAAGGAAAAATCACATACTTGCAAAATTTCTTGCAAACAATAATTTCAATGTATTAATCACTTACTTTTACCGTGCATGACTTATAGGACTAATTCGCCGATCATGTATACAATAAATAGGTGGCAAAAGGCCGTCCTCAAACTGGCATCCGGTTGCCTAGTTAGAAGCTTGCGCAATGCTCTCTTATGACATTCAGTGGGTAGCCCAGTTTTACACGAGCTTACATGCGACTGTCTTGGGAAATTATTTTGCTGTGTAAACATTAAATTCATAGATGAAGCATTATCAGGTCAATATCAGTCGATCGTTGATTAAACAATACATGTACATATGGAGACATTGCTTCACGGGATGGTCCAGTCAACATGAACAGATATGGCGAACTCGCTGAGTCACCCGTGCGTGTCGTGGCGCGTGCTGGGTTTCGTGAGATATTGCCGAATTGTGTTAGCAATGGGTCCTAAAATAGATTACAACACCGTCATGTAATTTGAAATTAAATAACACGTGGTGGGGTACACAGTATTGTCAGGAGAGGAAGGATAGGGGTGGGTGGTAGGGCGGGGTAAGTACATGTGTACTAGTGAGTCATATTTTCAGACTACTTTAGTGTGTATGTACTAACCCAGTCCCTCCTCCGACAGAATACGCATACAAATTCCCATAATCGCTCATTTCAGCATGATCTTGTGTGAGGTTATAAAAAAAACAGCTCATTGATGTGATGTATATATGGATATATCTTACATCTTTTTAAAAATAGACCGCCCCCTGGTCTAGTGGTAGAGCGTCCGCTCTTACAGCGGAAGGTCCGGGGTTCTATCCCCGGCCGAGTCATACCAAAAGACGTTAAAAGATTGTACTTGTTGTCACCCTGTCTCGCGCTCGGCATTAAGGGGCTATAACAAGGACTGGTCGGCTTGGAGTTAGTATGCTGTGTCTGAGTAGGGTATTCATGTTAAACTGCGGCATTAGTCTGGACTAGTACAAGCAGCCACACACACAGACACACGTGCATGCACGTCGCTATAAACCTCATTTCACCTCGCCTATTTAAAAAGTAAATTGAGAGGGACTTTAAAACCAACGAGCATACCATGGAGACTTGACGAAGTTACATTTCGAAGAAGCGTGCGCAATTTCATCCATGTAAAATTGATCAGGTGTACTAAGGTGTACTAAAAGTCGAATACTGCGCCGATGGCATTTCCTTTTTTGTGATTTAAACGTTTTTCATGAATGCACTTCACTGACATTTCTGCGTGTTTATATTAATTTCCTGTTTTTCATGCTGCGGTATTTCCCAAAATGCTGTGTGATCTCAAGTGCAGTTGAGTTCCGGAAATGAACGGCGAATTCATTCAGGGCAGTAGGTCCGATTTTGAAACAATGCCAGGCCACAACAATTGATTAACGTAATTATTTGATCTATAAAGGTTATGCAATAGATAAATGTGATGTGAATCATTTTAAAACTTTTTTTCATTTCAATAACATGGTTCAAGCAGGTACAACACAGAGAGAGAGAGAGAGAGAGAGAGAGAGAGAGAGAGAGAGAGAGAGAGAGAGAGAGAGAGAGATGGTATTCTAGAAGTGTACAGCTTTTCATACATATAAATTCTTGCCTATAAAGTCAACGTACTGTATCACTGGTTTTTAAACAAAGTGTGGAAGGAAGACCAGAAACTAAAAAAGTTTGCATAGTTACAATTTGTAAATGACATTACCTTTGTAGCATTGTAATAACTAATTATCTTATGCTGTACGTGTTGAAAATGTGGCATTAATCTGTTCCTACATTGTCTGTATATTACTTGTTTTGTTATTAAAAGTACAATATTCAAATGGTTGTTGTGTTTGCCTTGAAATCCAAACAAAACATTTTATCTGCTCAAATCAATGGTTCCTTCCACAACGTTTTTTGGTATCCA
Organism: Haliotis rufescens; assembly: GCF_023055435.1. Taxonomy (NCBI): domain Eukaryota; kingdom Metazoa; phylum Mollusca; class Gastropoda; order Lepetellida; family Haliotidae; genus Haliotis; species Haliotis rufescens. Next base: position 62,189,340 of record NW_025964112.1, on the reverse strand, counting down.
AATGAAAGTTTCTCCCAAATTTGTCCTACATGTTCACACTCATATAACATATGGATTATAGTTTCAGGTTGATTCGTACAGAAAGTACACAAAGGAGAGTCAACATATCCAATTTTACACAAATATTTGTTAGTTGTTAGAATGTAGTGAATGATCTTAAACTGAAACCATCCAATATCTTCACTTTGTGTGCATCTTTTTGCCATCAATATATGTTCTTGCCAATCCGTTTCACAAAATGTTTTATTTAGTATACTTTCCCATTTTCATGAAAATTTAACAACCTCCGGTGCTGATAAAGTCTTGTAAAATCCTATATTTTGGTTTAGCAGATATGATATATTGAATGGCATGAATTGAAAACATTGTATTCCTTTACCTTACAAAATTTTTTGGCTGCATTTACAACTCCATAATATTCTATATAATTTGTTTCGATTCCATACATATGCACAAACGTATCAAATGCATAAATTTACCTTTGTCATCCACTAAATCTCCAATGAAGGTTACACCTCTGCTTGACCAATGTTTATAAAAAAATTGGGCTATTTCCTATTTGTATTCTACTATTAAAACATATAGATTGTCTCATGATATCTTGACCAGTTTCAATTTTCTTTTTGGAAAATGTATGTTGCCCAAGCCCCCAAAACATCCTTCCAAAAGGATCACCTGCCAACCATAATCTCCCTCTATTTGGTATACAGCAAGAAACTAAATCAGTCTACAGTAAACTACGGTTATAACGAACTCAAGGGACAACTAATTTTAGTTCGCTATAACCGTAATTCGTTATAAGCATATAAACAGTATAACTACAGCTAATAGTCGGGACTAAAAAATTAGTTCGTTATATCCGTTAGTTCGTTATACGCGTGTTCGTTATAACCGTAGTTTACTGTATTTTGAGTGATTACCATATAATCTTCTGATCCATGTCTTCCTTTGTCCATTACATATGGATGATATTACAAATATAATCAGCACGAAGAAGTAAACTGCCAGGAAAAAGAAAGCATACACCCATGTCTGATGGTGGATAAACATACAACAAGCAGGAAATGGTTATTCTATCGTGATGTATTTGATACGGATATTAAAGGCGATACATAGACTATCACACCCTCGTGTCTTTTGCTATATTTGATATCAAAAGACACGAGGGTGAGATTTTATTTATCATCCAACAACAATCTTCCACCTTTGTCAGTTTGTAGACAGTAATAAGCAGTGTCTTAAGTGTAAAAAAGTACTGCTAACAGCCTTATTAGCAGAGCTATTAGTGATGCCATTTGATTATGACGTCATTGTAACAATGAAGTCACAATGGTCTGCAAAGCATTGTGATGCAATTTCATTGCAGCGATATCTACAAACTAGATATCGTTTGATCTCACCAAAGCGATATCTCGGGAGACAGTACACAGTAATGAGCGAAGCAGGTAGTTTCAAGTGTCCTCTTTCTTCTTTTGTCCGGATGATTATATCATTGGGTAATTGAAATATAAATGGGAAAATACAAACAACGTTATATTAAATAAATAAAAACGTGAAGCAAATAATTTGAAAACACAATGTATGATAACAGACAACAGGCAGAAAATAAACCAAGATGATTGTCCTTGTTTTCAAAAAGTCGACTCTCCCTTCATGTCGAGCAATATTCCAGCAGTTCCTGCCTTTAGTGTCTACTTTTGACAAATGTTGAGGTACAATCGAGCATGCTCTTTCTACGAAGATTTCAAAGGTCGCCATACAAAATAAGTTGTTTTATCAGGGTTACAACATTTAAGGTCCCAGTAAAGCTTCAAAACGTTTTGTGGTGAAGATTTGACGCATCGATGACAAACATGATTATGTCCGATGCAATTCCCTATTTTGTCTTGTACCGTATGTCCCCGTGTTTTTGTGTGTGTTTTTTTCAGGTGAACAATTGACTTGCCTTTGCATGTGTTTCTGACGGTTAAGATCGATGGGCAGGCTACATCCATCCTTTCGTAAACACCTGCTATCATCACTACTTGATAGTGATTCACAGACACATGTTCATTATGTCATAATCGTAAAATCGACTCTGCTTTGGACAGAGATTTCTAATCAATATGGAAAGGGTTTTCTTGCTTTTACTTTGTAGGTGCAGCTGGAGCGTAACAGTTGACGTAAGAACATCGCTATTGATAAAACCAGGTTTCGGGAACACACCACAACACGAGGAAAAACTATACAGTGAATGTTGAATGAAGTAATTATCAGTTTTCAGTCGTACGTAGGAAGGAAATGAATAGGACCTTTCTGAAACACTGTCAACATAAGACTGACGTCAGTGTTACGCGCACAGCTGTTTCCTCACGACGTGGGTAGTGAACTGAACTATTGAAGCGTGACGTGCAATGTGTTAATGACTGATGGCTAAAGTGCAGTGTCATGTTATCTACTGATGATTGAAGCGCAATTTAACTGATGCTTGAATTACATCTTTGCTTTGTGACGGCACTCCCTGTGCTGTTATTATCCGACTTGTTGCAGTATTTAAACGACTGGTTATATATGTATGCGTATGCCCTTATCCCGGCACTCGAGACCGCCCCCGTGGTCTAGTGGATAGAACGTCTGCCCTTAGAGCGGAAGGTCCGGGGTTCGAGACGTTAAAATATGGTACTTGTTGTTAACCTGCCTGGCGCTTGGCATTAAGGACCTTAAAGAAGAATTGGTCGTCAGTAATCTGTGTCTGAGTTTGGTGTTCATGTTAAACAGCGGCATGGTATCTCAGTGGGCTAGCACTATAAATCGGCATCGGTCCAGACTAGTTGAAACAGAACGGTAGAATTGGAAATCCAAGCAGGTTTTACTCGTCGTCCCCACACCTGTGTTTCTGCTATACTAAATGTAGTTCATGACTTCCTGAATTACGGCGGTACGATGTCCAAGTTTCACACAGGACACCCATTACATGACTGACAAACTGCCCAACATAACTCAGTTACATCTAGCCTGGCTCACAGGTATCGAACAGAAAACAACACACACACACACACACACACACACACACACACACACACACACACACACACACACACACACACACACACACACACACACAAATCACACAAATCACACACACACAAATCACACACACACACACACACACACTTTAAATCTAGTTTGGATGACACACCTTCGAATGTTACATCACGTCAAACGTCAAGCACCAGTAGTTGAGAGGTTTTTGAAAAGTTACTTTGGTAAGAAACTTGAGAATACAATTCCATTTCACACAAGATGTGATATTCAAATCATAACAATGATAACTAAATTGAAACTACCTAATATGATATTAAGATATAAATAATAAGGAATAAACACACAATTAAGTAACTTTTTTAACGTTATCATGCAAGGATTTAGATAACATGTTATCCTGTTGCAACGCTGCCTGTCCTCTGAATGGCATCGTAATTTTGTACTGAAAGTGATAAAGTTCATTTCAGTTCAGTCTTGCAAACTATATTGCTGCCTCTATGTAGCTGTAGCTTTATGATGAGACCGGCCTTGAGTGCTCTGGTTCTGACTGATCCTAAGGCTGTAGTGTGATTTTACGGCGCTTTAAGTATTATACCACGGCGGAGGCACCAAGAATGGACTTCATATATTCTACCTATGTAGGAAGTCCAACGCGTAAGAGCGTTAATTACTATGCCAGGTAAAAGTGTTTCTTTCAGCAGACGTCGTTCTAAATTAACATATCGTTTTTAGTTTCAACAAAATCAGTAAACGCGTTCGTGTCACTGGATTGTCTGGTCATCGCCAGATTGTTTGGTCGATTGTTTACAAGTCGCCGTTGCATGACTGGACTACTGTGCGGAGTCAAGCAACAAACAAAGTTCACACTTACTTTTTTATGAGAACATGCTTATCCTTTTCGCGAACACCTGGTTTCAAGTCATCCACTCATGTCATTTTCACCGCTACTTTGGTCGATGGGCAAATTGGCACATGGTCGAGACTGATTCTTCTGGCGTTGATGTTGTATATTTATACTTCCCTTTCATTCATCATGGTCCCGCACCACAGTTTGTGAATACATCATCACTTCAAGTTAAATAATCAAGAAGGTATGATATTAATAAAAGCCACAAAACATTTCATCATGATACGAAATCCACTGAGATTCCAACTATGTGTTTATGAATCACTATCGGTTAGTGGTGATAAGTGCGGTATATAAACGTATGTTATAATATCATCGATATAAAAATTAACTACATACGATGTATGCTTATTAATACGTTTTGTCAAAGTCAACAAACCACAGGCGATATATGCTTATAAACACGTATTGTCAAAGAAATCAAACCACAGGCGATGTATGCTTATAAATACGTATTGTCAAAGTAAACCAACCGCTGGCGATATATGCTTATATATACGTATTGTCCCCTATGTCCCTTCGAAAAAAACGTAGGCGATATAAAAGGCGAAAGATGTTTATAAATACGTATTGTTAAAGCAAACGAACCACAGGCGATATATGCTTATAGATACTAATTGTCAAAGTAAACCAACCACAGGCGATATATGCTTATAGATACGTATTGTTAAAGTAAACCAACCACAGGCGATATATGCTTATAGATACGTATTGTTAAAGTAAACCAACCACAGGCGATATATGCTTATAGATACGCATTGTCAAAGTAAACAAACTACAGGCGATATATGCTTATAGATACGCATTGTCAAAGTAAACAAACTACAGACGATATATGCTTATAGATACGTATTGTTAAAGTAAACAAACCACAGGCGATATATGCTTATAGATACGTATTGTCAAAGTAAACCAACCACAGGCGATATATGCTTATAGATACGCATTGTCAAAGTAAACCAACCACAGGCGATATATGCTTATAGATACGTATTGCTAAAGTAAACCAACCACAGGCGATATATGCTTATAGATATGTATTGTTAAAGTAAACCAACCACAGGCGATATATGCTTATAGATACGTATTGTCAAAGTAAACCAACCACAGGCGATATATGCTTAGAGATACGTATTGTCAAAGTAAACCAACCACAGGCGATATATGCTTATAGATATGTATTGTTAAAGTAAACCAACCACAGGCGATATATGCTTATAGATACGTATTGTCAAAGTAAACCAACCACAGGCGATATATGCTTATAGATACGTATTGTCAAAGTAAACAAACCACAGGCGATATATGCCTATAGATACGTATTGTCAAAGTAAACCAACCACAGGCGATATATGCTTATAGATACGTATTGTCAAAGTAAACAAACCACAGGCGATATATGCTTATAAACACGTATTGTCAAAGAAATCAAACCACAGGCGATGTATGCTTATAAATACGTATTGTCAAAGTAAACCAACCGCTGGCGATATATGCTTATATATACGTATTGTCCCCTATGTCCCTTCGAAAAAAACGTAGGCGATATAAAAGGCGAAAGATGTTTATAAATACGTATTGTTAAAGCAAACGAACCACAGGCGATATATGCTTATAGATACTAATTGTCAAAGTAAACCAACCACAGGCGATATATGCTTATAGATACGTATTGTTAAAGTAAACCAACCACAGGCGATATATGCTTATAGATACGTATTGTTAAAGTAAACCAACCACAGGCGATATATGCTTATAGATACGCATTGTCAAAGTAAACAAACTACAGGCGATATATGCTTATAGATACGCATTGTCAAAGTAAACAAACTACAGGCGATATATGCTTATAGATACGTATTGTTAAAGTAAACAAACCACAGGCGATATATGCTTATAGATACGTATTGTCAAAGTAAACCAACCACAGGCGATATATGCTTATAGATACGCATTGTCAAAGTAAACAAACCACAGGCGATATATGCTTATAGATACGTATTGCTAAAGTAAACCAACCACAGGCGATATATGCTTATAGATATGTATTGTTAAAGTAAACCAACCACAGGCGATATATGCTTATAGATACGTATTGTCAAAGTAAACCAACCACAGGCGATATATGCTTAGAGATACGTATTGTCAAAGTAAACCAACCACAGGCGATATATGCTTATAGATATGTATTGTTAAAGTAAACCAACCACAGGCGATATATGCTTATAGATACGTATTGTCAAAGTAAACCAACCACAGGCGATATATGCTTATAGATACGTATTGTCAAAGTAAACAAACCACAGGCGATATATGCCTATAGATACGTATTGTCAAAGTAAACCAACCACAGGCGATATATGCTTATAGATACGTATTGTCAAAGTAAACAAACCACAGGCGATATATGCTTATAGATACGTATTGTCAAAGTAAACCAACCACAGGCGATATATGCTTATAAATACGTATTGTCAAAGTAATCAAACCAAAGGCGATATATGCTTATAAATACGTATTGTTAAAGCAAACGAACCACATACAATTTTGGCTTATAAATACGTATAGTCAAAGTAAACCAACACAGGCGATATATGCTTATAATTACTTATCGTCAAAATACACAAACCACAGGCGATACATTTACATACTTATTGCGAAAGCAAACCAAGCACAGGCGATATATGCATTTGTACAGTTAATGAACAGCAAAAATAGCCAGTTTTTGTTCATAAGATATTTGAAAGAAGGATGATACATTGAATATTAATAAAGCTCAAATGTGTACATCTATTCAGTTACAATATACAAGTGGTACTCCATGACGAATTTTCCTAAAACAAAATGCCATTGTACTATTGGCCTCATGATATAGACATAGTCTGTCTGTCTGTCCGTCAGTCTGTCTGTCCGTCCGTCAGTCTGTCCGTCCGTCTGTCTGTCTGTGGATATATGCATATGCACAGAAGCAATTGTTTCTAAGAGAGACTATGCGTGGGCATCTACTTCAAGACATGTAAACCGAAAGACCTACACCTCCTTATTCATATCATCCAATAATTGGCAACAGCAGTTGCCTCAACCCCGAATCGCATATAGTAGGTCACCCGATGAGATAAACATTTTATTTGACAAGAACGGCAGTTGTTCAATACTTTACGTATTTCCAACTGATCTCCATTATATTACAATGGTTTTACCATTGTGACAATGACCAAAACTGAAAATAGTTCCGGCATACAGTATTATACCACTCGTGTGAAATGACATGATATGTGAAAATGAGATAGATCTCAAACTCATAAGATGTTGAAGTGAATGATATGTACATATGCTATTTACACTGGCTTTGTCAAGGAAGCATTATGTTATACGACAATGTGGGGATAAGAAGGTTTTTACTTCTGTTATATCACGGCTTGTCAGCTTGATGTGAGAGAAAAGCATGAATTGGTGCAGGTCGCAGACGCTTTCCTCTTTGGTACAAAACACGATCACATAATATGGGATTCGAACTCACGATCACTGGTTTCGGGGACCCCCGAGGGAAGCACGTCTACACAGCGAATAGCGGCACTTAAAACGACCCTGCGTTCCTCGGGGCTATAATGGCAACAATATGTGCAACAACGTTAATCTTTGTCAGTTCATGTACCATAAATATTCATTACAATGACCAACATTATATACATTCATGAGGTAAAGTATATGTTCATTTATCTACATCAATGTATAAAATGATTATGCAAAAGGATGTCTGCATATATTTGCAATAACATATGCGCATATAGTTGTAATGTTGTTTACGCTGCCCAGGACTTGTGAATGTGGTGATTCAAATGTACATATACGTGCAACAATGAACAGGCGATGTAAAGCTGGTATCTGCAACAATGTTACACTGACTATATCAACAAGGTATACAGCTATCTGCAACAATGTTACACTAAGTCAAGGATATTTACTGCTATTTGAAACAATATTTATACGGATTATGTCAAGGATGAATACATGTATCTGCAGCAATTTTTCACTGACTTTGTCAAGGATATACACATGTATCTGTAGCAATGTTACACTGACTTTGTCAAGGATGTACACATGTATCTGTAGCAATGTTACACTGACTATGTCAAGGATGTACACATGTATGTGTTACAATGTAACACTGACTATGTCAAGGATATACACATGTATCTGTAGCAATGTTACACTGACTATGTCAAGGATGTACACTTGTATCTGTAACAATGTTACATTGACTTTGTCAAGGATGTACACATGTATCTGTAGCAATGTTACACTGACTATGTCAAGGATATACACATGTATCTGTAGCAATGTTTACACTGTGTCAAGGATGTACACATGCATGTGCAACTATGTTACACTGACTTTGTCAAGGATGTACACATGTATCTGTAGCAGTGTTCACACTGTGTCAAGGATGTACACATGCATGTGCAACAATGTTACACTGACTATGGCAAGGATGTACACATTTATTTGTATCAATGTTACACTGACTATGTCAAGGATGTACACATTTATTTGTATCAATGTTACACTGACTATGTCAAGGATGTACACATTTATTTGTATCAATGTTACACTGACTATGGCAAGGATGTACACATTTATTTGTATCAATGTTACACTGACTATGGCAAGGATGTACACATTTATTTGTAACAATGTTACACTGACTATGTCAAGGATGTACACATGTATCTGTAGCAGTGTTCACACTGTGTCAAGGATGTACACATGCATGTGCAACAATGTTACACTGACTATGGCAAGGATGTACACATTTATTTGTATCAATGTTACACTGACTATGTCAAGGATGTACACATGTATGTGCAACAATGTTACACTGACTATGTCAAGGATGTACACATGTATTTGTAACAATGTTACACTGACTATGTCAAGGATGTACACATGTATCTGTAACAATGTTACACTGACTTTGTCAAGGATGTAAACATGTATCTGTAACAATGTTACACTGACTATGTCAAGGATGTACACATGTTTCTGTAGCAATGTTACACTGACTTTGTCAAGGATGTACACATGTATCTGTAACAATGTTACACTGACTATGTCAAGGATGTACACATGTATCTGTAGCAATGTTTACACTATGTCAAGGATGTACACATGTATGTGCAACAATGTTACACTGACTATGTAAAAGGATGTACACATGTATATGTAACAATGTTACACTGACTATGTCAAGGATGTAAACATGTATCTGCAACAATGTTACACTGACTATGTCAAGGATGTACACATGTATCTGAAGCAATGTTACACTGACTTTGTCAAGGATATACACATGTATCTGTAACAATGTTACACTGACTATGTCAAGGATGTACACATGTATCTGAAGCAATGTTACACTGACTTTGTCAAGGATGTACACATTTGTATCTGTAACAATGTTACACTGACTTTGTCAAGAATGTACACATGTTTCTGTAACAATGTTACACTGACTTTGTCAAGGATGTACACATGTATCTCTAACATTGTTACACTGACTTTGTCAAGAATGTACACATGTTTCTGTAACAATGTTACACTGACTTTGTCAAGGATGTACATTTGTATCTGCAACATTATTACACTGACTATATCAAGGCTGTATACTGTCATCTGTACCAATGTTACAGTTTGATAAATCTTCGTCCTAATTTCAATACATCACATCAACACACACACCTGAAAAGAAAGGGGCGGTCGGGTAGCCTAGTGGTTAAAGCGTTCGCTCGTCACGCCGAAGACCCGGGTTCGATTCCCGACATGGGTACAATGTGTGAAGCCCATTTCTGGTGTCCCCCGCCGTGATATTGCTGGAATATTGCTAAAAGCGGCGAAAAACCATATTCACTCACTCACTCACCTGAAAAGAAACATCAACAACATCATTATGAATTCCCATGTCAAGCAATAGAATACACATTAAACCTATTCTCAAAGAGTCATTGGCTTAGTTTGTGGTAATGCTAATACATATAGTAACATTCAATGTAACATCACCACACCCGCTACCACGCCCACGCCCACGTCCTTGAACACGCCCAGTGCCTCTCCTATATGCGCGCGTCCACAACAAACCCCGCCCCCGCCTCGGGTCACTGCAACCCACTGCTCGCTCCCTCATGCTTCCTACATATGACATTTAGTGGTTCTGCATACTCATTCACTCCACAAAACGCTGTTGACGTCGCAGCACGAAAAAAAGCAGTTAGCGATGTTAGTACTGGTTCCTTTTTCTTCATACATTCATAGAAGAAATTATTTTCCCCAACACATTCGGGAACATGTTATTTTATCTGGTCGGTAATGGGAGTCAGACAATTACTTTTTCAGTTCGACCTTTCTAATGTTTGTCATTATATGATGTATACATTTATTTTATAATATAACGCATTGATGGATATGATCATATATCGTACAAACGTATATTATAACAAACCGTAGAAATGTATATTATTACCTGACATAACATGAAGTATACATGTACACGACAACATAGATTTTACAATTAAGTCATCACATAACATTGACGTGTACATGATTACCTAACATATACGCGTATATGATTACCTTACGTATACATGTATTCAATAACATACTAGTAGTTTTTACAATTTCACAATTATTTCATCACATCGTGTCTCTACTCTCCATAGGGAACTCTCCGATCTCAAGAACAGAAACTATTTTCTATTCCAGAAAACAGAACATCCACATATTGCGAAGGAACCTACTCCTATTCAGCAGCGAGTCTGTGGAACTCTCTTCCAGATATTGTGAAATTATCTCCTTCAATCCCTGCTCTTAAAGCCCACTTCAAAACCTTTTTAACCAACGCTATCAAATGTGTGTGCACTTTATGCCTTATATAAATACAAGCATTATTATTATTATAACATTATATTATATCAATAATATTATAATTATAACTATAATTATAACACATACGTGTATTATATTACCGTACGTATACATGCATACAGTATCATCACATGACAATGCATGTATACAGGTAACATGTACACTTGTATGTGTTATAAATAGCATATGCTAGTTCATGGCATATTGTGATATTTGCCTTAATGAATCATAGTTTGAAGTTCTTAGTCTGTTACTCATTACTGATTTGCTTCTATTATTAGCAGATGACGTTCAGGTTTCAAATTGTGAATTATCACAAACTATTTTCTTGTTTGGACAATACTGAGTTTTCATCAAATATACTTCAATATTCTTTAGACGTGATATGGAGGGTGTAACAAATTATAAAATTAATTTTTAAATGGACAGTGAATTAATTACACACACACAACCATTTCCATGATCATATATATAACGTCAACGCCAGAGAATAACCATCGATTATCAGACGAAACAGATTCCAAGGCAAAATAGCAGTGAAAATTATATGAATGGATCACTGAAAATTAATCATGAAACCAGAAGTTCGCGAAAAGTGTAAGCATGTCCTGCCTTACAGATAGAAATTCCTAACAACAACAGTGCCAAGTGCACGATTCCAAACATTGCATAAACATCTGACTGTGAATCACTATCAAATAGTGATGACACCAGGTGCTCGCGAACATGTGATCGTGTCCTGCCCCACAGGTAGGGCAGCACCTTTATAAATGTACACATCAACTAAACACCGCCTGTAATTTTGAGAGTGAACGTTGTGTTCACATTGTAACCTCAGCTTTTTTCATTACTATGCAGTTGCACGTATACTTTGGCCTAGGGGCCATCATTACCCGACAACGGCATTGCGCAATGCAATACTAAATATCGACTGACTAAACTGATATCATTCCTAGTAGATAGTGTCTGTCATCAACAAGAATTGAGACAAGATAGTACATGCCCAAGCTGCCTAATCTTACAGCTATGTCACAACTACCTGACATAGAGATCACTAATATGCTGATTTTACCTGCTATCCCACAGGTATTGATTAATTAGATTATCTCGCACTGGGAAACAGGTGATATGACATTCTTCGGATGACATGACAAGGACATTCAGTGAAATATCATAAAACACATGAAAAGTGCAACAGAAATTTCACTTTCAGTATTTGCATTCTTCAAAAGGTACAATGACAGTACTTCAGTAAGACATTTCGTCTGCTGTTTGGAACATCTACCCATATAAAGGGACATTATAACTTAGTAAAGATGATTAAATTATCTAAAGATTTATCGCTAACAATTCTCCCTGAATGATTTACCTCTGTTTCCCGTGTTTCTCCTATATCATTTTCACATTCAATCTGAGTAACACCGCATAGAAAGGTGACGTCAAGTCACCTGACAATTGAAGGGCTTTCTGTCTTACAAATATGCTAGGAAAAATCTTTACTTCTATACTTAATAATTGGTTCATCGTAAGGCACCCAGACGTGAAGGAAACAGAGAAAATCATTCAGGATTTAGGGCTATTCCACAGTTGACCATATTGTTACCTTAAATTCAATTACAAAAAAATATTTGAAGAAGGCGTTAAGTCTATGTAGCCTTTGAAGACTTCAAAAAGCGTAATAAAATGGGACTGTTTCCTGTAACCCAGTGTGGCATGATTTGTATGAGCTGCATGTGAACTAACCGAGTCTTTTGCCTGTCCCAGGGGTGTCAGGCAGGGGTGCAGTATAAGCCATGTTTTATTACATCTATTTTTTCCACAACGAATTATAAAAAAACAATGGTAAGCACAGTTCAGTTGTGACGAGATTAGGTTGAAGTATAAAGGTAGATATTGTCAGACGACGTCATACCTGTGTAAGAACTGGCTAGAGAGCGTAGAAAAACACTTGAATAATTAGCAGGTTCGTAAGAGTACATGCTGAAAACACGAAATTACCATTTTGAGAAAAGGAAGTAACACAGCCTTGTAATTGGAACCCGATCAGGATTGTGAGCCAAAATAAAATGTTGGTATTGTTTTAATCATGTGATGAATCTTTGTGGCGGACACAAACCGAAGGCTGAGGGAGTGGGGAGGGGGTTGGAATGTGAGGATGGGGGTTTGGGGTGGATGAGGGGACTAGTACGGTTATTTAATTTCTCTTTCCGTAAACTTGAACCAATATAACCAATATGTTTCTTAAACTGTTGGTATGCATAAACAACCAATTATTTTGCACGGTGAGATATGTATTCTTAAGCAATCGACAATTCACATTTGTTGTATATCCAACAAAAAATTGTATATTTACGGTAAATGCGGAAGTATCGACTCTATGTAAGGTCATAGCTACAATGTGTCAAATACTGGATGTATTTCAGAAATATACGAGTATCACCTCCCAGATTCCTCATAAGAAATGTTACATAATCTGGATAACATTGGTGGTACGACATGGGTGTACAAGACGCGGAAGGTGTTACTTCCAGTTGGCTTTACGTATGCTTGGATACATCAACAAGTTTCAAACCAATGAATAATTAGTAAGCTTTTTTTTTAAAATGATCTGTTTTCTCCCAAATTGGATCATCTAAAAGACAAGTACAGTCAGGCGTAGACTTGCACAAGTCTTTAAGGCAATAACTATTAGTTAAAATAATAATTTCTGGATTATCAAAATAATAAAAACACATTGTCTCTGTAAGAGATTTGGTACTGTCCATCTAGACTTGCCTATAAGGAGGATAGAATTACTACACATCCATGGACTTTTCTTTCAGTACAGCCTTGGAGCAAGGCTGAGTCAGAAGGTGTCCATTGTTTTTATCAGAAATAAATGAGTCCATTGTACGGCTCCATCCACATCATAACCATGTGTTTTTGAATCACTATCACTTCAAATCACAATCACAATTATTATCCTCTGGTTAGTCTAGGTCAGTAATAGACTGAAATATTGACGGAAGACATTCACTTCTGTACGTGCTCTACAGCAGATGAATTTCGTGTTTTATTTGTGTGTGATTTGTATAATGATCTGATAGGAAATTACATCCTTATTCAAAACGTGTGCACCTACATCCGTTTGGTGAGTCTATTCTCGTCAAATAATTCACTTATTCAATTTAAATTGTCCATGTACATTTTGCGTTGTCTGTTACTGAGAAAAAATATTGTTAATTCCAAATATTATTTCTTGCATATGGGTCGGATGCCTTGAATACAGTGAAAATATACTATATATCTGGACATACATAATATGCACAATTCATTAATCCAGACTAGTTCACAGGAACGATACTAACGGTTTAACAGGGTTCACTGACTGACATAATAACATATACATCATGATACTGGACATATGATCAATATTAATCGAACAAATGGCATTGTGATTGGTGGAATGTTTTTCTCATATATACTACAGTAAACTACGATTATAACGAACTCGAGGGGACCACTAATGTTAGTTCGTAATAACCATAGTTCGTTATAAGCATACATACAGCATATATACAACACATGGTCGGGACTAAAAAATAAGTTCGTTATATCGATCAGTTCGTTATAAGCGTGTTCGTTATAAACGTAGTTTACTGTACTCCAAAGAAGTTAAAGAACACCCGATTCTTTCATAATACAGTTAAACTGTCATGACATATAACTATAGTAATATGTAAGAATCGGGTGTCTCCTTTGGAGTAATATATTTACAGTTAAACTGTCATGACATATAACTATAGTAATATGTAAGAATCGGGTGTCTCCTTTGGAGTAATATATTTACAGTTAAACTGTCATGACATATAACTATAGTAATATGTAAGAATCGGGTGTCTCCTTTTGAGTAATATATTTACAAGAGTAATAACACATCCAATTGGCAGTCCTTTAAATTACCGGTGTTAATTGACTTTCAGAATAATACTTACCACATGTTCACATAGAAGAAGTCAAAGGTCAACAAATGATAGTCAAATGATATTCTATATCAGGCTGCTGCTGACTCTACAAAACATATCGGATTCCATGTGTAGATATGTATGATTATTATACATTTCGGTTGCTAAAAATGACATTTGGGAATGACCTGTGAATGAATTACGGAATATGAAATCAGTTTACAGGGATATTTCTCTAGCTTATACAGTTCGTCAATATATACGACATAAATCATATTCTAGAAGATCCCATGTTTTGAAACGGTTACATTAGATTGTTTTATACATGGGCTGCAAAATTGACTTGTAAAGAGAATTAGCAATGAGAATATTAGGCCGACGTTGTATTTTCTCAATGTTTGTTGTGATTACAACTTGCGTCAAAGCTTGGTCTAAATTTGCTTAAATTAGGGGATTTGCTCTGTCATCACGTCGTTTTAAACACATTTTACTGCAGAGTTACCAATGACATTCCCAATACATTTTAAACGGGATAACGTATACCTTTGTCGAAAAACATGTCACAAATACGAAGTACGTGTCCCTTTTCGCAAGAAATTTGAAGAAATAGTTTGTCCTATTTTAAAAATTTAAAATATTCGTAAAGCTAGGTATATGGTGTTTTTCAGTACCATCGATCTATCGCTCTGCCACATACAAAACAATCCCCGTCCCATCCCCGCGCCTCCCCTTGGTGGCGAGACAAACATCAGGGAGTGTTTGGTGTTGTAATAATATATGTACCTTAAAAGTAACGGATAATTAGATGTATCAAAGATTTGTGATGCAAACATTTCTTGATGACTTATGTAGGGACATACAGAGGTATTCACATGATTCCGTTCGTCAAGCACATTTAGTCGTTGTAAAAATGTTATAGTAATAAGTTTACGTTGCAATGTGTTTGAATAAAAGAAATGAAGCGCATACTGACGGATTTTTATTTTGGCCCTTTGCATAAAGATATGACCACAAAGGTATAGGTTTATCTGGTGGCGATAACACCATGTATACCACACTGCCAGAAATAGAGAAGATGGAATAAACATTTTCCGTCAAATGTTGGTCCATTTCCAAACCAAGTACTTTCTCAAGCCACTTTAATGTTAACCTCATCCATCGGATATATATGATAAACACATGTCATTCTTCACCCTATATTACCAGTCTACTTTTATGAGAAATATGAAATTTATATATGGTGGAATATAGATAAGCATGTTAATTGCTAATGTTACATAAAGCTCACTGTAAACAAGGAACATCAATCTGCAAGATTAACGTCCGCACGAGTCAGTTATCCACCAGTTGCACAATATAGAGTTTACTCACTTATTCCTGTTCCAACATTTCCACTGAAAACCAAGTGTGACATTGTCACAAGTGTTTGTTACCAGTGCAGCTTTCCACAATGATGCTTACTTGGGGTGTATACGAGATCTGGGTCACATACAACGAGTTGGAAATTCCCATGTGTACTGATCCCCGGCAAAGGGGAATCCCCGTATTTTCCCAACTTAAAGGGACAATGTCACCTTCATATTTTGTCAATGTCAGCTAGCTATTGTAAAGTTTCTACACACAAGAGACAGGAAGTATTCTAGCAGGCGTCGGTACCCAGCCGTCCCATTGGGAGAACCAAGCCTCCCAACAACAACCCTTGAATGCACGATGGCTTCTGGCATTATATATTTATGGGTGATTTGTATCGAGTCTATGAGTCTAACGCTTATTCTCTGAACTTATATACTAGTAATGTATTCTCTGAACTTATATAATGTACAAAAAGGAATTATTTTTCAATTGAAAAGTAGCCCCAGTGGGATGGGACATTCGGAAGCTAAACCTGTGGAAATTCTAGACTTGCTTCACTAAGGGCTACAGCATTATGGTAAGGGCTTGACGGAAAGGAAAAGATGGTTCAGATAGGCTATAGCAATATGTATGTCCCACTCGCTCATCTACGGGCTTATCTATGCATGTATTTCACTATAATATGTATGGAGGAATTGGGCTTGAATGTTATTCTGATCAGTCTGGTCGGATGGGATGGGTCGTTAGTATTAGTCATCGAATAGAGAATAATGTCCTTTATGCTTGGGTTACGCCAACATACGTGATACAATATTTAGATTTACTTTGACACACCCGTGTCCCAACAATAACATCTTCTTAACACTCCCAAAACATGACGATATCACGTTAACGCCCTTCCTGTCTTGAGTACATGATAAAATATACAGATAACCCTCCTTTAACTTCTAGAAGATATCGATACAATGAAATTGCATCACAATGTTTTACAGGCCATTGTGACGTCATCAAAACTGGCTCCCACAGGAGATATCGCTTGGGTGAGATCAAACGACATCTACATTGTAGATATCGCCGCAATGAAATTGCATCACAATGCTTTGGAGACCATTATGACGTCAGTGTTACCATGACGTCACAATGAAATGACATAAAAAATGGCTCTGCTACTGAAGCTGTTAGCATTACTTTTTACACTTAAGACACTGCTTATTACTGTCTACACACTGCAAAAGTTGGAAGAATGATGTTGGATGATAAAAAAATAATCTAATCCTTGTGTCTTTTGATATCAAATGTTTCAACACTCATTGATATATTTTATATCAAAAGACACTCGGGTGAGAGTCTTTATATACTTAAGAAACTGGTTTTACAAACAGAAAAAGGTTGGATGATAAATAGCCATGCAAATGTCTTTTTGAATGGGATTTCTATTACATATGTTTGCAAATAAAACCAGGATTTTCGCAAATGAATATTTAATGGATTTTTATTAATTTCCTGGTGAATTTCACATGTAATAAGTATGTCGATTCCAGTCAGATTGTATACGGTGGGAGAGTGTGTGAGTGAGTGGTAGGATGGTGAAGTAACTGCCTGCATTTAGTGGTGTTATATATCCATCGTATATATCCACCTTCCATAGAGATCCCCTACATATACATTACTGATAAGGTATACAAAGACCTATGCAAGCAGACACACACATTAATCAAACTCAAGCTTAGCCAAGTGTTAAATATCTACTCGTGGACCAATACAGTCAAACCTTCACGGCCATAGCGATGGAGAAACGAATTGCATATGTTAAAGATAAAACGAATAATCAGTTATTTTGTATAATGTCTGAAATGTTCAGATATTTTGTAATAATACCCGAATCAGTCATGTTTTGTACATAATACCTTAAGCTTTCAGGTATTTTGTAATAATACCCGATTCAGTTAGGTATTGAATGTAATACACAAAGTTTTCTGATAGTTTGTAATTATACCGGATTCAGTGAGGTATTGTATATAATACAAAAAGCTTTCAGATATTTTGTAATAATACCCGATTCAATTAGGTATTGTATATAATACCTAAAGCTTTCAGATATTTTGTAATGATACCTGATTCAGTCAGGTATTGTACATGATGCCTAAAGCTTTCAGATATGTTGTGATAATGCCTGATTCAGTCAGATATTGTACATACTGCTTAAAGTTCCTGATATTTTGTAATAGAACCTGATTCAGTCAGGTATTGTACATAATACCTAAAGCTTCAAGATATTTTGTAATAATACCCGATTCAGTGAGGTATTGTACATAATACGTAAAGCTTCAAGATAGTTTGTAATAATACCTGATTCAGTGAGGTATTGTATATAATACCTGAAGTTTTCAGATATTTTGTAATAATACCTGATGTAGTGAGGTATTGTATATAATGCCTAATGCTTACAGATATTTTTTATAATACCTGATTCAGTGAAGAATGGTATATAATACCAAAAACTTTCAGATATTTTGTAACAATACCTGAAACAATCAGGCATTGTACACATGATACATAATACCTGAATGAATGCCTCAAATTTAAGACCTAATAACTGAGATGGAACAGCTTTTCCTGTTTTCATATAATAACTGATTATACGTAAATAACATATATACATCCCATGCAGTTAAGAAATGATCGGGACAACATGCATAGTTCCGCGTGCTACCTTTTTTATCAGTGAGACTCAGGTTACAAGACACGATGAATGAGTGAGTTGAGTTTAACGCCGCTTTTAACAGTATTCCAGTTATATCGCGGTGTGTCAGCTTAATGTGGGAGGAAAGCCCAAGTGATGCAAGTCTCAGACGTTTACCACTTCGCTGAAACCCACGAGCACGGGTATGATGCTGACAAACCTAGAAACATAATCGGGGCGAACCGGGATTCGAACCCACAATCATAGGTTTCTGGCGTGCCCAAGAGACGCAACTCTGCACAGCGAATCGCGGCGCCTGAGACGACTGGGCGACCCGTGACCCCACACAATGAATGAGCATAAGCCTGATTTACATGACATGGAATAATAACGCATATTTTCACATACTCCACCACATACACATTATGCGTAATCTGCATTTTAATAAGATATTATGTCTCGTTACATCAGAGTAAAATAAATAATCAGATTTATATTATTTTGTTTAACATATTTTGAAGTTTAACACTGAATCTAAACTTATTTAATTGAGAAAGTCCCAAAGGTATGGGAAAAACTGACGTTTAACAATAGAAGAAGTTGGACTTGAAAGCTTGGATGTATTCATAGTCTGTATTTTTTATTTATGGGTTTGGGGGAGAGCTTTTCGAAGGTGTGATTATATGAATGAATGATTGAGTCATTTTTTAAGTGTCATGGATTGAGTATTTTATTTTATTAATAGTTAAAATGACGTATGGGAATTACATAAAGTTATATAGTCTTATAAATTCTTATGCATCAATTGGCATTTTAACCTAGGCACAGTTGTTCAAAATAAAACGTACTTATGTGAAACGTGGTTTTTTGTGAAACGTATTTTTGTCCATCAGTAAAACAAACAAATGTCATATATGTATCGTCATAGAAATGGCTGGTGATGTCAAAATCTTCCTCATCTTCAATACAAAGGGTGAAACTTCATCATTTAAAGGGAATATGGTAGCACATTTAGGAAGAGAATGTGTACAGTAATTTTACATTACGGAAGACGACATATTTAAAACGCAATAAACAATTGTTTAAATGTTTATTTAATATATATTTTATTTAAATGTTATTCTACATTGTGGAACACAAGAAAAGACATGAGTGTGTCGCGCTCCTTACCGACTACAGGACTGATGAACTTCCTGGCTTCCCCGGCAGCACGCGGAGACACCGACGTGGACCCAACGTACCCCTAATGAATACTACTACAAATAAAGACGGAAGCTACAACAGAGCAGCATTGTTGGGGAGGGTATGAACGCAGACCTTTGGTACGTCGAAGGAACACAGGCTAGACTGATGTGTGTTGTGTGGGCCGTACGGATCTGTTCCTGGTAGGCTATAATTGGTTAAATCAGACATGGCTTTATTCCAAAGTGTCGTACAAAATGCTAAACGAGAACACTCACGGGCTCCCCCGGGTGCACTTAAACACGATTTGCCCCCCCCCCCCCCCCCCCCCCCCCCCCATGGTCGTGATACTTTTGTCGTCATTCCTAATTATTGGACTCGGTAGGGGTACATGTAGACCTGCGCTGTGTCTGTTACACACACACACACACACACTCTCACACACACACACACACACACACACACACACACACACACACACACACACACACACCACACATACACCACACAACACACGCACACATACACACACACACCACACCACACCACACCAACACACACACCACACACACACAACACACACACACATACCACACAACACACACAAACACACACACACACACACACACACACACACACACACACACACACACACACACACACACACACACACACACACACACACACACAAACACACTTTATTTTAATAAATGTTTTCATAGAATAGTGATTGAGTTGGGTTTAACACCGCTTTTAACATTATTCCAGTTATATCGCGGCGTGTCAGCTTAATGTGGGAGGAAAGCCCGAAGTGATGCAGGTCTCAGACGTTTACCACTTCGGTGAAACCCACGAGCACGGGTATGGTGCTGACAAACCTAGAACCATAATCGGGGCGAACCGGGATTCGAACCCACAATCATAGGTTTCTGGCGTGTCCAAGGGACGCAACTCTGCACAGCGAATCGTGGCGCTTTAGACGACTGGGCCACCCGTGCCTCCCATAGAATAAGTGATGGTCTAGGGTACGTGTGACCCAGTCGTCTAAGGCGTCTCTTGGGCGTGCCAGGAACCGATTATCGTGAGTTCGAATAACTAATATGTGTATCTCGTTTTGAGGAGTATATTTTGTTACCGATACTGGGAAATAGATTGGAATAGATTACATGTACTTTGCAATTTACATTCAGACGTTGGTCGGGGCGGTCGGGTAGCCTAGTGGTTAAAGCGTTCGCTCGTCACGCCGAAGACCCGGGTTCGATTCCCGACATGGGTAAAATATGTGAAGCCCATTTCTGGTGTCCCCCGCCGTGATATTGCTGGAATATTGCTAAAAGCGGCGTAAAACCATACTCACTCACTCAGACGTTGGTCAATGAAGAGGCATTAAAATGATGAATTATAATTTGTTCTTTATGTAAAGTGAATAAAAGGAATTTTGTACGTCTATTTTCGTCTATTATAAAGTCATGTACGTTTGTTTTAAATTAACAACATTCACTCTCCCAGTAGATTGCAAAAAGGTGCATTCGAGATCAGGCCGTATCATTCCAACTCGGTGAAAGCTTACTTCGGAAGTGGCGCGGTGGGGTAGCCAAGTGGGGTTAAAGCGTTCGTTCGTCACGACAAAGGCCTGGGTTCGATTCCCCACTATATACGAAGCCCATTTTTGGTGTCCCCCACCGTGATATCGTTTGGGTATTGTTCAAATCTGCGTCAAATCATGTTCACTCACTACTTCAGATGTACATGAATCTTTATCCATTACGGATATTGATTTGTATTTATAGACAGTTTCCTGTAGTAAAATATATGTATAAGTTTTGCCAACAGTGTATCTTTCTGCAGTTTGATTCTTTAACAAAAACGCGTGTGTATGTAGGTAATCAATGAGTTCTTTACTTGCCAAATAGTAATACTTTTATGGCACATTGAAAATAGTTTACCCTTAACCTTGGCTGCAGTCATGGACCTTGACTTTGAATTATAACGGGTTTCATTACCGAGAATAATGGTTTCCTAACGGCATATGTCTTCATGTTTAGTATGTTAAATTACACTTCATGGTTCTGGAGATGACAGTCTTTAGTTAACAATGGAAGATCTTGAATGTCATGGATGGTTGCTATAGTAATATATTTTTATGTTTCTATATCCATATCTTGCAATATTTGTATTGGAACAACGTGTTGACCTTAGAAGACTATTTTAAATAAGTATTACCGTGCTATTAAATAGCTGCTACATACAAATTTATGCTTTCATAGTCAGATTGAGAAACATCCTTCGGAGTTTTGGGAAAGGTGTATTTTTTTAATTTTAAAATTTCGTTTAGGTAATTTAGGGGAGTAATTTAGTTGTCATGGTAACGTTTTCAATAATGTTCGGGTGCGGTGATGGTGCCGACAAACCGGGCGAACCCGTGATCATAACTGTCTAGCGTGCCCACGAGACGCAGCTCTGCACAGCGAATTGACCCGCCTCAGACGACTGCAAAGAAAACTTTGATATAACTATATTAGCATAATAACATGATTAATTCTCAATTCTAAGATTGTGTGTCCTAACACGGAGCATGCAACTAATAATATTTATTATAAACGAACTCGCAGAAAACTCGTGGACGAGGCCTCGTCTGCGGGTTCGTTTGTTATTATTATTGTTCGCCCGGTTTGATCTAGTTACATGGTCCTGTGGTTCTAAAAATGACCAAATAGACTCTAAACCCCTGATTTATAGAGCGTGAAACGACTCAATTGATTATGTGTATTAAATCGATACAAAATACATTCTGACAGAGACCATATACCGAGATATGGTCTCTGGTGCCGCTGACAGAATCTTTCAAATTTAATATGAGGGCTTTTTGGTGGGGAAGTCGCTCTTAAAGGGGCACTGATCTAAAGCAATTCCCGGGGACTGGTTGTTGCCTTTGTTATTGTTTTTTCCCAGTGAATACCCGGATGTATAGCAGAAATCTAGACAAGTTCGCGACCTCTGCTACGCCATTCGTAAGCGCATTAGTCACTTTTATTGGTAATAATAAGGGCGTATGGTCACAAATATAGTTTTCGAGATAATAAGGAAATGTAGGTGTCTTTGTGGGTAGCATCGGTAATGGTGACGAAGTTTTGATAAGTCACTTGCTTGGTAATTTTGCGATTTTCGTTTACACTATTTTGACTTGCAACACAAAGTAAATATTTCACCCGAGCATTGCTTTTTTTTATAGTGTGTATATTATTTTACTGTCAAAATGTGTAACATTTTCAAATTTATTAAACGCCTAAATATTCAGTTATTTTACAAAGTGACTGAAAAACATTTCCATCTGTATTATTATGTTAACGAATTCCAAACATTTTGATGTTTAATGTCATCACCAAGAGACTGAAAATGTTACGTTGAAAAGTACATTTCTATGTTGTTTGGCTTCTAATCCTACATAATGATCTGTTGTGATGTTTTTAGGCCCTTTTGATCGTCTTAACCAATTTTAGTCAATCTGGACAGATTTTTCAGTCAAAATGACTGAAATATTTACACATTTTATAAATTGCCTGAGAGAATCACATTTTACAAATTGACGGTAATATATACACGCTTACAAAGGAAAAGACTTGTGAAAACAACGTCTATCGCGCATTGAATAATTTCCCAACCAAGACGTAGAGGAACAAGAACGGATCGGTTCAATGCTACAGCAAATGAAGGAAAACGAAATGCAAATACCATAATTACAACCTACCAAATTTATGTGTATAAATTTTAGGCAGCTTCCTTGTTCGAGGAATGTATCCGTGAATATCCACACAAAGGAACAATATCCCACTCGTCTGCAGCTGTACAAAGAAACTTATTCGATGTCACGTGTCTCTGTAACAATCAAATATTTTAAAAGATATATATAGTTTCGGGATATTATAACCCGTGTTCGTTTCTCAACTGATCACTTGGTGTCCTCCCATTAGTTAGACGTCCCAATAGTTAGACAGCTTATAACAACACTTTAAACGGTTGAGTGCACACTAATCCTTTTGCTTGTTACCTAAGACTTTAAAATGGAATAGTCCAGATAAGATCTGAAAAACAAAGCAAAGCAGCTTTAAAAAGATACTTTAATAGTATACTTAACATTTAATGACACTTTACATTTGATGCCTGCGTCTGTGTGGTTTCTTCTCGCGCTCTTTTAGGAAGATTGCTGACAAAGTTCACTCTGGTTTCATCTTCAGGCGGATGGTTATGTTCCGACAGACTGTGAAGAAAGTCACCGCCAGTCGTACATTTCCCATTGCACGTCTTGACGACACATCTCCAATGTGTGCAGGTTTGCCTCTCGCGGTTTCTGTTGTAAATATATCCATCTAATATCAACTGCTCACTTCCACGCCGAATGAGTAGATAATCTAAACTCGACTCCTTCAACTGATCATACAGTAAGACAATTAAGCTACTCCATAGTTTACATAGTTAATCACATGCCTATTGAACCTGTGCTGAGAGTAAGGTTAATTAATGAAATTGTAACATATATACTCCCTAAACTGTGAGTCCCCTATCCCTACTCAGAACTTTAATCTAATTAGGACTGATCCATTACTCCTGTAGGTATACTCCCTCTTTGCCTAAATAAAAATGTCTAACAATTGGGACGTCTAACTAATGGGACGTCTAACTAATGGGATATAACCGATCACTTAGATTGTTTCAGGTGTGTCACATAGGTGTCAAGTCTCAAAGGTCGGCTGAGAAAGCCCACGTGACAACTATTTTCATAACGTCCACGGTTCCTAAAAAATCCACTGAGTGATAGATAACAATGAGCAATCAATCAACGTTTTATCAGTTGACCCTTTGAACAAAGTATGTTGTTTTTACATCGGCACTTCACGCCATGATGTGAGTGTATTCCCTTTGTTTTAGTAAACCTAGACATGTAAACACTCACTTTTGACATATCCCCTGTGCAAGGTAATAGTGATTAATCAATCAACGTATTTTCTGTTAATCCTTTCATGACTAGGAACGATCCGTTGATTTACCAAAAAAGTAAATCAACTGATCATTCACCTCTTGCTGGGCTGCCACGTGCATATTACATAACACACATTTCACCCCACTTCAAACCTGGATTTAGATTGAATAATTACCCCAGACACAATAAATGCCAAATGGGAACTTTTGTCAGGTAATGTAAGTGGTGCTACCACTAATTGTACCTGTAATAAATTCATTAACTGAGCATCAAGTGAATGACGACAAATACACAAGTGTAGGGTTATACCAGAAAACGTGGATGACAACAAGGGAGTAGTAATCGTACATGTATTATCGACGCAATCCGAAAATGCTTTCACTGCATTGATACTTTTTTTTATTATTAAACTATAACCATCTGGGGTATTTCAAAATGACGACATCCGATGAGCTCCGCCGTTCTTTTTGTCTGTTTGTTTAGGCTGATGAAATTAATTAACATGTGCCCTTTGTCGAAATCTTTATAGATCACAGTTAACCAATCAGTGTTCAAAAATGCGTAAAACAAATATTGCCTCCAGCCCCCAAGTTGATTTAAGCTGTCCTTGCAGACGGTAGCCCAGTTTCTGGTCACGCTTAGTTGCGTTGCGTATCATCCGGGTACTCACGGGAAAAAAAACAGTAAAAAAGGCAACAACCAGTCCGGGGAATTGCGTTAGATCAGTGCCCCTTTAGGTTGGTGACCGTCTTTCCCCAAGAGATAACGGGTCAGTCGTCACTGCGCCGGAGTGTGCGCTGAATTTACTTCCGTGTTAATGTTAAACTGGTTCCACTGTTGGTATATGTTCAGTACCAAGCTCCTCGCAGCGATAGTCCGTTCGCGGAGCTCTCTATGCTGATACCGAGAGTGTAACGAAGGTGTCACGCGCTGGGAAGGAGCTTGGTTCAGTACGTTTTGGGAGACAGGAGCCCAGTCAATGTTTATGTCGGCCATTTGTCCGACATTCTACCTATATTTGTCGGACTATCGGTAGGATGGTAAAACGCTGTGTATGGGGCACGTGTAATTCCGATAGTCGGTATGCAGATCGATTTTGTGGACAATTTAACCCGTTTCCGAAACCGAAGACCAGACTTGATGCATGCAGGCGCTGGATCAAAGCCTGCGGCAGACGGCATCTGGACATCAACAAAGTAAACAAGCACACATACGTGTGTTCTAAGGTATTTAGATCTATGAAATGCTCATATATTTAGCTATCAATTTTGCACAAACGTTGAATGGAATTTATCCGAAATATTCATAGGTAGACGAACATAAACGTACGAGAATTTTAACAAATTTAGCAAAGTTGTCATTGTGATATGTTGTAAGACAAACATCTTAAATTGTCTCTGAAAGGAAAATATTTGACAGAAAAAGCAGTTGTTAAGTTATCTTAATAAAAAATATGCTAAAAAGGATCCCCAAACTATCTTTATTTTCAGAAACTTAATCGGTAGCAAGACTTTGCAACTATTAGTATTAAATATATCTAGAATACTAAACGAGCTCCTGTGTAATACCAATTTTATGAAACGAGTGAAAAGTTCTGGTATCTGACGAGCAAAAGCCAGTTTCATAAAATTGGTTTTACAGGGAAGCGAGTTTAGTATTTTATTTATTACTTGCCATTTATAACGTTTTTAGAATTATACTGTTGACTGTGAATAGGCTAACGCCTACACGATCCACGGCTTAATCCAATTGAGTTGAACAGAATCCTTCTTCAAACACGTCAAAAGTTGAAACATATGAATTTAATACCATATAATGGTCAACCTTTTGAGGGGCAGTCGGGTAGCCTAGTGGTTAAAGCGTTCGCTCGTAACGCCGAAGACCTGGGTTCGATTCCGGACATGGGTACAATGTGTGAAGCCCATTTCTGGTGTCCCCCGCCGTGATATTGCTGGAATATTGCTAAAAGCGGCGTAAAACCATACTCACTCACTCACTCCACCTTTAGAATTCAGACGTCCGTTCCACAAAAGTATCGTAGCGCAAAGTTTATCGCAATTCACATACTTTAACTTAGAATAACGACTGTCGTTGCGCTACAATATGATCGCCTTGTGGTATGAGACCTTGCACCTCAAAGTTTACAATCACGTCACAATACCCGATGACGTAATCTGTGGAATTTTGTTGCAAGATCCATCGGCGAAACAATGCCATGTGACGTCAGCCTAGCAACAAGGTTGCTGGGGTCATCGAGTGTGCATAAGCTCCTCTCGGTGATATATCATCTCCACACACAATGTCGTTGAATAAGCTAAGGGATGTTTAGAGCTTTCAATATTTGTTCGTGAAACATGTTCCGAGAGTACATAAGCACGCGTTTTGATATTACACAATGTGTAATACAGCTGTATGTTTATTAAACGGGTGATCTCTTCACATGCAAGTAATAAAGACTTGCATGGGCTATATTGGATATATTTGTTACAGGGACTGTACGACAGACTACTAGATCTATTTTGTGTGTCATACCTCATTGATTTTAAAATGTATCTTAGAAGAGTTCAGAATTAGTCTTAGGACTGTACCAAATTTTGTTTACCCCCCCCCCCCCATTTTATGTAGCATCTCTTCTCATCATGCTTATCCACCCCCCGCCCACCTCCCTTTATAAGCCTACATCTAACACTGTTCATGTCCCCCCCACCCCAATAATATATGACCAGTCCATAAGTAATGTTCAAATATATATAAAAAAATTAACTTATAGAACTGAAAAACTGTTCAATTACTTAGAAGTTGACGGATGACAAGGTAGACACAATTTTATGGATAACAACTTGTAATTGAGTCATTTTGTCATGCCCCTCTCCTCTCTAGAAAGTTGTGATATATTTTGCTCTTTCTCTGTGTAATTATTTCTTGACGCCCTCCCCCGTCATAAGTTACCAGTCCCTTTATCAAGTTTTTAAAGGCATTTAAAAATTGGAAGAACATGAAAACATGAAACTTTTATGGATAACAACTCCCTTACTCACTCACTCACTCACTTTATTGAATGTGGTGATGTTCTGGGGATACCTCTTGCCCCTTCATCAGGTGAACATGGAGAATACTTAGTTAGTGTATTGTGTTAATAAATGTACATACTAATATGTTTTCCCAAGGTGGGATTAATGTACAAAGATAACAATATGATGAGGAAAGATTTGTACACGTAACAAACACTTAAAATTTTGCCAGAGTTAGGACAACCTGACCCTAACCTTACAATAGTTACATAAATGATTTTTTAAATACCGGTACTTCAAGCCCGAGATTAAGATTTTTTAAATTTCAAGGCAGGGGTTTATGAGCTGTAGTTTTAGCCAGGAAGTAGCTCTGAAACATTGTTACAAGCAATAAAGACGTTGTTGTCCATGTTATCTGAAAAGTTTCACATGTTTAATGTTGTATATATTTCGGTACAGGTGAACAACAGGTAAACCGTGCTAATATTGCATATCTGTGATAAAGTATTACAGTATCAATCACATAGAATGTGTCCCAGGTTATATAACGCCATAAATATTTTCACTCATCTTTTCATCACTCTATTGGGTTTTTCCCAAAATTAGTGAACATTTGAAGATCTTAAAAAAAGTAAACAATGTTTTAGATGTATAGAACTGTTCGAAATATATGGGCTTCACTCGGAAAGTAAATTTGATGGTAATTGTGTTTCAGAAATTAGCTTCTTTGTACGCAGGATGAAAAAGCTTTATTGGGTATTTACGCGAGCTGTTTTTATACTTATACTTACTTTATTTCTGTATGCAAGTTAATTGAAAGTAATTGCATATTGAATATTTTGGGGGTATTTTACACAAATATGCTGCTTATCTGTAGCTCTGTGTTAATTGCAAACAACATGATCAACAATTTTGTAACATTATTTATTTATTACAATGACCTATTTCCTCTTTAATGTGTTTCATATTTTTGTGTTTTAAGAAACGTTCTTACAAAGAGCTGTATTTTCTTGTGTATAATGCACACTTTTGTCCCAAAATTACCGCTGTGTAGCGCCCTCTGAGAGCGTGGGTATTATAGAATGCACACAATGAGTTTTGATATTTTTCCCGAAAGCAAAGACATTACGCTGTCATGTTACACGGTATATAGCACTTCAAAAGATCTGTACTGAAGCATGCAAATAAGTCCTGTTTTTACCTTTGAAGATAATGTTGTTTGCTTGTACCTACTGATGAATTACCAGCTCATATATTGAGATTTAATAAAGAACATATTACACTCACATCTGTGTCATACTGGTTTTATGAAATGAGTGTCAGAATTCCTGTATTTCCCAAGCAATATCGAGAGTAAGACATTAATTTTCAGCCTGACCACCCGATTCCATTAGGGACCAATCATTTGATAATCTGGGGGGAGTCTGGGATTTTATAAAAAAAAAAAAATTGTCCCTGAAAATTCTTGCAAAAAAATCATTCTACTTCAGACCTTTGAAAAAAAAGAAATTTCTGCTCTTAAAATTACATTGTTGCAAGGTGTTTTTCTTTTTCTTTTAAATCAGGCTCATAGTTTTAGTAAAAAAAATATCTAATCTTGATACAAAAAGTTTAAAATTAACAAGAGTCTGCTTGTCCGAGACTTGTAAAATTCAGGAAGAACTAGTGACATACCGGTAGTCTACTATCGGTACCACTTTTACAATTAAGTAGATGGCAACTCTGCAGCAGATGATATTATCAGACTAATGAAAATAATTACTAATCCGGTTATTTATTTGCTTTCATTTTTTTATGATTTTTTTTTTTACTTTCAGTAAGTTTTGTTAGCATTATCATAAATGATCAGATAACAGATTTTCAAAGTATTTTTTCATTTCAGAAACAGATTTTTTAAATATGTTGCAGATATCCAATGTTGAAAATATCGTCACACATGCAGGCACATTCTGATCCTGAAATTCATCCTTGTGTATTATATTATGTGCATATAACAATGTCTTTTTTTGGGTCAATAAGTGATAAAATCGACAAATATCTAAATAAACATATCAATAGGATCAACAACCTGAACAGTACAATTACATCCTTTCAGCACTTTGAGAATGGTGTCGGCCCCACTGGGGAGCACCCTGACCCTGTGGCTGCAGATGGCGCTGACCCTGTGTTGCGTAGGTCGCCAAAAAGGAAGACACCTGTACAAGCTATTAGGTTTGTTGATACCCGATTGAGACTTCAAAAGTTGATTTTTTTAAATTTTTATTTTTTTAAATTTTATTTTAACGCCGCACCCTAGGCCAAAGAATATGTGCAACTGCATTGTAATGAAAACAGCTGAGGTCACAGTGTGATGTTTGTTTGTTGGTTTGTTATTTAACGCCGCACTCATCAATATTCCAGCTATATTAAGGCGGTCTGTAAATAATCGTGTCTGGACCAGACAATCCAGTGATTGACATTATGAGCATCGATCCACACAATTGGGATACGATGACATGCATCAACCAAATCAGCGAGCCTGACCACCCAGTCCCGTTGCTTGCCTCTTACGACAAGCATAGACACTTTTTACAGCAAGCATGGCTACTGAAGACCTATTCTACCCCGGGTCTTCACGGGTCTCAAAAGTTGATATGAAATTAATATATTAAGTAGGCAATAAGGCACTTCAATCAAATAATAAGGATTGTAGATATGGTGGAGTAGGCATTGAAAGAAAGAAGACATTTTGTTATATTCATTATTTAGTTTGACAGTTGTAGCAGAGGCGATATTTTGTGGAAAACCCTAACATGATCTGCTCTTTGTGATAAATTCCTGAACTATTTGCACTAAATATGGGTTTGAAACTTAGGCAGTACATTTACTTGGTATTCAAGTCAGTATTGAAAATGACAGCCTTCGTTTTCATTATATCATGGCCTGGCAACAATGGCAGTTGTTACAAAGACTGCAACAATCTCTTTCCCCTTAGTACTTGCCACTGTTGTGGCAGGCTGGTACATGTACAACTAATGTGGTACTGTCAAATGCGACTGTGGAATCCCTGTAGGTACTTGACTAATCCAACCCTGCAGCTTTTTTGTTAAGAACTGGACGGCAGCCAGATGGGCCCAATCAGTTTAAAATTTGTCCGGTTTAAATGTCTTGAAAGATTATTTTTATAATTGTTAATAGAAAATTAAATAGAATAAAATTCCCATTGAAAGCATGGAATTATGTTTCTCTAGCAGAAAGAAACAGAAATGGAAAATTAGCTGAATCCCTACACCACCAATGGAACAGTCACCCTCCTGTTCTCTCCCCCGACGTTGTGACCATATATCTTGTTGCTGCTAACTTCTGCATTACAAGTCTATGTCAGCCTGTTATAGTCACTGGAACACTTTGGCAATCAGTATTGTTGTTTACAGCATTTCTCAGTTACTAACTCTCTCATGACTTTCTCGAACATGTTTGATGCATTACTGTTTCAGGATGGATGGAACATCTATTATCCTCCATGATGCTGAATTAGAACCCTGTCTGAAACAAGGTGTCAATAAGTTGTACAAGGACCAGGTTCTGTGTGATGTGACCTTGACCTCAAATGATGGGGTTGACCTTCAAGCTCATTGGCTGGTTCTTGCAGCACATTCAGGTTTTCTTCAGCATGTAGCAGTCAACCAGAGCATGAAGCATTCCATGATGTCTGACTCAGGCAAATTGAAACTGGGTATGAATAAAACTATCAACTTTGTCTTGTAATCTTACTTCTTTCTACAAAGAGTGCTGGAGAAGTGTAGTGATTCAAGCATTACCGGTATACATTCAAATGTATTTCTTCCTGAGAAAGAATTGTTCATGTTTGAGAGTATAGGTTGTCAGATGATAGGCACGTTTCTATGTAGCTGATAACACATAAGATCTCACCTCTGTTACCTCCAAGTAACTACGAAGACCCAGGTTTGATTCCCCACTTGGGTACAATGTGTGAAGCCTATTTCTGGTATCCCCCATCCTGATATTGCTGGAATATTGCTAGAAGCGGCATAAAAACATACTTGCTCATAACAAGCACAAACTGGTACACAGTCATAACATCTGTGCTCTTTGTTTTTAGTAAGGTTCATTTATTGATAATTTGTTGTATTATCAGTAGTAGAACAGTACTCCTTTTTTTCAGACATTGAGTCCAAGGTTCTGAAACTGATGGTGGACTATCTGTACTGTGGGGAGCTGGTCGTTACCAAGGACTGTCTGGACAAGGTGAAGCAAGCCCTCAAGGTTCTCCAGTTGTCCAGAGCTGCGGACCTTCTGCAGCAGGCCTGTTTGTCAGAAACATCACAACTAACAAACACCAAGGAGCAACCACATGTCCCAACTCAGCGAACCCTCCTCCCAAAACCGCAACCCCTCGTCCCAAAACAGCGACCCCAAGTCCCAAAGAAGTTTGCCATTGATAGCACACTATTGCAGCCAGCTGGTTCACCCTTGTCCTCTCCCCACCAGTTTAAACCTATTATTTTATCTGTGGAATCCCTGAAAGGTAGTCCAACAACAGCACTGGCAAATCCCTTGTCTAAGAGCACAAACTTACACATACCTCACATGCAAGGCAGGTCATCCTTACTAGATTGGTCTCATGGACAATCCCATGGCAGCACTGGGAATGGTGGTCATCTGCCAGGTGTTCCTGTGGACAAATCCCCTGGAGAAGAATGCTCTTTGAGAACTGTCAAGAACAAAGGCTGCAGCACTTTCTCTAAGCACCCTTGTGTTTCTCCTGAAGACAATGATGAATGTAAAACAGCTCCATCTAGTGGAGGAAAAACTGTTCAATCCTGGAGAAAGGGGTTATCCAAATTGGTGGTTGGATCAACAATATCAAATAAATCCAATAACCATCCTGGTATGGTTTCAAGTGGTTCTTTCAGTCCTACAGGAGACCAAAGTAATATGAACCTAGATCTTGTGAAGACTGAACACTCTTATGCTGAGTCTGATGACCTCGATTACACCATATATGAAAATATGGACACCTCTGATACTGATTCTTGTCAAGGTTCTCTAGTTAGCGAGGGAGATGCTTTTCCGGATCAGGATATGTCTTCATCAGCACAGAGTATATCTTCATCACCTCAGAGTACATCTTCATCTGCTCAGAGTATTTCTTCATCACCTCGGTGTAGATCTTCATCAGCACAGGGTCCATCTTCTTCAACACAGCATACGTCTTCATCAGTACAGGATATATCTTCATCAGTACAGGGTCCATCTTCTTCAACACAGCATACGTCTTCATCAGTACAGGATATATCTTCATCAGTACAGGGTCCATCTTCTTCAGCACAGAGTACATCATCTTCAGCACAGAGTACATCTTCTTCAGCACAGAGTACATCTTCTTCAGCACAGAGTACATCTTCTTCAGCACAGAGTACATCTTCATCACCACATGGTACATCTTCATCAGCACAGTGTATATCTTCATCAGTACAGGGTCCATCTTCTTCAGCACAGAGTACATCTTCTTCAGCACAGCATATGCCTTCATCAGCACAAGGTACATCTGCTTCAGCACAGAGTACATCTTCTTCAGCACAGAGTACATCTTCTTCAGCACAGCGTAAGCCTTCATCAGCACAAGGTACATCTGCTTTAGCACAGAGTACATCTTCTTCAGCACAGAGTACATCTTCTTCAGCACAGCGTATGCCTTCATCAGCACAAGGTACATCTGCTTCAGCACAGAGTACATCTTCATCAGCACAGGGTACATCTTCTTCAGCACAGCGTACATCTTCCTCAAGTTCTGCTCACAACGATCAAACCAAAGCAAAAAGATCTGTCAATGCTGAAGAGTGTCTTTATGTTGGAAACCCCCTCACCTCAAAACTTCAAAGCCACCCAACACAGGAATCAAAGCCATATCACAAATCCAGTGGTGCATTTACAAGAAAGTATTTACATAGCCAGAATGCCCATGAACAAGACAAGACAGACACAGCATCCAATTTCCCATGTAAGTTGTGCGAGGAAACATTTAAAAACCTAAGTGACTTGAAGTATCATTGTTTATCAAAGCATTTGTCTACAGCCATGAAAAGACCAAAGTTGAATATTCATGTGAAATCTTCAAGAGAACCTACAGCCTCTCCAAAGCAATGCAGTGATGGCAGAAATAGAAGCTCTGCATGCTCTAGGAGAGATGAGCTGCAGACTGAGGTCTACCCTGATCAGAAGGAAGAGTGCTTTGGTCAAGAAGAAGAGTGCCCTATTCAAGAGGAAGAGTGCCCTATTCAAGAAGAATGTTGTGGTCTAGAGGAAGACAACCATAATCATGAGGAAATCTGCCCTGGCCAGCAGAAAGAGTTCTCTGGTCTGGAGGAAGAAGAGTGTAGAAGAGAGGGAAGGATCTCTAAAACAGTGGATCAGGCAGATGACAATGTACAGTGTATACCAGTCTATTAGCATGATGAGTATAAGCTAAGCCTTGAGGTCTAGATATAGAGAATCTCACCCAAGTGTCTTTTGATATCAAATATATCAACACGAGTTGATAAAAGTGGAAAAACTCCGGGGCTTGTCGAGGTTTTTTGCCACTTTTATCGACGAGTTTTTATATATTTGATATCAAAAGACACGAGGGTGAGATTTTATTTATCATCCAACATCATTCTTCCAACTTTTTCAATTAGTAGACAGTAATCAGCAGTGTCTTAAGTGTAAAAAGTCATGCTAACAACTTCAGTAGCAGAGCCATTAGTGATGTCATTTCATTGTGACGTCATGGTCACCAGTGACGTCACAATGGTCTGCAAAGCATTGTGATGTAATTTCATTGCAGCGATATCTACAGTGTAGATATCGCTTGATCTAATCCAAGCGATATCTCCTGTGGGAGCCAGTTTTGGATGATAAATGTGTATCAGTCTGTAGGGTGTAGGGGATGGGGATGGAGAATGGGTTGGCTTATCAAGAGAATAAATATTTCAAGAGTTTTTCCAGTGTCAGAGGCACAGGGGAGATAACTGGGTAACCATCTACTATTTGGGCCCTCCAGATTCATTCCGGATTGTAACAATCTGTTTTTCACTAATATTATCACCAAGGGTGCACATGTTTTAGAATTGAAGTGATTGAAGTAAACAAGATAATGAGACACTTCAACATGATCAACAACCAAGTGCCCCTGACTAGCAAATTTGGAAAAATCATTATTTTGTTAAATATTTGATTTTTTAAAGTTCTTTTACCCCCGTAAATTCAGAGGCTGTGTTAGGATTATTTTAACATTGTTCTTGGAGATTGCATTCAATACGATAACATTAACTAAGCATTACAACCTCTTCCTATGTATTTCTCCTGTTATCAGGAAAAAACAGGTTATTTCTACAAGCCATAAAATTAGCTGTTATGTATATGAACATAAATTGGAAACTTTACATTCCATTTTGGGAATATTTAATGAATTTGCTGAAGACTTGGGGCCAAACATCTCCCTGACATGAAGATTCTCTTTCATGTGTGGTGCTTCTTCTGTTTTCAGTCACAAGGAAGCCAAGCCGGACAGACACCTGCTGATTCTTCAAGTACCCAGCTTCCCATTACCAGCAACAGAAATGGCAAGAGACCCCGTTTGACCAGTGATGCAACAATACAGGAGGGGATCCATATTTCATGTCTGAACAAACCGAGGCATCCCAGCACAAATTGTGGTGAGCCATTTCATCTTGAAAGTTAAACAGAGCTACCTATTGATCCTGGTCAACACATGGTGGGTTTGTATTCACAACGTTTGCACCACCGTTGTGAATACACAAGCGGTATAGTAGTAATGCAGAACTCCAGATAACTTTTTGAACAATTGAGTTTTTACTCTAGGGTTTCTATTTTAATTGGGTTATTACATTTTTCATTGGGTAACCAATATGTTTTCGCTCATCTATTCATCACTCTATTGGGTTTTTCCCATAATTAGTGAATATTTTACGATTTAAAAAAAAATTAAATAATGTTTTACATGTATATAGCTGTTCCAAATATAAAGGCTTGACTTGGAAAGTAAATTAGCTGGTATTATAAATTGTGTTTCGGAAATTAACTACTTTGTACACATGCTGAAAAAACTTCATTGGGTATTTACACATGCTGTTTTAATACATTTGACTTTTTCATTTAATGCATGCATTTTTTAACGCAAGTTAATTGAAAGTAATTGGGTTTTGAATATTTTGGGTGGTTATTTTACACAAATACGCCGCTGATCTGTAGCTCTGGTAATGAGTGTCTATTGTAAGTCAAGTCATGATGATAGGCCGTGGAACTCTCATGGAAGTCCAGTGAGATCTACTCCATGCATGAGCTGTGTGCAATCCTGCCATTGCCTGATTTTGAAGCAGTGTGTAGATTAGATGGTTGCAAAGCTATGGCACATGTTGTAAGAGTAATATTGCTGTTTGTGCAATGTAATCTGAGCACTTATTGGTCTGAGCACTTGCTGGTTGCCCTCTCGCTGAAACTAGGCCGTCACTTGATTTGTTGGTAAGAGTTGTGACTGCACCACTAACCGGCCATATATATTCTCAGGTGATAGTGGAACAAAGGAGACACAATTTATGGATGATAACATCTTCATCTTACTGTATTGGCGATGTTTCAGTATAGATCCTTATGCCGTTGTCAAGCTTGACTTAGTCATGTGTCAACTTAATTGAAATGCCTGTCAAACAAATAGTGGAACGTTTATACAAACCCATGTAAATTGACAATGTTGATTGATTTGAATATATATGGTGGGGGGACTCACAGGGCCCAGTCTTCTAAGGCGCCGTAGTTAGCTGAGTTGTGTCCTTCGGGCACACCAGAACCATATGATTGTGGGTTTGAATCCCTGTTCACCCCGTTTATGTTTCTAGGTTTGTCATCACCATACCCCACCTTTTGGGTTTCACCAAAGCAAAGTGGTAAATGTCTGAGACCTGCGTCCCTTCAGGCTGTCCTCCCACATTAAACTGACATGCTTAATAACTGGAGTACTGTTAAATTCACTCTCTCTGAATATATATGGGTCCATGAAATTGAAGAGAAAGAAACAATATAATGGGCCCTTGTGGGCCCATGTGAGAAAATCATGTTTTTAATTTATTATTTTCTACACAGGTCAAGCACAACCAACTCCAGACTTGAAGAAACCTGGAAAAAAGAAGAAGAAAGTAGAGGGTACTATACATGACTATATAGCAGGGGGGTACTATATTGAAGGAGGTGCTGTATTGTAGAGTACCTGAAAGCATATATAGAGCAGAAGTACTGTAGAGCAGGGCATCAGTGGAGGCACTACATTGATTGCAAGATGACACAAAATGGCTTGGAACCAGAAACTAAGTCCTACCCTTCTAAGCTGGAGCTCTTCAAGCGTCTGTTACTCACAGACAAGTCGAACAAGCAAATGGATTCCTCCTCAGGAGAAGGAGAATGGATGGTGTGTAGACGAAATACCATCATCTCTACTTTTGGTGTGAATTTAATAACTTACATGACATGTTTTCGACATGAGAGAAATGGCCAGGCTGTATGTTATTGTGAGAGAAATAAATCCCGGTCATCGAAGTTCTTTTCCTAAATAAATTCTGGTCCCTGATCTGTTTGTCTTAATCACTGAGGCAATCAAGAGAGTATGCAACGATTTATGACTAGATCGAACCTTCACAGGGTCGCCACAACAATCAAAACAATGGAAACATTTGACACCATCACAAACAAAGAAGGTAAATAAGAGCGACAAAACGGTTTCCATAGCCACAGCTGGAAAGGTGATGGCCTTGCCTTGTGTTCTGGGATGTGTTATATTGTGGACAAAAGGCCAGACATTAATGAGGTGTAATGAGGTATAACGTCACGTCCAAGATTATTGCACTTACATAGCGATGTGCATGCATGACCTCACTCACTACTTGTAAACACTTAACTGGAATCATCAAATCAAGCCGTTTGGTATGCAGGATAGCTTGTAGTAGAAAGTGCTTAGAAATGTTTCAGGTTTACAACCTTGGACATGAATGATGTCTTATCTGCTTTGAAGGAAAGCTACATATATGTTAGATGTCAAACCATCATTTGCCATTGTAACCATGGTAACAGAGTCTGCAACAGGAGTTCCTGTTTCAAAGATTGCATGCTGTATTTCAAAAAAAATTCATTTGAATTCTGCCTTATTGTTACTAGTTTATTATAAGGAAAAAACTTGTGGAAAATCTGAACAAAAATTCCAGCAATTCTCCAAAGTGTGTTAAATTATTGTTTGTGTTTAATAAACACATACCACTTTGACCTTGTTTGGTTACAATTTAGATGAAGACTTATTGATTTCATCTTCAAGTTTTATTCTTCCAACCAGCCTTGTCTTCATTGAGGCTGCAGCTTCTGAATGCCTGTTAAGACGATGTGTATGTCACTGGTAATAAGATTGCAGGACACTATGGAAAATGTTTGATGAATGCAACCAGACATCAAAGTAGAAAGTCACTATGCCTCGAACAAACTTCCTGAGACATATATTTGCACATCGTTCTGATCATGTTCATTCTGGTTTGACAGTGTAATTATCCTGCCTACTACAGTAGGCCTTTATACAGAAGGTTCCAGCTTCCAAATCTCCAGCTGTAGCCTGGAGATGCATGGTACTGCCTGTGATGTCAAGGGACAGATCCAAACTGTTTAAGTCAGTAATAAGATTTATGTAGTTGTTGCAGTATTACACGTTTTTAGCTGGTTGAGGGCATGGGTGGCCCAGTCATCTAGGCACCTCAATTTGCTTGCATCCCTTGGGTGTGCCAGAAACCTATGGTGTGGGATTCATTCCCCAGTTTGGCCTGATTGTGTTTCTAGGTATGACAACACCATTCCCATGCTTATGTGCTTTGTCGAAGTGGTAAATGTTGAAGACCTGCATCACTTTGAGCTTTCCTCCCACATCAAGCTGACACACATTGATAATGGTTGTGAAATCACTCAGCCTGTCTGTTAAACTATCCATTAGACATGCCCAAAACTGAGTGTTATTATATTGAATCTCACGATAACATCTGAAAAAATACTGAGAGAGAAAGGGTATAGAAACAACACAGCCGTCAGTCTTAGAAACTTTGACATGTCCTCCCTGTAAACCAAAATGCCTGTGCGTTAACACTTGAATTCAACTTATAGAATGTTCTTCCAGGGTCTCACAATCACTGGTCTTCCATCACGTGGTTGGGAAAATTCTAGCACATTCTAATTCTACCTTCCTAACTCCTGGTCATATACTACCTAACGTACTCAATAAAAAATAAATATCTATAAGAATATCTAAAGACCTGTTGGAATTATTCAAACTGTAGTCATATGTAAGTCTATAATAGTTGGCAAGTCTAGATTCCTGCAGTTTCTGAAAATGAAGTGTCTCTTGGCTTCTTTTCATTATATTTTATTGAAATAATTTAATAACTGTTTCTCTCTGTAAAATGTTTTCATTTCAGAGATCTGATGTAAGTCAATTATTCAGTATCCAGCATCAATATCATTAGGAAATTAACTTGGTTGGGTGTACTTGCATGTATATTAATATTAGTATGTTAGAAGGCCATCAATCATAATATAAAACCTCTTCGGAGTTAATCATTTGGAATGTTACAAACATATATTTCTCAGTGTCTGTTAACATGGATTCTAGAACAAGTAAACATGGATATATTTATTTTTTTATAACCAGACATGGGAACAAAGACTTTATTGATAATCCAAATCAGGGGATTATTACTTTTGAATAATTCTTAACAATATTTCCTTGTTACCAGTTTGAACAACAGAATAAAAGATCATGGAAAAAAGGTTTCACAAAATATTGAGTGAACCAGAAAAATATCAATAATAATTTATTGTATGGGTACTGGTATTTTTGTATTAGGACTGTAGGCTAGTTAAAGTCGACCCTCACAAGTGAATTTTTAAAATGTTTAAAAATTAAAAGGTATACTGTTATGCATGTGAAGGTTTTTATCCATAATACAGTCATGACAGTTAAAGAAAGGGTAGTTTTCTATAGACACATGCATGGAGCCTTGTTCCCCTAAGGTTAAACCAAGACATATCTTGCCTTAAAGGGAATTGTCTGTATAACTCGACCACATATGTAAAAGGATAGACTGTTTACATGAAGATCATGACTTTTAAACAAAAGGTAGCTTCTTTAGATACATTTTTTACCTCTGGGAGTGAGTCATGATTGACACATGTGAGAGACGGAGTAAGCAAGTCCCGAGAATTCCCCCTCCTTGTCACGTCTATTGCGCAACACCCCTTCATTTTTCCAGTGTCTTGTATATGTGTGTCAAGGTTACATCAATCTCTTCTATTGACAGCATATTTATACCTGGCATGACTGGGGGATTCTTTGCCTCTTTTACTACAGACACAAGAGCATGTCTAACCAGAGGCTTGCAATTCAGCACACCTCCCCCCTATTTTACAGGAGGGGCATACACATGTGCTTGTCAAGTCATGAGAATTTACACCTCACTGGTCAGAGATGTTATCTGTGCTAGGCTGTTACGGGTTATATACACTTGTGTTCAGTCACTCAACTGGGGAAGAAACTCCAGTATACTTTAGAAGTGGCATGGAGATTCAGTAGTTTGTTTGTAGTTTAACGCTGCACACAGCAATATTCCTTCTTTATGACGGCTGTTTGTAAATAATCAAGTCTGGACCAGACAATCCAGTGATTGACATCTATCCAAGCAATTTTGATACGATGATATGCATCAACCAAGTCAGCAAGCCTGACCACCCGATCCCGTTAGTCGCCTTTTACGACAAGCATAGTCGCCTTTAACGGCAAGCATGGGTTGCTGAAGACGTATTCTACCCCGTATTTTCATGGAGATTCAGTAAACAACCCAGAAAATGTGTATAATTTCCAGTGTTATCTTGATAAATCGAGTTGAAATACCAAATAAAAGACTTACATACCAGTACTTCTTTGTTAACAATTTAGCAGCCAAGTGTAAATGGGGAGGCTTTTAAGTTTGTCTTTTTTTGTCACTGTCATAACAAGGGTCAAGGTCATGGCCTGAAGAAATGTTTGTTTATTGCTCAAACTCAATTTACTGTAGGACAATAAATCTTGATACATGAGTTTCTGAGTGAACAACATTGTATGTTCGGTCACTGTGAGGACAATCATAATTTTACTAATATTTAAGTCACTTAATGCCCTTGCCTGGGGAAGATGACAAATATGATGAAACATGGTCAATTGAAAATACTCTGGTTTATTGTTGGATTACAGTAACTAAATGGTATTTTTGCAAGTTACTACATGTTTGGATACTGAAATACAATAATAAAAATATTGTCTTTACATTCTACATTCTCATAAGCAATGTACACTAAAACAGTTATTATATAACAAATACATAACAACATCATTTATATACAGTCGTGTAAGGTGCTATATTTAGGCAATCCAGAAACCTATGGTCATGGGTTTGATCCCCGTTTGCCTGATTATTTCTATTCTAGGTTTGTCAGCACACCAGTGCTGGTGGGTTTCATCAAATTGATAAACATCCTGCATCACTTCCCTCCCACACCAAGCTGACACGCCAGGATATACCTGAAATACAGTTCAGGGTGGCGTTAAACCAAACTCGCTTACATTTAATAACAGGATAACTGGTGAGGTGGTATTTCTGTGAGCACTCCGCACAGGGGTCCTGTCAAAACATCCATCAAGCTGTAAGTGTACTTCAATATGCAGTACAGACAGTACAAAGTTAAGTACAGACTAATCTCATTAAAATCAGATCTTAGTGCTTGCTACTGCTACGAAAAGATCTGAGGACATCCCATTTTACAGGTTATGGCAGAACAACTTTTCGCGAACTTTGACTGACCAATGAAATGGCTGACAGGAAGTTGATAAGTCAATCAGAAAACAGCTTCCTCAAGCTTTATTTCACTAGTTTCGAAACTGGCGACTTCCATTCCGGACTACACTTTGAAAAAATATTTGGACAAAATTTGAAAAATTAACAAACAAAATGTCTTGAATGTCTAATAGATGTCTTATAGATGGCCAAGATTGTATGGCAGTACTTCCCCTGAGCTATGAAAAGTCTCTTCAATTTCAAATGTTTATCCCATTGAAGCAAGGGAAAGACGATTTTATGTCATCCGGCATGTCTCGTTAACCGTTACAAGGTCGCATGACTAGAAAACACATTTTGTGATCTTGTAAGCAATGCTCTGATTGGTCGGATGAAAGGTCGTTCTGACGTGACCTGTAATGGGTTGTCCTCTGATCTATGTGTTGTGGTAGTGAGCACTAACATAATAATAACAATAATATATACACTCATATCGCACCAACATTCACAGTAAAGTACGCTCTGTGCACTTGATCTGATTTGAATGAGATTGAGTA
Organism: Haliotis rufescens; assembly: GCF_023055435.1. Lineage (NCBI taxonomy): Eukaryota > Metazoa > Mollusca > Gastropoda > Lepetellida > Haliotidae > Haliotis > Haliotis rufescens. The sequence continues at coordinate 62,146,891 of NW_025964112.1, read as the reverse complement.
GGGACATCTAGCAACTAAATCAACTTATGTCTTACAGCTTCAATGAACTGTCGACAAGACCAAACAGATTCAGTCTCCCTTAAAAAGTAATCACATAAAGGTGCACAAGTTGTGCAAGGACAACAAAATCAGCTACATTATTGCATAGTATGCTACTCCACCTTTGATAGGGATATCTTTATTTTCCCATGATACTCAAAACTGATTCTCATGTCATGTGTTTTTTTAATCAGAATGACATCTCGTTAACCCCGTCAAAAGTTGAGTAGTATATTTCATATACATGTGCGCATGGTTTCAAGATCTGCTCATCCCATGTTTGACCTGATTCTTTACCGAACTAGTACTTGTGCGTTTCACCAAAGTGGTTACCGTAAATCACCTGTATCACCTACTCCAATATTAAACTGAGATATACTACTCAAAAGAAGTTAAGGAACACCCGAGTTGTTCATATTACTATAGGTATCTGTCATGGCAAGCCATATATAACAAACAAAACATGAATCAGATGAATGTATCATGTGCTGCAATAAGATACGAGGCTTCATTCTGCTATAACAGCTTCATCATGTGACAGTTATTATTTGTGTTTCAGATACTATTTTTAGCTGTTGTTCACAGGGAGTGCCATTTTGTCAAATGCCTTTGCACTGTCCCAGGCAATATGTGTCATTTTTAAAAATTTGCTTCCTAATATCAATTCAAAACTACTCAACATATTTACATTTCTAACCAGGAATCTGACAAGGAAACCAGTAACACAATGCAGCCAATGAAAGACAAAATTGGGATCATTTTTCGGTCAGTAAATCACAATCAAGTAGCTTTGTTGAAAAATAGTTTCCCACAATACATGACATGAAGTTATACATTCTATAAAGTATTCACGCTGTCCATTTGAGCAAACAGATTGCCTTCAGCTGCCAGTGCCTCGCAACCTGCTCATCCTGACCAGTAAACAGAGTTTACTCCAAACATTTTGTATATGATCTAGGATTACCGCACAGGCCCTACTGATGTAACAAATTAAAGGTTTAAGAACATAGTAGGAAGAATGTTGGCACCCATGTTTAAAATCATCCAAAGATATCACTTTTGTGATGGCAACCATTTCCCATGCACTATTGGTCATATTTCAAAACATAACTGTCTTTGATATTGTGACACATAGACATGATACATATCAAATGAAAGCTCTTTTTATACCCTCTCTATTGATATATAATAACAAATCAAAAGGAAAATTACAAGTCAGAAACTGTTTCTAATATACATAACTGTCTGCACTGAATTGCATATATTGTTTATACCATATCATGAAAACAACATCAGATCTGGAAATATGACTGAGAGCAAATGAGAAATGGCGCCCACTACCCAAACATATCAGTTTCTTACATTAGCCTACATTCCACAACTGACATTTTAAAAGGAACTAATCTCCAGACAATTGATAATTCTAGCAATTGGGATTGCAGTTGTGCAACACATTGTCCACTAACGAGAACATAAAATCTTCTATTGCATATTTGGGCAGTTGGGTAGCCTAGTGGTTGAAGCATTCGCTTGTCATGCTGATGACCCGATTCCAAACAGGGGTACAATGTGTGAAGCCCATTTCTGGGGTCCCCCGCCATGATATTGCTGGAATATTGCTAAAAGCAGCGTAAAATCATACTCAATCACTTACTCTATTGCATATCAATCTAGTAGTGAATGAAAGCCCTGGGTACACAGACACAAGGTTTCATAAAGGCACAGCATCTGAACCCAGACTTGCAATGAGCACCACTCTGTTCAGCGTAGTCCTTCTGGACAGTGGAAAGACACTTATGAATCTCCAGTCTTTGATCATCTTGTCTCCGGTATATTAATCCATCAATGAATCCTAAAATCCTTTCTAAATTAAACAGAAAAATCTAGATATTTAACTTAAAGCTAACCCACCAGAAACAGCTTCAAACCCGCATGACTTAAAAGAAATTGAGCCACAAAATTCTATGGTGTTTGTGTAAAAAAACATACATAGAAAATTCATTCAAGATTATTTCCTAAAAAAATCATGCATACTTCACAGTAAATCGACGGGTGACTGCATTGCAAAACATATCATATCAAGACCTCATCACACTGAGATGTCAAAACAAAACATCTTCTTATAACCTGACTCAACATTCACACTGAGATGTCAAAACAAAACATCTTATGACCTGACTCAACATTCATCACACTGAGATGTCAAAACAAAACATCTTCTTATGACCTGACTCAACATTCACACTGAGATGTCAAAACAAAACATAAATGCTTCACAACGCAACATCATAAGGAAATTACACCACAAAATTCAACAGGTACAAAGCAAAAGTACAAGACCTAAGTAATGCAGAATGAAGCATATGTTGACCAAAATTTTCCACAAAGGCAAGTAACTCTTGCAGTTTTACCTTCTGTTTGTTTGTTTGGACATTTTGTCATGGGTGCTCAGCCCATAACTTGCTATGATACCATCCATTGTTCTTGTTCATGATATTTCAGAAGATGCAAACGTGTGTGTGTGTATCCGTTTGTTTGTGTGCATTTGAATGTGTGTGTGCATGTGTGTGCATATATGTGACTGTATGTAAGTGCATGTGTATGTGTGTGCATGTATGTGTGTGTGGGCATGTTTCAACAATCAACTTCCGTTCACACTTGATTGAAAGTACCTTCAAAGGGCCATAACTCATGCAATTTTGATATGTTATTGTTTTTTACTGCATTCACTAAATGTTTTGCATTCAAATTTATATACTTTGGATGTTTTTGTTTGAACTCACTTACAGGATGGTTTGTCATGGTCAAGCTAATCTCTAACTGATGCATGACACAGACACAGACACAGACACAGACACAGTGTCTGCATGGAAAGAAGATCGGTGGTTCGAACCCTGACTGCATCATACCAATGACGTTAAAAGATGGTACTTGTTGTTTCCCTGCCAGGTGCTTGGCATTAAGGGGATTAAACAAGGACTGGTCAGCTTGGAATCAGTATACTGTGCCTGAGTGGGGTATCCATGTTAAACTGTGGCATGGTATCTCAGTGGGATAGCACAATAAAACCGGCAATAAGTGCAATAATCTTGAATGCAACATTTAACTCAATTTCACCTCACCTCATGTGCAATTGATGCAAATATCAAAAGGTTTGGAAAGAAGAACGTTACAAGTCAGTATTTGAAGGAGTAGTATTTGCTTTCAATATTTCCTTGTCAAGTCAAAATAATATACCCGTTGTTTCTTTCTTTTCTACCCTGCCCGTTTGATTCCAACTCTGTACTGTCCACATACAGAGTAGTGAACACGTTGAGTAACAGTTCAATCATAATATCTGACCAAGAGGAAGTCTTTCAGTGTTTGAGGTAATGGAAGTTCATCTATGGTTGTCAGCCCCTTCAGTGTGAGCGAGTGACGTAAACTTCCTCTACAAAGTCGTTTCAGACTTTTCGGGTTGTACATCTCCTTGTAGAGCCAGTCCCGGAACACAGGGACCCGGTCACACAGCATCTGGACAGCTTCACTGGTGAGGAGGCTGTAGCTTCTGTCACAGTCAGCCATCAGCAGCAGCTGCAGCACTCGGAGCTTGCCCTGAGCCACAGCATTGTCTAGAGGCGTTCTACCTGCACAGGAACAACATCGACAGGAGATTAGTTTGTATTCTCTTTACAAGTATTTGTCATATGTCCATGTTGCTAGTTACTCTTTGCCCCGACATGATACCTTCCTGAGTAAAGATCTGTGGACACCACCATGAGAACTATTACCCGGAGCACGTGCGGTTGGATGTTAGCCTTCCACCCCCAAGTAAAATGATTTTACTATACTCTCGTCCAGGGGTGATGTAGCTCACTCAAATCATACCTCAGGGTTGTCATTCAATTCCATTATTATAGAATGAATATGTCACACAATAGTCCTCAGACATGTTCTTGTTGCCTGCTAATATCTCCAGAATAACACAACACACAGCCAGATGATGTAATGAAAGCACAGTAGTGTTCCAGTTTGAATCTGAACGTATCACTTTGAATTGAGGACCCTTTAGAGAGGACCTCTCAGGTCAGTGGGGATCTCGAACTGACTCTCCAAACTCTGACAACTAACAAAATACTATAATCCTAATTCTTTGTTCTCTTTGTCTTTCTCTATTTTTACCAGTGCCAAAAATGAAAAGAGTCATGTCTCTTTGTTCCAGTAGTTGCAGCTGTGAAAACACCTTGGAATAGAATTATTTATGAGCTATACTCAGAGGTCCTTGTTATCCTTTGTTATACATTTCCAATAACAAAATCAATATGAAATTCTGAGTTACAGAATTTCATAACATGTTAGTATTCGAAATATATATATCAAGATGTATATATCAAAATATCCTGGTTACAGAACCCTGAGCCACCTTTGACCAGCTAATCTAAATGAAGGATTCCTGGGTTCCTTAGCCAATCAGATGTGATTTAATGATTTTATGATTTAATTTGATTTCTTTACCACCTCTATTCGGAGAGTATCTATTTTTTAACAAAAGAATACCCACGCAGAACACAGATATTCCTTTGTTGGTATTTAATGTTGGGTGCAGATGCCATGGAGGAGAAACAACAGGTGTACAAAATATCCACAACAACTTAAGGGCACATTCTGTGAATAATCAAGTCTGGACCAGACAATCAAGTGATTGATGTCATGAGCATCGATCTACACAATTGGAATAAGATAATATGCATCAAACCAAGTCAGCGAGCCTGACCACCTGATCCCGTTACCGCCTCTTACGTCAAGCATAGTCACCTTTTACGGCAAGCATGGGTTACTGAAGACCTTTTCTAATCCAGACCTTCATGGGTCATTTATATATTGAATTAGCTGTTTTATATGACTGTATAGAACTTACCAAATCTATCCTTCAGATCTGGGTGAGCACCATTTTGAAGGAGGAGTTTGGCAATATTTACACTCTGTCCATCATTGGTAGCCAGGTGAAATGGTGTTACACAACCGCTGTCTACCTGGAACATGGAGGAACTTGGATGAAAATGTTGAATGGTGAACAAATATTGCCAGTGTAAATGTATCATGGAAAAGGTTTGTAAAAACTGTTCAATGAGAATAAATAGTACAAAGGAATAATTTCATTACAGGAACAGATACTCCACACTTTTTGCCACATCACAGAAGTGGGATGAACAAAACTAACCTCTATATGTTATATTGTGTTTCATGGCACTATTGAAGACAACATTATTAATTATTTGTTGATCAGATATTTGTCTACCAAGACAATAGTAAAACTATAAAACTGTTTGCAAGTACCACATAAAAAGAAGTATCCCCTTCACCATGGCAGTGGAGCTTAGTGGTCAAAGTGTTCGCTCATCACGCTGAAGACCCAGGTTTGATTCCCCACATGTGTACAATGTGTGAAGCCCATTTCTGGTGTCCCTCACCATGATATTGCTGGAATATTGCTAAAACGGCTTAATATCATACTCACTCAATCACTATTAAGTGCCCTATTATTGCCCTCTTCAATTTAAATGTGAACAGATTTCTAAACTTTTGCAAAGATCGACTGCCCTGTCTTGCTACTCACTGCATTAACATCAGCGCCAGCCTTTATCAAGGCTTTGATCTTGTCCAGCTTCTTCAAGCTGACTGCAAACATGAGGGGAGTTGCACCTTTCTGCGTTCTCCTATTGACGTCACAGCCCGCTGAAAAAATAATACAATATGGTGAACTTAACCCCTTAATGATAATCTGCAATCTGTAGATACAGGCAGTCTCATTGTCACTACAATAATAATAACATTCATACAATAAAGTATGCTCTGCGCGCTTGTTGGAAGAGTCCGAGTCAAGAAACAGTTTAGGGGAAAGCCTGTCGAAAAAGGAATGTTTTTAGCATTGTTATATTTCCAGTGGTAGGTCATTCCACAATGAAGCTGCTGCATATTTGAAGGATCTTTTTCCATAAGTCGTTACAGCTTGTGTTGTTGAGATAAGCATAATGTCTTTGGATCGTAGCGACGAGTTGGTTGGAAAGGAGGTCATACCTCTGAGAGATTGACATTTTAAATGCAATTGTGAATTCCTGTTATCGGAGACAACAAGCACAGTTGGTCCCTGCCACACCCGAGGAGCAATGACAGCACACTACTTAGTCTCTGTCCATCCTATCAGGATGTGAATAAGTGTCAAAACATAATGCTAGCCTCTGGCTACTGGAAATGTAACTTGGCCATTGAAATGGACCTTCAGTTCATGATGATAACAACTTTTGTCATGATAGAAGCACTTACTAATGAACACTTCTTAACGTGCTGTCACATGACATTTTCAAGTCCTACATCCTGTTCAAGTAATGAAAATGTTAGACCATGATTTAGTTGATGACTGCAAAACCTCAGTTTAGAAAATATTCAATTCCAGATTTTATCATGGTAGAATCATAAATCAATGTGGAGTTTGAAAACTTAATCCCTGAAAACTTTTCAATCCTGAATCCTTTTAAAACCCTTGAATGTAAACAAAGAAGATCATTAAGCTCGTACCTTCCACTAGTCGGTTGACGACCTTGATACTGACCCTGAGCTGCATCACGGCGTGCCCCAGTGCTGTTGTGCCCTTGATGTCCTCCAGCTCTAGGTCCGCCCCTGCCTTGATCAGGGCATCCACCAGATTCAGGCGATTCAGGCACACGGCCTCCGTGAGAGCACACCGCTTGCTGCTGGTCTGACAATCCAAATCCACACCTGGTCACATCAGGTGAAATAGAGGATATTATAGGAGTGTTCATGTCATACTATGCTTACGACACGAGTGTCTAGATTCCGGTATTTCCCAAGCGAGAGCAAATACAATGTTCTATTTATTACCAAAAAAGACGTCTACATACAGAGACAAATTTAGTGTTTACCCATAAGGACAGCAAGTCGCATCAGCAAAGCAACCACAATTCGTCGAATGATGTCAACAATCAGCTAGGACATTGTTTGTAGTGTGACATCATTCTGACCTCACGTCACAATAAGATTTGAAGGACGTCAACAATAGACTGTTGTCTCGTGACGTTATATGACCCTCCGGCACAAATGATTTTTATAAACACTGATATGTTTGCCCTCGTAGGTAATAAAAGGGGTTTATTGTCGTCATTTAAGATTATTGCACTAATACAAAATTAAGAGATCTCCAGCTTCTGATAACTGACTCTCACAAGTACTAAAATGTCTGAACAACTGCTGACAGTCTGAACATTAATCATATCATCAGGTCTGTTGCTACAAAAGCTGACAGGTGGTTGGATAGCCTCATGGTTAAAGCGCTCGCTCATCACTCCGAAGACCCGGGTTTTATTCCCCACATGGGTACAATGTGTGAAGCCCATTTCTGGTGTCCCCTACCGCGATATTGCTGGAATATTTCTAAAAGTTGCGTAAAACCATACTCACTCACTCACTTGGTTGCTCAACTCCTGGACAGGTCTCCTACCTCTAATACACTCAGCAATATTCCAGCTATATGATGGCAGCCTGTAGGCAGGGTAATAAACAAGTCTGGACCAGGCAATTCAGTGATTGATAATGTGAGCAATGATCCATACCATCGGGGTACGATGAAACACAATTGACCAAGTCAACAAGTCTGACCACCTAATCCATTTTGGTGCCTCTTAAAACCAGACCAGGTAGGGATCAGTTCTAACCCAGAATCCCCCCGGGTACAACAAAGTGTACAGTCAACAGCCTACAGTCCCCACCAACCTTTGTCTATGAGGTATTTAACAACATCCAGTCTGGCGGCAGCGGAGGCGAGGTAGATGGGGGTCCGGTCGTTTCCATCCTTTATGTTCAGGTCAGCGCCATGGGAACACAGAACTTTGATTGTCTGATGCAACAAAATATAGGTATTATGCATCCATGATTAGTTTAATGTTACCTTCAAAAGTAGAAAAGTCTGTAGCATAGGTGGATCCAGAAGGGGGATCAAGAGGGGGGTCCAGACGCCACCCTTTTGAAAACCAAACGTAGTATGTTGTTGGCAGTAAAATTATCTGAGAGAGGATTTTGATATTTTGGACCCCTCCCTTTTCAAACAATGGATCTGGACTTGTGTAGCCTGAGTATACATGTTTAAAGCTATCTTAATTAATAACAGTTCAAATGTTCAGAGTAACATCTCATAATAATGAGTCCAAGGGACATGTCCTGGCTCATGGACTCATGAGGTTTTAGCACAAGCTGTCATCGGAAAGTTCTATCACAGTTTGCCATAATTAAAGAGCCATAGTTCTACAAACATCTAAATAAAAACAATATAAGTCCATAGTGCCAGGACCATAATTCAAATAAATACTACAAGTTAATGGAGTTAAAGAGTCATTAAGATTTCACTCTACACACATTGCCAATAACATTGCTAGTAAGTATGTTCCTCCATCACCCTTGAATGTGGCATCGTGGTGACATGTCTAGTTTTGGTCAGCTAATGAAATAAGGTTGTGCATAAATCATGGAAGTCAAATGCACCTACTCTGTGAAAAAATTCACAAGACTATGGAACACTATTTCACACGAGAAACATTGCTGTGCAATGTAGACTGAGCGCTCCCTGGTCGTGTTGGAAAAAGACTGTTGCTTGATTCGTTATAGTGAATAACACAGCATATAGGCCCATGTCCATGTATTCACAGGCATTGGATGAATGTAGTGCACACAAAGCTGTGATGTATTGTTAACACTGAAACATTTTCCTCTCCTAGGCAGAGTCCTCACCTCCATGTTGGAGTGCAGCACGGCCACGTGGAGCGGGCAGTACCTCTTCATCTGGATGTTGCGGAACAGGGAGGGACTCTTCACTATGCACGCCTCACCTGCAGTACAGCAACACAATCTACATGAATGATGATGGTGATGATCATCATGGCATTCTTTATTGTCAACATTGTCTTCTAGCAGTTCAGTGTCCTTTTTGTGCACTGACTGACTGACTTTAGTACACATTGTTCTTTCTTGAAATATGACGTCTTTTGTTGTTCATTGGTATCGTTTTATATTTTGAGTTCATTATTTGTATGTAAATAATGACCTTTACTTGTAACATTCATTCTTTATTCATAACATTTGACTATTATTGTGTACTTTTGTCCTTTATTTCAACTTTATATTTTTTCAGAGAATGGCTGCCCATAGTTAATGGTGAAACATGTCCAGTGAAAGGAAGTTTGAAGTCCGGTCTTAATCATTAACTTGTATTTGGAAAAAACAAACAAGTTAGAACCAAGTCCTCTTAGAAATCGGCACATTTGCCAGTGGAATACTGTTTCTTGTCTGTAAGTGTAATTCCTTTAATACTAATAGCCTAAATCATATCATTAATATTTCCCTCACTCATTGATATATATTGTAAAAGGTTTCACTCAGTACAGTGTATGTGCATGTCCCTATTGTCTTAATTACCAATTACCATGGTTGGAGGGTTTTGTTCCTCTAACAATAGGTGCTGGACAAGTAGGAAGATTCCCAATAAACCATGCAGACTGAGTGCCGGTCTGATCGTTGAAACTGCACAGCCCGTCAAACACTGGGAACCCGTTCCAACCTCCCCAAAGGGGATTTTTAAATTTTTTTATTGTCTGTTTCATGGAGATCAGTTGTGGACTGCCAGTGTCCAGTATAGAATGTGAAAGGGGATTTTCAAAACAAAACCTCATAAACCTCAAAACCTACTGAGATGTAGATTAATGACGGAGACACTGGACAGATTTATGTGTATATCGCTTCGTGGACAAAGATTGACGGACTTTGACCCAACAACGACGATGCGACGCTGGAAGGCTAGACGCAACCAACAGCTATACAGTGGAAACCGTTCAATAGCCTAGTTAGTAAAACCAACATCCCAAAAGGTTGAAATTGTATATATTAGATCAATGTGTCATTGAATTGCTAATTAATTGTATATACATGTATATCATGTATATATATTATGAAAGTGACACGACTTTATTCTTTTATTAATGCATGAACATCCAGCACCTCAGATATGAGGTGGGCGTGGCCAAAATGCAAAAGTCTGATAGGCCAAAAAATATTTCCAGATCCCTTGTTTTACACTATTCCGTTTTTCAAACTAAATTTTGGTCAAGCATTTGTGATTAAGTATGTCATAAAGTATTAAAATCTGCAAATTTGCTGTGTTGACTTTACTTGCCCTTTAGCCATATTTGACAGACAAGACCCCAAAACACAAGATGTATCGACCATAAGATTCGAACAAAGCAGACTGTAACATGTGACCCATGACAAGAGATCTCTGTCTGATCCCCCTGACATGGTACGAAAGATCCTTGTTACTACTGACCGATGTGAACCATGTTGACATCAGTTCCGTGTCGCAGCATCATGCTCATCTTGTTGACATCGTTAAGTCGGACAGCTTTGAATATGGTGTCTTCTTCCTTTGCCGGGAGCTCGACAAACTCGCCATTGATTCCTTTAGAAGCCGCTGACAATGCCTCGTCTTCATCTTGGAGCAGAAAGGAGGGAGGGAGTCGGTTCTGTAACTGTTTAATACTGGACATAATGATGTGTTGAAGGATGTGGTAATAAGTTTGCCCCGATTATGTTTCTAGGTTTGTCAGCACCATACCCGTGCTCATGGGTTTCACCGAAGTGAGAGCTGCATCACTTCGGGCTTTCCTCCCACATTAAGCTGACACGCTGTGATATAACTGGAATACTGTTAAAAGCAGCGTTAAACCCATCTCACTCACACTCACTGTAATAACAAATCATGACTGAATCATAACATATATATATCGTGAGGGAGGGAGCGAGCGAGTTTGGCTCATGGAGAGAATGGATGTGTTATTGCCAAGCAGTTGTCATAACTGGGTGAATCTGGGTTCAAACCCACAGCTACGTAATGTATCTTTAACAGAGAAGGGAACTATAAACTGTGAGTGAATTACTTCAAAAAATGCACATTCTGTTAACTGCATAACTTTTTGGGTCAAAACATATTTGCAAGAAACACAACTCATTCAAAGAATTAATCATGTCAATTCATGTAGGGCTAGGACGACGAGTCCAAATTTACTACCCAGTACCCAACCCCCTATTACCCGACCCTACCTGGGTACCCGCTGTAGTTCTCAAGAGATGGGTACAAAATGTGCAATTGGGAATTGTTTGACCAGACCCCTGGCACAAAGTATTTAGGTACACTATAAAATGATCTGGTCATGCATACACTAAAGTTGACTGAAACCTGATCATTATTCAACCATATAAAAGTCAGAAGGAAGGAATGCATAGTCAGAAAGTAATGGGAACATTAGTGACTTGTAGTGTAACCATGAAGTTCCAGATATAATGTTTGTCATTAAACAATATATCACATGACTCATCATGGGTCCGGGTAGTCAGTCCTGTGGGTACCCAGGTCCTACTCAGTACCCACCTGAACCGAGTACCCGAGTTACCCATCACAGCCCTTAACTGACAAAACAAACAAATTTGATACTTTCGTAGAATTAATACTTACAAAGTTTCCTAAATCAACCATTGTTCATGAGCTAGCTATTCCAGAAGGGGCATCTGCAACACAGAGAGAAAGTGGTCATTTAGAGGCACTAGTATAGTTTCCTCCCAAAATCTAGATACATGTATGTTACATGAGCAACTAGTCCAAAATAACCTGTGAAAGTAGTTACAAATGACCAATGGTGTCTATCCCTGCATCACACTGATGAGATGTATACCTATTGATAATAATTAAAATTAATAAAAGAGTAACTGAAGACCTCTGCATTTAATATGACATTGATCTTGTACTGGAATATCTTTCTAAAAGAGCTACAAAAACTTCATTCCTGAAAAATATGTTCCCTACACTGAAATGAAAACAATGGACTAATCAGCAATATTGACACTTCTTTGATAGGCATTTAGAAGTTGGAATACTAAGTAAGGATAAGAATTTATGGATGAACAACTTCTTTATTACATTTAAGAGCGACGTTTTGGTGTAGGTTCACTTGCTTGATAACAATGTTAGAACCTACACCGAAACGTCGCTCTTAGTTGTAATAAAGAAGTTGTTCATCCATAAATTCTTATCCTTACTTAATATTGACACTGATAATACATAAACATGGCCAAATTAGCATGATTAGATCTTTTTAAATCAAAAGAAATCCATATAGACTGTAGGGAATATTTGGGCAAATATTTAGTTAATTAGGATAAATTGTTGATTTCAGAGTTGGGGGAACCCCTTTACCATTGTTTACGTCGTCGGTGGATGTCTATATTTAGCTCATATGCGTCATTTCAGACGTGCAAATATCCATATAAGGTAATTGAAGATTGCAACAAACAAAAGCACTGTCAAGAGGCAGCGATTGAGTAAATAAGTGGACAATCACGTCGGCAATTACATCGTTCACAGAGAAATACAATAACATCATAATGACAACTGTCAGTCACGTCATAGCTCTTGAAAGCTTGACAGTTCGCCTAAAACAGGAATCTTTTCACAGCGTCCGATTTGGGTTTTTTTTCATCAAAACTTACAATCGCGGTTCACATCGGGTGTAATTACACTTGCTGATGACTGTGTGATAGAGAAGCGAGACGACATACTCACGTGGTGATCTGTCAATGGCAGGCATGCATGTACAGGGTGACAATGATTCACAGAAATTCGTAGGTGTTCCCGTCTGCCGCTTCGGACATCTGCATTCTGAAACCGGTTTCGTACAAGTAAACGCAACCTAAACCCAAACCAGATGAATGAAAAGGGTTGCGTAACTGAAACCGGAATGAGTTTGGATAAGATTTTATGTGCGTTTCAAATTGAAGTCTTTGAAAGGCATGTAAACTTGTATGTCTGTCTTCACTGTCAAGTTTTGCTTGTTACATCTTGATATTGTCATAGCGACTGATTTGGGACAACCATTGTCTGAAGAACATTTGATTCCAAGGCTAATTGCCCTGTAGGCATGACATGAATATGTCTCCATAACTTAATTGCCATTATTAATAAGACGCTAATCCCCGTTGTTAATCCTCACCATTTCATTGTATATTGACTGTCAGCCAACCTGGGCTACCATATCACTTCCCGTTAATTACTGTCATTGTCTCTTTGTCTGTCCATTCGTTGTTCGTGTTAGCAATACACTGTTAGTCACTTTGGTATTCCTCGAGCAGGATGTGCCGCTCGCAGGAAACGTCTTGAGGTTGAGCTGAGGTCCGCTCACCTCGTGTATGCCTGAACTGGAAGGTCAGCTAATCGCTGTGTTTGTGTTGTCAGACAGGTATTCCGCTCATTGTGTAATTGTTGTATATTGTTTATATGTTGTGCAAAAAACGTTCCGGGACAGTGATGTCGATTTTGTCCTTGATTCCGCCAAGAGCCAGTTCTCCATCAACATGCACGTTCACAATATTACAAGCACCGAATCATTTGTCATTAACATGTTTGTACAACTATCTGTTGAATGGAAGGAATGGAAGGTTGTCTGTCTGGCAAATATTTTGAAGATTTCTAGTGAATACTATTCTTTGTGGCTTATATGGTAATAGTTTTACTCACATTGAAAGCAGAAACCTTGTGAATATATGATATCGGCCTGTTCGCAACAAAACAAAAGTGAAGACTATAATTTTGTATTTTACTGCCGCTTCTTTCAGTAAACCATAATTCTTTGGTTCCCGTCATCCTGTCTATAGCTACAGCAGCTGTCAGTCAGAACATGGATCGAGTCATCCTGTCTATAGCTACAGCAGCTGTCTGAATATGGATCCAGTCATCCTGTCCATAGGTACAACAGCTGTCAGTCAGAACTTGGATCCAGTCATCCTGTCCATAGGTACAACAGCTGTCAGTCAGAACATGGATCCAGTCATCCTGTCCATAGGTAAAACAGCTGTCAGTCAGAACATGGATCCAGTCATCCTGTCTATAGCTACAGCAGCTGTCTGAATATGGATCCAGTCATCCTGTCCATAGCTACAGCAGCTGTCAGTCAGAACTTGGATCCAGTCATCCTGTCTATAGCTACAACAGCTGTCAGAACATGGATCCAGTCATCTGGTCTATAGCTACAGCAGCTGTCAGTCAGAACTTGGATCCTGTCATCTGGTCTATAGCTACAGCAGCTGTCTGAATATGGTTCCAGTCATCCTGTCTATAGCTATAACAGCTGTCAGTCAGAACATGGATCCAGTCATCCTGTCTATAGCTACAGCAGCTGTCTGATTATGGATCCAGTCATCCTGTCCATAGCTACAGCAGCTGTCAGTCAGAACTTGGATCCAGTCATCCTGTCTATAGCTACAACAGCTGTCAGTCAGAACATGGATCCAGTCATCCTGTCTATAGCTACAACAGCTGTCAGTCAGAACATGGATCCAGTCATCCTGTCTATAGCTACAACAGCTGTCAGTCAGAACTTGGATCCAGTCATCCTGTCCATAGGTACAACAGCTGAAAGTCAGAACATGGATCCAGTCATCCTGTCTATAGCTACAGCAGCTGTCTGAACATGGACCCAGTCATCCTGTCCATAGGTACAACAGCTGTCAGTCAGAACTTGGATCCAGTCATCCTGTCTATAGCTACAACAGCTGTCAGTCAGAACATGGATCCAGTCATCCTGTCCATAGGTACAACAGCTGTCAGTCAGAACATGGATCCAGTCATCCGGTCTTAAGCTACAGCAGCTGTCTGAACATGGATCCAGTCATCCTGTCCATAGGTACAACAGCTGTCAGTCAGAACTTGGATCCAGTCATCCTGTCTATAGCTACAACAGCTGTCAGTCAGAACATGGATCCAGTCATCCGGTCTTAAGCTACAGCAGCTGTCTGAACATGGATCCAGTCATCCTGTCCATAGGTACAACAGCTGTCAGTCAGAACTTGGATCCAGTCATCTGGTCTATAGCTCCAACAGCTGAAACTCTCAACATGGATCCAGTCATCCAGTTTATAGCTACAACAGCTGTCTGAACATGTATCCAGTCATCCTGTCTATAGCTATAACAGCTGACTGTCTGAACATGTATCCAGTCATCCTGTCTATAGCTACAGCTGACTGTCTGAACATGGATCCAGTCATCCTGTCTATAGCTCCAACAGCTGACTGTCTGAACATGTATCCAGTCATCCAGTCTATAGCTCCAACAGCTGACTGTCTGAACATGGATCCAGTCATCCTGTCTATAGCTCCAACAGCTGACTGTCTGAACATGGATCCAGTCATCCTGTCTATAGCTCCAACAGCTGACTGTCTGAACATGGATCCAGTCATCCTGTCTATAGCTACAACAGCAGCTGTCTGAACATTGATCATATCATCGGATCTGTTGCTACAACAGCTGACAGGTGGTTGGATAGCCTCATGGTTAAAGCGCTCGCTCATCACACCGAAGACCCAGGTTCGATTTCCTGACATGGGTACAATTTGTGAAGCCCATTTCTGGTGTCCCCTGGCGTGATATTGCTGGGATAATGCTAAAAGCAGGATAAAACTATAATCATTCACTTACAACCGCTGACAGTCTGAACATGGTTCATGACATTATAAGGAAGCAGACAGAACACTCTGAGACTGGATGACAAGGTGTCTTCATTCTCATTGTCTTATTAATCAAGCTATAAACAATACTCTTTCACAAAGAAAATGAGATCCAAGTTTGACATTTTGGCTGCCTGTACTTGTCCGGATTGATGCCGATTTATAGTGCTAGCCCACTGAGATACCATGCAACATGAATACCCCACTCAGACACAATATACTGACTCCGAGCCGACCAGTCCTTGATTTAGCCTCTTAATGCCGAGCGCCAGACATGGTAACAATGAGTACCATCTTTTAACGTCTTTTTGTATGACACGGTCAAGTATCGAAGCCTGGACCATCCACTCTCCGGGCAGACGCTCTACCACAAGACCACAGAGGCGGTCTGTTTTAAATGGGACAGGTTGAATGAAAACGACACATGTTTACTGAAAAAAAGACGATTTATTTTATATTATCACATGTCCTGAAACGGTATCTTCCATATTCATCATCATCATCATATATACAAAACATCACATAAGTACAAATGTTCACTATACACATCCTATTTTCTACAGTTTGTACATAAAGGGTTAAGTTATGAGTACATGATGCAGGTAATGTTTGATGTAGATGTCCATCCTACATGGACAGCATAGCAGCTCCTTGATAAAACACACTGCAATCACAACAAGATGAAAGGACTGTTAGAAATCATGTTTCATGAAGAATATGACTACCATCAGACAGGTTCAAAGTAGGCCTTTCAGGTCAGATATTATAAAAAAATTCCCTAACAAGCCTACATAAAAAAATAACTTTAAAGTTGTTCATAAGATATTGTGTCTGTTTCAAAAGAAATTCGAGCCATAATGAAATATTACTTTATAACGAGAAATTTATTACATCTTTCTAGTATAAATGGATAAAACCCAAATTTTGTTTGGGCTTCACAAACCCAAGGTTCCCATGGTAACATAATCATAAATAAAACAATGATGAAATCTTAATGTATTGTATTGAGTAAAATTAAATGATTTTGAATAATTCTTCGTATGAAACATTACATGTGATAGGCTGTCCTCCAAATAACGCAGATGTTTGTACAAGTGCTATGATATACAGTACAGAACACCCCCCCGCTATGGCTGGTCAACTCGGATTGACCAATGAAACTCCGTGATGAGTGCCCTATGCCCTGCTTCTGTCATTGTATTGGCTAATACGTGCCCTATGAAGCTCGACGAATTAAACAGTTTCCCAGCCTAAATGCAAGAATAATTAACCCTTTCAAAAGTAAGACTTCAATGTGTTCACTCTCACTGTAAAAAGCATGGATCAAACAAATTTCCTTGGGGACATCAGGTGACAGATTTGTCACCTGCATAAAAAAACAGTTAAATATTTCATGAAGAAAACTGACTGCAACATGACAAAAGATCCACAGACAATACCTTCCAAAAATGATAAGTTTTAAAAGTACAGTGAAACTTCATTAACATGGAGTCCTTCGGACGTCAACATTTAACAATGAAAAACAAAGTTGTCTTATCTGATAAATGCTACACAACCTTGATAGTCTTTAAACAATAGTTTGGTGTACCACGGGGGCACAAGGAATATCCCTACCAAAAGTTGAGAGGTGTGTACTGAGTCACCTGATCTTGCGTAAGTGAGGTCAATAATGATAAACAAAGAAGCTGGTAGAACAGTAACATAATATAATCTCTGTACTCTCAGGATCACAGATGTATGAAAAGTGCTCTCAAAGTTTTGGTGAATAACATACAGACTTGCGAAATCACACTGATTAAAAATTCTTTAAATCAGTCAACCCCTATTGCACTTTCATACATAACTCGTACAGATATTAGTTAAATATAACAATCATTCTCTACTAGCCCTGTCATATCCAACATGGCGGGGATCGGTGATACTCATGTATGTCATGGCATGAAAACATATGTACAAGTTTTATCAAAATATCGGTAGTAAACATGACGAACTCACACCTTGACATGTACCTATATATAAATTTGCTATATTGATATCCAAAAATGGATTTAACATGTCTGTTGTCACATGTTCTTTCATGTTGTCGAACCTCTTCCGCTATAACTGAGAGAGCCACTGGAGGTCTTGTATACAATTCCTCTAGCAACACACACCATCAAGGCTTCATTAGATGCACTCGTCTGGTACTAAGGAATGGCTTTTTGGGGGTATGTTTTGATGAACACATGGTATGGTCGTCTTGTGACAAATGGTTCCATCAAGAGGTAGCTGTATCTGTGACATGTAACCCTATCATGCTCGTTGTCACGATTGCTTGTTCACTAAATATAGATACACATAATCAAGGCTCTGACTGATTTTAAATTTTTACCAGACCTAATCAATTTATTTGTTCCAAGCTTATCCTCAAGATTATCAATATAATAAAATATAATTTTTTTGAGTATTTCTAATCAGTGTACCGGTATTTAAGATGAATATCTTGTCTGGCATAAAAGTCAGTTACAACGTATACCTTATTACATGTAATTGGTCAAAAATGGGCTCCTTCGTTATCAATCCTGTACATACACGTTGCACACTGGTCACGGTACATACAGACACATACATGTGCCAAATATCTGCATCTACATGGGTAGATCTATGTGTCTCTATTTACATATATACATTTACTTTGTTCTAGTAATATCAACAAGACTTTGTCATCATGACGATAATTAAATAGCATTTTCCCACCGGTTAGTTATTCCAGTATGGCACCTTTAGAAGCCCTATGAACAAGCAACATGTAATGCTATCATGGAGAATATCTGCATTCAACTTATGCCGAATTTCCCATAAATTACATGTTGATTATCGTCTGTTTTGTACAGCCTTAGTCTGTTGAAACCAAACTGATAAAGATCTTTCACACAAAGCATAAATAATGTTTAAAATGTGTCCATTTTGCCAATGAGCTGTTTGTAAATTAGAGTTATCTCCCTTGAACAGCATGTCATGTACATATTAACGTTTCGTAAATAAGAGAAATTGCTCTGACCAGCAAACACGACCACTAATATATTACAAGCCACTTTTTTTATGACAGGTGAAGTAACGTTGCGTCAACGCAGACTAGCCATTCTATGAGTCAAAAGATCAGTCTCTTCAAATAAATTTGGAAACAAATTTGATCTCAGTGAATATTGCTAAACCTCACATCCGTGATTTGTGATTTAATTTATATAGAATGTAGTCGTAATAGTAGTTTGGCACTTTTTCATGCTAATTATCTATTCTGTTAGTAGCAACTGATGAATACATGAATAGCATTGCATATATAATGTGTGGGGACAGCATCCTGTCCCTGACAACATAACTCATGATTTGAAATACAAGAATAGACATAATTCTTGCATATAAATTCACTTACAAAAGCAAAATTGTAAAAAATGTTATTTACAGACATAAGTGACATCATGAAGTGTGTATGTTTTGTGTGTGTAAACAGTGACAAACAAGCACTTGTTGTGTTCACACAACTCTGTCAGGTATTTGTTACCTTCTGTAAGACAACATAGTGAAGTATTTCGGTATTGTTTTTCTTGGTTCACACGATTCATTCTTGCAGAGTAATTGCTTCAAGAAAATAAAAATATAATATCTTAACAATAAAATTACAATCTTTAAACTCAAAATCAGTATATTGATGCTATGAAACTCAGGGTAAGTAAGTTCCATTAATATTAAAATTGTTCTGAACATTTCTGGATAAACAGAATTTCACGGACACATATTTGAAAGCCATATATAAAATGTTCAAAATAAGACCATCTAAAATATTTTTTGCATAAAAAAATATTTTCGAATTGAGAGAAAAATTATTCTTTTTTTCACAAATCATACAAAATAATAGGATTGGTGGACAAGTTAACCATGAAGTTTAAAGAGTGGGCTAAATATTCTGTCATACAGGGAGCAGCACCTGTGTGTAGCTGTCCACAACCAGCGGTGCCGGACAACGGTTCTCTCTGTCAGTGCTGGAAGATGTTGGTCAATATATCCCCTATCACTCAACACATTGTTTCTATTATGCTACTTGTTCCATAGTATATCTTCCAACACACAACACAAGTCTGTCAGCGTGGAGCCACAGGATCCGAATCTGGATCATGCTGGCAGATGATTGGTCACAACAAGAACAGGACTTGTACAGAAGTTGTCAGTATATTGCACCCCGTTTCCTGTTACAATCTGGTGTCCTTGCACATTTCCTTATGTTCCCCTCACCTCCCTGCGGTGTTTAAGGTTTCCGCCCGTTTGCGTACGTGAGCAAGCATGTCAAGACAGACTGTTGACAAACTCTGGTCGATCAATTTCTGTGGAAGCCAGCCCTGTAAACAAACAGTAGATTTCATATGGTTTTATTCCATGCAAAACTATTTCACACAAGCAGCAATGAACATTCTCCTGTTGAATAATGATGCAGCGCTGATCATATATTTAACATGGGCAATTACTTTTATAAGATATTGTTAGCTCAGCACACATGCTCTCTTTCCATTAAAGTGATTCTTCTTAATTCAACAAACTTGATGACATACTTGTGCCTGAAAGGACTATCATCATTTCAGACTAAAATTGCTTGAAATTTAAATTTTTCAGTTTTAATTGTTTCAACTGTGGAGATGTTAGCTGTGAAGGAAATGGCTAAATAATACATGTTTATATATGATTATAACGACGCTGAATTGTCCATGGAATGCATGATGGGTTCCATTAAAAGAAAAAAACATCCCATACATTTCTGTGAAATTGTTCTACCAATTTTCAGACTATTTTCATTTTAATTGCAATCTTAGCAAATTTGTTTTGTCATTTCAATTGAAAACAGACTCAAATTCCAGATGTCTAAGACCACACTGTCCCCCTGTCAAAGAGCCATGTGCTGTCCCCAGTCTACCAGCAATGTGCTGTCCCCCCGTCTACCAGCCATGTGCTGTCCCCCTGTCTACCAGCCATGTGCTGTCCCCAGTCTACCAGCCATGTGCTGTCCCCCTGTCTACCAGCCATGTGCTGTCCCCCTGTCTACCAGCCATGTGCTGTCCCCCTGTCTACCAGCAATGTGCTGTGCCCTGTCTACCAGCCATGTGCTGTCCCCCTGTCTACCAGCCATGTGCTGTCCCCGTCTACCAGCAATGTGCTGTCCCCCCGTCTACCAGCCATGTGCTGTCCCCCTGTCTACCAGCCATGTGCTGTCCCCCCGTCTACCAGCAATGTGCTGTCCCCCTGTCTACCAGCAATGTGCTGTCCCCCCGTCTACCAGCCATGTGCTGTCCCCCTGTCTACCAGCAATGTGCTGTCCCCCTGTCTACCAGCAATGTGCTGTCCCCCTGTCTACCAGCCATGTGCTGTCCCCCCGTCTACCAGCAATGTGCTGTCCCCCCCGTCTACCAGCAATGTGCTGTCCCCCCGTCTACCAGCAATGTGCTGTCCCCCTGTCTACCAGCAATGTGCTGTCCCCCCCGTCTACCAGCAATGTGCTGTCCCCCCCGTCTACCAGCCATGTGCTGTCCCCCTGTCTACCAGCAATGTGCTGTCCCCCCGTCTACCAGCAATGTGCTGTCCCCCTGTCTACCAGCCATGTGCTGTCCCCCCGTCTACCAGCAATGTGCTGTCCCCCTGTCTACCAGCAATGTGCTGTCCCCCTGTCTACCAGCCATGTGCTGTCCCCCTGTCTACCAGCAATGTGCTGTCCCCCCCGTCTACCAGCAATGTGCTGTCCCCCCGTCTACCAGCAATGTGCTGTCCCCCTGTCTACCAGCAATGTGCTGTCCCCCCCGTCTACCAGCAATGTGCTGTCCCCCCGTCTACCAGCCATGTGCTGTCCCCCTGTCTACCAGCAATGTGCTGTCCCCCCGTCTACCAGCAATGTGCTATCCCCCTGTCTACCAGCAATGTGCTGTCCCCCTGTCTGCCAGCCATGTGCTGTCCCCCCGTCTACCAGCAATGTGCTGTCCCCGTCTACCAGCCATGTGCTGTCCCCCTGTCTACCAGCCATGTGCTGTCCCCCTGTCTACCAGCAATGTGCTGTCCCCGTCTACCAGCAATGTGCTGTCCCCGTCTACCAGCCATGTGCTGTCCCCCCGTCTACCAGCAATGTGCTATCCCCCTGTCTACCAGCAATGTGCTGTCCCCCTGTCTGCCAGCCATGTGCTGTCCCCCCGTCTACCAGCAATGTGCTGTCCCCGTCTACCAGCCATGTGCTGTCCCCCTGTCTACCAGCCATGTGCTGTCCCCCTGTCTACCAGCAATGTGCTGTCCCCGTCTACCAGCAATGTGCTGTCCCCGTCTACCAGCCATGTGCTGTCCCCCTGTCTGCCAGCCATGTGCTGTCCCCCTGTCTACCAGCAATGTGCTATCCCCCTGTCTACCAGCAATGTGCTGTCCCCCTGTCTGCCAGCCATGTGCTGTCCCCCCGTCTACCAGCAATGTGCTGTCCCCGTCTACCAGCCATGTGCTGTCCCCCTGTCTACCAGCCATGTGCTGTCCCCCTGTCTACCAGCAATGTGCTGTCCCCCCGTCTACCAGCAATGTGCTGTCCCCGTCTACCAGCCATGTGCTGTCCCCCTGTCTACCAGCCATGTGCTGTCCCCCTGTCTACCAGCAATGTGCTGTCCCCGTCTACCAGCAATGTGCTGTCCCCGTCTACCAGCCATGTGCTGTCCCCCTGTCTGCCAGCCATGTGCTGTCCCCCCGTCTACCAGCCATGTGCTGTCCCCCTGTCTACCAGCCATGTGCTGTCCCCCCGTCTACCAGCCATGTGCTGTCCCCCTGTCTACCAGCAATGTGCTGTCCCCCCGTCTACCAGCAATGTGCTGTCCCCCTGTCTACCAGCAATGTGCTGTCCCCCTGTCTACCAGCCATGTGCTGTCCCTGTCTACCAGCCATGTGCTGTCCCCCTGTCTACCAGCCATGTGCTGTCCCACTGTCTACCAGCCATGTGCTGTCCCCCTGTCTACCAGCCATGTGCTGTCCCCGTCTACCAGCCATGTGCTGTCCCCCCGTCTACCAGCAATGTGCTGTCCCCCTGTCTACCAGCAATGTGCTGTCCCCAGTCTACCAGCCATGTGCTGTCCCACTGTCTACCAGCCATGTGCTGTCCCCCTGTCTACCAGCCATGTGCTGTCCCACTGTCTACCAGCCATGTGCTGTCCCCCTGTCTACCAGCCATGTGCTGTCCCACTGTCTACCAGCCATGTGCTGTCCCCCTGTCTACCAGCCATGTGCTGTCCCCGTCTACCAGCCATGTGCTGTCCCCCTGTCTACCAGCCATGTGCTGTCCCCCTGTCTACCAGCAATGTGCTGTGCCCTGTCTACCAGCCATGTGCTGTCCCCCTGTCTACCAGCCATGTGCTGTCCCCGTCTACCAGCAATGTGCTGTCCCCCCGTCTACCAGCCATGTGCTGTCCCCCTGTCTACCAGCCATGTGCTGTCCCCCTGTCTACCAGCCATGTGCTGTCCCCCTGTCTACCAGCCATGTGCTGTCCCCCTGTCTACCAGCAATGTGCTGTCCCCCTGTCTACCAGCAATGTGCTGTCCCCAGTCTACCAGCCATGTGCTGTCCCACTGTCTACCAGCCATGTGCTGTCCCCCTGTCTACCAGCCATGTGCTGTCCCCAGTCTACCAGCCATGAACTGTCCCCCTGTCTACCAGCCATGTGCTGTTCCCCTGTCTACCAGCCATGTGCTGTCCCCCTGTCTACCAGCCATGAACTGTGCCCCCTGTCTACCAGCCATGTGCTGTCCCCAGTCTACCAGCCATGTGCTGTCCCCCCCGTCTACCAGCCATGTGCTGTCCCCCTGTCTACCAGCCATGTGCTGTCCCCCTGTCTACCAGCCATGTGCTGTCCCCCTGTCTGCCAGCCATGTGCTGTCCCCGTCTACCAGCAATGTGCTGTCCCCAGTCTACCAGCCATGTGCTGTCCCCCTGTCTACCAGCCATGTGCTGTCCCCCTGTCTACCAGCCATGTGCTGTCCCCCTGTCTACCAGCCATGTGCTGTCCCCCTGTCTGCCAGCCATGTGCTGTCCCCGTCTACCAGCCATGTGCTGTCCCCCTGTCTACCAGCCATGTGCTGTCCCCAGTCTACCAGCCATGTGCTGTCCCCCCCGTCTACCAGCCATGTGCTGTCCCCCTGTCTACCAGCCATGTGCTGTCCCCCTGTCTACCAGCCATGTGCTGTCCCCCTGTCTGCCAGCCATGTGCTGTCCCCGTCTACCAGCAATGTGCTGTTCCCATGTCTACCAGCCATGTGCTGTCCCCGTCTACCAGCCATGACCTGTCCCCCCCATCTACCAGCCATGTGCTGTCCCCCCGTCTTCCAGCCATGCACTGTCCCCCCGTCTTCCAGCCATGTGCTGTCCCCCCGTCTACCAGCCATGCACTGTCCCCCCGTCTTCCAGCCATGTGCTGTCCCCCCGTCTACCAGCCATGTGCTGTCCCCGTCTACCAGCCATGTGCTGTCCCCGTCTACCAGCCATGTGCTGTCCCCGTCTACCAGCAATGTGCTGTGCCCTGTCTACCAGCCATGTGCTGTCCCCCCGTCTTCCAGCCATGTGCTGTCCCCCCCGTCTACCAGCCATGTGCTGTCCCCCCGTCTACCAGCCATGTGCTGTCCCCCCGTCTACCAGCAATGTGCTGTCCCCCTGTCTGCCAGCCATGTGCTGTCCCCCTGTCTACCAGCAATGTGCTGTCCCCCCGTCTACCAGCCATGTGCTGTTCCTCTGTCTACCAGCCATGTGCTCTCCTCCTGTCTAAGAGCCATGTGCTGTCCCCCTGTCTACCAGCCATGTGCTGTCCCCCCGTCTACCAGCCATGTGCTGTCCCCCTGTCTGCCAGCCATGTGCTGTTCCTCTGTCTACCAGCCATGTGCTGTCCCACTGTCTACCAGCCATGTGCTGTCCCCCTGTCTACCAGCCATGTGCTGTCCCCCCGTCTACCAGCCATGTGCTGTCCCCCTGTCTGCCAGCCATGTGCTGTTCCTCTGTCTACCAGCCATGTGCTGTCCCACTGTCTACCAGCCATGTGCTGTCCCCCTGTCTACCAGCAATGTGCTGTCCCCCTGTCTACCAGCCATGTGCTGTCCCCCTGTCTACCAGCCATGTGCTGTCCCCCCGTCTACCAGCCATGTGCTGTCCCCCCGTCTTCCAGCCATGTGCTGTCCCCCCCGTCTACCAGCCATGTGCTGTCCCCCCGTCTACCAGCAATGTGCTGTCCCCCTGTCTGCCAGCCATGTGCTGTCCCCGTCTACCAGCCATGTGCTGTCCCCCCGTCTTCCAGCCATGTGCTGTCCCCAGTCTACCAGCCATGTGCTGTCCCCGTCTACCAGCCATGTGCTGTCCCCCTGTCTACCAGCCATGTGCTGTCCCCCTGTCTACCAGCAATGTGCTGTCCCCTGTCTACCAGCCATGTGCTGTCCCCCTGTCTACCAGCCATGTGCTGTCCCCCTGTCTACAGCCATGTGCTGTCCCCCTGTCTACCAGCAATGTGCTGTCCCCGTCTACCAGCAATGTGCTGTCCCCCTGTCTACAGCCATGTGCTGTCCCCCTGTCTACCAGCCATGTGCTGTCCCCAGTCTACCAGCCATGTGCTGTCCCCCCGTCTACCAGCCATGTGCTGTCCCCCTGTCTACCAGCCATGTGCTGTCCCCCTGTCTACCAGCAATGTGCTGTCCCCGTCTACCAGCAATGTGCTGTCCCCCTGTCTACAGCCATGTGCTGTCCCCCCGTCTACCAGCAATGTGCTGTCCCCCCGTCTTCCAGCCATGTGCTGTCCCCCCGTCTTCCAGCAATGTGCTGTCCCCCCGTCTTCCAGCCATGTGCTGTCCCCCCGTCTTCCAGCCATGTGCTGTCCCCCCCGTCTACCAGCCATGTGCTGTTCCTCTGTCTACCAGCCATGTGCTCTCCTCCTGTCTAAGAGCCATGTGCTGTCCCCTGTCTACCCAGCAAGTACTATCCCCGTCTACCAGCCATGTGCTGATCCCGTCTACCAGCCATACGCTCTCCACGCCTCCTCACCTTAAGGTTTGTGTTGAGCAGCCAGACAAAGATACACTGATCAGGCTCCCCGGGGACAGGCTTGAAGCCCCAGCCTCCTGGGCCGTTCTCTCCCCTGGAAAACACACACAACACTGTTGAACCTGCCACCATCACAACATGGGATTAATTATCTTACAGAATTTCTAAAAAAGTCAACATCTATCACCATGGTTGACATGTGCCACTCGAGTTATCCACAAGGTTGTCATTTTTTTCCTGAAACCACAAGCCCTCATTTATCTTCTGAAGCTGTCTGCCTCATTGACATTCTTCACTTAGTGACTCACTTAATGTCCATGGACTAAATTTCCCCAATCTTATGAAGAGGTGACCCAGTGTTATTGGGTTGAACACTGACTTCAACAGTATTTCACTTATAACATAGCATTTCAGCTTTATATGGGAGGAACGCATGAAGTGATGTAGGTCTTGGGATCCTGGCATTCCTAAGGGACAGAACTCTGTAAAGCAAATTGCAGCGCCTTAAATGCCTGGGACCTGTTTCATCCAAACAATCTTACATTCAAGCAACCACACTTTGAGACTTAGTCTTCCAAGATGGCACCCCATCAGAACACAATCTAATTACTGTATTCGACATAATAAGAGCCCAGGGTGCCCTCAAAATTAGAAATAGGGGGCTCATATTAGAATATTATTCTGGTGAAAAACAACAGAGTTGAAAAATCATAAATTTCGTGGTTTATGCTGACAGCCTGAAATGTTTATGCACAACAGATATATTTTTTCCAGAATTTAATGTCCCATTAAGGATGCATATAACACATGTATTATACATGAATAAATAAGTCTTGTGTACATTGATCAATCTGAAGGGTTGCTAATAGGGATTGTTCACTAGCCAATATATTAGCAAATATCGCTTATTACGTCGAATACGGTACATGACTTAACAGAGATCTTTTCTTTGTTGCCTTGTATTGTGAGAACTCACCTGACATATTTCTTCTGCGGCGCCATTTCTGAATGTGTAGTAGCAATGCCTGCTGACATGTGGATTCCGTCCTTCACACCCCAGTGTCTCACTGTGACAAAGTCTCGGCTTGTGATCAGACCGCCACCACCCTCGGCAGCAACATTGTAGGAGACATCTGTGTTGTCATTCACCATTTGCAGCGTCTGCAATAACCAGGAAGGGGGGATCTTTAGCATATTCAAGAACTTGATCAGAATAATGATCAGGTATGGCTTGTCTGGTCCAGACTCGATTACTTACAAATTATGATATAGCTGGAATAGTATTGACGACAGCATAAAACAACATTCACTCACTCACTCAATATGGGAGACAAGAGAATATTCCTACACTTGTAGCAGATGTGTATAAATTATATATCAACAACACACACTCCAACACTGACAAACAAGTCCATACTGAGAGGCCACTACCTCGGTATATTGCCAGCAGCTATTTCAAATCTTTGTGAGTTTTTGTCAGATCATATCGTCAGATCACAGCGGAGTACACTGAGGATTTGGTGGTTACGATGTGTGACCTCACTGACAGTGCATCCAACGATGTGGGTCATGATGATACCCCCTGGTTTGCCTCATCTTCCTGAGTCAAGGGAGTTAACTGACTAAAAAAGTCCAGTTTCGACCCTTGCCGAACTACGCTGGAACTTTGTGGCTCAATCGTAGAGCCACCAGTGGCTATTACGAGTTATGTCCCTTCTATGTCCCTCCTATTAACCAATCAGATTCCATCTCTCATATCACTTGTATTTGCTTCAAGCTATATGATGGCAGTCTGTAAATAATCGAGTCTGGACCAGACAATCTAGTGATTGACATTAAGACGATCAGATCGATAATCAAGATCTATATTTTAATATAACGGGTCTTACTTCACGAAGTGCACTCAAATCAGTAAGAACCTTGATTAGAAACATCAAAGGATTTGGAAAATATCTGTTGACGCCGAGTTGGTGGTACACATGCTTTACAAATCTTACACGGAAATCTGCAAGACAGCTGACGATTTTGTCAATTTCATCACGCGATTTTGATTGGACTATGCATAAAATCATTATTTAAGCCAATATATAACTTCATAATTCCAGCATGGGTGGAAACTGGACTTTTATAGTCAGTTAACTCCCATGCCTTGGGAAGATAGGTTTGCCTGGTCCAGGCTCAACATTAACCTTCTTTCACTCACTCATACCACAACCACATGCATGGCAGCGGAAGGTGGCCACAGAATGCAAGGACATACCACAATGAGTGAGTGAGTATGGTTTTACGCCACTTTTAGCAATATTCCAGCAATATCACGGCGGGGGACACCAGAAATGGGCTTCACACACATACCACAACGAAGACTGACCCTCTGAATCAGAGACTGTTGCCATGTTTTATGACACTCCTCTAATGCAAGGCTTTGCAAAGTTAATCCTCGTATACCCACCCTGCACTCAATCACAGTGGGGTTCCAGTCTGGCTGCTCACTCTGATTGGTCACTATCTCACGAAACAGATCAGCTGGGCTAAGCTCCACTAAACCCTGAAAAGCATAAATGTTCAATAGAAATAGATATTAGAAACATCCAGCAGAAAAAGGTATCACAACAGTTCAACAGGACAGATAACGCAATAGTTTATCATTGTGCCAGGATCCAAACGGAATTTGAAGATTGAATGTCTGATAATGGAGATTGTCTTTATACACAAACACAGTCCCAATATGTTTCATTCATTCATTCACTCCCACAGGAGATATCACTTGGGTGAGATCAAGCGATATCTATACTGTAGATATCTCTGCAATGAAGTTGCATCACAATGCTTTGCAGACCATTGTGACGTCATTGGTTACCATGACGTCACAATCAAATGACATCACTAATGGCTCTGCTACTGAAGCTGTTAGCAGTACTTTTTACACTTAGACACTGCTTATGACTTTCTACAAACTTGGAAGTTGGAAGAATGATGTTGGATAATAAATAAAATCTCACCCTCGTGTCTTTTGATATCAAATATATCAACACTCGTTGATAAAAGTGGAAAAAAAACCTTGGGAAGCCTCGGAGTTTTCCCACTTTTTTCAACTCGTGTTGATATATTTGATATCAAAAGACACGAGGGTGAGATTCTCTATTTCTCTGCATCCCTCCCAAAGTGTTGTATATTTTTCTATACAAGATAGCTATGAGATAAATCGCAAAGAACAACGAACAACGAACATGGTTTTATTTCACGATAAAACACTGCTGATGTCAGTATATTGGACAACGTTATTTTTGAGAGGGAAGTGTCTAGTGAGTTGTTCCCCATAGATGTAGCTGGGCAACGTAGATAAACGCGATGGCCGAACGACCGCTTCCAAAAGTGAAAGAGATATGACAATCAGTATTTTCGAGAAAAGGTACAGATAATTGACATGAAAATTGTGAGAATATGCCAGAAATACCAAAATTACCCCCCCATTAGTAAAATGGACTTGCCCGACATTGCCGCAGTCGGATTCCCCTCATGTTTTTTTTCCCTGCAGTGTTTTATTGTACGATAAACAACTCCCGCTTATCGCTTATTTCTTGAGTAAAACTACCCAAGTGTAGTTCATAATTGTGTAACCTCGCCAAGTGTTGTTATTTTTTTCATTGGCCTCCCAAAGAATGCAAAAGTGCCATCATACTTTTGTTTTATCATGACAGTCACACAACGTAAAAAGAATATACATGTACCCTCATCCAAATTTTCACATTTCAAACCCCTCCCTTTGTGAGGAACCTCCTAATTCTCTAGGTCCCCTGTCAGTGTCTCACCTGTAGCCTGAAGACCTTGCCGTGTGTGGGCACGGACCTGCTGTGGACACAGCCTCCCGTGGGGTCGGTCCCAGCCTCCTTCTTCCACTCTGAGTCGTCACTAGTGATCAGGTCCCACATGATGTTCCAGGCACTCAAGCCTACACTCAGGTAGTCTATCTCCTGTAAAGTCACGACATGGTCACACCTTGTGCTTTCAGATTAACTTACCTAAAATCAGTAGTGTATGAAAGCAAATTCAAATCTCCATGCTGTGGAACTTTACAGCAGGGGCTTATCTAGTTGGGAATGTTTGGGGATTTAAAGAACTTTGTGTTTGTTTGTTTGTTGTTTAACGCCACACTCAACAATATTCCAGTCACATGATGGCAACTTGTAAATAATTAAGTCTGAACGAGACAATTCAGTGATTGACATCATGAACATCGACCTATGCAATTGGGACACGGCGACACACATCAACCAAGTCAGCAAGTCTGACCACCTGTTCCTATTAGTTGCCTGTTATGACAAACATGGGTTGCTGAAGACAAATTCTAACCCAGATCTTCACGGGAGACACGGAAATCAGCCTGTTGTTCAGATGGAACATGTAATTACAAAGTATTGTTCTGAATATATGACAACATAGCATTAAAACTGACAATCAGCATCAAGACTTTAAGGGTCACATATCGTATTTAGTATACAATTTGGAGAGTTTGATACTTTAAACCAATATATAATCATCTGGAGCTGGGTCATTCAGGATATCATCCGTATTCACCATCTACTTGCATACTGTTAGAGCCACTGTTTACTCCAAAAATTCTTTTCCCCAAAATTGGTTATTTCTAAATTGTTCATCTTCCTAAGTAACCCCAATTTCACCCCAGTATTGCATGGTGCTACACAGACATTGCATAACTGTAGAAAAGATATGATATTGAAAAACCTCTCCCTTATTGCTTATTATAACAAGATTGATGCTATTAAATTTTTATCAGATAGTGACGTAACATGTGGCCATAGCACTGACATGAGTAACCTGCCTTCCTGTCTACTCAACTTGCAAAACTAACATGACAGGTGATATGCCGTATATCACACATCCCCGTGGGGGAAACAGGACTTGGGGGGGACTAAGTGCTGGAATGTTTGAATCAAACACTACTGCCCCTAGGATATGGTTGTAATATCAGACCAATTGTCAAACTACCTATCAAACTGCATAATCTACATTTTCCTGAATCAGAGTTGTTCATGGTGTACTCAATACCCCTGGCACTCCCGTCACAAACCCATAAAAATCACCTTGACAACACGTCAGATAGACACAGGGTTATATCACCATGACAACCTGTCATATAGGCTGTCCTGCTTGAACAAATCCCTTTTAACTTCACAGCCTCAACTTATTTAACAGCCAAGCTTTGCTGTACAGTAAATTCTACATGATGCCCTTCACTAGGCAAAACGACAACCACTACAAAGACTGATTTCTGTATAACTGACTTCATTATCCAATATTGATAGAATCCAATTTTTAATATTTATTCTTACACTAAAGTAAATAAACTTATTAATTGTAAACAAACTATACTACTTAACATTTGCTAAAGACTTCTTTTTGTCTGTGGTCTTTAGCAACTGATGACTGGTACAATTTTGCTTTTGTTAAATTCATTGTTTATGATAATTTGCTTTTGTTTCTTTAATCATCCTTCATGATAGTCTTCAGAGAAAATAGTAGACACTCTCCAGCTCACCAGAAATATTGTCCCATATTAAAGCTATTCTTCAGCACAATAAGATTTTTTTATTTTAAACAGTTTGTTCCCTGCTTACCTTATACAAGAAGTGATCAGAAAAAAAGCATCGTTTGTTGTTTAATACAGGATGATACTTCCCAATCCCCAAACTTTGAATCAGCGCCAAGGCAAATTGCATGTGCTGCCATATTCCTATGACTTCTCACCTACAAACCCATTACTTAAAAAATGTTGTGCTATCTGGAATATTGACCTACCTGTCTGTTGGTCTGAGCCGATGCCGGGACGCTGTAGAACCGGTCACGGGCCTGCTTATCGGTCTCTTCATCAGATCCTGCAATGAGACATAGCCAAGGTCATCATAGCCATCCATTGGTTGTAGCATGTACAGCCAGGGTGTAGAACCATGGGTGGGTGGGTGGGTGGGTGAGTGAGTGAGTGAGTGGGTGGGTGGGTGAGTGAGTGAGTGAGTGAGTGAGTGAGTGAGTGAGTGAGTGAGTGAGTGAGTGAGTGAGTGAGTGAGTGAGTGAGTGAGTGAGTGAGTGAGTGAGTATGGTTTTACGCTGCTTTTAGCAATATTCTAGCAATATCACGGCGGGGGACACCAGAAATGGGCATCACACATTGTACCCATGTTGGGATTCGAACCCCGGTCTTCGGCGTGACGAGCGAACGCTTTAACCACTGGGCTACCCGAACGCCCCTATAATACATTAGAAAGTAGGAGTGAGTGATTGAATTTGTTTTGAAGAGTATTTCAGTTTTTATCAGAGCATTTGGGAAGAACAAAGTGGTGTACATCTTACAGTGAGTGAGTGAGTGAGTGAGTGAGTGAGTGAGTGAGTGAGTGAGTGAGTGAGTGAGTGAGTGAGTGAGTGAGTGAGTGAGTGAGTGAGTGAGTTGGGGTGTCAGCTAAATGTGTGTGGAAAGCCCCAAGTGATGCAGGTTTCAGACATTTACCACTTTTGTGAAACCCGCGAGCACAATTATGGTGCAGATAAACCTGGAAACATAATCGGGGCAAACCAAGATTCGAACCCATGACCATAGGTTTCTGACATACCGAAGGGATGCAAGTCTGCACACCAACATGCGACACCCACCCATGCTCCCCGTACATCTTACACGTATACCATTTTGGTGGAACCCATAACGAACCCTGACACGTAATCAGGGCAAATATGGGACGCAAACACAGTGACAGTCAGGAAAGACATCAGTAACAAAAACATGTGCTACTTTGATCTCATAAACGAGTGACTATGCTAAATGCCACCTTCATCATATTCTAGCGTTATCACAGGTGAATATAATCATGTCAGCAATTGAAGCAGGTTTATTCAGTGTTTTTGTCCTTTTTAAGCAAGTCACACATTCACCGAAAGTAATATTCTCATCTACATGACATGGCACTGACTGTTATTTCCGTGAGCTTGTTTATCAGTGTAGCTCCTGGTGCCTTGTCTGAGCAATAATCCCTCCTCAATACTCAAATGGCAACAACATCACAAGTCTGAACTTGAAAAATGTTTTCTAGAAAGGAAATTGTTATCAAATTGGAATTCCTTCAGGATTGCATTCCAGGGCCCTGTTCTGAAGCCGGTCTGAGCACTACGACTGTTGTTGGTCTAATCTTTGGTTGACAGCAGTCCAGCTAGGATCTCCATGTAGACAGGGACTTATCAAGGATTTTAAACAAAGTGGCTCTGGCAGGCAATTTGGGAAAAAATAGTTTGTTTAAACATTGGGATTTTTTTAAGTTCTATGTTTTTTTAATTCAGAGTTAGGCCCATTTGAGCATTTGTACTTTGAAATTGCATTCAAAGTAATAACATATAATCACATTACCTGCTTTTCCTATTTATTCGTTCTGTTATCCATGAAAAATAGGATTGGAACAAAGCGTTAAATTAGCTGTTAGTTATTAACATAAATTGCAAAACTTTTAGTTCCATTTTGGGAATTTTTAATGACATTTATTGCAGACTTAGGGCTGAATATTGGTCCCTGAGTAAGCCTAGACAAATCCCTGTAAAATGGGGCCCAGCAATGAGACACCAGCAGTCTGTGACTAAAGCCACTAGTCTAAAGCCAGATTCTCCTAAAATTCTGTTTACTGTTTATTCTGGTCTACTAAGCTCAGCTAATAATAATACATATAATAACACTAAGGCGGTCAGGTAGCCTAGTGGTTAAAGCATTTGCTCATCACGCCAAAGACCCGGGTTTGATTCCCTACATGCGTACAAAGTGTGAAGCCAATTTCTGGTATCCCCCTCTGTGATATTGCTAGAATATTGCAAAACGCGGCGTAAAACCATACTCCCTCACTAGTAACACTAAAATCTACGGAAAAGATGCTAAGAGCCATGTACGGAGTGCTACGTTTTTGGCAAAGACTATGACAGGCAATGAAAGACTTGAAGCGGACAACCGATGACGGAGACATTGGCAGCATTGAACCACTTCCTGTTAACACTGTAGATTGTGAAAGTTGGAAAGCTCTCAAAACAAATGCAGTTAGGTAGAGTATATATGGGATTGTGGTCAGAAACCCTCGTAAGATATCCATGAGATTTGTGTGGAATTACCCAACACAAATGCCCTGCAGGGCCAATAATGTTGTTTAAACATTACGATGATGGCATGTTGTTGTTGTTGTTGTTGTTGTTGTTGTTGTTGTAGTTGATTCTGAGCCAGGAATTCAGGGTTCATTCTGAACATGCATTTTGTGCAGGTAAAACTGACAACTACAGGTTATTATGCAAAATGATAAAGAAATTATACATCAAACATAACATGGTCCAAGAGGTAGGAATCACTTGAATTGGTTGATTCTACATCCCGAATCAATAGATTTTACTGATTTCTCCATTACAGGGTCCAGAAAGTTAATCGCAATAAATACTGATCCCGAGGATACCAAGGATACCAGATGACAGTGATCCATCCAATATACAACTGAGCAAATGGGATCAGGAATATTGGGGGGGACATGTTCATGATATAGTGTCTTCACGACAACGTGTACAAAAACATATTCCCCAAATCTTCATGATCCCCAACTTTTTCTGATCAGTATATTTAGAAGTCTGACAAATACCAGCTTCCATGCTCTTACAACATAGCAGTGGAATAAACTGCATCGAAGTTAATTAAGTGTCTCTCACAGTTAAAGTGTTTTCATTAAGGCTGGGACGAGTCCAAATTTACAACCCGGGTACCCACCATGCTATCACCCGACCCTACCCGGTATTGAGATACACGTATAAAACAATCTGGTCATGCATACACTGAAGTTGACTGAAGTTTTATCTTTATTCAAACGTATAAAGGTCAGAAGGAATGGGTGCATAGTGAGAAAGAAATGCGAACAATAGTGACTTGTAGTGTAACCATAGAGTTTTAGATATTTTTTGTCATGAAACAATATATCACGTGACTAACCACGGGTCCGGGTAGTCCTGTGGGTACCCGGGTCCTACTCAGTACCCACCCGACCCGAGTACCCGAGTTACCCGTCCCAGCCCTAGTTTTCATACATAGGCAACTCTTTCCTATGTTGCACAAGACAACATGCTCCCCGCCAGGTGTTGAGTGATAATATCTCTACCAGCTGCAACATTATCCAGTGTATCACCCCCTAGGGTAGGTAGGGAACTAAAGCTATGTATCGTGGGTATAAACTTTTCATTCATTATTCATATCTCTAACTATCATAGTGACACTGACACTGTGAAACAATAATTATCACATACAGCAATGTGGCACCTAGTAACTGTAATTAACTGAGTGGCATCAGCAATCTTTCAGCTATTCACAGCCTTTGAAGTCTCAGTCACCAATACACTATTCATATTGAATATACAATGTAACACATCTCTAGCATTAAACAGAAAACATATATTTCTCTTTCGGTTTCACAAAGGTCATTGAATCCCAAATAAACTGAACAAAAAGGTGAAAGATCATGAATATTTTGGGGATATTTGTTGTGAAATAGTAGCGCTTGGAGCATGCCCCTATGTGGTGTGGAAATATGCACAAAATAAATGGCCTATTATTATTATTATTATTATTATTGTTATCATTATGTCATCATGAGTATCATCATTATCATTATCATGAATATGATTATAAATTGTGTCTTAGTCCTCAATTGAAGAACATATCCGCAAAACATATTCATGAACCTTTTTTGGTCAGTATAGTATTTCAGGAGGATAAGGCATGCATCATGTTTTCATGGAGGTCTGCTAGAGGCATACAAGGCCGCTTTTATGTACTCAGGAACTTCCTCGTATTGACGGCCATGTCAGCACGGAGGCCGCAATATAATCACCACTGAGCCACTTGTTTCCTGTACCATTTGATTCTAATAAATATCTCATATCAAAGCAAGATTGGATACAGCAAGGGCTTGGCTTCTCTACAATACAATACTGTCCTTTCAGCATGTTCAGTGAAACGTACAGCTTTGTGGGGGGAGGGGAGCCTGTGTAGAAATGCTGGGGAGGGTGGGGGGTGGGGGGGAGTTGGAGTAGAGAGAGGGTAGGGTGTGACACTGGTGTTTACTTTGTGTGTGATGCATTGACCGTGATCAGCACTGTGTGTCGTGTATTAATATTGTATGGTGACATCGATAACCATATGATGTGTGACGTAGTATTACATGTCACTGGTAAATTGACTGAATCTTGAGCTGGATGTTGACAACTATATTATTGGTGTGTAATGTAACACTGTGATGACAACTGTTATTGTCATGCATTTCTCCATTTTCAACCAGATTTTGTGAGAGGAGAGGAGAGAGAGAGAAAGAAAGAGACAAAGAAAGAGAGAGAAAGAAAGAAAGAGAAGAGAGAGGAGAAGAGAGGAGAGGAGAGGAGAGAGGGGGGATGCATGTCTCATGGTGGTTGTGAGAGACACACCCACTACTATATAGCTTATGTCGTGACAGTCTTCATGTGCACACAACACACGATACATGCATGGTTTAGTTCTGGAATGTTGTCAACAACTTCTATTTGAAATGTAGCAAGAGTGTTTTATGAGCAAACAGATGTGGGTTGAACAAACAGCAGCGACACTCGGAACGATACGGGAATGGTGTAAACTATTCTGTAGATAGGTATATCTAGGTAATAGGTATATTTAACAGTATTAAAAAATGTTGGTAGGTAACATGTATAAGCAACTGTAGAAAGCTATTTTGGTTGGTTGGTTTCCTTGGTGTTTAACGCCGCACTCAGTAATGACAGCGGTCTGTACATAATCCAAGTCCGGACCAGACAATCTAGTGATTGACATCATGAGCATCGATCCAATGGGGATACGATGACATGCATCAACCAAGTAAGTAAGCCTGACCACCCGATCTCGTTAGTTGCCTCTTACAACAAACATAGTCGCCTTAAACAATGTTGGTAGGTAATATGTGAAAATAACTTAATAAAACTATTAGGAGGTCAAATTGGCTGCAGGGTGTGAATAGTGCTTAAATGAGTGACTGCAAATATGACCAACTAGTTGTGACTGTTATGTTTACTGAGCCCAATAGTGTTGACTGGTGCTCACTCTACTGGTCACTGGTTTGTCGGGTCCAGGGTACATCACTTACTACACCCTAAACACTCCTCACTCAGACATCCATCCACCTACCCACAACACAGTTTCATCAGAACACAGATAGCAGACATGCTCCTGCACTGCAAAAGTCAAAATAACATTTTTCCGAATGTTATAAGTCAAATCAAGCTTGCTTCCACCTGCCACATATAGACTGGTAAAATGAGCTGATCTCATCTGAGTCGCATCAGGATCATGCACAGTCTTCTGCAGGATTTAACACCTTCACAAGACGAACTTGACGTAACCATGACAGCTGTGATTCACGGGAGTGATGGGAAGGGCAGCGCACGAGGTGATGGAGTCCATCATGGCAGCCTGACAACTGGATAACTTGTGCCAGGCTGCCAGCCTATATGTCAGTTCCACACCCATAGATATAATTCAATTAAAATCAGAAAGGATGTCCTGTCTTATTTAATTACATCAAAGAAATATTTTTTTTGTCAAAACCTTATTCACATACATCAAAATCCATGAATACAGTTTAATGGAATGTGTGCAGGGGACTCACATTTTAGATTCCCACTTTGTCTTTGACATTAAAATAGTTTAAGATTTGTTTTGTTGAATTGTCTTTTAATATATAATAGAAAGGAGGCCAGAGAAACTAGACTTGCCAAAGCATTGTTGTGCATGGGAGTTCCTTGGTCTGGATGAGAGACTACTCACATTGGTAACAGTAAGAAGTGCAATGAGATGGTAAGACAAGGTATTTTCTCTTTTCTTGACCAGACACTAAATTTTGCAATAGTAAGAATTATGAGAATAGACAATATGATGTCGTTGTTCTTGTTGCTGAAGTCTCAGATTTGAATTAATCTTTAATTCCTCTACTTGTTAACTCAAACCAGTGTCCCCATAGTCGGGTATTTCATGATAACATCCTGAGCTGCAATGTTTCAAGAAGTAAATCCTTGTCCACTCTATTTCTGTCCAAGCCCAAGTGGTCTTTGCTTCTATATGTGTCATTACTGCTTTTCAAGATCTCAAGTAATACATAAATCACTTATTGAAAAAACATAGGCTTGGTTACATTCAAGTCAATTATTATTTATGACAAAACAAAGAATTCCAAATTGCTTTTTTCCTCCTACACATTCCTGATTGATCTCACTATCCTACCATTCACACCGTAACACGCCCTTGGTCATTATTATGACATAATACACAGTACCAGTGATGGCTCATATTGTCCAAGGCTGAGGAAAGCAGTGTATAGTGTTGTATATAATGTAATTATCACCTCAAATATAACACAACTATTCCCCAGGGCACAGCAGTCAGTGCAAGATGATACATATACTCATTAAGGGCCTGAGTTTTCCTATCCATTGTTCTGGCCAGACTTCCTGATGCTACACATGACAGTTTTATTAGAGTTGTCTTGTGATGACACGTCCTGGTGGCCAGTCTATCCTTCAGGAGTGAAAGGTACACAGGTGACATATAGTTTTATAAGACGAAGACATGACAGAGAAAGAAGAGCAAAACTAAGTTCTTCATCTGTGACAAACTGATGAACCTAATGCGTACGAGGGACCAGTCATATATATATAAAAAAAGAAGATTGAGATCCTTTTATCTTCCTTTAAAAAGCTGACCATTCTCCTCTTGTTTGTGATGCTCCCCAACTGACAATCCTTTTGTTCGTAACTCTCCCCAAATGATCATTTCTTGTTAGTGATGCTCCCCAAATGACATTCCTTTTGTTTGTAAATCTCCCTAACTGATCATTTCTTGTTCGTGATGCTCCCCAACTGACAACCCTTTTGTTCGTAACCCTCCCCAAATGATCATTTCTTGTTAGTGATGCTCTCCAACTGACAATCCTTTTGTTCGAGACACAACCTTAATAATCATCCTTCTGTTCCATCAAATTTTTAAAATCAAAATATTACTTTATGGGACATATTGCATTATTTTTACCAGTAGAAAATCGTCTGTTGTTTCTCTTGCCCCTCCCCAAAATGTGTACAAAGTCATGACCTTCACCCATGGCAGCCTTCAGTCAACCAGCAACAAAGCATAGATATATGTAGCAACTAATAAAATTCTCCACAATAACGTTTCCAGAAAAGATCTGACAATAACCATACCATACATAAAAATCTATTTCTTATCTCAAGCATGGACAGAAAGAGAAAGCTCATAAATCCTACCAGAAATTCAAATCGATCAACATGGTTAGGAAACTGTTTAGTGTTTACAACCAATAACTCCAGCAACCCCAGTTATCCAGCCTGCAAGTCTATCTCCATGAGATTACACAATCTCAAATGTGGCAACCTCGGTTGCACAATAAATGAGATACATGAAAGATGTATTGAAAATTAAGGCCGATGTCGACATCATAAATCACCTATTACTGTGTGAACTGGCACAGTGGCAACTTTATCAAAGATCATTACCATGAATTATTTACCCCAATCCATTTACCACCCACACAGGCCTCAATACCAATGCCATAGTACACTATGGCAATAGATATATTCAGTGAAAACTGGAGAGACCATATGTCAGAATGAAAGTACCGTACAATGTTTGCAAAGGCGGTGTGAGTGGGTGAGTGAGGAATTGAGGGAAGTGGGAGAGCAATGACAGCAATAATCACGTGGTAGACATTGAAATAGGTCTTTACAAATTGTCCTTCGCACTGGGTTTCGAACTCAAGTCTTTGCTATGACAAGTGAACACCTTAAAGACCTCCCTTCACAATTCCTAGATGTGATGACACCATAGTAATGAGAGAAAAGCTTTAAAAATTGATACATTTCCAATTAACTTTTAGTTTTTCAGGAAATAAAAAAACATTCTTCCATGACAATTAGAACCCTGCATTATCAAATCTACATTAGATCATGATTTTGCTGATGACCGCAGTGTGAATGAATCATTTATTCAGAAGCATCTCTTTCTTGTATTGTGTCCCAAAGAAGCGGTTGAAGTATTCCGGTAAAAATTATGGTATTGGTACATGACAGCAAACATATATGCAGTTAAAAAACGATCTTCACTGATCCCTAAATTCAACCTCATGAAAATACTAGGCTCAACTGATGCCACATAAGTAATAATTTTCGTTTTATCAAAGAGTTTGTGTTTTTTTAGCCTTAGTGTCAAGGTAGAATGAAGATAAACCAAAAGTGATTTCAATATAGAGGTTTCAAACTTTGATTAGATACCTGTAAATTTTTCAAATTTGAAACCTCAAACTATTATATTCATTTCTTAATTAAAACATTACAGGTATCGAATTTACATTTGAAACCTTTACATGGAAAACACAATAGATTCTTCTCCTAATAACAATATAAAGGAAATGACAATCTGTATTAATGATAGATTTTCTCCACAGCAAGATGTCCAAATGGCAGTTTCAACACTGCATATCCATCATTCTGCAGATCTCTACAAGAAGTCTTCCTACTACTAACATATCGATCCATTAATCACTAAAATAAGATACAGCTCCATGACTTGAGCTGCTACAAGCTCAAGGTTCAGTGCAAGTGTTCTTTGTGTTGTATAATGAACTTAATCCATCTTGTTGGCCTTGTGAGCAGAAGAGCTGACTCGGAGTAAAACTATGTCAAGCTTGTGGCTATCCAGGTCAGAGATATGTATAACTTGTGCTGTAGACAACCAATCTTAAACAGCTTCAAAATCACACTATCAGGTTGCCATGGATACCAAACTCTCAAGGTTTTCTGTTATTAAATATCTAACTAAGGACTAAGAATCTATTTGTTGCAGTTCCAATTGATAACATGTATAACAGTAGATCACAGCTGCTGAAGACATGTTCTGCCATCAAATTGCTGGTTTGTCTTCAAACTATTTGCTGGTTTGTCTTCTTACTATTTGCTGATAAAATTATCCATGACATTTCTGACATACTTAAGAAAGATATCACATCAATATTTGATCTGGTTACAACAGACTAACATTACATCTCTCAAAAAATATAAAGACTTTATTGTCGTTAAATAATAAATAATAGAGAACCTAGAACTGATGACATCTAGACTTGCCAAAGTTTTGGAATATTCTTTCAGGGTCTGTATGCGAGACTATGGCTACAAAAGGAAGTCAAGACAAAGACGTTTCTCCTCTTTACAAGGCAGAGACTGAGTACAGCAAGGAGATATATGATTCATTTGCAAGTTCAAGCTTAATTACATCTGAAGGAAATTAAGAAAACAATACCTCGCAAGGTCACAAAACAGTCACGAAAAAAGGTGTTAACTTTCACACGAAACAACCTTGTGACCGCCCCTTTACCTAAGAAAAACAATGCCTTCTTTTTCGTTAATTTTTCCCCCATGTCAGCGACACGAAATAGGGCTGAACAAGTCTGCTGGGGAGGTATTTCCCCACAGATCGGAACCCTGGAAGGTAAACCTCAT
The DNA here is from genome assembly GCF_023055435.1 of Haliotis rufescens. NCBI lineage: Eukaryota > Metazoa > Mollusca > Gastropoda > Lepetellida > Haliotidae > Haliotis > Haliotis rufescens. The sequence goes on along the minus strand of NW_025964112.1, from coordinate 62,105,603 downwards.
TGTTGACAGGCCTAGCAGCCATCTAGTTAACAGGAAGCTGCTAGGTAAACAAAGATTAAATCGTGGGCAATTCAGGAAATACAGGCCATGACGGACACAGCACATCATGACGACATGTAACTGATAAGAACATCTGTACAAGTTTACGTCATATGTGTTGTTCAATTGCTCGAGTTTACACAAAATAAACCATCTGTATTCCAAATCCTATTGTTTCATCTCAAATTCTGCTCATTCTTTCTCACTCCCTCAAAGCAAACATATAGATCTCACAGAAGTCAAGAGGTGACACAATTTTCAAAGGTTCCAATCTAGGGCTTAGGGCTTCAAATACTAAAACTTCAAATAGTTTTTGGCCAGCTGATAGAGCAGTCTAGACTTTTGAAAACAATTTCTGGTGAAATTTCATCTGGAGTTTTTTCACATTCTACAAATGTGTTTAAGATATAATTGCTATCAAATAAAAATAACAAGTGCTGTATTAGGAATAAACAAACTTGACACTTTACCATACCCCCAAAATCAACTTCTTTCTTTGTCAAAATTCACAATTATTATTGATAAGTGCTTATAAGTGGAAAGTCATTTCAACCAGTTTCATTGACAACTTAACTCAGGGACAGACACAGCCACTTGTCTGTTAGTCCGAGACTAGCGACAATTTATAGGGACAATTGTTATCTCCCCTATTGTAGCTATGTTACATAAGCTACTAGTCGGAAATAACCTGCGGACCATTTAAACATAACCAATGGCGTCTATCCCTAACTATTGATAATTTTGTTTGGGTCATACCACTAGTGCCAGTTTCTAATATTGAATGTGAGTGTTTTCAGGACAACACATGAATTATACATATGGTTTAATATAAAGGTTTAACATGAAATATCTATATTTATTTATCACTCATTGAGAATTTATGTTCTGAGTAATGTTCAGTACAAGTTGGATCTGAAGGCATCTCCTTCCTCTATATAATAATCAGAATTGATTTCTCCTATTTTGTGGTACCAGAATAAACTAAATATTGATCGGTAGGTACTGGTAGCTCAACAACCCCAACACTAACATAACAGAAATCCCACATCATGAGATAGACCACTGATACCTCCCTCTACCATAGTAAAACAGTCTATATCACACAGTAAATAGAAGTGTAAACAATTGAAAACAAAACAATACCATTGGCAATACATACATTATGTAACAAGACGAAATGCCAATCAATGATTGTAAAGAAAACAGCAATGGAAACAGGAAACTAAAAAACTCCACAAGATCCTAGAGGATGTGATGAGGATGCCCATCCTTGAGGCCACAGAGGAGCAGCCATTAATAATGCTAATGAAGGAAAGGAGATGGCTTCCTTACCATGGACACAATCACAGTGGTGGCCGGGAACGTGGATATGCACAAGCTTCTTCTTGAGATTTCTGAACAGAGATGTAACTCCTCCATATCTACTGGTGGATGACATGGTCAGCGTGTGGGTAATGTCCGCTCCTCTCGATGTAAACACAGTGTTGTGAGTCTGCCTGACTCAGTAAATGTGGCCTGATATGGGGTGATCCCACACTGAATGCAGCCTTCCAAGTCAGACCGGCTGGATCAATGAACTCAGTGAGGCTCCACACCAGGGGGCCTCATCAGGCGAGGATAATGGAGGCTGTCACTTTAACCAGTCATCTACTCACTATCTAGTTGTTTATGAGGGTGAAGTTTTAAATAACCCTGACTTAATAAAGCTACCAACATTCTAAAGTCTTTCATTTGACCTTTTAAAAATCCTGTATGACTTGATGTTTGTTTAATTCAACTTATCAAAATTCAGGGGATTGGTTTACAGTTAGTATACAGTAGTATTACAACATCTTTAATCAACACAAAAATTTCTCCCATTCTTAAGATCTCTTGCTGTTTGTAAATAATTAGATTCTATGTACAAAACATACAATTTGTAAAAGTAATGTGGACCACCCATCTAGAACCTCGTGTAGAACCAGTTGAAACAGAAAAGCCACGAGCAAATTATATTTAACTCCAGCTCGAACAGCCTTTCTAAAACCTGAAGCATGGCTTTGTTTTCGTTTCCAGTTATGTATTTGAGTAATAACTTTGTACACATGAAGGAAAAAGCTGAAGGTCACAGTTAATCTCAAGGCCCATTTCTTCTATTTTGGGGCAGTTGATGTATGGATGCTGACACAGTCAGTGTATCTCCTGATGGGGTCCATGGTGGACTGGGTGACTGGGTGAACCAGCAGCTCATGCATGATGCACTCAATACACATATTTTGTTATGTATCATGATGTATTGGCTGAAAAGCTGCAAATAAATCTACAATTTGACATTCTTGTCCCACAATTTGACATCACCTTTGCCTGCAATAAACGTTTTCTGTTTTATGAAACTTTCAACAAATGCATGATCACCACATTGGATTAATCTCACTTACAGATACCAGACCTTAATAAACTATCACCCCTTTCCATTCTTTAGCAGCCTGTACTTCATCAAGAGACTTGAAGGTTCCTCCATAGAATTATTTTTAGTCAACCTTATTTATAAGTTTATTTCAGGGACAATATGTTAGCCTATCAGTGTACTCACACACACAATGGCAGCTGGTCTTATGTAAGTAAGGTCCAATATAGATTACCAATAGTAAAAACCATGACTCATATATAAGATTACTTACTTGTGACAAGTTCATTGTGTTGAAATTAACATTGAAATGAACAATGACAACAAGGCCTGAATTGACTGACATGACAAAGCAACAACGCAACATGGACAACCAGAATTCAAAAGACCTATGACCTCAGTTTTGATAATATTATCGCTGTTGATAAATTGAAAATACCACTCAATATGGATCTGAATCAGAAAGAATTTGTTCACATAATTATGATTGCGAAATGATAAAATCATATCTCCACACATTTCTGACATTTGTCAAAAAGAAAACTACAAACAAGCTGCTAGCACAAGAGCCTGTAAAAAGATAGCTGAGTCAGCTGATCTATTGTGTGGTTCAGATGGTCCTACTCTATCTCAGTACCATCTAGGACCTCATCTTATTAGCACCATGGTATCTGCCCTGTCACCTGGAGCCAACACCCATAGGAGCTAATCTTATCATCTAATTCTGGCTTAATATGACCACCTAGCAGCTCATCACAGATGTGACATGCAGATACTAGCATGCTGTAGGTGTCAGATCCAAATTAGTGCTTTCAGACACTGTGGAGCATAATCTTATCTTTAGGCTAACTATATTACTTCTAATTCCATTATTGTAACAGCCAATATTAAATAATCAGAATGCGAAACATATCATAAAGCATGATAGGAGTAACTGACGGTCAACGACAAAGTAATAAATCAATGTCAACCTTGATATTCTTCATAATTTCAGGGTTTTTTATTTTACTATTTTGAGGTGTGTCTCAGGAATGAAGAGAGGGGGGGGTCCAAGAGTAATCACTGCGACATCTTGATGCCCATGGGACAGGCTGGTCATATCGCCCTGCTTCCATTCTCTATTCTTATGCATACCGGATGTAATACTTTGCATTCAGTAAAACTCTCCTGGTGTTAATCTCTTAACAAAAATTGCAACATGCTTGAAAGGTCAGCCAGCCTTACTCGACACAGCCTTCATATTTTTCACAAAATTAGATCTTTGAATATGACATCAATTTATTCTGTGACATGTAAAGTTTCTTTTTCCAACAATGTATTACCCATTTCTTACTGATTATATCAGAATTGAGTGAAACAGAGTGCCTTGCTCCACTCACATACCTACACTGTATAGTCAAACTTTACACGTAAGACCATGAAGTGTATCAAATAGGGCGATATATCATGTGCTCTTCAAATCATGTGTCACTGAGTATCCATGCAGATATTTCAATTGTGTGAGTTAGGTTTAATGCAACTTTGAACAGTATTCCAGTAATATCAGAGCATATCAGCTTACTGTGGGAGGAAGTCCCAGATATTTGATTTGGAACCAATGAGAAAGAAAAGCTTGGCATGACTTCTATATTCCACTCTGGCTGGATACAGTGACACTCTGGGATGTGTACCATCATGAGGAAACATTGTTCATGTGTTTGTTCAGGTGAACACTTGACTTGCCATTGCATGTGTTTGTGACAGTTCCTACAGGTAGGTAAGAGATAAGGCAGACAATACAGGCAGAATATTCATGACACTGAAATAGGCAGTCCCCAGCCACCTATGCTGGTTGCAAGAGGGGATTTACGGGGATTCCGGGTTAGAAAAGGTCCCCAGCAACCTATGCTGGTCTAAGGGGGGATTTACACGGATTCCGGGTTAGAAAAGGTCCACAGCAACCTATGCTGGTTTAAGAGGGGATTTAAGCAGATTCCGGGTTAGGAAAGGTCCCCAGCAACCTAAGCTGGTTTAAGGGGGGATTTAAGCAGATTCCGGGTTAGGAAAGGTCCCCAGCAACCTATGCTGGTTTAAGAGGGGATTTGCAGGGATTCCGGGTTAGAAAAGGACTCCAGCAACCTATGCTGGTTGTAAGAGGGGATTTGCAGGGATTACTTTCTTTGACAAACATCATGATACCCTAAGCAATGTAATAAATGTCCTTCTATAAAAGCCTGCCCTGTCATTGCCATGACTCTACACCCGTGAGACTAGTTAGGGAGTGAGTTGGGATTAATGCAGCTTTGAACAGAATATCAGCACATGTCAGCTTAATGTGGGAGGAAATTCTGAAGTGATGGATGTCTCAGATGTTTACCGCTTTTCCGAAAACCCACGAGCACGGGCATGGTGCTGAAAAACCTAGGAACATAATCGAGGTGAACCGGGATTCGAACTGACAATCAATAGTTTCTGGCGTGCTGAAGGGACGCAACTCTCCTAAGTGAATTGCAGCGCCTAAGACAAATGAGCCCTCAGATCTGTATTGGTGTAATAGTAAGTAAACTACTACGTTGATTGCCATGAAGACATTTGTTTACTCACAGGGAAGATACAAGTAATTTATTACTACAATGTCCTAAAGTAAATAGCCATTTCAGTGTTAGACATTAATTATTATCTTCACTGGTACACAAAAATGATCTGCTACAGAGTTGCCATCTCCCTGATGGTAATAGTGATAGTCCCAAAAGAAATGTCACTAGACCTTCCTGAATCTTAAGTCTAGGACTAAGTGAATAAAGTTAATTTTAAACCCTGCTTTTGGAGTCTGGCTACAATTATAAAAGTCAGCAATATTAACATAATTTATGATTGAACAAAGTAGGTAACTTTTAACCACAAATTATGAATCCTTAACAACTTGTGGAAATGACGGCCTAAAGTAATCGGAAGTTCAAGCGAAGGTGGATCCTAATGACCTGGAGAGTATGTGATTTGATGGGGGGCATCACTGTGACTGCCCTACACATCCTGACAGGTGAGTGATTGTTCAGGGAGGAGATACTTAGGCAATACTTGATAGTACGGAGAACAGGACAATGTTTGGGCAAGATACTCTTGAAGCTACTGCTGCCGTAGAACTGCTTGAACAAACAACTTTCCACACAAGAAGATGAGAGCAGGGGACCACCACTGCTAACTTCAAAAACACTCCTGGAGGCTGAACTGGTCCATATGATTCCCATGGTTACTGACATAATTACCAATTACCATGGTTACTGCAACACCTTCATTGTACCGTGTTGATGGAAAAAGTGTGGACTCAATCACCCACCAACCCCCCAATTTCAAGACTTTTTAAAGGAGCATGATGAAAATAATTAGGCAAAAACTATGAAAGAAAGAATATTTTGTTTCTTAAAATTTCTGAAAATAAATGACTAGCTACCAAATTTACTCTATAGAAAATATGGACATCGACTGTCATTACTCCCACTGCCTGTGAACTATAATTATATATTCCGTAGCCTTAGTGTTGTTCTCCCACCGCTGTGCAGAACTCAACAAAAACTGCCCGACAAGCAGGTCCACATGTTTATTTACAAGATTCTTTGTCATAAGCATTATTGATTTAATTACTTCAGTCTCACTGCTATTTTGAGAACAACAGGAAACACAGCATCACTAGTACTGCGTTGGTGTCAATGACGTTAGTTCAGTTCACAACCTATGATAATTACACCAATCAACATGCCTCCATTGAGATTTTCTATAGAAGTGGCATGTCTGCTGCTATTACCAAGACACACTCCTGTGTATTTTGTCATCCAAACCCTACAACACTGCAGCTTTGTATTATGGTACATACACCTAGCTACTCCACTGCCTCAAGGCAGGAAGGACTAACTTGCACAACACATAAACTGACATGCATAACATTGTCCTGTTGATTAGTTTGCTCTGTATGTGATGTGAACTTTTATGGAACATTTAAATACTTTCTATGAATGTTTCTCTCTTGTTAATTGACTTAGTATATCAAGGATATAAATTGCAAGTCAGTAAAATAGCAATAAAATTTTTTCCCTTAACTTGCCCTTTAACGTAGCACTCAGTAATATTTTAGCAATATGACGGCGATCTGTAAATAATAAGTGTAAACCAGACAATCCAGTGATTGACATTATGGACATTATTGACATCGATCTACGCAATTGGGATACGATAAAAAGAATCAGACAGTCCTCTTCTACCGGGTCTTGATTCTCAACAGAGATGTTAGCGAGTCCGGCTCGCATTTATCTAGACCGGGATATTTTGAAAAGTCGTTTTTCACCAGATTGAGGCCAGGAGAGATAACATACATGGGTTTATGCATTCTATGAATGCCGCTTTCTCGAGTCTTGCAAAGCGCAAGTCAGATGATACATCCTCTTTGATTTTGAGTAAGTCTAAATCGGACTCTAAAATACCCCATAAAGCGGGGAACAAGGATAGATATCGGTATCGAGGATAACCCCCCAAGGCCACAGCGAAAGTGAGTGAAGCACCACTGTCTGACAGTGAGTTGGACAATGGTGATTACAGAGATGAATGTCACATGTCTGACGTTGATTCCTCTGAGGAATTGTTGCTGGCAATGTCAGTAAGTCAACGTCAGGTAAGTCTCGTTTAATTATTCAACTTAGGAATAACCCAATCACTATGAAAACAAGTATTTGTCACAGAGTGACGAAATATCCCCCGCCTGTACACCATAGTACCAAATATGAAGACAATCCAGCGATTAGTTCTTGAGATATTGTGGCAACACCGTTTTCCAACTCCAAAAACAGATTTGCCTGCTGTGACCTTGAAAATGGGGTCAAGGTCACCAAATCTGACAGGTGTATGCGGTGTCTGTATATACACTATAGTTCCAAATATGAAGACAATCCAGCGATTAGTTCTTGAGATATCGCGGCAACACCGTTTTCTAACTCCAAAAGCAGATTTGCCTGCTGTGACCTTGAAAATGGGGTCAAGGTCACCAAAACCGACTGGTGTCTGCGGTGTCTGTATATACACCATAGTTCCAAATATGAAGACAATCCAGTGTTTAGTTCTTGAGATATCGCGGCAACACCGTTTTCCAACTCCAAAAGCAGATTTGCCTGCTGTGACCTTGAAAATGGGCTCAAGGTCACCAAAACCGACTGGTGTCTGCGGAGTCTGTATATACACTATAGTTCCAAATATGAAGACAATCCAGTGTTTAGTTCTTGAGATATCGCGGCAACACCGTTTTCCAACTCTAAAAGCAGATTTGTCTGCTGTGACCTTGAAAATGGGATCAAGGTCACCAAAACCGACTGGTGTCTGCGGAGTCTGTATATACACGATAGTTCCAAATATGAAGACAATCCAGTGTTTAGTTCTTGAGATATCGCGGCAACACCGTTTTCCAACTCTAAAAGCAGATTTGTCTGCTGTGACCTTGAAAATGGGATCCAGGTCACCAAAACCGACTGGTGTCTGCGGAGTCTGTATATACACCATAGTTCCAAATATGAAGACAATCCAGTGTTTAGTTCTTGAGATATCGCGGCAACACCGTTTTCCAACTCCAAAAGCAGATTTGCCTGCTGTGACCTTGAAAATGGGATCAAGGTCACCAAAACCGACTGGTGTCTGCGGAGTCTGTATATACACCATAGTTCCAAATATGAAGACAATCCAGTGTTTAGTTCTTGAGATATCGCGGCAACAAACAGGTGGGACGTACGGACGGACGGACGGACGGACGTACGGACGTACAGACGTACGGACGTACGTACGGACGGTCGTGAATACTATATCCCCCGCTTCGCGCTTTCGCGCGGCGGGGGATAATAATGGGCACTAGCACAAAGCCATCATAACATTACTGCTATTGTACAACTTAGTTAAAGTATGGGAGATGATATACACTATATCACTCTATGTAAGAGGGCCCAGTGGCAGAAATAAATGGCCAGGAGACTTATTCAAGGGGTCACTGACCCAGCCCCTTGTATCCAGAAGCTCTGGACATCTGATTATTCTTTACTTATAAACTGACTATATGCTCCAAATCGGTATAAAACTTGCACACACCATCTCATGACCATTGCCTTGGGAGATTACTTTTTAATCAAGTACAGTCATATGATACTCCTTTGAAATGCAGAAAATAGAATATCAATATGATAAATAGCTTGAAGCCAGTAAATCCCTTGGACTGGAAGCACAAGGGGATCCAGCACTGCCGCTGATCAATAGCCTACTTACATGGTGATGAAGCCAGTGCCTTACGTACACCACTAGACTGCCTGGGGTAGTGAGGTGATGGCCAGCTGGTCATGGTCAATAACATCCCTAGTGGTGTGACTGCAATCATGTGTTTCCCTTTGACCAATCACAATAACATCTTGCTTTTATACACATACCGGATCACCTCCATAGTTTAGTGGACCGAGTGTCCGCCCAGAGAGCTGAGGATGGGTGGTTTGATCCCCAGCTGCGTCATACCAAAAAATGTTAAAAGATACTTTTTGTTACCCTGCCTGGTGCTTGGCATTAAGGGGACAATAGAAGGACTGGTCATCTCGGAGTCAGTTAACTTGTCTTAAGTGAGGGTATCCATGTTATACTTAGTCTCTAAAAATATATAATTTTGATAGAAATAAGCAACTATAATTAAATTAAAAAGGTGCCCCAGGGAGATGGGAAATTCAGTACCTGAGGAAAATCTAGACTTGAGTCAATTAGGGCTACAGCATTACAGTAAGGGCTGGGGGAAAGGGGAAATCATATGGTTCAGGGACTGTGAGACAGACTAGCATTTGGAGTGAGTGAGTGAGTTTTCTTTTGTTCAACAGTTACACACAATACAGCAACGTTGACATAAACTACAGACACCATTTTTGATCAAATACAGGAAAAAATGTTCAGGTTATTTTTAAATCTATACAACAATAGATGACCGCATCAGGGTCTATCCAGGTGGAAGTGCACTGATCTAGACATGGAAGAGCAGACACTTCCTTTTCACAACAGATAATTATCAATGGTGAATAATAGAGAAGTACAAAAATTAAATTTCACACGTTAAGAAATCAATTTCATATCCGTCTGACACACTCACTCTTTCTAAATCAAGCTCCTTTATGCCTTAAAATTATACAGACATGCATGAATTTTTAAATATTTGTGACAACCATGAGATAAGGAGGGACCTCATCGGTGAAAAATCACATTTTGACTTTTCACTATATCTAAAAACTACAGTTTCTTTGGAACACAAAAAACAATTAACAAGCTTTAATTCATATTTATTACAGAGATACATGACATCACAGATTTGCACTCATTGTCTGACTGATAACTGTTTGTTATAATAGCTGCTTTAAGACATAATGTCTGATGAATTGAAAGTAGACATGTATGCTGAAAGGTTTTGAAATAATGTTCTTAGGGCATTACAAACTAACGAGAGAAAAATCACATATTTTTGTACAGTTCGCACAGATGGCGATCTTCACTGAAGTAAGTTGATGTCAAACATCTTTATGACGTCATAGCACAATTGTATCCTAGCACCCATAAGGTCCCTTTTCTCCTAATGTTCAAATCCCACATCTCTGAACACACAGTATCCTCAGTACTTGCATGTATCAACAATGTTCCTCCCCGGGATGTTTCACAGCAATTTGCCAATAGATCAGATCCATTTCTAAACATAACAGGCTGTGGCCACACAAGTCCTACTTGTTATAAGTAAGATGCTCACAGTTGCATCAAGATACTGAGTCCTGCGTAATCTCACCATCAGAACAAGCGAAGTTGGGATACATGTAGTAATAACAGGAACACACTTTAAAAAGCTTTGAAGCAGGATGTCTGGAAGCTACAATTTGATTGGTTGTAATCTCCTGCTCACACTTGCCCCACCCAATAAGTACCGGGTAATTTGATTGGCTGCTATATTTAACACATGAATCAGGTTATTTTGTAATGAACATACAATGTATTCATTACCTTGTATTTAATATTAGGTACATATAATAGGGCTCTTACATGTATTCTACATAATTCACCTCTCTCCACCTCTCATCACTGATGTCAATATTTTATTTCTTATATCAACCCTTCAACCTATTTCTTGCCTTCAAACAGTGTTGTGACATTTCAACCATTTACGGTAATAGTTATGTATTAAAAGGTAGAAACATTCCAAGAGACACATAATTTTGTTCACTTACTGGTGAGTGAGTAAGTGAGTGAGTATGGTTTTACGCCATTTTTAGCAATATTCTAGCAATATCACGGGGGGGGGGGGGGGACACCAGAGATGGGCTTCACACATGTGGGGAATCGAAGCCAGGTCGTTTGCATGACAAACAAACGCTTTAACCACTAGGCTACCCCACTGCCCTGTTCACTTACTAAGAAAATGATTATGGCAACAATATACAAAGGCATGCAAGTCGGATCACTTTGCCATGTAACATACACTGACGGAGGTAGCAGCTACAGTCTTGCATCATCTCATCCAGGGTTGGTACAGATTTGTCCTCAACAACTTAAGACCATTCAAGGCTTTTACAAGGCACTTTTTATCAAACACAGGGCAAATAAATAGCACAAATAAGATGCAATCAATCAGTGCCGTGACCTAAGATAAAGGGAAGTAACTAATCCCAGATTGCAATAGCATCCATTCTTTAGAACACTCGCAATAGCAAAATCGCAAATGAGAAATGAAAAATGTGCAACAAAGTGTAAATCAATTGTTATCATGCAGCATTACTTCATATGTTTACGGACATTCACAATCATGTTTTTATTTCCCATATATATAAATAGTAAAAAAATAACTGATCCGTTGCTTCAGTTTAATTTTGAAGGTCTTTTCAAGTTATTTTATTTATTTCCAAGGCTTTTTCAAGCCTTGTGTGCACCACGTAATTGCTCTCCAAGGGGTATGAAATCATGTAATCATTTTCTATATTATATCAATGTGGGCTATCAGTGAATGAGAACTGACAGGTTTTGGCACAGTGGGCTGGTAGTCTGAAACATATGTCAGTTTCTGCACTCTGACATCTGTATGTGTGTTTGCTGCTAATTAATCACAGTCTATTCACCAATTTCTCAAATTTTTCATTCAAGGACAATATGGTCAATTGTTTAAAATTGAAAACGATGTTTTGTGAATCAATATATTAAAGCTGGTATTCACAACATGCCTCCATTTTGCTTCAAATCTGAGTCTAAGGGAGGTAACTCTACTTACCCTCTGGTGATTCCACAGGTGAGTAGTATCTACTTTCATCTACTGAGCGATCATCATGGTCACGGAGCAGAGGCGTCCGCTCATCAACATAGCCTCTGGATGCTGGGGAGAAAAGAGAAACAGGATATAATAATTCCTGAAAGAATATTTTACCCTTTGACAATCGATCCCCTCAAGCAAAACAAAGTAATTCCCATACTTGGCCATGCACCATTATCTGTCGGCATCAATGCAGTGCAAAGGTCATAGACAGTGAGTGAGTCAGAGCTAATTGTACATTAAATTATACTACAGTAAACTATGGTTATAACGAACTCGAAGGGACACTAATTTTAGTTCGTAACCGTAGTTCGTTATAAGCATATATTATATACAGCATTTATACAACAAATGGTCGGGACCAAAAAATAAGTTAGTTATATCGGTCAGTTGGTTATAAGCGTGTTCGTTATAAACATAGTTTACTGTATTTAATACTTTAAGCAGTATTTCCACTATTTGTTAAAAAATTGAGATATAATATACGATGGGAGAACTATTGAATGATATCACCATGTGAAAGCCTGATGTTGAAAGGCCGGCCAATGTGATGCAGCTGGCGTATAAACATGAGATGAGTTAAATGGATAAACACTGCTTCTAACACTCAGCACTTTGGTGAAACCTTCGTGCACAGGTAAGACGCTGACCCACCAAGATTCCAAACAAGACGAATCTGGGATTCCAACCAAGACCATGGGATTCGGGCTAACTTAGGGGATGCAACAACTGGGCCACCTGCTGTGCCCCCAGCATTGGGTGAGTGAATACAGCATGGATTTATCCAGGATTACAAACTAAGTGCCCCTTCAGGCTAATTGGGGAAAAAACAATTTCATTTTGCTCAAATTTAGGATTTTTTTAAAGTTCTCATTTTCTTAAATACAGGGGTATTTTAACATTGCATTATGAGATAGTATTATTGGATCTGTTATCAGTGAAGTACAAGTTATCTCTACAAATCCGTAAATTAGTTACATATAATATTAGGAAACTTTTCATTCTGATTTTGAAACTTTTAATGTCATTTGCTGCAGACTTGGGGCCTTTTAGGTCGAGGGTGTAATAAATCCCTGTACAATCAATGTGGAATAATTCTGTTACCTCTTTCTCTTTTCTCCCTGTCCTTGGTCTCCTGTGGCAGCACCTTGAAGTCGAGGAACCACGTCTCTACCCACGCCAGCACGAAGGAGATGATGAGCAAACAGTAGCTGAGGGGGTTCTTGCTGCTCTGGGTGGACCCAAACTGTTCAAAATACAACCAGTCAGCTTCCTTAATCCATTCCTATGTAATACATAGGAGTGAGTGAGTAGGGTTTTACAACGCTTTCAGCAGTATTCCAGCAATCTCGCGTGTTTCGGGAAACCAAAAATGTGCTTCACACACTGTACCAATGTGGGAAGTTGACCTGGGGTGGTATTCATAAACATTCTTAGAGTGCTAAAGAGGTCTTAAGTAAAGCATATTAAGTCTGAGAAAATTCTTAGAAATACCAAAAGTTACTCTTAAATCTAAGAATTTTCTTAAGTCATATTCATAAAAACTTTTAGCACTAAGAGTGAGGTGAGGTGAAATTGGGTTTAACGTCGCGTCCAAGATTATTGCACTTATATAGCGATGTGCATGTACGTGTATGTGTTTGTGTGGCTGCTTGTACTAGTCCGGACTGATGCCGATTTATAGTGCTAGCTCACTGAGATACCATGCCGCAGTTTAACATGAATACCCCACTCAGACACAGTATACTGACTCCAAGCCGACCAGTCCTTGTTTTAGCCCCTTAATGCCGAGCGCCAGACAGGGTAACAACAAGTACCATCTTTTAACGTCTTTTGGTGTGACGCGGCTGGGATCAAACCCCGGACCTTCCGCTCTCCGGGCGGACGCTCTACCACAAGACCACGGAGGCGGTCAGCACTAAGAGTACTCCTAAAGTTAAGAGTACTCAAGAGGACTTTTAATTACCTAAGGATTTTCCTAAGTATCCAATATGGTGGCAGCTGGTGTACCGCAGCCGCATCAGCTGAGAACTTTCAGGCCAAGGAAAAACATTTTCAGTGTGTATTCAGACACAGAATTTATCCAGCGGTTTCGTCTTGACAGTGCAGGTATATTATTTGTCACAAATTTAATCAGGGATAGGCTTACCTCCCCTACGTCTTCAGTGTAATGAGCCAACGTTTTAACCACGAGGCTATGCTACCACCCCTATATAACATGTGGTGTTCGAAATTAAAGGAGGATATGGTGTCCATGAGGTTTACTGTTTTAGTATTTAAATGTAAGGACCCCCTCTTTTAATATTATAGGGTTATGACAAGGACAACTTAACTTGCTTAGTTTTGAATACTGGCACACATACACAGACAGCCGCAGTAACATTGATATTGTGAAATGTCCACAACATAGATTCTTATTATAAAACCTGAAGTGTGAATACCAAGTTTTTAGTTTTGTTTGTTGTTTGGTTAACACCGTACTCAGCAATATTCCAGCTGTATGACCGTCGCCTGTAAATAACTGATACATACAGGTCATATCGAAATGTATTGAGATGTATTGAGATATATTTGAAGCTATTTCTGGGTTTTTTTCAGGCCAAATTGGCACCAAACCAGCACCAAACCTCCTATTTTTGCCTCTTGTTTGCAACAATGTCAAAGTCAGCATGGTCAGTGGCTGCCATTTTGGATACTGGGGAGATAATGTAAGAGAAAAATCACTTCTGCATTTTGTCAATCAATATCTTTATATTGTTTTTACCCATTATACCAGAACACAGAAAAAATATTGCAATATGTATCGTCTGAAAAGCATACACTGCAGAACTAGAATCGTAAGCTTGACAGAAAGCATTTTAATCCAGGGAATACCCCGGCCTTGTTTCTGCCTTCTTTCAAAGTATTCATGTTGTAATCAAGGCTGTGATAAACGCTGGCTTTTGATCCAAAAAAGCTGGCAATTGGCAGTTTGTAACTCATTCATAAGAAAAACACAAGCTTTTTCTTCAGTTTGACTCTAATAAATACATGTCTGAAGCCAGTTTATTCTGTGAAACACTTGGGTTGTCCACTTTGCTGTGTGGAGCTCTTTTGTTTTGGTTTGAGAATTTAATCGTGCATGAACTGTGTGATGTCACACTTGGATAATATTTCATGCATGATTTAAAAAACACCCAGATATCCTGTCCCTTAATGTAAGTCAGTTTTTGTGTAGGACAGATGGTAGTTTGCCACTTTGAAAACCATGTATGATGCTGACAAATCATTGATCATGTTTAGCTGATAGTAGTCGTGCATGACAAGGGACACAACTCTCCACAGTAAAATCACTGGGCCAACTGTGCCCACCTTCCATTGATTGAAAATACATGCAGTTGCCAGGCAGCAACTCAAAGAAGACGGAAAAGGTTTCGTACTTACATCAAATAAAAATATTTTTGCTACCAAAAAGGCACAGGACATAAAAGTTGTTACCTGAAAAGTGAAAATAGGGATTAGTTACATCTTTTGATTATTTTCCATAAACACTTCAAAATAAGAAAAGTGTTTGCATTATGTGCAAAAATGCATGTAAGGGATTTATCTATGATTCAAAAGTTTCCCTGCCAGGAAAATTGGGAGAAATTTGTTATTTTGTTCAAAATTGGGATTTTAAAAATTCTTATTGAGAGGCCTTATAACATTGTATTTTGAGATCACACTCAATGCAATAATAAAAAACAAAGCATTAAAACCTCTTCCACCATAGTGGCCTTGTTATTAATGCAACACAGGTTACCTCTACATGCTCTACACAGCCATGCATTTAATTATTAGTAATATATATTAACATGGATTGGGAATTCTTCAATTCCAATTTGGGACTTTTCTGACAAAATCAGCATCGGAGCAGGTCAGGATAAATACCTGGAAATGGACCTATCATTACATTTTCCTGAATATACAAAACTTGTAACATACCACCAAGTCTCCAGTTTACTTCTAGTAATAAGTAATTATATGCAGTTTTGTCTAATGTTGTCATTACCATTTTCTCAAAATCCCACACTTACTACAGTAGGACTTCAAACCAGGAAGTAACATATCTCAAGCCGACAGTTATATTAACTATCTGTCAGAAGTTGAAATGATATGGTAATCAAAGATTTACCGGATGCAAATATTGCATCCTATCAATGTAGTCCCATACTTCACGGAAACCCTTGTGGGGACATTGAATGGAATAGATCCCCAGCACTTTACTCTCTGTCATATTAGGCAACTAACTCGGATGGGGGGGTCAGGTAGGGTTGATATTACCGTACCTCTAAAGCATGACAAGTTGCTCATTATATCAACCAGTAGGTTTGTTTTGCCCTGACTATAGTTTACACGCCATCATGATTGATTGTTTGTTTGTTTGTTTTTAACACCACACTCAGCAATAGGTCAGCCATATAAAGGCTGTCTGTAAATAATCGAGTCTGGGCCAGATAATGCAGTGATTGACATCACGAGCATCAATCTACGCAATTGAGATACGATACAATGACACATCAAACGTGTCACCGAGACTGACCAGCCGATTCATTTGATTGCTTCTTACTACAAGCATAGGCGGGGGGGCCAATTCTAAGCAAGTCTAACCAAGAAACAGAGGCATGAGGAGGTGAACCCATGTCTTCAGTGTCACGACCAACGCATTAACCACAAGGCAATGTAATGAGAACCTATACAGAACTCTCTAGATGTTGTAATACACATAATTGATCACCTGCAAAATCGTCAAGATAACCCTACAGTACCACCAATACAATGTATACTACTCAAAAGAAGTTAAAGCACACATGATTTTTTCAAATGACTATAGTTAATCTGTCATGACAGCCTTCCAAGTGTGTGTGTTCCTTAATTTGTTTTGAGTAGTATACATTCTACCCCAAACTACATCTATAGCTACTTCACTGATACTCACAGCTACCATCCACCAGTGTTTTAAATTAAACAAAGCGTAGGCCAGTAGAAGGAATGTGAGGCGCACTGCTGACAACATCTGAAAAGTAATTTATAGATTATCGTTTCAATGTCTGTATATAACAATTTCCTTACATAAATATATGCATCTAACAGATGAATTGCGACACTCATTTTATTCAGAAAACAACAGATTCACTGAAAAACAGTGTCACATTCTAACTGTAATTCAAGTGCTCATCAAGTAAAGATTATGTCAACCATCTTTCCATTTCATCAACAAATGTATGAAGTCCTTACCCATAGGAGTAAGTGAGTGAGTTGGGTTTAACGCTGCTTTTAACAGTATTCCATATATATTGTGGCGTGTAAGCTAAATGTGGGAGGAAAGACCAAAGTGATGCAGGTCTTAGACGTTTAACACTTCGATGAAATCCACGAGCACGGGTATGGTGCTGACAAACCCAATCTCATTAAAATCAGATCTTAGTTCTCGCTACCGCTAAACAAAGATCTGAGGACATCCCATTACGGGTCACGTCACGGGTTTAATGAGATTGCCTTTGGAAGAGATAGGCACTAGGGTCGCTTTATGTCATCAGAAGAAATTATTAAATGTGAAATCAATACAAAAGGCCCCTTCTCTGGAAAAAATAATTTATTTATTGATAATTATCTCTCAAATAAGCTTTTCAGTAGTTTCTGAGAAAACTTGTCCCTTTTTCAGACACTATGCAGTAAGCACTTTGTAAAATAACATGGATCAAAGTTTGTAAGTGTATGCTCAAAATCTGAAAGCAAGAGAAGGGAAGTAACTCTGGAATTTTTCTTTTATGGGACAAAGTTTTGAACAGTCTTAATAATTATTTCATAGATAAGCATGCAAAGTTTCATTCACGTTATGTCAGTAGTTTCTGAGAAAACTTGTCCCCACTGCAGACACAATGCACCAAGCTGAAAAGCATGGAGCAAAGGCCATAAGGTTGTAATAAAATAATTTACGGCACCAATTCTCTAACTCAGTCTTGACAAGTATCCCTTAGATAAGTATACAAACTTTCATTCATGTAACCTCAGTAGTTTCTGAGAAAACTTGTCCCCATTTCACACTGTATGTGCTAAGTTGAAAAGCTTGGAGCAAGGACCACAACTTAAATGAATTAAAGACACAACTTTTCAAACTCCTTTAAGATCATGACCAGTAATTATAGTGTGTAAAATTTCATTTCTCTAACTTAAATATATTTTGAGAAAATTTGTCCCCTATGAGAAGCAGATGGATGGATGGACAGATGGAGGGGCGAACTCCGTTCCTATATCCCCGGCACCACTTCGAGGCAGGGGTTAAAAAGATAAATGTGATGGATGTCTTATTTCTCGTTAGCTTTTTTAATAATGGTCATGAACGCATGAACCAACTTACACACATGCACACACAGTACATAAAAGGGAATCCCTATGGACAACTCTGTACAATAAGTAGCCAATCAGACATCAGCATTAGATCATGTGGTGTGATGCAAGTAAATCATAAATCGAACTGGGAATTCCCTAAATAGGTCAACCGGGGTTATCCGTTACTGGTGTTTGTCTGACATTATTCATGAGTATTATTGTAAAATGTAAAGAACTTGGGTTACCCAACTCTACATCAACTATATGAAATGGTTGTTAGTAGTTGGTATAGAAAACTCACCACTGTATCAAACAGAGAAATTTTGAAGGAATATCCTCCAACTTGTTTCTGAAATGCCACCCAACCTTTATCACCTATGAGCTGAAAACAGAAATTAATATACGTGCAACACTTCAGTCAAGACAAGTTCAAGTTCCATTTATTTCAAGAACTTCAACACTCCTAGTACACTTCTTGTATTTCAGTGCCATTTAGCATATTATTGGTTCCGTTTATTGTCCACAAGGAGCTGTGAAGAAACTTTCACTCCATCGTCAGTCCAAGACCAGACTACCAAGACAATCGAGTCCATTAGCAACCTGGCATACAAAGCAGGGCTCGATTTAAGGAACTGGATTTAACTTGCACCAGGTGCATGTTGACATGAAACCGAGTTGCACCTGACAAAACCAGGTTGCACCCTGGCACCATAAATTTATCATTGTTGAAACATAGGCCGGTCTGCTGCCAGTGTCACACAAACTAATGACGTATTGCTGTAAAACGTTATAGGAACAAATGCACATAATCTTGAAGGGTTCACAGTTCGGTGACGTCAAGCCTAAGAGAGCATGACAAATAACACATTCCTTATTTAATGCAATAAGTGCCCAAGGCGCTCTCAAAATTAGAAATAGGGAGTGGTTATTAGAATATAATTTTGGTGGAAAAAAAACATAACTGAAAGATCTTTAAGTTCGTGGTTTGGCGAAAGCAGAAAACAACAGCTCTCAGTATTTTACCCTTTTAGATATATGTCTGTTACAAGTAATACTATGTGCATGCTTGCAGTATTAACCTACATATCTACGTATTTGTGATAACACAGCTGCACATTAACGATGAGTAAAACAGATCGTCAACACCATTGTGCCAAACAGGAAGTACCAGTAATCAGAAGATCAAGTTGAAAAATAAAACATAAACATCTGCTTTGTGTTTGTGATTTTCAAACATTACTTTATATCAGTTAACTGTATTTTTGTGTGATACTGTTGTCTTATTTAATGTATATTACCACTTCTTTTGTTTTAGCTATTCATTTATATAATTAACTTGAATATTTTTTGTCAAAACCTGTTTGTTTGTTATTATGTCGGCTGTGGCGCTGGTCAACAATCAATATATCCAGCTTGTGAATGAAAATATCACAACTACCTACCTGAGATTAATTTATGGACATTTTCCAAATTTCCTAAAAATGACATCCAGTTTTAATTAATTATTGATTTTAGAAATAAAATAACCTTGCATAACACCACTGCCACAGGCTAATCTGCATATCATGTGACCAAACTTTTCTCTCGTTTTAAACAAACTATGAAATCAGAATAGACTGATGCTTTACATATTGTTTTGCATAATAATATAAATATGTTACAAAAGCCGCGACTGTGAGTTGCACAACAATATATATTTATGTATCAAAGTGATCGTATCGTTACTTCTCCATACGGCTGACAGCATGTGATGTAAACAAATGAAAACTACGCAAATGGAAAAAGGTTTTCACTATTTGAGATTTTTTCTCATTGAAAGTTAACCATGACATATGTTTATCTTGATGTGTGGGCTTGTTAAAAATGAAACAGAAGAAAATAAGATAATTGATAAATATGAGTTGGTGCTGTCACGGCATGAGGTAAAGCGGGCTCTATGGAACGGGGTAAACGGAAGGTGTACATATCAGAGGGACACACAAATTCGCTGAAATTAACGTTATTGAATGAAATTTTGAATAAAAATAGATTACAAACATTAGTCCAGATATACAGTGAACACTTAAATAGTGTAACAAAAGGGTTAACTTTCATAATTCAACATGGATTTGTTGATATTCTATTTCTGATGACGGATCATGACATTTATATACGACAGCCTGATTGGATACTAAACAAAAGTCTGTGCGTTTTATAAATAAGAGATATATTTTTCTAGAATTCAATTACCCTTAATTAAGGGTGCGTATAACACACGAGTGCGCATTATTCATTAATGAAAAAGTGTTTTGTACATTGATCAATCAGAAGGGACGCTTATTGGGATTGTTCAATTGCCAATATATTACCAAATATCGCTGTGGGTGTTTACTATGTTATACAGTAACTCAGGGATTAGTGATATAGTATGGTAAATAAAGCTTAGAGGTATCATGTTCAAGGATCAATGTTGTGTGGTGCAGTTAGAGTTAGTCAGACACAAACTTGACATTTTTTACATGCATCTGGTGCATGTAGACATAAATTAAATATCAGGTTGCAATTTTCAATAAGATGCACTGGTGCATGTTTCATACAGCTAGATCGAGCCCTGCAATGGTCCCAATACATGGGAGTGTGTCCAGTGAGCACTGAATGTCTGTCAGCCTTGTGGACAGTGAACTCCTAGTTGTGATGGGACAGGGAGTTTTTATAAAGTGATAGGGACAGATCTTACGTTCATCCCCCTAGAAATGTTTTGTTTGTTTGTTTGTTTGTTGTTTAACGCCTCACTCAGCTATATTCCTGGTGGTGGTCAGTATATAATTGAGTCTGGACCAGACAATCCAGTGACTGACATCATGAGCATCGATCCATGCAACTGGGATACAATGACATGCAGGACCAAAGTCAGCGAGCCTGACCACCCGTTCGTCCCCTCTTACGACAACCGTAGTCACCTTTTACGGCATGGATGTTGCTGAAGACCTATTCTAACCTGGATCTTCACGGGTGCCCCCAGAAATGATCGTCCCAGTCTCTATCTACAGCCATCTTTCTATCCATCTACAGTTCAGTAAGAAAAGTTAACAATAGTCAATATGCAATGGAAATGTTTACTGAAAATGATAGCGCAATGCAGTCCCTCCCTCCCGCCCCAAGAATGACATTTCCCACCTGAGTATAGATGACCCAAAGGATGAAGGTGAGGATCAGATCAAAGGCCACGAACAGACAGAATGTGCGTCTGACGGCAGACATCTTCCCCCTGCTTTCATCCATCATTGAGCTGTTGCTGTATGTACCACTGATTTCTGGCCAGCCACTGAAACAGAAATATTTAGATATAACCCATGCTAAAGAATAGGGCTGGGACGATACACCGACTGTGCGATCTGATACGTATCACGATACCTTGGTCACGATCCAATATGTATCACAATAAGGTAAGAATTAATAGTTTTTACTTAGTGTGCGACTGTGATCAATACTTGTATTGAGCACCAAAACATCGCGATCAGCCGATGCATCAGTGTATCGTCCCACTACTAAGAATCATGGAACTGCCTCCACCAGAGCTCCAGATATGCTGCGTGTCTGCGTGATTTACGCATCAGAAATGCAGAAATACACAGTTAAATATAATCCAAGCGTATCAATACGCAACGAACATTACAGATACGCTACAAAAATAAAACTTGTACGTATCATCAAAATATTGTGAAGTAACCCTGCGTATTCGATTAGCAAATCAGCAACTTATTTTGAAATTATAAAGGGGCATTCCGTAAACCTTGCCAAACTCCACGATGACAGTTACATCATGATCATTTGCCATCACACTTTCTTGTGGAAGTATCGTGGTATTTTTGAGTCCTATAAAGCTCTCGAACCCACACGACACCAGTTTGCAGGGACTAGATGAATAGTGTTTTTAAATATTTAACTTAAATACCCACATGTGTAAAAACTAGTGGGTAACAGAAATTTGAATACGCAGGTAGAATTACTGATACCCAATGATTTTAAAATGCATGGGTAAAATACCCACAACACCAAAAGCTTATCTGGAGCTCTGCTTCCACACAAATTAAGGAGTCAAACATCCAAAAGCAAACACAGTGCACATCTATTGAAGAGGTCAGGGTCCAGGATGCAACAATCAAAGATGGCTCTCTCTACAGAGTGGCCTCATGTCTGTTGTCTGTTTGTTGTTTTACGCCGCACTCAGAAATATTCCAGCAACATGAGAGCGGGTTGTAAATAATAGTCTGGACCACACAATCCAGTGATTGACATCATGAGCACCGATCCACGCAATTGGGATACAATGACATGCATCAACCAAGTCAGCGAGCCTGACCACCCGATCACATTAGTCGCTTCTTACGACAAGCATTATATGTTGCCTTCCACGTCAAGCATGGGTTCCTGAAGATCTATTGTAACCCGGATATTCACGGGCCAGAGCGGCTTCCTATGCTTGCCTTCAGGTCAAATCAAAGTTTCCCCAATAATGATCCATGGTCTGCTCAGATTATGTGCCACTGGAAAGTGGAAACCAAAATGGCAAGCAATTAATCTGTGTCACTTCTGGCTTTTGACAGACTGTTGTACGGAAGGAACATAAATGTGAGTTTTGCCATTCGAAGACCACAGTGACTATTTCTTCCTGCCACAGATTCACATTCACATAGAAACAACATGCTGAACAACACACACTGACAGCAGTCTCAAAGCTGACCGATTCCAAAATCACATTTCACCTACAACAGCTGGATGCATAGATAGTTAACATGGTATACACAAACAAATATTTTAAAAACTGTAACTATGACAATTACAAATGAGTCATAACCAGCATCACCAATTTGTTCTTAATGTCCCAACATGTTTGGCTTTTCATTTTGACAAGACAATGTCATGAAAAGTACATCACAGAGTTTGAATAATCAATAACCGTGGTATCATGTTATACATATTGCACAGTCCCACCCATCAGACTGCAGCACTGAATGGGTACCACTAATGTAAGTACGGACAAATGAAACACGGTACACTTGTCACAACTAGAGCTTCATATTACAATCAATATACACAATTAAGAATGACAGAAATTGACAATTTCGCCTATTGATCTCAACAATAATTATTCCTATTGTAAATTTCATTTCTGAACAACTCACATATGCTACTCAAATCAAGTGTCATCAGCAGATGACAAATCACCCTGGCCCCTACAAATTCGAAAGAACAAATCATCTGACTGTTTCATTAAGTCCAACTTGATGAGAGAATGTCTATCTAATCTGTGTCCGTATACAAGAGAAGTTATTGAGCTATCAAAACAATACCGTGGAATTGGGATTTGGAGCGTTGTATTTCTATATGAACACACTTCTATGAACAGAGTCTAAGTCAAATTTGTTGGCATGGAAATGGAAAACCTTTAAATTCTAAACACCCCTAAATAGCCAAAGGCACCAATCGACAACCTGGTCTTTGTGTGTGCACAGTTTCAAGAAAGATTACCTATTATTTTTTAGTGATATGGTCCGGACATGGTTCTATCTTCTTGCCGATTTAGAGATTTTGTCTGAGATGATGGCTTTGCTATATGATACTGCGATGTTGTTGTGCTGAATGTAAATAATAATGTAACTGTAGTTATGGAAGATAATCCAGTAATTAAACACTTACAGAACAGTCCTTATCTTTAAAGGGGAAGTGTACACGCAAAAATCACTTTCTTTCTTTTACTAAACAAAACGCAATTTTAGAATTAGTTAGTATCTGTGTTTGAAAATATACACTCATTTTTTTCACAGTGAAAGTAGGAAGCTCACAATAGTGTGAAAATGACATGCTGTTATGAGGCCTTCGTTTTTCGAGCTAAACAGGCCTGAGTTATCCCCCTTAGATTATGACGTAATTGGTGCCAATTCAACTGGGTCCCTGTCTATTCTGAACGCAAAAGATATCAAGTACAAGTTTTCGGTAAAACAACATGGCCTACGACACACTCCGGCGCAGTGATGACTCAGCATAACACTATGCTGGCTGGCATCTGAGACGCTAGAATCACACACATGTACCTACACCACGTGAAGCGGCTCTAACAAAGCATGATGACGTCATAATGTTTATAAATTGGCACTAATGACGTCATATTGCAAGGGGCATAAGCCATGGTGTTTTTGTTATGGAAATAGAACACTTGGTAAATGTGAAAAATATAAATCGTTTTAATGCAAAACATATGTTAATTAATTGTGATATTTTTTATATTTTTGTCTATGACACTTCTAGGTTAACACTTTTATTGTGGAAAAAGTACAAGAAAATTAGGTTCATTTCCGTGTGAACTTGCCCTTTAATGCCAATTATACAATGTAGGCTATTTCTCATGTCACTATCAATACATTGCTATTTGTATATGTATCATGTTTGGGAGAGGCATTCAGATAAGCAAAAATTGCTTGTTTGCCAATCCCTCCACTTTATGGAAATAAATATGTTTATATCATATGGTCCGGACAAATTAATACATGTACCAAGTTTGGATGAAAAATGTTGAATAGTTTTTCAATTCTCCGCAGGAAACGACACCTACCTCCCATCAAATTCCTAACTAGCACAAGGCACCACTTCTGCCCTTGGCTAATACGTGTACCAGGTTTGGATGAACATTGTTTCACGGTTTCAAGTTGTGCTCCAGAAAGGAAATCCACCACCCCCTTTTGAGATTAAGTCAAAATTATTTCCATGGAAACCGTGAAAAATAAAAATGAAAAAAAGGGACTGGAACTGAAATCCTGTTCAAATAGCAAACCAAAACAAGTTTAACTTGAGACAACTAAAGTTACAACTTTGATAATAGAACAAACTGATTAACCATAAAATTACCAAGTGTTAATGGGTGAAAACGATCATACTTAGACAAAAAGGAAACTGCTACTTTCCTTATTCCCAGAATCATGATAGTTACAAACGCACGACTGACCTATTTTACGAGTCATAGAGAAATTATAGTATGCACAGTGGAAATCTCTTGGTTGATTCAAAGCCTGGTACAATACTTCCTGATACATACCCTGTTCTATCAGCTTAACCACTTGTGTCACTGGTGATTCGGCTTGTTCACACTAACAGTACAAACTTGTGAACATGGATCAGGATGAACAATTACTGACTCTCAAAATTGTACAAGTATATCGCTTCAGTAACTGGCAATGAATCATTTCAATTATAACAAGAGGACATAGTCATCAATATCCTCCACAATGGTAAATACAAGCCGTGAATACATATATATGAAACTTGTTGCCATGGACACTTGAAATACATTTGTTGCAAAATCACAAACTACCAAAAGGCACCAGTTCACCACTTGACCTATCTATGTGCCAAGTTTGATGAGGAAATATAGTACAGTTTTCAAGATCTGCTCCAGAAATGACCACTATCGCCATTTCCTGCACAAGTTAAAGTTGTTGCCATGGAAACTTGAAAAATATTTTTTACAAAAATCCCAAACTATCAAAAGGCACCAGCACACCGCTAGACCTATCTCTGTACCAAGTTTGCAGCAGAAATATTGTACGGTCTTCAAGATCTGCTTTGGAAACAAGCTCTACTGCCATTTTCAGCCTAAGTCAAAGTTGTTGCCATGGAAACTCTAAAAAAATATTTTTTTAAAAATCTGAAACTATCAACATGATCAAAAGGCACCAGTTCACCACTGGACCTATCTATGTGCCAAGTTTGATGAGGAAATATAGTACAGTTTTCAAGATCTGCTCCAGAAATGACCACTATCGCCATTTCCAGCAGAAAGTTAAAGTTGCCATGGAAACTTGAAAAATATCTTTTTACAAAAATCCCTTACTATCAAAAGGCACCAGCACACCACTAGACCTATCTCTGTACCAAGTTTGCAGCAGAAATATTGTACGGTCTTCAAGATCTGCTTTGGAAACAAGCCGCCATTTTCAGCCTAAGTCAAAGTTGTTGCCATGGAAACTATAAAAAATTATTTTTAAAAAATCAATCAGAAACTATCAAAAGGCACCAGTTCACCACTGGACCTATCACGTTTGGAAAAGAAATATTGTATGTTTTTCAAGATCTGCTCCAGAAACGACATCTTGCACGAACGGCTGGACGGATGGAGACAATTTTAATACGCCCTGTAAAGGTTCATATAGGGTTAGTAGTTGTGTTCTCTGATTGGTCAATCTCACTTTGAGGCATAATAAAATGCATAATGGGGGATAAAAAGAAAGTGTAATGGAAAATCTCACTTTATATCATGTTTATTACATGTATAAAATAAATCTGGATTTTAAAATATCTAAAAGTTTGATATGATCCGAGTTTTCTTATATCTTTACATTCATCCAGAATATGTGTGACTACATACACTGGGCAGATTGCTACTGGAAAGAGGGGAGGAGGTTGAAGACGTTTCGCCTGCTTCACCATGTTAATGTACTCTGTTGGGTTTCTGGTTAGATTAGGTTCCCAGTAAACTATGCTTGTCGCACAAGGTGACTGCTTGGATCAGGTGGTAGGACACAAACAGACACTCAAACAACAGCCATGATGCTGTGATAGGTTTGTGCAAGTAAGCCTAGATATCTACCATGACAAGACACCACAAACACAACACCCTATTTGCTTTTATAAATCCCAAGGATGATCAGAAACTTGACAAAGGGGGGACTTATTAAAACCATACACATCAAGTTAAATTTGTTTTAAATAAGTTCAAAAGATTATGAAAACAAACCATGTTCAATAACAGTTATTTGGCAGGTATCTACCCATTCTGCACTACTGTCTCCTGTAAAAACTATGCAACATACACAAGGAAATACGGACTGTCATGTCAATTTTTGGTCTTGGTAGGGACATACAGACTGGTCTAGAAGTTCGTCAGGTGTGCTTATTGGAACTGGGTGCTGATTACATCAAATACGGTAAATGTGTGCAGTAAGCAGGTAAACATGGTAAGCATGGTAAGCAAGGTAAGCATGGTAATCAGGTAGGCATGGTAGGCAGGTAAGCAGGTAGGCATGGTAAGCAGGTAGGCATGGTAAGCATGGTAGGCAGGTAAGCATGGTAAGCAGGTAGGCATGGTAAGCATGGTAAGGGTGTTGTGATGGGAACACTATTTCAGCTACAGGACATCACCTTGACAGCTTAATGTGGGGAAAACCCCAAATTAGCTCAGGACACTTTCAAATGCTATGAATGACTTGTATGCACAGGAAAGATTTTGAACTTATTTCCCTGTTTTCAGGATAACAATTTCAGATGTACTGTCTGTTGTAACAATGCACTACACCTCATTAAAGTTGTTCTCACAAGGAAGTCTAAGGTTCACCTTGCAGTGTGTAAACAGAATGTGCACTTGGTTCATGTCATACTTTATTGTCCCTTGTCAATGCTTGTAATGGATACCTGAAAAGTGTGTCAATATAAACCCTGGTTGCTAGTTATCTGCAGGGCTCCACATAATCTTGAGAGCCACTGAGTATTTACTTACCTGGTATGTTAGTGGTGTATTTGGTGGTCTTCTTTGGGTATTCAATATAGTATTATTCCCTAGCCTTGGGTCCAGTCTATTGGGTATTTTTTAACCAGTGAGAAGCCATTTTAAAATATTTCTTCTTTAAAAGCTGTTTCAGATAACTGTTTGATTGGCATTCAAGAAGTTGGCAAATAAGTAAGAAAAAGTACAAGTTGATGGATGACAACTTCTGGTTTATTGCAATCCAATCAGCTTGTCACAACTGTATAATCACGTTAACCCTTAGTCTTAATGTATACCTGGCTTCACCACCCGTGTGCTTATTTACCTGTGTGCTTTTACTGTACATTTGGCTTCATCCAATTATCTGCTTGTTATCTATTACCGTCGTTGTCAATGTTAATCTCTGCTTATGACTTGTCACACATATATCCCTCCCATCACTTGGTTGTTGTCACACCAGCTTGATAATGGTGTGAGAATCGACATCGAAATGTTGCTATAGGCAATGAACCAGAAGTTGTTATCCATAAAGTTGAATTTTTTTCTTACTTTTCAGATAACTTATTATTTTCTTCTATTCATGTGCTCATTGTGCTGCTCTGAGCGGTCACCTGTCGCATGTGCTCACGACAGCGAAGCTTCAGTCAACTTCAGTGTACAACGGGAGTCAGTAACACTATAAAAAGAGACATAGCCTTTGTGGATTACTCACCGAAGTTTATGAACAGGCAACGCCTGCATTAAATGAATAAAGAGGTGTGGAAATATTTGGGAGCACAAGCTGGGAAAGATTACATTGGGTATCAAGACAGTGTTGTCATACTTATGGTTATTTTTAGTTTTCATGCATATTTTCATGAAAACAACTCCAAGTTGATTGGGTCATGGTGACTTATTTTGTGTCTTTCATCTGAGGCTCTGCATTGGAACATACAAGGTCACCATTAACATAATCTGAAATTCCTGTGACTTCTCAGCTCACTCATCATGGGGGCTATGAAAAGTGTTATCATGATGAAAGTGTTGCATCAGTGTTGCGTCAGTCTAGATGGCTAGATGGCTAGATGGCTAGACTGGTGATTGTGACATCCTCCATACCTGAACTGTAGTACTCAGGTACTTGGGTACTCAGGTACTCGGGTACTCGGGTACTCAGGTACTTTGGTACTCAGGTACTTTGATACTCAGGTACTCGGGTACTCAGGTACTTTGGTACTCAGGTACTTGGGTACTCAGGTACTTGGGTACTCAGGTACTCGGGTTGGGTGGGTCCTGAGCAGGACCTGGATACCCACTTGGCTACACGGACCTGTGATCAGTCACGTTTTCTTTTGCTTAATGACAATAAGAAAAAAACTCCATGGTTACATTACAAGTTGCTAATGTTCGCATTTCTTTCCGACTTTTACATGTGTCCTTAAAGATGAAGCTTCGGTCAACTTCAGTGTTTGCATGATCAGATCGTTTATACATGTATTGAAATAGCTTTTGCAAAAGGGCTCTGGTTAAACAATTCCCAAAACACAAGCAAATTAACATGACCATTTCCTTGTAAAAGCAGTCTTACATTACAATGGTGATTACAAACAAGATTATCTTTAATGTACATCAATGTATATAACAGACAAAAAAGGATAAATTAACACTTGTGTTTTCGCAACACGTGATATGCAATGGGTGAATCAATCTTCATTGATAACTCTACACCATGTATACTCAACAACAAAAGTTCCTGTGACACCAATATTTTAGTGTATTTTTCAAACAAGTAAAGTTTGGTTTTCAATATTGTAGTACATGTATGGAATCAAGTCACAAAAACGCAACAGCTACAGAAAAGCATGCATTCCATGCAAAAGTTG
This sequence comes from Haliotis rufescens, assembly GCF_023055435.1. Classification (NCBI taxonomy): domain Eukaryota; kingdom Metazoa; phylum Mollusca; class Gastropoda; order Lepetellida; family Haliotidae; genus Haliotis; species Haliotis rufescens. Next base: position 62,076,132 of record NW_025964112.1, on the reverse strand, counting down.
ATTTTTATGCAAGCCCATGAATTTCACTACCCAAGAATGGGTATAAAAACATGTGCATTTACGGGATTCCATATGCATTGTTTAGCATCGTGCTGATAATAACCACTCAGAAAAACAAAAGAATTACGCAATTATTCAACAATACGAAATGCCACGCCTGTCCCAAAATGAGCGTCTGCGAGCCATCGGTATGCTTGAAGCAGGATCGAGTCAACGTGATGTTGCAAGACAATTTAACGCCCACAGAAACACCATTGGGTGTTTATGGCAACGTTGGCAATGGAAGAATGCAGTCAGAGACCATCCTCGGAGTGGCAGGCCACATGTAACCAATAATTGACAAGACTACTGGATTTGAACAACACACCTACAAAATCGATTCCAGCCAGCAACAGTGACGACCGCAAGAAGCATCCCTGGCCTTCGACGAATATCTTCACAAACCGTACGTCGTCGCCTCAGATGTGCAGGGATTGTCGCCAGAAGACCTGCCAGAGGTCCCATTTGGACAGGAAACCACCGTCAAGCACGTCTACACTGGACAGCCATGCAGTGGGGACAAGTTCTATTCACTGACGAGTCTCGTTTTCACCTCAGCCACAGCGATGGACGGATTCGAGTGTACCGACGTTGAGGTGAACGTTACATCAGGGTATGAAACTCCCAAAATTTTCAGCCAGACCACAGGACTGGCAAGCTGAAATACTTGCCAGCCCTGACCAAAACCTGCCTGCCCACTATAATCATATGTTTCTCAGGATAATTTAATTAAAACTTTAAATCGAATTCATTGAACATGAAGTAATGCAAGAAAAGAAATAGCAAACACTTTTTAGGTCAGATTTGTATTTAATATCCTAGAATACATCATGTAAATAATGCTTATCATCGGGAAATATTTAGAATATTTTTACATATAAAATATAACCTGACCGTCGGGCAGGGGGATTTGAAAATCTGGCAGCCCGAGTTGAAATCAACCCGTCTCGGACGGTCGGGCAGGCAGGTATTTCGAACACTGGTTACATCAATCATTGTGTCATGGAAGAAGATCGGTTCAGGGGCGGCAGTGTTATGGTATGGGGTGGGATTACAGCAAGACAGAGGACCAGTTTGATAGAGGGAAATCTCAATGGATAACACTACCGAGATCATCGGCCCTGTTGTTCTAACGTTTTTGCGTCCTCATGGCCCAGGCATTACCTTACAACATGTCAACGCCCGGCCTCATATTGCTCGACTTGTTGAGGATTCTCTTCAACAAAACAATGTGGATGTCATCCCCTAACCGGCCCGCTACCCTGATCTCTCACCGATTGAACACATGTGGGATTAGATGGATCAGCGCCAGGAACTTCGAAACATGCTCCAGCAGATACCCTACAGGACATCCCATGAGACAAAGATGTGTGGACACACACTATTGATTTGTAAATTGACATTTTGGCATGTTCATGTTTTTTATGAAATCACGCATTTTCTGAAGTCAGTATGGCAAATTAAACTATTTGAACACTTACAGGAGTCTTTTATCTGTTGCAAACCGAAATTGTTTCAGATTTGGTAAAAAACATAACTTTGCATTAAATCTTATTCAATGTCACAGGAACTTTTGTTGTTCAGTATATTATCCTATCCTCTTTCTTTACCCAGTCCCCGGTCTACAACGTTCAGCAGACGCCAAACTGGTGGGAATAGCAGGTATACAAAGTCAGGTTTAGGAGCTAGATGATTGGCTTCTTTGACTAATGTGTATTTGCATATTTTTACTGCCAAATGATGTACAGTAGAACACGGATATAACGAACTACAAGGGACCAGAGAAATCAGTTTGTTATATCCGTTGTTCGTTATACATGTTTTCGCCGAAACGTCCTCCATCTTGGATAAGACAAAACACTATACACGTAATTGCAGTGTTACACGTGAAATCTTCACTGCAAGTTCGTCAGCTTTGGTCTGCAGTAACGGACCACTAAGCGGAATGTTTTCGCTTCTCACGGCTTAAAACCATTTGAAGAAGGCGTCCTCTACGTCTTGGTGATTAGCAGCTCGTAACCTCCAAAGTCATGCGAATTGCTTGATTCAAGAATGGATTCTCTCTTCTTCATAATGGCACTTAATGTTGATTTTGGAATGTCAAATTCCATTGCAATGTCTTTCTTGGTTTTTATGCCAGCATCAACAGCATTAATAATTCTCAATTTTGTGTCTAAACTGATGGCTTTCCTCTTACTATTGCCCGCCATGATAGCATATTCAAGTCAGCTGACACTTGGACACAATCTCGTAAAATTTATTTGTTTAATGTTTGTTTTAGAGACAAGATTACATGTACAGGTAAGATTAACACAATGCAAATTTAACAAGGTTGATCCGTCACCGCTGATTGTATTGATTCGCCGCTGATTGCGTACAGCCAATTGTCAGTGACACTTGACAGTGGGTGAGATTTCTCAGTGAAGAATGTTGTAATGAAGCACTTCCTTACACAGACTGGTTACCATGGTTACTGGTGGATATTGTGTTGTGTCATGTCCCTCATGTGCACAATTTAAGCTGACAGCCATACTGGATTTCCAATTAATAATTTATTTTCACATGGCAGGATTTCTTTCCATTTCAACATGATCAAATAGTGCTCAAATAAAATAGGGTCAATGTGTCAGTCTGTGCTAAAAAGATTTAAGTCTGCTAGCCCGAATTTGTATTTTGGCATGTAGGACTAGTATTAGCTGATCACTACAGTCAGGAAGGTAGCATAGTGTTGTGTCAGTTGAAAGGCTGCTACATTCTCTTGTGTGTTTGCGGATGTGTCAACAATTACATCTGACATCACATGCACTGCCCTTGGGCACTATTCATATCCTGTAACCCCCTTGACAGTGGTAGTGCAAAAGCGATTGAAAAAATAAGTAACTTATTCTGTAGACAAAACCTTCTAAAATTATATATCTGTGAGGTATGAATAGTATTTGACTTAAGTGTACAAACATCACAACACTAAACTACCTTCCAAGACCAAAAGAAATTTTCTAGACTCATACTTCAGTATAACCGCTAAAGTTGCAGATTGCACAGCCTTCTGATACAAAACAAGGAATTTCAGGGGTCTTTCGAATACTATACCAGCAAACCTCAATGTCCCCACGACCCCCATCAATGTCTAGCACTGTAAAACATCCCACCCGTCAACTAGCTGAACCTGTTGCTGGAGTGAGTGGGGTTTAACACATAAACCATGGAATAGGTTGAGTCTGGGATCTGAACCAAACAGAACAGGCACCCAGGTGACTAAGGGACACAACTCTGCACAATCAACCAAAGTCCTTGTGACCACTGGGCCAACCCTGCCCTCACATCATGCAGGAAGCAGACATACCCAGCATACCCTGTTAGATGGTCCAGATTAGTTGTAGCTACACTGTCGTTTGTCAACATGTTTGCAACAATTCACAACTAGTTCTCAACACAATATGGCCGAAGTACTGCTGACGTGACCAATCATATTTTAAACTTGAATTCACTCTCACTCACTCACTCACTCCAAGTGTGAAAAAGAAACGTGAATACTTTTAACTTAGAATCAAGCTGTTGTCATCAAAATTGCACATCTTCAACATCTGTTAAAAGTCCAACAAACCTTTGAAGATCCCGGGTTGGAATAGGTCTTCAGCAACCCATGCTTGCCGTAAAGGCAACTATGCTTGTTGTAAGAGGCGACCCAGGATCGGGTGGTCAGCCTCGCTGAATTGATTGATGCATGTCATTGTATCCCAGTTGCTTAGATCGATGCTCATGATGTCAATCACTAGATTGTCTGGTCATGACTTGATTATTTACAGACTGCCATCATATGCATACATGATATAGCTGGAATATTGCTGAATACGGCGTTAAACAACAAACAACAAATAAACTCCAACACTTCATAGGAAAAGACTACAAGGAAACAGTTTGAGACTCTGCATTATCATGATTATGATTACAGGAGCATTCAAATCATTGTTATGGTGTTTCAATAGCCTGGGCTTGTCACTATTTACTATGTTATCTAAGTATTGATGCATCTGACATTGAAGTCATTGTGTGAACAGTGCTTCAGGTAACCAGAATGTAAATATGGTCAAGGACATGCAAAAACCTCACCCCAAGTCACCCTCAGTCTGTGGGCCCCAAAACAATTTATTTCTGATACCTCGACCATCGTTTTCACAGGTTATAGGTCACATAGCTCTTACATGACATCTGGTGAGGTGAAATGGGAATTATTGCACTTATATAGTGACGTGCATGCACTGGTGTGTGGCTGCTTGTACCAGTCTGGACTTATGCTGGTTTTATAGTGCTACCCCACAAGATACCATGCTGCAGTTTAACATGGATATCCCACTCAGACACAGAATATGGAATCCAACCTGACCAGTCCTTGTTTAATCCCCTTAATGCAGAGTATCAGGCAGGGTAACAACAAGTACCTTGTTTAATCGCCTTAATGCCGAGTACAGACAGGGTAACAACAAGTACCTGTTTAATCCCTTTAATGCAGAGTATCAGGCAGGGTAACAACAAATACCATTTTTCAACATCTTTTGGTATGTTTTTTTTAATCTTAAATTTAACTTTCTTAAATTAAGAGGTATTTTAACATTGCATTTAGCACCATGATGGAAAACCAAGTCAAAATCAAACCTTTCTCTCATTACTGGTTGTCTGAGAAACACGTCACGTTTGTCATGTTAGAAAAGTAACATAGTTAGAATCATAATACAAACCGAATTCATAAATCTCTCATGTCAAAATTTCCAATTTGAGATTTTACTGACCTATATGACATTTTCTGTAGATCTTAGGCCAACACATTGAACTCGGAGAAGGCCAAGATCCATCCCTGATACCTACCAGACACTGACGAGTGACAAGATTTACCAGGATTGCTGTGGTACAATCTGTGCTAGTGACAAGCTATATTTACCTGTTTTGCTCTGGGATGGAGCCACCCAGGTACAGGGACTGTCCTGCCTGTTTCGCGGCCCAATCTCGCGTCCGATTGACGCGAAGCAGATCCCCTTCAGTCTGCAACAGGATATAGACATGGTCAAACAAAAGTTCAAGTGTGATGCATCATCTTACACTAAAAATAGCACAACAGCTGTGTTGATGTTAAGCTGACCATAGGTCATCTGTGGTTTTAATGTTAGCCACTGATAAATCTAGAGCTAGAACAATGGCACAGCCTCGCATGAACTTTGGTACCTTGATAGCATTAATTGATGTAATTCATCACATATTTTGCATTTTAATTCAAAGTAATTAACATAATCATACTCATGTAACAATGGTTACATGATACATGTCGCAACCAAACTTGAACTAGCTGTGGCTGATATCACTGCTGCAGTTCTGCGTTTATCAGGGCATAAGTGGAGTATTTCACTGAATCCACTTCCCTTATAAGCTGAGTTTTTGTTTGTTATTTAACGCTGCACTCAGCAATATTCCAGCTATATGATGGTGGTCTGTGAATAATCAAGTCTGGACCACACAATCCAATGATTGACGTCATGAGCATCGATCCACGCAATTGGGATACGATGACAAGACAGCGAACCTGACCTCCTGATCCCATTAGTCGCCTCTTACGACAAACATAGTCGCCTCTTACAGCAAGCATGGGTTGCTGATGACCTATTCTCCCCCCGGATCTTCACAGGTCCTGAGTGAAGTATTACCCTTCATTGGGATTTAATGTTATGACAAGTCATCCATACTCGATTATTTACATGCCACCGTTACAAAGCTGGGATATTGCTGAGTGCATAGGGGACACAACAAGCTAACAAACACCACACTGGATCCACAGTAAGTACTGTACTTGCTGTCACTGCATCCACAGTAAATACTTTACACACTGTCACTGCATCTACAGTAAATACTGTACTAAGTAACAGACACTGCATCTACAGTAAATACTGTACTCGTTGTCACTGCATCCACACCTAATACTTTATACACTGTCACTGCATCTACAGTAAATACTGTACTAAGTAACAGACACTGCATCTACAGTAAATACTGTACTCGCTGTCACTGCATCCACAGCTAATACTTTACACACTGTCACTGCATCTACAGTAAATACTGTACTAAGTAACAGACACTGCATCTACAGTAAATACTGTACTCGCTGTCACTGAATCCACAGCTAATACTTTACACACTGTCACTGCATCCACAGTAAATACTGTACTCGCTGTAACTACATCCACAGTAAATATTGTCCTCAGTAACAGACACTGCATCCACAGTAAATACTGTACTCACTGTCACTGCATCTACAGTAAATACTGTACTGGCTGTCACTGTGTCCACAGTACATACTGTACTCACTGTCACTGCATCCACAGTAAATACTGTACTCGCTGTCACTGCATCAACAGTAAATACTGTACTTGTTGTCACTTCATCCACAGTAAATACTGTACTCGCTGTCACTGCATCCACAGTAAATACTGTACTCAGTAACAGACATTGCATCCGCAGTAAATACTGTATTCAGTAACAGACACTGCATCCACAGTAAATACTGTACTCAGTAACAGACACTGCATCCACAGTAAATACTGTACTCAGTAACAGACACTGCATCCACAGTAAATACTGTACTCAGTAACAGACACTGCATCCACAGTAAATACTGTACTCCTACAAATGATCAACAATGATGCAGTGCAAGCTTGTCCTATATTCACAATGCATAACCTTCTAGCTTTACATCATGCCAGATTCATCTGTAATCTGAAACACGTCCCTGCAACAGCTTGTTGGAACTGCATTAAATACTCATGGGTCTATCTGCGTAAGTATCAATGACATAACTCCTTCAGCTAACGATCTTAAGACATCATCTGCAGTCTGGGACTTAAGCCCCTTGTCTGAAGCTAAAGTCCAGTAAAATTCAATTCTTCTACTAAACTAAGCTAATAATAGTCCACATTAAAAGTTACTGAAAATTATGCTTAGAGTTACAACTCACTTAGTGGGTTAGCACAGTTAGAAACTAACTGTTTTTGTCCACTAGTCCTTATAATGATAACATGGAGCAAAACCCCTAAACTGGCAAATTTCTACTAGTCCTTAGGATGGCTTTACTATTGGGCAGTTTGGTAAGGACTACAGGACAAGTGCCAGTTTCTAACGCTGGGGTTAGTAGACTTGGAAGTGTTTGGCACAGACTGCATTTGTGAAATCATTCAGCTCATATCATGATCATGTGCAGTGAACATGGTGAATAGTGTCATGATTGGGAATATCATCGTATATCACAATATCAATATTGATACAATTTAGGAATATCGAAACTAAATTAATAATTCACTGTCACAGAAATGAATACATATATTAAGATTACCATGGTTAAGATGCCTAATGACAAAGTAGAAAATTCAGCTTCAGACATTTAGTGGATCAGCACCAGTTCACACATTAGATACATAGCATGCGTTAACATAGATTTTTACATACAGTAAACTATGTTTATAACAAACACGCTTATAACGAACTTATTTTTTTTGGTCCTGACCTTTTACTGCAAATATGCTGTATATATGCCCATAACGAACTATGGTTATAATGTACTAAAATTAATGGTCCCTTTGAGTTTGTTATAACCTAAGTGTACTGTATATAGTATAGGTTTACACAGGTTTTTCTTTGCTTGTTGTTTAACACAACACTCAGCGATATTTCAGCTACACAACGGCATTCTATAAATAATCAAATCTGGACCATGCAATCCAGTGATTGACATCATGAGCATTGATCTACGCAACTGGGATACAATGACATGTATCAACAAAGTCAGTGAGCCTGACCACCCGATCCCGTTAGTTGCCTCTTACGACAAGCATGGGTTGCTGAACATGCTGAAGATCAATTCTAATAAAATTTATTATTAATCAAACTATTGGTATATCATGATAATTTTTAGTAAATATATCAATACTAAAATGTCCAATCCATGACACCTCTACTGCTCTAGTCATGATGCCTAGTACAATATGTTACATGGAATCTTGACAAGTTTAGGATGACATTATTTTGACAGAAAGTTACAGGGGGGCCTAAAGGGAGGTAATTCACACTGAATGAAGTTGCAAAGTCATCATGTCACTGACACTTCACGCTTGACTGAGGGACATTATCAGTTGCATTTCACTGAACCATAAAGGTCTCACACTGTCACATCATGAGTGAAGATAAAATATGAACAACATAAACATGTCAAAAAATAACATTTTGTACGTTTTCCCAGTAAGCTAAGAATACTACACACCTATCATGCCGATATAACTAAATTTTCATTGTGTTCATTGAAATTCCTGCATTCTGATTAGCTGAAATGGTCATGTGTTATTGCATTCATTTCCCAATAAATGTAAAAAATTAAGCCACGCTAACCGAGGTGGACCACTCTTATTACTACGGAAAGTCAGGGAATCCTCTTATTAATGGATAATAATCTCAATATTTCAGTTTGTGATTGGCTCTTATGGCAAACCTGAGACACTGGAATCACTAGACCAAGAGCCATGGCCACATTAATCAGCTAATCAGAACATTACTTCAGAAAGTCCGAGCAGGAGTTAGTTAAATAAGTGAAAGAAAATCTAAACTGTGCCCTCTTTAAAGTTTATCATGGCACTTCCTGCTTTTCAATGCTGGACATAGGCTAAAACTTCATGTACTTTGCACATGTGCCGGTATATGAATCGACAACATAACCATCAAATTTGGCGTGTTCGATATTCTAAACATCAATAATTATCATGTGAGAGCATTATCATGATTATTATCTTAATGAACAATGTCACTACTGAAGTTTAACAAATTTGAGGAAATATTGGTACCTCTTACCAGATATATCCACTCATTCTGTAATAGTGTACACCAACGTCAAGACGGTACTATGTTAAAAGATACTGACACACAATCATGTGATTGGGAACAAAAGTGTATTCAGTGGCTCACATGACTTCACATAATAAGAATAATGTCCTGTTGCTTTTTTTTGTTATCGTTGACGGTGATAAACGATTAACTAACCGAAGACATGTTGCCACACATGTTATTCAAACATGTACTCCATGTTGAAAAGAGGCAGTTCAGTGGCCCATTCAGCGTGGGTCAAAATCCAACCAGCAGATAGCCGTGCATTCAATATCTCAATCGGCTGATATGACAAGGAAATTGGACATCCGTTCCGTACGGGGTATCGTTGCGGCTATATTTGGAAAGTTGCCCAGCTGACCCTGGCTGCGCCAATGGCCTGCTTTGTTGTCAAAAAATTAATGCACGTCAACTTTATGAAACTAACAATGATGTTATAACAACAAAATACAATATAAAATACGTACCGTATTAAGAGACATCACTGACATGGTCCTTATCCTCCTATTGTAATGCTATCAGGTGAGTAGGCCAAGTATGCAAATGATCAGCAAATACTGTCACACGGTACTTTCGCCATTTTGTCCATGTTTATTTTTTTACTGACTAGCGATTAAGTAGACCGGTTAAATAGACACGAATAAAATTAATACCACATGACAAAAACTGAACGCAAATTGTGAATCTTTGGGAACCATCCAATTCCTTCTTTTCTGTTATAGCTATTTCCACTGTCAAAGTTGAGTGTAGGCTAGACGCGAGACATAAGTATTGGGAGTTATCTCCCTTGACGGAACGCTTGCTTCTGAAATGATAACTTCCGGAAAGAAACCCATCAAAGGGAAAACACGTAGATTTCCATGATTTGCTTATTTTTCTAGAACAATGAAGTGGTTTGAGGGAGCTATTCCTGAAGCTATCCAAGCAGCAAAAGTTAAAAACAGTATTTTTATTGTCTACATTGCAGGTAATATTTTGTTTGGTGGTAGAACTGGTCAAAATTGTTTTCAAATTGGTAGGCCATCACCAAAATGAAAGTGACAATTATGAGATCTCATTAGGGAAGCGAAAATCAGTGAGAAAAAGGATGTTAGTAGACATCTTTCGTATACAGCACATGGTGGGTAAGACTTCCACCATTAACCCCACCTAAACTATAAATATATATGCAACTAAAAGGATTGAACGGCAATGCATACATTTCCCTCTTTTAGACAATTGAAAGTTTCACAAGATCGAACATATGTGTGTTAGGTTCCTGTATAACTGGAAAAAAACTTCAGTGTGATAGAAACCAAAATTTGACGTGATGTGCACCTCCAAAGGAACAAATGTTGGTTGTAAAAGTTCCACGTGAACCTATATATGCATAATTCTCACTACAAATGATTTTTACTTTTAATACTTTAACAAGGGGTTCTGCAGTATTAGACTGGGGAAGCCACAAAAGCTTAGAATACAGTATATCCTAAGCTTTTGTGGCTTCTTCCCTCACAGTCATGTTCTATCTAAGTATGGATCCCCTCTCCCAGAGTCTCAATGCAAACAAGACATGTGGTGACTTATCAAACCAGTAAAGTTAACACCACAATAGGTAGTGTAAAACAATTCGGCTACCTTATTTGCTATTTATAACCACACCATAATCAGCAGTAGAAAGTAACATTTTTAGTCCACTAATCCTGATAATGATAACATATAGCAAAACCCTTAAAAATGGCAAGTTTCTACTAGTCCTTATGATACCTTAACTATTGGGCAGTTTGGCAAGGACTACAGGACTAGTGCCAATTTCTAACGCTGATAATCAAACACAGCTACCTAATACGACCACTCAAAAGGGCAATGATGTGTATACGTTAATAAGTTCTATGACATTGTGATGTAATGGTGTGATGTAAGGGGGCAGTTAGTTTTTGGTTTCGGTTGAGAGAGGTGTGGCATTTTATCGAGGGCTGAACCGAATTTAGGCAATGGAATAATAAGTCAGAAGAGCCATGATCTAATCTATACACATGACAGATTGAGTTGTGAGATCCCATACCAATAAATAAATTTGAAACATAAACAGAAAATACATCAGTTTATGATATCATTAACATTTCATGTCAGACCTTGATCAGTCAGTGATATTTTTGACAGGTTTGACAGGACTTTGCAGATGTTAATTACAGCCATAGTTTGACACTATTCATCAAATGTTGAACATGTTCAGGATCTGTGATGTTTCTTTCTGTGTATGAAGTGCAAAGATCTCTTCCTGTGTGTTAGTGGCTCTGCACTTTAGGAACCTACTCGAAAATCCAGTCTGGATGAAGTTTGTCTTCCTCAGTTGTGTGGATGTGAATCGAATTGCCAGGGTTGAAGGTGTAATCAAGATTTTGTTGAAGGCGTGTAGAAGTGCCTTTGGATCTCATACACATAAAATGAACTCCATTACCATGTTTACTGGGCCAAGACATTTGTTCTCATTTTAGGGTGTTTGTTCCTCTTTGGTGGAACTTCTACTATCAATACTATAAAACTGTCTAAAATAGGGATTTTTCTATAAAAATTGGAATATCTATTATTAGATGGAAGGAAAAAGAAGAGATATAACACAAACTTATAAGTAACTAATGTTTAATTTGTGAAAGTTCCCAAGGAAATGTTCTTTTCATGACAGAAGATCCATTATAATCAACAAATTTATCTGAATATGAATTTTGGTTGTGTCATTTCTAAATAATTATTTCTTTTTATCTCGTGTGGACATACTTGATTGGTTTAATAATTGATGGGAACATGTATGCCCAGTTTCTGCAGTTTTTTATTTGAAAATGGCAAATCTGTAAAGTAATATTCTGACCATATTTTCTAGTGGCCTTGCTTACATGGTTTGATGCACTTCGCTTAGTAAGACCTGTTTTATTACAACATCTTGATTATCGATCAGATCTTCTTCACTTGGCGCCGCTATTTTGTTTGAAGCAATGCAAGTGATAATGATATCAGAGTTGGAATCTGCTTGGTCAATAGGAGGGACATAACTCATAATAGGCACTGGTGTCGGTACAAGCAGCCCCAGAAATTCAAGCTGAGTTCGGCAAGGGTGGAAACTGGACTTTTTCAGTCAGTTAGCTTGCCTTGCTTCATGAAGATTGACCAAGCCATCACATTAGTTATAACTCTAACAGCAGGAAGTGAGAAATTTGTAGTTTTAATTTGGGACTTTTTACTGACATTTGCTGCGGACTTGGGACCAGTTATCGGCCTCTGAGCAGGTCTAGGTAAATCTCTGCACCTGAAACCTTCAACCTTTTCCAAAATTGTGATGTTGATTGAAGTAAAGTAAGACATATAAACATTTATTATATACTTAAGTTTTCGAAGCGAAGAAAAGAGATAACATTACAATGGATATTTCACTGCAGTGAACATGACACTTGATATTTCACTGCTTTGAAAATAACACTCTGAAGGAACTATTGTCATACAAGAGTGACTTCCCCTCAAATTGTCAACCTTTATTGTAAGTGTCAACACAAACTGTTGGCTTCCTTTTTACATAAGTTCCACATTGACAAGGCAAAAAAATGACAGGTGACCATTTATGGCGTTAATATCGCTTCAGGCTGTTTGTTATTGTCTTGAAAATGTTTCGTTATACACCATCAATTTCTCACTTAACTCGTCAATCAAGACTGTTCATTTTGCAAAGCACCCTTTTTGTTTCTTGACCAGCGTACATTCTTTTGCTTCCAACAGCGGTTGGTAGTTTTCAAGTATATTTTTTGTTAAAGTTGATTTTGTATATAATCATATCTATATGTATGATACAGAATTTTCATCCCCCTAAATAATTTTTGTTACTTTCGTTAATATTTTTTTAAGAATTTTCAAACACGAAACTACTTTTTTAGTCCCAAATACAAGGGGTGGTGAACCGTCCCTGTGTGTTAGGTAGGGAGAATTTACGTTTCAAGGTTTTACATTTGTAATGAAATAATAAAATTTCCCGTAAACAACGACACAAAAAGTATATAATAAATAGGATATTCCATGTGTCTCGTGAAATATCATGTTTCACTCATCTCATGACGGGTGAAATGTCCTCTATTTCTTCTTTAATAATAACACTTATCCAAATATTATTCTGAAGAGATTTTTATATTTCCATTTTTCTCTCAATAATCTTTGACTCACCACTGGACTTCATGAAGTAAGGGGGGTCACGGGTGGCCCAGTCGTCTAAGGCGCCGCTATTCGCTGTGTAGAGTTGCGTCCCTTGGGCAAGCCAGAAACCTATGATTGTGGGTTCGAATCCCGGTTCTCCCCAATTATTTCTAGATTTGTCAGCACCATACCCGTGCTCGTGGGTTTCACCAAAATGGTAAACGTCTGAGACCTGCATCACTTCGGGCTTTCCTCACATATTAAGCTGACACGCCGTGATATAACTGGAATACTGTTAAAAGCGGCGTTAAACCCAACTCACTCATGAAGTAAGGATATTTTGTTTTCAGTGACAGTTTGTAAACCATCTGATGTGCAGGTAATTGAGACATTGAGTGAACTGAGAAGTGCATATGTATTCTATCGAGGAGTTTATGATTTCTTTTGTTGAAGCATGAAGCTGTGGTATGTTATGTCAACATGGTGAAGGTGTTGAAAACTTGTTGCAGGTGAAGATGACTTGTCCAAACAGATGAATGCAACATGGGAAGATGCACAAGTTAGCGAATTGTGTGAAGAAGAAGGTTGTGTTGCTGTCAAGATCAAAGCCAACAGGTTTGGTCATGTTGATCATTTTAAATGTTTATACACCCTATTACTCCATTGTAAAATCACAAGATTTCACAAAAATACTTTTGTTATCCTGTGTAAAGTAATTAAAATCCTTTCTCATTTTAAGAAGAAAAGAAGACATTATTTTTACATGGAGATGTTTTATGTTTTCTGCATTTTCTATTTATTATGTATTTGTCAATTTTGACTACTGATTTATTTAAACATATTTTTTCAATGAATCTGGATTGGTAGTCAGACATTAGTTTATACCTTTTGGAATGAAGCATGTATTAATGAACTGATTTCAATATTACTAGTTTTTGTAAAATTACTATTACCATTCAAAATTGTTAACATTAACTACCTCAGAGTAGGCGAATGAATTGTTTTCTTATACAGTATCATTATAAATCAGACAGGAGTAGAAATAGTGTGTGATATAGTTTCATGCATATAACTGTTAATTTATTTCTGCTTTTCAGTGATGAGTGTGGCTTTTTCTCCCAGATATGTATCCTTCTTTTTCAAAATGTTAAAGATTTTTTTGCTGACATTTTGTTGATCATCAGATCATGGCTTAGCCATGTTAACCATGTTAAAACGTATCTGTGCAATGAGTCATTAGTCTAAAGGTAATGAAAATAAATGAAAACTCTCTCCTTGTCTTGCATGATCAAATATGGGCAAGTAGTGTCACACAAGGCTAACATGCTGGGGCCTATGTTACCTGTCTTGATAACAGGTCTACATTTTATGTAGGTAGACAAGGACAGTCAAACAGATCGATGACTGTTGGACCTGAAGGAGACGCTGTTTAAGTGTTTGCTCAATGTTCCCAAGTCCCATGTTTGATTCTTGCACACTTTCTCATCAAGACTAGACTAGACAACATCAGCAAATGTTGGATTTTGAAAGTGCAAAACATTCACATTTTACAAATAAAATCTGTGTCACTAAGGAACAGTCCCTGCATAAGCCAGTGTATTCAGAGCCACAGAGTTACTTCCCTTGACCAACACAGACCCTGTTGTAGTTGTTCCATCAACATTTTTCATTGGTGCTAATGGTGTTCCGCTGGAGGTCACGGGGGGTTACCTGGGAGGAACAGAGTTCTTGGACAAGGTCAAGTCAGTCGTACAGGTATGCACACAACAGTATCATTTTTCATTTCATGTTGTGAACCACTCTCTTTGGGTCAATGACCCAAAGTATAATACCAAAACATCGGAGTTGAGTCATCGACCCAAAGTATAATACCAAAACATTGGGACCCGTGAAGATCCGGGGTAGAATAGGTCTTCAGCAACCCATGCTTGCCGTCAAAGGCGACTATGCTTATCGCAAGAGGCAACTAACAGGATCGGGTGGTCAGGCTTGCTGCCTTGGTTGATGCATGTCATCGATCCCAATTACATGGGTCGATGCTCATGATGTCAATCACTGGATTGTCTGGTCCAGACTCTTTATTTACAGACCGCCGTCATATAGCTGGAATATTGCTGAGTGCGGCGTTAGACAACAAACAAACAAACAAACCAAAACATTGGGATCCAGGAACGTATTTAAGTGCATGAAATTATTGTTTCAAATTTATGATTGCATGAGTCTTCTCTCTTTGTGACTTTTCACTGCTTAATAAGAGCACAGTTAGAACTGGGAACTAGATGCCATTAATGGTATATCTTGTATGACTCAATTATCCTCCGTTTGCGGTATTAGATTGTTCCTGGTGAAGAACTGCTATGAGTAGATAAAATTTCAAATTGAAATTTGATATGTAAATGCCAAGAAAGCACCTCCAAAGAGTTTTCAATTGTGAATCAGACACATCTTGTCAAGTGTCCACCAACTCAGACAACACCAACTCAAGTCCCTAAATCAGAACCCAGCCGGTCAGAGCCTGCAGCAGCAGCAGCTTCAGCAGCACAGGTGACAGAGCCTGCAGCAGCGTCGACCTCTGTGTCCAGGGAGGGGGATGACGTTGCTGAGACTCAGGCCAAGATTCCAAAGCTCGACCATGACAGTAAAGTGGATAAGTAAGAACAAGAATCTTTATCAAAAATAACCTTCAGCTGACATGTGTGATTTAATTATCCTTAGGACTTTGCGAGTCAGTGTAAGCAGGTGACATTTCGTTTAATGTTAAACCCAGGATGGTTGAGAAATTCCTTTCCTTCATCCCCAAAATGCCATGTGTGGCATGGAGGAGACATGATAACTGATGCAGGCAGACTTGAGAATCAGCCTTACACCATGTACACGACAACAATCATAACCATGATGTGCTTTGTGAAACAAGCAACATACATTAGAGACCATGGAGACAGACTGACTAATTCGTCCAAATTTAAGTTAGGTAACAAATGAAATACTGTTCACAGGGTGTCTACCATAATCACTGTTTCAATGAAGACCCCCAATAATACTGCAGTATTGCCATCCATTGATTTGTGGTCTCTTGCAGAGCCAAGCAGGTAATTGAGCAGAAAAGGTTGGAGAAGAGAAAGCAAGAGGAAGAGGTAAGCACAGTTTCGTTTATGAACAGATGTTGCCCCCCACTGTGTAACTCTAAACTAGGCATATTGTGATCCCGCCTATGCCACAAGAGGGTCTGGTATTTTTGTAACACTAAGCTAGGCATATTGTGATCCCACCTATGCTACAAGAGGGTCTGGTATTTTTGTAACACTAAGCTAGGCATATTGTGATCCCACCTATGCTACAAGAGGGTCTGGTATTTTTGTAACACTAAGCTAGGCATATTGTGATCCCGCCTATGCTACAAGAGGGCCTGGTGTGACACTAGGCTAGGAACATTGCCATCCCACCTGTGCTACAAGAGGGTCTGGTATTGGTGTAACACTAGGTTAGACACATTGCCATCCTACCTATGCTACAAGAGGGTCTGGTATTATTGTAACACTAGGCTAGGCACATTGCCATCCCACCTGTGCTACAAGAGGGTCTGGTATTGGTGTAACACTAGGCTAGGCATATTGCCATCCCACCTGGGCTACAAGAGGGTCTGGTGTAACACTAGGCTAGGCACATTGCCATCCCACCTGCGCTACAAGAGGGTCTGGTATTAGTGTAACACTAGGTTAGACACATTGCCATCCCACCTATGCTACAAGAGGGTCTGGTATTATTGTAACACTAGGCTAAGCACATTGCCATCCCACCTGTGCTACAAGAGGGTCTGGTATTGGTGTAACACTAGGCTAGGCACATTGCCATCCCACCTGTGCTACAAGAGGGTCTGGTATTGGTGTAACACTAAGCTAGGCACATTGCCATCCCACCTGTGCTACAAGAGGGTCTGGTATTGGTGTAACACTAGGCTAGGCACATTGCCATCCCACCTGTGCTACAAGAGGGTCTGGTATTGGTGTAACACTAGGCTAGGCACATTGCCATCCCACCTGGGCTACAAGAAGGTCTGGTATTGGTGTAACACTAAGCTAGGCACATTGCCATCCCACCTGTGCTACAAGAGGGCCTGGTGTAACACTAGGCTAGGCACATTGCCATCCCACCTGTGCTACAAGAGGGTCTGGTATTTTTGTAACACTAGACTAGGCACATTGCCATCCCACCTGTGCTACAAGAGGGCCTGGTGTAACACTAGGCTAGGCACATTGCCATCCTACCTGTGCTACAAGAGGGTCTGGTATTGGTGTAACACTAGGCTAGGCACATTGCCATCCCACCTGGGCTACAAGAAGGTCTGGTATTGGTGTAACACTAAGCTAGGCACATTGCCATCCCACCTGTGCTACAAGAGGGCCTGGTGTAACACTAGACTAGGCACATTGCCATCCCACCTGTGCTACAAGAGGGTCTGGTATTTTTGTAACACTAGACTAGGCACATTGCCATCCCACCTGTGCTACAAGAGGGCCTGGTGTAACACTAGGCTAGGCACATTGCCATCCTACCTGTGCTACAAGAGGGTCTGGTATTGGTGTAACACTAGGCTAGGCACATTGCCATCCCACCTGTGCTACAAGAGGGTCTGGTATTAGTGTAACACTAGGCTAGGCACATTGCCATCCCACCTGTGCTACAAGAGGGTCTGGTGTTTCAGGAGGTCAAGAGGAAGGAGATGGAGCGGATCAAGTTGGGGCAGGAGGTGCAGAAGTTGAAACAGTTCCAGCAGGACCGGGAGCTGAAGGAAACAGCCCAACAACTGAAGAAGGACAGGGAGGACGACAAGAAGGCTCGGGAGCGGATTAAGGAGCAGATCGCCAGAGACAGGTAGAATAAGTGATTAGTGAATGAGAGTTCAGAGTAGGTGCAATCAGCAATATTCTTGTGTGTCATGGTGGATTTTAAATATTTGAATCTGGCTGAGGCTGGTCATAGTTAATGAAGCCATGAAATGTTTCTTGTCGTCTGACACATCATCCCATTGTTAACAACTGATCCTCATTGTGATCTTATGACAAGCATGCTTTTCTTATCTGTTATCCTGTCCCGGGTTAGAATTCGTCTTTGGCAACACATGCTTGTTGTAACAGGATAGTGATAGGGATAATGGGACAGGCGGGTCAGGCTCGCTGACTTGGTTGATGCGTGTCATTGTATCACAATTGTGTAGATCGATTGTCTGGTGGCTTTAAACAACCAACCAACAAAACAAACAAAATCTGTTCCCCCTCGTAATACCCAAGAGGGG
Source organism: Haliotis rufescens (assembly GCF_023055435.1). NCBI lineage: Eukaryota > Metazoa > Mollusca > Gastropoda > Lepetellida > Haliotidae > Haliotis > Haliotis rufescens. The sequence goes on along the minus strand of NW_025964112.1, from coordinate 62,057,735 downwards.
CAAGTGAGAGGAAGAGTAGCTACTATGTAACAGATGCAGGCCATGGTTGTTTGTAATACACTAAGGATCAGCAATGAGTTGTGAGAAAAAAATCAGTTTAATATTTTGGCCAATTTTGATATTTGAAGATACTGAGAATTTGTAAAATGAGTGTTGATAATTGTTTAGAAAGTTTATCTCTAGGGAGTAATCAGTGCAATTATCCTCTGATTTGAATTAATGGAGATTTCTTTTCCTTGCACCAAGTAAACATGTTAACAGTACAGCCAATTATCCTTTTTATTACCTACGAGGGATTCGGAATTCATAAAAATCATATGTTCCCGAGGGTCATATTACATCACAAGACAACAGTGTATTTTTCTGTCATCCGGACAGCATTGTTGAAGTCATTTGAATCTTATTGTAATGTGAGGTCTAAATGATGTCACACTAGAAACGACGTCATAGATGGAGATTGTTGACATCATTCCACAAATTGTGGTTCAGCTGCTGTTGCGACTTGCAGCACGAAAATTCGTCTCTGTATGTAGACATCATCTTCGGTAATGAATAGAACATTATATTTATGTTCATGTCATACCACGTTTCCGACGCTTGTGCCAAAGTTCCGAACTTTAGACCCTCATGTCATAAACATGGTATGACATGAACACCTATACATGTATAATTATAATATCTTCTATATACAAGAACACTTGTAAGTATTTCAAGGATTCTCTTGTGATTGTGTACCTGTGCCATGATTCAGGGCGGAGAGAGCAGCACGCTTCAACAAGGAGAAAGCAGATAGGGAGAAGACCCAAGAGGAGGCAAAACGAGCCAAGCTCATGGCCCAGCAACAAGCTGCAGCAAAGGCGGAGGCTGAGAGGAGGTAACGCTTCCCTCGTCGTATGACTGTCTTCAGAAAGAACACTATGGTTCTCATGTGCTTAATGTGTCTCCTGAAATTCAAATCTATGAAATAATCTGTATGACTGTGTTTCTGTCTTGAGAATGCCATTTTGTGTGAACTGACCAAGTAAACATACTGAGTTTTTGTTGTGCATAACTTGCCTTCCAATCAATGCATAAATAGATGTTAATTTGTATGATGTGCTCAATATGTTTAATCTTCTGAGCTGACGCTGATCTTATTTCCAGTGAGACCGCAAGAATACAGTTCCGGTTACCTGACGGTTCGTCTGTCACCCAGCAGTTCCCGTCTCGAAACACCCTGCAAGAAGCCTACAACTTTGTGTCACAAGTATGTTATCTGAACCTTTATGTGTGGAATATCATGGAGTATCCATTGTTGATTCCCAGCCTTTTTTTAGTTTTGTTTAGCTGTTAACGAAACAATTTGTTTACTTTTTCAGCATGTTGGAGGTGAAGTTACCCTTTCAACTACGTTTCCTAGACGGACATTCTCCGATGCAGACATGTCGCTGACATTTGCCGATCTGCAGCTGGCTCCTTCGTCCGTCGTTATGGTTATTCCAGTAAGTAGTGTAACATCTTTTCATAAAGTGACTGGGCTGCTTGCATGTCATGTGACTGGGTTGCTTGCGTGTCATGTGACTTGGCTGCTTGTGTGTCATGTGACTTGAATTCTTGCGTGTCATGTGACTGGGCTGCTTGTGTGTCTTGTGACTGGGCTTCTTGCGTGTCATGTGACTGGACTGCTTATGTGTAATATGACTGGGCTGCTTGTGTGTCATGTGACTGGGCTGCTTGTGTGTCATGTGACTGGGCTGCTTGTGTGTCTTGTGACTGGGCTTCTTGTGTGTCATGTGACTGGGCTGCTTGTGTGTCATGTGACTGGGCTGCTTGTGTGTCATGTGACTGGGCTGCTTGTGTGTCATGTGACTGGGCTGCTTGTGTGTCATGTGACTGGGCTGCTTGCGTGTCATGTGACTGGGCTTCTTGCGTGTCATATGACTGGGCTTCTTGCATGTCATGTGACTGGGCTGCTTGTGTGTCATGTGACTTGGATTCTTGCATGTCATGTCACTGGACTGCTAATGTGTCGTGTGACTGGGCTGCTTGTGTGTCATGTGACTAGACTGCTTGCATGTAATGTGACTAGGCTGAAACCCTGATGATGTGGAATTGTTACTCATGTTTCTATAACTAGTTTGCCTAGTCCAGATGTGAAGGATGCTATGGTGTAGTTGGAACCCAACTCACTCACTCACTCACTCACTCACTCACTCACTCACTCACTCACTCACTCACTCACTCACTCACTCACTCACTCACTGATGTTTCCAGGGCACCAAGTCTGTGGCGCGGCCAAGCGGAGGAGGGGGAGGCGCTGTCTCAAGCGGTGGCATACTACAGATGATCCTCGCCCCTTTCCTATTCCTGTTGAACATCTTGCGGTCCTTCTTCTCATCATCATCCCCCTCCACACCCCCTCCGAGCACCTCCACCCAGAGAGACAGAGCTGCAGGGGGTGACAGAAGAACAGGGTGGGTATTGCAACAGCCAAATGTTCCTTCAGAGGGAGCATGTTTCGTTAACGTTACACTTAAGTCTAACGAGTCTAAGGCCACAAACACCTGCACATGTGAAGATCCGGGTTAGAACAGGTCTTCAGGAACCCATGCTTGCTGTTAAAGGTGACTATGCTTGTCGTAAGAGGCGACTAACGGGATAGTGAGGTAAGGCTCGCTGACTTGGTTGGTGCATGTCATGGTATCCCAATTGCGTAGATCGATGCTTATGATGTCAATTGTGATTTTTCACCAATAAGGTCCATTATCTCAGGGTAACTCACATCTTTTGGATGTTGATGTTTGAAGTCAGCATGTTACATGGCTGATGTTTTATTGCAGAGCGTATCCAAGGCGGGGAGCAGGTGGCGGAACAGCCAGTGGAGGCGTGAGTCGTAACGAGGGTAAAGTTCACCGCTTCAGGAACGCCGATGATGATGACGACGACAGAGCAACCTATAACGGGAACTCTACACAGCAGATGTAGACTGTGATACTACTCCCCTGTGTGCTGGACCCTGTTTATCGCTGCACAACAAGCTGTGTGATTGTGAATTGACATATTGCTGCCCTTGATGCTGTTCACCCGAAAACTGTCGCACACCTACAGGACACATCTCTCATCATGTGTATAGAATGTGATTCTAGGTGCATAGGAAGGCTGGAGAAATATATGTGGATTTTTAAAGATTTCTATTTCTGTTCTCTGTAAATGCTCGTACAGAGGAATTTGTAAACATTCAATTATATACATTTCTGGGTGTGAAATAAGTTCCATCAATAAATGAAGGCAATCTCATTGAAATCAGATCAGGAGGAATTTGTAAACATTCAATTATATACATTTCTGGGTGTGAAATAAGTTTCATCAATAAGTGAAGGAAATCTCATTGAAATCAGATCAGGAGGAATTTGTAAACATTCAATTATATGTATACATTTCTGGGTGTGAAATAAGTTTCATCAATAAATGAAGGCAATCTCATTGAAATCAGATCAGGAGGAATTTGTAAACATTCAATTATATACATTTCTGGGTGTGAAATAAGTTTAATCAATAAGTGAAGGAAATCTCATTGAAATCAGATCAGGAGGAATTTGTAAACATTCAGTTATATACATTTCTGGGTGTGAAATAAGTTTCATCAATAAGTGAAGGAAATCTCATTGAAATCAGATCTAATCTGATTTCAATGAGATTGTAAATGAAGGGTGTGTCTCTTTGCTTGTGGTACCTGATTTCCTGATCAAAAGCTTGTTGCGGAGGTGCTTCCCTTTTCTGTTACCGTGATTACTGGCGGGAGGAGAGTCAATGTCTCAAAGGAGACAGGGTTATTGGTGAAACACCAATGTAAGGTTCTTACTGAGTCAAGTGTCTGCAGCTTTGGTGAGGTAGTGGGATTCTCATTTAGTCAGCAGCTCTGTTAATTTACTCTAGTGGTTTCTTGGAATATCAGGATTGGTGAAACATCATCGTTTACCATATTAAATATGTACACAATGAATGTAGGGATTTATAGCCTCATTCAGAGTCGGTAACAAGAGACTTTCAAAGTCCCCTGAACTACCCCCGGCAGTTGGGTATTAAAACTGATATGAGCTGATAGACAGAACTCAGTGGAACCTGAATTCAGTTGAAAATGTTCTTGTATTACTGTGAATTTTGAGCATAGTTGGGAATAGTTTAATAATGCTTCTTCTCGCTTACAATGCTGATGATGTAACTTTTTCAAGCACAGGCTTACTCTCCCTAACATTTGCACTACTATGTGGCTTGCATCCTTGTTATTCTATTAGGAAATAGATATAAGAATCTTTATCTAATGTAGTTTGTTTTAAAATCCTTTACACTATTATGAAATTTAAAAAGTAGTTGTGCCACATATTTTTGCCCTAGATCATTGCTATTTATGGAAAAAGTCAGTGGCATTTTAAAGGTGACTGTTGTTTCATCCTAACCTTCTCCTTGTTGCCTCTTGCATTTCTACTATTGTTGACTGTCAGAGGCGACAGTGTCACATTGATACTATTGTCTTGATCTTCTGTGACATACACTGAACAAGAGATTCTCCTTGTTGATATTTGTGATGTTAAGGATTGTAAATAATACTTCATTGTTACTGGTCGTACGAATATTTCCTTGCTTGGTTTTGTTGCATTGATTATGCCATTTGACATGTAAAATGATTTTGAACTGTCATTTTAAATTATTACCTGAACTTTGATGTAAAAATTGTAAAATAAAATGTTGAATATTTTGAATATTTTAACTCTTTGTGAACTTGAGATCATTGGTTGAGAAATGGGGTGAAAAGCTGAATGTTCTCCAGCATCAGTTATCCTCACGAAACCTTCTTGAGCCCATTTGTCTTTCTGATGAAATTGGACATCATAAGAGAATCCATGTATTCATGTTTGTGTTATGGCACTGTTCAAGAACCAAATTCAGCTTCATTTTGCCTGTGTCTTCACTTGACCACCTTTGTGGTCGGGTGGATAGAGTGTCTTCCCCAAGAGTGGAAGGTTGGTGGTTCGATCCCTGGTCGCATCATACGAAAAGATGTTAAAAGGTGGTACTTGTTGTTACCCTGCCTTGAGCTCTGTACTAGGGGTTATGAAACAAGGACTGTCGGCTTGGAGGCAGTATACTTTGTCTGAATGGGATATCGATGTTATACTGCGACGTGGTATCTCAGTTGGCTAGCGCTATAAAACTGGCATAAGTGCGGACTAGTACAAGCAGCCACATACGTGCATGCTGGTTATTATATAATAATCGTGAATGTCACATTAAACCCCATTTCACCTCACCTGTCTTTTCTTAAAAACACTCTACACTTTAGCCATTTATTAAGGTCAATGTCTCGTTTAAGAGACCAAAGTCGACTTGGTTTCCTCAGGTTACAATAATGAGGCAGCACTTTGTCCTTGACCTCTAGGTTGCCATATGCTGGTCCTGATCCCTTCCACTTGGCATAACACCCGTGATGATCTGGGTAGAGAATAGGCAATCAGCGACCCATGCTTGTCGTAAGAGGCAACCCTATCCACCTCAGGCTTTCCTCACACATTAAGCTGACATGCAGTGATACAACTGGAATACTGTTAAAAGTGGCATTTAACCCAACTATCTCATTTTCTCTCCGTTGCCCTTTGAGCATTTGATGGTTTGTATCAATAGTATTCTCATTTCAACACTGTCTTATTGGTCTTTGACATTGTTGACAATACAACTTTACTGAGCTTATTACGTGGCTGCAAGGATGCTGTTAACATCACTCCTATTGACCTTTTTCACACTTTCGCCATCTTGGATCGAAAACGAGACTTGGAGAGCATAGCTCCATGCAGTGAGAGTCGCATCAGCTCATAGGGAACAGACAGCATGTTGTGCATTTCACTGATGGACATTTTAAACAAACAAAAAATGGTATCCTCTGTATCTAATACAGAAGATAATTCACATTAAATCATGAGGTCCAACTAAAATATGCCCGTAATACACTGGAATTAGCATTTTGCTGTCAGGATCCCGGAAGTGAATCGAAAGGTGCATTTCGAGATACGTATTTCAGAATTAGATTGTTTTATCATAACCTCGTCGGCATATAGGTACAATGTGACAGTACATTCAATGACAGAAGTTTTGTATCGTAAATAAACCGCATAACATGAAACACGTCAGTGTACCTTTGCAAAATTGCTCAGTCAATGCGTGGCTTGGCGAACTCTAGATCAAGATTGAGATCATGTTTATTTCATGTTTCATAGTGGTGTTTGCTGCCATGAGTCCAGTTGACAAAAGACACTTTTTCTGCTAAGATTTTCATTTTAACATATTACAATGTTAATTATGAAAATAATTCGTGTGTCAAAATAAATTTTCAGAAGGGGCGATAACTCTATTCAGTGTGTACAATGACAGATGATACTTTCAAACATCACTTACTTAACTGATTATTGCCGATTGAGATTGCACCGTGCACGACAAAAGTAATAATGTGTGAACTGTTTAAAATAAGTTAAAAGGAAACTAAAAATTGATAAATATAAATAATGTATGAAATTGAAGAAATATAAGAATTGATACAACTACCAACTTCTTGAACACCCTCACCTAATCCTGTATGATGATAGGTAATTGTATATCAAAAGGAAGCTACTAATACATTTATCCTGAATAGTTTGAAAATGTCTTGATCAGATATGAGTACAGATAAAATAACAAAAGATAAAAAGGAATCAACTTAAGTTGGTAATCAAGCCAAGATAAAATATATGTATCGGTACAAATTATGTTGATGGAACAATCTGGATTTCTCATATTTAACAAAGAAAAACAAACCAAAATTTTCATATCTTTATTTCTCACAATATAAGTTTTCAAAACTTAACATGGACTGGGTGTCTTTGTCAGTCAAAAGCACCTAATTAAATTCCAGGAGAAAACAAATGGTACAATGTGCTTTTTCAGTGTCCGATAAATATTGGCCATGTTGATTTGTGAGTGAATAAGGCTTTTCACTTCCTCGTCCTATTTAATAGAAATGTGACAGGAAGCACATCTGTTGATTAAATGATTATGGCTTTTCACTTCCTCGTCCTTTGACAGGACTCACATTGTAACCAGTGTGTTACTGTCAGCAGAAAGCTCCACCAGACATCCGTCACCGGATACTAGTACTTCATTGTGTTGACTCGCTGGCCTGAAATGAATAATTCAATAATATTGTAATAATATTCCTACTTCAATAACATTTTATATAAACAATGCATATTCACCTTCTCTCAAAATATTGCTTATTTAGAAAACAACATTCTTCTGAAATAGAGAAGATTAAGGAAAATTAATCACAGTGTGTAACATTACATGCTACTTAAGAACAATCTTGAAAGAATCAATTCATCTGATATGTCGAAAACACAAACAGTATATTCTTTGTAAACAGTGAACTCAACAGATGCATCAATTTAATGACAGTGTACTACAGCTCTTTATATCAATGTCACACAGAAATTCACTATTGTTTTAATGAAACACGTTTTGATATTTGTATTACCGGTATGTATTTAATCATGAAATACTTTGTTTAGTCTGACCATGTTGAAAACATACTTTCGCTGAAGTAAAAATCAGGTGAAATATCACGTTTTGTCACACCTACAGTCAGTCTGCCTCATTGACACTATGGTTTTCTGAGTAAGGTCATGAAGATCACAAAGAAAATATAAGACTTGAATTTATTTTGTCAAATGCAATGTTTATCCCTTCATGTGGTTTACTAAAGTTGATATCTTGACTTGAAAATATTAACTTTGTCAGATCACAAGATGAAATACTATTAAACATATTTTATTGTACAAATAGACAAAGGGCAGCACTTATTACCGCCTTCTCCCTATATACAGTTATACATAATATTGCATAATGAAAATGAACAATTTACAGTTAAAGCTTCACATTGTGGAAACATAGTGCGCAATATAAATTTATATACAGTGCTCATATGAAGGATATGTACAATGTGCTGGAAAGTGCATCTCATACATATGCTAATATTATACATTTCAGTATTGTATATAGATTTAACAATATTAACTAGAAAGTGTTTTTACTCGTAAAAACATATGTCTCCCCCCACTCCCCTAACCCCCATTCATTCGTTTACTTCACGTTAAACCCCATCTGTTCATTCCCACAAAAATAATTCACAATATTTTAATTCTAGAATTGCTTTGAATTCAATAATATTGAAAAGATCAAATTCTTAAATTTCATTATAAGCAAAAGACACAGAAATATTGAAGGGGTGTTGAGTTTAGTTCTGGAACAAAGCCCATCCCAATACAGAGTCTAAGTTAAACTTGTCTCCATAAACAAGAAAAAATAAAATGTGAAAAACTTCTAAATAGCAAGAAGCACCACTTCAGGACTTGGTTAATATGTTACAACTTCATGAAATAATATTGAACAGTTTTTGAGTTATGGTCCGGAAACAAACCTTACCCCCATTCAGAGTCTATGTTCAAGATATCTCCATGGAAACGAGAAAAAATAAAAATGTCAAAAATCTCTTAATAGCAAAAGGCACCACTTCAGTGCTGGGTTAATGTGTATACAAAGTTTCGCGAAAAAATATTAAACGGTTTCCGAGTTATGGTCCGGAAACCAAGCTTACCCCCATTCAGAGTCTATGTTCAACTTATCTCCATGGAAACGAGAAAAAATAAAAATGTCAAAAATCTCTAAATAGCAAAAGGCACCACTTCAGTGCTGGGTTAATGTGTATACAAAGTTTCGCGAAAAAATATCAAACGGTTTCTGAGTTATGGTCCGGAAACGGTGGGAACGCCGACGCCGACGGGAACCGTGCCAAAAACAATATGTCTCCCTCCATTCTGGGGGAGACATAATGAATAACAGTTTGGAAACAATAATATGCTAGCTACTGAATCTGTTAGTTGTTTCTATAAATTTGTGTACAGACAAAAATATTTTTGTATTCAGGAAAACATCTAAGTTTGGATCACCAAAAAGAATACTATGTAGAGTTTTTTGTCCTCCAAGATTATCGATAGCTGTCAGTAATGTCTCCCTAAAATCCTCATATAAGGTACATTCGAAGAAGAAATGGAATGAATTTTCACAAGGAGCATGCTATACAAGGAGCATGAGATAAATTCATGCTATCATCGTTATTTGACAAGGAAAACAAATTTCTTCTATGTATTTATATTTTTTTATTTTCTCGTTTTGATTGAATTATAAAAAAAATATCAAAATGATCACACCACTTGACTTGATTGAAATAAACTAAAGTTCTAAAGATTGTTAACAATAGTAAAATATTACACCATAACAATATAATTATTGCAAAATGACACAGTAAGCACAACTATATTCTTATATATAAATTGATATGATTAATAATCAATAATACATGGCAATTACTTGCACAAAAGAAATCTTTTTGTTTTAAAAGTTTCAAAACATGTTTGTGGACATAAAACCAGATGGTTTCACAATTAAACAAAGGGAATAAATGAGTTATGATTGCAATACGCATGGGAATTAAAAATAATTCTTTTGATACTTAAATTTTTTAGTAATGTCAATATCAATTTATGCATTTGAAATATTTGAATACAAACTGTTAAAAAGTTATCTGTTTCTGTAAATTATATAAAGATCACATGTAGATTGAACATTTACTGGACATTAATTAGTTGGGTTTTTGTTCATTTCATGACATGATTAAATTGGTACAGTAAAGTAAATATCATTTTGGTAGAAATATCAATTGTTACCAAAATTGCAGATCAAACTGTACTCTACTTTAAATATTTACACACCCTTTATGTAATAATTCAGTTGAAATATTACACCTCATGCTATCTAATCTGTCAACATTGACAATCAAAATATCAACTGTTCACAATCACAACAGCACAAGTAGATCGAGAGGTCTAATATTTTATTGGAATGCATTTGTGTCCATTACAATTTACATCAAATACGCAACAGATGCAAACTTCTGATTTGTTACGATTGTAAATTCTCAGTAGGTTACAATTTGATACAGTGTTCCCGTTTACCGGTAATTACCAGTTTTTTACCGGTAAAATTAGGCTTGGACCGGTAATTCATCTGACCGCCAGTCCCTGTGGACTGGCAAATATAGTACTTATAGATCTTTGTTGTTGAACAAAAAAAATCGGTGATATTCATATATTCAGATATAAGTTCATTTTTCGAACAATGTCTGCTTGTCTGTTACCATCAGGGTTTCCCCTTGTCATTTCTAGGTTAAATATCCAGTTGTAGTGACTTTGTTTGAAAATATTAAAAAATAAAGAGAATAATTGTGACTGTGTGAATGATGAGTAGAGCTAAATAAGTTACTTCAAAGATGACATCTTTGCACTGAACATGAAGTTGAAAGAATTAAAACCAAATAATTTTCATATTTTTTTTAATTGTTGAAAGTTGGGACTTGCAAAAATTAGAGGGGACTGGTAATTTTTAGAGTTGCCAGTCCACAAGGACTGTCAGTTTCAAAAGCCAGTGGGAACACTGTGATACATTATATCAACATATAAATTTAGTTAGTTTCTGACATATATCTAGATATGGTCAAAAGGTCAATATTTCGACTTCAAATACAACCCGCAAAGTTATTTAAACTCACAATAAATAGCTTGGCTTAATGGTGTGTAAACAATGAATTATTCTTTACAAGATTTCAGTAGCATTTGTATTAAGTCTCTTGAGCTACCATAAACTGCACTGGGAGTTACCAGGTGGTCATGGATATTTTAAATTGAAATCACAACAGAACGGCCAGACTCAAATTTATATCGATAAGGAGACCAGATAACAGAAGAATAGTTTGTCAATAAGAATAATATTCAATACTTACGATAAATGTACCGGGGTGGTTAAATTGTCGCAGTTTGTCCCCATTGCGTGCCTTGTTGACATCTCCACGTGTTTCATGTGCTATCCAGCCTTCACCTTCTGCTCTTCAAGCCTCGCTTTTAAACCGGAAGTAGCGACGTGTGAAAAAGGTAAATATGTACACTGTAATCGAATATATAGAAAATTTGGAACAGAATTTACACCTGCAAATACTGATATATTTCCCTCAAACCATGAAGTGAGATAATGATCTTACTGTATGTACCGTACAAAACCAGCAACACATGTATCTGTATCCCCATCTAACATGTATGCCATCTGAAGTTTATTGAGAAAACAGTATGTGACATGCTGGATTTCCTCTGTGAAAGTAGGAATCCCCATGGCACCAGATGTGCTCACCTCGTTGTTGACCCTTTTCCATACTCCTTTGCAAATTTTCCACATCTTTGATTACAGTGTATATATAGTTCCGTTTTGGAAGTGAAGTAAGAGTGAGGTGAAGAGGAACTATGCATGGATTGGCGTAATCAAAGCAAGGGAATTTCGCCAAGGAGTTTAACGGTCAAATAGCGGAGTCCCTTCCACTGAATTACCCAACTCAACTTGAAATCAAATAAACCAGTGAAACAATCTCATGTTTCATATTTAGAGATATGCATTAAGATTCACAGTGGCAAAATACTCTCTTCATGACTGTATGACAACAGTGATGGATTGTAAACAAGATTTGGTTCCTTGTGTATATAAGTGTCTGCGGATTTGTAATACCAACATTTGTTCCTTTTGAGTGCATATCAGGTCAAGTTTTGGAAACTGTCCAGCGAAACGACAGCAGTCTGTATATAATAGTCTGGTCCAGACAATCCCCTGACCCCATTGGTGGCCTCTTATGAGCATTGGTTGCTGAAAACCAATACTATTATGCATATCTAGTCTGTTGCGATAATCAGCTGCAACAGTGCTATTGAGGCATAAAACTTCATTCAATCAATCGCTATAATATAAAGATACCTTCCCTGTTTCTGGAAAGAAGACAAAAATCACAAGTGCCAAACAACCATGCCTTTATTGTCATAATTCATAAATCTGGGAAAAAACAGGCATGAATTTCTAATTGCAACATGATGAACACCCTTGTAAGCTACCAACTTGGGCTACATATTCTGTGGGAAGTTTCACACCTCTATTCAAGCTATGATAATCTCACTCTGAACTCGACACAAAACCCATGGACTGCACTGTGCTGGCTCTGAAACGTCTCAGATTTAAGCATGTGGAATATAAAGATTAGACTTATTATTTGATATATAACTGTCTTACTTGTGATCTGCACACCAAGAAAGAAAACAACAGACGCTATCAAGGAATTTCCAGTGAATGTAAAAGATATTGAAAAAAGAATCATGCTGACATTTATTTTGTCAAACTGACAATTAATGCATGTTCGTAAATTATTGTTAGATCTTTGTATCTGTATGTATTAAAGGTTAGGATAATTATTTCTTACTCTTACATGGGGTAGTGTATATCCAACCATGATCCTTTGTGCACAAACCAGAGTTGATTTTTATTTGTTGATAAAAAATACACCAAGAGACGGCCAAATGACATAACAGGTTTTCCTTAGAAGACCCATCAACCAGGGCAAATGAGTAGAAAATATGTGGCATGTCACATAGTAAGCCTTTGACAAATATGCCCCAAGGTGCAAAACATGTTTTGCTTTTGTGATGGCTTAAACAAGATGTGTTAACCAGGATCTTATAAAAGTTGCAATGCCTAACTTTTAGCAAAGATTAACAAAAGAATCTTGACCTTGTAGGATATTTTAGAGGAATGGTTGAAGTACTACCATAATCTGTTCTTATGGCATGTCAAACTCTTACTGTCTCCTAACTTCTTAGGGATATTGTTGCCATATCTTTTTTTAATACAGAAACATGAACACTGAGCATATAAATAATGTTACGTGAGACCAGAAAGCCTTACCATACCTAGCAATCAGTGCAGTCCATGCAGTCGACACATACTGCACCATTGTTCCCCAATGTTTTATACTACATCAACACTCTAAAACACAATCACAGTCGACGAATATATCTCGTCACTCCTTCAATCCCATCAATAATGCTACAAGTATTGCAGGTTTGTTGCACTGACAACATAAGCAAAATCTAGGACTGGTCTCTCCACCATAGGTGATTTGTGGCAAGTCAGATTGTAAATAAATTGCATTTCAGTTGACATGACCTATCCTGAAGATCCTGTTCAATAGATGACAGGGGTTCAGGTCTTATTCATTAACAAAAGGATAGGATTTGATATATTCCCTTCGAAAGTTTAGATTATAAACATATTAATAAGGGCTTTGGAGTTGTGCAAACTATACCTTGAGGTAAACTATGACCTATCTGTCTTAAACTTTACAGTGAAAAATGTATCTTGAAATCCATTTATACTACCAGTATTGTTTTTTTACTTCCTTACATGAATGCATGGCTACATAAATATACATATACAATTCTGACTTGCACAATTCGAGAAACTGACCAGCATTAACTAGAATAAATATACACAAATAGTAAGAATCAACAGTAAAACTCTTCAGAATTCAAAACTCTAATTAGGAAAATCACTTCCTAAATTGACTGAGTAGATATAAACCTTATTTCATCGACGCAGCAAAACTTGGACTATGTATAGAATCACATAAACTACATCTCCAATTCCCTGCTTAATCAGTAAAAGAACACTTTTAACTATCAATACACAAGCATCATCTAGGAGTAAACTGTACCAACTGGTAAATATGCACAAAGTATGTCTATATTATCATAGTCTATTTCTTTGAATCTCTCCATTTCTAATGTTACCCTAAAGCAAATTTAAGTTAATTTGCATAAAAGCCAGCTGCAAAAAGATCTAGACTTGCAGAAAACATCCATCCAAATTTCATTAGGCATGGATGTTATGGAATGGGTGTATCCCAAAAATTGTAACTTCGACATGGAACTGATTTAATGTGACAGAAATTACCTAGGAACATTTCCTATTCAAAATAATGATGGCCTTCAATGTTTTAACAAACAATAAGACAAAAATACAGTTATCTAGTTATTATCTCTTTACCACATATTGTGACCAATAGGTTTTATAAATTTATCTGATGAAAAGTATATTGTATGAAGTAGACGCAGTTGTAGGTAATTCCAATATTTTGACTTACAAGAAAAGATTAAGATTGGATATGTGGGAATAGAGCAACAGAAAGATCATGAATTCCCTAATGTCATGGTTTATAAACAGAACCAAAAAAATGGTAGTGGTAACTTTCATGTCACTTTCTGTTAAAATCATAGAATATCAAACTGGAAGGTAAATTGTGTGCTTGTGTTTTAAGGAGAGACATGGATGATTTTTTCAACACAATTGAAAAATAAGAGTATTACTTAATCAACAACTATTTTGGAATTGGATAGTTAACATCACAGACAATTGGAGATCGCTATCAAACAATAACACAGCCAAGCAAAATATCAACTAGTGACAACACTCTGTGTGGTGCTCACAGTACAACAGACAAAATTGTCTATAAACTCAATCAAAATCACAACACAAGCATGACGAGTTAAAGTCTTTTGTCTCTTATATTGCTGTGTACAACACACAAAAATAATTTGATATTTTCTCTGCTCAAGCACATTTTGACAAACTGTAACTGTTCTCAGTGGTTTTGTCACTATGCTTTACATATAGCATACATGTTCATTTTCCAATAACAGTCTAGAGTCATAATTAAAACCTAGGAAAAAAAATCCCTGATTCAATCAATTAACATAGTTACTGAAATACTTAATTAACAGACTTATTTCTTAGGCAAATGCTCTACATCAAATACAACCGGTGTGATCAAACACAACCTACATTTCCCAAACACTAACTGAATGCATAGAAAAATACTGCTTTAGTTGAAGACAAGCACTGTGCTCTTACAAGGCTTTATGCATTAAAATACAATCTGCAGTTGTCACAAGCTCCTAGAATTGAGCATTCAGACTATCTAATGCTATAAAAATATTATTATATACAGATATGAAAATATTTCTTGCCATTTTGAGTGTTGTGGACTTACCTGACAAAATTGTGAGGACTGAAAATGCTAGCGGTATAAATGTCATTACAACTACCGGTACACTAAACAATGATATTAGCTGCTGTAACAGAACCATTGGGAAAGACACCAGACTGATAAAAACACCATCTATTACCAAGCCTATTACCTTTATACAAACACCTTTTTCTTTATCTCAGATTCATGAAGTCAGGGAAATTACAAGAAATTATTTGTTTCCTTTTGATGCAATACAGACGCATGTTGATTCATTTGCTGCTGACAAGATACAAATTGTTCTTTCAGTTAACATGAATTGGTATTGTATTTGCCAATCTGAAATGTTTTTCGGCCATGTAAATGTTCCTTTTTTATCTTAATCCATCAATAACATAGGCATAAGAACCTAATATACACATTGATCTCTCAGTGGTGCAACAAAATATTTCTAAAAATTCCTGAAAATTTGATAATTTACTTCAAAAGTTCTTAATTTTAATGATTTCATAAAGTGAACAAAAATAATCAAAATTTCTACAGTACCCCGGTAAGCATAATTAAATCTGAGATAAAAATTTAAGTCATGAGGCACTGTAGCTCAATTGGAAAATGGTGCATCTATGAATGTTTGGGGAAAGTAAAATTGAAAAAGAAAATTGAAAATGAATCCAGACCCAATAACAATACAAATTGCAAAGTAGAACAAGCATACCTGAAAATGTTTCTGATACAACCAAAATATTTTGTCTTTTTCTGCATATTAACATTCTATTCTTTATTTTCCAATGGTTAGTATTGTTTGCTGTTCAACGCCACACTCAATGATATTCCAGCAATATGACGGCACCCTGTAAATAATCCAATCTGGACCAGACAATCCCTTCCAAATGGAGTATACATGAAAGGTAAAAGATTTCTGGTGAATGGACCATAACGGTATTGCTCAGATTAAAAAATAAGATGTTGAACATATCAAACTATGAGAGAATCCTGAGTGCAATTAAGCTGGAATCTTCAATGAGGTAACCTGACAATGAATTCTGCCCTACAGAATATTTCCAAATACATGTTTATAGATGATACTCTTCAAATACAACATCAATATAATCTTGCTAATATGTAATTCAATGAAGAACATGTATTTGGTTAACACGACTTCAGGGTCTGGTTTCTGCATAGTTGAAAATAAGCCTGTGATAACGGCTACCTCTACTCATTGATCATTACCCCAGGTACTTGTCATTTTGAGTCTCAAATCCACCAGTTACTTTTTAATTTTCTGACACCACAAATCAATATTTTGTCTTAACAGCAGCCACTGCTTGAAAATATATTCAATCCTAAATCTATGTGAATAGATTATCTAGAAAAAATACTCTTGCATGGGCAGAATTCAGTTTGATATGCACAAAACAATGCATGGACATACCTCATGCAACTACCAAGTCTCAAACTACTCAAACACTGATAACCAAGAGTCTAGCTATAGTCAGGTCGCTAATGTCACACTATGTCTAGGACTATGTAGATATAGGTATCTTACAAAATCTCACAAACAAACCCATTTTTAATGTATATTAACCATCTACCCTAGTCATTGCTAATTGTTCCAAAGCATATACAAAACAAATGTGCAATGCAAAAATATTGTTCTGTTTATATTTCCAGAGCACATTTCTTTGTGTTGGTTCACCAGCAGGTTTATTGTAGGTTGTGGGACTAAGCTATGAGCACACAGTGACTTTAAAATGGTCAATACATGCAAAATGTGTTGAAAACAAATACAATGTGACTTCTGATTTTGGCTGAGGTTAAAACAATGTGACTTTGACGTGGAAAACAATGTGGTATGACTTCTCTACGATCTTGAACACACGGTAAGCATGAGGCAAAAGAGTGCACAGTTGTTCAAATATTTCAGCAACATTGACAAGACTATAGACTGAAGTCTATAAGATGACCATACGATAAATAACCCCACACCACAGAAATAGGATTTGTTATAGCTGCATAGATGCAATGACAGGATCACTGCTTTGTATTGAAATAATCCAATTTCAATGTAATCATTGGACATAACTGATCATGTATCGGTCTACCTTTAGAATCAGCAGAGAGGTCATTGCATATCTTGAATTACAAATCAGGGATGACTTCTATGATCTAATTTTGGAATAAGTTTATGTGGCCAAGAATGTTAATCAACTTGTGGTAAATCATGGGTTAGATATGTCAATACGGTGTATAAATGTCATGTCAAACACAATACAAGAAAACAACTTACACACCTTAAAAAAGGCTTATCAATTACAACATAAGTTGCAGGAAACGTAAAACATTTGTTATGAATGTGAGAAGCATGACTTTGTTCTATCAGGAACCTCTAATGAATGAGTCCAATGAATGACATTTCATTCTACAAAAATAAAATCACAACAAAATAATTTAATCTATAAATATAGGCAACACATGAACACCATCTAAAACTAGACATCTGTGGCACAGCTATATAATTCACTGGTAAAACAAATAAACAAAATACATATCTGTCATGAATGACGAACGATTATCAACATGTCCAAGCAACTTTTCATGTGTACAAATGAACAGCAAAATATGTGCACCAAGTCATGCATGATTATAGTTGAATGTCATTGCTTTTGATGTTTGTACAGATAAAAAAAATCTATGTTTTTACTGACTGCTTAAGAATTGTCACCCGTTTGCTAGTACTACATACATATAACAATATAATAACCCCACACACTAATAAGGTGTCTATAAACCAATACAATAAACACACATACACACATAATGGCAGACTATGAGATTATATTTGGTTTATTAGATCTGTGTTTAATATGAAAATAGTGTGATCACAGTCAATTTAATGGAATTGTGGCACACAAAATGCCTTTGCAATAATAACTCTGCATAATATCTGATGTGCAACCACTGAAACATCCAGCAAATATCCACATAGTTTTCACATGGTTAAAAAGGATAATGTAATGCAAAGATACTATTGGAATGTCAATCATAATAGAGCAAGGAGGCGCAATGTTTTTGATTAAACTCAGACTAGATTTTACAACTTTTCATCATAGGAATCCCAAATTTCAACTTATGACCCTCAGGCTATACTGGTAACACCGGTTTATTTATTGTATCAATCTTTATATCCATCTTCATGATAAATACCATCAGGGGTGTGACAATGCATCCACAAGTCATACATGTTGCAAAATACTTGAACTTACTGAACACATGAATTACATGTATCCTTCAAAACACTTCTTGTAAAGAAGATAATCCATAATCTGAATCTTCCCTGTGTATGAAACAAATCAGTACATGTAACTAAACTGTAAAATAATGTTTCAGAATCACTGGGACCATGCATGAATAGTCACACCTCTACTGATGCATTACAAGTTAGGAAATATGTGTAGGTTTTCCTTTTTAAGTCCAGTAACTTTTCAGTTAATAGGGATAATATTCTAATGCATACCAAGGGTTCATTTCCCTGTATTAAAACTCAATATATTCTGTTTCTACATTGATCATGTCAATTATATACGTTGTAAATATAGTTCAAATTCATTGATACAGTAAATCATGTTAACATTGAAGAAACAGAAAGATCAACAAGTTCAACTAGCAAATGTTAACAAGCATTAAACTTCAAATTTAATCATGTAAAACTATTGACTATTAGAATGAAAGTCTCATGTTGAGTAATATATCACAGTATCGTATAAATAGATTCATCATGCATCACATATGTTGAAAGGAATGACATTTTGATATTTTGGAAATACAGCTCAACTCAACCTACAAGAAACTTATATTGTTGCCACAAATAATTCTCTCAAGTATGTGACTGTCAAAAGACAAACTTAAGTTATATTAAAGCAGATCTCAGAAAATAGGTAACACTGTGAAAAGTAATTGTGAAAATATTTCATATCCTTTTGACTTGACAAAAAGCAGACGTTACTAATGGTACAATCCATAATTAATCAGCAATGGGCATATTCAACAATATTTGCATTTCATAACAAAAACAATTATGTCACTTAAGTGTACTTTTTACTTGGTCCCTGAAGTTTGTTCTTGAGCAGCATTCTGTCTACAGCTAATTGGTAAAAGGTTCAAATGTTTATGAAATAAACATGGATCTAATCATGGAAAAAGAATTGATTAGTTTCAAACATCAACAATTTTCCAAAACCCTGATAGCTGCATATTTTGATCAAATACACAATTTCTAAAAGGTCTATTTAGACCTGTGAACAATTCTCTTGGCAGGAATGCTACTCTGTGAAAGGAATGACAAGATGGGAAAACTGGCTTTTGAAAAGTTCATGAGTCCTGATTCCTGTACAAATCACCTTTGACAATCAGTACTTTACACAAAAACTGCAGAATTGAATAGTTCTTAGTATAAAAATTGATTACTTTGGTATCATGGAATGATATTGTTTAATTCTGTATCGAAACATATTGCTGAACCATAGAACCAGGACAAACACCTTTTCAAACCACAGCAATCACTAGCACAGCAAGATGACATTAAAATTTGAAAGAAAAAAAAATTGAAAAAGAATTAATTGTGACCATATAATAGAAATCAAGTTGATAATGCATTTGTGGCAAACAATCACTGATCCTGTGAACTGTGAATCCCCAGTGGAGGGATAGACTAGACACAAACTTGTGGGAATTCCATCACTAATAAAATACAAATTAGTCATAGAAAAATACACGCAACTTGAGTACAATACTGCAATCAACAGTGTGGCATTTCTTCATACGGCACCTAGGGATTTATGTCATTCAGATTTCTCAAGTTAGTTTCTTGGGGAGGGTAAGAAAATAGATTTGTTTGAAACACAGTAATACTTGAATCTCCATGATTTTAGTTGATGTCTCTGAAGTTGCTACGGGACATTATTACACCAGTGATAACTTCAAAAATCTAGCTAATAACTACAAACTACTCACACTACAAACCATTCTATTAAAAAACTACTTTTTCACTCCCACTGTATTGGGAGGAAATGAATCAATAAATACATTCAAAATGTGCACGGAATAAGTTATTCATTTGGGATATGTATAACAATACATCCCAAACTTCATCAAAATCTTTCCAAACCTATCTGTAGTTCGAGTAATAGGGTACCTTTATCCATAGTCAGCAGTTGTTGAAGTTCATGGAGTAAAACAGGAAGTAGCAACTTGAAAAGAAAAAGCCCCCCAAAATATGCTTTGATTCTGCTCTGTATGCATGAATTTATTATACATAACCTATCAATTTCATTGACATTCTCCTAGCATATTTTTAAATAATCAAAAATCTTTTCGCCGGTCACCCACTACTGAATTGTTAAAAATAATAATAGTCACAACCAATCATGTTTTGAAAGCTTTGTTAGGTGAACCACATTTGAGATAGATGAGGCCTTCAAAATATTTACCTTTTTAGCTACACCATTAATTATTTGGACTACAGAATCAAATAAAGACCTGAGAAAATAAATAGAGACAATGTACATAACTAAATTCTCCCATGGCTGACCATTGTTGGGATAGCAAAGTGGAGATAATTCAACTTTTAGATTCTATGAATGGGAACAACTCATGATATAATTGTGACTATGGAGCAGGTACCCCACAAGCTACACTGGAGAATCAATATCAGACCTTTTGGTATTTTGCAGTTTAACTATGCTGAATAGGACAATTTTGTCCCCATTACATATGTTGAAAATAAATAAACCATTTGGGCATCATCTTTGAATAATTGTTGGTAATATTTGCTTTGATTGCAAGATATCCTGACAGTGTGTTTTATTTAACACTGATATATACATATTCACATATCATATTAAATAAATATGAATCAAATAAAAAATATACACAAATATCTCTATGTAATGTATGTTAAATCCATAGATTTCTTGACTCATTCTGTAACATTATAAATCTGACTAATGAGAAAATTTAATATGATCTGAAGATGTCATGCGGGTTACAATTTCGATTCTGATATGTATTCATATAAATAGCTTTTAGACTGCGTAGCTCAACTGGCTAACAAAACATTGTGATGATATCATTAGTATCTATTAATATTCAAGCAGTTATTTAATACTTGAACACAAACATAGTCCAGCTGTTTCAAATGTTTGGATAACATTTGGTCAATACTTGTGAGAATGGCTGTCAAAAAGAGTCCAGTGATAGCTGACCTTTCAATTCATGATCGAAAAATTAATATAATACACTGAAAATGAGACACTAATTCTATCAAATGTCTGATTACATTTGAAGAAATTGATACTGGTCCAAGGCATACCTTTAACACAGGGCAGGTTTTCTTTAGTTTTAGCAATTTACAGTGTCTGTTACATCATCTTTTTGATTGGTTAAGGCCTGCACTCATGCTATGTTTTAAAGCAACCATCATTTTCTGATATTTCTTTGAAAAGAGAATTAACATTAATGAAGTTCTGTCAAACTGAACTTCAGATACTGATTCCTTGAACAAACTTTCACTTTTCTTTAGGTCAGGAGTCAGGAATACCTACACCATTTATCAATCTAATGAGAAGGTGAAAATGTGACAAATTTATTTCCCAAATCTACAGGATCCAGTGTCCCTATTGGCCAGATGAGCTAACATATTCTGATTACATGTCAATATTCACAACCTTTAGTTCAGATCTTCTTTACTTCTCAAAATCAGAGAATGAATTGCTTGCCCAAGAGGCATGCAAGATCTTCCAACAACAAAAAAATACAATATGAATAATTACTATTCATAAAGGAGATTCTTCATATATGTGATAATACATTCATGACCTGAATTGGTTATGTAGTAGAAAATATCTATTAATCAAATGGTCTGAAGAGACAATCATGTCTGAATTGGACGGAAATAAATGACTTGAAAGATTAAAAACTCAGACTTCCATCTTATAATGCTATGAAAAACTGATACAATACAAATTATGAAACAAGAAGTCATATTTATCAAATACTTGAGATTCACCGGTGTAGAAAACTGCTCAATAATCCAAAGGTCTGACTTGAAATCACCTCAGTAGCTTTACAAAAACCACACATAACGAACTAGGCACATGTTAGCATTCTCTGGTTAATCCAACAAAACAATAAACTTCAAATACTATCACAAATCTATGATGGTCAATCTAAACCCATATATCACAAGCTAAGATACCTGTCAAATGCTTGTCCAAGTTCATATTGCTCTATTATTATTACTCAACCAGCATTTCAGTGATTGACGTTGTTCAACAATAAGCACTAACCCTGTTTACCTTTGCTGATCCTTTGCTTAAGCTTGCAGTGTTAGCTCACTTTAACAGTGTACAACAGTCAACTATGTCAATTTTCCAAAAATTGATAGTTGCAACAGTAACGAATATCTACGCTTTACACATCCATCCAAAATAAATAGGATTTCCAAAAATTGAGGTTGAAGCTGAGTCCTTTCAGCACCTCACTCTGTTCCCGCTGTAATGTCTTCTTCTTTTTCCTCATTAACTGGGTTGCCAGTGTCTGGTACTTTCACAAAAGCCTCAATGTTGACTGGGCTTTGAACATTTACACCAGCTTGTGGAATCAGTGGATTTTCTTTATCTGACATCTGCAGGGCACACCATGTTGCTGTTCTAGCTCGTCGAGTGTGCGCTGTGAGTTCACTGATACTGGCAGCCAAAGCCAATACATCTGCAAAACAGAATATCAAAGTTCAAAACTACAATAATAAGAACACCAGATCAGCACAGTTCCTAAAAGAAAATATGGTATTACCATCTGTGCTTTTGAAATGTTTAGCATAGTAAAAGGGTAATCTGTCAACCAGTGAGTAAGTAAGGGAATTTGTGAATAAGCTTTATGACACACCACCTGACTTGGCAACACTGTAAGAAAGGGCCAGTAAGCTCATGAAGCAAGTGTCCATTGTCCTTTCTCTTTTTCTATATATACCAAATTGCATATGGCTGCTTGCATAATGGTTAAATGATGGTGTAAAATAGGATCAGAATTGTTCTACTTGAAAATGGTGAGACCTCAAGGAAATATCTAAACAAACCTACTGACAAATGTTCACCACCATTGCCACATTACTCATCAGTCACATTAATGGCAACATGGTAAAAAGGTGGAATGTATTCAATTTAGATCTCTGCTTTTAGATCAAGTCTGTAACATGTTCAGCATGTTCAGTTTGAATTGAAATTTACAGTTTGATTTTCCAAATGATGTCTATGTTAGAACATATTCTCTTGACCTGCACAACACATATCAAAGCTGAAATTATGGTTGTGCATATGTTGAAGTGTTTCATTTGATGTGTATCATTTCAAAGTGTATCTGTAATTTCTATTGAGCATACATAAACATTCAAACTATTCCTATATGGTCATGTGATGAGATCTGGCATTAATGGATCACAGAGAAATAATGACACTATTGCATGTTGTAGAGAAGAATCTGTTGTAGCCAGGACATACAGAGCATGGTTTACAAACATGTCTATACACTTCTTTGAGCGGCATTTAGGGCTTTGAGGGCTTTGACTTTGTCCCACTAGATGCTGTGGCTTGGGTTGTCATGGATATGATCTGAAAGAGCTGATTTAAAGCCACAGGAAAACCACCAGCCAGCCACAAGCTAGAACCATCAGGAGCAGTGTACCACATTCTGTGAAATTGTGGACAAGCTTATATTGGCGAAAGATCTAGGCCCCTCAAAACCCGAATTAAAGAACATCTAAGTTCTAACTGCATCTTAAACCTATTCAACTGTATAAACACTGCTTCCTATCCTGTATATATATACTTGTCAACCATACTCTGTACATCACTTGCTTGATAACGGTGTTAGAACCTACACCGAAACTTATGTATGTCAATACACTGATGTTTTGGGGCAGAATAGTTCTGGACACAGAGCCATTTGCCATAACAAATGTTAAACCTTCAGAATACCTAACCAAATAACAATTACTGTAACAAATTGACGTTGCAAGCATGAAAACAAATATGTCCAACCTTTATCCTCCTGATGGCGCGATACACCTGCTCGATGTCTATTGGCAGCATTAACGATTTCTTCCTTCCTTCTAGCCTGGACTTTCCTGATACCCTCCAGCCACTTGTCAAGGGAGGAATGGACATTAGGATGGATGGATATTGTTCTTAGTTTTTCCATCTTATCAATCAGTGTGATAATCTGAAAGAGAAAGATTGCATTAATGTGTGAAAACAAGTCCTAGTTTTTGCAAAACTGTTACTAGATGTTTGTTGATGTTGCACCGACTGAGCCAATGTTTTATGTTTCAAAAATTTCCAAACTGACCAATAATTCAAAAAACTTGGGCCAACAATAGTACAATGATGGCAAAATCTCATTTTTACTGTTTAATATCTTATTTTGTTCTTCCAAGTTCTTGAACATCCTGATTTACTTTCAATATCATGCATTGAATATCCTGTATATTGGAGGATATTCCCATATTAAATATTAATGACTAACGATATCAGACTACGTATATTTAATGACCCGTGAAGATTCCGGGGTAGAATAGGTCTTCAGCAACCCATACTTGCCGAAAAAGGCGACTATGCTTGTCGTAAAAGGTGACTAACGGGATCGGGTGCTCAGGCTCGCTGACTTGGTTGATACATGTCATCGATCCCAAATGCGTGGATCGATGCTCATGCTGTCAATCACTGGATTGTCTGGTCCAGACTCGATTATTTACAGGCCGCCGTCATATAGCTGGAATATTGCTGAGGGCGGCGTAAAACAACAAACCAAACCAAAACCAAAACATTTATTTAATACCCAAGTTATCATAAGTGCATGAGGTCCCGCCCCACCCGATTGTTGTGTCACATTACCACTGTGTTTACTGTTACTGTGCGCTGTGTCCACTTCAGCGCCTGGTTAATACATGTACCAAGCTTGGATGAAAAATCTTTCACATTTTTCATGTTATGCTCCGTAAACAAGAAACAAATGGATGGATAGACCTATGAGGACCATATCCCTTCCCTGCCTTATATGTGGGTGGGGTTGGGTGGTGGGATGTGTGTGGAGAGAAGAGAGAGGGAAAGAAGATAAAAAAAAAGAAAGAAAAAAAAAATATGTCAAAAGATAATATTTTGTTATACGCATGTTACTTGATTTCACAAACAATGTGCCATTAGAGTAATACTAGAGAGAATCCTAAAGTCAAGATGCTTAATTGAGTATGATGTATGTATTATTTACAAAAACATGACAATACCCTGAGGATCAATAAACATACTGTATATGTGAACTCAATTTAATCTAAACAAATTCAACTACATTGGTACAAAATATAAGGCAGGAAAGTGTTTTAAATAAAAAGAACAAGAAACTCATTCATACTTTCCCAGCAAAACTCTTTAAAATCTGTATCAGGCACATAAACAGGCAGTTCCAAATGGGAAACAAGACAAAGTCATCAATATCCCCTGTCCTTTTAACTGTCCATTATTCACAAAAAGTTCATAAGAAGCTTGTGAGTACAACTGACACTATGAGTGATCACTAAACTAAATGAATCCCTCTATTCTTTAAATGCATTAAATACGATCCAAGGTTCTTTTCAATAGACATAGCTCATCAGTTTTAGGTGGTGGGATAATAATGATCATCCCCATGTTGTGGATATTATTCAACACCTTGGCATCTTTCAGCCAACAAAAATACACATTTTCTTAGCCGTTTCATTTCTACACCAACATTAATAAAAGCAGACATCTGATTGGTTCATAAACTCACAATTCATTGACAGCTCAAACTTTATTACCTAAGAAAGGCTATCAAATCTTGACACAAGTATCAAATGTAATTTTCATGAGATTGGTTCCTAGCAACAGAATCATCAGTTCACCAAGAGAAATGGTTAGCATGAGCAAAGATAATACACCAAACTATTCAACAATTATCAGAGTTTTGATTGGAGAGCTAATAAACATCCTATTATCAACAACACAAATCAATACCCTTGCATGTTCCCTGAAGGAATCCACAATAAGTCGATCCACTCTAGAAGGGTTTGATGGCAGTCGAGGAATGACAATATTGTTGGCACTTGATACTTTCTTTCCTGGGTTTTGTCTGGCTAGTTCTGCTTCAGTCTTCAAAAAAGATAATTTAAGGCATTATGAAAGGATATAAGGTATTAAAAAGTAATTGCAACAGAACAAAGTATTCTGACAAATCAATGACTTCCTGTATAGAACAAAACATCATAACACAAATTCAAAACAATAAATATCGAGAATTCAGGGCTCCAAATAATATTTATGATAAATCGAAATATTGATATATTGCTATTGGTAAGCACTTTAAGTCAATAAATCAATAGTTAAATCAGTTTCCGATCAAGAGTATCGATTTCAGTTAGGAATATCGATAGTTTCGATTGTATTAACCATATCATGCGATTGCGTCACCAAAACACGCTTGCGAACGCTACAACGCAGCCGAGTGAGGATTAGAGATAACTGCCTGTAACATGTTTAATGCTTAGCAACCAGTCTTTCTTAAAGTAAAATGGCGGAGGGTGACAGTCAAGTGGAGTTTGTGGCAAACTTGAATGGAAAATTGAGTGTTTGGAAGTCTTTTGGCTATGTTAAAGAAAACAAGTATTTGTCACAAAGTGACGAAATGTCCCCCCCCCCCTGTATATACACCATAGTACCAAATATGAAGACAATCCAGCGATTAGTTCTTGAGATATATCGCGGCAACACCGTTTTCCAACTCCAAAAGCAGATTTGCCTGCTGTGACCTTGAAAATGGGGTCAAGGTCACCAAAACCGACTGGTGTCTGCGGAGTCTGTATATACACCATCATTTCAAATATGAAGACAATCCAGTGTTTAGTTCTTGAGATATCGCGGCAACAAACAGGTGGGACGTACGGACGGTCGTGAATACTATATCCCCTGCTTCGCGATTTCGCGCGGCGGGGGACAATAACAAGCTTGACCATGTTGACAAGAAACATGTTGGATGCCGAAAGTCCATTTAAAATGATACACTACCGATATTTATCGCAACAGTTGCTTGCAATATCAATAGTTATCGCAATAGTTGCTTGCAATATCAATAGTTATCGCAATAGTTTCCTTCAATGTCAATAGTTATCGCAATAATGATTTCCAGACCAATAGTCACCCCTTTTAGCAAGCAGCTCAAAACTATTAAGGTCATGGTGATGTATTTGGCATATTTTACAAAAATATGCAGGTTATCTAGAGCTCTGAGTCTTTATTTATTACTTGATTCTTTCAAACACTCAACAAAAACTATAAATATGCAACTGAAATATTACAAATATTAGATAAAGCTATTGCACATATTACAACTCTTAGGTTGTGTATCACCTGATCACTTACAGACAGTTACATTAACATCATGATTAGAAGAAAAACCTGTGTGACAAACAAACTGGAATACCGATAAGATTCCAATTGAAAAGCACACCATGCCTAGTCAAAGTATCTTCAACAGTCGCTGATTGGGGGTAAAAAGAAAATAGCGCCTTTCTTACAATGTCAGGTTTAGCAAACAAAATTGGCTTCGGTAAACAAAGTACCTGTCATTCGTGAATCTTAACGCTGTTAGGTTGTGTGGATTATATGGTTTACATCACTTCCTGTTTTGTATTTTGCATAATCAGTAAGCATACGACCAAGTTTGGGTCAAGGGACTTCGTCTGAACAAATGGGTTCTTTTCAATCAATCAATTTCGAATGGAGGTAGGGGTAATTCCACTTTAAAAACATCCCAGAAACTATCATAAAAAGTTAATGTGTGTATACTTGCAGGTAACCGTGACATAGCGCAACGAGTCCTGTATTCGATCATGCGATGAAATATATCATGCTTAGATTTGCATAATTTAACAGTTAACATGGTGTGTGGATAATGAGATTTACCAATACCTTGATACTGTATATGATAAAGAATAAATGCGAACACTTGAATGTAAGTGTTGTTTTTATCTAGCGGACTCTGAATATTTAGGTATTCTACAACAGACTTATCCAGCTGTTTCTTTGGTGAGTTATATTAAGAATAGCAAAACAGAACAGTTATCAGTGTAACTGACATGTATAAACATTTAAAGCACCTGAAATACGTTGACTAGATTCATCAAGGAAATGATGGATCCCTGAACACACTCTTACAAAAAAACATTTGATATGCCAATTATGTCAGGACTCATTGATGTAATTGTCACAGTTACGGTATGAACTCACTACTCAGTACAGTAGCATCAGAACAGCCATTGAACTTGACTGAATCCATAAACTTCAAATCATTGGTAGATATAAATATAATCATTCACGAATGTCTGTCCCAATGACCCCTTACCTATGGCTGATAACCTGTGTACTGCCTTTTCATTTACTAAGTTAGACATTAACATGGATAATTTTGTGTTAACATTCATTAATATCAAATTTCCATTTTAAGAAATTGTTTGTCCCTTAATGTAAACCTCTTGGTCATGAGAGCAGGATGTGCAGTGATGTGAACCTTTCTCTCACTTTGCCTGTTTGTTGATATTTTGCAGTTGCGAAAAGATTTCTGATTTTTTATCACTGTGTTATGTTATATTATAATGCAATAAATTGGACCCCTCCATTTTCATTTGGGAACCCTAGTTTTATGATGAAGGGGTCCAAGTGACCCCAAGAAATTTAAGCCAGAGCAGACACTGTACTACTATTCTCTAAATGATTTTCAAGGATTGTTACAAAACAGGTTTTCAAGTCAAAATGCCCTAATGTCACGAAACAGGTGGGTAAATATTTTTTGAATACCGGTACCCTCTAACAATTGTGGATACCCAATCACAATCAAACCCCTTTGTAAAATACCCAAATAACCAAAAGCTAATCTAGAGCTCTGCAATGTTACCCTATCAGTATATACAATATGTCTATCAGAATGATAGAACATCAATGTTAACTTAATGTTTCGTGTACATTCTCATGGTCAAATCATCAAAATTCTAATTCAAATTGTTTTCCACAGAAAATAGGCAACATTTCAATGTCTAGAATGAAGTGTGTTTAATGTACAAGTAATCATTAAAAGGTCATTTAAGCAAACTATATCAAAATAATGTTAAAATCTTGTTATCATTCTTCAGGTTATTTCATTTACTTCTTTCATACCTTCTTTCTCTCTTTCTCAATTGCCTTGAACTGTTCGTAACATTCCTCTAGCTTAAGATGAAGTTCATTAGAGGGTCCACTTCTCCTGTGAATGTGAAAGAAAGAGTTAGTCAACCTTGTTTACCATAGTTTACAATACCAATATAAAGTCTTTAAGATGCATGTAAACCATGGAAAATATCCTATTACTGAATGTGAGCTAGTTTAGGTAAATAGTGTATTTGCAAATGGAATTGTATAAATTCTTTCAAGACAAATTGCAGCATACATCAATACCGTCAAATTTCACATATTCTCAAATCTTACAATATTCCTGTATATTTTTACATGGTATATGCAAACCTGAAGCATACTCTCATGTTCAAAACATGTATCAAGGCTGGATGGTATAACAACATACTTGAATAAATAGCCTTCTCTTCTCTGTATTGTGGAAACATACCTGAAAGAGCGCATTCCTTGAAAGAAGCCAGGATGGAGGCCTAAGACATATTGTGGGAAGTCAGGGTAGAGCATTTCAGGGATGAATCCAGGCGCAATTCTGGGCAAAGGTTCAATTGGAAAGTAGTCAAATGCTTCAGCAGGCAAGGCACCATGGGAAGGACTGAAGAGAGGGTGGGGAGGATAGTGGAGAAGATGCTGATGATGAGACAGGGAGTGTCGGAGACCTTGATCATGGAGGAGACATTCTTCAAGAAACTTCTGTTTGTCAACTTGGTCATGGTCAAAGGCAAAGGGGAGTAACTCAGGAGAAATGTGATCAAGATTGCCAAGTGCAGGGTGGTGGGTCTCTCTACCAACCTGGTCAGCAGACCAGCGGTCATAGTTTGGCGAGGAGAACATATCATGTGGTAATCCTTTCATTTTTCGATTGTAGAAACCATGAGGAATAAAATTCTGCAATCCATGTTTCTCTCTGTTGAGAGGAGTAGATGAGCTGATTGGCACATAATCCTTTTTCAGGTTCTGCATTTTGTTCAGGAAATGGCCAGGTACCTGAATATTGCCACTTGAGGTGTCGGACTGATGCTGTGGTCTCTCTGGGGGAACATTTCCTTCCCCTGGTGAACTAGGAGTACTGGGATCAGACAGACTGTAGTTACTTTGATAACTGACTGGAGTATGCGTATTCACATGAATGGGGTGCATAAAATCATTGTCATGCTGCATATGTTGCTGGGAAGAGTGCTGGTGTTTCAAGGCAGCTGCATTGTGAGAATTGAAGTTAGATGATGGCAAATAGTTGAACATCTGCTTCTCAACATCTGGAGGTTGATCGTCAGTCTTGGTTGGTGTTGTCTGGAATGTCTTGTTTTTCTTGAAGCTGAAGGGCTCACTTCCTCCTGGATATGTTTGTTTTGCTGCATTGACATGCTGAGCCACAGCACTTTGAAAGGCGCTTTGAGCCATACTGTGTTCCTGAGAATGGTGAATCTTTGGTGAAGTGTCATGGGCTGATGAAGTAAAAGCAGAATTCAATGTTGGCTGTGAAGGAAAAGCTTTTAACTTTAAGTGATTCTGGAATGTGGCAAAATTCTGTGGTAAGGACATTTCGTTGAACATATCATTGTTCATATTTTGATAAGACCTGTCCAATTTTTGCTTTCCGCTATATTCAGATTGAGCTTGAAATTGTTGGGGAAAGTTTTCATGGATCTGGCCACTGGGAAGTCGGGATGCATCCTTAGCATTAAAACCCTGTGAGAAAAAGTGATCTGGCGTTTCAGAAACATGTGAAGAAAAGCTGTTTTCATCCCACAAATTTTGTGTCATGCTTGAAGCATGTTCAAAACTTCCATATGAGGTGGAGTTTTTATCTGACTTCCCAGAAGGTGTTCCCTCGCTGCCGGTTGACCACACACTTCCAGATGCAAAGCCAGGTGATCTGGAATGGAAATTATTATTCTCAAAACAGCATATTATTGATAGTGCTGTGAATGATAAAATTTCTTCAGAGTTTGGGTGAGACTTTGCCCCAGCAATTTATTGGGTCCTAATTAGGGTTGTGTATTGTCTAGAATCTTGTATTGCAAAATAATGCAATACTCTGATCTGTATTGTGACATGTACATAATAAAGTATTGCAATATCCTGCCATTAACCATGTTAACATTTTTATTAGATATGTAGTTCAAAGACAAATGAGTGGATGAGTGAGTGAATTGTATTTAACACCGCTTTCGTGAAAGCCCGAAGTGATGCAGGACACAGACGTTAACCATTTTGGTGAAACTGAAAATGGCTTTCTTGACAGTTTGCTTGTGAGTTAATTTGTTGGTCAGTTTTTTCTTACATCATTTGGACCTATGTGGTCCTGTGGGGCAGTTGATTGTTTTTACATAAACATCTTAAATCTACCCTAATACATCAACATAACACACGCCATGATCAGCTTTGAAATTCTTAAACATTATTTACACAGTTAATGGCTAAGAGGACCTTTTAACTTTCATGCTTATTTTCACTGATGATGGTTGTAGAATGCGGTAGACTGTTCTGATTGGTGGTATCATTTAGAACCCATAAATATCCATTTAACAGTTAGTCAGTTTCACATTTTACCCATCAAAAGGGTCCAATAGTTGGGGATAGATGTGAGGTTGGGCGGTGCTAAACTCTCTTGGATATCTTTGGGTAATACCAGTAAAAGCAAATTGTAAATTTTACAATAAATTGTATATTAATAACCCTTATCCTATCTCACACTATGCATTTCTTCCTTCTTCTTTCGATCCTTATGTGGAAACATGCTTGGACAAAGTTTCCGGCTTCTAAAACCATTTTGCCTGAACACATTCCAGCATCACCATAGTCACCATGCAAACAAATGGGTCACGGACTGTCATCTTGTGCATTGTGACCTTACACGACTTGATCACATGCCACATCATTCTCTGAGTTGACAGACAAGAGCTGTGATGCGGGCATATAACGTGTGAGATAAGATAAGTATTATAAATATACAATTGAATGTAAAATTTACAAATACTTAAACTTTTCCAATCTCACACTATGAATTTATCCCATGGTTGGATTGTGGGGCGCAGATACCCTAGCCTGTATAGACTACAACTGATATACGTTCACGAGGAAGCTGGTGCTAACCAGTGATAGAAACATTAAAGCTATAACACTAGCCCAGTGTCGAAAAGACAAGAACTTGCGAGTGGGTAAAAAACTCCGTAACAGGCGATGTGAGCCCTTTACACTACTCGGATATAACACCATGAAATGAGTAAAACATGTTACATGTTTTCACGTTAGACATTGTTACATGAATGGCCATGAAGCTTTGAATAGGGATCTATTCAGTTTACGACTTATAACGAGGCAGGAAGAAGTCTCCAGTCAATCAGTTCTACAAGAGAGACCACACCACAACCTGCTACTGAAAATGGGATGAGCCAGTTTGGTATATTTTTTTCAGCTTTATCAAAGCTATCATTAACACCAACGAGACCATGGAGCCAAATAGGTGGAGGCCCTGAACGTGAAATGTCAAGCAGATAGTGGGAAGCGAAGACTGTCAGACTTTCAAAAACAACCCTCCATGATGGCAGACAGGGTGCAATTGCTGTGCAAGGCTATGGTGGAGGTGATGGCTTTAGTCCCATGTGGATAGGACATCACAGGAGGCAATCCAGCAAAGGCGTAGGCCCAAAGGATAGTGATCGCAGCCAAAGGGAGACTGTGGTATGGGACACTTCCATGGAGGCTGCCATGGAAAGTGGGATGAGAGTCTCTTGTGGGCGCATTGAAGTAGCATCGCAGCCTCGGGGAAGATGCGGATAGCTGTAACCGGGCATAAGAAGATGTCTTCATGGTCATCAAGGTTCAGGTTGGATGCCAACCAGGGGATGGTAAACAAATGGTCTTGCTGGCCCTTGAAGCTGATTCTTCGCAATAAAGCCCCGGAAAAAACTTCCAATTGTGAATTCTCTCAAACTGTACCTGGCTAACATTGAGAGCGTGGATCTCACTCTAGCAGCAGTTGCAAGGGCCAGGAGAAACAGCCAGAGCGTTGTGGTCCCATGCCTGAGGATCTGGAATGGAAGAGAGGAACATGGGGAGCCGGAATGAACAGCCGGAATGAACGGCCGCAAAGAGACTCCAGTGCAAACAGTCAACAGCACCAGCCATCATGCTTACATAGTAAGACCAGTGGGCAGGTATTGTCCTGGTGGTAGGTCCTCAGGAAGCACTGGCTAGGTTGACCCCTCTGAGTGAGTGCTTGTGCCAACGTCAGAATACCTAGCAGCTGTTGCCATTGACATGTATGGGCTTTGAGTGCTAATGGCACTAAACATTCTAACTTCAACCATCTGTCCGGGGAAACAAACATCTTGCCCTGTTTATTGTCGAAGAGAGCCCTGATAAACTGAAGATGTTGGGTGGGAGTCGACTTTGACTTTGCAACGTTGACGAGCCAGCCTAGCTGATGGAGAAGCACCTGCATGAACTCCAGGTGTCTGGATCTGTGTGGGCTTGAATACAATCGTCAATATAAGCCTCGAAGACGATCCCTTGAACGTGCAGAAACTTAGTGATTGGCTTGGTAATAGGGTAAGAAACTATGGGGCCGAAGAAATTCAAAATGGGAGCACCTTCCATTGGTAGTGGCGGCCTAGAAAAACGGACCGGATGATCAACCGCAGTAGGTGCTGTTTCTGGAGCTTAAGCAGGACTACGGATATCTCGTGATAGGTGTCCCGAGTGACATCTAGGGCCACTTTTTTATCCTGTTGGATAACAGGTAGACCAAGGTAGTTGGTATAAGCATGCCTTGAAGTGGTCTTCCCACTGACAGTACTGGAGGAGACCGCATTGGCTGAAAGCTGTGATGGTGCCTGCAAGATGTAAATTGAGATCAAAGACACACATAAACTTCTCTTGGATCAGCGGAATTGAACCTCTGATAAGGGATTCCTCATAAGACCTGGCATGTGACATGGCCGAGGCAATGGATTCTGTCAGTGAGAGGATTGTAGAAATAAGCCGGAGTGTGTGCTGGAAGGTAGTATCCAAATGGGCGAGGTCTCGATCATTCGTAATGGAAGAATGCTTAGGTCTGCGTGTAGCTATATCCCCATCCAATTCAGGAGCCACAATAGTAGAAGATAAACCATGGGTGGCAGTATCAGCCAAGTTGAATCTAGGAGTTTGCAATTGATCTCATAAACAATAAAAAGCAGCAAACGCCTTGTCTAGAATACCATAGTAGGAGCATACACAGATGGTGCACAGGAGACAGGGCCAGAGAATGTGCCGTTGATCTGTGTGTATTGCGATCCGATTGATTATCAATGGTACATGAACCTTGATGCGTAGAACAGCGTTAGAAATTGGCACTAGTCCTGTAGTCCTTACCAAACTGCCCAATGGTAAAGGTATTATAAGGACTAGTAGAAATTAGCCCATTTTAAGGGTTTTGATATATGTTATCATTATAAGGACTAGTGCACAAAAACTGTTAGTTTCTAACACTGTAGAAGAGGGTCAAAGACGATCGGTGTATCGATGGTGATCCAAAGATTAACCCCAGGGCGGCATATAGCGCTGAAAGTCTGAATGAGGTCTGTAGTCAGGATAAGTTTGGTAACGATGTTGATCAGTGTATGGTCCAGGCACTGCATAAGGGTAGATACACATGTGACGATATCGATCCATGGTAGGGTACTGATTCCAGCCGTCATGATAATCCCTGTACTTATTATGTTACTGGTGATCTGTGGACTAAGGCCAAAAGTGATGTCGCTGTGGATCTGAGTCATAAGAACAGGAACGATCCTGTCGATGCTGACGATCCGAATGATCCGCAGAATCAGTGTGATATTAATCCTCATCGATCTTGTGAGTGTCAATCCATCATAATATTAATCCTCATCGATCTTGCGAGTGTCAATCCATCAAACGGCGACCCATAGATCTGGAATATCAATGCCTTGCTCGACCCTTGGATGATCTATCCCTCAAATGGTAATCCTTTTATGAAATATGACGATCCGTATGTGTGGTCCTAGTGTGATCCCGGCTTTTTTGTCCTGTAGTAGAAGTAGAGGGTGAACTTGTATGATTGATCCTAGGTGAAGTCAAAACAGCCAGTGTTGACATTGGAGCGACTATCCAATAATGGGATGGTCAGGTTAGTGACAACTTGAAAATCACGTGGAAGAGC
Organism: Haliotis rufescens; assembly: GCF_023055435.1. Classification (NCBI taxonomy): domain Eukaryota; kingdom Metazoa; phylum Mollusca; class Gastropoda; order Lepetellida; family Haliotidae; genus Haliotis; species Haliotis rufescens. Next base: position 62,022,283 of record NW_025964112.1, on the reverse strand, counting down.
AGAGGAAGAGAAATGACTTTCGGCCGACGGTCAAGGAGCGCTTGGAGGGTCGCCAGTAGGGACTGTCGAAGCTAGCATGGACAAGCTGTCCTTAGACATGACCATGCAAACATCTGAGGCTTCATGCTGCTTCAGCGTAGGGTGAAAGGGGGACAGACGACTGCTTCGTTTTGGCGGGAACTTTGCCTTGGAGGAAACTGCCCAAAATGCTATCATCTTCAACGGACAAAGAGATTATGGTAGATGCAGAGCTGGTTTGACTAACGCTACAGTAGAAGGGACAGCCGGTTTGATAACACACATGGGTTTCTTTGCAGAGGGAGGCCCGTGTTCAGCGTCCTTAGATTTCAACCGGCGGTGAATACAACACATAAGCATTTGCGTAAATACATGTGGAAAGCTTCAGCCAAGAGGTGAGAACACTGGGCAGCGGTAGAAACAAACATTTTCCTTCCACTAGTTCTTATAATGATAACATGTAGAAAAACCCTTAGAAATGGCAGATTTCTACTGGTCCATTTGATTCCTTAACTATTGGGAAGTTTGGCAAGGACTACAGGACTAGTGTCAATTTCTGCTGCTGGGAACATCAGTTGTGCCAATTGCAACAAACATCAAGAATAAGTATGTCAGCATTTTCTACAGGCAGGGAGGTGAACATTTTCTGTTCCCATCCTCTTCATGAATTTGTGCTGTAGATGTTGATACAAATGAGGAGCTAGCTCACGCACCGAAAAATTATGTTCAGGTGATCAAGTCGTGTAAGGTCAGCACCTACATGTTTACAATGCTGGACCCATTTGTTTGGGTGGTGACCATGGTGATGCTGGGATGTGTTCGGGCAAAATGGTTCTAGAAGCTGGAAACTTTGAAGGATCAAAAGAACAATGAACAAACGCATAGTGTGAGATAGGATAAGCGTAAAAATGTGATTTTATCATGTTTACTTAGCTTTCTGTAACAATCAGTGATAGCTATGCCTATTCAAATTGAAAGTTGAAATACATACCCATCAAAGGAAAAGACATCTGATGTGGCCTGCGACTGAGTTTCTTCATTAAACTCTCCAAAGAGGCTGGCAGAGAATAGAGAAGAATCATCATCAACTATCTTGTTGACAAGATCATCAAAAGCTGACAGTTTGTCGCTAGAGCAATTGTTGAGTCCCCCACTTTGATGATCCGGGAAAGCAAAGGAAAATGGTGATGCGTGGTCAGGTTCAAGTTTCTGTGCATTTTTGGAACTGTATGTCATGTGACTCCATTCTGGATAGGCAGTCTGCTGACTGTCCGAGGATGCCAGCTGTGAGCCCGTCTGCATTGTGTTTGAATGAGGGAAAGGCTGGAATGTAGCAATCTGTAATGACATAGATAGATGAAATAGATTAAAAAGCACTAAGTCTAATAGTCTATATTAAACATTGAAGGGCTGGGATTCATCATACAAAATTCTTCATGACAAGGGGCCCAGATCCTGCAGAAAGCAAGTGTTTTTCCCAGTGGGTATGGTATTGGACATCGCCATAGTAAAGTTTCCTATCAACTTTTTGCATCCATATCAATTGGTCACAGACTACTTGACCACTGCAGAACTGCCAAAAATGTAAATCAAAACATTCCAATAGAAGTCTGATTCTAGCAACTAAAACATTTGCCAGAGTAATAACAGTTCACCGGGTGCAGGTGTCTTTTTGTCTCACAAATTGATTCACCTTCACTTATCTCCATAACCTTTGTCATTGCAGTCATTGTTTATCGTCATAGCTGTGTTTCAGAACTTTTCAATTTTCCATCTTCACTATTTCAGCCCTTGGACACCCTTTTCCCAATCTTATTAAAATCAGATCTTAGTTCTCGCTATCGCAAAACAAAGATCTGAGGACATCCCATTACGGGTCACGTCAGAACGACCTTTCATTCAACCAATCAGAGCGTCGCTTACCAGATCATGAAAGTGACAGTTGGAATGTGTTTTCTGATCATGCAACCACGATATATTTAAAACAGGGTATTCCGAACCACAGTTACAGGTTTTATGATTATATCCATACAATCTAGGCCATCTATAAGCCATTCCAGAATATTCTTATCAGTTTTAAATTTTTTAATTGATAATACATCAAAATATGTTTCGAAGCGTAGTCACCAGTTTGAAACTAGTGTCCTTAAGCTCGAGAAAGCTGCCTTCTGATTGGCCAATGTCGAATTCTTTTCAGTAATTTCATTGGTCGGTCAAAATTCGAGAAAGGTCTTTCTGACGTGACCCGTAATGGGATGTCCTCAGATCTTAGCTAAACGGTAGCAAAAACTAAGATCTGATTTTAATGAGATTGCCCTTTACCACATTTACTGTCTTAGTGAAGTGCCCTATTCACTAGTCTAGTAGTAATAGTAAACCTAGCTGATAATACTCCAAATGTTCAGTATAACATCAACTGAAAAAGACAGTGGCTAAAGACATGGCTAAAGACTTAAATGTTTTGGGTACACACTACAATAGTATATCAGGGTGCGATTTCATTTTTCTCTCCTCTGCACCAAGTGTAGGCTGCAGTCAAACAACTGACTGCACAACAGATAAAACGTCTCACTTGACAACAGCTCTTCTGGTTTAGATCTAGCCTCCACATCTAAATTGTCAGAATCAGTATGATCAGCTGATTTTGTCACGTTTTGACATTTGTCAACTTTGATAATCATGGACACTGTGTCCAATTTCGTTTAATGGAAGGACAATTTCAACTGTTTTCTTTTCGACATCTTTACAGTGCTCTACAATAATTAGTGTATAATCTTCAGTCTGATGTCTGTATTTATGGTGACAGCTATAAAGGGATCACCGTGAGGAGATAAATAGTCATCACATGCAGACCAACATTTTGTTTTGTAGCCCTTGGAAACCGGACTATATTCAGCTTTCTTCATTTAGCCTCAAGAGTAAACCAGGTGATTTGATTAGTCTTTATATTCCTTTTTTCTTACAGGAATCAATGTGTATGTAAATTAGTGACGTAGATGGTTTTATTTGGCCTACGTGTATATAGCTAAGATTAATGATCTGTAGTGAACATTAACACTTTCAACACCAGTCAACCAGAAGCTTTTACTGCTGTAACACCGAGTTCCCAGAGACTGGAGTGATAGATGAAGCCTACATTTATCAGGGAAATTATCTGCTTGTAAAACATCTTTGCTACTACAAGTTATACACCATCCGAGATGTCTAATTCTACTGTTCATACATATGAAGGTTATGTTTATTACATTATTCAAATGCCTCTACAACTTAATCAAGTTCACCTTAAATAAAAAATGTAAGCTACACATAAAATAACGTCCAGATTAAGCTCCAAGGAAGCGAAAAATTTAGATTTTTCGGCAAATACAATGTATAAGATTTCTTAATATCCAATTACCTATTTCTTTTTTCTTTTCATTGTTTGCTTAATCAGAAAATTATATTAAAAAGAATTATAAATATCATGTCATCACCCATTTCCCGATATAACTGTCTGTCCGCTCAGTAACATAAGGAAATACTGGGAAATACCTCCATTCTCAAAGCTTCATCATGTTCATATGAATGACATATGCGTCCAGTCATTCGATATTTGGCATCATTAGAAAGCTTATGACTTCATTAATATGACAGTAACCTCCCTGGAGTTTTTTTGTAGCTGAAACATGCGGTTTTATTGGATGAACATGACAGAAGTTGGTTTCTAATATAGCTTTCTTGTCGAAATCTGCTACAAGGTTCATGATTGGTTAAATTTAAGCATGTGACCTAAGGCCGCAATCAAATTACAGCAATGGCTACCGTCTTTGTGTATGATAATTTTCAGATTTAGACGAAAGGGTTTGGTTATATGTGTTATTCTGAACGTCTTATGCAGTCAATCAAGACCCATATTAAAATATGGAACTTTGTGGATGTATCGTGTTAGGCTATGAGCTGTGACAAAGATTTCTCTTGCATATATATTGGCATGAAAAATCGTGTTCCGAGCCTAGAAATCAAGGTTATGAAAGATGTCATTTCACTTACATTGCACACGATCACAGAAAAAAATGGAAATATTAACTTTGATGTAAGTTTGACAACTTTTAGATATATTTTTGTTGATTATATTTATTGCTTTATATAATTTACGTAAAAATACATCTTTATTTTGCTCTTTGACATGCTCTATATGGACCCGTTGTTGAAACGTGTCTCCGAGAATTTTCCCCCATAACATTGCAAGAAATAGTGAATAAATTTATAGTCTATCGATAAAATATGATAAATCAAAATGAAATATGTACTTCAGACATTGTGAAATTTGATAGATTTAATTAAAAAATATGACACGTAGGTTAATAAAATTATGTACTATTTAGCATGTTTAGATGTGGCTATGGCTTGGTCAGTGTACTGGCCTGTGTTGCTGAAAGAGTTAACAGAATGTTAATAGTAAATTTAGCAATTTTATACTCACTGCCGAAAGAAATGCGACCATAGAAACAAACAGAGTAAGTGAGTGAGAATGTTTTTACGCTGCTTTTAGCAATATTCCAGCAATATCACGGGGGGGCACCAGAAATAGGCTTCACACATTGTACCCATGTCGGGAATCGAACCCGGGTCTTCAGTTTGACGAGTGAACGCTTTAACCACTAGGCTACCCAACCGTCCCAGAAACATATAGAAGTATGTACGTTAAGAAGAAGAGATGTTTCCAATGTGTACTACTTAATAACAAAACTAACAATCAGTCAAGTGTAACCACAGAGTTTCTTTATTCTTATCACCATATGCTGCACGTGATTTCCAAACTTTACACGCTAATCCTGCCCATGACTCATGGTGCATCTTGAGTCGTGGATCTATGACATCACATGTGAAGTGTTCATGAGCGTTGGTTCGCACAATATAACAGTATGTTCATTTGTGCATCAAACCTATCTAATATCTCTTGAATATGAGTAATTCTTCATATATTAACCAAAATGTATGGTATTCATGTTTCTTTTGTCGGGGAGTATATTTCAATTTGTTCAGATTTTGTACACATGGTATAAATTTGAAGCAAGTATTATTCATTACCCTTTTTGTGAAATGTTATCGACTGCACTAGTCTGGCCTGCATAAGCTGATTTTAACCTGCACCATTGCAATTTTGTCAATGTTAAATCGCACACTGCATATACAGTGACATAAGCGTTAGGAAGTAAAATACATACTGGGAAGTCCTTGTATGTTTGAAGGTTTTGTCATACTTTAACCAATGGAAATCACATAACCACATAAAAGCGACTTGGCTCATTCCACAGAACCTAAACAGTGGACACTTACCTGGCCATTTTTGTATCCTGGTGCCAAATTCTTGAACTGCTCCTTTGACCCACCTAACTCCACCCTTTCCTGGTATGTATCCAGATCAAACGTGTTGGGTTCAAAAGGCTTTGCTCCAGGGTTGTACCTGCCAGGCTGAGCAGAAATATAAGAAATCTTATCAATCTTGAAAGCAAACTTATCATTCTCTAGAAGCTGTACTTGAGATCTAAGTAAGGGAATAAGATGAAGCATAAGCTAATGACTGTTAAATAAATTCCTACAGAGAGTGACAAGAGATGCAATGTATCTAAATGGGATCTGAAGGTGTGCCATGTATACTTTAGACAGCATGCCATTGGACAAGGACCTTCAAACACTTAACTGCATATTATTTTCCAATTCGCACAAAGTCATTCTTATCACTGCTTATTCTCGAAAACTAATAACATATGAATTGGGTGAGGAATGAACAGACGTCTTTTGGAACACAGTTCCCAACATACTTCTTGCAGGTTGGCGTTAATAGTAAAAAATAATTGAAAGTTTGAAACCTATTCACATTTCACTCTTCCTTTTCATCATGACATTGGCACCAAACTTCTGAATGACGACGGAATGTTCTTACATGTGTACAGTACTTCTCATGAACCCAATTTGGACAAGTTGAACTCTCAAGGCGAAAGCCTTGATGATGTCACACCTCTTGTAATAACAAGACAAATCACTATCAATATGGTTGTTCGAAAATAGGTGTCGAACAGGGTTATTGACGATAAATTACACAGAATGAAATTTGTGAAATGTAATGAAGTTTTTATTCATTCCCTTCAGATTATAACAAATATGGGCACAAACCTTTTCCACTGACCATAAAAGCACATTTGCTCATAGTTTTACAAAAATCAAAAGAAGTGGTACAGTTAAACTGTAATTTCAAAATATTTTACATATGACATGGGAATAAATCATACTGATCATGCTAAGATGAATATGTCATCATCTTAATCATTTGTATAATACTTTGTACTCAATTACTGACATGCACATAAATCTGTGTGAATATGAATGGAACTGACTTTCTACATACAAATGGCTCCCATAAGTAAATAACAGTAGGATGTCCTCTCATTTTCATTGAAAATCTGTGTTGTATCTAATTATTTGTCTTTCTCTTTTTGGGAGCAAAATTACTGAGATATTTTAAACTATTAGAAATCTCCATTCGTATCCTTCAATAAAAGACGTCTCATACAAGAATATGTCAATACCAAACAGCTGACGGGCTTGAGCCTCATGCGGGAAGGTGGTTATATTTAGACCGGTTCACTCTCAGTATAGATGCTGAACATAATCTTATGCGAAATTAATTAAGGGAGCCAAGTATCACAGCTGAGGACGGACAATATCCGTGTTGTCACGAAAACAAAGACATTCTTGAAGAGTAATTCGGTCGGTGGCATTTGCAATGTGTACCGGAGTTGCTACAACACCTAGCGTCAGCTATGGCGACCAACTTCACGTGCAACTCAGCAGAAGTCGCAATGTTTTGAAAACGGTTTCGTCCATATTGTTTGTAATCGATACGCCTGACGCATACATAAGGATGCATCCCCAACCATATAAACAATTTCTTTCATAAGATTTTTCTTTCCATACGAGATACCTGCATTTCTCGTTTGGGATGGCGCCATTTCTTAGATTTTTCAATCGGGTCATCAAGAATTCACAATAACAATCGTTAGAGTGTCGTTTGTAGAGACTCAAAGACTCACCATTGCAAAGACACAATGCGAGACGCAATTACTTATATGTCTGAATGATATGTCTTTCATTCGACTTTTGAAACAACGTCGAGTAGCACCTGTAAATATTTCTCACGTTGACGTATGGAATGCAGGCGGACGATCGAGCCCATCGACATCAACACTCGGTATGTTGACATCGGACGTCAATATACTGTGGCATCTAAATAATTTGACAACCACAAAACTGGATGAAATATGCACAGTTAGATTACCTGCTGCTTAAGCTGGTTATTTCCAGCCGACCTCATCAATCTTATCCTGGTATTTTCATATTTTTCGCTCTCATTCAGCTGGACCGAGAGCGCCATTGACGTTCATTTTGCTGTATGCTAATCGGATGTTTTTATACTATTTTCCCCACGACATATCTTCTCAATTGAGACCCAATGCGTCTGTTGATTCTCGCAATGACTGTTCAGCCTGCGGCGTCAACCTGTAATCAGCAATTTGGATACTACTACTTCATACGGAAGCATTGCTGGCTTTTAATATATATTGCCACATTATACTGTATATATAAAACCACTTCTTAAATCATAAATTTTTATGAGTTCAACATTTTTTCAAGATACAAACAGTGAAGAACTAAATCAACAGACGCATACGGTAACAGGCGTGGAAAGTGAATAACGATATTAGTTTTCAGACAGGATATCCCCAGTTTATGTATGCATGTATTGATGGAAAATCACGAGAAACGAGGGACACTCCGTGAAGTACTGATTGCCTACTAATCTTGCCACAAAACTATGTCAGGAAATTAAGAAGCTTGGTTTGCGCCCTTGCACGATCTGCACGATCCAAGCACCTCACACGTGACACATAGGTAGTGCCTTGCTGAATGTATACAAGTAAAGTACAATCAAATCGTGTACGTTTTTATGACTAAATCTTCGGAAATTCTATTCATACATGTAACGCCACATTAAAAACAATTAAACATGTTTTGGTTTTATTTTCTTGAAGAGTGAGTGAGTATTGTTTTACACCGCTTTTAGAAATATTCCAGCAATATCACGGCGGGGGACACCAGAAATAGGCTTCACACAGTTTCTGAAGAGGTGAATGTACAGTACCCGAAATATATTTCCAAAATCGGCATCCAGGAACTATATACAGTGGTGTGGTGGTGTTTCAGTTATACATGAAAAACTTCGTAGATTGATCGGAGGTGTTTGACTGGCATTCTAGAAGTTGGCAAACAATTAAGAAAAAGTACTTCATGGATAACAACTTCTGGTTTATTGCATATAGCGACGTTTCGATGTAGATTTTCACACCGTTATCAAGCTCGAGTGACAACAACTTACTTACTTACTTACTTACTTACTTACTTTGGAGATTTAACGTGCGCTTTCCGACTGATGCGTATTTCGCACACGGGCCCGGCCAGGCCATTTAATGTGTTTCCGAAAGGGGCGAAGGTGGTCTGTGCAACCCAAGAGGGGGGTTTTAGGGGTTGCTTATATAGAATTTGGGAATTTTGAGATTTGGAATAGATGCCGATGGGATTGGGGAGGAGAACTAAGGGAGCTGGGTATGGTGGATGTTTGTTTGTTTATGTGATTTTGATTTGGTGAGTTATTGTGTTTTTAGATGCGTTTTATTAGTTCCGTTTTGATTAAGAATACGCCTAAGGCCTTGAAGTTTTCTAGTTTATTTTGTGGGTTTAGTATTGCTTCTAGAGTTAGAGCCTTGTTTAGATTGAGGGTGGTTTGTAATGCGGTTCGATGTGTTAGGTAGTGTGTGCAGTGGATGAGTGCGTGTTCTGGGGTTTCTGGTTGTTTGCAGTGTGGGCAGTTACCTGTAGTGTGTTTTTTAAATTTTTTTAGGTGGTTATTTAGGTTGGTGTGTCCTGTTTGGAGTTTAGTGATTACTCTGTCGATTTTTTTGGATGGATGGAGAATTTTTGGTTTGGTTAGTGGTTTGCTGAGCACTTTTTTGATTTGGCTATTTGAGTTAAGATATAGGTTATGCCATTTTTTGGTGATTTTTTGCTTGTTTACACTTTTAATTTCTGATTTTGAGATGGGTAAGTTTAAGCTTATTTCTGGGATTTTGAGGGATAGTTTAGCTGCTTTATCGGCGTTTTCATTACCGTATATTCCTACGTGGGCGGGTATCCACAAGAAGGTTATTTGTTTGCCTGCCTTAGTTAGGTCGTTGGAGCTTTTAAGTATTTGATTTATTAATTTAGGTCGGTTTTTGGTATTTTTGTTTTGGAGGGCTTGCAGTCCACTTAGGGAGTCGGTAAGTATTAGGATTTTTTTGTGGTTTTTGGATTCTTGATTATGGAGGGCTGAGGCCATGCCCATTAGTTCTGCCGTGAATATTGATTGGTTGTTTGGGAGTCGGAAGGATTGTGTGGTTTTAGTTGGTTGTGTGGTATGGACTCCGAAACCTGTGTGTTTGGAGGTCGGATCTGAGGATCCGTCCGTGTAAATGTGACACCAATTTGGCCAATTTTCGTGTATGTATGCTAGTGTGGTAGTTTTTAGCTATGTTTGGGTCGGTTTGTTTATTTATTTGGCTAGCTAGTGTTGTGTCTATTTTGGGTATTTTAAGTTTAGGGGTGAAGATATTTGATTGTTTGCAGTTTTGTTTAAGATTTTTAATTTGGTGTTCATTTAGGTAGTTTGTTATTCTTTGGGATATTGGGGTAAGTAAGGGGTGTTTACGAGCTAGAGCTTGGTTTTGGGGGCTGATGTTTTGGTTTATTAAGTTTTGGATGAGAGGGTTTGATTGGGACGCGGCCCAGAAATTTAAGCTTAGCTGTTCCCTGCGTAGACTTAGTGGCATTTCTCCTGTTAAGGCCTGAAGTGAGGTGTAGGAGGTGCCATGTTGGGTGCGTGTAATTAGTTTGAGAGCCTGATATTGTATTGAGTCAAGTTTTTTAGATAGAGAGTTGTTTAGGGTGTTGTATATGGCGCAGCCGTAGTCTAGTTTTGATCTAATTAGTGATATGTAGAGAGAGAGGAGGGTATCTTTGGATGCTCCCCAGTTAGAGCCAGTTAGGCATCTTAGGGTGTTTAGGTCTTTACTGCATTTAGTTGTTAGGTTTTGGATGTGAGCATCCCAGGTGAGATGTTCATCGAAAATAAGTCCTAAGAATTTGGTTTGTTTTTGAAATTTGATTGTTTGATTGTTTAGCTGGAGGATTGGGGAGGCGGGTTTCATGTTTTTATGTTTGAATACTATTCCTGTTGTTTTTTCTGAGTTAAGGGAGAAGCCCCATTTGTCAGCCCACTGTTGTATTTTATTAAGAGATTTTTGGAGTAAATTTTGGACCATGTTCATGCTTTTAGTGCGGATCCAGATGGCTCCATCATCCGCGAATTTTGATGTGTTTACTTTAGGGGATAGGCCCTCGAATAGATCGTTTATCATTATATTGAAGAGGGTGGGGCTGAGGATACTGCCCTGTGGAGTACCATTTTCTAGGGGACATTGGTCCGATAGAGTTTGGTGACAACAACCAAGTGATGGGAGGTATATACGCATGGCATGTTGTGATTAGCAGCAGATTAACATTGACAACAACGGTAATTGATAACAAGTAAATAACTGGATGAAGCCAAATGTACAGTAAGAATAACAAATAGCACACAGGTAATGAAGCACACAGGTAATGAAGCACACAGGTAATGAAGCACACGGGTAATGAAGCCAGATATACACAGTAAGGATATTAGGATAAGGATTAAAGGAAGCATACAGTTGTGACAAGCTGATTGGATCCTAATTAAGATAGTCTATTGCTTAAAGTCCTGATGTTTTGGGGAGATGATTTGATGGCTAGGACATTTTTGCTGGTGGTCTTGTGTTTTTGCTTGTGTTTTACAAGACTTCAACAGCCATGCATATATACCTTAAGTTATCACAACATGCCATGCATAGACCTCTTATTAGTCCAGCTTGATAACGGCGTAAGAATGAACATCGAATCGTCGCTATATTCAATAAGCCAGAAGTTGCTATCCATAAAGTTGTACGTTTTTCTTATTGTTCGGAAGGTCCAAACGACCAAGCAATCGAACGCAATTTTCCACGCAAACACATGATATGATATCAACGTAATTGTATTACCACTTTTGCTGTGATTATTAGATAATCAGATCGGGTTTGAAATTTCCCATTGGTTATTTTATGCAACGGGTTTGACTGGTTTTCACATGAATATGATTGTTTTGACTGTCATATACAAAAGAGTTGACGCTGCTATTGCATTTGTGAATTTCTATGTGGATTTCTTTGTTTGCTGTTTAACGCCACACTAGGCAATATTCCAGCTATATGACGGCGGTCTGTAAATAATCGATTCTGGACCAGACAATCGAGTTATTGACATCATGAACATCGATCCACGCAATTGGGATACGATGACATGCATCAACCAAGTCACATTGTATGACCACCCGATCCCGTTAGCCGTCTCTTACCACAAGCATAGTCGCCTTTTACGACAAGCATGGGTTGCTGAAGACCTATTCTAACCCGGATGTTCACGGGTCTATTTGTGTTCAACGTGGATTTCTTATGGAGCTCATCACCAAACTCTACCTTTACTAATGCCGGTTATTGTATGACAGATGTTGCCCATGCTATGTTTCTTATTAACTCACTCACACAGAAAATGTTTTGTAGAAGTTAATACACGAGCACTCAGCATTTCCTTACTGAAGGCATACTTCCCTAACGCCTTATATCATTATGTATTTGGATCACTATACCTGAGTCAATTCATTATGCGTATTATTATTATAAATGTATTCTTACCTGCCATCCTCTTCGGAGATTTCTATATTTTCTTCAATTAATAGATTGAATATACATTGATTTCTTTAAAAATAACACATAATATCAACTTTTGTTTATGGGTAGAAACAAAATTGATTTATGTTAATGAAAAGAAAGTAAATTAGATCTATATTCAAAACGTATAAATTAAAATCCTTTACATAAATTGCCGGCCAAAGAAAGCGTAACTTGAAATTTGACCGTAATATTCAAAAACGTTATGAAAATGTTACTAGGCTGAAAACAGTCGTTGAAACAGTGCAAACTCGTAAATACGTCACAGTCGAATAACCATTTCTTGTTTGTTTCATTTTTAGCCTCCATGAAACATTTCTTTTGCCCGGCAGTGCATGTCAAGAAGCCGAAGCGTTGCCGATGCTCTTCGTGTAAGTGATTTCCAGTCCTTCAATTCGGATAATTATAAACGAGAACTTAAAAAAATCAGTTTAAATCTTCGTTTAGGAAATAACTGAAGCAACTGCAGGTGGGTCTAGGATTTTGAAAAAGGGCGTGTGCACACTACACCGCAATCAGGAACCAAACCACAGGGAGATTGACAGGTTCACCCCGTGTCTATTCACAAGGTATAATGGTGGAAATGCTCCCCTACAAACATGGATATATTTATCTAGAATCTTGGTTGTTCAAGAAATCATTTAAAATAATAATTTTTGACTATTTTCAGACACATACATCTACGATATATTTTTATAAAAGGCTTATGCGTTCACCAGACGCTTTATTTAACTGCGGTTAGTTGTCCAACAAGGTGCTTCGAGTAATCCGCTGTTCCATTTTACCCCCTGTTTAAATATTCATCATGAATAGCATTATTGATCGCTTTACCTAAGTCTTTTAAACCGAAAGTCGAAACCGAAAGATTTGAAGATACATTTCGATTTATCTATGTATTGATTGCGCATGAAGTGGGTGTGTTGTCTAAGCAATTGCAGATAATGTAATTAACGTTCTAACATTGACAGTTTTTTTTATTCATTACATGACGGTGTTCTAAAAGAATTAGGCCTAAATTAAAAGTACCGAATATTTTCTTTCGCCAGGAACAATACTGTACCAATTAAAGAAAACCGAATATTCTTTTTGCTAAAACATATGATTCATTCTGTTTTAGTACCATCAAACGCGTGCATAAGTTAGATCAAATTGTCTACATATCGATCGCACTGATATGGATGAACACCTCGAACAAATGGTGTTCGTGATTCCTGCATCTATACATTCGTAATATATTATGCAATATTATTTTGCTAAAGAAATTGTATATCCCCGTGGGGATTCTTCTTTAGGGACCTATCAGGAATTTCGACAATGACTAGCTATATAGACAGAAATGCTGATAGATAAAAGACCGGGTTGGACCGATGAAAGCCTATTGATATGCAGCCTGTATTTGTTTTGTATGGATACATGTGTTTGAGTTTGAACCGTGGTTATTCACTGATGAGAGAAAGGTATATATACGGACACACACACACATTCTCTCTCTCTCTCTCTCTCTCTCTTTATATATATATATATATATAAAGAGAGAGAGAGAGAGAATGTGTGTGTGTGTCCGTGTGTGTGTGTGAGCGGGAGAGGGAGGACTTAAGTAAGCTCATGAGGTATCTTAAACTTAAGCTAAGAACTAAGCACAAAGAAGCTGTGTGAAATGACTTAAGAAACTACGTAAATTTAAGTTGGTTGTCAAGGAAACTAAGATTTCACTGTGGATTTAAGAATTCTTAAAGCTTAAGAAAATTCTAAGAAGCTTTGTGAATACCGCCCCAGGGTCTCAATAACTTGCGTTCGAATCCCCGATTTCGTGTATTTTCACCCAGTCGAACTACAACTCATTCCCGTGGGACCTTAGCTATATCTTCCACATTATAAACTGACAGGCCCTGATATAACTGTAATACAGTTCAAAGCTATGTTAAACCACTCACTAACAGAGAACGACAATCTGATCAATAGTTACTGTAGCAGACACACGCATGTCTAGCACGACCCTCTTTACGAACCAGTGTAGTGTGAACGGCCACACCTTGCCTAAGAGCTTTTAATTGTAGTTACCGTGTACGTCCATCGATATTTTCAAGTCAGTGTTTCAGGCCCGTTGATTTGTACAAGTCTACATTGTGGTACAGACGCTGTTGTTGGGTATTTGAAAGAGACGGAGCGTGCAACTAGGATATATATTACATTAACATTCATGCTATCGACCATGACATGTATTGAAGTTATCAATTGACAGTTTATATATACACTGGACACACTAACGAATCTAGTGAGTGAGTTGGTTTTTACGTCGCTTTGATTTATGTGTTTGTTTGTTGTTTAACTCCACACAGCAATATTCCATGAAATTATATGTGACGGCGGTCTGTAAATAATCGAGTCTGGACCAGACAATCCAGACATCATGAGCATCTATCCACGCAATTGTGATACGATGACATGCACCAACCAAGTCACCGCGCCTGACCACCCGATCCCATTAGGCGCCTCTTACAACAAGCGTAGTCGCCACGAGCACAGGCATGGTGCTAACAAACCTAGAAACATAATCGGGGCGAACTAGGATTCGAACCCACAATCGTAGGTTTCTGGCGTACCATAGGGACGTAACTCTGCACATGGACTTGCGGCGCCGAAATCCGTGTCCCCTAATGAATTGGAATTGAAATACATGCATTAAAAGAAATATAGAAAATCGAGCTGGTATATGGGGGCAGATGGGTCCAGATATACATGGCGGACGTGTGACTGGTGGTACTTCCCAGAGGAAGCCCCTATGAGGCAGGTCGTTGTTACCACTAAGTATCACAAATGGGTAATCTGAGATTCAAACCCTTACAATGCCGATCCTTGTACAACTAAGGGACGCAACTCCACAGAGCGAGACAAAAGACAATGATTGATAATTATTGATATTGTAATTGGTAAAGTTACAACTGGCAGATGAATAGTATAGGTAAATGGATAGGTACACAGACTTCACACCTGTATATATACATGTGACATGTACCTAAACTGTCGGCAAATGAAGAAACGTTATCAAAACGTTACTAGGCTGAACCAGTCGCCGAAACACTGATAACTTGTCCAAAACACAACTTTGATACCCGTTTTAAATACATCACCATTTCTTGTTGTGTTTTTTTCATTTTTAACCACCATCAAAATTGTCATGGTTGTGTACTCGTTTTGTGTTGTTAGAGATATTTTCATTAGCATAATTTGCGTGCTCTCCGATCCAGCTACCTGTACATTGTGAAATAAAACAGGTTTAAAAACGTACTGCTATAGGACACAGCGACAGAGAGACGTGCATTTCAAAACGGGTATTTCGAGAATTGCGTTTTATTCAGAGTTTTGAGTGTTTGTCTACATCTTTAACTTGAACATTTAAGATTCTTAAAAACAAGTCAAACGAACAGTTAATTCACACTTTGGGTTTTGTCGGTTTGTTTTGGCCTGGCATTTAAATTACACTAATCCCCGAGTTGTGTGATCAGACGCTCCGGGGTTGTACCGACTCAACGTGGTCCTAGCAAGCGACACCTCGACGTGTGGGTATAATCTTCTTATCGCCGATTCTGGACTCGTATGTGTGGTTAAACATGACTGTACACGCGTGACGACATACTGTAGACAGCGGGCAGGTGCTAGCGGGATCACTTGATGGGGGGGATTAGGACGACGTGCATTTCACAATCTCATTGAAATCAGATCTCAGTTCTCGTGACAGTTGAACAAAGATTTGAGGACATCCCATTATAAACTGGTGCCAGTGTTGGTACGCGACGCTAGCTTAGCGCGATTTAGCACTAGTTTAGGTAGACAGGAACCAAGTCTAATAACATTACAGGTCACATCAGAACGACCTTTCGTAAACTTTGACCGACCAATACAATGACGAAAAAGAAGTCGACCTTAGCCAATCAGGATGCAGCTTTCTCGAGCTATAGAGTTTCAAACTGGCGACTCCCATTCTGACTACGCTTTGAAAAACATATTGACAAAGTTCTCGATTCAAATTTGAAAACTGAATAAGAGAAAATTATGAATGTCTAGAAGATGGCTGATATTGCGTGGCAGTACTTCCCAAGGGCTATGCAAATCTCTTCCGTTCAAATGTTTATCCCATTGAAGCGAGAAATAGACCATAGTTTTGACGGATAGTTTTTAACTGTCGTTCGTAACATGTTACTTATGCCAAGTTAATCCTAATAAGTATAGTTGAGGAAGTAATGGTGTAACAAGGTCACAAGACATAAGCCTCATTGTATGTAGAGCCTTTATAACACGGACACTGCATGGTAGGCGTCTACCAAGAGTGTGACCTGGGGTACCTGGACCGTATGTCCCGAGTCCTGTGTGTCGACTGCCAACCCGACCGTGTCTCCTTCTTATATCAGTACAAGCATACATTTTTATACAGGATGAAGGATGCATTTACAGAAGTATACGTTCTACACTCTGATTGGACAATATATGCAGTGAATATTATTTAATTTCATTGGAATGGACATGAATAAATTGACTTAACTGATTGACATTTATGCTTATCTATCTATAATGAAGCTGAGACTTATATGCATGACATTGGCATGTCGCGTGGGGCGTCAATCAGCATTAATGCATTAATGACAATCAAGGACAAAGGACGGACGAGCTGTGACCTTTAATTATCACCAACAGTGCTAGGCGATAAGGTTTTACTTTAATGATGTAACTTTACATTTCTTTTTTCTTATAAATTATGTAAATCTGTTTGTACAGTGTTAACCTTTTCGAGGTTGCATGAAATACTGTCACCGACTGTCATTTTCCTGTTCGGTAAGCGACGCTCTGATTGGTCGGATGAAAGGTCGTTCTGACGTGACCCGTAATGGGATGTCCTCAGATCTTTGTTTAGCGGTAAGGTTTGATTTTTATAAGGTTGTGCATTTCAAGAAACACCACTTTCTCGACACATCCAGTGAGTGAGTTGGGTTTAAAGCCGCTTCGAACAGTATTTCAATTAAACTGCGATTTGACCAAAACATTACAAATCGTATTGTGGATAGATCATTGGCTCGTCAAGCCGAAAAGGCGGGCTCGACTCCTGAGGGGCGGTCGGGTAGCCTAGTGGTTAAAGCGTTCGCTCGTTCACACCGAAGACCCGGTTCGATTCCCGACATGGGTACAATGTGTGAAGTCCATTTCTGGTGTCCCCCGCCGTGATATTGCTGGAATATTGCTAAAAGCGGCGTAAAACCAAACTCACTCCCTCACTATCGTCAACATATCGACTTTAGACTGATCATCATAAATACTGTGTAATTCGACAATGAAAAAAATGGGTGTGGTGTTCGGGGGTGGCCCTCTGGGTCCGCCACTGCATGTGAGGTATTTCGTGCACAAGTGAAGTACTGCATGCATAGCGAGGTGTCTACACATCAGTCATACACAAGTACCCTTTTGTACCGTCCACATTATGTAAGTCACGAAGTGAACAAATACACACGTTGACACGTAAGTTGTCTGTCCACAATACTTGGAGTGTTGAATATATGACCACTTGGAAATCAAATTTGTAGTTATTTGACCTATACACCAACGGATAAAAACAGAGTGTATTCGTATAGACCTACTTGCCTTGACAATACGAGAACACTAGAAGTTGCATGCAAGCATGTTGCGGTAAAAAGGAAATGACACTTAATTCAAAATGTTTCAAAAACTTTTAAAGGGGGCAGAAAATGACCAGAAATGTAAATATTTGTGTACACTACACCGAAATTGCTGGCCATCATGTGAAATGAAAATTTAAAAATTGTTTGAATAAAATATAAACTTTTCTTAAAAGTCTCATTATGAACATGTCCAATGTTTTTTTTGCGAAATTTGGGAAGGACGTATTTTCAAGAAAATGTGCTGTGGCGGCGACCATTTTGAAGTTTTGAAATTGAAGGCTTACTTTGTAGTAGCCATCCATGGACATGTACAGAATATGCTATGGGAATATGATATAGATATTTCTATAACATCAAGTTGAAAAGCATAATTCGAATGTGTTTTCAACAGTTCAGGGTGATATTGGATGCCATGTGATATCTCAACGTGCATAGAAGTGTGATTATCCTTGTATAGATATTGCAGAGTGAGTGAATGAGTGAGTGAGTGACTTGTGTAACACATGCACCCCTTCGGACCGTATTTCAGTTACAAATGTGTCTCAGTATAACGTGGGAAGGATAAATCATGCATGATGACCACAAATATCCGTGCATTGACAGACAGGGGAACGTTTAACATGTATACCGTACATGACATACTTCGCACACCAAAGACGCCAGCTGGCAAAATACCACATAAATAAACTAACATTAATTAGTGCATACCAGGATATTATATATATAGAAGTACAATATGCCTTTTTGTTTTAATGTCTTGGTTTACGGAAATCGTTTCGAAATTCGCCGAGTCGAATTAAAAAAGACACAAGAAACATTTGTTGTCTTTACTAAATTGAACCATCCAAGAGTCGATAGAGTGAAACAAATAATAAAACAAAAGTTAAAAAAAGAGAAGTTTTTTAAGGACAACTGAAAGACTACAAACTTTGGGCTATGTATACGGTATATCGGGGGCGGTGTGGCAGCTTAGTATTTTAAGCGATCGCGCGTCACACCCGGGAAAGACTATAAACTCTGGGCTATGTACGGTATATCGGGGGCGGTGTGGCAGCTTAGTATTTCAAGCGATCGCGCGTCACACCCGGGAAAGACTATAAACTCTGGGCTATGTACGGTATATCGGGGGCAGTGTGGCAGCTTAGTATTTCAAGCGATCGCGCGTCACACCCGGGAAAGACTATAAACTCTGGGCTATGTACGGTATATCGGGGGCAGTGTGGCAGCTTAGTATTTCAAGCGATCGCGCGTCACACCCGGGAAAGACTATAAACTCTGGGCTATGTACGGTATGTCGGGGGCGGTGTGGCAGCTTAGTATTTTAAGCGATCGCGCGTCACACCCGGGTTTTGATTCCACACATGGATACAAAGTGCGAAAAAAAAGTCTTTTGTCCCCCTCATTTACACCGTGATGTTGCTGGAATATCGCCCCAAGCGGCGTAAAAGCACACTCACTCACTGCGATATATTGTATTGGGAATGGTTATCAGTCCGGCAGTATGAAAACGTATGCGGTTCTCAATATTTTAACATTTTATTCCAAACTTAGAAATTGTGGGTGACGGTTCCAGATCGGTAAAGCAGGTAATAAAAATGTAAGTCGCCTTATACCTGACGAACATGATACAGAGGCTGCAAGGGGCAGCGCGCATGCTACATCTTCGGTATGTGTTTCACGAGAGGTGTTCCACGGCTAAACATACGCTTAGGGAGACTGTGATCTGGTGCAGCCAAAGACAAACACACTAGATAAAGAGACGGAAACAATGAGGTGAATGTACACCCACTGCAAACAACTTGACAAATAACATTCTGCACGGGGCAATTTATCTCAACTCAACACCAATTCTCACCCATTTGACCAATGTAACTTGTCCTTCTCTGATATACCTATCCTTCATGCGGGGTCGGCCCGGGTAGTAATGTAAAACATAGGTAGACAAACACACAAGTTGTGTTTGTTTGTTTGTTTATTGTATACGCCGCACTCAACAATATTATAGCTATATGACGGCGGTCTGTAAATAATCGAGTCTGGACCAGACAATCCAGTGATCGACATCATGAGCAATTCGCAACCAGTTCAGAGTTGCGTCCATCATGCGTGACAGACACATAGTCGAAGGGTTCGAATCCCAGATTCTGTTCCTAGGTCTGTCAGCACCATCCTGTGTTCGTGGGTTTCACCGAAGTTGTAAATGTCTAAGACCTGCATTACTTTGGGATTTCCTCCCACTTTCAAGCTGACACGCCGTCATATAAGTGAAATACTGTTCAAAGCGGCGTTAAACCCAACTCACCCATTTGTTATTGATGTTAATTCGTAAGTCATTTATTAATCTTAGCACTTACAAGAAGCCGCTTTCTTAAACATATCTTTGATATGACATTTAATGTGTATTTAATAACAATTTACATGTATGCAGTCTCGTATAATACGTTCGTACGCCGGCAACAGCTTCTAGGATGTCTTCATAACTGTGAGTGGACTGTTCCTCGGATGCAGAACAAGACTTTGACTTCGCTGTTGTTTGATAGTCTGAACGGAAATATGTTTAACTGTTTATTGAATTATATGACGGACCTATGTTTTATTCTTTACATTGTTTCCCCCCTCTGCTATTCATTACGTATAATAACTCTGTATATTTACGACATTGAACATGCATCTGAAACACAACACCTATAGTATGGCAAAAGTATTGGGCATGTTTAAATGTTTTATAGCACAAAGATTTATTCACACATGCGTTATGAATACTGAAAATGGTAAATATGCGTTTATTACTTAAATAGACCTTAATAAAATGGCCTTAAATTGCATAGATCCTGCAAAAGTACATGCATGATTCCATGACAGACAGGGCAGTAAGAGAGTGATGTTTTACGCCGCTGTTAAGCAATATTCCAGCAATATCACGACGGGGACACCGGAAATGGGCTTCACACATAGTACCTATGTAAATCAAATCCGGGTCCTGAGCGAACGCTTTAACCACTAGGCTACCCCACCGCCCCAGGTCGTGATGAACACATCCGGGCCCCGATCCAACTTCAACAAGAGTTTGCCACTAACGTGGCTATATCCCCCGCCCCTGTTGCAGATTTAATGACATAATTAAATCTAAACAAACCCTAACCTTCTTTAACCGAGGTGGAACTTGTCATGGAAATCGTAAAAAAGAAGAGTTCGGAACCTAAGTCCATCTTGTTGCCATGGAAACGTAAAAAATAAAAATGTCTAAAATTTCTAAATAGCAAAAGGCACCAGTTCAGCATGTACCTGACAGACCTGCAAAGTTTGATGAAAAAATATTGAACGGTTTATGAGTTATGCTCCGGAAACGAACCCTACCCCCACAGAACCTAAGTCCTTCTTGTTGCCATGGAAACGTAAAAAATATAAATTTCTAAAATTTCTAAATAGCAAAAGGCACAAGTTCAGCCTGTACTTGACAGACCTGCAAAGTTTCATGAAAACATATTGAACGGTTTCTGAGTTATGCTCCGGAAACGAAACGTGACGGACGGACGGAGCCCGTTTCTATATCCGCCGCTAACTTTGTTGGGCGGGGGATAATAATTAACATACACTAACGATCGTCGTACGGCCATGTCGCGTTGTGAAACGGGGCCCATTTTCTGAAACGTTCTGGTCATCTTGTCTGCGCGTCATCATCTGACGTAGCAACCGTGAGTTCTAGTGACATACTGACTAAAGGTCTCCTATAGTCTGATCAATACCTCAAATATCCGTAATTTAATAACAGATACCGTCGTATCTCGTTTACAAGATTTTCTCCTTTCAACCAAGCACTTTCTTATACAAACATTTTTTTATTCATTCACCCTTGGTGTCGTAATTCGCCATGGCCGGATCAGCTGGGGGAGGGTTTGAATCCCAGATTTAGTCCAAGTAGGATATTTTGGTTTGATACCACCACACCATAGTCATGGGTAATCTGAACTGCGTCACACTGGGCTTCTCTCAAACATTAAGACACGCAGTGACAGAACTTAAAAATATTTAATATTTAATATTTAATGTTAAACCCCACTCACTCAAGTTTTGAAATATTTGGTAAAATGGCATCAAAAATCAAAGTAAGTTTCTCTGTGTTTCTAGGCATGGGATAAATAATAATGTCATCGTTTGTGTTCGAATCTCATTCGATTTAATCCGAGATGGACTTGAGCACAAACACTCATCTGATGAGAGTTGGTTGATTATGCGTTTTCATTGTCTCAGCAAATGTCGATAGTACACAATGTCCCACAGACGTTGACATCCATCGAGGATGGTTCTAGTGTACTCCACTTGTATTCTCTCCCTTGTTGTCTGGATGGTTGGTTGGTTTGTTGTTTTACACCACACTTAGTAATATTCCAGCTATATGAGGGCGGTCTGTAAATAATCGAGTCTGGACCAGACAATCCTGTGATTGATATTATGAGCATCAATCAACGCAATTGGGATCGTGACATGCATCAACCAAGTCTGTAAGCCTGACCACCCGATCCCGTTAGTCGACTTTTACGACAAGCATGTTGTCTGGTAAAGTGTGTAACTGCATATCTTCTTCAAGAATAAAAGCAGTCCCTTGTCATTCGATAGATTTGAGCGAATAAGCTTAGGTTTCTCATGACAGTGAATGAGCAGTTGCAGTCTGCAGTATCCCAGCTATGTCATGGCACACAGAAGTGAGTGAGTGAGTGAGTGAGTGAGTTGAGTTTAACTCCGCTTTTAACAGTATTCCAGTTATATGGCAGCGTGTCAGCTTAATGTGGGAGGAAGGGTCGAAGTGATGCAGGTCTATGATTTATATATGATCTCCTTAAGCATGTCATTGATCCCAATTGCGTGGATCGATGCTCATGATATTAATCACTGGATTGTTTGGTCCAGACTCGATTATTTACAGACCAACCAACCATTGGTACATTTCTTACTTCCTGGCAGTGGTGGATAATAAGCACCATGATGTTGTACACGATCATAACAGAATAAGCATTCAAAAGTTTTTATTTCACAATATATCTTAAGAGACAAATTTGATAAGTGAAATACAGTGTATATCAACAAAGTGACATTTCAAACGCTGAGCAGCATAAATAACTTACAACAATAACCATGGTAACCAACATGCAACTTGCAATGAATGGAATAAGAAGCAAACTGGATTTAGGTTTTTCATTCCCAAATTCCTAACCAGTCCATTCGGAGTCCCCAGATGTTATGACTTTGACTTTGACTTTGACTTTCTGCTGGTGCCAGGCTTTGGTCTCTTTGGTTCTGCATACTTGGCTTCCAGCTGGGCAAAGAAGTCGTCAGCCGAAGCACCCCGCGCTGCATGCCTCTTTTGAATCATAGCCTTCAGGGAATCGGTTTCCTTCATTCCGATTTCTTTCATGGCATCCTTAGCTTCCTCAGCCTCAGCCTCTGCCTGCAAGCATACAATCCAGGTTCAACATTGGGAAAGTCATCTCAGGCTGGTCAAACCAGCCAATGCATTTTTTTGAGAAAACCAAATGTTGTGTTAAAAGCATGACTGAGAAAATAATCTGACCAAAACAAATATCTCCCTGAAGATCAAACGGCTGCTGCCTTGGACTGTGTCTTGTCAGTCCCAGGAAACAAGTGTTAGTTCATCCAATACTGGCGTATACAAACAACCTGTACACAAAAGCTTTCAAATATCTACCTGAACATTAAGATATGCTCTTCTGAGCATGTCACACAGTTCACACGTGTGTAGGAAATCCTCATTGTTCATAAGTATCAACCCATCTGTACTGTTAACTATTCAGCAAGATTGAGAAAATTGAATATAAAGTAATGGTTGTCATAGCCTTAGGCCCTTCATATTATCAGTTGGATTATACAATAAACCCACAAAACAAACTGACCCAAAGTAAAAAAAAATATGACTTTTGACAAAAATGTTTTGGGGAAATTGTTTCACTATCGAGGTGAGGTGAGGTGAGGTGAGGTGAGGTGTGGTGAGGTGAGGTGAATTGTGTTTTGGCGTCACGTCCATGAGTATTGCACTTTTATAGTGACGTGCCTGCACATGTGTGTGTGTGGCTGTTTGTACTAGTCTGACGTACGCTGATTTTATAGTGCTAGCCCACTGAGATACCATGCCGCAGTGTTTAACACAAATACCCCACCCAGACAGTTTACTGACTCACCCAACCAGTCCTTGTTTCAGCCCCTTAATGCCGAGTGCCAGGCAGGGTAACAACAAGTACCATCTTTTAATGTCTTTTGGTATGATGCAGCAGGGGATCAAACCTTCACTATTGAGCACTGTTGGGGTTCATCCCAGGAATTTGAAAGGGATACAATTTATAGGTGTTAAGGATAAATTGCTCCTGAAACTACCTTTGAGACAGAACCGAAACCTCGACTGATACACTGGTTGCAAATACTTGTAGGTTTATACAAAAATAATGGAATCTGCTGAAACTACAGTGGCAAACCACTGACTACAATCACTACCACTCTTGTTTGTTTTCACTTATCAATAAAAAGATTGTTTGGATGGTAAATGGGTTTTTTTCAAACTACTGCAAAACTTAAAGACCTTGCAAGCTCACAAACCTCTTTCCTTCTCTTTGCTTTCTTTGTCTTAGATTCTTTACTGAAGGCCTTGAAGTCTGGCACTTCTTTCTTCTTGATGAAATCTTTGAGTATTTTGGCAAATCTGTCTTCATCATCAATGGTAGCACACAACACACTCTCGAGGATCACGTCCATGTCTCCCTCGGACTCCAGATAGGCAGCCTTCAGGTCCTTCAGCTCCTCCTTGGACCCTGCACAACATGGAATTAGTGAATGGGCTCTGTTGCCTTACTCAGCTTCACACCAAACAATTTTTATATGTTGGTAAACCACAATTAAGAACGAGAATAATCCTTTGACTTTCTGGATGAGATCAAAGGAAGGCCATGCTCACGACATTCATCTGATACAATCAAACCTATATATCATGATATATGAGTCATTATGACATTCATCATTTGGCCTGTGAAGATCCCGGGTAGAATAGGTCTTCCGCAACCCATGCTTGCTGTAAAGGGCGACTATGCTCGTCGTAAGGCGACTAACGGGATCGGGCGGTAGAGCTCCCTGACTTGGTTGATGCATGTCATCAATTGCGTGGATCGATGCTCATGTTGTCAATCACTGGATTGTCTGTTCCAGACTTGATTATTTACAGACCACTGTCATATAGCTGGAATATTGCTGAGTGCGGCGTTAAACAACAAACAAACAAACATTATGATATTTGCCTGTATCATTGGTCAACGGTAATGACAATACCTATTCATATGTCTGTTGTTTAATTCAGCAACAATCAAGCCATATGATGGCGGTCTGTGAATAAACAAATCTGGACTAGACAATCTAATGATTGAAATCATGATCATCAAACTATGCATTTGGGATACAATAACATGCATCAACAAAGTCACTGAGCCTGGCCACCCGATCCCATTAGCCACTTCATAAAACAATAATGGGTTGCTGCCAACTTGCTGATGACCAATTGTTACCTGGATCTTCACGGGGGACAATATTTTTTGTATGGTACACATACACACAGACCAAGGGTATATATTACAGCAGTGTTCCCGTTTACCAGTAATTACCAGTAAAATCAGGTTTGGACCGGTAATTCATGTGACTGCCAGTCCCTGTGGACTGGCAAATATAGTACCTCATCAATCTTTGTTGTTGAACAAAATCAGCGATATTCATATAAGTATATTTTTTAATTAAAGTCAGCTTGTCTGTTACCATTAGAGTATTATTTGGCATGTTTCGCAGTGTCCCTCACACACTGATATTACTGTCAATAGTCCAGACCCTGTTGGCCTGGAAACCCTCACCCTGGAAACTGACACTAGAACTGTAACTGTTACCTCGTCTGGGTAGTAAGATCTGGAGATGATAAATGATACATGAAAACTTGCCATTTGCCATAGTGGATTTGTTTCTTTTTGCCTTGTTAAACCCCCCTTTTAGCAATATTCCGGCTAAATGCTGACAGCATAGACAAACCACTGTTTGATATCATGAGCAATGATCCCTGCCGTTGTGATATGATGACACTCTATGAACTAAGTCACTGAGCCTGACCACCCAATCACTTAAGTAACCTCCTACAAGCAGCATACGATGCTGGGGACAAATTCTAACCCTGTGACGAACCCCCATGACATGCTAGTAGTGTTGGTTTATCAAAAGGAATGTTTAAGGACCCTATCAATACATATGATGAAAATTTGTCAAACAAAGTAGCAAAGGCTTTGGAATGAGTGAGTTTGGTTTAACGCCGCTTTTAACAGTATTCCAGTTATATCACGGTGTGTCAGCTTAATGTGGGAGGAAAGCCCGAAGTGATGCAGGTTTCTGACATTTACCACTTCGGTGAACCCACGAGCACGGATATGGTGCTGACAAACCTAGAAATATAATAGGGGCGAACCGGGATTCGAACCCACAATCATAGGTTTCTGGCGTGCCTAAGGGACGCAACTCTGCACAGCGAATCGCAGCGCCTTAGACGACTGGGCCACCCGTGCCCCCAAAAGGCTTTGGAACTCATTAGTTACACATACTGTAAGCAAATAGTATTACAATTCATTTTTATGGAAAATAGCATGTACTCCTTAACCTTATACACCAGTTTCATTTCGATTGACTTCAAGACGCACATCATGGCACAATACATTGCAACTAACCAATCTTTCTTCAGAGATTATGATTCATACCTTTGTACTTTTTTTCATATTCCTGAATATCTTTGATGGATATCTTGGCAAACAGCATTCTCCAGTACTCATACCAATCCTTGTCTTGTTCCACATCATTCTCCTCATCAATGTCCCCTGAATATGAAACAAGCAAGACATAAACTTACTACTAGTCAAAGAAATTAAGCTAAGGATCTAGTAAGCAAGACTGAAGAAGCATTTATAAGCAAGTTGAGGAATCTGTTAGCCATGTGGAAGCTTTTTACTCACTTTCCACTGCTGGAATTATCATAACAAAGTTTGATAGCTTGTGAATGGCATTTGGAAATTTTACAAAAGTTGACAAAAATCGAACTCTCAGTCATAGTCATGGTTGATATAAATCACCAACCAGGTTCTGATCAATTTTCAGTTTGTCTCAGTGAGTATGGTTTCATGACTCAGCAATGTTCCATCTGTATGGCATGTATTATCTCAAATGTGTCAAAATCTCCGGACTGCTGGATGAATAGCTTACCAGTTTCATCATAAACAGCTCGCTTCTCTTTGTCGGACAGAATGCTGTAGATCTTGCCAAGAGTCTGAAACTTCTGTGTGGCCTCGCTCTTGTCATCCTCCTTAACTCGGTCCGGGTGTACTTTCAGTGATAACTTATGGTAGCCTTTCTTGACTGAAAAAAAAGACAGTTTACAGATTCCACAAACTCAGAACATAAGATGGTCAGACCCAATCATCACTAAAGATGGACTTATCCCCGTGTTTGGGGCTTTTGGACGCTTAAGAAACATTCCTAGTTTTCTCTCTTATCACATGAACAACAGTAAAACTTATCATTCACTTTGGAAAGACAACTTTGTCTGAAAAACAAGCCATCATCTGTGTATTTACAGGGTTTGTGTGATGCTACACCCCCGTTATAACGCGAGTAATCACAATAAACATGGCCATCCGAAACCGTATGACGTCCGAAAACCTATGATCCAGCGATATATCAAAAAACAATTTGACCTACTGGGGTCAACTTAAAGGGTCACTGATCTCTGGTCTCTTCCGGGCTGTCTAACACTGCCCACTAGAGCTCACTAGCTGCAGTGAGTATATTTGCTCGCGAACACAACCGAGCGTGACAAGAGATTGGGCTACTATCTGTAAGGACAGCTAAATAAACTTTGAGGCAATATCTGTTCATTTTTTAACTCTGATCTGTTACTCGTGATCTACGACGATTTTGACAAAAGGCGCAAGTTCTTCAGCCGTAACAGACAGAAAGTATGGTGGAAGCTCATCGGATGTCGTTATTTGGTAATACCCCAGATTACCTAATGTGTTCCCATTTGGCATTTCTTGTGTCTGGGGTAATTATTTAATCTAAATCCATGTTTGAAGTGGGGTGAAATGTGTGTTATGTAATATGCACGTGGCAGCCCAGCAAGAGATGAATGATCAGTGGATTTTCTTTTTTGTAAATCAACTGATAATTCCTCGCCATCAAAGGATCAACAGAAAATGTGTTGATTGATTATTCACTGTTATCTTGCACAGTGGATTTGTAGGTGTTTACATGTGCAAGTTTACTAAGCTGATGGTATACACTCATATCATGGCGTGAAGTGCCGATGTAAGAACGACATACTATGTTCAAAGGATTAACCGATAATACATTGATTGATTGCTCATTGTTATCTAACTCAATGGATTTTATGTGGACATTATGAAAAAAGTTGTCACGTGGGCTTTCTCAGCTGACCTTTGAGACTTGACACCTATGTGAAACACCTGAAACAAACTTTGTGATCATTTGTGAAACGAACACAAGTCATAATATCCAGCAACGCTATATATATTTAAAATAGTTCATTGTTACAAAGATAAATTTCTATCAGGTTATAGCTAAAACGTCACCTCCGAAAAACATCACCAAGTGAAAACGGCACCTTGCCTAAAGCGAAAACAGCTACTATTGCCTGGAGAAAACGACACCTTATTATTTTTTTAACCTTGGTACTGAAATACATGAAATTAAACTCACATGGTCACATGCAAACACAAATAATTGTGAAATGTTAAAAAAGTTTACATTAGAAACTAGCCTCTACCCGCCGACTCTGATTTGGAGGCTCAACTATGGTTGGTTGGTTTGTTGTTTAACGCCGCACTCAGAAATATTACAGCTATATGACAGTGGTCTGTAAATAATCGAGTCTGGACCAGACAATCCAGTGATTCATATCATGGGCATCGATCCACGCAATTGGGATCGATGACCTGCATCAACCAAGTCAGCTAGCCTGACCACCCGATCCCGTTAGTCGCCTCAACTTAACTTATTGTGAAGACATCACATGCTTTGAAGTAAAATAAATGAAATTCAACTTACATGGCAACTTGCAAACACAGATTATTGTTAAATTAAATTATGTCCAATTCACTCACCGACTCTGATTGGGAGGCCTTTACTCAATTGACTCAATGTCAATCTGAAACTGAGTCTGGCGGAAATGTCAAGAAATTGGACTACAGGTATACGATATATTTAATATTTATTTTAGTTGGTAGGAAATAAATAGTAATTTTATTTTATTTCATATATATCTCCCCTTTCTGCAGGCAGCAAGCCGAAATGTTTCTTCGGATAACAGACCGTGTCCCCGCCCAAGGGAAACATATACTACAACATAACATAATAAAGCATGTAAATAAAGCATATATACTACTGCATAAATCGTTCTTATCGTTGTTACAAATAGAGGTGCCATTTTCGCCTGACAATTAGTAGCCGTTATCGCCCAAGAAGTCGGTGATGTTTTGCTGAGGTGCCGTTTTAGCCTGCATCCGTTTCTGTGTACAGCTGCAGACAATGGGATATTGTTCCTTTATGTGCATTATCACGGATACATTCATCGAACAAGTAACTGCCTGATATTATATATAATACTTTGGAAGGTTGTACTTATGATATTTGCATTTTGTTTTCATTCATTTGCTCAATTCCTCTACTTTTTCTTCGGTGCATGCCAGACATTGTTTTCACAAGCCTTTTTGTTTGTAGGCGTGTATATTTAACAGTCAATGTGTAAATTGTGATTCACTGAGGCAAATTATAAAATGTCTAAATACTTACAAATTGACTGAAACATCTTATTTAACAGATTGACTAACAATTATTATGAGGTTCAAAATGGCTTAAAACATAACAACAGACTAATTATGCTAGGGTTAGAAGCCAAATCTAAAGAAATGTACATTGACTTTCGTTTTCTTTTAATCATATCATTTTCAGACACTGGGTGATGAAATTAAAACATAAGAATGGTTGGAATTTGTTATCATAACAACATAATTGGACAGATTTTTCATTCAATTTGTAAAAAACCTGATTATTTAGGAGTATAACAAATTGCCTGAAAATTTTACACATTCTGACAATAAAATATACACACGATAAAATAAGCAATGCTCAGGGGAAATATTAACTTTGTGTTGCAAGTCACAATAGTGTAAACGAAAATAGCACAATACCAAGCAAGTGACTTATCAAAACTTTGTCACCATTACCATTGCTACCCACAAAGATACCTACATTTCCTTATTATTTTCAAGACTAAATTGTATTTCATTTTGTTGATCAATATGACCATACACCCTTATACTATCAATGACAGCGACAAATGTGCTTACGAAATGCGCAGCACAGGTCGTGATCTCGTCTAGAGTTCTGCTATATCATCCGGGTACTCACAGGGAAAAAAACATAACAAAGGCAACAACCAGTCCCGAGGAATTGCTGTAGATCAGTGCCCCTTTACCTGCTCGTCCTTCAAAAGCAGAGGTCTTACTTACTTCTAAAAAGGGACAGTTGATACAAAAAAATGAGAGTTTACCCTCTCTAACAATTTTGTAGTTAATCGTTAAAATTTATAAATTGGTCATTTCTTTGAAAAAGATCAATTAACAATCCCATTTCCATGCTGTGAATCATAATATATATATATGACATACCCAAACATATTCAAGACATTAAGTGAACTTTCCAATAACACGAAGCAATTTAACTATGTTACACAAATATATCTAGTGGGGAAGCTTGAAATAGTAACTGATGGTGTAACCCGAGTATAATATAGCCCTAGTTTAGAGGTAGAAACTAGCATTTTTAGTCCGCTAGTCCTTATAATAATATATAGCAAAACCCCTTTAAAATGGCAAATTTATACAAGTCCTTATGACTAACTATTGGGCATCCTTAACTATTGGGCAGTTCAGCAAGGACAATAGGACTAGTGCCTATTTCTACCGCTGTAGTTGTAGTGGTAGCATAGGTCGTCAATAGGTGTCAAATCTAGCCTGGAATTCCCATTGGACCAAATATTCTTAAACAGGCTCTCATCAAGTTCCCTAATAGATCCACCAAATAACAGTAAAACATAGTTTGGGTGAACAGCAAAAATACAAGAACCTGCTGATGGACACATTCACAGCTCTTGGCTACCTACTGGTAATTTATTTGTTTACATTTGCATTTTGGGATCACACTTGTCAGATTAATATCGGTAGTCTCGGACTATACTTGGGCAACAACTTACTTTCTTGTTGGCTAGCATTTTTCCTTACTTTCAGTACATCGTACAAGTCCTCCGTGTCATACAGATCACGACACGATTCTAATAGACCTGGCATTTTTCTTTGTCAGCAAAATTAATCTATCGTTTGGTACATCAGCGCTTTCGCGCGTTATTTCACGACATTCTCTAATCCTAGAGAGTTACAGAAGGGAAACCACTTGAGTTGGATTAGAGTGCCTTCCCTTTGATCACTCGATTTCACGTTACCGATTTTTCATTTTATATGCCGCTTCTTTCATTATGGTTCGTAGGTGTAAATCACTTTATCCGAGATATTTAGTTAAGGGTTATGTAAATTATGAATGTAAGATTAGTGGTAAGTACACCAGATTGTAATACTGGTTCTTTTTAACCAAGATTGGAAACTCATGCAGATCAGCGCTAACATCACCAAGAATTTTGCTTAAACCAAACAAATTGTAAATTGTTTGATAGGCATTACTTAGAAGTCGACGGATGACAAGGTAGACACAATTTTATGGATAACAACTTCTTTAATATTGTAAAAAGCGACGTTTAGGTATATATCCTTTTACCGTTGTCAAGCAGGTCAGAACGAAACGTCGCTTTTTACAGTATTAAAGAAGTTGTTATCCATAAAATTGTGTCTACCTTGTCAAACTAATTGTAGCCCCGGTAATGTCCGCATGGGCAATGCTCTTAATCTATATACCTGTATGTATGATGCAATTTAAATGCATTAAGCTTCGTTAAGTGGCCATTAATGTGAAAACGAAAACATAAATTGGACATGGATGTTTTTGCATGATAAATGCCAAAAGAGACGGATGTGTAAGTGGTATCTTATCTATTTCTTTTTAGTAAAAGAATATATTATAAAGAAGACAGTAGCGGTTGCCGTAGTGGTAGTAGTAGTAGTAGTAGTAGTAGTAGTAGTAGTAGTAGTAGTAATTGTCGTAGCGGTAGTAGCGGTAGTAGCAGTGGTAGTGTTGGTGTTGTTGTTGTTGGTGGTGGTGTTGTTGTTGGTGGTGGTAGTAGTACAACAACTTGAACTTCCCACTTACGTTAAAGCAAATGGTATGAATATCATTATTTATTCAGAGAAAATATATTTAGATATGCAAGCACGGCAGTCGTATTTGGAAACGCACTATTTTTTGTATTTGGTAGTGAGGCTCAACAAACTGTTACGCTATAATGTTGTTGTTGTTGCGCATTTTTAATGTAGACGCTGACACCTTCGTAACGCCGCTCGAGAAGCAGTCAAGGCTCTGTAAACATCTCCTCTGAAACGGAAGGACTGATGAAGCTGGCATTGGCAGCCGTGTTCCTCTCGGGTGTGGCTTGAGTTTGATCAAGGCTTCATGAATGACAGTCATTGTCGTCCTTTTGATGCCAACGTTTTGTTGAAATTAATGTAAATATAATCAAAGAGTTACGGACCTCAGAAACTAGAAGAATGCGATGTCAGCTGATGTGTATGATCGTAGAGTTTGTCTCTGGATGTAAGTACTCGTGTATATACACAGACGGAATCACAACACAGTTCTAAAGTTGCACGCAACTATAAGTGTTCTGACGTTGCACGTAAATATATTAAGTGTTATCAGATTGCATGTAAACTTGAGTGTTCTAAAGTTGCACGCAGCTATAAGTGTTCTGACGTTGGACGTAAATATATTAAGTGTTATCAAATTGCATGTAAACTTGAGTGTTCTAAAGTTGCACGCAACTATAAGTGTTCTGACGTTGCACGTAAATATATTAAGTGTTATCAAATTGCATGTAAACCTGAATGTAATAAAGTTGCACGCAGCCTTAAGTGTTCTGACGTTGGACGTAAATATATTAAGTGTTATCAAATTGCATGTAAACCTGAATGTAATAAAGTTGCACGCAGCCTTAAGTGTTCTGACGTTGCACGTAAATATATTAAGTGTTATCAAATTGCATGTAAACCTGAATGTAATAAAGTTGCACGCAGCCTTAAGTGTTCTGACGTTGGACGTAAATATATTAAGTGTTATCAAATTGCATGTAAACCTGAATGTAATAAAGTTGCACGCAGCCTTAAGTGTTCTGACGTTGGACGTAAATATATTAAGTGTTATCAAATTGCATGTAAACCTGAATGTAATAAAGTTGCACGCAGCCTTAAGTGTTCTGACGTTGGACGTAAATATATTAAGTGTTATCAAATTGCATGTAAACTTGAGTGTTCTAAAGTTGCACGCAACTATAAGTCTTCTGACGTTGCACGTAAATATATTAAGTGTTATACAATTGCACGTAAACGCAAGTGTTCTAAAGCTGCACGCAACCTTAAGTGTTCTGACGTTGGACGTAAATATATTAAGTGTTATACAATTGCACGTAAACGCAAGTGTTCTAAAGCTGCACGCAACCTTAAGTGTTCTGACGTTGCACGTAAATATATTAAGTGTTATAAAAATGCACGTAAACTTCAGTGTTCTAAAGCTGCACGCAACCTTAAGTGCTCTGACGTTGCACGTAAACACACTAGGTGTTATATAATTGCACGTAAACGTGAGTGTTCTGGCACTACACATAATCGCCCCGACTGCGCGTTGTACATGTTGTACTAAAGGTCGTTCAGGTCATACAATAACAGCTTCCAAACCTTTCAGCCCGCCAGAATACAACGTTGAAAGTGTCTTTTAATAGAGTTGATTGAATAATGCTGCTATACGTACATGTACCACTCAGTATAGTGTGAATTAGGTTTCAGATGTATGTAATTCTATATAGTGTAACCCGATTTTACGTGTATGTATGTCAGATGTATGCGTTTATGTGTATTAACATCTATATACATGTATTGTTAAATCAGATTGTGCGCGTATTTCATTCCATATAAGTTAACTCATATTTTAGGTGTATGCATACTTCTATGTATATCTGCAAGCCTCGGAATTGTAAACTTTCATCGACCCGTACTGATATTAACCTTGGCCTTATTGTTACTTTTCATATACAGGATATATCTACACACAATTCTGCTAAGTCACTGGGTTAGCAAGTGAAACAGCTGATAGTGTCTTTTTGGTAGGGTGTGATAATCTGTTGTGATCTACATTCAAAGCATTCATTTCTATATACACAGATTGATGTTTGTATACGATCATGGGCTTGCTATAAAAGAGCATTCACTTACAGCTATCTCGAAAAAAGGTAAGATTTACAAATATTTGCTGTTTAGAGATACAGTAAGTGAAGCCATTATTTGAAAGAACCAGCTGATTTGTCTGTGATATAAACTGTGTATAAGTTTGAATGGAAGGGCTATAGTGTTTTTATATCATATTTGAGAATCTGGGTTAAAGAATCACATGACAAGAGCGTGTTATCTACCAATAAACACCACAAACTATCAACAATGGTTTTGTATATTATTTAGCAATCTCAATTCTACATAAAATATTGACAAACACTTGTGTGTAATCGATTAATTAAATGTGAATTTTGTGGCGTTGATTAAATGACCCCCTGCTGATAGGGATTGTAGAGCGAGTTTATTCGACGCCGTATCTGTTGGTTTACGTTCCCTCACCGCAAGGGTGTGTAACCAGAATCCGCAGGATTGTTTATAAAACACCATGCGTCCACCTTGTCTATATTTAACAGATCATTTGAAACTGCTGAGATCATAAACAACGTTTTCGGCGAATATATATATTCCAACAAAGACCACACAAATGCCACAAGATAGGAGGACCCCTTGCATAAACTGACAACAGTTTTGTCCCATAAGCATTGCAGAGGATTAACCTCTTTGTAAAGTTAATGGCGCGATAACTCGAGAATGTGTCCAGAAACATACTCCTCCTTTCTCCAATTCCAAACGAACGATAATAAAATATAAATTAATTGATCGGATAGCGCGAATTATGGTATACTCCAATTAGCCGCCATGGCATGGGGTTGCTACTTTACTGACGTTTAGATCTAGTTCGACGCCTTCTCCCGCCGAAACACGGCCCAAAAAGGCCGTAATCATATCACTCTGGACTGATGAATGGAGGCGTAATTTAAACGACGATTATATTATAGGGCTATATGAATTTATGAGTGTGCTATGTGACCAGGTCTTCAAGGGCGAACTCGTTAGAAGGCAGCTAGTCGACAATTACCTTTACATCAAAGAGCGCTTAATGGAAGCACCGGAGCACACACGTACAAAGATGAAAATCATGGAGTCGAAATAATTGATTCGAAACGTGCTCGCCGCTTTCACTACCAATCTGACAAATCCCTTCTGTGTGTGAAGCTTTTTTAATTGAGCAAAATATTTTTATGTCCCTCCGCCTATTTGTAGTAGCACTAGCTGTCACTCTGAGCCTTCATTCTCGCACAGTGGCCATTTCCTTTCATGCCACACGTCCGAATGCAAAATGGCGCCGGGTGTCGTCTGCTCATGACGTCTGTCACACCTGGACCAGGAGACACACCTTTCGACCGGAAACCACGCACTTATATTTGTTCTGATTCATTAGAAAATCCTAAATACCCTTCTCTAGCTATCATACACATACCATCAACCAATATATACCATTGTTATCAGATTATATGGTCCAGTTTCCAATTGCGCCATCGGTGTTTTCTTCAACACAGCAGCAACCTAGTGACCAGTCCCTTAGACATCAAGTACTCACCCAGGGCCCCGTTACACAAAGCGATCTTAGCGCGAAGGTGATCGTAACTCCCTTACTTTAACACAGACTTACGATAATCAGAAGCATAAACATGGCTAATTTGATATTTGATATATATTCAATATCAATTTCGTGTTGTTCTGCATCCCGTCCGAGATTCGTTCTGAGTGAGTCAGGTTTATCACCGCTTTTAATCGTTGTTACAGACGTTTAACACGTTGGTGCATAGTTGACCGACCCCGCGGGTGACACGGGGTAGAATTTGTCCCCAGAAACCCATTGCTACTTGTGAGAGAGAGAGAGAGAGAGAGAGAGAGAGAGAGAGAGCGCGGGGGAGAGAGGAGGGGGTCCTGGGGAGCTGCAATGTCCACGGGGAGACAAGGGTGAGGTACGTGGGTGCTGCAATGGCCACGGGGAGACAAGGGTGAGGTACTTGGGTGCTGCAATGTCCACGGGGAGACAAGGGTGAGGTACTGGGGAGCTGCAATGGCCACGGGGAGACAAGGGTGAGGTACTTGGGTGCTGCAATGTCCACGGGGAGACAAGGGTGAGGTACTTGGGTGCTGCAATGGCCACGGGGAGACAAGGGTGAGGTACTTGGGTGCTGCAATGTCCACGGGGAGACAAGGGTGAGGTACTTGGGTGCTGCAATGTCCACGGGGAGACAAGGGTGAGGTACTGGGGAGCTGCAATGTCCACGGGGAGACAAGGGTGAGGTACTGGGGAGCTGCAATGTCCTAGGGGAGACAAGGGTGAGGTACTGGGGAGCTGCAATGTCCACGGGGAGACAAGGGTGAGGTACTGGGGACCTAAAGTTCCTTGAATCCCCAAAAACGAAAATTGAATGCACAAAGATCTACTGACCAGGGTATTAGTATCAGCGCTTTGTGCATGAACTGAGTATGTAGAGGTTAGTTATATTGTTATCCTGAAGGGGGACCAAGCACGATGTTCTGTGGACCTTATTTTCCAGGGGACATGCATGGGACACTGGGAATCCACTTTTGTGAAACAGATAGACAATAAGTTGAAGCCAGGGTGTCCCAAGTATTATGGGTGCCAAATATGTTTTTCTTGGGTCAACAATCCTGGTCAGTTAAGAGATTTGTATGTACGTTTGTTTTTGAGCGAAAAATATAATCTCCCACAGCGCCAGAAATACACTTACGTAACTTATATGTCATAGGGGCATTATCGGAAATTCAGAAATATTTTCTGCCAACTTTATACCAAATGTTGAGATCAGCCTATTCGAGTTATGCGATACTAGCTTCAGAACTGCATCTCAATACATTCAATCGAAACGTGTCTTGTCTCACAGATGGAAACATGAATCAATCATGTCTGCCAGTCGGCCATATTGAAATTTGGATGCCAGCAAATATATACAGACACTGTAACACAATCATATCGATACCCTAAAACATAAATATTGGACCCACCCGTAATGACATATCAATAATGAAGGAGAACCCTCAAATGCACCCCATCAATATCAAAAGGTTATAAACTAAAAAACCCAAAAAATTAACAATACTATTATTCAAAATGGGATTTAAAATAATGTCAACACAATCCTGTCCTAACATATTTGCGTAATAGCCTAAATGTAACAGTCTCTTGGTTTTGTATAATCGTTTACAATATAACAGTCTTTCTATCGTTATTTTCTTAAAATGGGGATTATCCCTTTAACCGATCTGTCACGCACAACTGTCCAATTCGCACGTAGTATTAGAACTCCATATTTGAATATGTATGGGTAGAAAGTTGTGGTAATCTTCAGGCCATTAAAATTACACAATAGTACACATATCACCTATCACCACCGTTGTCATTCAAACAATCAGGGTACTCAATTTCAATCAATTTCCCCGTGGGTGCTAACGTGCTGTGTTACCTAAACGTGTAAACGATAACGCGTGGTTATACCCCTGCCCCACACCCAGTAATGATAGGGGAAGTTAAAGGGGGCTATTAAGGGTATTATTGGCCCATATTATAATGCTCGTATCGCATCTTTTGCTTTAGGATAGCCCCTTTTTATTTCTAAAGGTATTTAGTTACAAGCAAAATTGACACATGGGCGGTTTGAACAAATTTGGGTGGAACTGGAGATCGCGTTAGTATGGGAGTGGGGCAGGTTGAGGGATGTAGGGTGAGATTCATCATCAGATCAGAGTAAGAAAAACTATAGAATGAGAGACAATTATTTAGACGTGTGAGCGAGTTTTTATGCCGCTTGAAACAATATTCAAGCAGTTTCACGACGGGGAACACCCCATCCGGATATCCAGGTGAAGAATCGAACCATGGTTATCGGCGTGACATGAGAGAGAAAGCGAGAGACAGAGACACAGAGCGCTGACAAACGACTCTCTTTACTGTCGCCATATCGACTTCAGTACAGGAACATCTGACCCAAATCCATGGCCTATCCACAATTCCTCTTTAATTCCCCATTCAACAATTCAAGGCGTTGATACACACATAATTATTAAACCTTCTCCAATAAATTCACCATATAACTAATTTAAACTTTGATATAGGTTTCTGATTGGCTAAGTTCCTCGGCGCCACCCCACTGGCCCCGGCCTCAAAACTGAGACCCTTACAAAGGGAGGGGTGAAAGGGATCACCCTGTCGCAGGCTAACGCTGAAAACTGACCCTCCTCCGTCGTTTTACGGCGCAGCAAAACAAACACTTGAGAGAAATGATAAATTACCGACGAAGCTTGATCCACTCAGGTAGGCCTCAAACACCCCCTCAAGAGCACGATTAGACACTGCTCAGTTTTCACTGTTCCAGAATTAATGACTTTAGAAAATACGCTAAGTGTGGAATTTTATTAGGAGATCTTAGCGAGAGAAAACGAGACCCTTGTAAAAGTCACGTGACTAATCTCTTCCGAGGAGGCCCCCTGGTGTTAACTGTCGGAACTAGAAGCTCAGTGCCAGTGTTAATAGTTCTCACAACTCTCTTGTTGTATAGCAATGGTCTATATAAATAAAATGATACGGTGATGATAAGGCGTTTCAATACTCGTATCAGTACCGGGGGTTTATACACAACTCCCCTACACGACTGGTCAGGACGTGTTTAGAGCAAACTGAAAACCTTTGTTCAGATTCTGGCTTGAAGAAGTTCGATATGTTGATAAACTTTACAGATGCCAGGCAATGTGTACGCATTTGAATATTTAGACAACAAAATTATATTCAATATTGATCTATGTGAACGTTTAACCTACCCCCGCCTGTCAATCAAACAACGTGACTGACCAATCAGAAAGGCCAAGCGTTACACAGAAGTAAAAGTAATCAGGTCAGATTTATGAACAACTTTGCCTATTATATAAATCTCGAATATCTGAGCGTTTCAAGAAATATTTCTTTATTAAACGTGTCTAGAACTATTTGGCGAAATTTATTGGGTGCAAAACATCAATGACGCCACATGTATAATATGTGTTATTAGTGAGTGAGTGAGTGGGTGAGGTCTTACGCCACTCTTAGCAATATTCCAGCAACATCACAGCGGGGAAACCAGGAACGGGCTTCACATATTGCCGAAACCGGGAATCGAACCCGGGGCGTCAGTGCGACGAGCGAACGCCTTAACCACTAGGCTACCCTGCCGCTCCATGTTGGTAGACGTGTGCACATGTTGGTAAACGTATTTGCGGATAACTAGTTCTCCTGAATATTGGGGGCGTGGTTAACTCGGCTCTGGCGACAGGTTAGATAAATTAAATTTGTTAGTTTGCTATTGGGAAGTCTGTGCCCACTGAAGTGTCTGCCTTCCATGAGATGGTCGGGTACGTAGAGCAGTTACCGTTCCTGGAAAGGGTCCGTGTTCCACGCCATGACGGGATGCAGGTGCGCTAATGGGGCCGCAGCTGTGCAGTATACCACAGACCTCAGGGTAAGCACACCTGGCAGGATCCGCTGGACTTGGTTCGAATCCCAGGTTGGTCCTGATCACCATCACTGGTCTGTTGGCACCAAATGCGCGATCGTGGGCTTCAGTTGTCAACACCTGCGATATCTGACAATTTTTCTTCCGATATTAAACCTGTGGTATCCAACAGACATACTGTTCGAAGAAGCGTTTAAGCCCAACTTCCTCAACTCCGTGGCATGTGATGTATGTTGTCGAAACCCTAAGTTTACATGTTTAGGTAATCATAACGTATGTAAAGTAAGTTGACAAAACCCTAAGTTTACATGTTTAGGTAATCATAACGTATGTAAAGTAAGTTGACAAAACCCTAAGTTTACATGTTTAGGTAATCATAACGTATGTAAAGTAAGTTGACAAAACCCTAAGTTTACATGTTTAGGTAATCATAACGTATGTAAAGTAAGTTGACAAAACCCTAAGTTTACATGTTTAGGTAATCATAACGTATGTAAAGTAAGTTGACAAAACCCTAAGTTTACATGTTTAGGTAATCATAACGTATGTAAAGTAAATTGACAAAACCCTAAGTTTACATGTTTAGGTAATCATAACGAATGTAACGTATATTGACAAAACCCTAAGTTTACATGTTTAGGTAATCATAACGAATGTAAAGTAAGTTGACAAAACCCTAAGTTTACATGTTTAGGTAATCATAACGAATGTAAAGTAAGTTGACAAAACCCTAAGTTTACATGTTTGGTATGCAAAGTAAGTTGACAAAACCCTAAGTTTACATGTATGGTAAAAATAACGCATGTAATGTAATTGAGTGAGTATGGTTTGACGCCGCTTTTAGCAATATTCCAGCAATATCATGGCGGGAGACACCAGAAATGGGCTTCACACATTGTACCCATGTAATGTAAGTTGACAAAACTCTAAACCCTAAGCCTGAAGACCAATACAGGTAATTACACACAGACACGTTTATGAAGGAATCATACGACGTGTTTGTATATAAATAGGACTAGATTTTATCACGCGCAATAGTACTTACATATTGAAACGCATAAAGATGTAGATTTGGCAAAGCGGTATTATTTTTATTCTTATCCATTTGTACCAAAAAAAAATCCTCAGGAGGGAGTTATATGTTTAATATTTAATAAAATTGAAGACTGGTGGAACGCGATTGAATGAAGATCATTTTCAAGTTAAATATGTATAAAGTATATCCTCGGGCCGTGTGCCACTTGACTTCTACTTAATAGCGTGGATATGTGCCTTTCTTCGTGTCTATAAATTTCAATATCCACATATCACACTTTTATCATTTCTTGGATTGATTAGATGATGTCAAGATAAATTGTGTACAACCAAGAAAGATTAGTAATGGACGATGCTGGATACAAGGTAGACTAACATCTTTTCTCTAGTTGTTAAATTATCTATTAAAAAAATGATAAAAAGGAGCCCAGAGACTCTCTTCATTTTCAGATACTGCAGAAATCTAGACTTGCCAAACATTACAGACTTGCATGGGCTGTATTTGATATATTTGTATCAGGGTCTGTAAGACAGGCGGTACAGATTGCAGTTAGTACCTCTATGTAATTACCACACGCGTTCTTCAAATGACAGTTAATACTTCCGAAATGTTTTCTTCGTATCAGTCCATTAAGGAAGGTTTAGTTTGTACAATGGCATCATGTTTCCAAACGTAGCTTTTAGAGCGTCAATCGGGGTGTCTCACAAAAATAATAACCTTCGGCCGTCGACGGTCGGCAATTAACAACATGGTGAAACTGGTGCAAATTCGCCAAGTTCTTTTTATTTGGGATTTCGGTTCATTACGCCTGTATTAACGATCGGGTGATTTAGCAAATGAAGCGACTAACTTGTCTTTATTAAAGAAACAACTGTCTCTGGTGGACTGGCTGGTAATGGCAGGACGAGAGTGATTCTGCCACGCCCTTTCTACACTCTTGCAGAGGTGCTACCAGCCTCGTCTGTCTTCTGTTCAGCAAGATGTTCATTTCATAATAAAGATATCAATGTAAAAAATACTTTTCATATGTTGTTTTTATCGAAATATTGTTATTAATTAATTATTTGAAATAAATCAATTGATAAATCAAAGATATCAAAGTAAACAATGCTTTTAATATATCTTCTTTTTTTTAAATATTGTTTTCATAATTTTTTTATTTAAAATTAAATCATTTGATTTACTTTATATTTATTTTTGGGTAGAACATAAAAAAACTTATCACACAACTGTTTGACAAAAAATAACATTAATAATTTTAATATTTAATAATATAATAATATCACGTTAGAGAAACAGTGAACCAAAACACTGAGATACGATCGCTTTCGTTCCTTGACTATTGCAAGAAAAAAACCATGAACAGATGTATCATCTTGTGTCAATTCCCATTGTCATTATGCGTGAGATCACATACTAGATGATAGTTATTATTACAGCAGACAGGATAGTAGTTATCAACAGTAGATACATCGTAACGAGATAAATATATTGATGATAAAATGTATATATTTTCACTCTGGATTAACCCACTCTCATGGGCGTCTACCGGGAGCCTATCCTATCCAAGTGCAAACATAATATATCATTTAGAGATCGACATATTAAATGAAACGTTTTGAGCGTCGACAAATGTACACCACCCTACAATTAGTAATTACCACAAGGTGTTGTAAAGACAACAGCATCAACAATGGCCGTGGAATGTCTCAGACCAATATGAAATAAAATGTCTCCCGATACCTACCAAAATAATGTGGTGAAATTTTATTATCTTTCATGCTTAAATACGAATTTCTTGCTAAAACATAGACGTGTAATTGATCTTAAGAGTGACATTGATTTCAAGCTTTGTATTGCATCAGTATCCTTTGAATGTGGAAGAAGCTATCATGGTCTATGTACAATGTACTGTGAAATCTCCTGAACCCGGACAGTGTCGAAATCGTCCGTATTAACAAATGTCCGGAATAACGGATCAAGGTACGTGGTAAATTGTCTTTGGTTACATGAATAAAAGGGATAAAAATCACCCCCATAATCATAAGAAATCGCTGCTAAAAGCAGAGTATATTGTACGATTCCAACTATGTCAAAGACAAGTGCGTTTTAAAATTGATGAATCCCCTTCATCCTCAGTTTGTAGTGATGACACCAGGTGTTCGCGAAAAGGTGATGGTATCCTGACCGGCGGCACTCGTCGGATAAAACAAGTCAGTTGTTCACCCGACTAAACACGGTAACATATGGTACAGGTCAAAATAGAGAATTGCATCGGACCTAAACTTTGTCACTGATGCGTCAAATAGGGAAACACGTTCCCGCCAAGATCGTCGCTGAGATGGGGTATTCTGATAAACGGAGTCCAAACTAGCGAGGTTTGACTGTTGACGGAATCTAAATCAGAGATACAGCCTTATCCGTGTGGTCCTGAAACCCTTGACATGTTCCCATACTTTTTATGGGACATGCCTTGTATATTGGTCGAGCACTACTATACTTTGTATATTTGTGATGTTGATAGTAAACCTTAATATTGTTACCGGCATGGTTCAATCAAACGTACAGGTGCCCGGACAACTGACCAAGAGGACAACCGGACAAGACATGTTCTGTAAGGATATAATTGTCCTGTTGTATGGTAACGTCCAGTAAACGCATCCTGACCATGTCTTGCCTTGTTCGCAATGATCACAAACGTACATTTGGTATCGTTTGGAGGACCGGCGTCTAGTTTCTCCGACAAGTCACACTGGCAAACGATATTTCACGGTACAGACAGGCCAAATACACTTCCCGTTTCCAAGGACAGTATATAAACAACTGCAACCTGATATGTAAAGTACTGTATTATGATTGTCGCCGATTTGAAGGCCAGATTGAACAAAGCTTGGCCAATAGAATGTGAAGAAGTTCTCATAAACCATTTGAAGCAGACGACTCGAAAAACAGCCCCGAGGAATGGCGGGCTTTGAACTTGTTCCATAAATGGCGGACGGTTTGTGTCCAAGTTGGCAGTGGATTGATTATGCAAACGTGTGTGAGCCAGCAGATCACCATGACTCGATTCTCCCTGTTCGGAACCACGCTGCGATCCCTAATTGTCCCCTATTGTAGTCCTTGAATACGAGCAGCCCTCTTTCCCAGCCCATTCAGCAGTTTGTTAGGGTTCGGGAGGGATTTAATCATCTGTTGGGACTACTCAATGTTCGTGTTACTTATATTATGGGGCCTGGATGGTGGTGAATAGCCGAGGCTACGAGCAGAAGACGGGAGCTATTGACAACCCGCGCAGACAACGCTTCTCTAGTCACCATCTTGTCAATGGGATAATTCGTTTGAAAACAGGCAAAATTTCGTTGAAAATAGCACAGGCTGATGTCTAAATATGTACGTTGTTGAAAGGAGAATGCACTAATCTCAAAGCACTGTTCCTCTTATAAAACATCAAAGCAAGCCGCGCCAAGATTTCTTTCAATCGGAGGTTGTATTGCTTCATGCAGAGGGGTCTGCAAGTATACAGGCACGTAAAGCCAAAGAAAACCTTGCGGCTACGAATATCGTGGTATGTACTGACAAACACGGAGTAGTAGCCCGTGTGGAAAGTTGAAATTTTTGCCGTCAATATTTAAGTACATGGGACAAATAGTTCATTGATAACTAATTCGGTTTCAAACAGAAAACATCACGTCGAGAAACGCGCGCACTCTCCCTTACTCTCGTTCACAAAGCGTTTCTTTAACTGCGGGATTGCTGCTCCAGGTATTCGCCGCGATTATATGTTCACTCCTGGAACTTTATAGATTGTGAATTGTGATGTTAAGAAAACAGTGTCTCGTCGGAGCTATACATTAACAGATAAATACAAAGGTATTTACCTGGTAAAAGTGGAGTTGGGCTTATTCACGGCAGTGCAAAATTGATATTTGCTCGCTCCGTAAACCAAATAAGGCCCACAATTGAGGGGGCTTCTTTGATGTTTTCTAACCATTTCAGCATTAACA
The DNA here is from genome assembly GCF_023055435.1 of Haliotis rufescens. Lineage (NCBI taxonomy): Eukaryota > Metazoa > Mollusca > Gastropoda > Lepetellida > Haliotidae > Haliotis > Haliotis rufescens. Next base: position 61,977,698 of record NW_025964112.1, on the reverse strand, counting down.
CCTTTTTAAAAAACAGTGATAATATTTATAAGAATAATCCATGTTTATTTGACGACGGCTAGTGAATCATATTTATTATTGATTTAAATCATCCCATACCACATACTCTAAAGAAAACCTTTAATGCGGCTTTTACAATGAAGAACAGATTTGACGAGCCCTTTTCCCTTTACCAATCTGTTTGCTGTACACTGCTTCGCGCCGACACTTAGTGGTACTCGTCAGTAATGAAATGAAAATATTTTTAAGAAATTATAAATTCTATTTTAAAGCGAATAATCACACCATTTAAAAGAGAAAAGTGTGTGTTGTAACGCGATGCATTAAGCACATCTCAGCTATCAAAAGTTAATTAATAAATGGTTATAAAGTCTGGATCACTTAATCAACTCGGTGTGATGTCATATAACAAATGGCAGGAATTGATATACAGTCCTAAAGAGCGTTTGTTTCACATGTGCCAACAAATCAAACGCGTTAGATGAAGTGAACAAAGATGCCGTATTTTTTTGTGATATAATGTGTTGCAAATCTTCAAAGTGTGGAACAAAGTAAAAATTGATTCTGGTTCAATGGGGAGGTGTTGCTGAACGTTCTTTGAATACAACGCATGCATTAGTGCACACTTCCACTGGCATCATGGCACCGGCAACACAATTGCATTTCCGTAGCTTGTATTCACAAAGTTGAAATTTTTTCATCCTTTCATTCCATCCCAAGCCCATGCTGCATCAATAGATCATTTTGAAAACTAAAAACGCCCGTACATTGCCAAGTAACAATAAAAATATTCGTAACAAATGTCCTTTATTTTCCAACAACAGTGATGTGGTTGAAAAGGCGCTGTACCACTGTGACACCACAGCTCAGGGCTTCATGTTCGTGGCTTGATCATAACGCTAATTGCCAGTCCTAGCGCTGGCAGTTACCGTCATAGGCATTGTGTGTTCATCAGAATGTGACAATTAGGTAGAAGTCCCACACAACAAATTACAGGGCACATAACATTGTATACATTTCCATGAGATATTTGTAACGTTTCTACGGTGGTATTTCCAAAATTATAATCACCACAGAGTTGCATTTTTAAACAAGGCAATTTTCCTTAAATAGCAATGGGTAATGTATGTGAATATATTGCTGTAGATAATTTGATGCCCTCTGATTCATAAACATCCTAGATTTACTCTGACATTTTGTCATAAATAAATCAGCTTTCAGCTTCCAAGTATCCTCTGTTATAAAAATATATATCATCTCTTCATGCTTATATTACTTTCTCATATTTGCATAATTGTTCAATATCTATTGTTATTGAAAGGACGTTTTCCTAACAATAAGAGTGATTGCGCTCAATCAAATGTCCAGGTCACGATTTACTTATTTAGTGTTCGACGATGCCACTGTTTTCTGCTGGGCTGACAGTAGCGCGAGCCGGCGGAGAATAATTAACGAGCTTGTTGTTAACGGGCACACATTTCCATATTCCCTACATCACAAATACTTGGCAGTCATTTTGTACTTAGATACAGTGTGTTGTTATTGACATAGGGAACACGTAGTAAATAAACATTGTCAGTTATAGTATTTAAAACTCATACAACTTCATACAATTATTTTTTCATGAGACAGTTTAAAGTTGTTATTGTTCATTTATTGAAATAAGTTGTGTTACATATACAGTGCAGTAAACTACGTTTATAACGAACACGCTTATAACCAACTGACGAATATAACAAGCTGTCCCCCCCCCCCCCCCACCCCACCCCACCCCCCACCCCCCACCCCCCGGTATTTGCTGCATATATTGTATGTATGCTTAGCTTATAAGTAACTACGGTTATGACGAACAAAAATTAGAGAATCGTTAGATTATTACAAAAACATTACTGTAAAAATTATGTTTAAGAGTTCCCATGGTTATAGTATACATATACACTTCCCTTGTATATCCCATTGTTATAGTATAGATATACACTTCCCTTGTATATCCCATTGTTATAGTATACATATACACTTCCCTTGTATATCCCATGGTTATAGTATAGATATACACTACCCTTGTATATCCCATGGTTATAGTATAGATATACACTTCCCTTGTATATCCCATGGTTATAGCATAGATATACACTCCCCTTGTATATCCCATGGTTATAGTATAGATATACACTTCCCTTGTGTATATCCCATGGTTATAGTATAGATATACACTCCCCTTGTATATCCCATGGTTATAGTATACATATACACTTCCCTTTATATCCCATGGTTATAGTATAGATATACACTTCCCTTGTACATACTACGGTTAGAGTATAGATATACTTCCCTTGTACATAATACGGTTAGAGTATAGATAGGCACTTCCCTTGTACATAATACGGTTAGAGTATAGATAGACACTTCCCTTATACATACAATGGTTAGAGTATAGATATACACTTTCCTTGTACATACCACGGTTAGAGTATAGATATACTTCCCTTGTACATACTACGGTTAGAGTATAGATATACACTTCCCTTGTACATACTACGGTAAGAGTATAGATATACACTTCCCTTGTTCATACTACGGTTAGAGTATAGATATACTTCCCTTGTACATACTACGGTTAGAGTATAGATATACTTCCCTTGTACATACTACGGTTAGAGTATAGATAGACTCTTCCCTTGTACATAATACGGTTAGAGTATAGATAGACACTTCCCTTGTACATACCACGGTTAGAGTATAGATATACACTTCCCTTGTACATACTACGGTTATAGTATAAATATACACTTCCATGGTCACAGAATGGGTAAGTACTTCCTATGTCTATAAACCATGGCTCCAATCCTAGGTCCACGTTTTGCCAGTGTTGAGATCTCCTCCTCACATATAAAACCAGATCCATTATTGTCGCCTACTTGTGGGGGCTGTGAGGGGGTAATTTTCCACATCAGACCCTAGTGGGAACACATACTGTGATATGAGCCATGGGCATTATATCAGTGTAATGCTGATATGGTCCTATGTATAGAGGATTTGGTCTGGGCTGGGAACAACCATTTGACTGTGTACTTTAGAGGCAATATATGTAATTATCATATATATATTTAAAGAAACTGTGATTCCCTACACTATAACATTGCCAATGAATGCTTTCCTTAGGAAGCCCTGTTATGGGGATTATTTCCTTAATATTTATGGGTTTATTTTTTAAGCAAAGAAAAATATTTTATCTGAGAATGCCTTACTTGTTTGATTAAAGGTAGCAGAGGCGTCTTTTATTGTCTTTAATGTCGCGTTTTTGCCAATAAAACACACTTACGACTATTTGTAACAGGTTTGGAATTGATAAAAGGCAATGTAATTTAAATATAAACCAGCTACAATACACCGAGTATCAGCTTACATTTACTCCATTTGGGCGTCAGAGAAAATAGAAAAATTGAAAAGATATTTCATGAAATGAATTAACGTGATTGGTGTATATTTTAAGCCACTAAATCCCATTAGTTCTACTAAATGGATATCGCATTAGAAATCCTTATTTAAAATTATTTACCTTACACGCACAGTTTCATTCCTTGCATGACTACTACACTAAGCAGTAACTATGGGCAGAGATTGTAAGCAAGTGGTGGAATTGTGCGTGCGACCACGAAATCGGACACTATGTGTAGCATTCATATTCATTCATAGCATTCATCCGTGTATAACAACATTTTTTCCTATCTGTGTTCAACAATCATATTTCCCACCTGTGTATAACATTCATTTTGCCTATCTGTGTATACCAATCATTTTGCCTATCTGTGTATAACAATCATTTTGCCTATCTGCATATAACAATCATATTTCCCATCTGCGTATAACAATCATTTTGCCTATCTGCGTATAACAATCATTTTGCCAATCTGTGTATATCAATCATTTTGTCTAACTGTGTATACCAATCATTTTGCCTATCTGTGTATAACAATAATTTTGCCTATCTGTGTATAACAATAATTTTGCCTATCTGTGTATACCAATCATTTTGCCTATCTGTGTATAACAATAATTTTGCCTATCTGTGTATAACAATAATTTTGCCTATCTGTGTATAACAATCATTTTGCCTATCTGTGTATAACAATCATTTTGCCTATCTGTGTATAACAATAATTTTGCCTATCTGTGTATAACAATCATTTTGCCTATCTGTGTATACCAATCATTTTGCCTATCTGTGTATAACAATAATTTTGCCTATCTGTGTATAACAATAATTTTGCCTATCTGTGTATACCAAACATTTTGCCTATCTGTTTAAAACAATCATTTTGCCTATCTGTGTATAACAATCATTTTGCCTATCTGTGTATAACAATCATATTTCCCATCTGTGTATACCAAACATTTTGCCTATCTGTGTATACCAAACATTTTGCCTATCTGTTTAAAACAATCATTTTGCCTATCTGTGTATAACAATCATTTTGCCTATCTGTGTATAACAATCATATTTCCCATCTGTGTATACCAAACATTTTGCCTATCTGTGTATACCAAACATTTTGCCTATCTGTTTAAAACAATCATTTTGCCTATCTGTGTATAACAATCGTTTTGCCTATCTGTGTATAACAATCATTTTGCCTATCTGCATATAACAATCATATTTCCCATCTGCGTATAACAATCATTTTGCCAATCTGTGTATATCAATCATTTTGTCTAACTGTGTATACCAATCATTTTGCCTATCTGTGTATAACAATCATTTTGCCTATCTGTGTATACCAAACATTTTGCCTATCTGTGTATACCCAGTATTTTGCCTATCTGTGTATACCAATCATTTTGCCTATCTGTGTATAACAATCATTTTGCCTATCTGTGTATAACAATCATTTTGCCTATCTGCATATAACAATCATATTTCCCATCTGCGTATAACAATCATTTTGCCAATCTGTGTGTATCAATCATTTTGTCTAACTGTGTATACCAATCATTTTGCCTATCTGTGTATAACAATCATTTTGCCTATCTGTGTATAACAATCATTTTGCCTATCTGTGTATAACAATAATTTTGCCTATCTGTGTATAACAATCATTTTGCCTATCTGTGTATACCAATCATTTTGCCTATCTGTGTATAACAATAATTTTGCCTATCTGTGTATAACAATAATTTTGCCTATCTGTGTATACCAAACATTTTGCCTATCTGTTTAAAACAATCATTTTGCCTATCTGTGTATAACAATCATTTTGCCTATCTGTGTATAACAATCATATTTCCCATCTGTGTATACCAAACATTTTGCCTATCTGTGTATACCAAACATTTTGCCTATCTGTTTAAAACAATCATTTTGCCTATCTGTGTATAACAATCATTTTGCCTATCTGTGTATAACAATCATATTTCCCATCTGTGTATACCAAACATTTTGCCTATCTGTGTATACCAAACATTTTGCCTATCTGTTTAAAACAATCATTTTGCCTATCTGTGTATAACAATCGTTTTGCCTATCTGTGTATAACAATGATTTTGCCTATCTGTGTATAACAATGATTTTGCCTATCTGTGTATAACAATCGTTTTGCCTATCTGTGTATAACAATCATTTTGCCTATCTGTGTATAACAATAATTTTGCCTATCTGTGTATAACAATCATTTTGCCTATCTGTGTATAACAATCATTTTGCCTATCTGTGTATAACAATCATTTTGCCTATCTGTGTATAACAATCATTTTGCCTATCTGTGTATAACAATCATTTTGCCTATCTGTGTATAACAATCATTTTGCCTATCTGTGTATAACAATCATTTTGCCTATCTTTGTATAACAATCATTTTGCCTATCTGTGTATAACAATCGTTTTGCCTATCTGTGTATAACAATCATTTTGCCTATCTGTGTATAACAATAATTTTGCCTATCTGCGTATAACAATCATTTTGCCTATCTGTGTATAACAATCATTTTGCCTATCTGTGTATAACAATCATTTTACCTATCTGTGTATAACAATCATTTTGCCTATCTGTGTATAACAATCATTTTGCCTATCTGTGTATAACAATCATTTTGCCTATCTGTGTATAACAATAATTTTGCCTATCTGTGTATAACAATCATATTTCCCATCTGTGTATACCAAACATTTTGCCTATCTGTGTATACCAAACATTTTGCCTATCTGTTTAAAACAATCATTTTGCCTATCTGTGTATAACAATCGTTTTGCCTATCTGTGTATAACAATCATTTTGCCTATCTGCATATAACAATCATATTTCCCATCTGCGTATAACAATCATTTTGCCAATCTGTGTATATCAATCATTTTGTCTAACTGTGTATACCAATCATTTTGCCTATCTGTGTATAACAATCATATTTCCCATCTGTGTATACCAAACATTTTGCCTATCTGTGTATATCAATCATTTTGCCTATCTGTTTAAAACAATCATTTTGCCTATCTGTGTATAACAATCGTTTTGCCTATCTGTGTATAACAATCATTTTGCCTATCTGTGTATACCAAACATTTTGCCTATCTGCATATAACAATCATATTTCCCATCTGCGTATAACAATCATTTTGCCAATCTGTGTATATCAATCATTTTGTCTAACTGTGTATACCAATCATTTTGCCTATCTGTGTATAACAATCATTTTGCCTATCTGTGTATAACAATCATTTTGCCTATCTGCATATAACAATCATATTTCCCATCTGCGTATAACAATCATTTTGCCAATCTGTGTATATCAATCATTTTGTCTAACTGTGTATACCAATCATTTTGCCTATCTGTGTATAACAATCATTTTGCCTATCTGTGTATAACAATCATTTTGCCTATCTGTGTATAACAATCATTTTGCCTATCTGTGTATACCCAGTATTTTGCCTATCTGTGTATACCAATCATTTTGCCATCTTGTATACTCATCATATTGTCTATCTGTGTATGCTAATCATATTGCCTATCTGTGTGTATAACAATCGTATTGCCTATCTGTCTATTCCAATCATATTGCCTATCTTTGAGTAACAATCATATGAACTATCTGTGTGTGACTGTGTTCTCATTGTTAAATTTACATTGGAAATGGATGTACACTACACTAGTGCCAGATCTTAAACCCACGGATATATCTTGAAAGTTGAAGCTGAGGATGTATAATTGAATGGCAACATCCTTTTTTGCAAATGTCACGGAAGGTTAATTGTTTTGTTATAGATGTCGGCCCAGTTGTTGGAGAACAGCCTTGCGTTAGTATCGTGTTGCTATCTAAACACACTGCAACATCAGTTAATGAAATTTTTAGAAATATATGTGTGGAGGTGTTTTCTACTTATTCTCAATAATAATAATAATAATAATAATAATAATAATAATAATAATAATAATAATAATAATACATATTCTTGCAATATAGATAAATAAACGTAAATATAAACATCACTTAAAGAAAACGGGAGGGATGAACTCATTAAAGATAAAATATTTATTAAACGAGCTTGAATGATTTCACCGTAACTGAAATTTTGTAGATAAATGTGTCTTTTTTGTCAAAATAATATTTACGTCTAAAATATATTTTGGAGTGTGTATAAGTGAACTGTGATAATTAAAGAAGTGACTGCTTTAATTGCTGTTTATCGTGAACCGAGGCATAGTATCTCACTGTAGACAATCCACGACATCTCTCATACTGATACTGTGAAGTAAAATATGATACTTATTCAATGCTTTCATTTGAAAAGATTCAGTAATATATTATTACTCTTCAAGATGATATATTATAATTTACAATACCGCTAAATTACATTGATGTAACACAGACATGGTATCTCCCTGTAACACACACACATGGTGTCTCCCTGTAACCCAGACATTGTATCTCCCTGTAACACACAGACATGGTATCTCCCTGTAACACACATACATGATATATCCCTGTAACACACACTTGGTATCTCCCTGTAACACACAGACATGATATCTCCCTGTAACACACAGACATGATATCTCCCTGTAACACACAGACATGGTTTCTCCCTGTAACACACATACATGATATATCCCTGTAACACACAGGCATAGTATCTCCCTGTAACACACACACACACATAATATCTCCCTGTAACACACAGCCATAGTATCTCCCTGCAAAACACACACACATGATATCTCCCTGTCATACATACATGGTATCTCCCTATAACACACATACATTGTATATCCCTGTAACACACACTTCATATCTCCTTGTGACACATAGACATGGTATATCCCTGTAACACACATACATGATATATCCCTGTAACAAACAGGCATAGTATCTCCCTGTAACACACACACATAATATCTCCCTGTAACACACAGCCATAGTATCTCCCTGTAACACACACACATGATATCTCCCTGTCATACATACATGGTATCTCCCTATAACACACAGACATGGTATATCCCTGTAACACACACTTGGTATCTCCTTGTGACACATAGACATGGTATATCCCTGTAACACACAGACATGGTATCTCCCTGTAACACACACTTGGTATCTCCTTGTGACACACAGACATGGTATATCCCTGTAACAAACAGGCATAGTATCTCCCTGTAACACACACACATAATATCTCCCTGTAACACACAGCCATAGTATCTCCCTGTAACACACACACATGATATCTCCCTGTCATACATACATGGTATCTCCCTATAACAAACAGACATGGTATATCCCTGTAACACACACTTGGTATCTCCTTGTGACACATAGACATGGTATATCCCTGTAACACACAGACATGGTATCTCCCTGTAACACACACTTGGTATCTCCTTGTGACACACAGACATGGTATATCCCTGTTACACACGGGCATGGTATCTCCCTGTAACACACAGACATGACATCTCCCTGTAACACACACTTGGTATCTCCCCGTAACACACACGTGGTATCTCCCTGTAACACACAGACAAGGTATCTCCCTGTAACACACACTTGGTATCTCCCCGTTACACACACGTGGTATCTCCCTGCAACACACAGACAAGGTATCTCCCTGTAACACACACTTGGTATCTCCCCGTTACACACATACATGTTATTTCCCCGTAACACACGTGGTATCTCCCTGTAACACGCAGACAAGGTATCTCCCTGTAACACACAGACAAGGTATCTTCCTGTCACACACACTTGGTATCTCCCCGTAACACACACGTGGTATCTCCCTGTAACACACAGACAAGGTATCTCCCTGTAACACACACTTGGTATCTCCCCGTAACACACACGTGGTATCTCCCTGCAACACACAGACAAGGTATCTCCCCGTAACACACAGACATGGTATCTCCCTGTAACACACATGGTATCTCCCCGTAACACACAGACATGGTATCTCCCTGTAACACACAGGCATGGTATCTCCCCGTTACAAACAGACAAGGTATCTCCCTGTAACACACAGACAAGGTATCTCCCTGTAACACACAGGCATGGTATCTCCCCGTTACACACAGACAAGGTATCTCCCTGTAACACACAGGCATGGTATCTCCCTGTAACACACACGTGGTATCTCCCTGTAACACACAGACAAGGTATCTCCCCGTTACACACAGACATGTTATTTCCCCGTAACACACATGGTATCTCCCCGTAACACACACTTGGTATCTCCCCGTTACACACAGACATGGTATATCCTTGTAACACACAGACATGTTATTTCCCCGTAACACACATGGTATCTCCCTGTAACACACAGGCATGGTATCTCCCTGTAACACACAGACAAGGTATCTCCCCGTTACACACAGACATGTTATTTCCCCGTAACACACGTGGTATCTCCCTGTAACACACAGGCATGGTATCTCCCTGTAACACACAGACAAGGTATCTCCCCGTTACACACAGACATGTTATTTCCCCGTAACACACATGGTATCTCCCTGTAACACACAGACAAGGTATCTCCCTGTTACACACAGACATGTTATTTCCCCGTAACACACATGGTATCTCCCTGTAACACACAGACAAGGTATCTCCCTGTTACACACAGACATGTTATTTCCCCTGTAACACACATGGTATCTCCCTGTAACACACAGACAAGGTATCTCCCTGTAACACACAGACATGTTATTTCCCCGTAACACACATGGTATCTCCCTGTAACACACACTTGGTATGTCCCCGTTACACACAGACATGTTATTTCCCCGTAACTCACGTGGTATTTCCCTGTAACACACAGACAAGGTATCTCCCTGTAACACACATGGTATCTCCCCGTTACACACAGACATGTTATTTCCCCGTAACACACGTGGTATCTCCCTGTAACACACAGACAAGGTATCTCCCTGTAACACACATGGTATCTCCCCGTTACACACAGACATGTTATTTCCCCGTAACACACATGGTATCTCCCTGTAACACACAGACAAGGTATCTCCCTGTAACACACGTGGTATCTCCCCGTTACACACAGACTTGTTATTTCCCCGTAACACACTTGGTATCTCCCTGTAACAGACAGGCAAGGTATCTCCCCGTAACACACACTTGGTATCTCCCCGTTACACACAGACATGTTATTTCCCCGTAACACACATTGCATCTCCCTGTAACACACAGGCAAGATATCTCCCCGTTACACACTGACATGTTATTTCCCCGTAACACACATGGTATCTCCCTGTAACACACAGACAATGTATCTCCCTGTTACACACAGACATGTTATTTCCCCGTAACACACATGGTATCTCCCTGTAACACACACTTGGTATCTCCCCGTTACACACAGACATGTTATTTCCCCTGTAACACACATGGTATCTCCCTGTAACACACACATGGTATCTACCCGTTACACACAGACATGTTATTTCCCCGTAACACACGTGGTATCTCTCTGTAACACACAGACAAGGTATCTCCCTGTAACACACATGGTATCTCCCCGTTACACACAGACATGGTATCTCCCTGTAACACACAGACAAGGTATCTCCCCGTTACACACAGACATGTTATTTCCCCGTAACACACATGGTATCTCCCTGTAACACACACTTGGTATCTCCCCGTTACACACAGACATGTTATTTCCCCTGTAACACACATGGTATCTCCCTGTAACACAGACATGGTATCTACCCGTTACACACAGACATGTTATTTCCCCGTAACACACGTGGTATCTCTCTGTAACACACAGACAAGGTATCTCCCTGTAACACACATGGTATCTCCCCGTTACACACAGACATGGTATCTCCCTGTAACACACAGACAAGGTATCTCCCCGTAACACACATGGTATCTCCCTGTAACACACAGGCATGGTATCTCCCTGTAACACACAGACAAGGTATCTCCCCGTTACACACAGACTTGTTATTCCCCGTAACACACATGGTATTTCCCTGTAACACACAGACAAGGTATCTACCTGTAACACACATGGTATCTCCCCGTTACACACAGACATGGTATCTCCCTGTAACACACAGACAAGGTATCTCCCCGTAACACACATGGTATCTCCCTGTAACACACAGACAAGGTATCTCCCCGTTACACACAGACTTGTTATTCCCCGTGACACACATGGTATTTCCCTGTAACACACAGACAAGGTATCTCCCTGTAACACACATGGTATCTCCCTGTAACACACAGGCATGGTATCTCCCTGTTACACACAGACAAGGTATCTCCCTGTAACACACATGGTATCTCCCCGTTACACACAGGCATGGTATCTCCCTGTAACACACAGACAAGGTATCTCCCCGTAACACACATGGTATCTCCCTGTAACACACAGGCATGGTATCTCCCTGTAACACACAGACAAGGTATCTCCCCGTTACACACAGACTTGTTATTCCCCGTAACACACATGGTATTTCCCTGTAACACACAGGCATGGTATCTCCCTGTAACACACAGACAAGGTATCTCCCTGTAACACACACTTGGTATCTCCCCGTTACACACAGACATGGTATCCCCCTGTCTCACACATACATGGTATCCCCCTGTGACACACATGGTATCTCCCCGTTACACACAGACATGGTATCCCCCTGTAACACACTTGGTATCTCCCCGTTACACACAGACATGGTATCCCCCTGTCTCACACATACATGGTATCCCCCTGTAACACACTTGGTATCTCCCCGTTACACACAGACATGGTATCCCCCTGTTACACACAGACATGTTATTTCCCCGTAACACACATGGTATCTCCCTGTAACACACACATATGATATCTCCCTGTAACACACAGACATAGTATCTCCCTGTAACACACAGACATGGTATATCCCTGTAAAACATACATGGTATCTCCCTGTAACACACAGACATGGTATCTCCCTGTAACACACAGACAAGGTATCTCCCTGTAACACACACTTGGTATCTCCTTGTAACACACAGACACGGTATCTCCCTGTAAAACACACACATGGTATCTACCTGTTACACATCTGTAACATGGTATCTCAGTTTTCTGAGGACACACTTGTGTAATGGAAGATTCAGTCATTCTTCTATTGATTCACACACCATGGAAATGTGCAATTCCAGAATTTATACGAAACGAAACCGGTTACGACAATCTAAGAGAAAAACAATCTAGACAACATTTTTTAGATGTAAAATTGGGTTAAAAACGATGCAAAAGGCAAAATATATTTGTGAATGGTTTCTGTCGGGCTTTTGTTTTCAATATTCTTAAAGTGTCCGTTTCATCGTGTTATCTTTATATCTTTAACTGAAACTTTTTCCCCCACATTTACTGACCTAAAAGTTTAGGTTTTAACATAGAGGACAGTTACTCAAAGATAAAAGTAATATTTACATTTTGCATTCAAAGATACTACTCACTACAAAGAGAAGTCCGTTTGTTCATCAACGGTGAAATATTCATATGCGACAATAAAATGACTCACAATCTACACTATGTTCACAGGAGCTAAATCTTATACAACGCTAGTAATACATGCCAAGATAACATCAGTTTGTACATTGAGCCCCAATCGAGTGTAAACATCCATTATGCAAATGAAATTTGTCTCCATATGGTTGGGGTCATGGAAGGTGTTACAAGGTCAGGGAACGAGAGGCACTTGGTGCACCTAATTGTTACTCTATTTCATAATTCATAGTCCAAGTATGTTCGGAAACAAAGTCCCTACTTGCTCTCGAGGGCCAAATTATGTTTCTGTGTGCAGGTGAATAAAATGGGCGGTGTTTGGTATAAAATAATACGATGAAAATATCGTGAAGTGGGCGTTCTTCGTGACGTAGCTGAACGATTTAAGGGTGTTAAAATCGTGTCTTTAGTGGAAGTCCCATTGACTGATTGCAATAGGGTTAAGCAGTACAGAAATAAACACGACTTTGGGTTCTTTTTGCGCTGTATCTTTGTTCCTTTCAACAACAGTCGATGGCGATAGTACCGTCGGGACGCGGTTAATATTGTGTTCAAAACATGGAAATGAAAAACATATGTGAAGTAAAATATGCTCAAAATCGATGCTCAAATATAAATTGATTTATCGAACACAGTTTTATATTATCAATCAGGAAGACAACCAGAGATTCGTCACCATGGAGTAGATCACGGTTATTGTGTGGAACAATACGATTAGGAGATTTTCGTGTGTTTTTTTTCAAACAAATTGACGTAATCATTGTACATATTCTTTATAGGAGATTTTTTAAAGGTCCAACAAATACTTGAAACTACAGACTATCTTGAAAATGGCGTATCTGAGACTCTTGTTTAGTTTAGACACATTTACTCAGACGGTATTACAAACGGGGTATGCCCTCCTTTTCCCAATACACACTTATGAACCATTGAGGATATTAGTGAGTGAGTGAGTGAGTATGGTTTTACGCCGCTTTTAGCAATATTCCAGCAATATCACGGCGGGGGACACCAGAAATGGGCTTCACACATTGTACCCATGTCGAGAATCGAACCCGGGTCTTCGGGGTGACGAGCGAACGCTTTAACCACTAGGCTACCCGACCGCCCTTGAGGATATTAGTATACGTATATTTGCTGAACACAACAGTTAGGGATCACGGATATTATTGGGGATATTGTTTTTGTAGTGAAACATATTTATGGTTCCTTAACTTTTTTTTTGTTCAGTATAGGTCATAAAGTGCATTTTCAGACAGTATGACGATTCAGTAAATAATATACTGCCAGGCAAAAGAAAGTATACACCCGTGATTTGTGGTGGCTACAGATGAAACAAACACGAAATGGTTATTCGATGGTGATGTATTTGATACGGGTATCGCGGGGCGGTCGGGTAGCCTAGTGGTTAAAAGCTTTCGCTTGTCACGCCGAAGACCCGGGTTCGATTCCCGACATGGGTACAATGTGTGAAGCCCATTTCTGGTGTCCCCCGCCGTGATATTGCTGGAATATTGCTAAAAGCGGCGTAATACCATACTCACTCACTCACTCACTGATGCGGGTATCATTGTTGTGTTTTGGACCTTACGCTTGCAGTGTTTCAGCGACTGTTTTCAGCCCAGTAACATTTTGAAAACGTTTTTAATTGTTTGGTCAAATCCAATTTTTATAGTGTACACTTTGTCTGCCCGGTGGTTACTGGTGTTTGGGGTTGTACATATAAATATATGGTGGCAGTTAGAGCATGATAATTGCAAGATTGTTTTAGTTATTTGGTTTACGAAATCGCAGACCAAACATCACAAGAATGTGAATTTATTTGTTTCGATGAGAATGTTAACTCATTTCGTTTAAACAAGTAGGTTAGTACAGGTTGCGAAGTGAGGGATCCATTTTTAATCCATTTTTAGTATTGTTAGTATTACCCGCTGGCCCGGCCCGACTTTTCTTGGCCCGACTTTTCTTGGCCCGACTTTTCGGCAATCCCGCGCAGTAATCCTTTGACTTGTCTTTCGCAAAGAGCACTTTTTTATTTTTCCTCATTTAACCCAAATGATAATTCCTTGTAGAAATAACAATATATAATGTTTACGATTTCTATTTGTTTTCCGACCTTACACGTGTCGATTTTTTGACGATTTCTGTTTGTTTTCCGACCTTACACCTGTCGTTTTTTTTAGAAAAAAATATCAAAAAATATTTTTAAAAGATCTTACTAATAACAAACATTACATTGAAATCACAATTATTTTCATATTGAATAAATAACATGTGAAAGGCATGATGACGATAAGGTGAGGAACAAATAATAAACAGCGAAGTAGCGAACAACTGTTAACTTCAAACAGATTAGTGTTTAGGTTTGCCTGATGATGTGCCGGTAGTTGTTTTGTCGGCGATGGACATACTTCGGGCGCTCAAGAAGTAACGCTAACTCAAACTGTTGCAAGAACACAACATTCTATCAAAAACTATAATCTGTAAAAATGCGAATTCAGACTTCAATATGAATAGTTCAACGATACATGCATGTACGTGTATTATCTGCAACTAAACGACGGACGTGTTGGAGCCAACATAGCCTTGCTCCAAGGCTTTACTGAAAGAAAAGTCCATGGATGTGTAATAATTCCCTCCTTCTCGGCAGGTCCAGATATGTGAGGTGAGGTGAAATTGGGTTTAAAGTCGCGTCCAAGATTATTGCACTTATATAGCGACGTGCATAACCGTGTGTGTGTGTGGCTGCTTGTACTAGGCCGGACTGATGCCGATTTATAGTGCTAGCTCACTGAGATACCATGCCGCAGTTTAACATGAATACCCCACTCAGACACAGTATACTGACTCCGAGCCGACCAGTCCTTGTTTTAGACCCTTAATGTCGAGCGCCAGACAGGGTAACAACAAGTACCATCTTTTAACGTCTTTTGGTATGACGCGGCCGGGGATCGAACCCCGGACCTTCCGCTCTCCGGGCGGACGCTCTACCACAAGACCACGGAGGCAGCTCCAGTTATGTGGACAGTACTAACGATTCCAGTCTCTTATAGGGGCAACATGTTCATATCATTTAAATAATCTAGAAACTATGATTGAAACTGATAATTATTGCCTTGGAGACTTGTGCAAGTCTAGAATCATCAGTATTTCACATGATGAAGCAGCTAGCTTGGAGAACGTGATACCTCCTGCTCGCGTTCCCTCCTCGCGTTCCCTCCTCGCTTAGTGGTTCTTCATCAACAAGCGCTCAGTGGTGAGACTCTCAGTTTATAATCTACACCACTCTATTTGTACCCTACATGCATTGCCACACTCGTTGAAAGGCTTTTGAATTTCAGAGAAAACCTTACAAAACTATTTATTTGATCCATTGATTTAAATATTTGATCATAACTTTCTTTGACTTGAAAAGGAGGCGAATGCCCGGTCATAAAGCCTGCCTGGCAGTAACAAAGTAAACTGTTGCTTACAAAGTAGGTGGAAGTGAAATATCCGGGAAATACATAACGCTCACTTTAACAATGACATAAACTAGAGATATCTCCCTTGTAGAAGCAAGGGTAATTGAATGTTGCTTTACACCGCAGTCAGCAAAAACCTTGCTACATCATGGTGGCCACCCAATAACTGAAACTGGTCGAGGTAAAACTGTGCTCAAGCAGAGATCCACGCCGTCGGGGTACGATGCCACGGCCTGGTCACACATATTAACCAACTGACCGTCATAGGGAACCGGACCGCCTCCGTGGTCTAGTGGTAGAGCGTCCGCCCGGAGAGCGGAAGGTCCGGGGTTCGATCCCGGCCGCGTCGTACCAAAAGACGTTAAAAGATGGTACTTGTTGTTACCCTGTCTGGCGCTCGGCATTAAGGGGCTTAAACAAGGACTGGTCGGCTCGGAGTCAGTATACTGTGTCTGAGTGGGGTATTCATGTTAAACTGCGGTATGGTATATGTCAGTGGGCTAGCACTATAAATCGGCATCAGTCCGGACTAGTACACACACACACACACACACACACACACACACACACACACACACACACACGGTTATGCACGTCGCTATAAAAGTGTAATAATCTTGGACGCGACGTTAAACCCCATTTCACCTCAACTCACCTCATAAGGGACCGACCATTTAATATTCCGGGGGTAGGAGCTGCTGGAATTTTGTCTGGAGATTAGATATTTTTTCAGCCACAGCTTCATAATCAGATACCTTTTTATTAAAACTATGAGCCTGAATAAGTTTTTGAGAAAAAACCACCATGCAGCAATGACATTTTTGTGCAAAACATTTATTTTTATTTCAACAGTCTGAAGCATATAATTAGCCGTTTCTGGCGACAAGGATAGGGTGATGCGAATCTACTCTTCCCCGGAATCCCCATTGGGTTTCTTGAAGAGAGGCTGACAATTAGCCGAGTTCCACTGTGACATGCTCTAATACATTATCAGTAGTATGTCGAATAATATGCAAGAGCGACGTGGAACTCATGTAACATTGATTTCAAATGATTGGTGACTCAGCTACCGGTCCACTTGCTTTATTTGTGGGTAGGGATGTTCTCAGATCTGTTATTTCATCTTAGGGTAAAATCGAGCTCACACTCACGGCCTCATTAAACGAAGGATTTTTATCAGTTATTAACTGCGATGGCCTTCGCCATATCGTTGTAATAAATATATATCGAAACTTGTTATTTCCCACGATTAGTGGGAAATGTGAAAAGGGGCAATTACTGAATTTAAACGTTTTCGCCCGGATCCATGTTTGGAGAAGCGTTTTCTTACGTAGTGGCAGCTTCCTTCAATGCGTAATATAAACACGCCATTTCCACACGGGGCAATATATAAGTAACGGTTCACTGGCATATAATATACTCTTAACTTCAAAAATATTTATCTGTCGGATGTTAGAAGAGATTGGGACACGCTGCTGCCTAATTTGTCATAGGATACCATAGTAACACAATGACCACTATGACGCCATTGTTATTTTCACAATGGCGGCGTAATTTTGTCAACAACGATTTGCTAATTCCGCAGCATTGTGTAATCTACTTTTTCTTCAGTAGAATACCACCCTGTAGATTTCTGTAAGAATGTTCAATTTCACGCCGGCGTGTCGTCTGCCTCTCTTGATATCCGACAAATTTGGCTGAAACCGTCGTCTGCGCTCATTAGGCAGACAAACGCCTGGAGTTGGTCAACACTCAGGGGTCTTTAAGACGTAGTTTCGTATTTAGTGAAGCGATCCTACATAAACAATCCTGAAGTTGATCCAACTTACAGTTTATCACCGTCAGCAGTTACCTCCCCTGTGAACACTTACACCTGTACGAGGACGCGACACCTTTATGATATAAAAACATATATTGAATCAGACAGTTGCTATTGGTGTCCAATAATAGACCCATTAAGGCTTTAAACGTGGTAGTATACAGAAACAGATAAAAGAAGAAATAGAGTTATCGTGTTGTTAACTGAAGTGTATAGTCCTAAACGATTCAGGTTAAACGTGATCCATCTTTGATTATAACGCACAGTCCTATCCAGTTACTTCTCTAAACTGATCCACGACAGGCGACGCGCATCCAGAATTATTTGTTTAATTGCCTGGTGGATCACATGAAAGACCCCGCGGAGGACAATTAGCGCGGTCACACCCCTCCGAGATGGGCCCATATCCCTCCGAGCAAAAACAAAGTGCCCCTGTGAGAGGAAACGGTTCATTAGCGTTAAGTGACGTCGGTTATCAGGCAGATTCCCAGAGAAATAAACAAACGTGCAAGCGGCACGTCAAACTCTGGATTAAATTTTCAATTATCGGACATTTCGCCGGGGAGGCACGAACCCACCACAATCTAAGCACGAACTCAGTCAGATTAGTTAGCACATGGCAAAAGTCGATCTTCTGTCAATCCTGCCGTTTGATTGGATGGAAAACCCATATTCAATGTCTGATTGGTTAATGGGGATACACATAACTCCTTGCACCAACAGTATGCTAGGTCGGAGCCCAAGTCATCCATTTAGAGGAATTAATAAAGGAAGATGTTTATTCGGCTCTCTGTTGATGATACATGATTGACGGGAATGGATTAGAACCAGATTTAAAGCTTTTACAGTTTGGCCGTAGTCAACGGCCCTTGTCGGTCCCTTAAAGCTTCTTGTAGAGAATCCTGCTCGACCATTTTATTGTTACCACAATGTTTATTTCTGCTGTGTATTCAATTAAACATTTTCACTGTTATTTAAACTTCAAGGTTGATATTTTCAGACATTTTTACTTGGTTTTACGGATGGGTTTTCAACGGGTTTTTCGAAAGTAAATCTAAGCAATAACCACAATTTCAATAAATTCAAATTCAAACCTGTTGTTAGTATTCTTTATATTCACTCTTTTGTAAAAGCTGTTAGTAAATTAAACCCACGGATGTATATTAAAGTGAGGCATTTTCGACATTAACAACATATTTGCATCATGCATCTTGACAGAATTTGGTGACATGTAATTCAACAAAACATGAACAAATCTTGAATCTCCCTGAAACAAAACATGTTTAGGGTATCAATATGTTGGAGTAACGGAGCAGTTCAACGAACAGTTCGATGTTGGATACAAATCTTAATTCCTTAAGTTGGATCGGGCGGGGTCTAACGAGTCGGAAAGACATTCTTCCAACAAAATCAACTCTTTATGGGATTTAAAAGGTGTAGAAACGAGTTGAGTGAAAAAACAGTCAACTTGACATGCTCTAAAGCTCTGCGGCACCACCAGCTTAATAACTCAGTAGGAAATAGGATTCGCTTAATAAATTAATTTAAGATGTCGTCATCATTTGCAAGATTTGTTTGGTTATTTATTGTTTAATTATTTTTGTTTGTTTGCCTTGTTTTCTGGGTTGTTTCTTTCGTGGGCTTTTTAAAATTTGGTGATATTGTTTGCAACACAAAAATGTTTTTATCAGCATTCATTTCTCTTTTGAGGTGTAGTTTTGATCAGCGGTTGCTGACTCTTCTGCTCAGATGCTCGTCACGATATGGCTGAAATATTGCCGATGTGACGTAAAGCTTTAACTCACTCACTCACTCTGCTCAGATGCTGTGGCTTAATGGTCGTTATTGCGACGGACACATTGCGGAACATCAGGAACATGTGCATCAGGAAAAATGTTGACAGTCCTCTTTATTGTGATTTAAGCGATACATACCAGTGTCGTTTGAAACTACTTTCGCTTTTCGTTAACATGTGTGAAGAGACGAGACGTGTCTCGGCTCCAACCAAACGAGACAAAGACACGTGTCTACTTCTATCCATTGAGCATCAATTTCCTGTAGTATTTACATATTAACTTAGGTTTTCTCAACATCTCCACAACAGTCAAGCAGAGAAGTAAAGATGGCACAAGTTATGGGACACAGACGTGAACCAGCTAAAAGAAGGCGATACATCGCTGTGGAATAAAGTCATGGAAGACAGAATCTGGAGATTTCTGCCATGGAGTACACGGATTCCGTTGCGAACTTGCTGGGCGTGTGGGATAAACTTTATGTATATGAAATCTTTGTTTTTTAACTATTCACTTGTGAATAAAACACTGCTGACTACCAACCCCTATCTTATTTACCTTTACACCCCTACTTGATAAATAGCGAACCGCTCTGTTTGAAACTGTTAATCTCCAGTGACTGATCCGTCGAATGTGCTTGAATTTACAGTGCTGATCGGTCGAAAACTATTTTCTCATTCTTACCTATATATTCCAGCCAT
The DNA here is from genome assembly GCF_023055435.1 of Haliotis rufescens. Lineage (NCBI taxonomy): Eukaryota > Metazoa > Mollusca > Gastropoda > Lepetellida > Haliotidae > Haliotis > Haliotis rufescens. The sequence continues at coordinate 61,956,909 of NW_025964112.1, read as the reverse complement.
GCCGTCCACATTAATAACATATCAACACAAGATGCGTATCGCCATGACTATGTTCTATATCTACGGAAATGACTTTCATGTTAAATGTAAAGCCTTTATCTAAAACTTAATTTGATTTCTGCCAGTTTGTTTTAATAAAGAAGCCACGGCGACAGTTGTGACACCTGCACCGCCCATCGTAGTCGGGGACGTCGTCAGCTGTCCATGGTGTCACTGCAGTTGCTACGCCTGACGTCCCAAGGGTCATTATGATGTCCACGCCAAATGGTCATCCCCACATCCCCCATTCAGGGGCAACTCGCCGTGAGATTTACACCGCAACTGAACATGGACACAGCAATCCAATCTTCATTCGTTCAATAGCCAAATGACGAGGCTCTAGAGGCATGGTCCTTGCACAAATCTCAGCACAGAATAAATTACTGACTGTCTAGAATCAGGTGATAAGTCAAGTCTAATTTCTGGTAATTTATTTCAAAAGTATCCATATGATTTATAACTGATCCAAGAATATAAAACAATATTATGTACTCTTATTTGATATTTAGTGTGGTCTAAAACAACCCTTAATTAATATATATTTATTATTTGTGATGAAGATATTCTAAGGTGAAACAAAAAGAATGACGTGAAAAGTTATTGTAATAATAAATATTTATAAAAAAACCCATTAAATTGCATACCTTATTCTTGTCGATAATTGGACGACAACAATGAAGACACAAAGTGTTACAAGGCGAACTTGACAGCTCAAACCCCGCATAAAGAGCCCCACTAGTGCAACTGCATCGCCGATAGGGCAATCACGCTAGCCAATACAAAACCTCGGAAAACAAGCTACAGATTTCCTCAATAAAGGATTGGTTATTTATAAATAGTAACACACAATGGGGTGGTTTTCTTAGGGAGGATTAGGTGTCGCGATTATGCAAATACGAAATTAGGATATGATTAGTCACATGAGTGCTCCTGGCGAGTAGAATGGACCAATAACAAGGGGAGGTCACTCGGGTCAGCGCTCTGTCCACATGGGATCAATTGTGGCGCTTCTCCAACTCGCTTGTGTTTATTACAATTCCACACAGGTTTTTAATTACAACTAACATAACTACATACAGAGGAGAGCGTCGGTTATGTCGCCATTGTTATAACTTTAAGCAATTAAAAATAAAAAAAGGAATGAAAGTGAGGCGCTATACAGCTGACCACCGTATGAAGAAAGCTTCCATGATCGCTATGCCAGTCTTTCTTATTGTAATAAGGTGTAGTGTATAACGGTATACACAATATAAATGTGTCTTCTAATATTCCTACATAAAAACAACAACAAAAAACAATTGTGGATCATTTCATTTTAATTTTCTACATGAAAGTTCGAAAGTAATAATTACATTCCAAATTATTTTTGTGCTTAAAATCAACATCACAATCTGTACCACAATTAAGACTGACTGCTATCTATGGTCATCGCTCCTGTCCCTTCGCCCCTTCGTCCCTACTGAGTGGAAGTCTCCCACTTGAACTTAGAGACTTTAAACTAATCTCTTCCAGTAAGTCTATATTGACCGAACTGAACTATCATATACTGGTGGAAACGAATAAGGGAACAGTGAAAGGTATAGGGAAATAAGCAGTACTTTCAGTTCATTTGAAATATCGCGACTACAAATTCAACATATGTCAGAATCGAATGTTGAGATGTGTTTGTGTGCATTGTTTCCAACGCGTATTTGGTAGACAAGGATGGGAACCAATGATAGCATATAATTTTACTGACTAAAACTAAATGTTCCCTTATTCATGTTCATCAGTCTACATTGCGCGATGAGTTTTGCGCACACAAATGGAGGATTATTATGTATAGATTAAAATAAATGCAGCAAAGAGGGTTTGGATGATCCTTGCACAGTCATGCTGGTTAGGCTCATCATCAGCTCAGGGCCCTTGCCCCCTCTACACGCAGCCAAGACACCCAGAACTTTTCGGAGAATGTGAAGATTCCCCAACACTACAGCCTTCTGCATTACCCAGTTTGTCAGAAGGGCTGTATTCCAGGCAGCAAACCCGGGTACTCTCCCAATGTCAGTCAACAGATTGGGAGGCACCACACCTAAGGCATCGAGAACAATGGGGTGTCTGACAACTTGGTACTTGGGATGCAAGCGTGACATTTCGAAAGTGAGGTTCGCATATTGGCCATTTTCTGCCTGAATCTTGTCAATCACATTAGTGTCAAAAGGGCACAGAAATTTCAATGATATAAATTATTTCAATGGATTTATCAAAAAGGAAAAGATCTGGTTTGTTGGCCGGAATACGCCTGAGGCTGTATACGGGCCTATTCCAAAGAATTTTGTATTTATCTCTTTCAATGACGCCCTCTACATATTCTTGGTCGTACCATGGATAGACCTCTGTGTCAAAACCTCAAGCATGGATGAAAGGATCGAGCCACTCCATCATGTCGCTTAAGATATAGTGTTTGTGGCAAAGCTGGCATCCACTGACAATTTGTTGGACAGTCTCATTAAATTCATTGCAAAATCTATGTTTCATATTTACATTTTGATGCAAAAATCACACTTTGAGTTTCGATTGGGAAATGACTGGTCCTGAGCAGCAAACAGAAAGCCTTTTGTTTCGCTTTTCAGGCCAGCCGATTTCATCCAAGCGAATGACTCTGCCGGGTTGCTGATCCTCTAAACACACTGCACATATATTCGATGCAGTGGTCGTCCAGATAGCCTCTTCTTAAAAAGGTGAGTCTGGGCTAATTTGATATGGCACTTCGCCTGGTTGACACTCATTTCTGTACCGTCCGGCAGAGTAGAACCATCAACAAAATCAACACTGCCATTGAGATTGTGTCCCACATCATTGGCTTGTTTAAGGAAACTGGAACACCTTGTTTTCATCGTGAGTCTTAACGTGCTTCACAAGAAGGTCATCATACAAATAAATCATCATCATTATTATTATTATTATTATCATTATTATTATTATTATTAGTAGTAGTAGTAGTAGTAGTAGTAGTATAGTCGTAACAGAAATAACAAGGGTACATCGGCACATGGCCAAACCTATTTGCTTAATATTATACAGACAGACAGACAGACAGACAGATTTATTTGTATAAGGCCATTTGACCCATTGTACAAAATACATTTACATTTTATTTATCTAAGAGTTACCTAATTGATACTTTTTTGTGTGTGTGTGTGTGTGTGTGTTGAGAACACGTACATTAGAAATTTTGCAAAATTTATCATTGCATCGTTGTTGGATATTTGACAGAGTCTTTCTAAACAAAAATAGTTGTGATTAACTGTCTTTGGGATATACATTTCCCGCCGACTTGCATAAAGAGGACAGTTGTATATAACATGAAGTTCATCCTCAATTACATGACAGTGCTTACATAAGACGGCATCCTCCTCAATATTAGCAACACCCCTACGTATAAGTTGAATACCAAGAGTATTCTGTCCACATCTAAATTTGGTTATTAGCCTTCTATATTCACAATGCTTAATATTTGATAAATATTTTTCACAAACGATATTAGATTTATGCAGTTTATAGAATGAGAGGGTCTTGCTGCCTAGAGATGCATGCCAATCTTGAAAAGAACAATCTTTAACTCTTTCGCTGAACATATGTACAAATAATTCTGCATTGCCAACGCCTTGTGCAGCCCATACATCCCCAAAACCAAAATGACTTAGCAGAAGTCTGATATGCGATGCCCAGTTAGGACGTTTTCTATCAGCAATGGATAATAACATTTTATAACACTGGTATGGGTATCTGTTAGGACTCATTTGCAAAATCTTAAACCAATATTTAATGCATTTTACATAATAAATAGTATGAAGTGGATACCTACCACATTCACCATAGGCTACTGCATTTGCAGTCCTGTAGCCCGTGTGGAGTAAAAATTTACAAAATTTGCGGTGAACAATTTCAATCGTATTCCATTTTTGGTATCCCCAAATCTCAGCACCATACATTAATATCGGGACAATTTTTTTATCAAATATAAAGAATGCTTCCGTAACCGAAATGTCATAACGTCTTATTAACGATTTAACTGACCAAAGTGCTTTGCTTGCTTGCTCACATAGAGTTTTACAGGCCTTAGTCCAAATTAATTTGGGAGTGAAAACAAGTCCCAAATATTTATAGGCGTTAACCGTATTCATACGTTCACCGTTATAATACCATTTCTCATTTTTTGACAAGGGTCAAAATATTATAATGGTTATAGAACATCAATTAAGTCCCAAACAAAAGCAAATGTTTTAAATACAAGAGTGTCAACGTTACGTCACACACAAAACTTCCACTTTCACGGGGTTTACAGTACTCCTCGCCTACAGATCGATGTGGTAATTGACCCGTCTAATCGGTTGTCCATTGCAAAGACGCTGTCCATTCGCTCAATAGGGACTAATAGCCGTATTCTTGTAATACGTCTTTAATAGGGTATTGATTGCATGATCAAAGAGACATATTTTGATCAATTACAAAATGACGGCTGCGGCATGTTTGAAAACACAGACTTGAGGTGCGAGAACCGTTTGTTGACAAACGCGCTGGTATTATGAGGTTTTAGGAGATTAGGAGAGAATTGATTGGTTTTAACGTAAGGGGAATAGCGATCAACGCATGTGCTCCTTCTGCTTCACTGGTCATGATTTTGAGAAGGGTTTCGACAGTATGAATAGTAAGGTTCAAAGCAGAATGCAATGCATTGCGTTCAAGTGGTATATATTTGACTTTGTTTTATTTTCAGAAAGCGATTAGGGTGTGTAGAGGACTGGGGCTATATACAGGACGGATTCGGGTGTGTAGAGGACTGGGGCTATATACAGGACGGAGTCGGGTGTGTAGAGGACTGGGGCTATATACAGGACGGAGTCGGATGTGTAGAGGACTGGGGCTATATACAGGACGGAGTCGGGTGTGTAGAGGACTGGGGCTATATACAGGACGGAGTCAGGTGTGTAGAGGACTGGGGCTATATACAGGACGGAGTCGGGCGTGTAGAGGACTGGGGCTATATACAGGACGGAGTCGGGTGTGTAGAGGACTGGGGCTATATACAGGACGAAGTCGGGTGTGTAGAGGACTGGGGCTATATACAGGTCGGGAATCGGGTGTATACAAGACGGGAGTCGGGTGTGTATAGGTCTGGGGCTGTATTCAGGACACATACAATGTATATTATTTGCATTTTTTATTCTATGATTAAATAGATCGGAGTTATACCAACCTTGTACATAATAACGCAGCGGAACACAGCAGAGGCCCGCGCACTCTGGCAGCCTCTGATTACCTACATATGGCCAACGGTAATTGCGCCATTGTGTTCCTGGTTGGATTAAATCAAGTACCACTTCAATAACAATGGCAAGAAGCATTCTATTACGACTGAGCGCGTTCCAAGTACGTGCCCTCTTTATTCTACAATTGATCAATATATCTAAGCCTCCTCCCATTCTGCCATGATGAAGGAGAAGAAGATGAAGGATAAACGTGTGGACAGTTTAATTAGAATGATGAAAACTTCAAGGATGAGATGAAATTCTGACAAAGGGCGGACCAGAATAATTACACCCCTCTGGCTATTGTCGAGCGTTCTTCAGAGAAACATGTATACTTCAATGTTGTTCTTGGGGATCAGTGTTAAAGTATAAACATTGACTTTTGACGTATTTCTTTCAGTTTCAATAATGCCACAGGGGATATGCTTGAGGTGTTTATGAAAAGGTTTGGTAACGACCGTGAAATGTGTGAAAACCATCCAGACATTTTGATATATATGACAGGAACGACATGGCCGTATTTCTGCCAAAATAATATTACAAAAAGTGATTCTGTCTATAAGATGAAACAAATTGCTTCAGCTTCTTTTGACCTACATCCTTTAAATGTTTATTTTGACACGGCTTAAACTGACTGTACATATTATTCCCTACTCCCCAGAGAGTTCCCATGTACATTTAGTTCCCGTGTACATATCGATGGCCATGTACACTAAGGTAAGATAACGGTAAAATAACGTTGACACTAACCATTAGAAACCCCGAAAATCACGCCAAATCGTGTGCAAAGGTACAGTGAAACGCAGTTATAAAGCCATTATGTCCAACAAAAGCCCACTTTTGACTATTAGTTATTATTTAGTGACATGAAATACAGGCTCAATATATACCGTACGTTTATAATCATTTAGGAAATGTATGTCCATATGAACTTTGAATATTTTTTTCTTAATATTCTGTTGATGCCATTTCTTTGAATTTTGTAAGGTTACTCAGTAATCCGGACTTCTATTTAGGGAGCATCCATTTGACTTTTACGGGTGGGGGTGGGGTAGAGCGGCGGAAACGTTTTAAATATTTACAAAATAAATAGTTTGTTGACAGTGGTGAAAAAATCCGAATATTTTTTGTGTGGAAAATACTCAAACGTCAAAATTGTTTGCTAATAGTGAAAATGAAAATGTGTGTTAATAGTACACAAATAGTTTGTTGGATACAGCTGGGACGAAAATAGATTTTGTTCTAGCGCCATCACCACCACCACCACCGACACCACCACCACCACCACCACCACCACTACCATGTGTGTGTTAAAACGTTTGAAAGTGAGTGAGTATGGTTTTACGCGCTTTTAGCAATATACCAGCAATATCACGGCGGGGGACACCACAAATGTAAAACGTGTTAAAAGAGAGAGGTGTGTATATAGATATTTCAGTGTTTACCAACCACTTTAATCAAAACCTTATTAAAAAAATGTTTGTGGCCATGAATCATCAATTATTCTTAAACTAAAGGGCAGTTTCATATCTTGGTGTTATGCAGTGGGTTTCAACATCCCTATTGCAGTCTTGTTGCTACTGTTTCATGTTTGACTTTGCACTTGAACACACACCTTCGTGTTCGATTCCTACTGCTGTCCTACCGTATGCCTATCAATAAAGAACCGCCTCCGTGGTTTAGTGGTAGAGCGTCCGCCCGGAGAGCGGAAGGTCCGAGGTTCGATCCCCGGCCGCGTCATACCAAAAGACGTTAAAAGATGGTACTTGTTGTTTCCCTGTCTGGCGCTCGGCATTAAGGGGCTAAAACAAGGACTGGTCGGCTCGGAGTCAGTATACTGTGTCTGAGTGGGGTATTCATGTTAAACCTGCGGCATGTTATCTCAGTGAGCTAGCACTATAAATCGTCATCAGTCCGGACTACTACAAGCAGACACACACACACGTACATGCACGTCGCTATATAAGTGCAATAATCTTGGACGCGACGTTAAACCCCATTTCACCTCACCTCACCTATCAATAAAGAGACCATGTTTATACTGAATAACAACCACACACCCTGTACTTGCACACGACTCAAGTATTATATGAACAGTCCGTACGGATGTATCACTGACAATGTAGATATGCCAGGTGAGCTTCACTGCCGTTGACTTATGTTTAGTTATCAATGAAATATAAAACGTAAACGCCAGAGAATAACCAGTCTCGATTATCCACCGAAACAGATTACATTGGGTGTAAAAGATAAAAGTGCGGTGGATCACGAAAAGACAGTGATGACACCAGGTGTTCGCAAAAAGGGTAAGCATGTCCTGCCTTTCCAGTAGCACAAAAGAATGATCATTTGAACATTTTGGACTTCTTTGCTAGACCTTGAACACGTTGCTAAACGACTAGAGGAATGAAACCCTCCACCATGTATTTCAACCAGTGACCAGTGAAGAGAGCCAGATTTATGGATCCTCGAGATTCTGAGATTTCGTAACGTGTTCCCTGCAGTGCAGCCCTACGGCATTAATTTCCATTTATAGATAAACTTGTAAAATTATGACATATGAGGGGCTTTACAAATTGATATTCATGAAATAAAGAAAAGCCAAATGTTGCCGCACACTAAAAGATCATATCAGCGAATATAAACGCGAATTTACGATTTAAGTGGATGTTTCTGTCTAGGCTCATCCTGGAACCGCATGCAACAGTATCACACACAGTCTCGACCAATTTACAGGGAATTAGTTCCAGATAAAAGGGCGATAACTCTCAGCAGGGGGTACCAATAAAATCGGCAGGGGGCGCTGGAAAATTGTCAAGATGGCTGAACGCCTTTTAAAGTTTCCGACTGATTTATAGCGACTAGCATCTTCTGCAAGGCTTCTGCTCTGTATACCACAAATGTACGTCTCGCTTCTTGTAAAGACGAGATTGTTAGCCAGACGAACGCTAATCACTATGTATTGTTGACGTTTATGTCAAATAATTCCGCACTGACCATGGTGGTCCTATAAAATTATCATTATAGTGAATGATATGTCTGTAGTCTGGGTCTCTATACAGCCAGTAATCCGTGTCCTCATCGATGGGTGAAGGCAACAAAATAGCTAATGGGGTCAAAGTGTTCAAGAGAAAACGCCGACTACAAACAGGGTGTAGCATCAATGTATGGTGGTTTATATACGGTGTTACTACCGGTTAAGCAGGTTGAGATGACTTTTATTAAATCCTATGAAAAATCGCCAGTTCGTTTCGATATTGCTTAGTTATGCGTGTTTCTTTCCCTATGCATGTGTCGGCGTTTTAGGTGTATTTAAGAGGAGGAGGATCAGCATCTATTGATAAACATGCACGTTTTGGGGAAGCATTTGGCTTTGTGATTTTTGACACCAAGAGGCACAAGCACATCGATTTAACAAGAAGGTATCTGAAAATTTGAACAGATGCATTTGAACTCCAGCATACATATGTCAAAAGGGGTCATAAACAAATCATCAAAAATCCGATAAAAAGAAATGCAATTGGCCCGAACGTCAAATATGCGCTACATTTAAGAAAAGTATAATCCCTATGAACCAGTACGACGAAACACATACTTCACCGCAAACACCAACATCACCCCCTAAACACAACCTTCACCAAAAACATCAACATCACCCCTAAACACTACCTTCAACAACAAAATCATCCCCTGAACAGTACCGTCACCGACAACAGCAACACCACCCCCTAAACACAACCTTCGCCGACAACGTCAACATCACCCCCTAAACACAACCTTCGCCGACAACGTCAACATCACCCCCTAAACACAACCGTCACCGACATCACAAACATCACCCCCTAAACACAACTTTCATTGACAACGCCAACATCACCCCCTCAACACTACCTTCACCGACAACACCAACATCACCCCCTAAACACAACCTTCACCGACAACACCAACTTCAACCCCTCAACACAACCTTCACCAAAAACACCAACATCACCCCCTAAACACTACCTTCACCGACAACACCAACATCACCCCCTAAACACTACCTTCACCGACAACACCAACATTACCCCCTAAACACTACCTTCACCGACAACGCCAACATCACCCCCTAAACACTACCTTCACCGACAACACCAACATCACCCCCTAAACACAACCTTCACCGACAACACCAACATCACCCCTAAACACTACCTTCACCGACAACACCAACATCACCCCCTAAACACTACCTTCACCGACAACACCAACATCACCCCATTAACACAGCCTTCACCGACAACACCAACATCACCCCCTGAACAAAACCTGCACCGACAACACCAACATCACCCCAAAAACACAACCTTCATTGACAACGCCAACAATACCCCTAAACACAACCTTCACCAACAACACCGACATCACCCCCTTAACACAGCCTTCAACAACAACGCCAACATTACCCCTAAATACAACCTTCACCGACAACACCAACATCACCCCCTAAACACAACCTTCACCAACAACACCGACATCACCCCCTTAACACAGCCTTCAACAACAACGCCAACATCACCCCCTTAACACAAACGTCACCGACAACGCCAACATCACCCCCTAAACACTACCTTCACCGACAACTCCAACATCACCCCCTAAACACAACCTTCACCGACAACACCAACATCACCCCAAAAACACAACCTTCACCGACAACACCAACATCACCCCCTAAACACAACCTTCACCAACATCACCCCCTTAACACAGCCTTCAACAACAACGCCAACATCACCCCTAAACACAACCGTCACCGACAACGCCAACATCACCCCCTAAACACAACCTTCACCGACAACACCAACATCACCCCCTAAACAAAACCGTCGCTGACAACACCAACATCACCCCCTAAACACAGTCTTCAACAACAACACCAACATCACCCCCCAAACACTTCCTTCACCGACAACACCAACATCACCCCTAAATACAACCTTCACCGACAACACCAACATCAACCCCTGAACACAACCTTCACCAAAAACACCAACATCAACCCCTGAACACTGCCTTCACCGACAACACCAACATCACCCCCTAAACACAACCTTCACCAAAAACACCAACTTCACCCCCTAAACACAACCTTCACCGACAACACCAACATCGACCCCTAAACACAGCCTTCAACAACAACACCAACATCACGCCCTAAACACTACCATCACCGACAACACCAACATCACCCCCTAAACACAACCTTCACCAACATCACCCCCTTAACACAGCCTTCAACAACAACGCCAACATCACCCCTAAACACAACCGTCACCGACAACGCCAACATCACCCCCTAAACACAACCTTCACCGACAACACCAACATCACCCCCTAAACACAGTCTTCAACAACAACACCGACATCACCCCTTAAACACAGCCTTCAACAACAACACCAACATCACGCCCTAAACACTACCATCACCGACAACACTATCACATCCTTCAAAACCACATCATCTACAACCACCCAACGCTATTAACACCTCCTTCACCTAAGCTGTACGTCATTGTGTTTTGAATATCCCACGTCCCATCTTGAATTAAACCTACTTTACTTTACAATACAAAGCGATGGAAGCACGTGACGTGGACGTCGTCATCAAGGTCAACCCATTTTCTCGAAGAAAGACGACCGTGTCTCGTCTGCTGGCGATTCATATCGCCGCCACCATATTAAAATGTAGTTGGATATATGGCCTGAGTCTTTGTCTTTGTAATCGATTGAACAAACCAATTTCCATCGTCACATCTTGACACGGACTACAAGTAATATCTGCTGGTGGTCTCGGCAAGTCTAACCACCCCCATCCTCACACTAACCCCCACCCCTTAGTCCCTACACAGCTGCCCCCTGTTCCCCGGGCACACGTGGCCAATAATATCCTTAATTAAGTTTTAAGTGCGGATATAATAGAGTATTTTTCTTCAGAGGTCCACTGGATCACATATCGATACTACGCTCGCTTGAGTGACATGCGCAGTGATATTAGAAAGAGCACGGATCAAGCTCTCTGGCCCATCACTCGTTTATAAATCAGGCCTGAGAACGATTTCAATAGCGTTAATCTCGACCTTTGTTAGGCGACATCTCGTTCTTGTTCCGTTTTAAATACCCCAATAAGAATCCCCATTCGTTCAATACTCTAGCTGATCCCACTTTTCAAAGAACCCAAATTTGTCTCTCCTTAATTTGCAGTGCAATGGTCTTTGACTCGCAGTGTTCTTTGGGGATTTATTTGAATAAATGATTAGGGGATTCTTCGTCACTGTTCCCCTTTGTTATTTCTTAGGATGTTGGTAAACAGCTCAGAGCTTAAGGCCCTGTTGTTATGCAGATTGTTCATATTAAAATCTTAATTGAGCTGTATAACGCCATCTCGTTATGCTGTTTCTAATCAGTTCGCTGTTTTGATTCATATCAGGACTGGACAGAAGTTAAGTGTCAATTTGTAGCCAAAGCTCCAATACGTGATGGGGAATATGATTCACACGTTGTGGGGGTTTATTAATATGGCTGCTAGGGTCCAGCTGCGTTGATGTCGTTGTCCAGCAGCACATCAGTCACAGCTCATAGAACAGTTGGAAAGGAGGCAGCCAGCAGGGCGGAATATGCAAGTGACCAGAATTCATGGTCGTGATTTTGCGGTTTCGCTTTTAATAATAATCTTAATAATGTCCTTTAAACTATACGTCCACAACAGTTGATTAATAGTGTGTGTGTGTGTGTGTGTGTGTGTGTGTGTGTGTGTGTGTGTGTGTGTGTGTGTGTGTGTGTGTGTGTGTGTGTGTGATCACAGGTTGCGTTCGTCACACGTGCATGATGTGGTCGGTACAGACACTATTCGTCACACGTGCATGGTGTGGTCAGTACAGACACTATTCGTCACACGTGCATGGTGTGGTCGGTACAGACACTATTCGTCACACGTGCATGAGGTGGTCAGTACAGACAGACACTATTCGTCACACGTGCATGGTGTGGTCGGTGCAGACACTAGTCGACACAGAGGAGAACAAGCATTTGTGTTCGTCACTGTCCTTAATTTTAAATTTTAAACTACACGAGAGCAGGTATTGTCTTCAAAGGGAACATATATTTACAGCGGGGTTTGCAAGGTTTAAAAATATACTTTACTTGGCAGAAACGGTCAAGGTTGAAGGAGGTGCCTATAAATACCAAGACAGCAAGTACACCTGGGACCCTTTGGGGTTGAGTGAGTGAGTGAGTATGGTTTTAAGTCGCTTTTAGCAATATTCCAGCAATATCACGACGGGGGACAGAAATGGGCTTCACGCATTGTACCCATGTGGAGAATCGAACCCGGGGCTTCGGCGTGACGAGCAAACGCCTTAACCACTAGGCTACCCCACCGGTCCTCTTGTGTTGAGAGTGTTCCTGGTAAGCAACTGGTCAAGGGTTTCCACATGGGTCACACAGATTATACCCATAATGTATACAGGTTATCACGAGAGTGCGTTTTCAGATAAAACTATCATATATAATATGAATGTTTGTTTGCTGTTGGTTATTAGCGTAATAACGTTGTAATAAGAGAGCCTTGGTGAGCTAAATACATATAGTGTGTTATTCCTAATATAGGGGCAAGACATTATACCCCTAGGTTTTAGCTTAAATTATCATAAAAAAAACAAAAAGTCGAAATATGCATGAATGCTGTTTATGAAAGAATATGTGTAAATAAACACAATACAATCAAACAGTTTTCTGTTCTTTGTGCTGACTGAAAACTCTTGTCATGTATGTTGGTGTTATTGGAGTGAAGACCGAGGATGTATATTAAGCATTATTTTGACCAATATCTGCTGATAATTTCATATAAGTCATCTCATTTTTAAAATATGGTGAAATGTATACATTTTGTTCCTGTACATTATTGTATTGTTCATCTTAAAGATGGTATTAATTATGCTTTTGTGCATGTGTATGGAATCGAAACAAATTAAAAGAATATTATGGAGTTGTAAATGCTGTCAAACAATTTTGTAAGGTAAGGAATAAAATCTTCTCGACCAACCATGCCATTCAATATATCACATCTGCTAAACCAAAATATAGGTAGTAAAGAAGTTTACAAGACTTTATCAGCACCGGAGTTTGTTAAATATCGTGGCATTGAAAAATGGGAAAGTATACTAAATAAAACATTTTGTGAAACGGATTGGCAAGAACATATATTGATGGCAAAAAGATGCACTCAAAGTGAAGATATTAGATGGTTTCAGTTTAAGATTATTCATTACATTCTAACAACTAACAAATATTTGTGTAAAATTGGATATGTTGACTCTCCTTTGTCTACTTTCTGTAAAAGTCAACCTGAAACTATAAACCATATGTTATATGAGTGTGAACATGTAGGACAAATTTGGGAGAAACTGTACATTTGGATAAAAACCGTTGTGGAAGGAACCATTGATTTGAGCAGATAAAATGTTTTGTTTGGATTTCAAGGCAAACATAACAACCATTTGAATATTGTACTTTTAATAACAAAACAAGTAATATACAGACAATGTAGGAACAGATTAATGCCACATTTTCAACACATACAGCATAAGATAATTAGTTATGACAATGCTACTAAGATAATGTCATTTACAAATTGTAACTATGCAAACTTTTTTAGTTTCTGGTCTTCCTTCCACGCTTTGTTTAAAAACCAGTGTGTAATACACACTGATACAGCACGTTGACTTTATAGGCAAGAATTTATACGTATGAAAAGCTGTACACTTTGTACAATTTTATTAGCAGGACATGTATATACACGTATATATGTTGTACCTGCTGAGATGAATAAAGAAGGAAAAAGAAATAATTGATAAGACAAGGAAAATATTACTCATTATTGTAATGTTGAATTTGAATCATAACATTTGCTGAAAACGTTACATATTATAAATAATTTTAAAAGTGACCCGCGCAGTAATTATAGAAAGGGTTCAATCCTAATTTTTAATCTCGTAGATACATGAAATATGGCATATATACGATATATATAATTCTGTTTACATATACATTTATACACAAGTGAATGTATAAGGTAGTGATGCCAGAAAATGCTTGAATGTGATATGCAGAGAAAAAACACATAAACGCTTTCACAGACAATCAGCCTGGGTCTCATATGGACTATAAGGTGTATGCCAATGTAGGACCCTGTTGGAACCCTCTTGGACGAATCCGAACGGGGCCCAGAAGGGCTACCCATCTAGGACCCATTTCCCAGCCCCCATTAACCCCAAGTGGGGCCCAGGTGTAAATGTTGAGGGGTGGAATCTCGAGTCCAAACATCATTCATACAAACATATGTGTGTGATGGGAGTAAATTAATAATTTACAGGGAAAGTTTCCTGGCAACATTCGTGATGGGCAAAGTTTTTTATAACAACTATTTAAAGTCCTCTCTTATGGAAGGTTAGACGTGGTCGCTAAATAACGAGCTGTTTTGACCAATTCGTCGCTTTGAAGCCGTGTAGTCTATCAGGGATGATGGTCGAGGTAAACCTATGATGGGCCGCAATTAAGTCAGTCTGAGATTTAATTACTCAATCTAATTTACAATTAAGTTATCGTCAAAAGCGGTCCCCTCAAAACCTGAAAATTAACCAATGTGAATATTAAATGATAAAAATCGGAGCTGAAGTCCAGACTAGAAGGCTAGCACGTTGATAAAAATCGTGAAAAGTCACACTTTCCACGCCCGCCACACTCCACTTATTTCCCGCTTACAGAACGAGCGGGAAAAGGGTCGCGCAAGGTTTTTGAAAATTTTAATTCGTCTAACGACTTTAAGAAATCCGATCTCTCTTTGGGGAATCTGGCAGCCCTGACTTAGTGACAGTAATTTCCTACGGATCTGATCAACACACCGGGGTAGCACGTTTTCTCCTGGCCTCGCGACACGAGATCTGGCGCGAGACGGAAATGAGGAAGTCACGTGACACACTGTCGAATTAAACGCGACTTGGAGATGATTAGCTTTGGTAGTGTTTCTAGTAAATAACCTTGAAGTTCAATTTGAGAATATTGGTTAATTTTAGGCTAATTACCAGGTCTTGTGAGACTGTGAACCTATTATACCAGAAAGGTTTATTTTGAATTTTATTTTAATTCAATCACTATGAAGAACGTTGATATCTGAATTAATTCATATTTTCCTGCAAGTTAAGCTGTTGTTAGGTTTGAATGGTTTTGCTTTGTTCAACTAAATACGTTGGATTCTTGAATTGTTATCTGAATCTTCATGATTTAATCAGGATAATTTTGTTTTATAGTGAAGGAATTATCTCACTATCACAGAGAGATTCTCTGCATGATGCTTACACAGAATGTTTCCCTATGAATAATGATAACGAAACCTACGATAGAAGCCAATGAGGAGTAGTATTTCAAATGCCGGATATTATTTAATGCGACTTGATACCTAGAACTTCTTTAATTCAGTTAAAATGACAACAATAAAAGCGTTAATCCTTCATAGTCACACAAATTATTGACTTTAATTTTAAGAACAAATAAAGCTTAAGCGAGAGTGACGTATAGTCAGTCCAATATTGAAAATGATAGTTGTAAAATATTGACAAACCCATACGTGAATGTCGCGGGTCAGCCTCGGCTCGGCTCTGTTTCTAAATGTCACGAAATATAAAGATCAGATAAAAAAAATATTTGGCTTTTATTGATGGCGGACTCTTTTATAATCACTGGATAATCGAGATAATACGTCCCAGCGGTGTCTTTGATGTCTGTAATTGTGGAGCGATTGGTGGAGGAAGTTGAAGCGCCCTCTACTGGGGGAGGAGCGGACAATATTAAGGATGGAACACACCCCTCGCCATGGTGTCATTTGGCCAGCAGTATTGACGGGCATCGCTAATGATATTTTATACCTCGTTAAGAGCGAAACATATTATTTCCAAAATGGAATCATATGGAATCAGCTGTGGGTATGATTAACCCGTTCAGTGTAGGGCATGTCAATGTTCCCCATGGGAAAAAAGACTAATTCCATATAAGGCTTGCATATCGAACACTGGTGATCTCTAGCGTCCATTTTGTGACACTTTATTGCCGATATAGCAGGTGGCAAATTTACATTTTTGCCACAGACCTTTGATTTTTTTACCTTAGCGTAAATTGTTATTGGGCATTTGTGGCTAATTCTGCCAAACGGTGGTTTAATGAGCGCTGACAACCGATGCAAGTTCACGCGTTGTTGCTATCTGTCTGGGCCAATCAGCGTTATTGATGATTTACGATAAAAGGGTGGGGAAAGGTAAACTGACGGTGTGCGGCCCATTGTGTTGAGTGGTCTGATGGTGGTCAAAATAGGGGTGAGGGAATTGGAGAGTGGGGTGGTGGCGTTGTACTGTGATGGTGTGTGGCCCACTGTGTTGAGTGAACCGATGGGAACCTGGATGGGCAAGAAGGGTTGGAAGTGGGCCCACTCTGTTGTGCAATCTGATGGTGGTGGAATTGAAGGGCGTGTGGTGTGGTGTGGTGTGGTGGTTGTACTGTGACGGTGTATGACCGAATGTGTTGAGTGTTCTGATGGTGTAGAAAATATCAAAAGAACATATGTTATCGAACTTCTGCCAGATGGAATTCGAAGGCTGTGATTGGCTACTTCGTGGTGATGATCTGAGGTCAGATTCAGACGGACTACTTTCTTGATTGCAATTCATTGAAACGTTTCTACGACTTTGTCGAAGCTTTGTGGATTTAATGTGTTTGATAAATGTTCCTTGGTCTTATCTAGATCTTATCGCCTTCATAACCCACAGATATAACTGATGAGGGTCACACTAGGTATCAGCATTGAACAGTAAACCGGATGACGTCACTCGTTAACGCTGTGTTATGTATCAATGCGCCACTGAATGAGAATAAACAACACATGCATCGATTCGATGCTACATGGTGCGACGTTAGGGTGTGTAAGAAACAGATTACTGCACTCGTGCCTGCCAGATACTGGCATGTTTTTCACAACTCGTCTCAAAAGGTCTAACTTACTTTCGCTCGTTCAGATAACATAGAAAGTCCACTCATTTTGTGAAAATAATATCTGACGAGAAGGAATGTATTATTCTCCATTTATCACCCAAAACTGGCTTCCAAGGGAGATATCGCTTCTGTGGGGAAAAATAAATTGCATTACAATGCTTTAAAGACCATTGTGACATCGTCGGTTACCATGACGTCACAGTCAAATGACATCACTAATCTCTCGGCCACTAAAGCTGGTAGCTGTACGTTTTACACACACTACACTGATTACAAACTGAATCGTTTAGCGACTCAGTTGGTATTATTTGATAAAAAAGGACACTTTAGTGAGATTCTCTGTGTGTATGGAAAACTGGGGTCAGCTGGGTCATCTTAGCCTAATTCCGTAAATGGGTCCATCCAATGCCAAATTCACTGTCCGCCTAATAGATATCATGCCGTCGGTAGAACTAAGCTATTATTCAAGTGCTCATAAAGAATGTCCCAAAATAGATCTGAAAAAAATATTTGGAAACTTGTTTTTAAATACGTTAAGAGCACTTTGACAACGTCTTTGAGACACCGTTAGTCGTATAGGAATATAAGCATCAGTTTCTATGCTTAGACCCAGGGCTGTTTCAGTTTGGCCGTACCTCTTCCTTAAAATGTGTTGACCTTTTGTCAGCATAGCTGAATAAAATGAGCTCAATTTTATTACAACACTGTCTGCCCCTATCTCAGCATTGTGTCCACCGCTCACACTATTGGACCAGCTCTCCTCACAAAGCCCCGTTAGGTTTGTTTGAGCAAAATTACCGCTGAAGAAGTTGAAGAGGGCGAAAGGGAAGCACACACTTCGTCAAAATTGCATTTTCAGCTAAACCACAATCCTTGGCGTAAATTTAATATGGGGTTCAAGAAAAACATTGTATTAAAGCCATCGCTCTTGGGCCCTTTGACAGTCGACAATGGTTTCAATATTCCAGCTAGGGTAAGTCGCATATCGCTAAATTACCGCTGGGGGTGCTTTCGTTGTCTCTCCGTGTTGTTGACTTAGCCTCGGGAGTCTTTGTAGGGCTGCGCAGTTGAGCAAAGCTATCTTATGTTGGTAGTATTTTCCTAACGCATTGTAATTACTGTTGGTCGTCGCGGGATCAATGGCGCTCCGTACTCGCCCCTTTCTGTAAACAGTTAACACATGTAACCAAGTTTTCGCTAGCTCCTTGCTAAGAATATTTCCGGTTTTCTGACTTAATAGACATCCGTCTCGAGACTGCGGCAGCGGAATTGGTTTAAAGAGGAACCTCGCTGAGCCTAAAATCTGAATATCTAGGTGGTTAGCGATCGGGATGGGGATCGAGAGGGTGATGAGTAGTAGATGGCTTAACTGTGAGATTGGGGTGGGGGGATAGCGATTACATGAATAATATAACATTGACCAATGGAGGCACTTGGGTAAGCAACAGTATACGAGGATTCTATGCATGAAGGTAGGGTGTTAATGACCATTGCAAGGCGTTCTGTCAAGGATGCTACCATCATATTGATTTATGCAGTAAAAACAAATGTTATGATGTAACAACATGGGGATAAACGTTCCATTTAATTGAAATGATTACACGTCGCACACGGGCGGGCGCGGCAAGGCCAGACGTGATTCATCTGCGCAGATTATAGAATGTAGATACCGTTATGATAAGGATACATTTATGTGAGCATTCGACAGTGTGGACTTCATGCGGGCCTTGACCATGTAATCGCTATATATTTATACACTCCCCAAAGGCTTGTATTTACATATTTACACTACTTCCGGGACTCGCAAACCAATATCAGTCCATCATCCTATTAGTCTGCGGGCCACAGGACCAAGCAAATATACTTTCTCCTGATCAGAAGACGTGTCCTGGTTCGTATCCCCCTCTGTCGCTTCCATGGTGTTCTGGGTCCAGCAGTTGTCTTGTATTGAGTGGAGCTTGGTACACACGGCGGTCCAGCAGTTGTCTCGTATTGAGTGGAGCTTGGTACACACGGCGGTCCAGCAGTTGTCTCGTATTGAGTGGAGCTTGGTACACACGGCGGTCCAGCAGTTGTCTCGTATTGAGTGGAGCTTGGTACACACGGCGGTCCAGCAGTTGTCTTGTATTGAGTTGAGCTTGGTACACACGGCGGTCCAGCAGTTGTCTTGTATTGAGTGGACCTTGGTACACACGGCGGTCCAGCAGTTGTCTCGTATTGAGTGGAGCTTGGTACACACGGCGGTCCAGCAGTTGTCTCGTATTGAGTGGAGCTTGGTACACACGGCGGTCCAGCAGTTGTCTCGTATTGAGTGGAGCTTGGTACACACGGCGGTCCAGCAGTTGTCTCGTATTGAGTGGAGCTTGGTACACACGGCGGTCCAGCAGTTGTCTCGTATTGACTGGAGCTTGGTACACACGGCGGTCCAGCAGTTGTCTCGAATTGAGTGGAGCTTGGTACACACGGCGGTCCAGCAGTTGTCTCGTATTGAGTGGAGCTTGGTACACACGGCAACGTGGACGGGTACAGTTGACCGTCAAATGTTTCTGGTCAGGAATAGTCATACGCCATCGGGATATCGCCACAGCCCAGCTTAGCGGAGTTGAATTGGGACAATATTGACTGGAGAAATTGTTTAAGCACTCAAATAATCAGAGTGAGATATTTTTTTTCGATTTTCAATAGCTTGTCTGCTATTATAAACACCATGAAGTTTGTATCAGTTTCTTTATGCCTGAATTTCATATGAATTTCATATTTGTAATTGCCACCAATCCTTGCACACGTATTCATGAATAAAGAACACAATTATACAACGTTGGTTCATAGAACAAAATGATACAATGTTGGTTCATGATACAAGATGCTACAATGCCTCTTCGTGGTACAAGATGCTGCAATGTTGGTTCATGGAACAAGATGATACAATGTTGGTTCATAGAACAAAATGATACAATGTTGGTTCATGATACAAGATGCTACAATGTTGGTTCATGGTACAAGGTGATACAATGTTGGTTCATGGAACAAGATGATACAATGTTGGTTCATGGTACAAGGTGATACAATGTTGGTTCTTGGTACAAGATGGTACAATGTTGGTTCATGGTAGAAGATCATACCATGCTTCTTCGTGATACAAGATGATACACTGTTGGTTCATGGTACAAGATGATACAGCATTCTTTGGTACAAGATGATACAGTTTTCGTGGTACAAGATGATACAGTGTAAATGACACAAGATGATACACTGTTGCTTCATGGTACAAGATGTTAAAGTGTTCGTGGTACAAGATGATACACTGTTGGTTCATGGTACAAGATGATACAGTGTTCCTGGCACAAGATGATACGGTATTCCTGGTACAACATGATACAGTGTTCATGATACAAGATGATACGGTGTACCTGGGACAAAATGATACAGTGTTCCTGGTACAAGACGATACGGTGTTCCTGGTACAATATGATACGGTGTGCATGGTGCAAGATGATACACTGTTGGTTCCTGGTGCAAGATGCTACACTGTTGGTTCATGGTACAAGATGATACGGTGTTCATGGTACAAGATGATACAGTGTTCATGGTACAAGATGATACGGTGTTCATGGTACAAGATGATACGGTGTTCATGGTGCAAGATGATACAGTGTTCCTGGTACAAGATGATACGGTGTTCATGATACAAGATGATACGGTGTACCTGGGACAAAATGATACAGTGTTCCTGGTACAAGACGATACGGTGTTCCTGGTACAAGATGATACGGTGTTCATGGTACAAGATGATACAGTGTTCATGGTACAAGATGATACGGTGTTCATGGTACAAGATGATACGGTGTTCATGGTGCAAGATGATACAGTGTTCCTGGTACAAGATGATACGGTGTTCATGATACAAGATGATACGGTGTACCTGGGACAAAATGATACAGTGTTCCTGGTACAAGACGATACGGTGTTCCTGGTACAAGATGATACGGTGTTCATGGTGCAAGATGATACACTGTTGGTTCCTGGTGCAAGATGCTACACTGTTGGTTCATGGTACAATATGATACGGTGTTCATGGTACACGATGATACAGTGTTCATGGTCCAAGATAATACAATGTCGGTTTATGATGGTACAAGATGATACGGTGTCCATGGTACAAAATGATACAGTGTTCATGGTCCAAGATGATACAATGTCGGTTTATGGTGGTACAAGATGATACGGTGTTCATAGTACAAGATGATACAGTGTTCATGGTACAAGATGATACACTATTGGATCATGGTGGTACAAGATGATACGGTGTTCATGGTACAAGATGATACACTGTTGGTTCATGGTGGTACAAGATGATACGATGTTCCTGGTACAAGATGATACAGTGTTCATGGTACAAGATGATACAGTGTTCATGGTACAAGATGATACGGTGTTCATGGTACAAGATGATACAGTGTTCATGGTACAAGATGATACACTGTTGGTTCATGGTGGTACAAGATGATACGGTGTTCATAGTACAAGATGATACGGTGTTCATGGTTTCAGCAGGGAGTTGCAGCATGGACCAGTCAGTGTGTAAATACAGCTGATAATAACAGAATTAACTTCAATCATAAAACTAAGATGGTGTTTGAACATAAACACGAAGCAACGTATTGGAGTCACGTCAAGTCACATCCGAACGAGATCATAGCGAGTTCCTAGGGCAATTCGCTCCCCTTCCCAAATGACATTAGATTATGGAGTCACACTGTGGGATTCGACAAAGCTTGGAGACAGCCATCGGAACACGTACGGGATCAGATATTGGCAATTTCCTCTTTGGATATAAACACCGATGTACACAGCCAGCACTGTGCCACGGTGCTCCACTCCCATGCATAGATCACGCTGCCCGTGACGTGGCGTCCAACCAACGGTGTCCAATCAGCTGACGTGTATCCCTCCTTACTGTGTCGACTTCTTAACTGAATAAACCGTGATGGGGATGGTGGGACTTTGGGTATTCATCTTACACGGATTTTCAAAATTGAAAAATTTGACATGTCCATATGAATTTCAATTACATAATGGACTTAACTTGTAGGATGCTTGGCACTAAAGTAATTGAGTGTTACCGCTCTCATAGTTTATACAGGGGGAAATTGCTTTTTCACATTTTATAAAAATACTCAATTTGTTCTGACAATGACTTTTGAAACATTGCTTTCAGAGGCGGTTTCGTTTTTGTTCAGTGTAAGAGGTCGATTTCCGGCTGTCATTTATCTATGTTTGTCCTAAAAAAGAAATTAAATACTTTCCCAGGATGCTGATGCTGATGCGGGTGGCGCCTTAAAGCCATGGCCTTAGTGAGGCCCAGTGTAGGACAATATAACTAGGAAGAAATGGTCAGCGCTTTAAAGAACCATAGTCACTGAACACTTTCTGTATGGGTAATACTTTATCGGTAATACGTTTAATCAATATTGGGGGCTTTCCTACAAATATGATCGGACCAGGTAATTCACGTGGCAGCTGAATGTTTCCGAAAACAACAAAAGACGAACCGCCGAGCCATAACCGAGCTAAGCCACTGATATCCCCACCCCCAGGGTAAAACATTAGGGGGTCGGGCGGGCCCGTGGGTGTCTGATTCCTCGTCATGATAGGACCAATGCGCCGTATCTCTTTGATGAGACATTATTTCCCGGCTTGAAGCTTTGATCTAAAGAGAAATATCCCTACTTTTACCACATTCAACTGTATATCGAAAGAAGGTCCTTTTTAAGACAAGGTTTTTTTTAGCGTGAGGGGCACTAGGTAATGGAGGATGGGACATCAAGGGGACTAACTAATGTCTGTTTGTCTTGATTGTACTGATTGAATGTTTCAGACGTCGATTAAAGCATAGGTCAAGTATCCAGGCGTTGCACGTGCATTTCTTGCATACATAGCTTTTACTTGCGTGTGCCTTGTATTATACCACATCAACACTGTCAGTACGTGTGTGCGTGCGTGTGTATTTGTTGTTTATCCCCGCACTCAGCAATATTCCATCTATATGACGGCGAACTATAAATAATCACGTCTAGACCAGACAATCCAGTGATTGATATTGTGGGCATCGTTTTATGGAGTTGGGGTACGATGACAGACATCAACCAAATCAGCGAGCCTGACCACCCGATCCCACTAGTCGCCTCTTACGACAAGTATAGTCGCCTTTTTGGGCTAGCTTTGGTTGCTGAAGACCTATTTTAATCTGGATCTTCACGGGTATTATGGAGTGTTCACAGATGTTGTTGAAGACGTGTGATTTATATAATGACAGTATCTTCCCGGGTAACGACCAGCATAGGTTGTTAGGGATCAATTCTAACCCGGAATCCCCACCGGGTCATCAACACTGTAAACGGGCAGAATGGCATTCTGTAATTTTAAATACTCAAGGATTACTACATCTTCCCGAGGCAAGGGAGTTAACTGACTTTAAAAGTCCAGTTTCTACCCAGATTCTACCTCTCGTGTCACTTGAATTTTGCTTTAAACAAAATGGCGGCGCCCAGTCAAGACGATCTGATCGATAATCAACATCTATATTGTGATAAAACGGGTCTTACATCGCAAAGTCCATCAAATCACGTGAGCATCTGAATTGAAAACATGAAAAGATTAGGATAATATCCGTTGACAACGAGTTGGCGGTGCACGTGTTTTTTAAATCCTGCAATCGACCGAACCGGAAAGTTTACAAACCGTATTTCGATTTCGTTGCGCGATTTCGATTGGACTATGCATAGACTCGTTAGTCGAGCCAAACTGTAACTCCATAAATCCAGCCTAGTTCGGCAAGAGTGGAAACTGGACTTTTGTAGTCAGTTAATTCCCTTGCCTCGGGAAGATGGGATTACTATTGACTGTTAGTTTTCTGTAATGACGTCCTGACCACTGTCTGTGATTCCTCAACTAGTTTCAGATATATATCACGTGATGACAACGTTTAACATGATTGATCGTTCGACAGCTGTTGACTTTTTGTCCAAATAAACCCATTGTACTTCTATATGGGCAGAACACCACAGTGTATCGAATAGATTACCGATATGTACTGCTTGTTAGTTTAAACTATTGCAGATCACATCAATATATGCGGCCACCAGTCGTTAATGCATGTAATGTCTTCGCTGTCATGCATTAAAAGGGCTACATATAACACAGTGGTCCAAGGGGCAACGACTCTAAGTGCAGAGTTGCATCCCTTAACTAGGATCCGCAGATAATCGGTTCTAATCCCACATTCCATGCACGTATGGTATTCTCCTGGATTTCTCTTTCACGACACGGGGATCAATGTTGACCAGTCGTGGGTTCGAATCCCAGATTAGATATGTGTTAAACGTGTAAGACCTGGGGATTCCTCTTGTATTAGCACCCGTGAAGATCCGGGGTAGAATAGGCCTTCAGCAACCCATGCTTGCCGTAAAAGGCGACTGTGCTTGTCGTAAGAGGCGACAAACCGGATCGGGTGATCAGGATCGCTGACTTGGTTGATGCATGTCATCGTATCCCAATTAATAGATCGATGCTCACGATATCAGTCATTGGATTGTCTGGTCCAGACTCGATTATTTAGAGACCGTCGTCATATAGCTGGAATATTGCTGAGCGCGGCGTTAAACAGCAAACAAACAAAAAAGAAAGAAAGAAAGAAACAAATCCTACATTAGCTTACACGCGTCATATAGATCTAACTGACAAAGCTGCGTTGGGCATCACTCACTCACTCACTCACTCACTCACTCACAAATCACTCACCTACTTTGAAATACATGTTCACACTTAAATACTATTTTACACCCACACGAGGAAGGGTCGATAGTCTTTTTTTATCACCGGGTTTCGTATCATTGATTGTCATCATCACTGGTGTTTAATCAACCGTCAGGTTACAGTGCTGTGCAGCTGGGTGGGCTATGTGTTACCTGTGTCAGTAGGGATGTGACGAGTTAGATGGGCTTTTACACCAAAATGTCGGGGGCTGTACAAGAACGTTAAGCTCGTAAAATCATACTATGTTTTAAGTGAAATGTTTGTGTGACAAAATCACATCTGCCCTTTGACCGCCAACTGCCTCGGAATGTAACTCATAACGTGAACATAGTCAATTATGACGTAACAATGAGATGACGTGGTGGACAACGTCATGATGTCCGAACAGGTCGGCCGACTGAATTTGTATGTTTTATTTACAAGAGCGCGACCAGCCAATCAGGTATTATTATTATCCGAAATGACAAAGACATACAAATGTACAAGTGAGTGTGGCCCTGACATTTTGAATTTGAAAGAGCTATGTTTGCTTGATAGGCATTACGTAGAAGTTGATGGATGACAAAGAAGACAGAATTTATGGACAAAAACTTCTTTAAATACTGTAAAGGCGACGTTTCGGTATATATCCTTATACCGTTGTCATGGTTGAGGGAGTAGGGCAGCCTATCTCTCTAGACGTCTAATCCCCCTATCTCTACAAATATGGTCAAATCATTTACGTCAACTTTCACGTAGCGATGCCCCGAATGTGCTCATCGGTTTTAACTAAAACTCAACCTAGTCAATGACGAGCTAACGATCGTTATATTTATAGAAACCCGTATCTGTGACGGGACATGGAGTCGAAATGGACATGGTGAAATCGACATGTTTAAACAGCTGTTCCAGGGCTATGGAGTAATTACGTGTCGATTACCGAACCTCCTGATCGACGGAAGTAATTACATTCTACATACTGGTCCAAATCTCTAAGACAATAAGGTGTCAGGGAACTAACAAAAATATTATATTTCCCATTTCCTTAGGAGGGATAACAGATCTACCCCCGTCTGGAGTTGCACTGCCTCGAGGAATTGCTTTCTAATGTTACTAGGGTAATAACACAAATGGCACATGGGTTAGCCTTTATGTTGATATGTGGAAGATGAAGGGGTATCAACCACACATGACACTTCTTCCTTCCGGGTCGAGGGCGGTGAGGTAGCCTAATTGTTGAAGTGTTCGCTCGTCACGCCGAAGGCCCGGGTTCCATTCCCCAAATGGGTTCTATGTGGGAAGCCAATTTCTGGTGTCCCCCGCCGTGATATTGCTAGAATATTGCTAAAATAAACTCCCTCTCTTCCGACCCGTGAAGATCCGGAGTAGAATAGGTCTTCAGCAACCCATGCTTGCCGTAAAAGGCGACTATGCTTGTCGTAAAAGGCGACTAACGGGATCGGGTGGTCAGGCTCGCTTACTTGGTTGATGCATGTCATCGATCTCAATTGCGCGGATCGATGCTCATGATATCAATCACTGGATTGTCTGGTCCAGACTCGATTATCTACAGACCGCCGTCATATAGCTGGAATATTGCTGAGTGCGGCGTTAAACATCAAACCAACCAACCAACCAACCCTCTCTTCCGGGTCCGGCTAGGTCCTTGTGAAGAGTTTTGCGTTCAGTTGGTTCCCAGTATCACGGAATGACATAACCCTTTGTTACAATACTCAGACAATACACTCATGGACTACGGACGTAAGGATATTAATCATGTTTTGATGTTGTATTTGGCACTCTTCTGTGTTCTGCTGTACCAACGTCTAAGACCTGCATCGATCAAGGATGTCATACCACACCAAGATGGCACGTCGTGATATAACTGAAAAACTGTTCAAAGCGGCGTTAAATCAAACTATACATACATACATACATACATACATACATACATACATACATACATACATACATACATACATACATACATACATACATACATACATAATGAAGAAATTACCAGAGAAAAGGTAAGGACGTATTAGGCCATTAAAGGCATTCTATTCTATTTTAAGTACACGATTTACTACACACACACACACACACACACACACACACACACACACACACACACACACACACACACACACAAACACACACACACACACACACACACACACACACACACACACACACATATCTTTTCTCTCTCTTATTTTCTTTCTCTCTCTCTCTCCTCACTTCTTAGCCATGATGAAATCTCACTGTGAGATTACTCACCAATTCTCGTGTGGTTCCGATACCTTATCAAAGCTGATGTCTGTCACCATATGCACTGTAAATATTTATCCAACAGTCGGAATGACACTCTGTTTACTTCTGCAATATATACTAAAATAGAAGCCAGTTAGCGAATTGAATACTGATATGTCACGCGCGAGTTGAAGTACACTGCGAGCTGATGCTAATTACTGTTTACAAACGTGAACTTATACAGGAAATGTGTTTGAGGACATCAGGAGTTTCAAAATATAAAAACTATAAACATTAATTTACGATTATTTTTTTACGAGACTTTGCCATTTTCAGGACGGTATTCCCTTGGCGGTGAGATCATTGCCGATTGGGATATGTTGGCGCCTAGTGTCGTTACACCACTCATATATGTGCAAGTATACAATCAACACGATCTGACACATCATTTCTATTAAATCATTTAATTTAATCTGGTATAACATGTCACTATCAACAGCATGTGACATTTTTATTTAACGCTTTAGATTCACATATATCCCAGCTTTCCATATCCCAGTTCATAGGTTAATTCTATTTTATTCTCATATGTTAGATTATCATACATTCTTACCTTAACTATGATGCTTGTTTAATCTTAATTGAAAATTGTTCTTTTTAACATCAATAACGAAATTTTTACAACTTCTTTTCGATTTACGGATTTCTGGCCCAAAATTTAGGGCGGTAGGTCTTCTTTTTTTCAAATCCAATTTCAAAAATATTTTTTTGATATCCTCAGAATGTTAAGTACGTAGGAAATTAAGAATAAAAAATAATGTGGGAGCGTGAGTTTTTTATATAAATGTTCAACAGGTTTTAATAAATTTGTATAGTGTTTGTTTTTGTTTTTTAAAAAAAGCTTATTTATAACAATAACGACAGTAAATGATTTTTTAAAAACATTTTACTTATTTCTGCATTTTTTCTTTAATATATTTATATTGATCGCGTCAGTAAATAAGGTTTTTTTCAACATTTTACACATTATATTTTTCGTTTTTGGAAGTTGGCGGATTTGTAAACCAAGTTACAAAGAAAGTCTGGCCTTAATTTGCTGCGACAATACATCAATGTGTGCCCCCTGTATAGTGGGGAAGTGCGGTCATACTGACAGGCCCGTGGCTTGCGTCATCTCCACATGTGAACGTGTATATAACATCTACATGTGTACATCGACAAAGACAGTGTAAGCATTTTGTAATCGTTCGGTCCTTTACTGATATTGATAGTCATATACTACTGAGGAGTGTGCACAGTTCGATATGGGTCTGCACAGACCTCATAGTTATAAAGTAAGGGTTTATGAGTTTCCTATACACTCAGACTACGACTGTAGTTCAGGTGAGACATCAAAACGATGTAGACTCCCTGGCTATACGAGTATGTGTACAGGTGGAGATGTATTATTTGTGTTTGTTTGTTTGTTGTTTAACGCCGCAATCAACAATGTTCCAGCTATATGACACGGTCTGTAAATAATCGGGTCTGGACCAGATAATCCAGTGATTATCATCATGAGCATCGATCTACGAATTTGGATATGATGACATGCATCGACCAATCAGCGAGCCTGACTACGCGATCCCGTTAGTCGCCTCTTACGACAAGTATAGTCACTTCTAACGGCAAGCATGGGTTGCTGAAGACCCATTCTAACCTTGATCTTCACGTGTCTATAATTTGTGTATATGGTGTGCTTTTGTGCACCCTGGCGGACGCTTTCGCCTCTACTGATGATGAACGAAGATTGCATGGGATGCCTACGAACTGGGGCGGTCGGGAAGCCTAGTGGTTAAAGCGTTCGCTCGTCACGCCGAAGATCCGGGTTCGATTCACGACATGGGTACAGTTTTGTACATTGTACAGTGTGGCACTAGAGTGTGAACAGTTTTGTGCATTGTACCTTGTGGCACTAGAGTGTGAACAGTTTTGTACATTGTACAGTGTGGCACTAGAGTGTGAACAGTTTTGTACCTTGTACAGTGTGGCACTAGAGTGTGAACAGTATTGTACCTTGTACAGTGTGGCACTAGAGTGTGAACAGTTTTGTACCTTGTACAGTGTGGCACTAGAGTGTGAACAGTTTTGTACCTTGTACAGTGTGGCACTAGAGTGTGAACAGTATTGTACCTTGTACAGTGTGGATTTAGAGTGTGAACAGTTTTGTACCTTGTACAGTGTGGCACTAGAGTGTGAACAGTTTTGTACATTGTACACTGTGGCACTAGAGTGAGAACAGTTTTGTACCTTGTACAGTGTGGCACTAGAGTGTGAACAGTTTTGTACATTGTACAGTGTGGCACTAGAGTGTGAACAGTTTTGTACCTTGTACAGTGTGGCACTAGAGCGTGAACAGTATTGTACCTTGTACAGTGTGGCACTAGAGTGTGAACAGTTTTGTACCTTGTACAGTGTGGCACTAGAGTGTGAACAGTTTTGTACCTTGTACAGTGTGGCACTAGAGTGTGAACAGTATTGTACCTTGTACAGTGTGGCGCTAGAGCGTGAACAGTTTTGTACCTTGTACAGTGTGGCACTAGAGTGTGAACAGTTTTGTACATTGTACACTGTGGCACTAGAGTGAGAACAGTTTTGTACCTTGTACAGTGTGGCACTAGAGTGTGAATAGTTTTGTACATTGTACAGTGTGGCACTAGAGTGTGAATAGTTTTGTACATTGTACAGTGTGGCACTAGAGTGTGAACAGTTTTGTACATTGTACAGTGTGGCACTAGAGTGTGAATAGTTTTGTACCTTGTACAGTGTGGCACTAGAGTGTGAACAGTTCAGAGTGTCCTGTTACCAACACGCTATCAACAGGATTTTCTATTTGGGAATACTTGCAATATTTTGTTCAAAAACATTTTTTTCTTAATCATCAAATACCTGGTTCAGTTGTGCATTTTAACACCTGGACTATCAACAATTATTGTATTTACAAACTCGAATAAATATGAACAACTTGGCACCAAGATATCGACAATTTGGTTTTCGGAATACCGTTTTAATTTGTTCCTATTATCGTCAGATGATAACAGTTACATGACATCAGCATCAGAAATAGTTTTTTAATATTATTTTCTTTATTGTGATATAAAAGATTTCCTAGACTATATATTAGTCTAGCAGACACGTTATCAGCACTATTAAATGTGGGTAGCGTGTGAAACTTGAAGTGAATTCATCTGTCCCCTATCTTAAGAACTCCCACCCGGGATCCAAGCCCGACCCCCTACAGACTTACAAGCATATTGTCAACACAGACCCATACTGCGGGTACTTGCTAAGTTATGTCAAATATTTTCACAACTTCACTGTCAAAATATTAACTTTAGCTTTTCATCAGCCTAGTAACCCTGGCTAAGTCGTTCCGCACATACAAATATGTCTTTGTTATGTTGCATTGATAATGTCGAAGTTCAGCTTGCGACTCGACGTGAATCGTTGACGTCAATATCACATTATTTGATTAATTATATGTTTCCGGCAAAAGCTAAAGGAGCAAATACGATAAAAAAAATGTTAAAAAATCTTTGTGAACACGACCACTACTTTTTAACGTGTGAGTACATTCGTTGAGTTTCTTTGTCTATTTCGCCGATGCAATGATTAACCCCCTGGATGCCACAATGACATACATGTCCCTCCTCTTCAACGCTCACTTTAACCCCCTGGATGCCACAGTGACATATATGTGCCTCCTCATCAGCCTTCGAATGTAATTCGAAATACATCACGTACACAAATACATTTAATTGTTTTGGATTCTTTAGGAAATTCTCTGTTCTGTGATTTCATCCGCTGACATTTTAGGCAAACCAATATCACCGAAAAGACGCTTAAAAAATTAGGTTCATCGTAAATCTTCCCATTTTTGACATACGGTATTACTTAATCACTACTCATGGCGTTATTCCATGCATGTTTGGAAATCTAAATATCGGATATTTACTAGGAGAATTTCATTAAGAAATAATGAACCAATTAATAAATAACTCAGCATCCAAAGTGTTAAGCAAATATCCATCTTCACGTTCAACTATGCAATATACACAAAACTGTATAGGCCATAATTATTTCTTATTAAAAGTACGCTTCGTTGTAATTTAAGTGGCAATTGGAGAATAATTGATCCGTAATGTTATACCACATCGTCCTCATCACGTGATGCTATATAATACATAAGTATCTCTGCTAGACAATGAAATGTGCAATCTGTGCGCCCCCAACCGTGTTCAGGGGGCTCGCCTCATGTTCCTGATTTAATAGTTTACCTGTATTATATACTACTCAAAAGAAATTAAGAATCACCCGATTCTTTCATATTTCTACAAATAATCTGTCCTAGATTAACTATAGTAATATGAAGAAGCGGGTGGTCCTTTAACTTCTCTTTAGTAGTATACGTTATCGCTTATCTTAAACCACGGGATAGTAAGTGTGACTCTATTCTTCTCTCATTTTCTGTGGCACACTTTTTATAATCACTAATAGTATACAAAATAACTCACATATCACAAAGGACACACACATACGCATGCATCACGCACACGCAGACACACACACACACACACACACACACACAACACACATTTGACGCACTTTACAAAACACGCATATCACAAACACAGACATCACACACAACACACACATCACACACAGACACACACACACATACGCACACAACACACATTTAACGCTCTCTACAAAACACACATATCACAAATACAGACATCACACACAACACACACAGACACACACACACATACGCACACAACACACATTTAACGCTCTCTACAAAACACACATATCACAAATACAGACATCACACACAACACACACACACACATACGCACACCCTACACATTTAACGCACTTTGCAAACACACATATCACGCACAACCAATACACAGACAGGTACACACACAGACGCACACAACACAAATTTGACGCACTTTACAAACACACATATCACACACACAGACATCACACACAACACACATTTAACGCACTTTACAAACACAAACATCACGCAAAACACACACACACACACACACACACACACACACACACACACACACACACAGACACACACACACACACACACAGACACACACATACGCACACAACAAACATTTAACGTACTTTACACACAGCACACATAACACATAGTCAAACAATCAGATGAATTCATGGATGGTGTAATCAAAGTTAGAACTTAATTGCTTTTATCAAATATTTACTTTTAATATATAAGATTGATCTTTTCAACACGATTTCAGATGAATATCAATTGGAAGACACGTTGAAAACGTTTTCTCTTATTGATAATGCACTGTATATTTGCTTTTCTATCTAACATTCTACCCGTGATGATTTATCCTGTAAAACTTAAGTGGTGTCATATTCTAATGCAATGCCACATATTTCAATTTGTCTGACCACGGAAACTTCAATTCATACGCACGGAGTGACACCGACAAGTTGTTAATTTCACGTGTCTACAATGACATCAAACCTAGAGGTGTGAAATATACACAATACTCAATTGAAATAAGAAGCTTCTTTTGAAAGTGGTGAAAACCGCCTTTCACTTCTGCACTTACTGAACTAGACGCGTTATTCCGACTCCACGACCGCTTAAAGATCTCTAATTTCACGGCCAGATGTTACCCCGAGATATATCTGCAATTATTTACGAGTTTTAGCTGCAACTAACATAAAACTGGATTGATATTCCCCTACAAATGACTCGCCAATTTGGAAAATATGTATAGTAGTTAGTACCCAAAGGAGGCTTGCGCTTCCACGACCAAGCTACATGTTGAAGGGTGATAAAACTGGGTGACGTGAAATAGACAATCAGGTGTAACACAAGCCTCAATTGAAATCAACATCTACAGTTGGGTGCCTGTTAACTTTACAGTTGGCCTCTCACACCTGTCACCTGGGGACAAACTACGCTCTAATGCAACATTGTTACATTGCCTCACGTGTGAATAAGCTGCTAAAACTTATTTTAAAAGTTAATAATTAAATTAGAAAATTCGCAGTACGGCATTATTTTAAAATCGTGTCCATAATATTGCATGATTCCATCAGCGCATGTCATATTGATACCGTATATATGACAAAAAATCTGAATGTATTGTATAAACTGTTGATCGTATCCTACAGTGTACATAAACACGTAGACGATCATATTGTCCCTGGAATGAAGTTAGGTATAAGGTTAAATACGAATGTTTTAAAGGAGTCCTCAAGTAATAAGGAACATTGAACTCTCTTAATTCATAGAGCTGTACAAGGGGATGGATATGGGCTGCACGAACTGAGAGTGCGATAAGAATGGAAAGGTGACTGTTATATATTACCTAATATTTTAGGTAAGCGTGGGTTGAATGATCAAAATGTTATTGCCTACCATGTTCTGATGTTCCCAATCCATTGCAGCCTTCCAATATAATACCATATAAAGGGGCATTTTATCTACATAATGAAGAAATCACCAGAGAAAACATTTCTCTAAGGTAAGGACGTATTATGCCATTAAAGGCATTCTATTTTATTTTATGTACACATATATACACAATAGTGTACATAAAATAGAATAGAATGCCTTTAATGGCATAATACGTCATTACCTTAGAGAAATGTTTTCTCTGTGGATTTCTTCATTATGTAGGATTTCTTCATAATGTGATCTAGTAGATGTTTAATCAACTGAAGGGAAATGCCAATAGAATATATATATTGGCGTTTCCCTTCAGTTGATTAAACATCTACTAGGGCGTATATACATTATCAGCTGATTGGTGTGAAGTGGGAACTAGCCATCGACTAGTAATGCATTAAGATGATCTATTTCAATGTATAACTATAGATATAGAAACGCTGACGCAATAGAACTTCATTCCAATCTCACTCTGTCCTATGGGAAGTTCTAAAGGAATGTATTTCAAAGGTAATGCACAAACAATTGTATTTGGTCAATATTACAGATTTCCAAATCAGCTGAGAATCAAGCTATATCTGCTAAACAGGTAATAACACTACACATCACAGAGATCTATTTCAGTTCAAGTAATTCTTTAAACTTTATTCCATAAAGGATCTATTTCCAAATTTATCAAAACCTTGTAATTCAAAGACCGTCCTCGCCAGTTCTCTGTATACCCAAGTATTCACTACTAAAAAACAGCATCGATCACACCAGACAGTATATCGCTCCAATTAGCTTTATTATTGTATGAGTATTGAAACCAACAGCAATAAAAGATAGACACAGAGAAGCACAATGCCGCAGTGTGGAGACGCTACAATGCCCCAGGTGGCTTGATAGTCAAACGTGTAAGTATTGTGACGTTGACAAAGACGGCATCACTCCTCGTACAGGTGATCGGGTACAGATCAATCACTGGTCATTGTTCTACCTTATCAATATGTCATCATGATCGGCCAGGCCCCACAACTCAATGGTTGATTAAATCGTGTATGTCCATTATCAAGATAGCGTATGTCAATGTGTTTTTCTGTACGAGTCACTTTAAGATGAAACATGTGCTACACAAGGTGTAACATTCCTATAAAATATTTAACGCCAATGACAGTGTCGGGGTCACATTTGGATCTCAAGTTAAATAGATATAACATTCCAACAGCCTTCTCTGCTTGTTTGGGCACGGGTGGCTGACGCGGCATTTCGCCTTGGAAAGTTGTGCCTCTTAGACGTGCCGGGATCCGTTGAAATTGGTTCGAATCCTAAAAGTGATCCTCGGTCTGTCAGCCCCATACCCGTGAATAAACGACGTGCGACACGTTCCTCCCGCATGAGGCTATTACTGAAATACACGTAATACTGTCCATATACTGGCAATACTGTCCCAATACTGGCAACACTGTCCCAATACTAGTAATACTGTCCCAATACTGGCAACATTGCACCAAAACTGGTAATACTGTTCAAATACTGATTATACTGTTCATATACTGGCAATCCTGCTCAAATACTGGTAACACTGTTCAAATACTGGTAATACTGTTCATATATTGGCAATAATGTCCCAATACTGGTATTACTGTTAAATACTGGTAACACTATTCATATACTGGCAGTAATGTCCCAATACTGGTAACACTGCTCAAAAACTGGCAATATTGTCCCAATACTGGTAATACTGTCCCAATACTGGCAACACTGTCCCAATACTGACACCATTGCCCCTAAACTGTCAATACTGCTCAAATACTGGTAACACTGTTCCCATACTTGTAACACTGTTCAGATACTGGTATCACTGTTCAAATACTGGTAACACTGTTCAAATACTGGTAACACTGTTCAAATACTGGTAACAATGTTCAAATACTTGGAATGCTGTTCAAATACTGGTAACACTGTTCAAGTACTGTTCAAATAATGTAAATACCGTTCAAATACTGGTAACACTGTTCATATACTGGCAAAACTGTCCCAATACTGGTAATACTGTTAAATACTGTTCATTCTGTTCAAGTAATGATAATAATGTTCAAAGCGGCCTTAAACCAAGCTGACTCTAATCTGTGCTGGTGGAAATTTCACAATGATGATGGGACAACTGCTGTTTTGATATACTGCGACCACTTACTTTAAACTACTTATGTTATTGAGGAAACACTATGGCATTTGGAATAAAACGTTTATATTTGAATGATAATGCAGTGAAACTGGGCAATTATGTTTCCTTGTGGTGTTATTTATACCAATAATGTATTGCATCTATTTTCATTTGCTTATTGTTCGGACGATTTGCCTTTGGTGTTCATGTGATGTTTCATTAAGTATAACTCTTTTAGACTCGCTGGTATCAATCGTAATGGTCAGAGTGAGCTATTCCTATAAAAAGAGAATCGTAATGGTCAGTGTGAGCTATTCCTATAAAAAGAGAATCGTAATTGTCAGAGTGAGCTATTCCTATAAAGAGAGAATCGTAATTGTCAGAGTGAGCTATTCCTATAAAGAGAGAATCGTAATGGTCAGAGTGAGCTATTCCTATAAAGAGAGAATCGTAATGGTCAGAGTGAGCTATTCCTATAAAGAGAGAATCGTAATGGTCAGAGTGAGCTATTCCTATAAAGAGGGAATCGTAATGGTCAGAGTGAGCTATTCCCATAAAGAGAGAATCGTAATGGTCAGTGTGAGCTATTCCCATAAAGAGAGAATCGTAATGGTCAATGTGAGCTATTCCTATAAAGAGAGAATCGTAATGGTCAGAGTGAGCTATTCCTATAAAGACAGAATCGTAATGGTCAGGGTGAGCTATTCCTATAAAGAGGGAATCGTAATGGTCAGAGTGAGCTATTCCTATAAAAAGAGAATCGTAATGGTCAGAGTGAGCTATTCCTATAAAGAGAGAATAGTAATGGTCAGAGTGAGCTATTCCTATAAAAAGAGAATCGTAATGGTCAGAGTGAGCTATTCCTATAAAGAGAGAATAGTAATTGACAGAGTGAGCTATTCCCATAAAGAGGGAATCGTAATGGTCAGAGTGAGCTATTCCTATAAAAAGAGAATCGTAATGGTCAGTGTGAGCTATTCCTATAAAGAGAAAATCGTAATGGTCAGAGTGAGCTATTCCTATAAAGAGAGAATAGTAATAGTCAGAGTGAGCTATTCCTATAAAACGAGAATCGTAATGGTCAGAGTGAGCTATTCCTATAAAGAGAGAATAGTAATTGACAGAGTGAGTTATTCCCATAAAGAGGGAATCGTAATGGTCAGAGTGAGCTATTCCTATAAAAAGAGAATCGTAATGGTCAGTGTGAGCTATTCCTATAAAGAGAAAATCGTAATGGTCAGTGTGAGCTATTCCCATAAAGAGAGGATCGTAATGGTCAGAGTGAGCTATTCCCATAAAGAGAGAATCGTAATGGTCAGTGTGAGCTATTCCCATAAAGAGAGAATCGTAATGGTCAGAGTGAGCTATTCCCATAAAGAGAGAATCGTAATGGTCAGTGTGAGCTATTCCCATAAAGGGAGAATCGTAATGGTCAGAGTGAGCTATTCCCATAAAGAGAGAATCGTAATGGTCAGTGTGAGCTATTCCTATAAAAAGAGAACCGTAATGGTCAGTGGGAGCTATTCCTATAAAAAAGAGAATCGTAATGGCCAGGGTGAGCTGTTCCTATAAAGAGAAAATCGTAATGGTCAGAGTGAGCTATTCCCATAAAGAGGGAATCGTAATGGTCAGAGTGAGCTATTCCTATAAAGAGGGAATCGTAATGGTCAGTGAGAGCTATTCCTATAAAAAGAGAATCGTAATGGTCAGTGTTAGCTATTCCTATAAAGAGAAAATCGTAATGGTCAGTGAGAGCTATTCCTATAAAAAGAGAATCGTAATGGTCAGTGTTAGCTATTCCTATAAAGAGAAAATCGTAATGGTCAGAGTGAGCTATTCCTTTTAAGAGAGAATCGCAGTGGTCAGAGTGAGTTATTCCTATAAAGAGAGAATCGTAATGGTCAGAGTAAGCTATTCCCATAAGGGAGGTTTAGTCTTGTAGCGGACTTCGTAGTCACACGTCAAGTGAACACTAATCTGTGTATCTCGTGAGAACCGTGATGCTAGTGTCATTGTGAACCCTAAAGTCCCGAGAATGTGATATTCAGGATGAGAGAGGTTCAGGGATTAGATGAGAGTGGGTGGCTGTCATAACAAAATAACCCGCAAGTGCTGGAAAGATGTATATTGTCCTCCGCTTGTACATCTGGACTTGCTTGATGTTGATGCTTGCATATAATGTGTGGTTGGCCAAAATAATAGTTGACTCTTACTTTCAGAGTCACCCCCAACCCCATTACATAGTCGGTCACTAATTTAAAAGCACAACACTCATTGGCCGACTACTCATAGCTCCATATGCCAAGGCCTATCATTCCAGCGAGTCCAAGTGTGTGTTTAAGTTTATCATGAATGTAAACAATTTTTAACAAAACAAACAGTAAATATTGGCTGCTTTATAATGCCCAATTCGATTTACAAACGGCCGGCGCTACGCATGGGTATGAGGTTGTAAACGTAATACAAAGGGGAAAACATCAACATCACAAAGATCGTTGGAGCATGGCTCTTTGAAGATGCAATACGGATGGATATGTATTTATTACACAATAACAGGAGGCAATTTTATTTCTGTAATTAATTTCTGTTTTTCAGTCTAATTTGATTTTCGCACAAAGCCCCTTACTGGAAGAATTAATGGCACTGCAAGATGACGCGCACTAAAATAACATATTTCAACACATCTCACTTCATTTCTAAACGTCATAGCACTTCATGCTTATATTACTCACATGAAGTGATTTCAATAAGCGGCGACATATTTCCGGGGAGTTAGCTTTCATACATAAATTGAACCAAATTGAAAATAATGAAAAACCAACAAAATTGCCCGAAAAGGTCAACCGGTACATGTTTAATTATACACTCGCACAGATATTCAGTCACATGACTCGTTTTCTCTTATCGCTTACGTCATGGTATTTCTGTTTATCAGCAAACCTGTTACCGTGTTAATTTATTCATTTGAAACCTACACATGTTACCCAGCTGTGCCTGAACATTGTTTGGTTACCTTGTTATCATCCTACTTAGTTATTGTACATTCGTACCATGTTATCCTATAATCGCATTATTTGTACCTTGTTATTGTACATTCGTACCGTGTTATCCTATAATCGCATTATTTGTACCTTGTTATTGTACATTCGTACCGTGTTATCCTATAATCGCATTATTTGTACCTTGTTATTGTACATTCGTACCGTGTTATCCTATATTCGCATTATTTGTACCTTGTTATTGTACATTCGTACCGTGTTATCCTATAATCGCATTATTTGTACCTTGTTGTTGTGTAATTGTAACATGTGAGCGTGTTGCCCAATATTCTTGATATTCTTACAATGTTATCGTGATATTCTTACAATGTTATCGTGATATTCTTACCATGTTATTGTATTGCTCTTATTGTGTTATCGTGTTATTCTTACCGTGTTATCACGTTAGCTGTTTATCATATTTTTCTTACTGTGTTATCACTTAACCGTTTATCGTGATATTTTTACCATGTTATTGTGTTATATTTTACCTGTTTATCGTGATATTTTTACCATGTTATCGTGATATTCTTACAATGTTATCGTGATATTCTTACCATGTTATCATGATATTCTTACAATGTTATCGTGATATTCTTACCATGTTATCATGATATTCTTACCATGTTATCACGTTAGCTGTTTATCGTGTTGTTCTTACTGTGTTATCACTTAACCGTTTATCGTGATATTTTTACCATGTTATTGTGTTATATTTTACCTGTTTATCGTGATATTTTTACCATGTTATCGTGATATTCTTACAATGTTATCGTGATATTCTTACCATGTTATCATGATATTCTTACAATGTTATCGTGATATTCTTACCATGTTATCATGATATTCTTACCGTGTTATCACGTTAGCTGTTTATCGTGTTGTTCTTACTGTGTTATCACTTAACCGTTTATCGTGATATTCTTACAATGTTATCGTAATATTCTTACCATGTTATTGTATTGCTCTTATTGTGTTATTGTGTTATTCTTACCGTGTTATCACGTTAGCTGTTTATCATGTTGTTCTTACTGTGTTATCACTTAACCGTTTATAGTGATATTTTTACCATGTTATTGTGTTATATTTTACCTGTTTATCGTGATATTTTTACAATATTATCGCGATATGTTTACCATGGTATCGTGATATTCCTACCATGTTATCGTATTGTTCTTACAATCATATTACGTTACCTGTTTATCGTGATATCTTTACAATGGTATCGGGATATCTTTACCATGTTATCGTGATATCCTTACCATGTTATCGTGGTATCCTTACCATGTTATCGTGATATCCTTACCATGTTATCGTGATATCTTTACCATGTTATCGTGATATTCTTACCATGTTATCGTGATATCCTTACCATGTTATCGTGATATCTTTACCATGTTATCGTGATATCCTTACCATGTTATCGTGATATTCTTACCATGTTATCGTGATATTCTTACCATGTTATCGTGATATCCTTACCATGTTATCGTGATATCCTTACCATGCTATCACGTTACCTTGTTACGTTTACCTTCTCATCGTGTTGTTCCTACCGTGATATCCATTACCTGTTTATCATGTGATGTTTATCCTCTTATCGTGTTACTATGGTAGCGTACTACGATGTTGTCATGATAATATTGTTTATCACTTCACCTTAACGTAGTGTTATCTTGGTTATCATGTTACACTGTTATCGAGTTATCCTGGTAACGTGTTATCTATGGTTATCAAGGTTACCATGTTATTATGTTGGGTGGATGAGTGGGGTACATGTTCCAGATTATGCTGAAAATATGATGCACCCAAGAAATTGTTTGTTTGAAAAACATGAGTGTTTGAAAAATAATTAAAATGCATGCATGTCTCCGACAAAACTCCATCCTGTTATCGGACATCCGGGTACCTGTCTAGTAATTATAGATGTCAGGGCGTGTTTCTTGCTGGACATTCCTTGTATCATACCTAGGAGGTGTTGATGCATCTAATGCCATTGTGATGATAATACGTGCTGCTTGTCCCTTTCATATGGCCATATTTCAAAGGCAATGCCCAGGAGGTTTTACTAAGACGTAAATATTTTAATCATTTACAGAGTTTGGCTGGTTAGATGTATTCTTCGTCTCGGGGGGCGTTCCGAGAACACTTTCTCATCATCTCTATACCGAAAGTGATGCTTGGATGAACGCTGGTAGGGGTGGGGTAGTGGGGTCCATGTGGAAGGTGGCGGGGGTCAAGGTAGTAGTAGTAGTAGTAGTGGTGGTGGTGTTGGTGGTGGTGGTGGTGGTAGTAGTAGTAGTAGTAGTTGTATATTCAATTAACATTCTGATCCATGACTCAGGGTTTATGTGTAAGCCTGTATTAACAAAATAATTAAAAATCACTTTAAAAGAAGACGTTGGTTGGCAAATGTCATCACTTATTTAATCATAATGTTTACGAAAAATCATATTGATAATTTTAAAGTCTGTTAAAAAAACATTATAACAACCAAAAGTGTCCAAACTCAAATCTTTAACTGCTCTAACTCAGTTGAACTCATGTGTTTCTGTTTTTAGTAATGTGATTTTTATATTTTCCAACAGATAATGTATTTATTTAGTCATTTAGTATTTATTTGTAAATGACCACTGCTTTAGCTTTCAAATAGTTAATATTACCCGCACTGCACATTATACATATTTGCACCTCTTTGACATTGACGTTATAAAACAAAACGTGTAAATCCCCCTGATGTCAATGTCGTGATATTCCAAAAGAGAGAGGTTCCGTACGTGGATCACTTTTGTGTTCAATCCTATTGTGTTTTGTTTCCATAACTTATGCATAACCTAATATAATTTTCACCAGGTTTTGTTTAGTTATTTTCAAGCTAAAAAAAGAAACGTTAATGCTACATTGATGTATCAGCTGTACGAAGGGGTATATGCTACACCACTTTTGATAGGAAAAATCAGATATGTCTTTCTATTTAAATATAAATACATGCCACTTAGCAGCTTCTTTTATTCTTTGCCACGACTGAGGAAGGAGCAAGAAGTAGCACTGAAACGTCGTGACAAAGAATAAAAGAAGTTGCTTTCCATAAAAAGTGTCATGTATGCATGTTCTTCCAACTTCTAAATGCCTATCAAAGACATTTTTTAAATATACATTTTGATGTATTATGATAATCAGTTGTGTGTCTCAGGGAAAGGTAAATAAATATCCCCTTCAAAGGGGAGTAGTATATAAGATTACCTCGAAACTGGATCTATATGTACACTTCAGCTGGTAAGTTGGTGGCTAAAACGACATGACATGGCCACAGGAGAGATCACGTCAGACGTACACCCGACACGACTTTGAAAAGGTCACTATATAAGAGAAGAATTGTGATAATAAGGACTGTATCTTTATAACAAAGGATAACATTAAATACCCTGCAATAACTTGGCTAACCCAAGGCTACAGGAATAGACTTTAATCATGTACTATGAATAGTCTCAAGGTGTTCGTTACTTTTTTTGCACAGTCATCATCTATACAGGGGTCACGAACCCGTATGAGTTATGGATTAAATATTCTTTAAACTCAGTCCAAAATAAGAAAAACATTACTCAGAT
Organism: Haliotis rufescens; assembly: GCF_023055435.1. NCBI lineage: Eukaryota > Metazoa > Mollusca > Gastropoda > Lepetellida > Haliotidae > Haliotis > Haliotis rufescens. Next base: position 61,914,166 of record NW_025964112.1, on the reverse strand, counting down.
AGCGGAGAATTCGTCAAACCGAATCCAACATATTTTTTTCATATCGATAAACATCCGTTCCCTTCGGCGTTGGATCTCGGTTTGAAAGACTTGACGGAAACGCTGCAAAGTCCCTCTATTGCGCTTTAAAGCCATCTATCTTTCATTTCATAACCTTTGTGTCTATTTAAAGGCCCGACCCCGGATCGTTCACTGTGTGTATGTGTTACAAATCTTTTGTGATCAAATTTTGCGCCCCAGTTCATTTACGCCCGAGTTTATTGCCGTCTCGACACTCAAGGCTAATTTAGTCATAATCCCGGGGGTGGGAGCGAGGGCGAGGGGCCATTTACACGAGGCGAGACGACGACGACCATGGGGCCACTCAATAAAATGTTACCATTTTCAAACTGGCAATAAAACACATAAAAACGAAACTTGGATTTTGAATCTCATTTATAGAAAACCCATCTTTCATCTGGTGTAAGAGGGCTTTGGAAATCTGTATGCATACCTTTCAATACGACCTAGGAAAATATTTCCGTGAAGTGCTTTTTGTTAAACTCTAGTGCTTTAGATTATTCATTTAATCGCAGTTGTATTCAGGTTTGTATTTCTTAAAAGGAAAAAAACGGGTCTGAATGCAATCAAAATGAATAATCTTGGTTTGACTATCATCGCAGAACGTGTAAGCTAAGAGATAAATAACCGTCTGTTTATATATCTTGACTACTAGTGAACGCATCGATAACTATTTGGTCTCGTGTTGTAATATATCAGAGGTATATGTCCAATTCCTTTCTGTCTGATATTCATGTGAAAGTGGAATTATAGATTTTCATCCGCAACAGAACATACATTTTCACGCTTTTCTACGCTGCTGTTCATGTACTCATAATTATTGTCAGCCTCTGAATATAGTTTAGGGGGGACAATTATTGTTAAAGTGGGTATATATTGTAACCCCAGTATGCACTATGTAGACATGAAACATTTCCTGTGTCATCCAAAACATAATTTCTATTGCACACGGATCTTTAGTTTTTTTAGCAAACGTAACGTATTTCATATTAATAAAATCATATTGAAATGTATTAATATTAAGCTTTTTGAACTGAAATATAAGACATTAGTGAACCTTATACCGATGTGGTATTTAAACCAAACAGTTGACCTTTGATTTTTGATCCTGTGAAAAAACTCCATCTTGTTACCTCCGTCAGTATAACCGTCATGCCTTGGTGATTGTTCCCCGTACACAATGCCCCAGTCATGCTCGACCCGGCCGCTACGTTATTCCGACTCGGGAGTCGAATAAATTGTTTCTTTCAAATCTGACACACAGCAGATGTAGTGAAAGTAAAGGTGAAAATACCCGCACACGAATCCATACAGTGGAGAGAAAAACAAGAAGAAATTCACAAATTATAAATTTAGATTTATTTCTCATTGAATTTTAATGGAATGCTAGAGAAAACAACATTGCGCGTGTACAAAGAATCTCACTTCCAGCACGTGTGGCCGTGTATATTTCAAAATGGGCCGTCACGCAAGGTGTAAATTTCATGTAAATAACATGTTATTTCCCGTCATACTAGACATTTTCTCAATTTGCTGTAGTGTAGCCTGAGGCAGCCTCAATTATCTCCCCCCGTGTCTATAGGCTGCTACCCCCGTGACAACACCGACCCACACATGCCCTTGTCTCACCACCTCTCACAGGCCGGCTTGGCTAAATTAACCGATGTCAGTGCCCATTTCTTACGTTGTTTAACCAATGCATGTGTCTCAGTATCACAAGATATATGGCAGATGTATTCAGGTCTGTGGTACTTTGTTTAACCACGCTATGCATCTAAAAATAACCTATTATACCACCTTAATATTACTCATAAATAATAATAATAAATCATTTTCTGTGGTAAGTATTGGATTCAATCATGTCATTTGTATCAACATCATCTAATATAGAACCGATGTATTACCAATGAATAGACATATTTTCAGTGAGTTTGTTATTTAATCACGTCATGTCTCAAAATATGCTATTAAAACTAGTTTGACATGGGAAAAGACCGTTTGTAAATTTGTAGTTTTAAAGAATATTATAGGTATTTTGTATGCTTTTAAAAACAAATATTAAAAACGTTTGACATTTGTAAAACATTTCATTTAAAAGTTAATATTTCAGCTTTTAATTCATATCATTGTGATTACTTACTTATATATATTAAATAAGTATGCTTTAAATAGCATAATGATATATCAGCCATGAAGAAAACAAAGTTGATATGGTCACCTAAGTGTAATATCAGAAACAAACTTATAAATCATTATTAATTAATTGAAATATGAAAAGTAGAAATAATGATAGTTTCTCTGATTTATCTTAAGTTATAAAAACAAGCAATCTGTACCTAGAATAATAATGCTCTTAAATATCCCACATTTCAAAAGACCATTTTAGCACTGAAATTTCAAACGATTGAATTTGACATCAGCGTTTTCGAAATAAATCTTAAAATGTGCCTATAAATGTCGTTTAAATATGTGTTAAATATCAATAACATACCAAACTGCTTTTATCAATTATTTTTTTTGGGCATAAATTAATAATGCAGTTTACCTCAGCGATTTAACCGCCAAAGGAGTTTCCCTCAACAGCTGTCTAAACGCGTGTGCATAGTTTACAAATATCAAAACTTTTTTGTCATTTTGAGAGTGATATACCATGTGTTTGACACTCCGTTTTTATGTTTTGGAATTAAACATTGCCACCGTGTTTTTTTGTAAGCATGTAATATATGCCGCAATTTTGTGAAAGGTGTGAAAGACAGGCAAACAGAGCGCCGGTGATGATCAGAAGGGTAAACAGTTGCAATGAATTTTGGAGTGGTGCCTAGCTTCAAAGTGGGTGTGTTGCGTTGTGTTGTGTATACATAATAAATTGCTACTGGGACGAACGTTTAAAAGAGATAATTAGTATTTTTGACTTCCAAAATAAATAGTATGAAATTGAAACAAATTTGAATTCGGGATGTATTTCATATTTCAAGCTAGATACGGGTATTTCGACACTAAAAGTGTGGCATCAGTCAATGAAATTCTCAATAACTTTATGAAATTAAATTAGCTCTGACGTTATTTGATGAGTATGTGGGCGCTTCTCGGTACTGACACTGAAAGACATTGGTGTAATTGCACAATCATTGCAAATTAGCCCCAAAGAGATCATATCTTTGTAGTAAGTGTTGTTTCGTCACTGCCATGTGCCCTTCTAGAAACACTACGGTAACGAGTAATCAGGCTGTACTCGAGCGAGTTGCGTAAATGACACAATATTTGTGTACTCTCTGTTTCTCTGTCAGTTCATGAGAGAGGTAGTATAAATATAATAAACTACATACACAGAGTTTTGAAAACTCGTTCTAGTAAATAAACAATTTGGTCCCTCCTTTTGAGTAAAGAAACAGGCCCTCTCTGTTCAACGAACAAAGAACATTTATTTTTTCATTTAGTTCATGTCCTGTGCCCTTTAACCCCTAAAATATCGAATGGAATCTTCCGGCGTTTGATACGGAACATACCAAAAGGATTAGAAAGGGAAAAAGGGTAAACATTGTCCTCCCATAACATAGTTTCCTGTGCTTGTATAAAAACACCAGCCAACGTTCTAATACAGGAACGGCATCAAAGGTCCGTCTCTTTGAAACCCTGGCTACAATTTTGATTTTGCGAGTCAATTTCAAACCCTGTTTATCAACATGACTGGGCTCACTAGGGTACTGGTCTTGTTTTCTCGATCTGCTGGTGTTGAGATCGTATTGCAATTCTGTTCACATGCACTGGAATAGGCACTACGATCTTGGGTTTGTTTTGTTGATCGTTCGTACTCCCGGCCCGGGCGTGCACCAATCCAGCTTTAACACGTTTCCATTTTGCACGACGGTTTTGAAACCAGATTTTCACTTGTACTTCACTGAGTTTTAAGTTATGTGCAATTTGAGATCGCTCAGTTAATGACAAATATTTCTTGCTATGGAACTCTTTTTCCAACTCTAACAACTGTTCGCTCGTGAATGCAGTCCTCCTCCGCCTTGTTTTCCCACCGGAAGTGCCTATATCGCCATTGGAATCGTCAAAAGTTTTCCCGGAAACTCCGTCTAAATTGCCACCTCCGTCAATACCCGTCCTGTCGCTGTCAGTTGTTTCCGAAATACTCTCCCCTTCACTCGTGTGGTTCATAGACGTGTCCGCATCTGATAGATAAGCACAATCGTGGAATTAAAAACATAATCTGTGTATATGAAAAAGATCTGTAATGCAATTTTAAAAATTAGGATCGATTTGAATCATCTTATCACCAAAGATGAATGAAGAAAAAAACCCCTTAAAATTCAAAACACCAGAGAACAGCCAGTCTCGATTATCTACAGAAACAGATTCAATTGGACGTAAAAGGCAAATTAGTAATGAAAATATGTAAGGATTACTGAAAATCAGCCATGACACCAGGTGTTCTCCAAACCAACGGAACACATTAGTTTTCAAACGTGTTCAGCATTTTATTAATACCTTCGCTATAGCATTTTGTTTGCCTATATGTTTACTAACCGAATTAGGTATATGTTCCCGTGTTTTGTTTCAGGTAAACAATTGACTTGCCTTTGCATGTGTTTGTGACGGGTGCCACTGGGCAGAATACGCTCACCTTTTTGCGCACACCTGGTACCGTCAGTATTTGATAGTGATTCATAAACACATGGTCTTAATATTGTCGGAATCGTACAATCGACTCTGCTTTTAGCAAAGATTTCTTATGTGAAGGGAAAGGTGTTTTTTTCGGTTTTATTTTCATCATACTTTCTTATCATTTCTAAACTTATCTTGGTAAAACATTGCTGGTCCTATTTGTCAGCTGTTTGCCGATTATTTGTATGTAAAGGATTTTGATAATTGATTACATAACCGTGAAATCGGCAGTACATGTAGACGCGGGCATTTGAGTTTGGGTCTGTAGCTCACCTGAATTATCTGGAATATTTTCAAATTCATAGATTAAGTTATTTGAAACGATACAAAAAACAGAAATGTACGCACAAGGCATACTCATTATATATGTTAATTACACACTGGTACTTGAATAACTGTTTTGGTAGTGGTAATATCACCAGTAGAAATCTTAAGTAAGATTTAAATGACACTATTTCTGAGACCATAAACACATTTCAACTCATAAACACTGTTATTGGAAGAAATATTTAAAAAGTGGTATAACAGGCGTAAAGGGTTAAATGAAGGGCAATGGTTAAAGGTTATATTAGGGTAAGTTATCAAAACATCCCCAAGTCCCACCACATATTTCATCAAAGATACAGTCACTTAATTTTGAATAATACACTGAATTGGGAAAACATGATTCTATGGACAATTTCCGAGAGAGTACTGCCGGATTTTATACACAAAATTAACAAACCTGTCGAACCCATTGTTTTAAGTGAGTGAGTTTGGTTTAACGCCGCTTTTAACAGTATTCAAGTTATATCACGTCGTGTCAGTTTAATGTAGGAGGAAAGCCCGAAGTGATGCAGGTGTCAGACGTTTACCACTTCGGTGAAACCCACGAGCACGGGTATGGTGCGAACCGGGATTCGAACCCACAATCATAGGTTTCTGGCGTGCCCAGGGGACGCAACTCTGCACAGCGAATCGTGGCGCCTTAGACGACTGGGCCACCTGTGCCCCCCATTGTTTTAAGAGATGTCGAAATAGGTATAGGAGTATCTATCGGCTGAGAATAATAACTTTTTATTATAATAAAATAATAAATAATATAATTTTTATAATAACATTAGTAGTGAAATAAACAATTGCACATACCACATTCCCTCAGCATGTCTAATTATCTAACAACTTGTGAGCAGTGGGTCAACGAGACATTTTCGATATGGCTGACACCAGCCGCCATTTTTCAAATAGGATCGCAATCCAGTTATCATCAATACTTGGAGTATGTGTAGAGTAAAGTTAGGTAAATAGAATGACACACATATCGGAAACAGTGAAGTCTGGCTCGATACGTGGGAGTTTTTACAAAGAGTCAACTATGCTAGCAGCGGTCCTATCTGACGCAACGGCTGCATGAAACTGTACGTTACGATTGCCCGCGGTGACTGACCGACAGTCGTCTAGGGCACCATTTTATTTCCTAGAGGTGTGTGTGTGTGTGTGTGTGTGTGTGTGTGTGTGTGTGTTATCGAAAAAATGAAATTGTTGAAAAAAATAATCGTCCCTCCTGTTAGAATATCAAATGGTCGGTCCCTAAGGCGCTGTGACATTTCGCTGTGAAGAGTTGCGTCCCATCGGCACGCCAGAAACCTATGATTGTGGGTTTGAATCCCGACTAACCCTGATTAGGTTTCTAGGTTTGTCAGCACCATACCTCTGCTTGTGGGTTTCACCGAAGTGGTAAACGTCTGAGACCTGCATCACTTCGGGCTTTCCTCCCACATTAAACTGACACGCCGTGATATAACTGGAACACTGCTAAAAGCGGCGTTAAACCCAACTCACTAACTGCCATACGTCGCATTAGGTGTTTCAGTAGTTGCTAGCGTCCCAACTGCCACGGAACACGAGGTCAAGCCGAGGAAGGTGTCTGACGAGACAACGCATGCGAGTTGGCCAATACAAATTAGCCGAATGGTTAAAGCGTTAGCTCGTCACGCCGAAGGCCTGGGTTAGACATCCCACAAGTGTGCAATGTGAAAACCCGTTTCTGGTGTCACCCTTGATAAAACTTACCCACTCCCTTAACACATATTACTACCTTAATAAGCGACCTGTTTTGATGTTCTTGTTTTCGTATTGAGAAATAAATGCTTGTGAACAAGGGAATCTCAACATTAATCACTCGTAATCAACCTACAAGTGAGCTGGGCTCCGTTTCAGAAAGGAGAGCGGAAGGTCCGGGGTTCGATCCCCGGCCGCGTCATACCAAAAGACGTTTAAAGATGGTACATCTTGTTACCCTGTCTGGCGCTCGACATTAAGGGGCTAAAACAAGGACTGGTCGGCTCGGAGTCAGTATACTGTGTCTGAGTGGGGTATTCATGTTAACTGCGGCATGGTATCTCAGTGAGCTAGCACTATAAATCGGCATCAGTCCGGACTAGTACAAGCAGCCACACACACACACGTGCATGCACGTCGCTATATAAGTGCAATAATCTTGGACGCGACGTTAAACCCAATTTCACCTCACCTCACCGTTTCAGAAAGCGACCTTAGTGCTACGACTAACGTACGACTGCTTGAAACAGATGCTGCTCTTTGAAAACAAACAAACAAACAAACAAACAAACAAACAAACAAACAAACAAACAAACAAGAGAAAACAGAAAAAGGAACGATTAGCAAATTACACCGATTTACTCAACAGAATTTGACATCTTTGTACATCGGCTAACAATTGCCATTGTCTCGGGTACTCTATATCCTATAAACCACTCTCCGATTTAATTAAGCCAGAGAGGTCGTAATGACATTATGTATATAATAGTAGTTGTAAAGCTAATTGCATGTCAGTCTAGGACCAGGCGGTGACTCCAATACTGCACACTGGGTTATATGGTATAGGACAATAGACAGGTACCATATGCCACCAAGATGCTGGACACAGCACGTTGTGATTGGTTGATTACTGGGCCTCATATACATGTCAGGTTACGTTCTCACAGCTAATGGGGCGTGGTCATGCTTGTCAACAGTAATTACGATACGATCACCCAAAACAGAAAGGGTTAAGGTTTGAAAGGGCTATGCAGAGTAAATAGCACAACAAGGGTTAATGTGGTGATTTGCATAGTGGGATTGTCTGTATATAACCCCTAACGAATTGTTGGAACGGCTGGAAGCTCATAAATCTGTCAATGATGTGAAGACGACAACGGGAACGACAATGACTGAGATGCTATAGATGACGTAATATACAACATCTACTGTACACACGTCCACGCCGACGTGGGCGGCGGTTGACCAGTGACCAGTACTGCAATGTCATACACACAATGTAATCAAATATGTCTGTCGCAAAATAAACCGGACACACAACTTCGCCATCATAACTCTTGTAACAGTGTACTTATTACTTATGGAGCGGTGGGGAAGCCTAGTGGTTAAAGCGTACGCTCGTCACGCCGAAGGCCCAGGTTAGATTCCCTACATGGGTACAAATGTGTGAAGCCAATTTCTGGTGTCCCCCTCCGTGATATTGCTGGAATATTGCTAAAAGCGGCGTAAAACCATACTCACTCACTCACTTATTACTTTTATTGATTCCAATAACTTAAAATGCACATAAAGAATTTCAATGAAAAAAACGCGATAGCTTGAGGTTATCAAATGAAGCAACTGCAGGCAGCATTGACTCTACCCCAGGGCCTTCCGTCTGCGCCCTGTCTCAGTCTAACCTGTCGTCAGGTAAAATTCATTCGGTAGAATGACTTTTCCAGAATATGTCTCCCTACTTGATTAGCCGAACCGACCTAAGCATCCACAGACCTTATAAACCTATCTACTGTATACCCCGATCTACCACATATACCAACCCATTTATATATTTACCCATACATCAATCTGCCCAATATACCAATCTACCCCGGTATGCCAAATATCCCAGTCCACTGTACACCCCGATCTGCCAAATATCCCAGTCCACTGTACACCCTGATCTGCCAAATATCAGTCCACTGTACACCCCGATTTGCCAAATATCCCAGTCCACTGTGCACCCCGATCTGCCAAATATCCCAGTCCACTGTACACCCCGATCTGCCAAATATCCCAGTCCACTGTACACCCCGATCTGCCAAATATCGCAGTCTACTGTACACCCCGGTATGCCAAATATCGCAGTCCACTGTACACCCCGGTATGCCAAGTATCGCAGTCCACTGTACATCCCGATCTGCCAAATATCAGTCCACTGTACACCCCGGTATGCCAAATATCGCAGTCCACTGTACACCCCGATCTGCCAAATATCAGTCCACTGTACACCCCGATCTGCCAAATATCGCAGTCCACTGTACACCCCGGTATGCCAAATATCAGTCCACTGTACACCCCGGTATGCCAAATATCGCAGTCCACTGTACACCCCGATCTGCCAAATATCAGTCCACTGTACACCCCGGTATGCCGAATATCGCAGTCCACCCTAGGCCCGACCTGCATAAATAGTAACCCACCCTATACCCCAGTCCATCAAATACACCACCCACCCATACCCTGAACACCCAACCCCATGACCCTAGATTCCCTCAGCCGCAGACCACGCCGACAAAACATAAGGTACACGTACACAGAACAGCTCCATCAGACAACTCGTTTTCCCAACCACACAACATACTTGTGGCCCATGGAATCTCCGTTCAGCTTAATCCTCACCTTATTGATGGGGTGGTACATAAAGGGTTAACGGGCAGGAAGGAGAGACACTTTATAATGTCGGTAAGTTTTAATACCATTACCAGGACAGTGACAAATGTTTCTCATTTCCATCTCAATCTATCGGGTGTTTACAATCTAACACCTTCGGTGATAAAACCCTCTCAATGGAACCTCCTTTCAAAAGCTGCAGTGTTATTTATTACTGAAGAGAGAAGTGCTGGGTCGGTATCTGGCTGTCCGGGGCCATACAACGTCAGAAAATACGGAGTTTTAATTATTGCGGATTCGGAGTGTGAATAGTTTATGGTTTAGGTGAACTGACCATGAGTATATAGGACACTTGACAAGCAATAAGTGCTTTCAATACATACAACGCGGTACACTAAGGTGAGGGTATGTTCAAGTTCATTTCTCAGAGTTTGTTTAATGGTAGGACAAAAAAGTTGAAACCGTTTTTAATCACGTTAATGGTCGTTGGTAATAAAATTCGTTACGAATTATATGAAGCAAAACGATTGCTGATTAATGTATGTTTGTACCTTAACAGTCTAATGTCATGTTTCTTGTTTCAAATAAGGATGTTCACGTTATAAAGTGTTAATGTTTCTCAAGATCATGTCTGGATTCAGAATTTGCAATGCAGGTGGAGCCTTCTTTCGATTACAGTTCATTCCGCGTGTAGTCAGTTCCACTGCGTTAACTGTGGAAAGGTAGAGATATCCGACTAGACTCGGTCCCACCCCTCATTTCATAATGGACAGGTCCAAACTCCACAATACTAGAGACAAAAACCGTAATACATTTAAAACTTGAAAGAAAGCGGAACAGTTTAAAATATCCCGCTGAGGTGTAACTTAGAAGTGAACAGGAGGAAGCACGATTTAATTTAAACAACAATTATTAAGAAGCTTAGCTACCCCTTTTCCTGAGTAGACTCTCCTTTGTCTTTCAGATATTTAAGTATAAAAAAACATTAAACCAATCATGACGAACAGGTGCCTTACTAAAATTAACAAAGCGATATATATTTACACTCATAGGCAATACACTTATAGTTCATAGCCAAGGATTAAATAACTTCTCCCCTTTGTGTAAACAGATTTCTGAGTCACATGATCATCAGGAGATGTGTTTTTTTTTTTAACTGACTATAACTGAATGGTATTTAAATTCCCAATATAATTCCCAATATGCACACACTGATCTGTAAGAGAGGCCAACCCTCGGCGTGTAGCGTAGGTTGCATCCCAGAGAAGAGGAAGACAGGTTATTCTATATGGCGTTCATTACAGACTGTATAATACGCGACTGACATGTGTCCACTGGAGATGTGTCACTGACAGAAAAACCCAGTCAACCTATCAGGATTCCTCACAACACAAAAACTAACAATCGTCTTGGGGCTACTAGACCCCCAGGTTTCAGGAATAAATTGATATTATATTGTTCACCTGCTGCTGCAGTACATAACTCCTATAGAAGTGTTAGAATTATGAAATAAATTGATATTACCCGGTATATTGTGCATCTGCTGGTGCTGTACAGAACTATTATTTCTCTGAACTAGTTTGCAGAAAAGTTAGAAATTGGGAATATGGCTTGTTGAATATATTATGATATATAATATTTGGTCATTGTATATAATAAATATATTCAATTCTCTCTTATTTTTGTTTTATCGTCTCCTACACGGACTGGTCTACTATGTTTCTAAAGCTTATCACCCCTAATCACCGGTGCATAACTTTGTTTTCATAACACTATAGACGAACTATAGCTACACCCATAGCTCAATACAAGAAATAGTAATGTACATACAACTCTATTAATAATAATGTTAATAATACATAAAAAACAACCACTACACAACACAATTGCCATGTACTAGAGAAACAAGGAGTCCAATTGCACGTGCATGTTCGCATTTAATCATAGGTTCATTAACAGTTTATTTAATTTCACAATTCCCAATAATTACAAAATTTGTCACTTAGTTATTCGATGCCAAAATGATTTCGCTTACCCTACACCCAAATTAATTTACAGTGGACCATTATGTTTCTATGAGAGATGAGATGATAAAACAATTTCTACACTCTCAGTTATATAGTCTGAAAAATATTAATAACAATCAGGTAGTGAATTCTGGCACCGATGCAACATGGTCGTGACTTTGTGGGGATACGTTGAAAAAAGTAATTAAGATATGCATCGAGTGAGGAAACATGTTATTTTTAATTGGATTAGACTCACGATACGATACATATTGAAGTATTTAGAATCTAGTTGCAATTAGGCAGGGTTTTACGGGTCTAGAGCTTTACAGATGCGTATGATATTCCGATGAGTGGATGGGAAGAAAATTGTGAAATAACTGTTTCATATTCTTAGTTTATTTCTGAAGGATCTCATAAAAACGACGAAGAACTGACGATAACCTAACAGACACTCTCATCCCGCACAGGAAATAGTTAATCTGTATTGATTGCCTGTCTCGTGTCAATTTCAATTAAAGTTGAAATTTTATTATGAAATAGAATATGTGTTTCGTAAGCTTTCTTTAAGTTTCAGCTTTTATACAAGTTTTTTTCTTTTTGCTTCATGGATATCAAAACATTTTGAAAATAAACTGAAGTAACAAAAAACGTTTGATTTTGTATTTTGAAGTGGCAGTTCCTAATTTATTATGAATGATGTTGAAAGGTCACAGGGCATGACAGCAAAAATAGTCTTTTCAAGCCTCATCCATCAAAACCCCATTACTTTTCTCGCGTTTAGAATTTCTGGGTCACACACGGGAAAAAAAACAATTTAAATTTTGTAACCAAATCTACAACAGAGGGGATATACCTTATTAGGTTTTTAGATTCTAAGCTAGACGCGGATAGTATGAAAACAGGTTGAAGAAAAATAAACATGATAATAAACAATAAAACTGGTTATCAGTTTAGATCTTGATTCATGATTTTTTGCCTCCTGTTTACATCTCCATATGTGGAATTAACATTTTGAAAGTATTATTTTTTCTCAGAATGTTCATAATCGATCAGTTTTATGAATGTTTATGACAGACTCGAATAGTATAATTATATACGGTCATTAAAATAGCAACAATTTATTTTTTTAAATTCCATGTGTATTACAAACATTTTTATAACGTATCTAGTACTGTTGTCCATGAACTGCGAGATTGACGTGGTGAAGTGTCACTTCGGGTGACATAGAATGTGAACTATAATACAAATATTAGATTTAAAAAACACTTCAGCAATTTTCAATTGCGTGTGAATATGAACTATTTACCAACCATTTAAATTGTTTCAACTCTGTCATTCTTGTTTGTCCTATTTGCAATTGCAATGTCAACCAGTGATATGAATTCATGCAGATTACATCCACTAACTGAGCATAATCTTACAATTATTTATGACACTAACTAAATCATTGACACTTCAGTTGGGATAATTTCACTAATGAGATGCAGGTGCAGAAAATTGCCTTCCAATACACCAAGTCCCCATTGTCTCTTCTTATTTCCAAGCTCTGCACATAATGCCAGTTATGTAAGTTCGGTAAAAAATTCTTCATAACGACCATATCATAGTGTGTTTTCACTTGAATCATACAACATTAAATTGAATTTTTTGGTTTGTGTATTAATTGAAAAAACCCATTAATTTTAATATCAAACGTTTACGTTTAAATTATTATATATAGTTGATTTATATTTTTAATAGATTTGAATACTTTGAATTGCCTGAAATAACACACCTGATATTGTTTTGAAAAAGAAAGAACCCATTATACTTTTAAGTCTTTTACGATAATAATATTATCATTTAATAACCAACTTGTGATTTAATTTGCTTTGCTTCATCAGAAAATACATCTGCATGGACAGTGCTTAGGCAGATTAAACACTCCTACACATGGATCGTGTTTGTCTTCATCATAACGCCATTCCGTCCTTGATGATATTGATAACGATCACAAAATGCCAGTAAACATGCAAATTAATTTTCTACGAGAGGATAACTGATTAACATTACGGGCAGTAAGGCACTATAGGTTGGTAGCGCCACTCTGCATGCTAGAGCTAAGGCGTATCCTGTGTTGTTGCATGGCGATTGTATGACAGTCTGGCCTCCATCCTCATTGCAAAAAAAGTATTGTCAAAGAATGCAGCAACAAGAGAATCAATCATGACAAATTAATAATTGCTACATATTGTACAGATGTTTGTGCTTTTTAATATTTTTATGCTTTAGGGGGTATTTAAATTTTCATGTGCTCACCTCTCAACATTATTCAATATAATTCTTTACAGGTAAACGGTGTTAATTTTAAATTGTAATGCAGAATTTTTCGCCTTTAAAGGTTAAGGAAAGTTTAGAGAAGAGATTATTCCTGAAGTGAATGCCCAAATTCAAATAAAAGTGACAAGGGTTCAACCCCTAGTTGACAGCGATGACTTGGGGATTAGGGACCAATTTGAGGAAACCCAATAAAGCCACTGACAAACAGAGTTTAAGTAAGGGACAATAGCGATATGTTTGAGTTTTCCGATGCCAACAATCTAGCACTAACTTGGTGATTGACAAAATTAAACATTTCAACAATCGGGTATATTTGGTCAACAAAACACGGGGAAATTGAACAATTAACCCAATCTGAACGACGGTTATTTGAATGACTTGACGGTCCTTGGCACCGAATGACATGTTCGATGGAACAAACAAGGAAATAATAGCCATTTGACGTGCAGGGTTGAAGAGAATAGCTGTCGATAGATCGACGATTATACCCCCTCGCCGGTCAAACTGGGCTGATTTAATTTTAATTTTATATTTTGGTTTGATAGTGGAGTTTCTGTGAATGATAAACAACTCTAACAAATACAATTGCAAATAATGTTTCTTATGAAAGCGTTTTTTTTATCAGAAAGGTTAACATCAATTACAATGAAAATTGTGAATCTCAATTATTTTTTAATATATTATATATTAATGTATTTAAGGAAAATATGAAATTGTTTTTTTTAATTCAGCCTTATCAAACTGGAATAATGAATGAACTGTTGTGAAGGCAGTGATGTGTGCCTCGCCACATGTATGTGACGGACAACACTCAATGGTGACTGATTCCCCCATGAAGACTGCCAGTGAAGACTGGCAGGCACCACTGGCCATGTGGTTGTTGTGTTAATAGCTTGACGATTAGGTTTCACACATCTGGCATTCTGGGGGCATTAAAACCTATCAGGAGTCAATTACATACGTAATTGGGGTTAGAAACACGACAATTAATTGCCAAAATGTTTGTCCGACTGAGAGAGTTCCTCCTCGGCTCAAAGAACTGTCTGGGTAATTTACCAACAATGTAGATTACTCATTTCCCTATGCAAGTTTGTATACTGAATGTGTGAATGGGTGACGATAACAGGTAATTGGTCAGCTCAGCGCTGACAGTGCCGGAGGCTGTGTCAGAGTGTATTGTGTTAATACATTTACAAGAAAGGTTATGTTACTCTCCTACCAATGATGAAATAGTTTCCACAAATTAAATTTGAAAATAATCTGGCAATGGAATATGAAATTATATTTTTTTTTAACAATAAAACATTTATAAAACGACTAACATGATTACGAAACGTTGTATGCTTTCCATCGCCATTTTGTTGAATATCAGGAATTATTGTTTTCCTTTATCGCAAAGATATTATGTGATATAAAATAATAATTATATGAATAATTCTGGAAGAAAAAAAGCAGTGTTTCTGAGCAATAAATTATTCTTCCTTCAAAGAGAATGTTCCCGTCAGACACACGTTAAACACATTACAAGATAATAAAAGCCATTTTGAGGGCTGTTTATGGCGACATGATCTAGGGTTATGTTGATAACACTTCTAGGTCAACCGTTCAACTGAAACATACCTTGTTGCTTCAAGTAAAGACAAATTTATGTTGATGCACTTTAAACACAACTGACAGTACTTCCTGTAACTTGACATAGAACTTCCTATTTAGCTCTTTACAGGAAACAATACACACATTTGCGAATATGGTAATTTCATTTAGAATTTTTGCTCGTTTGTTTGTTTTTTTACATCAAATTATTTCCCGAGTCTTTACCTCAATACGATACACGTGTAAATAATTCTTTAGCGATTATATATTTATTTGACATGATAACAAGTTTGAATACAACGCTTACCTTCCAACATTTCATCGTCAATATCCTCTGTGTTTTCATCACTACTGAGCGGACTGACTGAGCGGGTAGATTCGTTGACCCGCGGGGTGGGGATTGTCGGTTGTGCCGTAGGTCGGAGGGGTGAGGCTTGCATGGTGTTACCCGCATGATGAAGTAAAAAATCTCTGTGTTGCTGGTTTAGGGCAGGGGATCCAAGGAGTTGGGACTGGGAGAATACCGCGTGGGTAAGAGAACTCATCGCCCGGGGGTCGCCGAGATTCGCTGGGAGGGACGGGGCGACAGACGCTGAGGGCATGAACATATACCCGGGGTAGTAGAGTGGAGGAGATATCCGTGGTTGCGGCGCCATCAAGGCATCGATGGAAAACGAACTGTACATCGGTCTGTGCATGACGATCTGTTTCAGACCCGAACGGGTCGTCCTGCTTCGGGCTTGTATAGAAGTCTAACAACTGGGATCGTTGGCTTTAGAAGTGACGGTATCAGTGTTGTCTAAATTGAGAGGTGTACCCCCTCCGCTATTCATCATCGTCAAGTTACAGTTGACAGCGGGAGGGATGTCTAGCTGGAAAAACCCTCCCAATCACGTGACGGCAAACACAGCCATCCCATTGGTTTAAAGTCACGCGCTGGCTCTTGTCAGAGAATAATTGACAGGTCGACCCAGCACGCTTCCGTCTCTATTGGTCTGTTGCGGGAGGGTTTGAAAAGCGGCCACACCAGTGCAATCAGGCGCTAGTAATTATGATTGATGAAATTAAATTGGACTTGCCAAAATTGAGGTTATCCGTAGCCACTGTAGCCGCGTAGAGATCCATGAAGGCCATGATCCGTGATGGAAAGTCCAAAGAGATAGGTTTTCTATGACTTCAGTACGTTGGCTATCTTATTGGGATGAACCGTGCAGCCTAACTCGCCAGGTCAAGCCTCTACTGTCCCCCCGCGGACCCCCGATGATATGAGATTATGCCCTGCGACCCTCCAAAGTTTGATTACGTTTAGGAACCCCACATCGCTATCCTATCACCCAGCATCTTGCTTCTGCTAAGTTAAAACACATATCTATAATTTCAAGCAATAATACCTTTGATCTTTATCAACCTATGACATTTTATCTACAATATCATCAAATCTGTAATATTTGTATTTTCATTAAATGATTTCTTTGTGTTGACAGATATGTATGTATGCATGTCTGTATATGGGTATGTATTAATCATAATGTTTTGTCATTTTATAATTGCATCTGTTCCGTGAGAATAATCTTATCTTACACGAGAAAACATTTTGTTAGGCAACACAAGCTAGATCAACACCCATTACTGGTAGGCTAATACTTACTAGCGACACAGAGCAGTACATGTATTTGGAGAAAATAATATTATTTCACTAAGGAAAAATAACATTTTATTCCAAACTTATTCTTAAATATATTAAATAGATTTCAGAGTATTATATTCTGATGTGGAGATCAATCTTTTTCGATACTCTAAATAAAATTGATTTAAAGTTAAATCGCAATTAATCTGAATAATATACTAAAAAAATCTTGTTTATAAACAACATGTTTCATTATTTAGTAATGAAGACTTTGTTGGGAATCGAATTACTAAATACTAAATATAGATAGTATATTCAATTTTTATTATGTACGCAGAATACGGTATTATCAATAAACGTTTTTATATGTCTATCAGTATCAATATATCCCGCATCCTAGATTTTCTTATTCAGCCAATTGTATTTTTTGTTATTATATTACTGCAGTAGTATGTGTTATAGAAGCAGAAATTTAATTTATTCTTTCTTCGTAAACTACGAATATACGCAGTAAGCCTGACAGGTTGTATGAGGGGTGTGATCCCTTCTGAGCCATATGGGCAACAAACTCCGCAGTGAATAATAAGACACGTTGATAACCAGTAGCATAGCCCAGTCCAAAAATAAAGCATTTAAATCCGAAACTTGATATCCACAAACATCGCTATCTAATTATGACCAGAGTAAATCAAATTTTATTGCTGCGCCGCAGATTATGAGACCTCAGTGCGCAATATCATAATTTCATAAACAGACATGTCAAATGCAATTAAAATTTTAATAGTATTACCCACTGTGAAATTCAGCTACGGAATTATGGGCTGATGGGAATAATTTCCCTTTGAATTTAGGAAAAATATAAATTTCAAAATTGAAATTTAGCTGGTGATTCTATTATAGATTTCTTTGTGTGTAGCATTTTTAAAATTAAAAATCTAAATATCATTCTTAAAATGATTGAAATGGATACATAAATGTGTATATTTCACGAAGTGTGCACATAAACATTTACAAAATAAATCATTGAAATTTGAAGAAACATATTCATCCTGTTCAAATCTAGAGAAAAAACACGAAATGCAAATGTTTAAAAATCAATTATTTTCCCTCAGGGAATCCAAACAATTAATTGACTATGAAAAGAAATGTGTTTAACATCAACACCCGGCCTCTGGCAAAGTCGCTTTCTGTCCTGATCAGTAATCAACGGCTTAGTAAGTGTGTAGCGTCTAATTTTACCTATATACCCCAGGCGTATTTTTGTGTTAAATCAAGGAGACAATTGAAGATACAATAAACTTGTCACGCCCATTTGTGCTAAAACCTGAATTGTTTGTATTCGTAACTATCTGTAACAAAGATGAAAAGGGGAATAATGTTTACATTAATTTTCCTGCATCATTGTATTTGTTGAGTGAATAAACATATACAACAGACAACAATTACAATTAGTGTTTTGTTGACCTTCGACCCTGAACAAAAACATATACTATACAAGACGTGAACGGGTTATTCTTAAACCAGGATTCCCGTCGTTTAATTAATTACATTGCCATCTCTTTAAATGTATGTGTGCATAAACATTAATCGTTGCAAGTATCATCAAAATAAAAATATTATTTTTTTGTTTTCGTAGAGTGTGGAGGATGAGGAAGAAAGAGTATAAAGTCATGCCGTTAATAATACATATCAGATATTTCAGCATAACGTCAGAGTGAAGGAACGAGCTAATTAGGAGATTCAGTGCATTGCAATTCGTAGCCAGGTACGAACGTTTTCAGTGCAGAACAATTCATCCACCGACTATTAAGCATGCTCATCTTATTCAGTGAAACTCTTAAGTGGGCTCGCATTTCCAAGAGTTAACCACTCCGATAGAAGAAAAATCAGAAAATTGTGTAAAAATGCACGAAACCTCCCCAGATTTACCGATGATTTCATCTTGGTGATATCGCGCGGTGGTACACAGATCTCTCGGCCTTCAAAGCTTGCTTCCGCGAAGTCGCAGTCTCCTGTTTCAAATCACCTTAAAGGTTTCACGACAAAGTTTTAGGTTTTGTACATTGTGTGAACGTGTGAGGAAGAGGTTGTGACGGATAACAAGCTGACGGCCTATTGTCACCTGGAGGACACGTGCCCTTGTGCTCATTAACACCGCATGTTTTGCTACACAACATAATGACATCGACAAGCACTGGTTTTGTTTGGGGTTTCTGGACTCGAACACGCATTTATTGCTCTCCGAAATTAAAACACATTTTTTTCTTTAAAATATCCACGTTATTCATCGGTGAAGAAGTTCAAGATACTTAGTGTCTGTGAAGAGTGGTGTGCTTTCATTATGCTGTTCCCCTCCCTGTATTGATATCTTATCAATGAGGATAGAGAAGCTATTTTTATCCCGCTGACAAAAACAGAAAGATACGCACGTGCACATGCACACGCATAAGAGATTGTGCTTGTGGTTGTAAAGTCACTAGAACCGCATTATATTATAATCAATTCATCAATGTTATAAATGACAATCAATATGTACCTTGTCGGCTATGTGTTTATGGTGGTGGAATACTTTACACAAGCGTGGAACTGTTTGCATGTGCGTGTGGGTCCGTCCTTGTGTGCGTGCGCGGACGCCTGTTTGTGTGTGTACGTGCGTGTCTGTGTGCGCGCACGCGTGTGTAGTATCGTTATATCCAGTTTCAGGTTATCATATATCTATTTTGCGACATCATCTTTTGCAGCTAGACAAAGCAACGTTAATATCCACTGTGTAGATCCTTGTATGCCCTTCTATGTATCTGGAAACGATTTCGTTAAAAGTTTCTGCTGATCTGATTCATTGTCTAAATTATGTGTTGTATAATGATGGTGATAATGACATTATAAATTGATAGTACAGTGGTGGTGATGTAAACTGATGGTATATGGTGGTGATAATGTCATTATAAACTGAAGCTGTATGGCGATGATAATGTCATTATAAACTGATAGTATAGTGGTGGGAATAATGACATAATAAACTGATAGTTTGTTGTGGTGATAATGTAATTATACACTGATAGTACAACGGTGGTGATAATGTTATTATAAGGGTAACGCTATTTTTCAGGGCATTATCATTTGCAGAAGCCCAAGGTCTTCCATTAACTGACCGACGAAGGATATAAACTGATAGTATATGGTGGTGATAATGTCATTATAAACTGATGGTGTATGGTGATGATAATGTCATTATAAACTGAAAGTATAGTGGTGGCAATAATGTCATTATAAACTGATGGTATATGGTGTTGATAATGACATAATAAATGTATGTATGGTGTATTGTGGTAATAATGCCATTATACACTGATAGTACAATGGTGGTGATAACGCCATTATAAACTGATAGTTTATTGTGGTGATAATGTCATTATGAACTGACAGTACAATGGTGGTGATAATGTCATTATACACTGATGGTATATGGTGGGAATAATGACATAATAAACTGATAGTTTGTTGTGGTGATAATGTAATTATACACTGATAGTACAACGGTGGTGATAATGTTATTATAAGGGTAACGCTATTTTTCAGGGCATTATCATTTGCAGAAGCCCAAGGTCTTCCATTAACTGACCGACGAAGGATATAAACTGATGGTATATGGTGGTGATAATGTCATTATAAACTGATGGTGTATGGTGATGATAATGTCATTATAAACTGAAAGTATAGTGGTGGCAATAATGTCATTATAAACTGATGGTATATGGTGTTGATAATGACATAATAAATGTATGTATGGTGTATTGTGGTAATAATGCCATTATACACTGATAGTACAATGGTGGTGATAACGTCATTTTAAACTGATAGTTTATTGTGGTGATAATGTCATTATGAACTGACAGTACAATGGTGGTGATAATGTCATTATACACTGATGGTATATGGTGGTGATAATGACATAATAAACTGATAGTTTGTTGTGGTGATAATGTAATTATACACTGATAGTACAACGGTGGTGATAATGTTATTATAAGGGTAACGCTATTTTTCAGGGCATTATCATTTGCAGAAGCCCAAGGTCTTCCATTAACTGACCGACGAAGGATATAAACTGATGGTATATGGTGGTGATAATGTCATTATAAACTGATGGTGTATGGTGATGATAATGTCATTATAAACTGAAAGTATAGTGGTGGCAATAATGTCATTATAAACTGATGGTATATGGTGTTGATAATGACATAATAAATGTATGTATGGTGTATTGTGGTAATAATGCCATTATACACTGATAGTACAATGGTGGTGATAACGTCATTTTAAACTGATAGTTTATTGTGGTGATAATGTCATTATGAACTGACAGTACAATGGTGGTGATAATGTCATTATACACTGATGGTATATGGTGGTGATAATGACATAATAAACTGATAGTTTGTTGTGGTGATAATGTAATTATACACTGATAGTACAACGGTGGTGATAATGTTATTATAAGGGTAACGCTATTTTTCAGGGCATTATCATTTGCAGAAGCCCAAGGTCTTCCATTAACTGACCGACGAAGGATAATGCCCTGAAAAATAGCGTTACCGCTATTGTAGCTAAAATGGATAGAATGTGTTATCAAATAAAAATAAACAACAATATCGGCTTTGAAACATTTACTGCATTCAACACATAACGAATGTCACTGACCCACTTTTACAAATATGGAACTGATAGTACAATGGTGGTGATAATGTCATTATGAACTGATAGTATATGGTGGTGATAATGTCATTACAAACTGATAGTATATGGTGGTGATAATGTCATTATCATTCTATGGTTTATTGTGGTGATGATGTCATTATACACTGATAGTATAGTGGTCGTAATAATGTCATTATAAACTGACAGTATATGGTGGTGATAATTTCATTATAAACTGAAAGTGCAATCATTTTAATAATGTCATTATAAACTGATAGAGCAATGATGATAATAATGTCCGTATGAACTGATATCGATATTCCTACTCTCGCTACCCCACATTTGATGATGGTAATAAGGTCATTATACCCTGATATTGGTAATCATATTACCCCTAATACTGATGTCAAGGATGATAGTAATAATGTCAAAATACACTGATACCCACCGATACCCACCGATTTCGCGGCAATATATCTTAAAAGGGATTATCCCTTTTAACACTGGAATAGGAAGACCACACCCCTTCTTATCCACACACCTTAAAGTGTAGATGGACGGGCACTCTCTCTTGATACTGATGGCAGCGCTTCTTTAGGGGCGGATATTTAAAACTTTTGTTTAATAGAAGGAGCACGCAGCCTGAGCATCACCCTACATCCTGTATGTGTGGGTTACCCTTTGCTGTGATATTGCGACGTTAAACCTAAACTAACCCATTTATCGTGGATCATTTGGACAGAATATATGTGTTGGTTTTCGAAAGTCAGGTAAGGTAGGTTAGACATTCTTGTTGACTTTACTGGAACCTATTGCGTTATTAAGAGTGTGGTGTCGGCATCGGTTCGTGACAGAGGAGTGTAGGCATCGGTTCGTGAGAGAGGAGTGTAGGCATCGGTTCGTGAGAGAGTAGTGTAGGCATCGGTACGTGAGAGAGGAGTGAAGGCATCGGTTCGTGAGAGAGGAGTGAAGGCATCGGTTTGTGAGAGAGTAGTGTAGGCATCGGTTCGTGAGAGAGTAGTGTAGGCATCGGTTCGTGAGAGAGGAGTGAAGGCATCGGTTTGTGAGAGAGTAGTGTAGGCATCGGTTCGTGAGGGAGGAGTGAAGGCATCGGTTCGTGAGAGAGGAGTGTAGGCATCGGTTCGTGAGAGAGGAGTGTCGGCATCGGTTCGTGAGAGAGGAGTGAAGGCATCGGTTCGTGAGAGAGGAGTGAAGGCATCGGTTCGTGAGAGAGTAGTGTAGGCATCGGTTTGTGAGAGAGTAGTGTAGGCATCGGTTCGTGAGAGAGTAGTGTAGGTATCAGTTCATTCAACTTCCCGAGGCAAGGGAGTTAACTGACTGTAAATGTCCAGTTTCCACCCTTGCTGAACTAGGCTAGAATTTCCAGGCTCGATCGTAGCGCCACCAGTGGCTATTGCGAGTTATGTCCCTTCTATGTCCCTACTATTGACCAATCAGATGCCATCTCTCATATCACTTGTATTTACTTCAAACAAAATGGCTGTGGCCAGTCAAGATGATCTGATCGATAATCAAGATACATATTGTAATAAAACGGGCCTTACCCGCGAAGTGCATAAAATCACTTGAGCACCTTAAATAAAAGCAAAAAGTTGGCGGTACAGATGCTTTGCAAATCCTGCAGTCGACCGTAGTCTGGATGTTGAAATCCATGATGTTTTTAAGAACCGGATGTCTAGTTCGTTACGCGATTTTGATTGGACTATGCATAGACTCGTTAGTCAAGCCAAAATGTAACTCCAGAATTCCAGCCTAGTTCGGCAAGGGTGGAAACTAGACTTTTATAGTCAGTTAACGCCCCTGCTTCGGGAAGATGCGGTTCCAGAGAGAGTAGTGAAGGCATCGGTGAGTGAGAGACAAGTGTAGGCATGTGTTCGTAAGAGAGTAGTGTGGGCACCGGTTAATGAGAGAGTAGTGTAGGCATGTGTTCGTAAGAGAGTAGTGTGGGCACCGGTTAATGAGAGAGTTGGTAGGCATGTGTTCGCAAAAGAGAGTAGTGTAGGCATCAGTTCCTGAGAGAGTAGTGTAGGCACCGATAAGTGAGAGTAGTGTAGGCATCAGTTCCTTAGAGAGTAGTGTAGGCACCGGTTAATGATAGTAGTGTAGGCATCAGTTCCTGAGAGAGTAGTGTAGGCACCGATAAGTGAGAGTAGTGTAGGCATCGGTTAATGTGAAAGTAGTGTAGGCACCGGTTAATGAGTGTAGTGTAGGCACCGGTTAATGAGAGTAGTGTAGGCACCGGTTAGTGAGAGTAGTGTAGGCATCAGTTCCTGAGAGTAGTGTAGGTACCGGTTCCTGAGAGAGTAGTGTAGGCATCGGTTCGTGAGAGAGTAGTGTAGGTATCAGTTCATTCAACTTCCCGAGGCACCACGCGTAACAAGGAGACACCAAACGACACGGCGTGGCGAGAAACACCCACACCCACCCCCCACCCCCCACCCCACCCTCCATGCCGTTATATAGTAGTAATTCGAACCCAGGACTTCAACGAGGCAAGCGAACACTTCATGATTTGATCTGCGATCTTACGTGACAGGGGTACAATTTTCATCTCTCATTATCATTGCAATGAACAAGACTTAGTCACTATTTGGCTGGTGTGACTTTAAATTTTAAGTCACTCACTCAATACAATGCCACCGCCAAAGTGCATACACATGGAATTATGCAGCAGTTCTATACATCAATGATATGCATAGGTAGAAATATTCACCATTACTCATTACAAGCAATAACACCTATAGCTATGTGTATTACCTATGTAAGATAAACGTATAGCGTAAGCCACATCTCCTGCCCTTCCACAGCGTGCTTTTGGTGATTTCACATTGCACTGACAACACAATGTATATATACCTACTCATCTAGAGAAATACATCAACCGGTTTAATCCCATCCAAAGGTAATAATATACTATCCCAGGCAGTATATACTGATAGATGTGTTTGTTTCCTAATGTTTGGGGAGGACGATATTACAGCATGACTCACAGCGAGGTAAGTATGTACACTCCGCGCCCAGCACGAGTCTTGTGTGGCTACTTAGGGGAACAGTTCAGAAGTTCGATGTTGGACAAAAGTCTTAATTTCTAAAGTTTACAGGAGGGGACAGACGGGTTGTATGTCAGCAAGGTTTTCGTCCCACGGGATAAACGTTTCAGTTGATTAGCATTAGTAAAATAGAGACCATTTACATAATCATAGCACATTGTACGGTTCCGACTACCTGTATACCATGTGTCAATCATGTATCAAATAGTGTTGACACCAGATGTTTGCGAAAAGGTGAGCGCATCCTGCCCCACTGGTGTGACCTTTCACAAACACTTGCAAAGGTAAGTGTCACACCAATAATTTGAACAAAATCATTGTGAAGTAGGATTCGCTTTATAATTATTCGTACGAAGATGTCAACATTTTCACAATTAATTGTTATTTTGTTTGTTTGTTTTTTGTTTCTCCCTTGAACTGCTTCCCATGTGGATGCATTGTGTATTTATGGTCCCACTGACTTCAGCACACTGGGTTTATCGTTATGAGTTGGGTTTAACGCCACTTTTAACAGTATTCCAGTCATATCACGGCGTGACAGCTTAATGTGGGAGGAAAGCCCGAAGTGATGCAGGTCTCAGACGTTTACCACTTCGGTGAAACCCACGAGCACGGGTATGGTGCTGACAAACCTAAAAACATAATCGGGGCGAACCGGATTTCGAACCCACAATCATATGTTTCTGGCGTGCCCAAGGGACGCAACTCTGCACAGCGAATCGCGGCGCCTCAGACGACTGGGCCACCTGTACCCCCTTATCGTTATGAGAGTCGCTTAGGTTATTGTATTCCAGGTGTCGAACGAGTGAGGTAATATCAGTTGACACCGCAACCACAATCGATGTAAATGCGAATTAAAATAATCCCATATACTTGCGGACCGCATACGTAAAATGTACAGATTGTTTACTTTTACTCTTACTGAAGTATTGTAAATCATACCGATGCACTTAAAGAACATGCAAATATGACATACAAACGTCTTATGTTTCTATTGCCTAAACGTTTATAAATGCCCGTTTGTGATGTGTAATGCGTGTCTATTTACACTGCCATCAACACGTTATTGTGAATTATGCATACAGGGTAAGTTTTGGCAGGTAAACATGCAGTATTGACCGAATTGTGAGTGAGTGAATTTTAACAAAATGCCAGCAATACCACTGTCGGGGTTATCCAAAATTGTGTTTACGCATTGCACTCATTTTGGGAATCGAACCCGGGTCGTCGGCGTCCCGAGTGTCTTTTGATATCAAATATATCAACACGAGTTGATAAAAGTGTAAAAATCCGAGGCTCACCCGAGTGTCTTTTGATATCATATATATCAACACGAGTTGATAAAAGTGGAAAAATCCGAGGCTTGCCGAGGATTTTTGCCACTTTTATCAACGAGTGTTGATATATTTGATATCAAAAGACACGAGGGTGAGATTTTAATTATCATCCAACATCATTCTTCCAACTTTTTCAAATTGTAGACAGTAATTAGCAGTGTCTTCAGTGTAAAAAGTACTGCTAACAGCTTCAGTAGCAGAGCTATTAGTGATTCCAATTGATTGTGACGTCATGGTAACCAGTGACGTCACAATGGTCTGCAAAGCATTGTGATGTAATTTCATTGCAGCGATATCTACAGCGATAGCTACGGTCGACTTTATTGACGGATTATTTCAACATAATCCCCTCTGAGGTCCACCCCTTTGTGCCAACGATGCTGGAGTGTCCGGATCCCGGCGTAGAAGGCTTCCCTCCACAGCAAAATGACGCCATCGGTTGCCTACTTGGCAGACAGTTTTATCTTCACGTGTAATAAGAGGTGGAACTACTTTTCGGTGCCATGTCTGGTGAATATTACCCATGAAGATCCGGGTGAGAATAGGTCTTCAGCAACCCAAGCATGTCGTTAAAGGCGACTAACGGGATCGGGTGGTCAGGGTCGCTGACTTGGTTGATGCATATCAGCGTATGCCAATTGCGTGGATCGATGCACAGGTTCAAAATCACTGGATTGTCTGGTCCAGACACCATTATTTACAGACCGCCGTCATATAGCTGGAATGTTGCTAAGTGTGGCGTTAACAACAAACAAAACATCTAGGGAATATGGAGGATGTTCAATGAGTTCAAAGCCATAGTCATGCATTGCAGGCGATAGACTTGAGCACAAGGTCGGTGTCCTGGGGGAACAACACACCTTTAGTAAGTTTCAGCCTTTCTATGGTTACAGATCGCCCAACAAGGTCATCTATCGTCCGCGTCAAAACCACGTACATTCTCTCGAGAGATGATGAACCTGGAGCGTGTCTGATCGGGAGTCTGAAGCCTTGGAACCATGCGTGCTGAAACGTTTGTCATGCCCAGTTCATTCCTCAGAATGGTATGAACTCTCTCACGCCTACTGTATTGGTTATGTGGCGTTATGGTGAGCCGTCGATCATCCATAATCATATCATGTATTTTATGAAAACAATTTTAAGTGCTAGCAGTTGAAGGTCTTCCTGAGCTTGCATCATCTCCGGGGCTCTCTCTTCGGAACTCCTGCTGCCTCTTTAACACTAGCAAAGGAAGGAGCATCGCCCCCTAAAGTTGACACCATTCTACATGGTTGGCTGTTGGAGTTATCCCTTTCAGTTGGAGATACATGACAGCGCGGTATCCAATTCTGTCCATTTTCATCATCAGGGAATCTGAAGGCACTTTGATGCCTGCAGAAATCTGTTGCCTGGTTGTTCCAAGCCGTCATACAGCTAGAATATTGACGTGCGGCGAACAACAAACAAATAAACAATTTGGTTCAAATGCAGCCTGTTAGCATGAAAGTATTGTACTAATACATGCACACTGTGGGGGGCACGGGTGGTCCAGTCGTCTAAGGCGCCGCGATTCTCTGTGCAGAGTTGCGTCCCTTGGGCACGCCAGAAACCTATGATTGTGGGTTCGAATCTCGGTTCGCCCCTATTATATTTCTAGGTTTGTCAGCACCATACCCGTGTCCGTGGGTTTCACCGAAGTGGTAAACGTCTGAGACATGCATCACTTCGGGCTTTCCTTCCACATTAAGCTGACACGCCGTGATATAACTGGAATACTGTTAAAAGCGGCGATAAGCCCAACACACTCACATGCACACTGTTATTAAGCGTGTTCTTTACATGCTTAGTACTTTTCAGCCACGCTCGAAATTTTATATTCCAAATATAGATAACAGTGTTCATTTGTCTCAGGCATACGTAAACCAGTGAGTTATTCACTGTGGACAGAAACTGTACCCAGTACACCATGTAAGAGCCGACTAAACTATGGATTGCTAGGTTACAGTGTGTGATCTGTCTTAGTGTAGGTCATAGTTGCTGGCGTTGTCAATCACTGGTGGTTTGTTTAGACTAGACTCAAACCAGGCCCCGAGATATACATCGTAACTGGAATAACAGCATTTACTCCCTCATCTTAAATTGTTTCCCCGCGCTGCGCAACTATCCAACTTTTAATTCGCCAACATTGTGGGCGCCACGTGTGTATGGTTGAAACATTTGCTATGATTAACATTCCTTGCATTGCTTGTATTCATGACAGGAGAATGATTTAAGGAAACCTTTTTTATGTGAGAACAATAAATAAATATTTGAGGGTACGGATGGTCCAGTCCTCTAAGGCGCCGCGATTCACTGTGCAGAGTTGCGTCCCTTGGGCACGCCAGAAACCTATGATCGTGGGTTTGAATCCCGGTTCGCCCCGCTTATGTTTCTTGGTTTGTTAGCACCAATGTGGTAAACATCTAAGACCTGCATCACTTCGGGCTTTCCTTCCACATTAAGCTGACACGCCTTGATATAACTGGAATACTGTTAAAAGAGGTGTTAAACCAAAGTCACTCACTCAATTAAGTCTATTTCTTTAATTTGTTACAAGGGAAATGTTAAGGCAACCTATATCACAATTTCTATTTTTCTGAATGCCAATGTGTCACAGGTCAAATAAAATGCTTAGTTCAACTCATTTCGAATACCAGGTCATTGGCCCATGTTTCGGGTGGGCAGTGAAAAGAATTCTTTCTTGTACCTCTGACTGACTGTAAAGTGGAATCGTCACACTGTCGTACAGTGCACACCCAAGGTGCATCCAATGCACAGCGTGTTCAATGTCAACAATCAATATCTACCTTTAATGAGTTTCTAAGTCTGCAATATTTGGGTTTCTACTCGAACCCCCTTTTTAAGACATCAGCAATACAATGTCAGTGAATTTCACCACGTGCATTTCCACTATATACAAAATTTGAGCAAGCATACACCCCATTGTTGTCATCTCAGCCAAAGCTATTGGTGGGATAGGAACATAACATAGCGTTATTCCAGTCATTATCCGCAATGGATCAGTTATATGAAACATCCCTGTCAATCTGCATTGCAATATGATCAAAGAGGGCTAAGTGCATCCCTTGCAAATTGCTTGAATAGGCCTAATGATGCTCAAACAAATCATATGTAAGCAACGCACCCCGATGAATAGGAGCCGGGTTAGCTAAATCACGCTTTGAATGGTTGTATTCAACAATGTCCCTTGGTGGTCGTTATCTCAGCACCTTCCAACTTCTCATTTTGGGATGATGGTGTGTTGCGAAAAAATCAGTTTAAGGACTCAGTTGAATCTATCAATAATCGCATGGTAAATAAACGTATAATAATAATTTCTTAATAATGGCACTGATGCGATGTGAGGAATAGAATGGAATAACAGAGCAAACAAAAAACAAATGGCGACCATCAGTGGAGTAATTACGCATGCGCAGTCAGATGACTTCCCATGATGCATCATAATTGCTCTTTGTAAGAGTTAGTGTGATAAAAAGCTTCGTTGATCACGATTTAGGTTAACGACACAGTTATTATCAGGCGAAAAGGCAAAAAGATTGGATTATTTGGGTAACTGGATTTCGGGATTGGTTTGGTTATTGACTAGCAATGGATACACAAACTACGGAACAAAAACAGAAGCGATTTGGAAATTGCATCGATGATAGCAGTTTTCCCACAGGGGCCGTC
Source organism: Haliotis rufescens (assembly GCF_023055435.1). Lineage (NCBI taxonomy): Eukaryota > Metazoa > Mollusca > Gastropoda > Lepetellida > Haliotidae > Haliotis > Haliotis rufescens. Next base: position 61,884,384 of record NW_025964112.1, on the reverse strand, counting down.
TTGTTTTTATTGATAGCTTTTTCAGAGGTGTGATGTTTCAAATAAAACCCAATTGTGGAAAGTCTGTTAGCAAATTAGATCCCCGATTCATCACGACTGTATTACGGGCACTTTGAAGTGAAGACGTTCACAAAGGCCACAAGCTGAATCTTTCGAACGATTGCAGATTTGTGGAGGCGAAGTGTTGAGTGAAGAGAACGAGACTGTTGGGTTTAACCGCTTTGTCATTTACAGAAATGCTGTAAAGGAATTTAGTTAAAGGGTGTGATTGTACCTAGATATACGTATGATATAGTCTATGTACTTCAAAAGATTCAATCTGTAGGGAAGGTCTGCAGACGTCAAAGAGCTATTGTGTACTGTCGTGGCGTTACGTGAAATGGCTACATAATGTATGGTTCATCTGGGAGTCTATATACCGCGTATATAGACTGTCTGGGTTATCGAGTACATAACGATACAGAATACAATAAATGCTCTCCGTTATTATTAAATACGCCGGCAAAGGGATTAGACAACATTGAATATCCACCGTTGTTGGTTTAACCAAAGAGGGCGAGGGGGTAGCGGCGTGGTTAAGGCGTTCGCTCGTCACGCTGAAGACGAGTTTGATTCCCCGCATGGATTATAATGTGTAAAGACAACTTTTAGTTATCTTTCTTTCAATGTGATAGAGGATGAACATTGCTAAAAGCTCTACACACCTACCATGTCGGGAAAAGTATATGGCTCCCTTCGCTTTGTACTTTCTGCAGCATTAAGCTAACACGCCGCGATATGAAATAATGTTCATGCAGCGTTAACCCCAAGAGACACGTGAACGTATACAGTATACATAACGTATAGATGTTTGCTAAGGTCTGATTTGTATTGTTGTACTTACGCCCTTGATATTAGAAAATGTAAAACGTCAACGCAAAAGAATAACCAGTCTCAATTATCTGCCGAAACAGATTCCATGGACGTAAATGGCAAAATAGTGGTGAAAATGGATCAATGAATATCAGTGATGACACCAGGTGTTCGCGAAAAGGGTAAGCGTATCCTGTTCTTTTCAGTTAGCACATGCCACTCACAATTTACACAAAAAAAGCGGCCTGTCAACCATAGAGTCTTGACCAGACATTCCAGTGATGGAGTCTGGACCAGAACGAATGTGGACATTCAAACACTCTGACTTTTGGCCTAGACCACACCATAGGACAGTGTATCGATACAAAACGCAGACATGTATGGATGTATATGTTATTAACAATTTATAACTCGGGGGCACCGGTGATCCATTCACCTGGGGCGCCGCAAGTCGCTGTGCAGAGTTGCTTCCCTTCCTCCCAGAAACCTATGATCGTGGGTTCGAATCCCGGTTCGCCCCAATCATGGTCCTATGTTTGTCAGCACCATAGCCGTGCTCGTGGCTTCCACCAAAGCGGTAAACGTCTGGGACCTGCATCACTTCAAGCTTTCCTCCAACATTAAGCTGACAGCTGTGATATAACTGGATACTGTTAAAAGCGGTGCTCATTAGATGTTTGTGAATAATGAAATGAACTGAAATTAGTATACACCCGGAAACGGATTGGCAATCAATGAGAACTCATTTCATTTATCGTGGATCTTGAAAAAAACCCAGATAAAAACAAGCGACGTGGAACCGACGTTGACACAGTGCGTTAATCTACATCATGTGACCCATCCTATGTAATAGACTCTGTACAAGATTAGGAAGGGGTCAGTTAGCAGTCAAACTTTGTAAGTCTAAAAAAATAATGTATTTGACGATAATTGACGTAATTACACAGAAATCATGTATCAGCGTAGCAGATGCATTAATTATAATATCTAGTGAGCACGATCCATCATGAGCGTAATAATATTTCCTAAAGAATCTATTTATCTCGATCAAGACACCAATATACGAACACACGTGGCAAGTTGTACGCACCCCCTGCACTCTGTACTGGCACTTCGCTACACTCCGGTAACGCCACCTGCCAGCAATACATCCTCGCCTACACTCCAACTTGACTAATACATCTACGTGAGGTAAGTACTATCAGCTACAAATCTCAATATTACGCCACATCACACAGAGCTCCGATCCTATCTAAACACTGTTGTTCAATTTCGGTTAGACCGGCAACCAACAGATTGCCAAACTCGGCCCTGCGTTACCAGAACCCTCGTCTCGGCGCTGGAAATTGGAAGGTATTAATTTCTCGCCAACTACCGACCCGAAACGTAGGGTAATGAACGCCTGCAATAAATCGCGCCATCTACGCTCGTTATGGCCGCGTTATATATTTCATAATTAAATTTGGGTACTTCATGGGCGATTTGCCCCCAAATCTCTCTCCATTATGCCGAGGTAGTGTCTTTTTACATTATTATTTCCTGAATATTGAGGTTTAAAGACCTGTCGGTCCTGCCAGTCCCTAACAGGGGGCAAATTATCGTATGAATTATGAGGGTGCAATCTTAATGCGTTAATTTCTTGATATAAAAATTATATGATACATGAATATCAATGAATAGATCAATTCAGTTGAAAAACTAATATTCTCCAAGTAACCTGTCACTCAATGTCGGCCATTGCGCTGTGTTGAGCGGTACTTCCGGTATAGATCTCAGCAGTGCTCAGAGACCGTAATAATTAGCTATACATCACTCAGACGGCATTGTCAGGGTCCTCACTCCAAATACATATGTATACCCACCGTGTGTTACTATCAAAGTGTTCTGGTATATGCGTTTTGATGTAATTGTTTGTTCATAACGCTTTATTATTGACGTTATGGCAGTGAAGTATTGGTTACGTCGAGTGTCTTTTTACCATGCGGGTAATACATACATTAATGAGACGGTGAAGCACAATTGCTGCGGTCATTATTGTTTGTAAAACTGATATTTTGAATTATATCCCAACAATCATGTTTTATTTCTCCACGGCACAAGTCTGTAATAACGAGCTTGTCAAGGTTTTGACTCCACAGCAGATGCTCTACGCGGAGTGTATTAGCGTGTTAGACAGTATGCATGCATATCTGTTCATTAATCAGTTGTCTATCGTTAACACGTAATTGGGTTGACAGCTGTTAAAAAAAAAGGCTGGCATAAAAGCCGATAATTGTTCCATAGCAATTAACATATTTGATGTCAACTATTATGTGGATCTACAATAGCACCGAACAAGGCTGTAATGGCTTGAAGCACTGGTGTACTACGATGCTAAATGCTAAAGGAGAGAATACTGAGAAAAATAGCTCTCTTTTGCTTTGTCCTGTTCTTTTATAGGCATACGTCTATCAGTCAGAGAAGACTGAAATTCATATTCTGTCCTAAAACATTACTGGGTGTTGTGTGTCAGCTTTATTTGTTGTAACGATATTGTATGTAAACAAGTCCAGGTACAGAACCACCCACCTGTGTCCCCATTGTCCTGGTGCACTAGGCTATCTAACTAGTATTTAGTCTACGAAATCTTATATTACACAATACCCTTCTTGCCTCTAAAAGTAAACAAATAATTTTCCTGATACTGATTTCATAGAGCTAGTTAGAGCTGGCTAGGTTTGCTTTTGTATACATATCTAGATTCGATTTTTCTTCATCAAATAAATATATTCCACAGTCATGGTGCAGGATTATAGGCTAACATATAGTCTCAGAAATAAAGTTATCTTATAACACATATGTTTATTTATCTAAACAAAACACAAAATAAAGCACAAATGGAGCCCAGAACAATGCTTAATGGACAATCTAGACTTACCGAATCATCCTAGACTTGACTTGGATTCCTTTCTTAATTTATTGTCTAAGGTCTGGGGACTGCCTACTGGTGCACATACAATTACAAATATTTATCTAAGGCGTCTGTTTCGATCAAAGGGAATCTCTTTCATTGATCTCCAAAACGTGTCTAAAATATAAATATACATATTACTCGAGATGGGAAATAGACATTTATTGAGTGAGTGAGTTTGGTTTAACGCCGCTTTTAACATTATTCCAGTTATATCACGACGTGTCAGCTTAATGTTGAGAGAAAGCCCGAAGTGATGCAGGTCTCAGACGTTTACCACTTCGGTGAAACCCACGAGCACGAGTATGGTGCTGACAAAACTAGAAACATAACAGGGTCGAACCGGATTTCGAACCCACACTCATAGGTTTCTGGCGTGCCCAAGGGACGCAACTCTGCACAGCGAATCTCGGCGCCTTAGACGACTGGGCCGTCCGTGCCCCCGACAGTAAAAGATTAAAGAACAGCAGATGTAAAAACCCAAAATAAGCATGGAATGGTAGCATACAGAAGCTTATACAGCGTAATGGCGTTAACTTTACATCCACCGTTTCACCGAGTCAAGCCAAGGATAGTCTGCTCTAGAAAGGCCAATAATATTATTAAATCACCTTGACCTTCAATTAATATCTAATAATTGAAAAATCTACTTCATTTCAAGTATATATCATAATCATATATAGTTACTATAGTTCACTACGGTTATAACGAACTCAAAAGGACAACTAAGTTTAGTTCGTTGTAACCGTAGTTCGTTATAAGCATAACATACAGAATATAAGCAAATGACCGTTATATTCATCAGTTCGTTATAACCGTGCTCGTCATAAACGTAGTTAACTGTATATTACTACTGTATCAAGAGGTGGTGTTGATTATGTTAATTATAACTGCTGGGAAAAAGAAAGTATGCATTTGAATATTGGAATTGACCAAAACATTACAAACATTATGAAAACTTTATAAGGCGAAAACAGTCGCTGACACACAACAATGAAACCAGTATCAAATACATCAAAATCTAATAACCATTTCTTGCTTACTCCATTTTAGCAACCATCAAACTTTCTTTTGCCCGCCAGCTTAGGCTATTTGTTGTTTGGTCTCCTTCAGTCAGATCATTCATTGACAGAGACAACCGATTACGCTAAAAAATGGCTGGTTTGTATTGCGTCTCGAATGTCAGTGACGTCACCACACGAGACATTCACTAAAGGACACCCTAATGATGTGATCATTTAGGAGTGACCCTTGCAGTTCTTGTGTAACGTTTACTCGCAGGATCATCACTAAAGTGACAAGTCCTCACTCGGCCTTCTTGCAAGTTAAACCAGACACGCGTCGAGGCTAGAATTTCGAGAGGGAGTTGGAGGGGAGGAACGGGAACGCTGGAGAAGACTTGGTGTCTCCTACCATTGATTTCAGAGAAAAGGGGGACCTGTGTGTATAATGAGCGCCCAGGACGAGGGGGAGAAGGCGGGGCTTGGGGCCCACTCGCGCTTTACACACAACCGTAAACCTTTTCAAGATGGCGGTTGAATCCCTGATAGGTTCTTGCGATCACGGTTTTGTTTGACAACAAGACTTTGGCCGTCGTCCCCTGCCGTGCTCCCCTCGATGTAAACATGGATTAGCTAATTACCGGTCTGACATCAAACGTGCCGCATACGTGAATCAGACGCCACGCAACGTGGCCGCCATAATTGTCGCGCGCGCCAATTACACTCAAGCAGACGACACGGAAATGACTCTGTAATGCACGAGCATTGATTTGGTAAGACGAGAAATTTGGATGAACCTCGATGGTTGTTTGATCATTTCTTGGATGTGCTTGTTAGACAGACGAAGAGCGCCTGGCCATTGGGAAATATGTAAAAAAGGTTTACCACACTGCAAACTTTGTGCCAAGGAACGCCCTTTGTCAATAAGCTTTACGGTAGCCTGTATATAAATCTCTTGTCACTTTCACGGAACTCTTTAATAGAATACTATTTAGAGAACTTCAAATACATTTGTCTGTAGTATGTCAACGGCACAAACTTTAGGGTATATAAAGTTCGGTCCATGGCAATTCATATCAATTTTGGTCTACGATATGGAGAATATCGTGTCTGTGAAATGTAACATCTGGTTTGTGACATATACTATATGTTCTACGATATGTTATATATCTTTTATTGTCTGTTCTACGATATGTAATAGCTGTTCTACGATATGTAATACCTGTTTTACTACATGTAATACCTGTTCTACGATATGTAATGACTGTTCTACAAGTAATACCTGTTCTACGATATGGAATACCTGTTCTACGATATGGAATACCTGTTCTACTAGTAATATCCGTTCCACGAAATGCAATACCTGTTCTACGATATATAATGCCTGTTCTACTGGTAATACCTGTTCTATGATACGTAATCTTTGACGTTGCAGTAAGACATGGGGTAGTGTCGAAGAAAAAAAAATCAACAATATCAGATCCTTTTGTGGATTGCACTATATTCAAGCCTGTCCAATCCCTTTTATCCATTGAAATTAATTTCATACGCAAATAAGTTTTTAAAAAAATGAAAACAAACGGAACAAATGAGACCACAATTACATAACATAATATTTGAAGTTGTAATGCCTTATCATGACACCAACCCGGCATTCAGAGTTATTGGTAGGACAGGTTGCTTGTATGGCTTTAATCAACTGTAGGCACGGTTATGTTGACTGGTTGTTAACATGCGTACAACCACGTTTCACTGGAACAGGGGTTATGATATCTTCCTGAGGTATAAAAGTCCAGTATCCACCCTTTGTAGAGTTAACTGACTACAAAAGTCCAGTTTCCACCCTTTGTTGAGTTAATTGTCTATAGAAGTCCAGTGTCCACCCTTTGTGGAGTTAACTGACTATAAAAGTCCAGTTCCCACCCTTTGTGGAGTTAACTGCCTAAAAAAGTCCAGTTTCCACCTTTGTGGAGTTAACTGACAATAAAAGTCCAGTTTCCACCCTTTGTGGAGTTAACTGCCTATAAAAGTCCAGTTTCCACCTTTGTGGAGTTAACTGACGATAAAAGTCCAGTTTCCACCCTTTGTGGAGTTAACTGCCTATAAAAGTCCAGTTTCCACCCTTTGTGGAGTTAACTGCCTATAAAAGTCCAGTTTCCACCCTTTGTGGAGTTAACTGACAATAAAAGTCCAGTTTCCACTTTTATAGTCAGTCAACTTCCTGCCTTGGGAACTGGGGTTGTTGACGTTACTCTTCATCTTTCGCTCGAAGCTGTAGGGTCAGTTTGTATCGTTTGGCTCTCAACACTCTCTAACGCTTTCTACTCGACCAATAGAACTTTATTATATTACTAGTATATCTCAGTGAAATAAGAAAACATATGTTAAAGTTTATGGATAACAAATTCTGGTCCACTGCACTTAACGATGTAGATTCTAACAACGTTATCAAGCCGGAGGTATATTGGTATACGAATCTAGATCGAAAACTCTGTTGTCTTATTTTACTCGCCACCTTCAAGAATGCCAAACAGTTATATTTCAGTGTTCATCAAATGCCTCACTATAACGAAGTACAAGGGGCCAGAGAAATCAGGTCGTTATATATGTTGTTCGTTATATTCGTTTTTGCTCGGAAACTTCCGTCATCTTGGATAAAACAAAACACAATACACGTAATAGCGGTTCGCTGTATCCGTTTGTTCGCTGTATCCGTGTTCGTTATATCCGTGTTCTACTGTACTGCAAAGACGCTACCATAGCCTCGTCTAAAACACATACAGTATATTAAAATGCACCGGAGTGTCCATACGATGCACCTCTGTGGCCCGACCATGTATCAAACGGTAAAGAGATGGCGACACGTAAAACAACAAGAAACACACATGTATATGCTCTGGTGAACGTCGCCATGCATCACGGTAGTTGAATGTCAATACATTTGGACTATTCCAGTATATGTTCTTACATAGCTTGCATTTAAAGGAAAGTATATTATCCCTTTGTTAGTTTTTAGCATATTTTCATCGTAAGCTTGTAGGTAAAGCGAGGTATTATTTCTTCGTTAGCTGGTGGGTGAGGCAAAACATGACGGATCCAGAATTTTTACAAGGGAGCGTCCAAAATATTAAAATCCTCTCTCCGTGGGGGTGAGGGTGGGGCGTTGTCTACAAGATACTACATTTGATTTTACAACTCCCGCCGCCTACACAAAATATATTTTCTTCGTTAGCTGGTGGATAAGGCAAAATGTGTTTTCGTCGTTAGTGCAACACATCGCTAGTGCCAACAAGAACCCGTTTGGACAGTCCTATCACCAACACAGGACGTAACAACACTAGCGCTGACTAGTGCCCGTCTTCAGATCTAACCAGAGTTCCGTCTCTGATACTCAAACGAAACTGTCGGTTGCCTGGTTTCGCCACGGCATTAGATCCGAGTTGCGACCTGGGGAGGAACAGACGTGCAGACTTTACTAACACAGCGGATTGGGTAGACGAGCTTTGCAAATGTAATAAAGAGTCACAAACAATATTTGCTCGTTCGATTAAAGTGATCTATTTCGGCAAAAACACTCTAATTGAGAGAAGTTGGAAAGTCCCTACAAACGATCCTCAAACAACTAGTCTGAAGAGAGGTACGCCCCTTTTCGGACTCGTTAATGACTGAAGGCAAGAAAACACAACCTGTATAAGACATGTCGTCTATAGAGAAGGCGGACCAAGGTGTCGTTGTACAAAGCGATCTTAGCCTTAAGGTGATCGTAACTCCCATACCTTAACACAGACTTACGACTAGTCGTAGTGCTAAGGTTGGTTTGTACATCGGCACCGTCTTCTACAAACTATTGTCCGTTGCAGTCTTTGTGACGCATAGTCAGCTATTTACATACCACATTTATACTTGTTTGACTGACTTTCATCTCAGTAGGGATCGCGTCTATGGTCTAGTGGGAAGACCGTTTGTCCGGAGAGCGGACTGTCGGTAGTTCGATCCACGGCCACGGCAGACCAAAAGACGTTTTATAGATGGGCCTTGATAATTCCCTGCCTGGAGCTCGGCATTAATGGGACAAAACAAGGACTGTCGGCTCGGAGTTTGAGTGGGGTATCCATGTTAAACTTCCACATGGCATCTCAGTGGGCTTGCGCAAATATACGGCATTAGTCTGGACTAGTACAAGTAGTCACATACATGCATGCATCTCGCTATATAAGTGCAATAACTTTAAATGCGTCGATAAACCCCATTTTACCTCACCTCACTTCAAAAGAACACTTTGTATTTTTGCATGTGAAGTATGCTTGACCTGTAGTACAATTTCAGTTTTCAGTAATAATCAACCAGGGTCTCATTATTTAATGATAGATTATTAGCCTGACTCACCATTGTAAGTCCGTATACTTAATCTGAATATATTCTCTTACTGTTATTTTTGCAAGGGGATATGTATGCTTTAGTACTCGGGCCACGGTAAGAGGTCGACGAAGACCTTTAAGAAATCCAGACCAGCACTTACTCATTCCTTTTAACATATAGCTTATAATGAAGTGAATGTAACTGTTATCGTTTGTTTGAAAATTCCTGAAGTATATGATTTCAACACCAACCCTCCTTTTAACCAACAAAGGGAGACAATCAGATCGGTCTAGACCAATTCCACACAGAACGTCGTGTGATTTCCAGGAGTCATTCAATCAGAGAAGTGGAATCTTCGCTTCCATCAGAGAATTTGCCAACAGGGCGACAGTGGGCGTGGTAGAGATTTATCCTCTTAATTAACACGCTTTTGGCAAGCTAAAACTGACAAAGAGAGTTAGCAAAATTGACCCAAGATGCTTGGAGTGTAGCCCTGCGTCCTGACCAAGGCAATGAAAGCTAAAGGGAATTTTCCGGGCGATTATTTTGATCTGCCTTTAATGTCAAATGCATTAGTCTTTATAGGGACCCTTCACGAGCTATCGTCACATCTAACTATGTGACTCAGATGGACACTCAATGAAACGGGCACTTGTCAATTTTTATTTGATCAGGAAAGGACCTTGGCCCTCATGCAATAGACCCACGAAATGAGCAAGGGTCGTCGTTCCATTTCTTTTCAGGTTGTGTTCAATAATTGAGAGTAATTGATTAAGCGAGTATCGGGTAATTTCTGGCGGTGAAATAATTGACAACAACTCGCTCATTGTAACGAGATACGGTCGCTGGGACAGTCTGAATTGAATGAGAAAATATTATGACAACATGGTCAGCAACTGGCATAGGGACTCAATCATCACAGGCTTGGCTGTAACCCAATTGAATGAACGCCCAGAATGTATCATAATTCCTTTAAATGCATTGCTGCTACAACTGTGGAATGGCGCTCGATTTGGATTATGGTTTTGTGATGAAGTTGTGCAAGAATAAATGGAGATTATTATATTTGAATAACGCTATGGAATCGTGAACACAAGATCAATATAATGCTGATATCCATTAATACGTCCCATAACAGGAACACAATACTATTTTGGGGTTCACGTGGTATGTCGCCATTGTTTCAGCACTCCCTGACACGCTGCCCACGAAACCAAGGAGCTGCGATCATTTTAGGAAAATATTAGTTTTAATCTTAATGACGACTGCGATTTCAAGCCATGTCTACAGGGTCTTTATCAAGGGGAATAAGGGTTATCTTGTTTTGTGAATCACCAAGTAAGGAAACAAATATCCATAACATTAAGATTTCATGTCCAACAGTTCAACAAGGGAAATATGATGTGAAATAGGTAAAAGTTACAATTATTTCACCTGTATTGTTCTCAGTAGCTTGTTACTTGTTAGTCCTTGACTGATCAAGACAAGTCCTAAACATGCAAGAAGCAACGTCGGCCCATCCTTCTATACATCCTGCCGAAGAAGTTCGAAACTGTCTGCATTCTATTGTTTTCCTTTCCATCCATGTGGTCGTAGACTGAGTGAGTATGGTTTTACGCCGCTTTTAGCAATATTCCAGCAATAACACGGCGGGGGACACCAGAAATGGGCTTCACACATTGTACCCATGTCGGGAATCGAACCCGGGTCTTCGGCGTGACGAGCGAACGCTTTAACCACTAGGCTACCCGACCGCCCTGTGATCGTAGAGTAATTTGACAGTGTGAAATATCTGCCAATACTTAATTAGACGGGAGTTCAGGCTCTGGCAAATTTGCAGTCCCAGCAAGTACCATTCAAGTCCTTCAAACATGCTAATTTACATTAAACTGACACAATTTTATGGATAACAACTTCTTTAATATACTTCTATCGCGACGTTTCGGTCCAGATCCTTATACGGTCGTCAACGGATAAATATCTACCCCTTAGATTATCCATAACATTGGTCCAGTTTTCGGAAATGTGTAAAAAACAATCAAATTGAATTATTTATATCAATCTTGGAATTAATTAATACGCTATTTACGAAGCGACAATGTATCAATTTGCATGGCATCAATTCAAAGTCTAGACCGAACAGGAACCCAGACATGAGACCGTTGCGAATATTGTCTCGCTTGATATGAACGTCGGGTTTATTGATAGCTGATATGTTTGTTTGATATTTAACATTTCTGTGGCTTACAACGTGTATCAAGACGACATTGTGAGTATGAATACTGTTTTCCAGAGAGACAGACAGTTTTTATTAACACAGTGGTAACACAGTATACCACGGGTTTTTAAATCGTTATTATTGATGATAATGTTAGGCTGCCTTAGATAGTAACACCACGGACTTGGTTGTATAGGCCCTTGGTAACACGCTTTCTTGCAGAAGTCAACTGATGGAAATCCTAGGAGTGTCACCTCGACGATGGTTTTTATTTTAGTTTTCATTGAAGAATAAATTTGTCCAATATCTTCCGTGTGTTTCTTGTGAGAAGAAACGGTGCCCTTTGTAAAGGAAGTCGTCAAGACTGGCGTATTTGGAAGGCACGTCCCAGCCACGGAAGCAGTGGTAATGAGGCATTTGCGATACAACCTTACAGAATTAATATCGAGAGAAAATATGTCTAGAACGTTTCATCGTAAAATAATAAAATTTTATGATGCCTTAGTGACAGATTTGCAAACAAAACGCTGTGACAGCATAGGAAAATGGTGATTGTACGGCTCATTTGATTCGAACAACTTTCAACACCAAGATGGCGGACTTTGATTTCTGCAGACGACACGCACAATGAAGTCAATCTACTCTTGTGCGAATCGTGTATGGAAATCGAAATTGGCTTTGAAATAAGGACTTTTCAGAGCACTTGTAGCGGTTAGCAGACAATGGATTGTCGTTACGGTCGGCGCGGATATAATATTGGTCTAAATTACTAGCTGTGAGGATCGGAAAGTGTTATTCGCTTAAAACGAACCCGGATCGTAATTACCCTATATACCAACGCACAAACTAATCAAAACGATACCTCTCTCAAGCGGACGGCCTCCCTTCGTTGATTTGTAACAATAATCCCAATTCATTATTCTGAGGACGCAGCGGAGCGTGTTATTGGGCTGAGAGGTGTCAACATGTAAAGAAAAAATTGAAATCAGGATGATTATCTCCCGTGCCCTTGATCATCAAAATCAGGAAAAGGTGACTTTTTTACTGTGTTATAAATCTAGTTATGGATTCTAGATAACTATCCCTCATTATCGTCATCAGTTTGTCAAAAGAACTGCAGTATTAACACATGTGGCTTCCCCATTATCAATTTGTACTGATTAAGTTTCACTTCTGTAAAGTATATTGAAATTATGTGCCTTGTAAAATCGCTGAAGCGTATTAATCTATTTTTGACTGCTGCGGATGGGTGAAATGAGGTCCTGTACACTTGTCGAGTAGAAACAATAGTATTTGGACAGATAGAGCAGTTAATAGCGTTAAATTCGACAATTTTCCATTAGTTTCTCTTTTCGGTCGGAGTATGGGACTTAGTTCTGATAACGAAGGACAATGTCCCCGACAACAAAAGGATGATGTCATTCAATAATAAGAACAAGAATATGAACAGCAAGAATGGATAGCCGCACGCATGTATGCACGCATGCACGCACGCGCGTAGTTGATAACCCCATTATGTCCGACCATGCATGAAACATATGTCTTTATTTATGAAGATTGGGGATGGGCGCCGAGCAACCCATTCTTGTGAGAGTCGACGGAAATGAGGATTGGTTGGTTACGATGTCCGAAGGGGGGTACTTCGTGCAACTGAACCCCGACGGCGTTGATTATTGCCTGTTCTACCAAACACTGGTGTTCCTGATCAAGACTCGCGAGATTTTAGAGGCCTTCGTGATATGACTGGAGTAATGGTGTGGCGTCACGCAACAATCACAGCTTATGACGTGGATTGCTGTGTCGTAATACATGCAGTTAGCATCTGGTTCGTCAAGGTCTCGCAGAATCACGTTCGACTGGGCTGGAGATTGGACTTTCACCGTCTGAGTGTTTTACCCTCAGAGTATTTTGTGCATTTCAATATTTTATTGTAATTTCGATGTGTTTTATCATCTCAAACTACCTCTTTTACATATGGGTACAAAAAGTGAGACAAAACCTAATAATCGCTCTCTCTCTCTCTCTCTCTCTCTCTAAATACAGCAAAGGCTAATGCTGTTAGAAACTCAGGAGGACTTTAGTGTTGATAAAAGACAAGTTTGCACCATCTTGTGATCTACATACATGCAGCACAACAGATAATGTAATCATGCTGAATGTTCATGTGTTTTTTCCCAATGAAAGTGCTTTACACAACCTATCCATTTGTCCAAATTACACCGAGATGAGATAAAAGCTAACAGTATGTTGATGGATATGACCTTAAACCCGTCCTGTTTGGAAACGTCAACCTAAACAAAGTAATACTCCTTAATATCGTTGATAATTTCGTTGTACATAATTTCTTCACTATGAGCAAAAGATAAACATGCACCCTTGTATATAACTCACTAACTGTTTAACTTTGATGTACCTCATGTGACATAAAATCAAGTTCATACTACTATATAAAATATATACTACTGATGCTTGTTTGAACTTTGATGTTCATCAATCCCCTTTCACTGAACCAAGTGGAAATACATATATTTTTAAGAAAAAAGATAATATCCAGTGAGGGTGAAAGTGAAGGATACAAAAAATCACATCCCTTTGGTTTTTGACACTAGTGTATAATACACCAGTCAACTCAAGTGTACATTCAGCAGAACCTGTTGGACATGTTGGACAGTGACATCAGACACATCAAAACAGATCACCCTGGTTGTCATATCATTGTGATGGGAGATGGGCGTGTGATAATTTTATCGATAATGATGACATTTCATATTTACCTATAGCTGATGACCTTCACTATATCGAAGATTGTGAGTTCATTCCACGAGTCTCACAAGATTGTGTTCTTTATACACGAGGTTGTAAATGACTTGATTTGAGCACAGCTGGTTTGAGAATCTGCAATGGTGAGTGAGTGAGTGAGTATGGTTTTACGCCGCTTTTAGCAATATTCTAGCAATATCACGGCGGGGGACACCAGAAATGATCTGCAATGGTAGGCTTGGTGACGATGCAGGATGTGGAAAGGTAACACGTAGAGATAACGACGGTAATAGTGTAGTCGACTAGGTTATGGCTTCCGAGCATGCCTTCCAATGTTTTACATCGTTTACCGTGACGTTTCGGGTAGAATAGGTCTTCAGCAGCCCATGCTTGCCTTCAAAGGCGACTACGCTTGTCGTAAGAGGCGACTAACGGGATCGGGTGGTCAGGCTCACTGACTTGGTTGATGCATGTAATCGATCCCAGTTGCGTGGTTCGATGCTCATGATGTCAATCACTGGATTGTCTGGTCCAGATTCGATTATTAACAGACCGCCGTCAAATAGCTGGATTATTGCTGGAGTGCGGCGTTAAACAACAAACCAACAACAACATCGTTTACCGTCTGCGACCAAGTTGAATATTCTCAAATGCCAGTTGCTTTCTCTCTCCAAAGAAACGTTACATACTCTTATACATATGAAAACGTGTCACCAAAACAACGATTTATGTGGAAAGATGACTTCCAAGTAGAATATACTACTAAATCTACATACTTCAATTCTACGGGATCTCTATTTCCAGCTGACTCAGCAAAACATTCATCATGCGGTCTCCTTGTTTACAAACAAACATAATGACAAGTTGCGCAATTATCCGCTCGTTGATTGCTTCATGCATTTCATCCCACTAAAAACAGTAAATTTATCAGACAGAAATACAGATCAGCTCGGAGATATTATAAAGACTTGTGTATGGAGAAATGGATGTTTCGTTTAGTATGTATAAAATTATTGATAAATTACAAGTTGCCATCAGCGACTACAACAGTAAACCTTTCTGTTCATTACTTTCGGGTACACCAGATATTGATATTAACGATTATACTGATTTCTATTCAACCACCGATGACTTTGTGAATTCATTATCCGATAAACTCATTGGTAATTCTGTTGATGAATATTCATTTATGGATTCTGATATAACCGAGTCTGAACTTTTAGAAGCCATCCATGATATGAAATCTGGAAAAATCACCTGGATATAGTTGTTTGCAATTGAATTTTTCAAAACTATACCCCCACTCTGTATTGAAATATTAAGATTATATAATGTCCCACGGACATGAATTTATCAATGGACATATGGTGTTATCTTGCCTATTTATAAGGAAGGAAGCTCCAATGACCCAGGATCCTATAAACCTATTACATTATTGGAGTGAGTGAGTGAATATGGTTTTACGCCGCTTTTAGCAATATTCCAGCAATATCACGGCGGGGGACACCAGAAATGGGCTTCACACATTGTACCCAACATTATGGGAAAATATGTACCAAAATTCTCGCTCTAGATTGACATTATTGGCTATATTGAAGATAAAATAGTAAAGGAAAAGGCGTGTTTTCGGTCCTCAGATAATACATTTATTCTGAATACTATAATTCAAAACAGCGTATCTCAGAAAGGTGGTCGTTTCTATTGTGCATTTATAGATATAAAGGCTGCATTCGTCAGAAATGGTTCATTGTATAAACTTTGTATAAAGCTTGTATTTCACTAGATACTGACTGTACAGACTTTTCATTTGCAAATATGGATTGGGGCAGGGCCGCCAAACGTCACCTTTTTCTTTTCTTTTTATATTAAGGATATTGTAGACGTTTAAAATACTCATGTACAAGAGGAATTACCATGGGTCTCATGGGGTTGTTTATATTGCTGACTGCTTACGATATCGTCATGTTTGATTTTACACCAGTTGGTCTACAAACGCGTTTAGATATATTAGCCATTTATTGTAATAAATGGAAATTGGAGGTAAAAATTGATATAAGTAAGGTCATTGGTTTTTAGAAATGGTGGACCATTACGGTGTAATGAAATGTTTTGCCTCAACACTAATGATTTTGAATAGTATCTAGCTATAAGTTTCGGGTGTTCATTTTTCCTCATCTGGTTCATGGTACTTAACCCCCAAAACATTGGCGCAAGAAGCTTGAAAAGTTATCAAAATATTGCAATGTAAGTCTCTCAAAAACTTCCCATAAGTATACAGCTTCATATATTTTACATTAAAATGATGCCAATATTATATGGATCCGAGGTATGGTGTTTCCACTCATCCCCAGATGTTGATAAAATTCATGACAAGTTTTGTAAATCGGTATTGGCTCTTTACGCCAAAGCCCGACTAAAGTTGCGAGGGTGGGAGATTCTCTATGAAAGTTTTCCAATATAAGAGAGTAATTACTTACTGGTTCCGATTATTGAGCCAAAGCACAAATATTATTCGTAAGCATGCGCAAGACTTCGAGTTTAGCAAGGTCGAAATGGGGAAAATATTCTGGGCTTATGATGTTAAAAACATTGTTGTATAAGGTACGGTTTTTGGAGACGTTTGACTCCATCAAGGGGTTGGCTTTGCTAACTTGTCTACTGACCATTTTGTAAAACACTGTAAAGATATTACAAACAAGACACAATCCCCATAAAGTGTGCATCGCAGGCCTGCAGCTGTGTCTGTATGTGTCAACCAACAGTGTTCAGCCCCATCAACAGTTGCCAATGTGTCGGTCTGTGGCTGTGTTCAGTGCCCACGGGCACTGTTCATACCGCTACTATCAGAAAGAGATCAATGCTTTCTGCCTTGTATCATGACCAGGTCATACAAAACGAAAGTGATAACTTTCGATTATTTGCACATGTGGATTTAAGTGGATCTAAATGCTGATTGGTTAGCTGAAGTGATATGACGTCACATTCTTAATTACTTATACTATATGACGTCATTGTTCATGACGCAGCAAAGTTATAAGGATTAATATACGAGGTGTGTCATAGTGGTTTTATTAAACGAGTGTCAGAATTCTTGTATTTTCCGAGCGAGCGCGACAAAAATTCTTACACAAGTTTCGTAAATAACATTACATCATGTGGGCAGTGGGTAGAGTTCAGTGAAGTTTCTCTGTAGAGTTTACCTTTCATTCCTTTCTACGTCATTTTCATTTACTTCATTGCCATAGAATAAACTACTCGACAAACGGATTAAGGATTATCTGTCCCTCGTGAATGAATGCCAAGGCGCGGAGCTTACACTCAGGACAGTTAATCCTCGTTCCTCGTTGATTATGTTCTAATCCTTACACATAGGCGCGGGGACACGAGTGGACCAGTCGTCTAAGGCGCCGCTATTCTAGATGCAGAGTTGCGTCCCTTAGACGTGTCAGACACCTATGCTCTCGGGATTGAGACCCAGTTCGACCTGGTCATGTTTCATGGTTTGTCAGCATCATACCCCAACGAGGCAAACGTCTAACGTCTAACCATGCTTAAAGCGGCGTTCAATCAAACTCACTCATTTTAATTCTTACGCATATTCTTGTAAAAGTCGTCTGATGTTTACTTTTGCATAAACAGTCAACATTCGGTGACTAGCTGTAGTTGTAGTAGTAGTTATAGATGCATGAGCAAACAGACGCCCCAACACAACACTTTAAGTTATACTATATATCCATAATATGACCTGGGCACAAACAAAAGGAAAGGAAAAAAGAAAACATACAAAGTAAGAAAAAAATAACCATAGTGTTCAATGTATGTATACAACGTGTAATCTGTACACAAAGAGAAGAAGTAAGCTGGTTCCCGCATAACAGATCCAAATGCAGTTCAAAGAGATTTAACATTGATTTAAATCAACAAAATATTTAGAAAACTAAACTAGGCACGACAAACTAAAAGCTACATACATGGTCGATTGAACAATGTCATCAAGATAAAATAATATTTAATTGACAGTCCATGAGTGCCCATTGGACTGAACCACTCATGGCGTTTGGATTTTAATTGCAATTTCCTGATCATTTCATAAAGCAATAGGACAGAGTTCCGGGGACAACACTGTCACAATTTCCACATCCTTATATATCATAGCTTTAGAGGCATTTCCACAACAGCGAGTCGGATTAAATCACATCTGATCAGCCTTCGTTCCTTTCTGCGAATACGACAGTGACTGAAGACCACACGAGTAACGTCCCCTTACCGTGTAAACTTATAAAGTCAGAGAAACGTCATAAAATTATGAGAGCACTTACATTTTGACATTTAGCTCCATTGTGAAGCATTTGATTTTGAATTTGCGTCACCTCAAGACCCCGTCACCGATGACATACCACTGTACACCATGAATGTACTGGTATCTACAACTGTATTATACCATGTCTGTACCGCTTTATCAGAATATCACGCGTGGTGATGGTAGCTGTCTAAACGGCAAGTCGCCGTCTTGTAAATTCCTGTAAATTCGGAGGACCAACCTGTTTTGTTTGTTGTTTGTTGTTTGACGCCGAAATCAGCAATAGCCCAGCTGTATGACAGCGATATGTAAATAATCGAGTCTGGACCAGACAATCCAATGATTGACATCATCATCATCGATCTACGCACTTGGGATACGATGACACTGGCCGGCCTGTACAGATATCATGACGTCTTAATGTTTGAGTTGGGTTTAACGCTGCTTTTAAAATTATTCCAGTTATATCGCGGCGCGTCAGCTTAATGTGGCAGGAAAGCCCGAAGTGATGTAGGTTTAAGACGTTTACCACTTCGGTGAAACCCACGAGCACAAGTATGGTGCTGACAAACCTAGGAAACAAAATTGGGGCGAACCGGGATTCGAACCCACAATCATAGGTCCATAGGTCATGCCCAAGGGACGCAATCGCGGCACCTTAGACGACTGGGCCACCCGTGCCCCCGACAGTAAAAGATTAAAGAACAGAAGATGTAAAAACCAAAAATAAGCATGGAACGGTAGCATGCAGAAGCTGATACAGGGTATTCCGTATGTGGCATTAATTTTACATCCACCGTTTTACTGAGTCAAGTCAAGGATAGTCTGTCACATCACCTAAAACGAGTTTTGCAACTTGTATTGACAAATTAGTTACATGTGTCACTAGCGGGGTGTGGGGCGGTGGGGTCGCCCAGTGGATAAAGCATTTGCTCCTCACGCCGTGGACTCGAGTTTGATTCCCCACTTAGGTAAAATGTGTGAGGCCCAATATTGCTGAAAGCGGCATACATCCACTCACTCACTCACTACTGGGGCTGAACGTTCGTATAGACGGCCTACAGTGGGAGGCATGAACGCTTTAATTACTTTAGGCTACTGTCACCAACATCTAATAGTGACGATTGAAAGTACAAGTACGTTTGTACAAGTTCCTTCAGAATAGGGAATTTTGATGGCAGGGTCGGCGAAAAGCCTTAAGATATAGACACATCTTGAAAACGCAATTCTCTGATGTCTTTAGGTCTGTGATAGTAAATGATTAATTTTGTTAGTTTGAGCAAGTACATATGATGAAAACGTAGACGTTTACAATTCCAGTAGTCACTTCATATATCTTATCCTTCACAGGCAGACTTCTCCCCACAAGTCCATGGAAAGTGTCAGTAAAAGTGCTCAAATATGAATTCAATATTTTCAAATTCAGACCATCATAATTCAACATGTATTTTAGCTTTGCGAAGGTAGTTTGTAGTTCACTGGCAACAGGATTAATGCGAACAAGGCTTAATATATTGCATTATATGACTACATTGAGTGCAACGACAAACCAACTTCTACTTTAAGAAAATAAGACCAAATTGAGTATTTGTCCAAATGTGCCTGCCACAGTCAACAGTTCTAAAATCACCGATAAAGTCCTCAAGGCTTTTATTCCTTCGTTGTGTCATGTGGTAATTTGCTTAGGGTTAGGAGTGTCACATGCTAAACACTAACACTAATATTTGTTTCAAATCGTGATAACAATTTGTCATCAAAGAGTAATATTTTAATACTTTTGTAAATAACACTCTGTGGAAGGCATGACATCACTGCGTAACACGTGTGTTGAATTTGTGCAGCAGCTCCAGGGTTCAGTCTGAGACTACTGCAGCTCCAGGGTTCAGTCAGAGACTACAGCAGCTCCAGGGTTCAGTCAGAGACTACTGCAGCTACAGGGTTCAGTCAGAGACTACTGCAGCTCCAGGGTTCAGTCAGACACTACACACTACTGCAGCTCCAGGGTTCAGTCTGAAACTACAGCAGCTCCAGGGTTCAGTCTGAGACTACACACTACTGCAGCTCCAGGGTTCAGTCTGAAACTACAGCAGCTCCAAGGTTCAGTCTGAAACTACAGCAGCTCCAGGGTTCAGTCTGAGACTACTGCAGCTCCAGGGTTCAGTCAGACACTACACACTACTGCAGCTCCAGGGTTCAGTCTGAAACTACTGCAGCTCCAGAGTTCAGTCTGAGACTACACACTACTGCAGCTCCAGGGTTCAGTCTGAGACTACACATTACAGCAGCTCCAGGGTTCAGTCTGAGACTACTGCAGCTCCAGGGTTCAGTCTGAGACTACAAACTACTGCAGCTCCAGGGTTCAGTCAGAGACTACAAACTACTGCAGCTCCAGGGTTCAGTCAGAGACTACTGCAGCTCCAGGGTTCAGTCTGAGACTACACACTACTGCAGCTCCAGGGTTCTGTCTGAAACTACAGCAGCTCCAGGGTTCAGTCTGAGACTACAGCAGCTCCAGGGTTCAGTCTGGGACTACTGCAGCTAAAGGGTTCAGTCTGAGACTACTGCAGCTACAGGGTTCAGTCAGAGACTACTGCAGCTCCAGGGTTCAGTCTGAGACGACAGCAGCTCCAGGGTTCAGTCTGAGACTACAGCAGCTCCAGGGTTCAGTCTGAAACTACAGCAGCTCCAGGGTTCAGTCTGAGACTACACACTACTGCAGCTCCAGGGTTCAGTCTGAAACTACTGCAGCTCCAGGGTTCAATCTGAGACTACTGCAGCTCCATGGTTCAGTCTGAGACTACACACTACTGCAGCTCCAGGGTTCAGTCAGAGACTACTGCAGCTCCAGGGTTCAGTCTGAGACTACTGCAGCTCCAGGGTTCAGTCTGAGACTACTGCAGCTCCATGGTTCAGTCTGAGACTACACACTGCAGCTCCAGGGTTCAGTCAGAGACTACTGCAGCTCCAGGGTTCAGTCTGAGACTACTGCAGCTCCATGGTTCAGTCTGAGACTACAAACTACTGCAGCTCCAGGGTTCAGTCAGAGACTACAAACTACTGCAGCTCCAGGGTTCAGTCAGAGACTACTGCAGCTCCAGGGTTCAGTCTGAGACTACACACTACTGCAGCTCCAGGGTTCAGTCTGGGACTACTGCAGCTAAAGGGTTCAGTCTGAGACTACTGCAGCTCCAGTGTTCAGTCTGAGACTACTGCAGCTCCAGGGTTCAGTCTGAGACTACTGCAGCTACAGAGTTCAGTCTGAGACTACACACTACTGCAGCTACAGGGTTCAGTCTGAGACTACACACTACTGCAGCTCCAGGGTTCAGTCTGGGACTACTGCAGCTAAAGGGTTCAGTCTGAGACTACTGCAGCTCCAGGGTTCAGTCAGAGACTACTGCAGCTACAGGGTTCAGTCTGAGACTACTGCAGCTACAGGGTTCAGTCTGAGACTACTGCAGCTCCAGGGTTCAGTCTGAGACTACACATTACTGCATCTACAAGGTTCAGTCAGAGACTACACATTACTGCAGCTACAGGGTTCAGTCTGAGACTACTGCAGCTCCAGGGTTCAGTCTGAGACTACACATTACTGCATCTACAAGGTTCAGTCAGAGACTACACATTACCAACACTAAGCATGTTGCATCCTTCCAAGGAGGTGGGAAACACCAGAAGCTAAGTTTTGGAAAATCTTTCAAATTGTAATGTCTGTTAAATTCATATTAAACATGAACATATTACAGCAGTGTCTTAGCGAGCATTCAAATAGAACTGAAAATACCTCTTCCAAGCAAACATCACTTCAGAAACAGTCCCGACAATGACATGAGTACATACATATGTCAAAATATTTACATGAGATTAAATCATGAACTGAGAGATTTTCCTTAGGTTACCATGGTTACTTCATCTCTGCACTGTGTTGTGACAATCACTGAACTGTTTTGTTAAATTCAACATAAAAAAACCATAAAATAAATATAGTCCTTGTAAATTCTGATCCCGCTGTTCCATATTAGCATTAAGAGTCTCTTGGCTTCGGTAACATTAATAACACTGAATTGTGTCTGTCATATATTCCATGCCATTCAATGTCATTCCCACTGGACACAATGTGCAAAGAGATTGTCAATTCCTCTTTATGATATAACCATCCGTATATGCCAGAACATCCAGGCTATATCATCTCCTGCATCTGTTAAGAACAGTATTGTCAATTGAAAAGATTCAAGTGTTGTCGCAGTCAACCAGATACAGACCACAAGAGTTTAACTTGGATGATTAAAAAATGTGTATGGACAATGGACTGTTAATGACAATGTTTTCTCATAATTATGGTTTTTAAACTCAGATCTGAATAAGTAGGTTGCAATATTACCATTCATCTGAAATGAACTCAGAAGTTACCTTTATCATAATCACTAAAGATTTTATCCCTAATATTTCACAAACAGATGTCTTTTTGAGACTAGAACAACCAAACAAATGCTAGCCAACTGACTGACCTACAGGTCTGAACAGGCATTTCAAGGGTGCTTCATCCAACCAAGATGTCTGTACAGTTAACCCAGGATACAGAACAGAGCAGAGTCTGACTGATATAACACACTACACTGCCCTCACGGTCATCTGAGGAAAGAGGCAGACGTCTGACTGATGTAACACACTACACTGCCCTCACGGTCATCTGAGGAAAGAGGCAGACGTCTGACTGACATAACACACTACACTGCCCTCACGGTCATCTGAGGAAAGAGGCAGACGTCTGACTGATATAACACACTACACTGCCCTCACGGTCATCTGAGGAAAGAGGCAGACGTCTGACTGATATAACACACTACACTGCCCTCACGGTCATCTGAGGAAAGAGGCAGACGTCTGACTGACATAACACACTACACTGCCCTCACGGTCATCTGAGGAAAGAGGCAGACGTCTGAAAGTCTCCATCAGTCTTCAAAATGTCATGCGTCTGCTTCTGTCTAGAGTCTAAGATTGATGATGTATGTACAGCTGCTGACTGTGCCGAGTCCTCCTTAGAAAACAAACACATAATTCCCCAGTCCTCTGAACTGCTAGATCTGCTGTGAGTGTCCATAGTCCTCAATGCGTTGAGCATCTCACTCTGCAGTTTGATGACCTCTGTTGGCGCCATGCTCCGACTGACGTTGAGGGTGATGTCTAAAGGGTTCTCTATCTGCATGGCACTGTCACTTGTCTTGTCAAAACTGGTGCCCGTCACAAGAGATATCCTCCGTCGTCGGAAGTTGAATTTAGTGTAGAAAGAGAAAAAACCATGAAGTAATTCCTCTGAAAAAATGAAACAAATGTCAACATACCCTGTGAGATCAAATACGTTCTGGGGCACAACAAGAATCAGTAACAGCATTCGATGAGTTTACAGTGTTTATTCTGGACTTGTTAAAATGATAAACAATTTAAAACTCTCAAATATCTTTGATCGAAGCAGACGAATGGCGAGTACTACATACTGCCGGCATCCACACAACGTCACAACCACTCCTCATCATCCACTCACCTAGCGTTCTTGTGTCTGTGGGTTTGGGCAGACTGTCCATATCTCGCACAAAGTAGAAACTTTCTCCACCATTTAGAAACTCACTGTTGGAGTCTGGAAGATTGATGCAAAAGAACAAAAATTGGTTAGCAAGAGAGTGAGAGAATGACTAATAGAATGTGCATGGTGCGTGTGTGTGTGTGTGTGTGTGGTGTAGTTTGTACACTCTGGAGACAGCAAGCCACTATATATTTCAGCGGTTGAGCTTAACACTACAAGCATGTATGTTGGTTTTGACACCACGTCAATTTCATGTGGAAGTAAGCCAAGAGAGATGCAGGCTCTAGATGTTGACCAAAGTATCCTTGTATGACCAAGGGATGCAACTCCGCACAAACAGATGTGTTACAAGGCATCATACATTTAACTCACCGATAGATGCATGCAGAAATAGCCATGAAAATGTGTTTTCAAAACATGGGGGCACTTATTGGAGCAGATTGATTAATTGCTTGTTACCGACATAGTATGTTGTTCTGAATCCATCAGTTGTACCTACCTGGATTGATCATGATGTGTTACGATGCATTTAACTTTCCAGTAGATACAAACAGAGTTATTGGAGCGGATTTATTAATCATGTTATTTGCTTGTTACGAACACAGAGTTCATCTGAATCCATCAGTTGTTTTGTTTGTTTGTTTTGTTTGTGTGTTTGTTTGTTGTTTTTAATGCGGCACTCAGCAATATTCCAGCTATGTGAAGGCTGTCTGTAAATAATAGAGTCTGGACCAGACAATCCAGTGATTGACAACATGAGCATCGATCCACACAATTGGGATATGATGACATGCATCAACCCAGTCAGCGAGCCCGGGCACCCGATCCCCTTAGTCGCCTCTTATGACAAGCATAGTCGCCTTTTACGGCAAGCATGGGTTGCTGAAGACCTATTCTACTCCGGATCTTCACAGGAATCCATCAGGTGTACCCACCTGCCATAACCTGCATGGCGCCGACGGTGGGCAGCAGCTCCTGGGTCTGCATGTAGAACACCACCATGGCCAGGAGGATGAAGTTGGTGGCGTAGCGCCCCGGCATGGGCCGAGTGATCAGCTTGTCCCGCGCCCACTGCTTCACCACACTCATCAGGGGGTACAAGTCGGGGTTGTAGCATCCGTACACAAACATCAGCTCCGACAACTTGTGTGTGATGCTGAAACCCATTGTATTATATTATGGATAGTGTTAATGACGCAATAAAACAATCCGATAAACTTGGTATCATGATCTGATATATATGCAAATGAGGTCACCTAGCGGGAACTACATCGATGCTGTGATGTACGTGCCCAATAAACTACTGACTTAAATTCCCAATAACTAACATTAGTGTTTCGGAAGGTTTGGTTTTCCCAATGATGGCAGCAAAGCATTTGACACAATATATGACAAATGGGGCCATGTGGGGTGTGTGTGGTTGCTTGTACTATTCCGATCTGATGCCGACTGATAGTGCTAGCCCACTGAGGTACCATGCCGCAGTTTAACATGAATACCCCACTCAGATACAGTATACTGACTCCAGATGACGAGTCCTTGTTTTAGCCCCTTAATGTCGAGCGCCAGACAGGGTAAGAACAATTACCATCTTTTAACGTCTTATTGTATGACGTGGCTGGGGATCGAACCCCGAACCTTCCGCTCTCCGGGCGAACGCTCTACCTCTAGACCACAGAAGCGGTCATTTTAAGAATGACATACGATGAAGAGATTATTAAAGTACAGCTATGAAATTGAGATTTGTTACAGATATTGACAAAATAACATGAATTACTCTCTGAGTTTAACTCAGATTCAAAACAGAGTTAGTAAATGGTGTTTCTATCAGTTGGAAATATTCAAGCTATATCACCAGTTTCCATTACACATTCGAACCAGTGGATGACAGCATGAACAACACATGACATTTTGGTAAAACAAGGTCCCCAGCAATCTACTGTAGGAGGTGACTAAATTGGAGGGGTTGTCCAGCTTGATGACTTGGTGGATACACTGTCATCATACCCCGACATGTGATGTGCTTATAACACCAACCCCTGGTTTGTCATGCCCACACTAGATGTCATACAGGCGGCCATTGTGACTACAATGGAATATTGCTGACCGCAACATTAAGCAATATTCACTTTGGAGTCACCAACACACAAGGTCCGTACAGTGACCATTTGATCCTGATTTGCCATGACATTTAACTTGGTTGGTTTGTTGTTTAACGCCACACTAAGCAATATTCCAGCTACATGATGGCGGTCTGTAAATAATCGAGTCTGGACCAGACAATCCAGTGATTAATATCATGAGCATCTATCCACGCAACTGGGATCGATGACATGCATCAACCATGTCAGCGAGCCTGACCACCCGATCCCGTTAGTCGCCTTTTACGACAAGCATAGTCGCCTTTTACGACAAGCATGGGTTGCCGAAGATCTATTCTACCCCGGATCTTCACGGGTCGACATTTAACTATAGTAATATGAAAGAATCGGGTGTTCTTCAACTTCTTTTAAGTAGTATAATAAGTCATGTCTTATGACAAGAAAGGGGTATCTATTCTGCTAAGATCCGTGTAATAGAGTTTCGAACAGAGAAAATGAAAAGACTCTTGTATCTGAAGAAATAGCCAGAAATTGAAAAAATATATCTTATCAGACACGTCAGACTTTGTGTCCAGAAAGCCATATAAAGAAATAAGCTTACCTGTCATGGTAACTGAGGTCACATCTTACACCTGCAAGGCCGTGCCTGAACCTGACTATTGGCACACGAGCCTTCAGTATGTTTTGGAACTCTGAACACAAGGGCACATAACTCCTCAGTGTCTGACTCAGGCTTTCCAACACCCTCCGACTCCTCTGATCTTCTGACAACCTGGCGTACTGCTGTTTCGCTGAGATGAACTTCATGTCTGTTCTTCCAAGTTGCTATTCAAAATCAACATTAAATCAATGACAGACATGATGAGTGAGTAAGTGAGTATGGTTTTACGCCGCTTATAGCAATATTCCAACAATATCACGGCGGGGGACACCAGAATTGGGCTTCACACATTGTACCCATGTCGGGATTCGAACCCGGGTCTTCGGCGTGACGAGCGAACGCTTTAACCACTAGGCTACCCAACCGCCCGACAGACATGATGGGGGTGTTCATATGAGATTAAGTTTAAAAGGGTCAGGAAAAAATGACAGTGAAAGAGGGGGTTGTCCAAGTGAACAAAATGGGGGGATGAACAAAATGTTACATGATTGGTTGGTTGGTTTGTTGTTTAATGCCGCACTCAGCAATATTCCAGCTATTTGACAGCGGTCTGTAAATAATCGAGTCTGGATCAGGCAATCCAGTGATTGATATCGATCCACGCAATTGGGATCGATGACATGCATCAACCAAGTCAGCAAGCCTGACCACCCGATCCCGTTAGTCGCCTTTTACGACAAGCATAGTCAGTTTTTACGGCAAGCATGGGTTGCTGAAGACCTATTCTACCCCGGAATCCACACGGGTCAAATGTTACATGAAGTGGGGGCGGGTTGGGCATAAAAAATGTTACATGAAATGTGGTGTGAGGGGGGAGAGAGAGATATATTACAGTGCCAAGAACAATCTCACCACACCCTATGATAAATGACCAGTCCCTTACTGTATTGTTGAACTGGAACATGTAAAGTATCCACACATCCCGACCTCCTGCACAATGAACTGTCTGATCCTTCTAACCCTTTCTTAAACCTGAATCAAGTTGTTCCAAATCTTAGCCCCCAACAAAAACTGAAACTGTAAACATGATGAAGAGAAATACATCTGCTTTAACTATCAGTTACCATAGCAACTTACAGTATCAGGTGGGAAAATATTACAAGTGAAGTCCAGATCACAGTCAGTCCAGCCAAAGCCGTTAATGCACGACCCGAATGGCTTGATCTGGCAGTGGGGTAGCATGCCTGACAAGGCTTCTTCAATGGCAGACGCAATGAAGAACCGCAGATGTTTCTCTTGCTGAGTAAGACGTTTGCACTGATGGAGGGCATCCATTTGATCCGAAATCTAGAACAGATGATGACAGTTAATAAAAATTTGTTCAAATATTTCATTTTTTACCAGTGTTTGAACTAAGCATGAAATTCACAGGGTCCTTGTTGTAATGCAAGCGCAGGACACATGTCAAGGCAAACCTTTTGGCTCCAAGGTTCTCCTGAATTTTGAACACTAGATTTTTATGCTGATTGATTATAATGGTTTAACCACAGAAAGATGTAACCAGGTAACAGGATTACAAAATATCAGTAAATGTGACTTAGCCCACATTTGACACAAAGACACAATATCTTGGTCTTAAACCATCTTTACTCTGGAAGTAAACGTGGTCCACGCACGTGTGGCAGTCAGTATCCTCAGCGCCATCAATGTAAGTGTTCTACTTCACCATTACAAGCAGAATAACCCAGTGGAGACTCCGGGTTAGAACAGGTGCGACGCAATCTATGCCGGTTGTAAGAGGTGACCAAATGGATCAGGATGGACTGGCTGACTTGGTTGATTGAGTGTCTTCATACCGACAGGTCCGACTGTTGCTCGGAATACTGATTACTGGTTGTCTGATCCAGACTTGATTATTTACAAGCTACCAGCATAGAGCCGGAATATTGCTGAGTGCAGCATTAAACAACAAACAAGCCTCCACCTCTGCTGGTTATGGCAAACTGTTCACAATACCTTCCTTGCCGGCTGCGCAGTCCACAACAAGTACCGACAGATATCTGCCATTAAATATTGTCGCAGTCTGTTGCCTCGAAGCCATATACAGTCAAGTTCTGTTAATCCGACATGTTTGGCTGCATATGATTATGTCTTATTCCCGAGTATGTCGGATAAACAAAATTAAGCACTATTAACGTTCGTGATTGAAAATCGGACAGCTACACGATTGATAATGATACCTAATAGAAAAATGAAATCTTCATATTGTAATGTTATCGGAATATGTTTTCTTATCATGCAACCTCAAAAACTAAACACAAAACTACTGTTACGGGCTGTATGACTGACTCAAAATACTTCTGAAAGCAAAGTCCGGAATGGAGGTCTAGTGCCGCAAAGCTCAAGAAAGTTGCTTTCTTAGTGGCTAATGTTGACTTCCTGCTACTCATTTAATAGGTTGGTCAAAGTTCATGAAAAGGTCGTTCAGACGTGACCTGTAATGGGATGACCTTCAGCGGTAGCGAAACTTATATCAACGAAAGGTAATCTAAACATGTGACTAATCCTGTTTTGTTTATTTAACTAAAGCATTAATTGTTTATTGTTAAGCAAGTTTATCTCTGCAACTGTTGTAATATGCAGCTACTAGCCAACAGTTTCGCATCAAAACACGGGCTGTGTACTTGTGGGTACATAACCACAGTGTACACTGATCACTGAGTGATTTCGGCAATTCATTGCAAATTAGGTTTGTCATAGTGAGAGACTGTCGGATTAACAGGTCTAAGTGGTACTGAATAAATCAGTTCTGATCACTAGTGTCAGACAAAGCCTATTGTCGGATTAACAAGTGTCTGATAAACATGACTTGGCTGTAATTTGGGAATCAAGTCCCAGGTTGGAATATACTGTAAATCATGAAATTAAACCGAGCGGGAATTAAATGCAAAAAATGCGAGTGGTCTTTGCTCGCATTATTAAACATCGCATTTATATAAACAATAAGACATTTTGTATACCAGAAATACCAACTTAGACATATGCTGAAAACAAACAACTATGTATTCCACATCACTGTTTATTGAGCAGCACTTGTAACAAGTATATGAACAATGTCATTCAAACACTAATTACATCCTGTGAATTGTCACTGCTGGGGTCAAGACAACAGTTCTACTCACTTATGTCATCACTGATCACACCTGCATGTCCAGACAGATGCCACCCGCGCAACACAGTCTTTCTGCTCTTTGCGACTGCATCAAAGGCCTACACAAGCCAGCGTGCATGGATGGATGGGCTTCATCACACTAATTTTTAGATGGACAGCCTTTGTTTTGTCACCCGCCTTCAAGTTTGTTGAACTTCTTTAATGCCAGTCAACAGAATAAACACAAAAAGTATCTGTTGTTCTTAGAAAAACACTATTGTTTTAGAGGAAGTACTTTACTCAGCGCTAATAAGCGGTGCTATTTGGTGTGTGATTGGATTAAGGTGAGGATTCTCCTGTAAACCTGACAGAAGACATTTTCTTTATACATAATTCCACTGATGCTTGAGAGGAAGGGGGTGTCGCATTCATATTGAGTCGCATTTTTGGCTAGGGGCATTCTTTTGGAGGCGCAATAATTTCACGATTTACAGTACCCAGTAATGTAATGTATACAGACAGGTGATGGACGTTACACACTTCTACTTACTGACACGCATTCCTTCAACCTTGAAAGCACATGTTCATGTGAGGTAATATCTTTTTGAGGTGCTCTTTTTTTCTTAATACTGTGTTGGTTTAGGAACATCACTCTGGATCTGACTGGGAACTCCCCAAATGAATAGCCGGTGTCCACCATCAAATCAGCCACCGATGTCCTCTCCTTGTACTCCACCATGAAGAAAGACTAGAAAAAACAAGTACATATTGTCACGGTGATAGGATCTGGGAACAGGCAAATCTATACTAATGTCAAATAAATATCATTGTACAAATGTTTCAATTTTGTATTCACTGCATAAAAATGTCTTAAGTGCCTCGCAATTATGTTCATCATGTAAATTGTCATGACAGAAATTTCAAATGGAAAGTTCTCATTTGCAACCTGTTGGCTGACGATTATGATAGAATACAAAACATTTATTCTCCACATCACTTGTTTGTTTATTCAATTGTAGACTGCCTCTGTGGTGTAGTGGTAGAGCGTCCGCCCGGAGAGCGGAAGGTCTGGGGTTTGATCCCTGTCTGAGTCAAACCAAAAGACATTAATAGATGATATTGTTGTTACCCTGTCTGGCGCTCGGCATTAAGAGGATAAAACAAGGACTGGTTGGCTCGGAGTCAGTATACTGTGTCTGAGTGGGGTATTCATGTTAAACTGCAGCATGGTATCTCAGTGGGCTGGCACTATTAAATCGGCATCAGTCCAGACTAGTACAAAGTACAAGCAGCCACACACACACACACATATGTGCATGCACATCGCTATATAAGTGCAATAATCTTGGATGCGATGTTAAACACCATTTTAACTCACTTATTCAATTGTAACATTACATGAAGTGGAAAAAGAAGTGTTAATTGTTGAAAGAAAAGAAAAATATCACATCCATTCCACAAACATAAATGTAGCACATATATTTCAATGGTGACCTCCTAAAAAGATAACATAATAATCTCTTAGTATTACCTTCCTTGCATGATGGAACTGCACAGCGGACTCGATGATGCCATACTGTTGCAGGTGCCGACGCACCTGGTCCTCATCTACCCCCTGCACCACCACGGTGCGATGTGCCGCCTCCCTCCTTCCTTCCACTTCTCTCTCATATGTACTCAAGGATTTCCTCCCGTCATGTTTTCTGCCTACTCTCTCATCTGCAAAAAAGTTACACGGCATGGACAGATCATCAGCTGCACATGTCCCTAGCATTGGGGGGTCTTCCACATGGTGTAAATGATATGATCATCTGTATTTCAAAAACTGACTGTTTTTTTTACTTTGTGTAACATTTATCTTTTTGTTTTCCTTTTTTGTTTTCCTTTTTTGTTTTCCTTTTTTGTTTTCCTTTTTTGTTTAACACTGCATTGAGCAGTATTTGAGCTATATGATTGTACTCTCTAAATAATCAAGTTTTGACAATCCAGTGATTGACATCATGAGTATAGATAAACACAATCAGTGACAAAGTCACCGATCCTATCAATTTAGTCACCTCTTACGGCAAAGGCCCTGTCAGTCTTATGAAATGTGACAATACCAATATGTTGGACACAGTAAGAATCCAGCTTTATGACAGTGGGCTGTAAAGAACTGAGTCTGAACCAGCCGAAACAGTGATGGACATTATAAGCATTGTCCATATTGGCGATATATTATTTTCAAAAAGGAGGGGTGGATAATCCATGAACACACACTCCCATAATGTGGACAACCCCCACCAAACATTACATGCTACATGCTTACTGTAATCATTGTAATAAGATCATGGCAATAACATGACATACATGTATGGATACATTACGTTAGCATTTAATATCTATTGAAAGGAGTGAGTGAGTGAGTTGGGTTTAACGCCGCTTTTAACAGTATTCCAGTTATATCGTGGCGTGTCAGCTTAATGTGGGAGGAAAGCCCAAAGTGATGTAGCTCTCAGATGTTTACCACTTCGGTGAAACCCATGAGCACGGGTATGGTGCTGACACAAATCTTGCATGACTATTGGATTCTTAGGGTTAGTTACCTCAGGGTTACCCCCAACTTTATCCTTAGCCCTTGGATGCCCTTACTGAACAAGCAACCCAATACGATCGTTTACTGGGGTTAAGTACCCCTTTCTCATCAAACACTGATCATTTGAGGAAAATCTGTATAATTTGTGTCTAGTTTGAAGTATTGCAGATAATATTGGGCGCGTATCAAGGTTAACAATCTGGTGATGATCAGTAGGTATATGAGCACTAGTCATTTTGTGACAGCGCCTGTGGTCCCGTGGTAAAGTGTTGGCTAACTATATTAACTCATAAGCCTAGTTTATCTTCAAGATCGCAATGTGAGTTCCAGCCTCCGTGCAGTGCTAGCTGAAATCTGAAAAAAGTGAGACCAGACTTGTTCAGTAAGTACTCCCATCAAAGGTAGCTGAGTTTGAATAAATCAAATTGTGACGTTTTATAATCAGAATACAAAAGCTGCATATGAACACATCGGATTGCATCATATAGCAAGGTTAATTATGCTATGGCAACCACACACTACCACAACAATGGTCACAAATTTGTGGTTTAGACAGTGTCATCCCCTAAAGCTTGCATCAACAAACATGACAGGATATTTTGTTTTGGCCAACGTTCTCAATTATGTTTGAATTGCAGCCGATGTGGTGTATACATAAATGGAAACAGTTGTCGCTAGTGACAATACAGTAGCTTAATTTGTCCCCAATCCCTCTACACATGAACTATACAAGACTCGTGCATCTAAATGGTCTAGGCTACTCTGGGCCTATATTTAGGTTCAACATGATTGACAGGTTGAAAGAAGAACTGCCTGAACACCGTGATCGAGTGCTCTACCTGCTCTGTGTGAGCCCCCCGGTCTAGATCCGTAATTTCGTGTACTGAGGCGGTGAGAACAGATGAATGGCCATTCAATGCCTAATGACATTGGATAACGTCTGAGGACATGCCGGCGAAGCATGTTTGGCAGACAAGTCGCCATATTTGAAGCTATTAACATCCGGAAAATGAATATTAAACTTACAAAGTTAGTATTCACATTATGGTATTACATTTGTTAATGTAACCAGCTTTAATAATAGTGTATAGATCGAAAACAAAATGTTTGTTCTATAACAAAAGTTGTACCACAGCGTTTTATTCATATGCGATTGCATTTTCCGCTAAACAGCCTGGTTAGATAATCCGTACGGAAACTCCACACGGGACTGTATGGTGTTAGGAGTTTATCACCAAGGGGTCGTAACTCCGACGTGTTTCTTTGCGATTTTCCGCTTTTTTGCTCCGGTTCTTCTCATATGTTTCTACGTTTTTTCACATGGTTTGTTTCATAGATTCCACACGCACACTTAGTACACTTTGACGTAACCGTTATGTTAAAGTAACTGACTATTCAGTTGTAAACAATACATACACTAACTATTTTCATGACATTAGAATTGGCGGTGCATCGAAATGTATAATTGGTGTTATTATGAATGTTCCAGCCCATAGTTAAGGTTTAAACACTAGTAGGGCCATTTACTGTCCAGGGAAACAGCAAATGTCGCCATGAACACTCTGCAACCTTTTCTGAAGCTGCCATTAATCATCATAAATGTATATGTTTGCTGTTTTTGGATGAAATACATTGCCGAACCCGTAAATCGTTTGTATTATCTTGCTTCAGACCAGAAGAGGTAGATACATGTGTATTACCTGCCATGCTTGTTTGATGCTCCTGATAAGTATGAATCATAATATCAAGTGAATTTATAAATTAGTGTTACTTTAGGATTAGGTACCCCTTTCCAATGAAACATCCCTTTATGATCCTTAGGGTTGGGCACCACTTGCTAGTCAAACACCCCTTTACAATCCATAGGGTTAGGGAAAGCAGATGCTGAAAGTCATTGCGCAATGTTGTGTCCCTTAGCTGCCCGAACAATATGATCCAGGATTTACGCCCAGGGCATGCTTGCACAAAGCGTTCTTAAGACGATTGTCTTATACCACAACTCTCATACCTACAATAATCGTAGGGCTAGGATTGCTTTGTGCAAGTGGTCCAGATTTGCCCTGACAATGATCCTTGCCATGTCGGCACTATTCCTGTGCTCATCAAGTTTTGCAACATTGATTGACTTCTATGACCCGCATCCCGTTTTTCTTTCCTCCTGCATTAAGCTATCAAGCTGTCAATAAATATCACCTTGTCAACAACCATTATTTCCAAGTTGTCCTTCCAGTGGGGTAGCCTATAGTTGTCTAAGCATTGGCTCATCACATGGAAGATCATGGTTCAATTCATCATGTTGGTAAAATGCATGAAGCCAAATCATATGTGGGGGGCACGGGTGGCCCAGTCGTCTAAGGCGTCGCGATTCGCTGTGCAGAGTTGCGTCCCTTGGGCACGCCAGAAACCTATGATTGTGGGTTTAAATCCCGGTTTGCCCCAATTATGTTTCTAGGTTTGTCAGCACCATACCCGTGCTCGTGGGTTTCACCGAAGTGGTAAACGTCTGAGACCTACATCACTTCGGGCTTTCCTCCCACATTAAGCTGACACGCCGCGATGTAAGTGGAATACTGTTAAAAGCGGCGTTAAACCCAACTCACTCACTCACCCATTCATATGTTATTCTCCATATTCTTAGTGACTTATTAACCATATTTAAGACTGTTTGACTAAGAAAGCATTTTATTTTGTCCATGTTGTTTTTATACTAATATAATAAAACATTTCACTTCGTAGCTTACTTTTTTAGAATGCAAATAGAAAACATGGCTGTCGCTCATCCCTACAATTTCTATTAAAGTCTGTCACTGTTTGTGTCTTCCAGCTGGTCATAATGGAACAAGATGATGACTTTGTGTTGTATGTTTCAGGTTATATATTTCTGAAGCCAGGAAACATGGTGATTCAGTGTGAATACTGTATGGTGACTGTTCCTTCAGGTAAGTCAGAAGTGTTTGCTGTCAACAGGATTACCAAGATCAAAGCACAACCGTATGATGAGTTTGCAAAGAATAAACATTTACCAAGTTTAAGCAAATTTCTAGGACCATTAGCTCCAATGATAATAAACAAACAGTGATAAACCAAGGTTTCTAGTAGTACTGCTGCTGCTTATGGTTTAGTTGGAATGATTCATTTAGTCATCCTCTTCACTGCCTGTGCCTGAAATTATGAGTTCAAAATAGATTTTACTCATTAGTTATGGGCTATCTTATGCTGAGCTTATTACCGATAGACCAAAAATTTTTACTAGACTAGGATTTCAGACCTGTGAAGATCCAAGTTAGAAATGGTCTTTTGCAACCCACGCTTGTAAGAGGCGACTAACGCGATGGGTGTTTGCTGACTTGGTTGAGGTGTGTCATGTATCCCAATTGTGGAGATCGATGCTCATGATGTCAGTCACTAGACTGTCTGGTCCCGACTCAATTGTTTACAGACCACCATCATATCATGCATATAACTGGCATGATTGACACATTCATGTTTGACATTGCTGAAAATCAACAGATTATATGTAATAGTCAATACTTGAAGACATTGTAAATTAGATTGGCATATCATATCCAATATTCACTTGATCAACAACACATATTTTAACTACATGGAGATTATTTTGTGGTGTTTTGTTTTGATATTATTTTACTGTCTTCAACATTTAATACTGCTAGTTAGCTTAGATTCATCGTCAACAGGTTAACAGGTTTTGTATACTCTGCATTCATCCATCCTGTGAAGTCGTGATGGCTTCTCTTGTTCTGGAAGACTATTGAAATGTCATACTCATCTAGTGATATGACCGGTGACAATTCGTCCTCAGTAAAAGATGCTTGTCATAAGAGTCGACTATGATGAATCAGTCAATCAGACTCTAACTTGGTTGTTTTGGGCGGTCGGGTAGCGTAGTGGTTGAAGCGTTTGCTCGTCACGCCGAAGACCCGGGTTCGATTCCCGACATGGGTAAAATGTGTGAAGCCCATTTCTGGTGTCCCCCGCCGTGATATTGCTGGAATATTGCTAAAAGCGGCGTAAAACCATACTCACTCACTCACTCTAACTTGGTTGATTAGTGTATGCCATCATGCCCTGATGACGTAGATCGTTGTTAATGTTTTCATTCAATGGTTTGTCTGGTCCAGACATTATTATTAACAAGCCACTATGATATTGCTTGAATATTTCTGACTGCGGTATTGAACAACATTCACAAACATGAAAAACACTGTTATATCTAAATTGTTTTGAAAAGGATGCACAAAGTCAATGATATAGTCGGTGTGGGTAGTACATGTAATTCAGAATGAATGTGACTGTGCAGAGGAGGCCATGAAGGACCATGTGAAGGGGAAGCGCCACATCCGTGTGATCGAGGCCTGCAAGCTGCGGCAGAAACAAGCCAGCCTCACTGTCTTTACAAAGGGCTTCAGCGATGACACCACTGAAGACGAACTCAGAACATATTTCTCCAAGTTTGGCAAAGTGGAGAAAATTTTCATGGAGTACAAGAGGGTGAGCAGATTTGTCAGATTTGTTGAAGAATATTTCATGTAAAGAAACATTTTGACCTGCTGAAGAAACAAGATTTTAAACCAAGCTTTTAAACCTGAGGGTTATTGTTGACTCAAAAGATATGTCACATACAATATTTGGCTGAGTTTTCAATACATGCCACTGCGCCCCGATCAAGTAGATCATTGTTCGTATGTTCAGTCAGTGGCTTTTCTGTAGATTTTTGCTCTTACAAGACTGAACAGATTTTTACTAGACTCTGGCTTTAGACTAGTGGCTAAAGTTATTACTTTGCAGATGTGGCTTGTATTTCACTGATAACGACCAAAAAACAAGAAGAGCTTTTAACATATTTAATGATTATTTTTTCATTCTTGATTTAAATGAAATATTAAAATACCCCTGAACTTTCAGAATATTTGGACTTTCAAGAAAATCCCACTTTTGAACAAAATTTCATCATTTCCGAATTTTTCTGTCAAGGGCAATAAATTGGGAATCCTGGATACATCTGTGCCCTGCATCAGGGAAAGCCCTGTCAGCCATCCAGAAACTGGTCACATTGACAGCATGATCAACTTAGGGACTTCCTCATTATCTTAGACCTGTTTCCGACCCTCCCTATGGCTGTTACAGGGCCTGTTTGCCATGGTTGAATATGCTGAGGAAGAGTCTGTCACAGCTGCCATTGCTCACACTGAACATGAACTGAAGGGGGACAAGATCGTGGTGAACCCCCGCAAGGTGAACCAGACCCCCCGCTGGGTGCTGAAGGAGAGGAAGATGAAGGCCAGACAGAATGCCAGGGTCAAGGCTGCCAAGGAGAACAAGAAGGCCATTGCTGTCAACAAGGAGGAGCTGTTGCTGAAACTCAAAAGTGCTGAATCAGTAAGTTTGTCAAGAGGAAAAAAACTAGGGGCTCAACAGCTCTGAATCAGTAAGGTGGCAGAACCAGGGGCACAGCAACTCTGAATCAGTAAGTTTGGCAAGAGGTCTAAACCAGGTGTTCAACAGAGCTAAAACAAGGGGCCCAGTATCTGGAAAGGTTCCTTGTTTAACACTAAAGGCAATGGTCAAAACAAAAGCAAATCTGGAACACACACACACACACACACACACACACACACACACACACACACACACACACACACACACACACACACACACACACACACACACACACACACACACACACACACACACACACACACACACACACACACACACACACACACACACACACACACACACACACACACACACACACACACACACACACACCCCACACACACACCCCAATTAGGCCACGCCCACTTTCGGACTACTGTTTCTTGATTGGCTGAAAATAGAATGGGTGATGCTTGTGTTGCATTAATTTCACAGATTGATGATTGTCGTCAGTTTTTTGTTTTTTAATAATTAAGTTAGTCTGTGAAGTTATAATTGTTGACATTTGTATTTCAAGAATGTGTTTTTGCGCTTTTTGAGTTGGATTTATTCAGTATGCACGCAGGTTTTTACAAATAGGTTGAAGTCAGTTTCAGTAAGTCAAGATATTCCTTCCTTATGGTGGTAATGACATGATGCTGTGTGGTACATGTGACTGCCATGTTTCTGCAGATTGTGGACCAGATGCGGGTGCTGGCGGACTTTGTCCGTATGACGGATGAGGAGATCACACAGAAGCAGGGCATCTGTGACATACTCAGTGCAGCGCTCACAAAGTTCTTTCCAGGTAAATCATGCTCGTCTTAACATTATTCAACTGTGTTTTCAGATCAGGCAATATGTCATAACTATGACTATCCTGATATGACGATGTGCAGTGTCATTCTTATCTCTGATATCCACAACACATCACATGAATGCAGCCAGGAAATCGGTCACCTACACAGAGTTATCTGTCCTTGAGCTTCCTCTTGCTTCAAAACACCCATGTACTAGAATGTTTAGTTTGGTTGGATCGTGTGATGTCCTTTATCTTCCTTTTAAAAAGACCTTGTTTGTGTTAGAATTTGGCTGTGTGTACCTTACTGTTTATTTGTGAGTGGCTGGGTAGCCTAGTGGTTAAAGTGTTCGCTCCTCGTGCCGAAGATCCGGGTTCAATTCCCGACATGGGTACAATGTGTGTAGCCCCTGTCTGGTGTCCCCCGCTGTGATATTGCTGGAATATTGCTAATAGCGGCGTTAAACAATACTCAAAAATTGTTGTATTTTCGTCCACTTTTCATGCAGCATTTGTTGCCTCTACTTTGAGGAAAGACCAAGGGCAGCTAACTCCGAACTTGTCATGCCTTCGTGCCATCTGCTTTTACTCTGTGCTATGGATATCAATGATAAGAAGAAAATTGCACAGATGGTACTTGTTGTTACCCTGTCTGGTGCTCGGCATTAAGGGGCTAAACCAAGGACTGGTCGGCTCGGAGTCAGTATACTCTGAGTGGGGTATTCATGTTAAATCATTTCACCTCACCTATTAATATCATGTACAGAATACTCAGATTGCAGTAATTTCCTCTAATACAGGCAAAGTCTGAACCAAATAGGAAGAATAGATTGAACACAGTATATACTATACAAGTAAAACAGTATATGAATGATCCCCATTTAGAATTCATATAATGACTAGTCCTTTACCTCTTGCGATACTTCAGTCACGACATACTTCAGTCAGGATATTTGAATTGCACCCTTTTTGCAAGAAATTCTTATTATCCATGTTACCAAGCTAATAAGCGGTTGTTGCTATCAGCCAGTTTGTGTTTAACTCCTATGACTGGATAACTGAGGTGGATTCTACCAGTATTGTGCGATCAGATTTTACTTAGTATTTCGTTCATGATAAGCAGTAATGCTGTAGCTGGATTGTGACACCTACTCTATTGTCAGAGGTGTAACGATACAGTGGGGTTGCGATATGACTTGTATCCCCATACAGTTCTTTTATTTCAAAGTTTATATTCTTTTCTTTTGCAGTTGAACCACAACCCTGAATCATTTGTTTTTAAATTTCAGAAATTAAGATGGGATATTGTAAGGCAGAACCATATAGGCAAGAGGGCACTGTGAATGTTATGTTATTTATAGCCAGTTGGATAATACTAGAGAATCTGTGTAAGCTGGTTGGCAAACAGTTTTGTTTACCATCAAATTTATTATTAGTCACATGTTTTTACACCAGTATAACTTGTAATGTGATGTATCGTATGTATCGCAATGCAGGAGTTGTAAATGGATGTATTGTATCGTGGCCCCCGTATCAGGATACAATACTGTATCACCGTATCATTATACCACTATATATTGTGATGATATTTGTTCCTCAGCCTGCTCTGTGCATCAGTTTGGCTCCTCTGTGAATGGGTTCGGAGTGAAGGGTTGCGATGTTGACATATACCTGGACTTCCATGATGACCAAGAAGAGGCCCTCAATCTCCCAGATTCCCAGGTACACTAGACATGATGTGACAGTTGTGTGGGTTTGTTGTCGGCTGCATGCAGTGGTAGAGTGAAATAAAAAGATTGAAGTAAAAATAATGATGACTTATTTCTTTCCGCTAAAATATGTCACCAAAAGATGTTAAAAGATGGTACTTTTTGTTACCCTGCCTGGTACTAGGCATTAAGGGGCTAAAACAAGGACTGGTCAGCTCAGTGTACACTGTGTCTGAGTGGGGTATTCATGTTAAAAAGTGTGGCATGGTATCTCAGTGGGCTAGTGCTATAAAAACAACATCAGTCCAGACAAGTACGAGCAGGTGCGCGCATGCATATCACTATTAGTGCACTAATGTTGAATGCGATGTTAAACCTGATTTCACCTCACCTCTTCTGATCATGACTCAGGGGTTGATTTTACTGCTGCCTGTGGCCAGTTAAAATTACAAAAACACCTCATGGCCTCCACCAATTAGTTGTAGGCCAGTTAGTTTGGAGAAGGGCCAGTAACTTTTGAAAGGAGCAAGCCCTGCTGGCTACATTTGTTCTTTAATCTACCCCTGATGACTTGGTATTAACAGTAAGTTGTCTGATTAGCTGAACCTTTTCATCATCCCTGAGGTCGCAGGAATGGAAGTTTTGCCATTCAGATCTGACTCCCTTCAGTTTAGTGTGCCAGTGTCCTATAATCGTGGGGTAAAAACTCAGCATCATTAGTTTGTCGGCACTTTCTGTGACATTTGGGTTTCATCAAAGTGGAAAACAGCCAAGATCTACACCATTTTGGGATTTCTGCCAACAGAAAGCTGACACACCCTGATACTGCTGATATATTGTCAAAACTAACTCAC
Source organism: Haliotis rufescens (assembly GCF_023055435.1). Taxonomy (NCBI): domain Eukaryota; kingdom Metazoa; phylum Mollusca; class Gastropoda; order Lepetellida; family Haliotidae; genus Haliotis; species Haliotis rufescens. The sequence goes on along the minus strand of NW_025964112.1, from coordinate 61,843,133 downwards.
TCACTCACTCACTCACTCACTCACTCACTCACTCACTCACTCACTCACTCACTCACTCATCCCCACTCACTCACTCACTCACTCATCGCCAGGCCCCTGTGAAGCTGCCGTACCACCGAGACATCCAGTCCCTGAAGAGGACCGAGGGCCCTCTGACCTCCGCTGACCTCCAGCTGATGACAGCGTATGACAAGGTGAAGCTGGTGTCCCGCATCCTGGTGGAGCATGCCCCCGGCTGCAACAACATCATCGTCATCCCCAGCGCCAGGTGTCCCCTCATCAAGTTCACTCACGAACCTTCGGGCATCAAGTGTGACCTCTCCATCAACAACAAGTGAGTCAGCCATCTTGGCACAGTTATTCTAAACATGGGAACACTACAGAAACAGGCCAGTGATTCTAACTGGATTTTGATTCTTTGTCTAGTTATGCATCTTCATTTCATTATCATAAGTTATCAAAATTCTTGACTTTCACTTGCCCAAATTTAAGTTAAGTTCACCTCAGGACTGTAAACATTTTGTTTGTTTTTTGTCAACACTGATATTGTACAAATGAGTCAGTTTACATCTTGTACATTCAAGATTCATTGAAAGGTCTTGAATTTTCACATCACTTTGTTAATATACTACTCAAAAAGGTTAAGGATCACCCATTTCTTGCATATTACTACAGTTAATCAGTCATGGCTGTTATGAAAGAATTGGGTGATCCTTAACTTTGTTTTTGTAGTATAGTATGCAGATACAGGACAAGTTGGTCACAAACACCTATGAACAGTTGACACCACCTTATCAGTCACCCAGTGTCCGAAATAACTGCCTGCCCACCTGCCCGTGGCCAGTAACTTTTTTGTCGGGCTGCATGAAATATTCCTCAAGCTGCCCGACGGTCAGATAATTTTAAGTCTGCTTGTGTATCAGTTTCATTAGAACTCCTTTTAGCTTCTCAAGTTGTTCTTTGAAGTATTTCAACTGAATCAAGATGCGATTTGTCTCTTAGTTTTGGCGATTTTTCAATATTTATAATGCATGAGTACGGGCAGGTAATTTTGAAGATGGGCAGGCAACACTTTGGGCCACCTTCCTGACTGTCTTGTTGGGTTTTAAAGTTATTTCAAACACTGCAATCACCACCTCACTTCCCCTACAGACTGGCGTTGCGTAACACTCGGCTGCTGCAGCTGTGTAGCCGGATCGACGAGCGTGTGGGGCTGCTGGTCTATACTGTCCGCTACTGGGCCAAGGTCAAGGAGATTGCTGGAAACATCAACTCAGGCCCTCGTCTGTCCAACTACGCTCTCACATTCCTCGTGGTTCAATACCTCCAGAATCTCGCCACTCCCATATTACCAACAACCAGTAGACTGGCGGAACTGGCAGGTAATATATACATATCAACCATGTTAACATTGATATAGGATTGTGTATGTCATGACCAGAGCCTAAACATAAACAAATTGTTGTTTGGCAGTATGGCAAAAACAAATACTTCGCGTCTGTATCTCGATTTGTTTTCAAATTCGTGGACAGCTTTTTTATTGTCTAAATATTTGTATTATTATTATTATTATGTACTTCTCGTCACGATATGGCTGAAATACTGCTGATGTGGCGTTAAAGCTTAACTCACTCACTCAAATTGTGGTAAATTATATACATGGTGGTAAGTTAAATGCAGTTTATCCCTTGGGGAATATAGATTGATGTACCCTCAGATGATGTACCCGTGCCCCACAGAGGGTACATCAAACTGTATTCCTCTAAGGATAAGACTACAACTTACATTGTTATACCTCTCTTAAGAATCTTGCAATTCCATTGGTTAATCCGTACCATGTGATGAAACAGTACATTTCAATGGAGACCCTTAAATCATGTTCCCGACACTGACCTCGCATATTGACATGTTACATGATCAGTATTGACCCGTCACATGATGAATATTGACTAGTCTGCTAGAAAACAAGTTGGAGTCTGGTTTGAACTTTTCACAGTTCACAGCTAAGTTACTGTAATGAATCAGAGGATGGTTTAAAGACATCAGAAATTTAAATGTGAATTTCGTTATAACAAAACGAATGATTATTCTTGACGAGGTTAATATACGAAAACAAGGACCCTCGGACCTGACCCCTTCGGCCGTCAGACCACCTCAGAGTTTGTGTCCTCGGTCTTTGTTTTTGCATATTGACCTCGTTAAGAGTACTTACCGTATTTGACGTAATAAGCGCCCCGCTCTAATAAGCGCCCACGGCGTTATTTGCTAATATATTGGCTAGTGAACAATCCCAATTAGCACCCCTTCCGATTGATCAATGAACACAAGACTTATTTATTCGTGTGTAATACGCATTCGTTTAATTTGTTATATGCACCCTTAATTATGGGCAATTAAATTCTCGAAAAATATATCTATCGTGTATAATACTAACAGATTCTTCTTTTATATCATTCCAGGCTTACCCAAAATTTACAATCTTTCAACCTCGTTTTAATCTCACCAAAATCATATTCTAATAAGAGCCCCCTATTTCTAATTTTGAGAGCGCCCTGAGCGCTTATTACGATGAATACGGTATTTGTATAATATTCAGCCCTCAATCTAGAACACATAACTCTATTCTTGAATCAAGCCCTCTAAGTTCCCACAACTCGCTTTGGGAGTTATGTCCCTTTGCTGCATGATTTTAAAAACCAGTTTTGCTGCAATCCTGATCATATCCATCAGTCCATACTCATGTCCTTTGACTTCACAAATGTGGTAACTCTAAACATTTTCAACCTGAGCGTTCGAATATAAACATGGAAATTAGGGGTCCTTGTCGTAAATCTAAGGTCAAATACAAATATAAATAATTTAGTGGTCCCTGGTTTTAAATACGATCTCAAGGACCCCAGGTCGTTGTTGCGCTAAGATCTCTGTCGGATATGACCCTGTTATGTATCTGGAATGCTGAAGTGCCTTTAGACCCAACCCTAACACACTGTGCTTTGTGAACCAGGCAAGGAGAAGGTGGTCATTGATGGCTGGGACTGTTCCTATCTGGATGAGCCGGAAACATTCACATCATCGGCTAACACGTGGTCCGGAGGTGAGTGGGAAGTGCAAGTGAGGTGTAGTTTCATTAAAGGACATGGAAAATGGCGTGTGTAGTCATGTACTTTGCGTCAGCTTGAAGTAAATTGGCCATGTTTGTCCCCCTAAAGATTTTGTTGATCCTTGGTGTCCCATGACTGCTGAGGAGGCTGAACACTTTATTAGTTGAGGTACTGGACACTGTGCCAGTGAAAGTTGAGGTAAGACTTCCACCCGTTCCCTCCCACCCCCTCAAAATATATAAATTTACCATGATTGAGCGACAATGCATACACATGCTACTTTTGGTAGGGGATACGGGCAGAAGTCTTTCCAAAGTTGACTTTTGAGTTGCCCTTTATGAATATCACAATTCCAGTAATGAAATATGTTTCAAATATTCATGTAATTCAGTGGTAGAACATAGTGCTGGTGATCGGAATTTGTGTATCCTGGATCAAGCAAACTACCGTGTTGTAATTATGATGGTAGTGGATAGTGTCTATGTTTCACTTGCAGAGGATCTGTTGAGGGGCTTCTTTGAGTACTACTCCAACTTGGACTTCAGCACGGTCGTGTTACAAACCCGCACTGGTCACATCCTCCCAGTACAGCAGATGCTGGAACAGCCCAACACCGAGTCACAGACATTCAAGGTACGTTTCAAAGTTTGAAGATTTTGAATCACTTTTGTTTAATTATTTGTTTTTATCCCCCCTGTATGTAATATGGGGGTATATTGTAATCAGCTTGTCTGTCCGTCGGTCTGTCCGTCCATAATCATTTTTGGTCCAGTTCATGTCTCTAAAACTAATAAGTATTCTTTCATGAAACTTTGCAAGCACAAAAACAAGGTTGTTCTTTAGGGATTTTTCTCATTTTTATTTTCCCCGTTTCCATGGCAACGAGTTTGACTTTGACTGTCCATATTGTGTTTGTCTGGACCATATCTCCTAAACTACTTGATATTCATTCATGAAATTATGCGCACAGAGAGATCAGAGAGGTCAACTGGTGCCTTTTGCTATTTAGGGATTTTTAGAAAATTCTTTTTTCCATTTTCATGGCAACAAGTGTAACTTTGACCCAATTCAGGGGCATGTGTTTTTGCAGAGCTTTTCTTCAAAACTGCCAGTTTTCTTCAGTATGCGCACACCATGACCAAATTGTAAGCAGCTGTTTGTAATTCTTGACAGAATTTCAATTATTTGTTACGCCTCTGTTTCTTTACATGATTATTCATATTTACATCTTATCCCAATTTCATGGTATTGTTTTGAAAGCTCAATAACTACTCTTGTATACAGACAGACAGATTTGATAGGGATACTCTCATCAAGTTGCACAGATTTCTCTTGCAGGACTTGCTGGAACAATCAGATGATTTGTTGTTTAGAATTTGTGGGAGCCGGGAGGATTTGTCATCTTCTGATGGCTCTTGTAATGACATTGTCAAAGTGAGCTGTTGTCATGGGTCTGTGGGTCAACTGAACTGAAAAGAAATATTATCAAAAGCTCAAAATGACTACAGCCTTTACACCAATCTCTTCTCCTTCAAGGTTATCAGACAAATTGCTTTCAATTATATGGAGGATGTTCATGCTCACTGTACTTGTACGATTTGTTTTCTACTTCAGCAGACCCCTTCTAAATGAAGGCTGATCTACCTAAATGATTGGCTAACTTTGAGGGTCAAGGTCACTACTAAGGTTACAGAAAGCTAATGAGCCCCATACCCTGGGATCTGTTAAAATCCAATTATCTTGCAAAATTCTAAGGGGAAAGGAAATTCTCATGTTTTCCTTACCTAGATTTCAGCACAAGAGAGGATTAATAATTCAAGTTTAGGCAATTAAATCTGTTATGTCCTGACTCTAACTCAAAACTTTTCTTCAGGGTATTATAAATGTCAGCACAACAAGAAATGAGTATGTGGAGTTCAAGTTCACAATATTTCCTAATATCCATCCTGTCTTTGAGTTGTGAATTGGGTTTAGCACCGCTTTTAACAGTATTCCAGTTATATCAAGGCGTGTCAGCTTAATGTGGGAGGAAAGCCCGAAGTTATGCAGGTCTCAGACGTTTACCATTCGGTGAAATCCACGAGCACGGGTATGGTGCTGACAAACCTAGAAACATAATCAGGGCGAACCAGGATTCGAACCCACAATCATAGGTTTCTGGTGTGCCCAAGGGACGCAACTCTGCACAACGAATCCCGCCACCTTAGGCGACTGTGCCCCCTCCTGTCTTTGAAGTGTAGTACAGCTATTTTGTTTATAATGTGCACCATTGCAATGTCATAGTTTTAGTATTTCAGTACAGTTGACAATACAATGTATGTCATGTCTGTTTTCACTGCCTCTCAGATTGGGCCAATCAGCATCCAGGACCCATTTGTCCTGGACCACAACATTGGTGGAAACGTAACTGAAAAGATCAAGCAGAAGATTTCGGAGGAGTTCCAGATCGCAGCCAAGAAATGTGAGCAGTGGTCCAACGTGGTGGCCGAGGTACAGTTGGGGCTGGTGGACCTGCTCGGTGTGGACGTACCAGCGGAACTAGAGGAGGAGCTGACGAGGCTGCGAGACCTGGATGAGGAGAAGGAGGATGACCACAGCTTCACCGTCATCTTGAAGGTGGCGCAGCTACCAGCTGAAGCCTTCAAGAATCCCCAGACACCTGACTTCCGACTGAACTGGTGTTTTAAGGTGTGCCTATTCATACAGCGAGTCCTCGAGACCATTCTCATGTTTGAGACTGAAATTCTCGCCCAGACAATATCGGGAGACGTGCCCACGGAAAAAATGGAGGTTGATCCAGAGTCGAAAATGGATAATTCTCAAGCAAAACCAACTGTAAAAAATACTAGTCCTAAAAATTCATCGGAGCAGAAATCAGGAACTCCCAGTAAAGGAGCTGCAGGGATGAAGGAGCCCATGGTTGCCCCAGGAGTGAAGTTGGAACCAGGCATGGCTCCCCTCGGATCTCCCCAGTCCCCAAGCCTCCACATGGAGCTGATGTGTAGCTCCTGCTGCCGGACCTGGAGCGGGCGGAAGACGCTGAGACGCGAGGTGATGGAAGGTGAGCTGGACGGGTTGGAGCTCGAGCGGGAGATCTCCGAGAAGATCATAGAGAGCGATGGATTCTCACCGAAATATGTAGTGCAGTTCCGTTGTGACATTGACACTGTTGTTAAGACATCCAAAACAGCGGTCATCCTAAAACTCGAGCCCACCGACGAGGGCAAGGAGTTCTCCTGTTTCTACCCTTTCTTCAAGACATTGATTCGAAGGTTGGTGGATAAAAATCTGTATGAAACTTGGTAGGGGAAGGTTTCAAGTTTGGAAACAAGTTGCTTCTCAGAAGAACTCTGAACATAGCTGTTCGTTTCATTATTTCACGTTGATCATGTTGATGATGATTGAAGGCTCATTATTGATGTAGGAAAACATCCCTTTATATAAAATATGCTGAAGTTTTCATTTCGGTCATTATTTTCATAAACATATCTCATTTAAGACCTATTTTCTTATTTTGACATTTATTGAAAGGTTGAGATTATGGAGCCATTGTGAGTTGCATGAGGCTCACGTGGCCTCATCTTCCCAAGGCAAGCACGTCCACTAGCCTTTTATCAAAATTTAGTTTTCACCCTTGCCACATCAAGCCCACTTTCCTGTGCTAAATATCATTGGAATATCGCACATATTGGTAGTCCAATCAGAGAATGTTTCACATCACCATCCATGACTGGTTCACCTTCGTATGAAAGTGATTTACCGCTGCCTGTCTTTGTTGACACGTCTTCTTCATCTTTTAAACCAATGTTTTTGTGTTGGGGATGCAATCGCGAATGTTTTTATCATATGATCGGCTAGGTCGTCGCCTATGGTAGTCGCCATCTTTGTACAGCTATATGAGATAGGAACATCGTTCTGATTGGAAAACTCTTTTTCATTACAAGGGGCACAATTCGTAATCTACGCGAGGTGGCGCCAGGGTCGAGCTAAGAAAAGTGATCTCGATGTGGCAAGGGTAGAAACTAGGCTTTGATATAGGCTAGTGAACACACTTGCCTCGGGGAGGTCTTTGTTGTAGTTGTGACTGAAGTGGTTATGCAAGTTGTTCTCCCAGACATGTCGTAGATATGATTATTAGAATATCTTATACCTGATTTTGATTCTATGATCTGTATGTTTTTTTAGGCTGAAAAATATGAAGGCTTGTTGATTCATTAATTTGAAACTGATTTTATGAGGATCTTTTCGATGTGCATTTGCATATGTATCTTAAGAGAAAGAAGAATTATTTTCAGAATGTGGAGGGCACTTCTGTTACTGATTTGGAATGGTTTTGAATAAGTTTACTAATGTTCTGATACAGATGATATATATGAATTGTCCTCCACATGCAGCTGTTGTGTCACTTGCAGATGATCATATGTAATTCTCAGAGCTCTGATCGCAGCTGATCATATGTAATGCTCAGAGCTCTGATCACAGCTGATCATATGTAATTCTCTGAGCTCTGATCACAGCTGATCGTATGTAATTCTCAGAGGTCTGATCACAGCTGATCGTATGTAATTCTCAGAGCTCTGATTGTAGCTGATCATATGTAATTCCCAGACCTCTGATCACAGCTGATCATATGTAATTCCCAGACCTCTGATCACAGCTGATCGTATGTAATTCTCAGAGGTCTGATCGCAGCTGATCATATGTAATTCTCTGAGCTCTGATCACAGCTGATCGTATGTAATTCTCAGAGGTCTGATCGCAGCTGATCATATGTAATTCTCTGAGCTCTGATCACAGCTGATCGTATGTAATTCTCAGAGGTCTGATCGCAGCTGATCATATGTAATGCTCAGAGATCTGATCGCAGCTGATCATACGTAATTCCCAGACCTCTGATCACAGCTGATCATATGTAATGCTCAGAGCTCTGATCGCAGCTGATCATATGTAATTCCCAGACCTCTGTTCACAGCTGATCAGATGTAATGCTCAGAGCTCTGATCGCAGTTGATCGTATGTAATTTCAGAGCTCTGATTGCAGCTGATCGTATGTAATTCTCAGAGCTCTGATCGCAGCTGATCATGTTCAATGCTCAGAGCTCTGAACAATATTATCTGTGGAGGTCCGTTTCCGAAGGGATATTTAGATATGTATTTTAATGTTTAATGATCAATGTAAAACATTTAAAGGATGAAATGTGTGCCTGTAATATTTCTGTGACCCCTTGCAGATGTTTGTTCTACCCTTAGGCATGAGGCAAAGGGTATTTTTTTGTTTCAAAGACATCTTACTAAGGCATAGCAATTAACACAAGGCCTAAACTAAGTTGCAGAAATCCACCTGTGGAGATTCCAGATCAGAATAGGCCCAGTACCCCATGCTTGTCTCTTAATGGAGTTTCCAGATCAGAATAGGCCCAGTACCCATGCTTGTCTCCTTATGGAGATTCCAGATCAGAATAGGCCCAGTACCCCATGCTTGTCTCCTTATGGAGATCCTAGATCAGAATAGGCCCATGACCCCATGCTTGTCTCCTTATAGGGGTTTCCAGATCAGAATAGGCCCAGTACACCCTGCTTGTCTCCTTATGGAGATCCTAGATCAGAATAGGCCCATGACCCCATGCTTGTCTCCTTATGGAGATTCCAGATCAGAATAGGCTCAGTACCTCATGCTTGTCTCCTTATGGAGATTCCAGATCAGAATAGGCCCAGTACCCCATGCTTGTCTCCTTATGGAGATCCAAGATCAGAATAGGCCCAGTACCCCATGCTTGTCTCCTTTTAATGATTCCAGATCGAAATAGGCCCCAGTACCCCATGCTTGTCTCCTTATGGAGATCCTAGATCAGAATAGGCCCATGACCCCATGCTTGTCTCCTCATGGAGATTCCAGATCAGAATAGGCCCAGTACACCCTGCTTGTCTCCTTATGGAGATTCCAGGTCAGAATAGGCCCAGTACCCCATGCTTGTCTCCTTATGGAGATTCCAGGTCAGAATAGGCCCAGTACCCCATGCTTGTCTCCTTTTAATGATTCCAGATCAGAATAGGCCCAGTCCCCCATGCTTGTCTCCTTATGGAGATCCAAGATCAGAATAGGCCAAGTACCCCGTGCTTGTCTCCTTATGGAGATTTCAGAATGGGCCCAGTACCCCATGCTTGTCCCTTATAGGGACAAGCTTATAGGGATTCCAGATCAGAATAGGCCCATGATCCCATGCTTGTCTCCTCATGGAGATTCCAGATGAGAATAGGCCCAGTACCTCATGCTTGTCTCCTCATGGAGATTCCAGATGAGAATAGGCCCAGTACCCCATGCTTGTCTCCTTATGGAGATTCCAGATCAGAATAGGCCCAGTACCCCATGCTTGTCTCCTTATGGAGATTCCAGATCAGAATAGGCCCAGTACCCCATGCTTGTCTCCTTATGGAGATTCCAGATCAGAATAGGCCCAGTACCCCATGCTTGTCTCCTTATGGAGATTCCAGATCAGAATAGGCCCAGTACCCCATGCTGTTATCTGACTTGGCATGACATTGTAAGCCAGCATCATGGCACGTTGAACATTCTGTAACCATGGAATTGTCTGTCCCAAGCTTGATTATTTACCTGGCAACTTTTATTACTGATTAACATGTTGTATCACTCACTACATGTTACAGGCCAGCAAGGGCAGAAGGCAAAATAGGGCTCTTCTCTTTCCCATTGCTATGTCATGTTATGCTCTCTTCTCCAGCACCACATGTTTTCATTTCATGAATTTTTGTACCATGTGTAACACATTAAATTATTAAATACTTGGTTCTTAGGCAAGTGCTGTTGAAATATTGACAGGGGCAAGTGACCTTTGTGTTTACAACATTCTGTAAAATGTCTCCTTGTTTGAGTAGAACGTCATGCAGGCATGTTTTAACCACACCAATAGCCTGTTATAAATCAAGTATTATGAGTGATGTCACTTGTTAATGAAATTTTTCAACTGCTTCTGAATTTGAAAGCAATTATTACCAATATACTTATTAAGATGCTGAATGTTCAAGGCATATTGAATAGGTCATGTTTCTTTCTTGTGGCAGTGTTTTGCCAATTTTCATGTGATGTGTACATGTTGCCATGGTTACATGTATACGTGGAGGATCATTTTAGAACCTGATTATTACCTGCACAAATTGAAGGATGACTACCGTAAGCGACCATGTGTGCTTGGACTCTAGTGAAACTAAGTCATAACCATGTGTGATGTCGGCTACAGATGCAGGGTGAACTCATTGTTGTGTATTTTGTACATAGAAGTCAGCATTAAACAATGTTAAGATGTTTCCAGTTGTGTGTTGCATTGTGTATTGTTTGTTCTCCATTGGGATTTCTCATTGCTTGTCATTTCTGTGGGGACTTGGGGTGAGAATCTGTCACCAGCTACCTATATTCTGTTTGCTAGAGCCGACTTTTATGAATCAGGTACCAGTAATCAGCATCGGTGACCTATATCTTGGTCGTAAGGGACCGACCATTTAATATTATTGGGAGATTTTTATTTTGAAAAAAATATATTGTCCCAGAAAATTCTTTAAAAAGTATTCATGCTTCAAACTGTTGGGAAGTAGACAACAAAAAATATATTGTTGCAAAAGGTTATTCATATATTTAGGCTCATAGTTATAATTTTATAAAATATCTGGTTTTTTAGGTGTTGCTGAAAACATATCTCCACATGAAATCCCAGGCATCCCCAGCCCCACACACACACAATATTAAATGGTCGGTCTGTAAGAGGCGTCCAAGAAGTGGATCGGGTCGTCAGGCTCTGTGATTTTGTTGATAGCATGTGACTTTACCTGACAACATGGATCATTGTTCACATAGCTGAGTGCAGCTTTAAGCAGCAAACAAACAAACAAACAAACTCAATACTGGCTGTAAGAGGCAGCGGCGACTGAATTCGATGTCACTTGACCAGACTGGATGGGTATGACCTTACTGCGACAGATATAGGCATGATACAGCTGTGATATTGCTGACAATGCCATACACTTGTATGTAATCACATTTACAGTACTGTCATCTCTTATGCTCAATCACAAAATCCATGTGTCAGTTCTTGGTGTGTATATCTCCAGCAAACTCTGCTTGTCACAGACCTAAGGGCAGCTCAATGGACTGGTTGGTCAGGCTCTGTGACTTGGTTGATTGCATGTCATCATACCCTGATTATTTACAGGGGAAGTGAAAATGATTAACATCGCCTTCAAGATTATTGCACTCGTCTGTCTGTCTGTCTGTACTATTTGGGTTGGTTGATTTGTTGTTTAATGCCACACTCAGCAATATTACAGCTATATGATGGCAGTCTGTAAATAATCGAGTCTGGACCAGACAATCCCGTGATTAATATCATGAGCATCGATCCACGCATTTGGGATTGATGACATGCATCAACCAAGTCAGCGAGCCTGACCACCCGATCCCGTTAGTCACCTTTTACGACAAGCAAAGTCACCTTTTACGGCAAGCATGGGTTGCTGAAAACCTATTCTTCCCCGGAATCTTCACGAATCCTGTCTGTAGTTGGGACTAATGCTGATTTTATAGTGCTAGCCCACTGAGATTTTATAATAAATACCCCAATTAGACACAGTACATTCACCCCGAGCCGACCAGTCCTTGTTTTAGCCCCTTGATGCCACACACCAGGCTGGGTTACAGGTACCGTCTTTTAACGACTTTTAGTAGTCGCCGACCTTCCACTCTCCGGGCAGACGCTCTACCACTAGACCATGGAGGCAGTCAAGATTACCACCACCACTACCACATAGGTGGAATATTGCTGACTTTCAGTATTAATCGAACAGATCATTCACAAAATAAAACAATGCAACATATAATATACAATTTTATTCCAGCTCTTCTAACAAGACAACCGAATTGGTTCATAACAGAGACATACTAACAGGCAACAGGCAACAGGCAACAAAATAAATGCCTACGGACGGACATAACACTTTATGATGACATACAATAAATAAATCTGACATTGCTACTTCGATGAACACTTTACAGTAGATGGATGGATATCACAGACACTGGGTCAATTGATGATAGCTAATCACTTCTAAAACAAATAATCATGATAATACTAACATATTCTTCTGTTGAAAATATTCTTATTGTACTATTATTCTACTCATGTTATAGCTGTATAAGGCACAAATACAATTTGTTGTGATAACCCTTTAAGATCATGTACTACAAATATTTAAGGAAGCATTTTGAAAGGATACATTTTGGAGAAACAGTTTTGCTGTTTTGTTATGCAATTATTTTGTTCTCTTTCACATTCTGGGTTCAGTCGTAATGTTAATCAGAAACATTACATACATACAACATACAAATTTTATTTGACCTAAAATCCACATGACAGTTCTCGTGTGACAGGACTGCTAATAGAAGCCGGATATATATGTAAACAGGTATGCACAATAAAAGTGATAGATTAATATATCCATATGTATAATTTCAAAAACGTGTTTATGTACTGGATCTAATTTATAAATAATAGTCAAAAATGTAAAAGATAGAATGCCTGAGAAGATGGAATGTTTTGAATGTGTGCTGTAGGGAAGCGGACATTCACAACCATGCAGGGATCATTGCCAGTGATAGAACCTCATCCAGCATACGAGTGCTGTAGTTTCAGGGTAAAAATATAAAAAAGCAATTGCTTCACTGGCACTGATGTTTGTAAAACTGCTAGTGGGTGTGAAAATAGGTATTATTATGTTAATGTACTGAAAAAAGAACGTAACTGTACCTGCTCTACGATAATAGACAGCTGTGGTGTGGGACTAGATGGTTACAGGCCATATAAGGAAGTACCATACACATGCGAGATGGTTGTCACTTCACAGAATTACAGAGCGGATCTGTGTTGTGAATATCAGATGGAAGTGGTTATTGTTGCTGGAGACTGGCTTGTTTACTTCTTCTTGCCTGGAATAAACAAACATTGAGATGAGAACTAGCACAATAACTGATGAAAACAGAATGTTTCACAGAGTACATTGCATTGTCAATATTAATCAGATGATCCATGTCACGACACATGTTCCACAACAGTTTATGATGATCCCTCTTTACATAGTACCAGAACAACAGTTTGTCATGATACCTCTTTACGTAGTACCAGAACAACAGTTTATCACGATCCCTCTTTACATAGTACCAGAACAACAGTTTATCATGATCCCTCTTTACGTAGTACCAGAACAACAGTTTATCATGATCCCTCTTTAGGAAGTACCAGAACAACAGTTTATCATGATACCTCTGTACGTAGTACCAGAACAACAGTTTATCATGATACCTCTTTACATAGTACCAGAACAACAGTTTATCATGATCCCTCTTTACATAGTACCAGAACAACAGTTTATCATGATCCCTCCTTACGTAGTACCAGAACAACAGTTTGTCATGATACCTCTTTACGTAGTACCAGAACAACAGTTTATCACGATCCCTCTTTACGTAGTACCAGAACAACAGTTTATCACGATGCCTCTTTACGTAGTACCAGAACAACAGTTTATCACGATCCCTCTTTACGTAGAACCAGAACAACAGTTTATCATGATCCCTCTTTAGGAAGTACCAGAACAACAGTTTATCATGATACCTCTGTACGTAGTACCAGAACAACAGTTTATCATGATACCTCTTTACGTAGTACCAGAACAACAGTTTACCATGATCCCTCTTTACATAGTACCAGAACAACAGTTTATCATGATCCCTCTTTACGTAGTACCAGAACAACAGTTTATCACGATACCTCTTTACGTGGTACCAGAACAACAGTTTATCATGATACCTCTGTACGTAGTACCAGAACAACAGTTTATCATGATACCTCTTTACGTAGTACCAGAACAACAGTTTATCATGATACCTCTTTACGTAGTACCAGAACAACAGTTTATCATGATACCTCTGTACGTAGTACCAGAACAACAGTTTATCATGATACCACTTTACGTAGTACCAGAACAACAGTTTATCATGATCCCTCTTTACGTAGTACCAGAACAACAGTTTATCATGATCCCTCTTTACGTAGTACCAGAACAACAGTTTGTCATGATCCCTCTTTACGTAGTACCAGAACAACAGTTTATCATGATCCCTCTTTACATAGTACCAGAACAACAGTTTATCACGATACCTCTTTACGTGGTACCAGAACAACAGCTATCATGATCCCTCTTTACGTAGTACCAGAACAACAGTTTATCATGATACCTCTTTACGTGGTACCAGAACAACAGCTATCATGATCCCTCTTTACGTTGTACCAGAACAACAGTTTATCATGATACCTCTTTACGTGGTACCAGAACAACAGTTTATCATGATACCTCTTTACGTGGTACCAGAACAACAGTTTATCATGATACCTCTTTACGTAGTACCAGAACAACAGTTTATCATGATACCTCTTTACGTGGTACCAGAACAACCGTTTATCATGATCCCTCTTTACGTGGTACCAGAACAACAGTTTATCATGATCCCTCTTTACGTAGTACCAGAACAACAGTTTATCACGATCCCTCTTTACGTAGTACCAGAACAACAGTTTATCATGATGCCTCTTTACGCAGTACCAGAACAACAGTTTATCATGATCCCTCTTCACGTGGTACCAGAACAACAGTTTATCATGATACCTCTTTACATAGTACCAGAACAACAGTTTTTCATGATACCTCTTTACGTAGTACCAGAACAACAGTTTATCATGATCCCTCTCTACGTAGTACCAGAACAACAGTTTATCATGATCCCTCTCTACGTAGTACCAGAACAACAGTTTATCATGATCCCTCTCTACGTAGTACCAGAACAACAGTTTATCATGATACCTCTTTACGTAGTACCAGAACAACAGTTTATCATGATCCCTCTCTACGTAGTACCAGAACAACAGTTTATCATGATCCCTCTCTACGTAGTACCAGAACAACAGTTTATCATGATCCCTCTTTACGTAGTACCAGAACAACAGTTTATCATGATACCTCTTTACGTAGTACCAGAACAACAGTTTATCATGATCCCTCTCTACGTAGTACCAGAACAACAGTTTATCATGATACCTCTTTACGTAGTACCAGAACAACAGTTTATCATGATCCCTCTCTACGTAGTACCAGAACAACAGTTTATCATGATCCCTCTCTACGTAGTACCAGAAGAACAGTTTATCATGATACCTCTTTACGTAGTACCAGAACAACAGTTTATCATGATCCCTCTCTACGTAGTACCAGAACAACAGTTTATCATGATCCCTCTCTATGTAGTACTAGAACAACAGTTTATCATGATCCCTCTTTACGTAGTACCAGAACAACAGTTTATCATGATACCTCTTTACGTAGTACCAGAACAACAGTTTATCATGATCCCTCTTTACGTAGTACCAGAACAACAGTTTATCATGATCCCTCTTTACATAGTACCAGAACAACATCTTATCATGATACCTCTTTACGTAGTACCAGAACAACAGTTTATCATGATACCTCTTTATGTAGTACCAGAACAACAGTTTGTCATGATCCCTCTTTACGTAGTACCAGAACAACAGTTTATCATGATCCCTCTTTACGTAGTACCAGAACAACAGTTTATCATGATCCCTTTTTACATAGTACCAGAACAACAGTTTATCATGATCCCTCTTTACGTAGTACCAGAACAACAGTTTATCATGATCCCTCTTTACGTAGTACCAGGTACAGCTTCATGAACATGCAATAGAAAATGTTGTTATAGGTGAGGTGAATTTGGGTTTAACGTCACATCCAAGATTATTGCACTTATATAGCGACGTGCATGTACGTGTGTGTGTTTGTGTGGCTGCTTGTACTAGTCCGGACTGATGCCGATTTATAATGCTAGCTCACTGATATACCATGCCGCAGTTTAACATGAATACCCCACTCAGACACAGTATACTGATTCCGAGCCGACCAGTCCTTGTTTTAGCCCCTTAATGCCGAGCACCAGACAGGGTAACAACAAGTACCATATTTAAACATTTTTTGTATGACGCCCGAACCCCGGACCTTCCGCTCTCCGGGCGGACGCTCTACCACTTGACCACGGAGGCGGTCCAAATGTTGTAATAATCCTAAAATTATGTAAGATATGAAGTCAGACAGCCCACTTGCAGCCTGACTCTCCCTGCACTCACCTACACCCTCGTCGCGGATCAGAGCCAGCAGCATGGTCCGGTAGTCCCCGGACGTGTCATCCTGCAACAGTGGGGACAGAGTAAGCATGTGGAAGAAATACTTTACTTGTGGAAAATAACCTTCACTCCCTTCATAACAGTTAGCATTCAGACAAGTTCTATTGTAGTCTAATAAGAGCTGGTATTTTCGTCGTTAAATTATTGGGTTCATCTTGTTAGCGTGTAAGATTAGTGTCATGATTTCTGTTAATGTATCAAGGGAGAAATTAAATTCTTCCCCGTCGGGAAGTTTTTGCTGATGTGCCAGAGCCTCAGAAACCAGACAAGACAAATACATAATCTATCTTTATAATGAACACACTTATAACGAACTGATGGAGGAAACAAACTTTGTTTTGTCCATTTGCTATATATATGTGCATAACAAACTAAAGTCATAACAAACTAAAATTAGTGGTCCCTTAGAGTTTGTTATAACCATAGTTTACTGTATACAGAATTATGTCTAAACAGGTCCTGAAAAGTATCAATCCAATTAAATCAGACCTTTTACTCTGCATGATCTGGGACACCTCCACAGAGGTCGCTTAAGGTGAACTTTCTAATGAGCCCATCAACGTCAAGGCTCCTAAACGCTTGGTATGAATAACAAAAACATTCAGACCAGCATATCTGATTTCTGTGTCTCGAAAACGAACTAAAACAAATAGTTCTGAAAGTTGATGTTGTCATGGATATTTTATACACCGTGTCACTTCTGAGCACCATGGCATCTACATCCCAAAGGGAGAACCATTAAAGGAACATGTGTGTTCTGTAAGGGTTTTCTTATGTACAAACTGAAATTTCCCAATCTAGGTGGTAAAGAAATTAGGCTAAATATATAGCTTTAGAAAGCTGACATCTGACTGGCTAAAACCCATGCATCCTTCACTAGATTGGGCAGTCAAAGTTCACTCAGTGTTCACCTGACGCGACCTGACGGCGTCCTCAGATCTTCATGCAGAGAGGTATCAAATCACAGTAAAACATCTGTTTGCAAACACCTGGTGTCCTCACTGATATTCAGTGATCCATTCATATAATTTTCACTGCTATTTTGCTGTTAATGCCACATGGAATCTGTTGAGACTGATCGATCTCTGGCGTTGACATTTTATTTTTGATGAGATTGTGAAGAGTGTCCGAGTACTGAGAGAATGACGTCATGATCGTAAGTTAAGATAGTATTTTTGCGACAACAAGCAGTTTCTCACCTTGATGAACATTCCGAGAGTCTGTTTGAAGTTCCGCTGAAACTCCTCCTTGATCTGCACCATGTCCACCTCACACCGAGACCCGACTACACGGACCAGCGTGTCGTCATCCGTACCAAGACCCTTCATAGCCCGGTACAGTTCCGACGCAAAGTAGAAGGCTTTGTTGCGGATACACTTCACTAGAAGGGGAGAAATAAATTTTAATATTTCAGGTCCATAATTATGTTCTCATGGTTTCTAATTGATAAGTAGAACTGGCCTCTGTTATCTGAATCAGATATTCTCATCAGTGTAGACAGCGCCTCAATCCACAAAATGATTGTAGCGCAAACATTTTGTAATACCCATACTTTAACATAAACTTATGACAGTCATAGTGGTATGATGGCTTTGTGGTATGGTCCTGATATTTAAGGTCCTAGACAACCATTAATGTACTTTTAGAAAGAAGAATAATAATATTTCTCAGAAGTCCTGAATATATCTATTGCTTTCTGTTCCACTATGGGTAATATTCCTTGTGTTGTCTCACCGACTGCAAGGAATCCTTCCTTCAGGTCCCCGGACATTTCGCTGGTGATGGTGTCCTCGATGTCTTTGTTGGCCAGCTTGGCATACTCCTGGAACGTTGCTCTCAGCTGAGCGTAACTGCGGGAAACGAGGATCACGTTGAAGCGGGACTCATCCGTCCCCCACTTCTTCTCCCCAGCGTTCAGAAGCTCCTGAGCATCAAGCTTGGCCTGGTTGCGGTCAAATGTGGGCTCCTCTGGACGATTGGCCTGTAGACATGCCACCAGGAGGCGCTTGAAGTGACCAGACGTGTCAGAAGCGACATCTGCTTCCAGATCCTTGCTGAACACTGTGGAGTTGAATACAGCAGTCATATACAGGGGAGTCGGATGACAAATACTGGAACACTTTAGTAGGATGATGAGTGAGTGAGTGAGTTGTGTTAACAGCCGCTTTTAACAACTAGTATTCCAGTTATATCACGGCATTCAGCTTAATGTAGGAGGAAAGCCCAAAGTGATGCAGGTCTTAGACATTTACCAATTTGGTGAAACCCACGAGCACAGGTATGGTGCTGACACACCTAGAAAACATAATCGAGGCGAACCGAGATTCGAACCCACAATCATAGGTTTCTGACGTGCCCAAGGGACACAACTCTGCATAGCGAAATAGGATGATGAACGCGGAGGGGTATGATGAAGAGAGGGGAGTTGGGCGATGAACACAATGTGTGTTTAATATACTCCGAAACATTTTGCCAAGTTTTGCAAATTTGGAAAATGGCCCACACAAACAAATTAGAGTAGCTTCCTTGATGATTCCTATCTAAGATTGCATGAAGACAAAATATCAACATATCCAGATATAAGTTATCAAGAAGGATTACTGAAATGGTGACTATTGCTGCACTTACTTGTCTTGTATGTCTCCTTGATGGTTTTGAGCTGCTCATTGGTCCTGGTACAGATAATCTCCACAAGCACCTTCTCATCCGTGCCCAGGCCCTGTACAAGGTCACACACTCATTAGCACTGACCATCTTGGTGGGGGGGGGGGGGGGCTTATGCCCAGGCCCTGTACAAGGTCACACACTCTTTAGCACTGACCAGCTGGGGGGGGGGGGGCTTATGCTCAGGAGAAATTAATTTTGTTGATGCTTATCAGAAGGTGTAGATTTACATTAAACTCTACAACACAATACCTGTTCCTTTCTTTGGTTTGCTATTCATTTTATCCCCCATATTGAGAACTGTTTTCTTCACTTGTTGTTCTCAGTTTTTCAAAACTCGAAACATGCCAAATGTTTTGCTGTATTGTAATGTACCTGATTCATTGGCTGGAGCAATCATGTCCTGTTTGAGCATATTTGGTTGGGAATTTTGTGATTGGCCTTTCATCATCATAAATTATTAATGTGCTTTAGACATGAGAACAACACTTGTATTTGCTGAACTATTGCTTGGATTATGGTGCAATTGAAACAAGTTTTATGACAGGTTATGAAAGAGATCTTCCTGAAACTGGCTACAATTCATGTCTAAGTGTGGTCATGAATAACAATGTGACCAGCCATGAGATAAGGGACCTCATCGGTGAAAAATCACATTCTAATACTACAGCATCTCCGTAAGCCAAAAATACAATTCACAAGCTTTAATTCATATTTAAAACAGAGATACATGACATCACACATGTCAATCTTTACTGAAGTAAGTTGACAAACATCAAACATCTTTATGACGTCATAGCACAATTGTATCCTAGCACCCATAAGGTCCCCTTTCTCCTGGTGGGTCACAAATTACATGTAGATTTCAACATCAGAAAACAATTAATTAAAAATAAACAAATGGGGGTTTGCAAATGGAATTGTATCTATGGTATGTTAACTTGCGTTGTTACCTTAACAGCCTTGTTGAGTTTCTTGGCATCGAACTCGGCAGAGGACAACAACATGTCTGTGCAGAGGGTCTTGAAGTTCCCACTCAGTTCACTAGACAGCTCCTTCGACAATTCCTGGGCAAATGCAAAAAAACCATTTAAATTGGGTCTGGTTTGTTTAATACCATCTCTCATCATGAGATCCCCATTAATGGACTCAGTTCACTAGACAGCTCCTTCGACAGTTCCTGGGCAAATACAAAAAAAACATTTAAATTGGGTCTGGATCTCATCATGAGATCCCCATTAATGGACTCAGGTCACTAGACAGCTCCTTTGACAGGTCCTGGGCAAATACAAGAAACATATAACTTGGGTCTGCTTTGTTTAAATACATTCCAGGGGTCAATTGTAATGCTGGCCCATTGGCCCATGGCCACTTAAAATTACAAAGGGCTTGCTGAAACGTAAAGTAGATGGCGGTCTGGCTAGTCAACAATTCAACCCTTCTCCGTGTATGTTTAATATTTTAATTGGATGATTTCGGTAGAATGACAACCAGATGCCATTTTGTAATATTGTGCACAACAACTTCTTTATTTGCTCATAAGTCACCATGAAAGATTTGATCGCAGAGTGCAGAAAAAAACGTTTTAGGGGTGAGGAGTTCTAAAGTTTTCAGAGCCCTGCTAGGTGGCTACATGACCTCAGGTTCAGCCTCTTCATGGCCTCCACCAGTTTGGAGAATGGTCAGTAACTTTTGAAAGGAGCAAGCCGTGCTGGCTACATACATATATGTTGTTAAATCTACCCCTGCAATCTCTCATCATGAGATGACCATTAATGGACTCGCATCATTTGTGGCACAGGAGGATGCAGAGGGGTCTTCTATCATGAAGATACTTCATACAAAACAAACAAGTGTATACTGTGCATGATACATGACTATATAGTGATACATGTGATTGTATTGAGTGAGTGACTGTGGTTTAATGCTGCGTTTAGCAATATTCCAGCAATATTCCAGCAATATTCTAGCAATATCATGTCGAGGGACACTAGAAATGGGCTTCACACATTGTACCCATACAGCGAACACTTTAACCCCTAGGCTACCCCCCCACCCTGTATAAATGAACAGGGAATGCAGAACCTACCTTTCCAAACATCGTCTTGAACTTTGACGTCAGCTCCACCCTCTGTTCATTGGACCTGTAGGCCAGGATGTCGATAATAGCCTTCTCATCCGTGCCTGAAAGTACATCACACGACTGTCACCTTGGTCCCATCACATCCATATCAGGCAGCATGGTTACATGACTGTCACACAACACATCACACGACTGTCACACAACACATCACACGACTGTCACCTTGGTCCCATCACATCCATATCAGGCAGCATGGTTACATGACTGTCACACAACACATCACACGACTGTCACACAACACATCACACGACTGTCACCTTGGTCCCACCACATCCATATCAGGTAGCATGGTTACATGACTGTCACACAACACATCACATGACTGTCACACAACACATGACACGACTGTCACCTTGGTCCCACCACATCCATATCAGGTAGCATGGTCACATGACTGTCACACAACACATCACACGACTGTCACCTTGGTCCCACCACATCCATATCAGGCAGCATGGTTACATGACTGTCACACAACACACCACACGACTGTCACACGACTGTCACACAACACACCACACGACTGTCACCTTGGTCCCACCACATCCATATCAGGTAGCATGGTTACATGACTGTCACACAACACACCACACGACTGTCACACGACTGTCACACAACACACCACACGACTGTCACCTTGGTCCCACCACATCCATATCAGGTAGCATGGTTACACGATTGTCACACAACACAGTATCAGGTATGGAGAGGACAACTGATGTTACACGATTGTCACACTACATACATGGAACGCTGATAATGTGTCAATGAATGTTTGCGATGTGGTGTGCGGAAACTCACCGAAACCTTTCATGGCTTTACGTAGCGCCTCTGCATCCTGCTCAGCATTGAAGCCCTCGAATGGAGTGACTGTTGGGTCAGCCTGGAACAGAGATGTGCTTATAATCCAACAGTCTCAATCTTTCACAGGATGCACATTCAACTCAAGCATGTAGCTGTCAGAGGGACAACAGTGCTATCCAACATACAAAAACCACTTCCAACAATGAAACCACTGCACTACTAGTAGCTTTGACTGTGAAGCAAACAGACAGGGTATATCAGAATAGGATAATTTTGTAATATTCTGTATAACTACCCACAGAGTAACAGTGAGTGAGTGAGTTGGGTTTAACGCCACTTTTAACAGAATTCCAGTTATATCGCGGCGTGTCAGCTTAATGTGTGAGGAAAGCCCGAAGTGTTGTTCTCAGACGTTTACCACTTTGTTGAAACCAACGAGCACGGGTATGGTGCTGACAAACCTAGAAACATAATTGGGGCGAACCAGGATTCAAACCCACAATCATAGGTTTCTGGCGTGCCCTAGGGACGCAACTCTGCACAGCGAATCGCGGCGCCTTAGACGACTGGGCCACCCGTGCCCCCCCACAGAGTAACAGGCCTATGCAATGGCTGATCCTGTTGCCATATCACAGCAGGTGTCTACATGGCAGGTTAACCATAGTAATGTGACAGAATCAGGTGTTCTTTAACTTCTTTTGAGTAGTATATCTATCTATTACCTCCACTTTCTCTGTCTCCAGGCGAACCTCTTCATCAAGCTCCTCCTCAGTCTTATTCTTCACTGCCTCCACGAAACCCTTCCCCGCTGAAACACGTTACCACACAATCACACCAACCACCAGCACCAGGGAGTAGAACTCAGTGAAAGGAGGGCAACTACACTTCCAACACTATTTTAGTTAAATACTGAACAATTTTTATTTTTTTTTAGAAAACTGAGCACACAAATTCATACAATTACTGCAAGAAATATTCATGATCGATACGTTTGTTTGTTTCAGTATATATCAAGGAGGATTCTCTACAACATACTACATTTTGTTTTAAAGGGAGGGGTCCAATGTCAAAATCCTCTCTCAGTGGAGGTGGGGGAGATTGTCTACAACACACTCCTCTGAATCCGCCTATGGACACATAGATATATATCAGCCTTGATATGTTAAACTACTCCACACTTGGCTGAGAATCACTTATGAAAAATGACAGCATCTCATAATAGCTTGAATCTGAATTATCACAAACTCTTCACAGCGATAGCTCATTCGCAGAGCTCTCTATACTATCGCTGCCACCAGTCAAAACTCCCCACTGTCATATGTGGTCACAGCCATGCTTGGAGTTGAACTCGCAACAGACGGACCGTTATGCTTACAAACAAGCGATGACAGCCGTGACGCCGAATACTCTTACCCTAACAACATTATTTTCTTTCTTCGTCTATTTGAATTTCTATTTCATTTCAACTATCATGTAATTGGTATAGTAAGAATGCAAGGGGGAATTTGGGTGATTTTCCATTCGTCTGCAGTCTTGAACCAATCTGATCAGTCGTAAACCTTGTAAAAAATAACTGTATTGGCATTCCAAAAGTATATACGTTACTACATTTGGGTTAGAGGGCAAATTTCAAGATTCTTGTAATGGCCGCGCCCACACTGGTGGCAGCGATGTTACCGAGAGTGTTACGAAAGTGTCACACGCTGGGAAGGAGCTTGCTCAATTTAAGGCTAAGGGGAGTAACTCTGCACAGTGCATAGTGGTGCTTCAGAGAGCTGGACCACAACCCCACAAGCAGGACATCTCCAGAAATATGTTGCTGCATGTTGCTGATCACCCATGCTGTGCCATAACCTACAAGGTGAGTGTAACTAGGGTCTGTGTGAGGGAACAGCTACAACTTACACTGCACACTGGAGGCAGGAGGGGGGCCACCCGTCACCAGGGCCAGGATGATGTTACGGTAATCTCCAGAAATGTCATCCTGTCAAGTGAAAAATACAGTGAGTCAGAATTTTAGTACCTGAAGAAATCTAAAGTATCGTCAGATCATAGGTTTTTGGACGTCATACGTTTTCGAGCGGCCATGTTTATCGCAATTAGGTGCGCAATAACTGGGGGTGTAGCATCACACTGACATCGATAATACTCAGATGATGGCTTGTTTTGAAGAGAAAATTGTCTTTTAAAAGTGAATGAGATGTTTTACAGTTGTTAATGTGATTAGAGAGAAACCTATGAAAGTTTCTTAAGCGTCCAAAAACCCATAACACGGGATATTTGGTGAACACACTGCACTAACCCAAGCTCACCTACAGTAGATGATATGAAGGAGATGAGTATAGGAACTGCCCAGTGACTACCTACTGTTATATACTGTTGCAGGGTCTGTCCCGTCAGCTTCTCGAACTCCTCCTTGACCTGCACCATGTCTATTTCACACCGACTGACCACCACGCGGCAAAGTGTGTCATCGTCTGTTCCCATGCCCTTCATCGTCTTCTGCAGCTGCCGGGCGAAGTGGCCGAACTTGTTCTTTACACAGCGCACTAAGCAAGAACAGAAACACCACCATGAAACATCACCTGAACTGGAGGGACTGTTTGTTTGTTTGTTTGTTTGTTTGTCTGTGGCCGAACTTGTTCTTCACACAGCGCACTAAGCAAGAACAGAAACACCACCATGAAACATCACCTGGCCTTGATGGATTGTTTTGTTTGTTTGTTTGTTTGATTGTCTGTGGCCGAACTTGTTCTTCACACAGCGCACTTAGCAAGAAGAGAAACACCACCATGAAACATCACCTGGCCTTGATGGATTGTTTTGTTTGTTTGTTTGTTTGTCTGTGGCCGAACTTGTTCTTCACACAGCGCACTTAGCAAGAACAGAAACACCACCATGAAACATCACCTGACCTGGAGGGATTGTTTTGTTTGTTTGTTTGTTTGTCTGTGGCCAAACTTGTTCTTCACACAGCGCACTTAGCAAGAACAGAAACACCACCATGAAACATCACCTGACCTGGAGGGATTGTTTTGTTTGTTTGTTTGTTTGTTTGTTTGTTTGTCTGTGGCTGAACTTGTTTTTCACACAGCGCACTTCGCAAGAACAGAAACACCACCCTGAGACGTCCTAACAAACAATGAAGTTGCTATTCATAAACTCTCCTGTCTTCAAGAGTGAAAGGTTTCAGAAGCAATAAATTAGATTTCAGCTCAAAAACAAAACAGAGGTACTTTAGATAATAATAATATACTGATGCTAAGTAATAATAAGTAAAACATGACATTTGTACGAAAATACTCCCATCTTGAATGACACTGCTGGGAGAGAAGGGCTTTACCAGCTTTAAGACATATACTACTCACCATTTACTAAGCACCCATTTGACTAAGACTATTTCGAACCTTAGCAAACGTTGAATAGTACAAGTGTGTTTTCCTACATACCTATGATACCTCAGAATATGACACATGACTTAAACCTACTTTCCATACAATTTCTTGACTTTGTGTTAAAATCTTGGGTTTGAAGCTGCTTTGATCAGTATTATAAATTTTACAATATAATATTCCAAAAACATGTCTCCATAGTTTGAGAAGAAGAATGAAGTGGAAGGGGGAGGGGGGTCATGTGATTGTATCATGTAGGTCGCTAACCACAGGACTACAGTGCATGACCCATTTGCTAGGGAGGTGACCGTGGTGATGCTTGGATGTGTTTTGGTGATTTGTTTTAGAAGCTGGAAACATTGTTCAAGCATGTTTCCACATAGGATCGAAAATAGAAGGAAGAAATGCATAGTGCGAAATAGGATAAGTTTAAAATCTTTTATTTATATCATGGTGTGGGGATAATTCTAGGGTGGGACCTTGTGCTTTTAGACCCTAAATTTGAAACAGCCTACATTTTAAAATACAAAGGGGCATTTTAACATTGTGCAGTATGGGCGTACCTCTGGAATATTTGAAATTTTCACATAAAGGGCCCATGTCAGAATATTCCTACAGTCAACCTAGATGGTGTGTCAGTTTATGTTACAAGGAAAGCCCAGACTGACACGGGTCAGTTATCACTTCGGTGTGACCCACCAGCACAGATTTATATGCTCACTGCCAAAACAAATGTGACTATCATACATGTTAGTAACATAAGAAGACTTACTCATATTCAAGAAATATTAGATTGGTTCGATGCACAATCAAACGTAGTGGTATGTTGTGTGAACTGATACTCATGAACGTATCACATGTGACGTCATAGATCCATGACTCGAGATGCTCCATTGTCTCAAGCAGGATTAGCGTGTAAAGTTTGGAAGTTTGGAAACATATCGTAATATGAATATAGTACAGTGATCCCTCGATATACCGCTGTCATCGGGGACCAAGAAACCGACCCGCGTTCTAGGAAAGAGCGTTGTACAGATATTCATTGCTGAGGTTCACATTACGTAATGATGGTAGTGAATGGAACAGTGGCGCAATTATTTCACAGTGGCATGGGACATGTAGATCTATGTAACACTGATCGTGGACGATGATTCAAAATGCATGCGTGAAAAAATATAAATACTTTGTGTAAATCAGTCAAAGTACAGTGTATTATTTTACGACTGGATGTTATACATGTAGAATCTAAATAAGTGTAGTTAGTACTAAATGTAAATGTAGACACTCTGTGGTAACACTTTGACTGGTTGTTAGTTTTGTCCTTAAATGATTCACAATGGAAACATCTCTTCTTAACGTACAGACTTCTCTACATGTTTCTATGTTTTTTTTGGAGGTGAGAATACATACTCTTGACAATATCGTAATATTTGCAACTCTCTTCCCAACTTCAGGATCTGCACGAAAACATTTCCCCCAGACTGTATATCTACCTATGGTGAGCATCCCCCGGAGGATATCGCCCGACATCTCACTCTTCAACACATCTTCAATGTCCTTCTTGGAGATCTTCTTGTACTCCTCAAACATGGCGCGAAGCTGTGGGTAGCTCCGAGAGCCTAGGATGACATTGAACTTGGACTCGTCCGTCCCCCACTTCTTCTCCCCTGCCTCATACAACGCCTTGGCATCCTGGTGCGCCTTGTTTCGGTCCACCTCGGTAGCGTCGCTCCGACTGGCCTGGACCAAAGTCACCAGGAGGCGCTTGAAGTGACCTGAGGTGTCCCCTATGATGTCCTTCTCAAGGTCCTTGTTGAACTCTGGGAGGAAGATAGTGAGAGAGTGAGTGGAGTTTTAACACTGCTTTGAACAGTGAAAAGTGAGAGAGAGAGAGTTAAGCCTGATGTTGCTTTGTACAGTATATTGATTTTATGAGTGTGTTAAAAAGTGATGTGTCTTAGTTGACTAAAAATAGAGTTCTCACATTTCTGAGAATCAATGCAACTATAAAAAATATGAAATCAAGTTAATATCAGTAACAAATTGCAGAGATCAGAGTTGTCCCTCTTCATAGTATCTGACTCGTGTTTATTTTATTCATACCTTCACAGAATCAAATTTCTGAGGAAAAAACTGTTGCATATATACCGGGTAAGCTAGTGAAATTTGGAACTGGCTTGTAACAGTTAAGGCCAGCTAACCTACCTGCCCAGCACTATTTTGAGACTATTTCACACGTTGCACCCAAGATTTGTACAATAAAGTGTCCTTGGGAAGATGTGTGGAGGCTGACATGAGCAACCACACTGTCAGGAGCTGACACATGCATATCATGATCACACATTTTGTGTGTCTGATAATAATGTCCAGAAACAGATTTGTACTTATACTTGTCTTACTTTCTTTATACTTCTTCTTGATCTCCTGTATCTGGGCGTTGGAGCGTGTACACAGCACCTCGATCAGGACATCCTCGTCTGTTCCGAGACCCTGCAGCAACATGTATGATCTTAATGTTAATAGTACTGTGAGAGAACAGCAGGGTCTAGAAGCTAAACTAGGGATGAAAACCTGAGGTGAACAATAGGGCTGTAACGAACACCGATACCTACGACATCATCAATACTTAGGTTCATACGATACTTGAATCGTCAGTTCGTGAAATCGCGTTATGATATAAAGAGAACAGGAACTAATAGAGTTACCTCCAATAATGGCACAGGTAGCATAGCGCCACCTATAGGCATATCAGAACACAAGGACGCGTTAGCTGAGGATGTGCCGAATAACTATTACATTTAATAACCATCACCTACATTTCAAACGGTTCTTGTGGTTTTCTTTGTTAAAGGTTTTGAGATAACTATAAATAAATGCATGAAGAAAGAGGTTCTAGGGGTGTATTTCAGTGATTTCATCATTTCTTCCTATTTGATGTAGTTTATCATGATACCAGTAGTATGGTCAATCCGTATCGTGATACGAATTGTATCACAAGATACCAGGATACCATGCGATACTCAGCTCTAGCGACCCAGGTAGTTGACACTTACTTTCACCTGGCATCGATACAGAAGCTCACCTTCTGGTTTGTCTGGGAAACCAATCTCATTAAAATCAGATCTTAGTTCTCGCTACCGCTAAACAAAGATCTGAGGACATCCCATTACAGGTCACGTCAGACCGACCTTGCACGAACTTTGACCAACCAATGGCATGACCTATCAGAAGGCCGCTTTCTCGTGCTTTACGGCCCTTATTTCAAATTGGCGACTACGCTTCGAAACATATTTTGACAAATTCTCGAATATGAATTTGAAACCTGAACAAAAAGAACATTCTGGAATGGCTAATAGATGGTCTACATTGTATGGATTCAGTCGTTAAGCCCGTAACTATCGTTCGGAGTTAAAGTTTTCAAGGTGGCATGATTAGAAATCACATTCCAACTGTCACTTTCATAATCTGGTAAGCGATGGTCTGATTGGTCGGATGAAAGGTCGTTCTGACGTGACCCCTAATAGGATGTCCTGAGATCTTTGTTTAGCGGCAGTGAGAACTGAGGTCTGATTTTAATGAGATTGCTGGGAAACAAACCCACAATCAGCACATCCTGCTAGTTTGACAGTGCACAATTCTACACCGTGAGTTGCAATGACTAAGGTGAGGTGAAATGGGGCTTAATCTTGTGTTCAAGGTCATAGCACTTTTACAGCAACGTGCATGCATGAGTGTTGTGTGTGTTGCTGATTTTACTAGCCCTGACTGAAGCCTATTGCATAGTGCTAACCCTCTGAACTGCCAAGCTGCAGTTTTAACACTTATACTCAACTCAGACAATGTCAAGCACCAGGCAAGGTTACAAGGACTATCATTCAACAACATTTTGCTAGATGCAGCCAGGGACCAAACTCAAACAAACAACCTTCCACATTCGGGGCAGATGCTCTATCCACTAGGCCACAGAGGCTGTCTTACTTAGGACCAGTTTACCACCAATGGAGTGTGTGAGTGAATATGGTTTTACTCCGCTTTTAGCAATATTCCAGCAATATCACGGCGGGGGACACCAGAAATGGGCTTCACACATTGTACCCATGTCAGGAATCAAATCTGGGTCTTCGGCGTGACGAGCGAACGCTTTAACCACTAGGCTACCCGACCGCCCTACCACCCATGGCCAAGATCTAGCAGGGAAGTGTTCCTGAGTGACTAGATGCTTT
The DNA here is from genome assembly GCF_023055435.1 of Haliotis rufescens. Lineage (NCBI taxonomy): Eukaryota > Metazoa > Mollusca > Gastropoda > Lepetellida > Haliotidae > Haliotis > Haliotis rufescens. Next base: position 61,813,490 of record NW_025964112.1, on the reverse strand, counting down.
GAACATTTATCAGGAGTACATAGTTAACAACTCCAGGTACACAACCTTGGTGCATATTCCATGACAGAAAACACCTTATCACAAACAGCCATGACATAATCACATCTGCTTTGCATCATTAAGTGGCAATGATAAAACCCCGATTTTAAGCCCATCACATTATTATTACATCTTTCACAATTTGATACTTCTCTTGAGAGAAGACCTGACAACTCTGCCAATCAGTGTCAAGGATTCTAAAAACCTCAGTATGAGTGTATGAAGATGAATTCAGACCAGAAGATATGTTTCTTGTATTTTTTAAAACAAAGTAAAAGGACCAGCGCCAACATTATTGTTTATGGTTGTTATAATGGCAAGTCACTGGAGTTATCTCCCTTGCCCGGCCTCTGTAATGTCTGCCATTAAACACTGAAGCCTTACAAGCGTGTTCATGGTGTGTATCGCATTGGGTGATAACTACCGTTTTTACTGGAGCAGTTTTACAAATAAATAATAAAAGCCACACCATTGTTGTGGATATTTTATACACTCTGTCATTTCTAAGCTCCATGGCATCTACATCTAAAAGGGAGTATGATCAAAGAAATGTTTGTTCTGTGTGGATTGGCCTTTCTGAACAATTACCGGATCAAGGTGGTAACTAACAAATTTAAGCCGAATCATATTAGAAATCTGAAATCTGATTGGCTCAATGACGCATGAATCCTTCATTTCAGACTGGGTTGTCAAAGTACAGTTCTTCCCACACAAAGATCTGATTGTAATGAGACTGAGTTCAAGCAAGCATTACCCAGCTGTCGTGGTACCTTACCTTGATGGCTTTCCGGAGAAGATAGGCATCAAACTCGGCTGGAGCCATGCACAGAAATTTGGCCACATCGCAGAATGATCCACTCAATTCCGACTTCAAGTGCTCTATCAAGTCCTGCAATTGTAGTTGACAAATCAATACTTTCATGTGACATGTTTTAAGTCGAGAACATGTTATTTTCTGGGTTTACAGATTTTCTGCGTCAACATGCAGAGGGGCATGCCCAGAGGCAGGTGGCAAAATGTAGGGCTGATTTGATGTTAATATATTGTCTGAGTTGATGTAAATATATTGCCTGGGTTGATGTAAATATATTGCCTGGGTTGATATGAATATATTATCAGGGCTGATTATTGTCAGGGTTGATTTGGGTTGATTACTGCCTGGGTTGATGTAAATATATTGCCTAGGTTGATGTAAATATATTGCCTGGGTTGATGTAAATATATTGCCTGGGTTGATGTAAATATATTGCCTGGGTTGATGTAAATATATTGCCTGGGTTGATGTGAATATATTATCAGGGCTGATTATTGTCAGGGTTGATTTGGGTTGATTACTGCCTGGGTTGATGTAAATATATTGCCTAGGTTGATGTAAATATATTGCCTGGGTTGATGTAAATATATTGCCTGGGTTGATGTAAATATATTGTCTGGGTTGATGTAAATATATTGCCTGGGTTGATGTAAATATATTGCCTGGGTTGATGTATATATATGGTCTGGGTTGATTTGATGAGATATATATTATCAGGGTTGATTATAGGTTAATTACCTTCAAAAAATCTCTTGAAATAAATTAATTATTAGGAAATATTGTAAAATAGGAATGGAAGTATACCTTTCCAAACATTGTTTTGTACATGGAGACAATTTCCATCCGTTGAGGGTTGGACCGGTAGGCCAGCACGTTGATGATGGCGTTCTCGTCAGTCCCTGGACACACCATGCACATTTTATAATCCAAACTACATATACCAAGAAACCTAAGGGACCATAGACAATATATTCATACTTTGAGACAAGTACAAGTATAAAATACAGGACAATATAGCTCATACAACAATTTAGTTTTCTCCTCAATGTCAAAAACAAATCCCCATAAACCATGAAATGCTTGAGAAGAGAATGTGAAGAGTCCCAATGATGTTTTCACTTTTCTCAATTGGAACAAAGTGAAACTACAAGTGAAACTCAGCTTGTTAGAAGTTCGTTATTCATAATAACATCAATCACCACTCCTACGTGACTACAACTTCATTAAAATCAGATCTTAGTTCTCGCTACAGCTAAACAAAGATCTGAGGACATCCCATTACGGGTCACGTCAGACCGACCTTGCGCGAACTTTTACCAACCAATGGAATGACCAATCAGAAGGGAGCTTTCTCGTGCTTAAGGGCACTAATTTCAAATTGGCGACTACGCTTCGAAACATATTTTGACAAATTCTCGATTACAAATTTGAAACCTGAACAAAAGAACATTCTGGAAAGGCTAATAGATGGTCTAGATTGTATGGATTCAGTCGTTAAACCCTTAACTATCGTTCGGAGTTAAAGTTTTCGAGGCTGCGTGATTAGATATCACAATCCGACTGTCACTTTCATAATCTAGTAAGTGACGCTCTGATTGGTTGGATGAAAGGTCGTTCTGACGTGACCCCTAATGGGATGTCCTCATATCTTTGTTAAGCAGTAGCGAGAACTGAGGCCTGATTTTAATGAGATTGAAGTGACTAGTGTTGGCTTCTGAATAAATAATATTATGTTAGACTAAACTGACAGTGTTGTGTCTCAGCTTACCTAGACCCTTCATTGCCTGCTTCAGAACTTCAGCATCTTGTTCCGCATTGAAGGCTGCATACGCAACCACCGTGCCCTCTTGCTGAAGGAGCAAACACACGGCACATCAGTACCATCAGAGACCATATAATAGATCTATTATATGGTCTCTGGTACCATCCCTCCAACTGTTCCATGACGTTCAGCTTGATTACCCATCAATTATCTCATGCTCTCAATATTCATTATACATACACCACAAGCAAATGGTCTGTTTTGGTAAACACCGGGTCAGTTTCAACTAGAATATTGGTGCATATCGCCAAAATTGTAAATCAAATTGTATATTTATATACTTATCCTATCTCAGACTATGCATTTCTTCTTCTTTTGATTATTGTGTGGAAACGTGCTAGAACAAAGTTTCCAGCTTCTAAAAACATTTCAACCGAACACATCCCAGCATCACTATGGTCACCACCAAAACAAATGGGTCACACACTTTATTCCTGTCTGTGTGACCTTACACGACTTGATCACCTGACTACCCCTGCCAACATCATTCTCTTTCTCATCGCCACGTTTATTGAGCACCAGAGAATAACTTTTTGTTTTTTTGTGTGAGAGCTTAGTTTACATTTGTTTCAACTTCTACGCCGTGCAGACGTACCTATCACTCAGTTGATTCACATGATCTTTGTTGCGATTCTCACAGCCTTTGCAAGCCGGACCACTGATGCTCGTACGTATTTACATAAATGTCGGGCGAAATGTTTTACGAAGCTGGATACTTTGTTCTAGCACATTTCCACACAAGGATCGAAAGAAGGAAGAAATTCATAGTGTGAGATAGGATAAGATAAAAAAATTGCCATCTTGGCACTGCTTTCACAACCGTTTTACCATTATACCTCCTGCATGATCGCGCCATAATGGGTTAAGATAGCTAACCTAGTTGCCAGTAGGAGGAATAGGAATACTCGTCGTACAAACCCTTTAAAGGGGGAAAAGGCTCAGCTTATCGTCTGTCCCAGAAAACTTGGTTCACATCCGCTAGCTAAAATTTTATGATATATTCCAATTTAGCAGTTAATGATAACCATCAGAGATAATGTTTAAGTTCCACACAACATATTAATTAAAATGTCTAGATGTAGGTGGAAAATGAGTACTGTCTCCCTATGTACAGAGAGTTAACTGAAACTGCTGTCTGTGGATTAAGTATTATTTAGGAGTGTTTACACCGTCTTACATTGAGATCCTCAGTTTCCATAGCGTAGTAGGGATCCTTCTTAGCAGGGGGATCCTTCTTCTTTGGCTTCTCTGGCTTCTCTGACTTCTTGGAGGAGTCGGACATGCTACCAGTCGGCTTCCAGGGAGGGTGGGTGGGTGGCGGTGCAGCAGCTGGTGGCTTCTTCTTCTTTACTGTACCCCCTGAAATAATGGACCAGTCCACTGCAAGTAGCACCAGCCTGCTCTGGTTCCAGTACGTCTGGTTATGATGATCTAATGTTCTGTGTTTCCGACTATGTATGAGGATTGATTGTTTTGTGTGTCGTAACTTTTATGAGGATAGATAGTTGTGTGTTGACTTCGGACAGTTATTTGAGGGCCTAAGGGCCTGTGTGTTTCTGACTTTCTGAGGATCTCGTGGTCTGTGTATTTCTGACTGTTTATGAAGATCTAGTGGTCTGTGTATTTCTGACTGTTTTCAAGGATCAAGTGGTCTGTGCATTTCTGACTGGTTATCAGGATCAAGCGGTCTGTGTATTTCTGACTGTTTATGAAGATCTAGTGGTCTGTGTATTTCTGACTGTTTTCAAGGACCAAGTGGTCTGTGTATTTCTGACTTTCTGAGGATCATGTGGTCTGTGCATTTCTGACTGGTTATCAGGATCAAGCGGTCTGTGCATTTCTGACTGTTTATGAAGATCTAGTGGTCTGTGTATTTCTGACTGTTTTCAAGGACCAAGTGGTCTGTGTATTTCTGACTTTCTGAGGATCATGTGGTCTGTGCATTTCTGACTGGTTATCAGGATCAAGCGGTCTGTGCATTTCTGACTGTTTATGAAGATCTAGTGGTCTGTGCATTTCTGACTGTTTTGAGGATCTAGTGGTCTGTGTATTTCTGACTGTTTTGAGGATCTCGTGGTCTGTGTATTTCTGACTGTTTTGAGGACCTCGTGGTCTGTGTATTTCTGACTGGTTATCAGGATCAAGCGGTCTGTGCATTTCTGACTGTTTATGAAGATCTAGTGGTCTGTGTATTTCTGACTGTTTTCAAGGACCAAGTGGTCTGTGTATTTCTGACTTTCTGAGGATCAAGTGGTCTGTGCATTTCTGACTGGTTATCAGGATCAAGCGGTCTGTGCATTTCTGACTGTTTATGAAGATCTAGTGGTCTGTGTATTTCTGACTGTTTTCAAGGACCAAGTGGTCTGTGTATTTCTGACTTTCTGAGGATCATGTGGTCTGTGCATTTCTGACTGGTTATCAGGATCAAGCGGTCTGTGCATTTCTGACTGTTTATGAAGATCTAGTGGTCTGTGCATTTCTGACTGTTTTGAGGATCTAGTGGTCTGTGTATTTCTGACTGTTTTGAGGATCTCGTGGTCTGTGTATTTCTGACTGTTTTGAGGACCTCGTGGTCTGTGTATTTCTGACTGGTTATCAGGATCAAGCGGTCTGTGCATTTCTGACTGTTTATGAAGATCTAGTGGTCTGTGTATTTCTGACTGTTTTCAAGGACCAAGTGGTCTGTGTATTTCTGACTTTCTGAGGATCAAGTGGTCTGTGCATTTCTGACTGGTTATCAGGATCAAGCGGTCTGTGCATTTCTGACTGTTTATGAAGATCTAGTGGTCTGTGTATTTCTGACTGTTTTCAAGGACCAAGTGGTCTGTGTATTTCTGACTTTCTGAGGATCATGTGGTCTGTGCATTTCTGATTGGTTATCAGGATCAAGCGGTCTGTGCATTTCTGACTGTTTATGAAGATCTAGTGGTCTGTGTATTTCTGACTGGTTATCAGGATCGTGTGGTCTGTGTTTCCAACACTTTTTTCAAGCAGCACAAATTCTCCAGCAAACGAAGCTGACTATCCTTTAGCAATATTCTGTCTCTGTCTGCAGTACACCAACTGACCATGTTACATTCCTCCACTACGCGAGTGTTAAGCCCTACTAAAATCAATCCAAGTATATAATCTTTTCATATGATGACACCTATAAAGCTGTATTACTGTCTGCTTATTGAATATTAGACGACATCAAAACACCATGAATTAAAACCATCCCAACTTGTTTCTTTGTTTTCTTCAGAGATAGTAACTGAACACAATCATGTCTGCTACCACATACTTTGCATAATCAAAGTAATATCAATTTGATTAACATTCTCACATTTTATCAACAACCTGGGCTTTCTTGTAAACAAATTTTGCTGATAGCATGGTTACTATGATGTCAAAACATCAACCAAGCACTGTCCAAGTAAATAAGAACAAAATAGACGTTTCAAGATATGTCTTTATTTCTGTACAGAAAAGTGGTACAGAAAACTGCTAGAATGTACAGAGAGATATCACAGATGGGTCTGTACAGTAAACATGTACAAATAAGGCAGGGAAAATACTCATAGAAAATTACTTTAAAATTATCAGTGACTAAATAATGAAGACAGAAAGCCCAGGATGTTTCTACAGATGTCCTATGTTACATGATCTATTCATTATTTCTGTTATATAGAAATACAATGTAAGCTACAAATTGATTATTCCATCTACCAACATTACCTTGCTATCATGATCCTTATTGCATAGAAATAACATGGGAAAAAATACTTTATATACTTTAAATAAATAATTCCTGATTACAGATATACAAGAAATATGAGAGTTGGGGTCCCCTTCAGTGACTGACCATAGCCCTAATACTCTGGAAACTCACATGACCATGTGACGTGCGGTGCTGTGAGTATAAGACTTCATTAACGTGGAATGGGGACTTGGTCTCAGACTGGTGGAATGGTAAACAGTTTAGGAAGGTCATGTGCCAACAATGTTGACTTGTCCCTCTAATGTTGGTTCTGAAGACAGATCTGATGTATTTCCAACCCCCATGTTTGACTTCCCAAAATACTGGTACAGTTAATACCATTAGTAACAATGCTGTTTTGACATACCAGTTAATGCCTTTTCATGTCATTTCGGGTTTCAAATTCATGTGTTAAATGTTTAAAATACACTGCCAAATGTGCCAGTTTGTTACACCTTTCCCAACTATCACATACAGATTGATCAGTTCTACAAGTGTTAATAATCAATCTCATTCAAATTAGATCTTAGTTCTTGCTACCGCTAAACAAAGATCTGAGGACATCCCATAGGGGTCATGTCAGAACGACCTTTCATTCGACCAATTAGAGCGTTGCTTACCAGATCATGAAAGTGACAGTCGGAATGTGATTTCTAATCTTGCAACATCGAAAACTTTAACACGGGGTATTCCGAACGATAATTACGGGCTTGACGACTGAATCCATACAATCTGGACCATCTATGAGCCATTCCTGAATGTTTTTTTTGTTCAGGTTTCAATTTTTTTATCGAGAATTTGTCAAAATATGTTTCAAAGCGTAGTCGCCAATTTGAAATTAGCGCGATAAAGCACAAGAAAGCTGCCTTCTTATTGGCTAATGTGGACTTCTTGTCAGTCATTTCATTGGTCGTTCAAAGTTCGCGCAAGGTCGGTCTGACGTGACCCGTAATGGGATGTCCTCAGGTCTATGTTTAGCGGCAGTGAGAACTAAGATCTGATTTTAATGAGATTGGTTAATAATGTACACATCATTTGCATAGAAGCTTCTCACAGCACCCTCTAGTTCAAGAAGTATATTTTACAGACATTGACTTACCCTACTCTAGAATTTGTAAATACAGGCAAACCACTTTCCAGTTGTTTTTCCAATTCCTGAACTATTTGTGATCAAGATTTCCAAGTGTGCAATTGTTGAAAGCAATATGTTACTGAAAGATTTCACAAGAACACTAACAAAGATGTATTACTCGAGGTCAGAGTACACCCTAGTGGCTGTAGACTGTGTGTGTCCTAGGTTATCTGGTCTGTGAGTTGTCTATCTGAGCTGTATTGTATGTCAGTCTGACTGAGAGCTGGACTGAGAGCTGGACTCACTCGGCACGCCTGGTTTGGAGAGAACAACCGTCAGTTTGTAGCCATCTCCCTCATCTTCCAACTTCCCCTCCAGTATCTGCAAATCAACATTGTCACATTGAAATATCCCTTCCAGTACCTAGAGTAAGTGCCGCACCGATGATAAAACATACACCGATCAGCATACCAGAGAATGAGTGAGTGAGTTGTGTTTAACACCACATCATGTGGGAGGAAAGCCTGATGTGATGCAGGTCGTAGACATTCACCACTTTGGTGAAAACTATGAGCACGGCTATGGTGCTGACAAACCTAGAAACATAATCAGGCAAATCTGAACCCATGATCATGCATTCCTGGCAGACCTAGGGGACACAACTCTGCACAAAGAAATGCAGCACCTGTCAATTGGGCCACCAGTGTCCATGTCAGTGCCAACAAATAAACACTGAAATGTTGAAATGCAAGCGATAGAAACTAACAGTTTTAGTCCACTGGTCCACATAATGATAACAAATGGCAAAACCCTTAGTCCTTATGATACCTTAACTATTCATCTTCCCGAGGCAAGAGAGTTAACTGACTCTAAAAGTCCAGTTTCCACCCTTGCCGAACTAGGCTGGAATTCCTGTGCTTGATCATAGCACCACCAGTGGCTATTACGAGTTATGTCCCTTCTCCCTCTCCTATGGACCAATCAGATTCAACCTCTCGAATCACTTGCATTTGCTTCAAACAAAACTGCGGTACCCAGTCAAAACGATCTGATCGATAATCAAGATCTATATACTGTGATAAAATGATAAAATGAGTCTTGCATCGCGATGTGCATCAAATCATGTGAGCACCTTCATTAAAAACATAAAAAGATGTAGAAAATATTTGTTGACAACGAGTTAGCGGTGCACATGTTTTGCAAATCCCGCAATCGACCCAAATCTGCATGACAGATTACGAACCGGATTTCGATTTTTGAGCGCGATTTTGATTGGACTATGCATAGACTTGTTAGTCCAGCCAAAATGTAACTCCATAATACCAGTAGTTCGGCAAGGGTGGAAAGTGGACTTTTATAGTCAGTTAACTCCCTTGCCTTGGGAAGATGTAACTATTGGGCAGTTTGGCAAGGACAACACTACTAGTGCCAATTTCTATCTCTGAATATTAGTTAGAAATTATTAAAAGGGAAATATACAGTACATTGCAGATCCTGATAGCGCAAATGACCCATTGTTTCTGACAATATTAATCATACTGACCTCCTGATCTTGTGTGAAACCTACATCCATGGTTTTCGAAAGTAAAGTTTACTTGATCAACAAGGTGTATAATCAACCTGAAGCTCTGTATGCTTCATTTATGTATTCATGTTTAGAGTTAACATAATCTTCATCATTAACAGCTTCAAGCCAAACATGCTACAGAAAAAGCCAACAGATAACAGTGGACGTCACCTACCTTCCCCATCCGTGGTTCTGCGACCCGCAGTCGGAAGTCACCGTTGTTTTTCGCATGTTCCAACATGTGGGCGTATATGTGGAGCAGGTTGCCCTTGAAGTCCCCTGGAGAGTTGAACATGATTGATATATGACATACATTCCCCTGCAGACACAGTTGTTATGTTCCATACCCCAACATGTTTAACTGTTAAAGGGCATGTGGAAGACGGAGCAGAGATGACAATACACATCTATATCCTAATGGCCGCTGTGTACTGGCTCTAGCATTGTAGAAGTCCCTGCCTGGACTACTGGTCAATCCTACTTCCTCTGATCATGTGTTTACATTTTTAGGTATCAAATCAGGGTCTAGCATTGTAGATGTCCCAGCCTGGACTACTGGTCAATCCTACTTCCTCTGATCATGTGTTTACATTTTTAGGTATCAAATCAGGCTCTAGCATTGTAGATGTCCCTGCCTGGACTACTGGTCAATCCTACTTCCTCTGATCATGTGTTTACATTTTTAGGTATCAAATCAGGCTCTAGCATTGTAGATGTCCCAGCCTGGACTACTGGTCAATCCTACTTCCTCTGATCATGTGTTTACATTTTTAGGTATCAAATCAGGCTCTAGCATTGTAGATGTCCCTGCCTGGACTACTGGTCAATCCTACTTCCTCTGATCATGTGTTTACATTTTTAGGTATCAAATCAGGCTCTAGCATTGTAGATTGGACTACTGGTCAATCCTACTTCCTCTGATCATGTGTTTACATTTTTAGGTATCAAATCAGGCTCTAGCATTGTAGATGTCCCTGCCTGGACTACTGGTCAATCCTACTTCCTCTGATCATGTGTTTACATTTTTAGGTATCAAATCAGGCTCTAGCATTGTAGATGTCCCTGCCTGGACTACTGGTCAATCCTACTTCCTCTGATCATGTGTTTACATTTTTAGGTATCAAATCAGTATGAAAACATACATCTTTATGGATAACTTCTGGTTTATTGCATTTAGCAATGTTTTGATGTAGATTCTTACACCATTATCAAGCATTAGTGCTTGATATTCAAACATCGCTTAATGCAATAAATGAAAAAGTTGTTATCCATAAAGTTGTATATTTTCTTATTTACTCAGATTCCTGCATTTAATACCCTTCCATAGGCTCAGATACAGGCTAAAGTTGTGAGGAGAAAAATACAAATCTGAATTTCCAGTTACATACAATATTGAAGGCAAACAGCACTGCTCTATCGCTCCACAAACTTTACATAGTGAGGCAGCAGGGTGACGCACCTTTCCCCGGACTGACTGGCTCTAGGGGTGGGTTCTTGTACACTGGCTTGTACTCTATAGCTGGCGCTGGGGCAGGAGTTGGGGCTGGGGGAGGCGGCGGCGGCGGGGCTTGGGTCCTACTGGCCTCCTCCATCAGATGGCGCAGCTCCCCGACTGTCACCGGCCGGTTAGCAGCATTCAGTTTCTGAAATCAGGGGCATCTCTGTGACGACCTCCATCACACAATCACATCTTACCTCCTCAAAGGTATCATCATAACAGTTAAAACTAAGAGTCAAACATTACCAATCCAGAAGTGGATGTGAAATTAATGAGTGATAAAATTTCACATTTTGTAATTTGTTTGTAAAATTGTATAAGACAGGTTATAGGCCTCATTCTAAACCTCAAAAAAAAGGAGGTTGGCTGATCAAAAACCAACCTTCTTTAAAAGCATTTGCAGGGACCCCGGTCAAGAGCATATAATGATGGAAATGTGCCACTGAATAATTTCACAGCCTGGTCCTATGGGATAGTTTCAATCAAAAAACCCTGTTTGCTGAATAAAGGCAATAATCCCATGATCCCTGCTCAGCATCACCAAGACTCACCTGTATCATCTGTTCTGTAAGGAAGCCATACTGGACTGGGTACGGAGGCTGAGGGTTGCCTCCTATTATTAAACTCCCTGGCTGTCCATTCATCATCCCCGGGGGTGCCCCACCCCACACATTTATCTGGGTCCCTGAGTAGTTGGTGGGGTTGAAGGGGCCATCCGGTATAGGTGGGTAGGCTGCAACATATCATAGACTCTTTAGCATGTTTAGTTGAGGTCTCTCTAATATGCGGTCGTCTCAGGAGCAGCAGTTCACTGTGCACAGTTGCTTTCCTTTGGGCATGCCACAAACCTATGATCATGGGTTCGAATCCAGGTTCATCCTGATTATGTCTCTAGGTTTGTCTGCACCATACCCGTGCTCGTGGGGTTCACAAAAGTGGTAAACATCAGTGACCTGCATCACTTTGGGCTTTTCTCCCACATTAAGCTGACACACCGTGGTATAATTGGAATAAACACAACCCACTCACTCACTCATTCTCTAGTAGGCTGATTGGCTGATATTTTATTATTGGTGCGGCAAAATGCAAGAATTATCAGTTCTTTGCACAAGCATGTCTCATTCTGTTTAAATATTGCCTCTTGTGCATGTTTCACTGGGACAAGGCAGAGCAGGGTGACCCTAGGTTTCTATCTTACAAGATTCTTTAACATGACAACAACTGATCAAACATATGAAATTTAGTACATTCAGATAATAATATTGAACTCTTTGTACATGTATAGTCTGTTTAATGTTATATATGAGAGCCTGAATGCCATGTATCTGGCCTCCTCCATGGTCTAGTCAGGGCGGTGGGGTAGCCTAGTGGTTAAAGCGTTTGCTCGGCACGCCAAATACCCGGGTTCGATTCCCCACATGGGTACAATGTCTGAAGCCCATTTCTGGTGTCCCCTGCCGTGATATTGCTGGAATATTGCTAAAAGCGGCGAAAAGCCATACTCACTCACTCACTCAGGGTCTTCTAGCGGAAGGTTGGTGGTTTGATCCCCATGCCATGTTATACCCAAAAGACATAAAAAGATGGTACTTGTTGTTACCCTGCCTTGTGTTCGGCATTAAGGGGCTTAAACAAGGACTGGTCAGCTCAGAGTCAGTATACTCTGTCTGAGCAGGATATTCATGTTAAATCTCAGTTGACTAGCTCTATAAAACTAGAATTAGTCTGGACTAGCTACACACACACACACATGCATGCACATCGCTATATAGGTCCAACAATCTTAAACCCCATGTCACCTCATCATGTCATAGCTATTTACCTGCATCCCCTGTGGCCCCAACTTCTCCCCTCTCCACGTCCCCTTCACTGGCCCACGCTTCCCGGGTCACATGATTGCGAGGTTTGCGTGTGGGAGATTTCTGCTGTGAGCAAAGAATCAAGATACAATACATCTCACCTCCATTCCAAATCACAGGCAAAGCATCTAACAGGTATGGTTACAAAAACATATTTTGCTTTTGCTACCGATCTGGTAGTTCATAAACTTATGAAACATTCTGTGTATGTATGTGTGTATATGTGTGTGTGTGTGTGTGTGTGTGTGTGTGTGTGTGTGTGTGTGTGTGTGTGTGTGTGTGTGTGTGTGTGTGTGTGTGTGTGTGTGTGTGTGTGTGTGTGTGAGTGAGAATGTGAAATTATGAAACATTCTGTGTGTGTGTGTGTGTGTGTGTGTGTGTGTGTGTGTGTGTGTGTGTGTGTGTGTGTGTGTGTGTGATAATGTTTCATAATTTCATGAACTACCAGAAATTTTAATACAATGTTATACAATGTTATATATATTAAAATTTCATTCTGACTGAAGTGTAAAAGGTATTAATTGACATGTGCATCTTCTGTTTTCTAATTTTGGCATTGATAAATAGTACTTCTAGTCCCTCCCTGAAAACAACAACCCAACTTACTCTTTTCTTGGGCTTGGATTTGGATTTGAGTGTAGACTTGGATGTGTCGGTGTCGGATGTTTCGAAGAAGCTGCTGTAGCTGCTGTAGTCATAGCCATCGGAAGTTTCAGGATTCTCCTCAATCAACTCACTCACGTTAAACGTCTTCGTCACAACAGCACTTTCCTGTAGTCCATCCCTGCATGTTATAAACATGGGTGAGTATGTGTGTGGGCTGTGTGTGGGGGTGGGTGGTTGTGGTATGTGTGGGGTACGGTTTTGGACGCATGAGTAGGTGATCGCATCTGCATTCAAGGACACGACATTGTGTAAGTTACATCATGACTCACAACATCAAGTGATACAGAATGAACATCTCATTATTAACAGTCCGATTTTGTTGAAATTTGACTTCCGCTACCAATGAGTTTACTAATGACTACTACACACAGGATTATTGACATTAGAGATTAGTCTTCCATTGACTTCTTCAGGCAGAGGTGATAAGAAGGTCAAAGGTCAAGGTCACAAGATAGAAATATAATCACCAAAAACGTTTGATTACACTTTCTCAAAACATAATTAAAACAATTACTTTTAAACTTGGTATGTACCTTCTCTGAGATTGGGCACTGCTTTGAAATGGTTTCGGGTCAAAATAAGAGAAATGTCTGTCAAGCTTTTTGTGTAACATGGTCATATATGTTTCAGTTTCTGAGGTATGCCTACTTCTCTATAAAGCATGAAACCTTTTATTTGAAAATATCTTTACAAATCTTATCTCATCCTGTGTTTAAAATTAAGGGGTGTTCTGTGATCCCTGAGTTTGCTCCTATAGTATTTGAGTCTCGGGTCATAGTTGGGACACTAAAACCTTGAACATCTAACATTAGGGTAATGCAGGCTTACAGTGACATCTAATGTTGGTGCTATGACTAAGCAAAGGTCAAAGACATCTCTGAGGTATGGTAATTGTGAAACATGGTTGTATCATTTATTGCCTGTTACTGGTGCCAGTTTACTGGAAGTAATGTATTTGGGCATGGTGGTATTTTAACACTTGAAGCTTTGAGGAAATGGCAGTGATGTCTGCTTCTGTTTTGCGAGTATTTGCAAACACTTCTAGTCAATCTTTGTAGCCTAACTAAAAGATCATAACTAATCTCTACCGAGAAACTACTGAATAAGCGGGGCACAGTTTGCATGACTTATTGGCTCATGTGGACGTTTGATGTCACAGATACAAGAGAAAGATGATATTGGTCATCCAATATATTATAATGACAAATAAACTTTTTTTAATGAAAAACAATATCTCTAACTGGAGATACGCAAATATATCACATTGTGCAAACTGGTATTGGATGATGTATATCCTTAATGTTTTAGAGCATCAATCCTCAAATAACCACTCCCAGTTACTCCATCATCCCCTTTCCACTGCAAATGAATACTTTTCTCTCAACCCCTCCCCCAAGAATGATGTCATGGCTCTCCTACACTGTGGGAGTCCAAGTACAGCGAGAGTGCATCAGAAAATTACTAACTTTCGTAGTTTACAAAATTAATAAACATAAGTTGTTTTCAGATTTGCAGGTACTATTATAATAATAGGCTATTTATATTGCACATATTTCCACACAACACAGGAGCATCCTCAAAGCGCTATTATTATCCCGGTCACTGGATCAGTGTGCACTCAACAATCATTCTCAGCTCCCTGAGGAGTATACAACCCAAGCTGCCTGTTAGGCACTGGAAGATAATAACAATCCTATCCTACCGGGTACCCACTCACTGCTGGGTGAACAGAGGCATATTTCGAACAAAGTCACTTGCCCAAGGAGACACCACATATGTTACATGTGCTTCAGTGTGGGGCTGGACCGAAGCCCTAGAAACTCTCAGGAGCCAAGCTGCCGAAACACGGTCAACCATCCAAGGACTCTCCGCAACCGACGTTGCTTAACTTCACCTGATGTGTGACCTGGGCACTGTGCACAGGACCACGTGCCACCACAAGTTGAGATTGAATATTTCATGCACAGAATTTGAACTTTTGAATGAATTTCTGGTACACTCAAGAACCACTGCAAATGTTTATGTGTCAAGAGGAATTCCTACCTGGTGGTACATACTGCCTTCAGTACTCTCTTCCCTGGTTTCAGTGTGAAGGGGGCAATGTATTTATATGTGACTTCCCGCCCTGCAATTTTCCGCTGGAATGGACATGGCTTGGTTCCATCAGTGGTGAAGAATATCTTACAGTTGTTACTCTCTGAAAACAAAACATTGATACATCAAACTAATAATTAAGAATTGATAAGTTAATGTTTGTTTGTCGTTTGCAGCAGCACCTAGCAATATTCCAGCTATATGATGGCACCCTGTAAATATTTGAGACTGGACCAGACAGTCCAGTGATTGATATTGTGAACAATGATCCACGCCGTCTGGCATATGATGACAATCTATCAACCAAGTCACCAAGCCTGACCACCCGAGCCATTTGGTCGACTCTTACAGCCAGCATAGGTTGTATTCTATTCTAACATTGGGATCCCCACATCATTGAGTTCCAGCACATCACCCAATTTAGTCACCTCATACGACATATACTTGTTCTAGTCCTGATCCCTATGATGTGTATAACCATGACTGTCTATGTACCTGTAGACAGCTCGATGAGGGAGTTGACATCGATATGGTTGACTGGCAGCTGTATCCTGTCGGGGATCCTCCTGATGGGGGTAATTTGGGGAGGACATAGTGCTCCTGCACTTGGCATCCTGAATGTGTTAGCTGCAATAAAATTTTACAATGTATATTCTGACAATGTCATATCCTTTTTACAAGTAAAACATTTTGACAATATGTCAGTCCCTTAAACAAAGTAATACGGCCTCATCTGAAGGTACTTTTTGAGGTTTTTTCCTTCAAACTGTTTTAGCACTTTCAGGTATGAATTAAAACAATGTGACCATTATTATGATTGATGAGGCGATACATTTAAGGATTGACTGTATTTTTATCGGTCCATTTATGTATGAATCGAAAAACTTATGTGCAAACTGTATGAATCTGCATATCGGATTCTTACAAAAGTTTGCACATCACTTTTCAAATTCATACTTCAGTGAACCAAAAAATATACACAGTCAATGCTTATGATTAAATTTGACTAGTAAAACATGTTTTGTCTACAATAGTTTAACTAAAAAAGTTGTATATATATCAAAGCAGACAAAAATGACGACATTGATGAACATTCCAGGTGTAAGAACACATACTGTGGCATGACGTGAATCAGTTGATCGTTTTATTTATGCACATAACTTGACACGCCTACAAAGTCAGAAGCTAATCAAAGGAGAGTAGGATCAAAACAATGTTCATAGGACCTGTTAATTAAGGCAAGAGGCGAGAAGAACTGCAACAGTCAGGCTGTAATGAACCGGAAGAAATTTGTACGAGAGAAGGCGGCTGTTTCAAATGACATGGACAGTTACCGCCAGATGTAAACATTCGTTCCCTGAGAATGGGAAGACGCAGGTGGAAAAATGCTAGTTAGAAATGAAACCTGAAGACATGACAGTTGTGGAACCAAAATGAGCGGGAAAAACAGGCAAGGGTTGGTTTGAAAATGAATATGCATGAATTTTGCTAAATGTCCTGAGCATGAAAATACACGTAAGCAGAAAGGAAACTGTAATATTGGGAGTCCCCGACATTATGTAGTAATAAAAGTAGTCTGTCTCGGTGGGCGTGGCTTAATTTTTTACATCCATTTGGAAATGAATGCAATAACATGTGACCAATTCAGCTAATTAGAATGCAGGAATTTCAATGAACAAAACGAAACTTTAAATATTTCAAATTAAAATTATTGGTTCTTTCAGCTTAATTTTTTTTTAATTAAAATAGTCTGTCTTATAGATTTTTTTATTCAAAACATGTATTATCGAAAGATTTGGGATGTTATGATCCTCGAACTGTTTGATTGGCATTCTAGAAGTTGGTGAGTAAATAAGAAAATGGACAATATTATGGATGACAACTGCTGGTTTATTACATTGAGCAAAGTTGTTATGATCCTCTTTGGTAAATAAGTCTAAAGCTCCCTATGTTATCATGATTAAGTCCGACAACTATCTCCCTGGCAAAATGGTCTGGATTATAGCCGCAAGATCACTGGAGCACTACAGATAACAGAGAATCTTTTCTTAAACCAACATTGTGAAAAAATAAGATTTCATTTTCAACTTATGATTAAGTACAAACAGTTGAATTTGTGTTTTCCATCAATTCAGAAGTTTATAAAGAAAACTAATCAACAGAGTATGATATTTTGTCAAAAGGATAAAAATATTTCTGTTTGCAGCGATTTGGTGTCCTGAAACTTGAAAATGATTGTATCATTTTTATATTAGCACATTTCCGAAGATCATTATTAACATTATTCTTCTAATAGAGCATCAAGGAGTTGACAGGGTACATAATTTAAAGAGTGAAACCTTGCAGTATTTCTTTGAATAATCGGTCATTGTAATTTCAGTAGGCATAGTTGTTGGTTGCAAACTTGATCTGACAAGTCCAAATTTGGTCTTGGTACCCGTCTTAATCTGTTGCACTAAACGTGATGATATTTTATCTAATGTAAAACCATACTTGTGCGGTCATTTCTAATAACTTACGGTAATGGTATGGAAAGAAAATACTCAGAAAATGGACATTACCTGGACGACATATAAATGTGATGGCAGATTCTGTTGTCAGGCGGCCATATCAAAACAATGTAATACATATTAGCAATACACGACTATCATTAGCACATATACACCGATACACAAAAATAATAATGTTTTTAATTCTAATTTGTACATATCTTATACAAGTATTTCTTACATGCAACAAAAAATAGTTTAATTATCATTATATAGTGAAATAGTGTCATAAAATCAGAGTACTATTCAAAATATGATTATAGCAAATAGCTGTTGTCTTGACAGTAGTTTACTCTATTTTTAGCGCACCTGCCGGAAATAACCTCCGCTATGCGACCTCTTCCGCCATCTCCATTTCGGGAAAAGACGACAGTGACATGTGAGTAGTCAAATCCGCGTTTTATCGAACAAATTATCCACCATCCCGACAAATATAACGACGATTTGCTTTCTTTGATGTTTTGATTTTTCATTTCTACTTGTTGTTTTATCTTAGTTGTTAATTTCTTTACTTTTCCGATAATTGTTCAAGCAAGCATTGGGATGCTGTAGTAAACAAAGTTGAATATATCCATGTACTCGGATTCTGGAATTTCCTCAGGGAATGATTTACGGGCTAGTATCTGAACTTTATCATTAAAAAGGTACGAATGTGAATTGAAAAAAATCTACATTTTAATAATTTGGATGTGGTACGAAATTTGGGACCGTGCGATTTTTGAAACCGATGCCAGGTGAAAGTTATGCATGGAACTAGGACCCTTATGCACAGGCAGATGTTTTAAGTGTGCAATTGTAGATAACTCCTCATGTAGTATTATTCTACAATATGATATCCAAAATAACGGACTGAATAAAATCAGAGATTACATAATTAATACTTGAATCTCATTCCTCAGAATGCCTACCGAGGCAGTAGAAAAACCTGTCGAGGAGACGAAACCTGAAGACTCAGGGTCTGCAACAGATACTGATGGGGACGATGATTCCCCACCCGAATTGGAGGACCAAGATGCTTCGATGCAACAGCAAAGCCAGGTTTGATTCTTTTTGTTGAGGTCTGAGATTGTAACCACTGGCCTGAAGCTAAAATGTCCTGTGTATAGTAACCTCAGCTCATGAAATAGCCCATATGATAATAGTGTTTATGTGGGCTATGTTACTTAGCCTGTGTTGCCTAAATATTTTAAAGGTAAAATACTTGGATCTGTTCTACAAATCTTGTATTCTTCACCTTGTAATTGTTGTTTTTGTTTTTAGGTGGCACAGGCAGCAGGTATTCAAGAGGAACTTGTCAGCAAGTCGAAACAGTCACGTAGTGAGAAGAAAGCCAGAAAGGCTATGTCCAAACTTGGTAAATTACTTTAGAATTCAATTACCTGTTACCATCTGAGCTAATGATGACAATATGTGCGATTTCATTTGATATTTGAAGAACTTCACCATGTTCACCAGCACTCAATAATATATTTGCTCATAGTGTATGTTATCAAAGTCTATTTTCACCTGGAACATTCCCACATGATTATCAATAATGTATGAATAATATGTTTATGGTGCATTAATTTGTAATTGCATATTTGGTCAGTGAGAAATCCTACATAGAAGGGAATAAATTGTGGTTATCAATTCATGCAAGCAATGATGAAAAACATTTTTGTTTCTAATAACATAAATTAAATTTGTAACAATAGTATACACCATTTTCTTTCAGGTTTGAAACCCGTCACAGGAGTTACCAGGGTAACAATAAGGAAATCTAAAAATATTCTGTTTGTAATCAACCGACCAGATGTATACAAGAGTCCAGCTTCAGATACATATATTGTATTTGGCGAGGCAAAGGTGGGTATTTAATCAGTCTGATAGATGGTTATTTAGTAGATTAATGAACTTTTATGGTCGACTTTCGAACTTTGACATTAACATTTATTCAACAGTACTTATCCCATGACCCTCAGTTCACCATGGGTCCCCAGGGCCTACATTTCTCATATCTGACCAATCAATTTGCAGGTAATAGATCACTGGTCCCATAAGTGGTATTGTCAGTCTTGAAACTGTCCCAATATTATTTCCATGATACCTGTTTTGCACCGTCTGAGAGTGCTGAAAGTTGATAGCGTCCGGTGCCTATGATGTATACTTTTTTCCCCGGCTTATCGATAGATGCTGAGAAACATGCATTTCATGCCAGTTTAGCTGAGGCACCGTTGATTGTAACCATTTATGTCCAGCTTCAGCTGTTACTTTATACAGTGGGGCGGTCGGGTAGCCTAGTGGTTTAAGCGTTCGCTCGTCGCACCGAAGACCCGGGTTCGATTCCCGACATGGGTACAATGTGTGAAGCCCATTTCTGGTGTCCCCCGCCGTGATATTGCTGGAATATTGCTAAAAGCGGCGTAAAAACATACTCACTCACTCACTACTTTATACAGTGCTGGTATGTAGTATGCTACTTGAGATATGTGAAGTTTCCGTTGTCATTGCCCATACTTTGGTTAGGTTATTCCCTTTTCAAAAGATGTGAGTATTTAACTTTAATTCTGGTTATGTCTGTTGGGAAAACATTGTGGAAAATGTTATTTGTAACAATAGATCCATGCATTATGTTAGGGGTTCATTTTCATTATCTTTGTTACTCGCTATACATTCTAAAGACAGGTTGATGTATCTCCGAAATAGGAAAGTATAGGTTTCATTGATACTTACAATGTGTACCATTTAGATCATTCCATCAAGATCTTTGTCAACAAAGCAAGCAATTTATTTTTCCAAAGTTAATGTCCATTGTGAACTATCCTCAGATACACATGGTATGGATTGATTCGTTTTACTTCACAAAAGACTGGTGCTCTCGCTGTCAGTCATTGGTTTCTCATCCAGGGTTTATAGAAGCATGCTATCTAAACTCGACATTATCATAGAAGTTATTGTTGCCTATGATGTATACTTTTTTCCCCGGCTTATCGATAAATGCTGAGACCCTTGCATTTCATGCCAGTTTAGCTGAGGCAACAATCTTCGTATATTGATATAATTGTCGAAATTGGAAGCCCTTCAAAACAAGAAAGAAATATCAGACGTTTCTGTTATTTTAGCGAATTTGATAAGACATTCGTCTATACAATGACCAAAATGGAAAACTGTCTTCAGGACATTACTGATAAGTCATGTCCTAGAAAATGAACTCGTCTGAAACCCTGACTTCCATTCAAAAGACCCGTGGCTCGCCACAACTGGGCGTCTTTTGAATGGAGGTCAGGGTTTCAGATGAGTTCATTTTCTAGGGCTTGCCACAACTGGGCAACCCGTGAAGATTCCAGGTTAGAATAGGTCTTCAGCAACCCATGTTTGCCCTAAAAAGCGACTATGCTTGTCGTAAAAGGCGACTAACGAGATCGGGTGGTCAGGCTCGCTGACTTGGTTGAAGCACGTACATGTTATCGATCCCAATTGCGTGGATCGATGCTCATGATGTCAATCAATGGATTGTCTGGTCCAGACTCGCTTAATTACAGACTGCCGTCATATAGCTGGAATATTGCTGAGTGCGGCATTGAACAACAAACCAACCAACCACAACTGGGCAGTTGTGCAGTGTAGTGGTTATAGCTTTGGCTCGTAACATGACTTTTCTTTGATTCCCCATGTGGTACAGTGTGAATGTGTCCAATATCATGGATTGACTTGAGTGGTACTATGAGCTCCTTTAAGCCAAAAATGTCTCTTCAATCTGAAGTTCCTGTTATTTGTTGGGGAAAGTACCTGCATTTGGAAAACTGACTTGACCGAGGAAATACCTTAGTTTTTTAGAGTTACTTAAATCAAATTTGTAATCGGAAGCCAGTTCAAAGGCTGATCGTCCAAATAATTTGTGAATCTTGTACACTGAAGGACAGATTGTTGCCTATGATGTATATTTTTTTCCCCGGCTTATCGATAAATGCTGAGACCCCTGCATTTCATGCCAGTTTAGCTGAGGCAACAATCTTGACCTTCAATCAATACAGTTCCTCATATTCTGTTCTTGTTTACCTTTGCCTCATAATTTTCTGTGAGGGACAGGGAATTCTGTTACACAATCGAAGTAGCACTCATCCTATGATAGGGTTCCAAGCAGTGAAATTCTAATGATTGGACATGTAGCGGTGTTTGACCCTGTTCAAAGAACTCATTGAGAGCTGTGCAGAAATGTATTGAAATATGTAAATTTGCACATACAAACAGCATTAGAAATTGGCCCCAGTCCTGTAGTCCTTGCCAAACTGCCAAATAGTTAAGGTATCACAAGGACTGGTAGAAATTTGCAGTTCTTAGGATTTTGCTATTGATCATTAGGACTAGCGTACTAAAACTGTTAAGTTTCTATTGCTGACAGACCACCTGAACATGAGCTTCATGGCTCTCAATGGTTAAAAAGTACATTACGTTATTTGTAGTCATTTCTAAATTTTTATTTAGTTTCGTTTGTTTTTCAACTTTTCTTGACATTCAAGGGCCACCTTCTGAAAAGAGCCATCTTGTTTATCTTTCCCAAAACTTCAAAATGATGCCACAGTTCAAACGTTGGATGAATTATTGTTGCCTATGATGTATACTTTTTTCCCCGGCTTATCGATAAATGCTGAGACACCATGCATTTCATGCCAGTTTAGCTGAGGCAACATTTCAAAAATATAAGACCGGTGTGAACTGCTGGTTCAGGTGTATGTTCAGGGTCAGATGTTATACATGTCAACTTGTGCCCTTTTCCATTTTGCTGCAAAACCATTAGGATTGTCCACGGTTCAAAATCAACACAAGTCCGCTGGTCAGAGACTAGTAAGATTCAGGTGACATTGTCAGTAGAACTTATTTCAATGTCTGGGTGCACCGGTGGCCCAGTCTAAGGTGCTGCAAGTCGCTGTGCAGAGTTGTCCCTTTGGCACACCAGAAACTTATGAGTATGACCGTGGGTTTGAATCCAGATTCGCTGATTGTTTCTAGGTTTGTCACACCATACCTGTGACTAAGCTTTGTGTTGTCTTTATTTCAGATTGAGGATCTGAACCAACAAGCCCAGATGGCAGCAGCCGAGAAGTTCAAGGCTCCAGAGAACCCTGCTGGTGCTGGGGAAGGCGGAGTCCAGTCCACCATCTCACAGCCCATCCAGGAGGAGTCCGAGGAGGAGGAAGATGTAAGCCTCCTTGTTACTGACCCCTGAGATTCCGGGTTGGAATCAGTCCATGTTGTGAGAGCAAACTAAAATATTGGATCACGAGGCAATATGTGCCTGATCGAGTGAGATCAGTCTGCTGATTAGATGGAGCATTGCCTCTAGGACTCCCTTGCTCAACTATTTGCTTAGTGATTTGAGTGATTTATAATGAGCATGGCAGTCTCAAAACATTTAGATAATGACAAATATTTGATATGCTAAAATGGTTTTCCTTTGATCAATGAATATCAACTAAAGACACCATTTATTATAATACAGTTTTATATAAAGTTATATACTGTAGTCATGAACGAGGCCAGGCTGCCATTCCACATTGGTTCTGAGCTTTAGATTTGCACATCCAGCTTGCTATGATGACAATTTTTTCCCCGTCTTATCGATAAATGACGACACATTGCAATTATTTGCCAGTACGTCTGATGCAAGCTTGAAGAGAAGTTACTCCTTTTTAGTAGAAAAGATACAATTTCAGTGGAAATTTCTTATTTTGATATTTGTGCATTGTTTTCAGGTTGACGAGTCTGGAGTTGAAGCTAAAGATATTGAGTTGGTCATGTCGCAAGCCAACGTCTCGAGATCAAAGGCAGTCAAAGCCCTCAAAAATAACAATAATGATATTGTTAATGCTATTATGGTGAGTTTCAGTGGCCAAGTGCATTGTCTAATATTTTACACACACAAGGACAAAGAAATGATGACAATGTGTCTGGACTACTGATAATTGTTGAAGATACACCTTGAGTTCCTGATCTTTGTCTGTGATGTGTAAATGTCAAGAAAGTCCTGTTCATCTAATAATTATAATTTCTAGAGCCCATGGGAATAATTGTGCACCTCCATTAATATATCTTGCATACTTTGTAGGGGTGTCAATATTCACCAAATGTTAAATGCATCACAAATTGACACTTGACCGTATGATACACGATAGTGTTGATTCATAATTTAATTCTCAAACATTTTAATACCCCGGCCTGATAGTTACTTGGGCTAGCATTACTTTACTGCCTTTCTTGAAATGTAATGTTCAGTCTTCTGGTATGATGGTAATAGAACGATCCTAAATTAAACAGTGAAACAAATTGGTTGATGGCAACCAGGCCACTGGAAATATGGAGAATTTCACACAAAGACCTGCTAATTTGGTATTGTGATTTGTATTGTGACTAAGTATCACGTAATGTATTGATATGTGAGGTATGCAAATGGCACCCCTAATACTGTATGACTTGTTCATCTCTCATTTCAACCTTATCGTGGAGCCATGCTTAGTCTTGGACTATTTTGGTGTCTTGGACTATTTTGGTGTCATTTGTGTTGTCATCAGGACTTTGTTATGAAAATAAGGATTCTGAAAGTGTTCTTCATTTTCTTTGTTTCACAATTTCCAAGTTCTTTCAAGTTTGAAACAGTGTTGAAGGACAGATTGTTGCCTATGATGTATACTTTTTTCCCCGGCTTATCGATAAATGCTGAGACCCCTGCATTTCATGCCAGTTTAGCTGAGGCAACAATCTTTTATGTCTTCACTGCTCTATTTCCCCAGTAAATCTAATCGATATATTGCCTTTCCTGTTGTAATTAATTGTATAGGTTCGGCATAGGGAGTTGTGTAACGCCTTCAAAATCACTTGACATGGACCATCCATCTTTGCAATAGGTCCTGGGTGTTCTTGGTTCCAGAAATAGTAGTTGTACAAGGAGAACATGTCCCAGGCTGAATTATTTAGGTCATGGTGTCGTTATTTAGATTTATCTTTGACTCTTGTCCTAGGGGAAGCTGTTATGAATCCTGTAGGCTCTTTAGTATGGCAGTCTTTATACTGACTGATATCAATAATTATACCTCTGTCAGCATGGTCAGAGTATTGTTTTTGTTGCCTGTGATGTATATTTTTTTCCCCGGCTTATCGATAAATGCTGAGACCCCTGCATTTCATGCCAGTTTAGCTGAGGCAACAGTTTCTGTAATTATTGACAACATTAAATGTGTGTATGCTATTCAGAGGCCCACGTATTGAGAAGTGCATTTAGCTTCATCCAACAACTAAACTTATTTTTTCACCATAATATACATGATAAATTTGGCCTCTTTTGTAGTTCATGTCTAATTTTCATTTCTAGTTTGTCATTTATCTCAACATGATTATGTACTTATTGATCCCTTATCTTGAAGTTGTTGCCATTTTCTGGTTTAGCCAATTAAGTTTGAATACATATCTTACAACACATACAAGGACAAAGACATGATGACAATGTGTCTGGACTACTGATTAATGTTGGAGATACACCTTGAGTTCCTGATCTTTGTCTGTGATGTGTAAATGTAAAGAAAGTCCTGTTCATCTAATAATTATAATTTCTAGAGCCCATGGGAATAATTGTGCACCTCCATTAATACATCTTGCATACTTTGTAGGGGTGTCAATATTTACCAAATGTTAAATGCATCACAAATTGACACTTTACCGTATGATCATGATGATACACGATAGTGTTGATTCATAATTTAATTCTAAAAATCTTTAATACCCCAGCCTGATAGTTACTTGGGCTAGCATTACTTTACTGCCTTTCTTGAAATGTAATGTTCAGTCTTCTGGTATGATGGTAATAGAGTGATCCTAGATTAAACAGTGAAACAAATTGGATGATGGCAATAACCAGGCCACTGGAAATATGGAGAATTTCACACAAAGACCTGCTAATTTGGTATTGTGATTTGTATTGTGACTAAGTATCACAACTAAGTATCACATAATGTAGTGATATGTGAGGTATGCAAATGGCACCCCTAATACTGTATGACTTGTTCATCTCTCATTTCAACCTTATCGTGGAGCCATGGTTAGCCTTGGACTATTTTGGTGTCTTGGACTATTTTGGTGTCATTTGTGTTGTCATCAGGACTTTGTTATGAAAATAAGGATTCTGAAAGTGTTCTTCATTTTCTTTGTTTCACAATTTCCAAGTTCTTTCAAGTTTGAAACAGTGTTGAAGGACAGATTGTTGCCCATGATGTATACTTTTTTCCCCGGCTTATCGATAAATGCTGAGACCCCTGCATTTCATGCCAGTTTAGCTGAGGCAACAATCTTTTATGTCTTCACTGCTCTATTTCCCCAGTAAATCTAATCGATATATTGCCTTTCCTGATGTAATTAATTGTATAGGTTCGGCATAGGGAGTTGTGTAACGCCTTCAAAATCACTTGACATGGATCATCCATCTTTACAATAGGTCCTGGGTGTTCTTGGTTCCAGAAATAGTAGTTGTACAAGGAGAACATGTCCCAGGCTGAATTATTTAATATGGGGTCATGGTGTCGTTATTATGGGGTATAGAAACGGGCTCCGTCCGTCCGGAGCCCGTGGGATATAGAAACGGGCTCCGTCCGTCCGTCACGTTTCATTTTCGGAGCTTAACTCAGAAACTGTTCAATATTTTTTCATGAATCTTGGCAGGTTTGTAAGGTATATGCTGAACTGGTGCCTTTTGCTATTTAGAAATTTTAGAAGTTTACATATTTTACGTTTCCATGGCAACAAGATGGACTTAGGTTCCAAACTCTTCTTTTTTTTTTACAATTTCCATGACAAGTTCCACCTCGGTTAAAAAAGGTTAGGTTTTGTTTAGATTTAATTATGTCATAAATTCTGCAACAGGGGCGGGGTCTATAGCCACGTTAGTGGCAAACTCTTATATAGATTTATCTTTAACTATTGTCCTGGGGGAAGCTGTTATGAATCCTGTAGGCTCTTTAGTATGGCAG
Organism: Haliotis rufescens; assembly: GCF_023055435.1. Classification (NCBI taxonomy): domain Eukaryota; kingdom Metazoa; phylum Mollusca; class Gastropoda; order Lepetellida; family Haliotidae; genus Haliotis; species Haliotis rufescens. The sequence goes on along the minus strand of NW_025964112.1, from coordinate 61,786,778 downwards.
TCCTAATACTGACTGATATCAATAATTATACCTCTGTCAGCATGGTCAGAGTATTGTTTTTGTTGCCTATGATGTATACTTTTTTCCCCGGCTTATCGATAAATGCTGAGACCCCTGCATTTCATGCCAGTTTAGCTGAGGCAACAGTTTCTGTAGTTATTGCCAAAATTAAATGTGTGTATGCTATTCAGAGGCCCCCGTATTGAGAAGTGCATTTAGCTTCATCCAACAACTAAACTTATTTTTTCACCATAATATACATGATAAATTTGGCCTCTTTTGTAGTTCATGTCTACTTTTCATTTCGAGTTTGTCATTTATCTCAACATGATTATGTACTTATTGATCCCTTATCTTGAAGTTGTTGCCATTTTCTGGTTTAGCCAATTAAGTTTGAATACATATCTTACAACACACACAAGGACAAAGACATGATGACAATGTGTCTGGACTACTGATTAATGTTGGAGATACACCTTGAGTTCCTGATCTTTGTCTGTGATGTGTAAATGTAAAGATTACATGTGGAATGAAAGTCAGAAATATTATTGTCAGATATTGATGTCAGTTGGGTAGACTAGGTCTCCTTACATGGAGAATTTAATGCAAAAACAGCTCAAATTAGGTGTGGTGACATTTATCATGTCACGAATCCAGTAACGATACATGAGGTAGGATTTTGAAGGCCCAAACCCCTTGTATGGTTGTATCTGCCTAACCATGAGTTCTTTTGTGCTGCCATCTTGATTCATTTGGAGCTCACAAGATTTGTCATGAAAAAAGGGATTCTGATTGCTTTCATTTTGTTGTTATCACGTTTAGACAATGTTGAAGGACAGATTGTTGCCTATGATGTATACTTTTTTCCCCGGCTTATCGATAAATGCTGAGACCCCTGCATTTCATGCCAGTTTAGCTGAGGCAACAATCTTATGTTATCTGAAGGTTCGTTGTGGACTTTGAAGACCTGTTTTGGTCTTGTCTCACAATATAACTGCTAGCATACATACTGCATAACATGTGTTGTCATCTCCTCAATGATGCTGCTGTTGTATGCTTGAAATAAGGTGGGAAGTAGTTTGGGGTGAACATTGCTCTTTATGTATTCTGTTATTCATTGTCTGTAGAGTGGATGAGGTGATGAGTTCATGGATTTTGACAGCCATTTTCTTGTGTTTCAGGAGCTGACAATGTAACCAGCGCTGAATCATGCTGCCGTTGTCCTGTAAATTTGTTTCCTCTTGTTTATTTACTGTCGCCTGTACATCTGTGTGTATAAAACCCATCATGGGAATAAAACATTTTGATAAAATGTTGTTTTAGTCTTGATTCTCAACACCCGATACCCTTACTTTCAAACCCATTTGGATCACCGATCTAGTTTCCTAGAGTAGACTTGTCAGGGTTGAATGGACATGTCACCACGGCAAGGCTTGTTGGCTATGTCATTAGCAAATCATTCGCCTGGTCCAGACCTGTATTTAGTTTTTTTACAGGCTGAGACCATTGTTACCAGGGTTAGAAACTAACAGTTTTCGTCCACTAGTCCTTATAATGATAACATAAAGAAAAACCCTTAAAAAGGGCAAAATTCTGCTAGTCCTTATGATACCTTTACCATTGGGCAGTTGGCAAGGACTAAAGGACTGGTCCCAATTTCTAACGCTGGTTACATTCGTCCTTGATAAAATATGGAATAGCTTCACAGCACCCTTTGTTTGTAAGAGCAGATTGATTGGAGTTTGACACTGCCTCTAGTACGAAACTGGTGAAAATCTAAAGGGACCATCCCCAAATCTAGTAACAACATAAAACCACTGGCCTGAAATAGCTGTGGACAAGTTTTATGTGACAATTGTCTACCACTGCTTATGAGGATCGGGTGGCTACAAAGTGGTTCAGATGGTGTTTAGGCTATGGCATGGATTGTTGCCGACTTCCCAGTTCCAAACTTGATTTTGTAATTTACAGACAGCATCAGTATCAAATTGAATTGCGAGGTTCATAACCTAGACATATTCAGATGTTTTATGTATTGGTTAGAGCACGAGGACCATTTCAACGATTAGACCGCATGGTCCAAGTTCCTTCGTCACCACTCGCCCCTTTCCGTAACCTGTACGAAGACTCGTCCCCCCTATCGCTGAATGTTATGTGCGAAAATATGACATCAATCAACGCGAGTATGATTTCAAGTTCTTCGTCAAAGAATCCCTAAGAAATATTTTTTTTATTTTACATGTCTTGCATCTAAAAAATCTCAAGGCACAGTTAAATGTGTTTAATCATACTGTTTAATTCTGGATGTGCTTTAAATTACATTTGAAATATATACTGAACTGCAAAAGAAACATCACCATGGATAGAAAAATGAGAAACCTGATTTGTCCTAACACTGTAAACATACTTTGAGACATATTAAAAAGATGAAACTTGAAGGTCATAGGCACTTGAGCCCACACTCTGAGAAACGCTGGACCCAGTTCAGCTGCAGTTGTCGGCCTTGGTCGGACGTCATTCAGCCATCTTTGAATCTCATCCCACGTGCTAAATGGGATTTAAATCTGGACTGTGGGCAGGCCACTGCATGGTTCTGATGCCATTCTGCTGGAGGAAGTCTTGTTCTAGCAGTGTGGGCACAGGCGTTATCATGATGAAATTCGTGGCTGTGGCGATGTGCCAATGGAGGTCTGGCGTGTGGTCACAGACTTGATCAATGTACTGAGCTGTGACACCATTTCCTCTCCAAGGACCGATGTTCTGGAAGAGGGGCGGTCGGGTGGTCATAGTGGTTTAAGCGTTTGCTCGTCACGCCGAAGACACGGGTTCGATTCCCTACATGGGTAAAATGTGTGAAGCCCATTTCTGGTGTCCCCCGCCGTGTAATTGCTGGAGTATTGCTAAAAGCAGCGTAAAACTGTACTCACTCACTCACTCTGGAAGACCACAGGGCCGACCCTCTGTGCAAGACCAATTTCCCCCCCTCCCTCTCCCCACACCATGATGCTCGGACCACCCCACGAGTCAACAACACAAACATGCGAATAACGTTCCCCACGGCGTTGCCAGACTCTCTCTCTCTTCCATCTGCTGTTGAGGTACAGTAACGGCTCTCGTCTGAGAAGAAGACTCTTCACCACTGCCGGTGGTGCCAATGCGGGTGCTGTGTTGCCCACTGAAGACGGTGCCTGGCCTGTGACACTGGAGGTGTCTGTTTGTCAATAATCGACGAACGGTATCCGCACTAATATGTCACTGGTGTGTCCCCCATGGTCTGTCGAGCAGTTTCCACAGCAGTAACAAAGCGATCCTTACGTCAGGTGGTGACCCTTGGTCTTCCACTACACGGTCGGTCATCTGTAGTGTTGGTGGTCTGGTACCGTTGCTGGAGCCTGTATATGGTCCTTATGTGGACTTGAAATGCATTGGCTTCTTGCCGGGCGGTATGTCCAGTTTGCAATCGTCCAAGGGCTTGGTGTGGCTGATTTCTTGTCAATCTTGGAATGTGGTAGCAATTCAATAACGAATCAATGTTATCTGATATGGGTGGAATTTTTATAGGGCAAGAAATGGGGGAACTCGCATGCATCAGGTTACTAAGGCCTTTGCCGTGATGCGCTTTGGCGATCGGTTTTATTGTCATCTGCTTTGTTTTTTTATCATCAAATTTCATAATTCCGGGCATGGTAATGTTAAATTTTAGAAACTTTGACAAAAATTACCCAGATATTTAAATGACAACTTTTCATGCAATGCTGAACTCCAGGCTGGGTAACAACAAGTACCATCTTTTAAAGTCTTTATGTATGAGATGCCTGGGATTGAACCACCGACCACTCCCCGGGAAGACGCTCTATCCACTAGACCATGACTGCTGTCCTGAAGAACATGCTGAACACTCAAACAATGATCACAAAGAACAGAATTCATTGTACACAAATATATTTTAATCACTAATGATAATGTACAAGTAAATGAATCATTTATTTATGCAACTGTTAATGCTGAAGGCAAATATGTACAAATTGACCAGATTGACAAATTTCAAATGTATTTATTTATGCATATCAAAAAAGCCAATCGAGACCTGTCCACGGCAAAGTTAGAGGGTATCTCTTTGAAATACAGCAAGCACTAGCGTCATCTCCTTAACTGCATGATCACTGGAGGTATAACAATATAGTCGGGTTGCGATATGGATCATGATACTACAGGTGCGATATGATTCGTATACCGACACAGTACTTGTTGGTACCGTATTCGACGTAATAAGCGCCCAGGGCGCTCTCAAAATTAGAAATAGGGGGCTCTTATTAGAATATTATTTTGGTGAAAAAAAACAGTTGAAAGATAAATTTCATGGTTATGCTGACAGCCTGAAATGTTTATGTACGACAGATATATTTTTCCAGAATTTTATTGCCATTAAGGGTGCATATAGCACACGAGTGCGTATTATACGATAATAAATTAGTCTTGTGTACATTGATCAATCGGAAGGGGTGCTAATTGGGATTGTTCACCAGCCAATATATCAGCAAATGTCACCATGGGCGCTTATTAGAGCGGGGCGCTTATAACGTCGAATACGGTAATCTATTCTTTTGCAGGTGAAGCACAACCCTGGATCATTTGTTCTTAAATTTCGGAGATTGAAGATAGGATATTGTAGAGCAGAAACAGGCGAGAGGGCACAGTGAAGGTTCTGTTGGAATCTGTGTAAGATGGATGATGAACAGTTTGTTTGCTGTATCTGCATATCGTTACTCCACTAAAGATCACGAATGGTCTGGACCTGGGCCCACTTGCACAAGGCAATCTTAGCACTAAGATGATCTTAACTCCCATACTTTAACATAGGTCTACAATTGTCTTAGCGCTTAGATCGTTTTGTGCAAGTGGGCCCAGAGCAGATGCATCTTAGAGTGAATGACTTATTTGGAATGAAATTGATATGCTTAAGCATGGCTGTCTATATGACACTAGCGCCATCTCCTTCACTGCATAATGGGGAATGGTCATGATCTGTGTAGATGCAACTTGATGTATTATAAATAGAATCTCTGTCTTTACGCTTGGCTGTCCACATGGTCAATTTCCAGGTGAGATGTCATCACATCCTCTTCCGGCTGGTCATGGAAGTTAGGATTGGTAAACCCGCCATCCTTGTCTTTTGACAAAACCTTCACCTTGAATGACAAGAACATGATCTAAATAACGCAGCTTCAGGAGACAAACCACAATTCTTGTGCCTAAGGGCTGTGTATTGGCAAAAGAATTGTGTTGCAAAAAATTGCAATACAGGTATCTGTCATGTTTGTATTGGTAAATATGTGGAGGTAAAGTGTAACTGACTGACACTGATTGTACATGTAGATCCTACATCATGTAATGACTTGTTTGTTTGTTGTTTAACGCTGCACTCAGCAATATTCTAACAATATGACAATGGCCTGTAAAAAATCGAGTCTGGACCAGGGAAACCACTGGTTGATATTATGAGCAATGATATATGCCAACCCATTAAGTCAACCCTTACAACATACGAGGAGCGTTCAATAAGTTTTGCAACTTCAATATAAGACTAAGTCGCAGAATATCTTTTGCACTTTTATTTTTCAATATAATGAATGTGATGTGCGAAAATACGACAAACCAATCAGAATGCGCGTATGATTTCAAGTTCTTTGTCAAAGAATCCCTCAGAAATAATTTTTGATTTTACATGTCTTGCATCTAAAAATATACCCATGACACAGTTAAATGTGTTCAATCATACTGTATCATCTTTTGGTCTGATGCAGCTGGGATCAAAGCACCAACGTTCCGCTCTCTGTAGATGCTCTCTCCACTACCCTACCGAGGTGGTAAGTCAACATGGCCTCCAGAGGTGAACTAAGACTGCAGCTTCATGTACCTCATTGTCTTCGTATTTGACTGGAGAAGTTGGAGCATTCTTGAGTGTCCGTCGCCTCATAAAGAACCCCATCCCTACGATGGCTGCCACCAGCACAATGAGGAAGGCAATGACGATACCGATCACCTGTCCAAGACTTAGGGAGAAATCTGAAACAAAGGAGGACAGAATGGAATGCACAGGTTGTCATGGCAGCACCATTTCCTCTCCCGAGGCCCCTGCTTTACAAGAGTGACTGCTGATGTCAGCACATCTCTAAGTAGAATGTGTATGTGTGTGTGTGTGTGTGTGTGTGTGTGTGTGTTTGTGTGTTTGTGTGTGTGTGTGTGTGTGTGTGTGTGTGTGTGTGTTGTTTAATACCACACTTAGCAGTATACCTGCTATTTGCTAGTGTAAATAATCAAATCTGGATCAAATAATCCAGTGATTGATATTATGAGCAACGATCCACTCCGTTGATGACACGCCATCAACAAAGTCACCAAGTCTCACCCTCCAATCCATTTGGTCTCCTCTTTCGCCCAATAGGTAAGTGAGGACCAGATCTAGCCTGGAATCCCCAAAGGTGAATTTGAGTGTGTTAGGACTGGTCATACAAAGGGCAATAGTTTTCTCTAACTTTAATGTTAATGAGCCTTCGCCAATAGTGTTGGCTGGTTATTAGCGTGGTTTTCGAAAATAAAACCTCTCGCAACCGAAAAGCCTCTCCATCTTGTGTCCCAATCGTCAGTGGTCTAAGAGTGTCTGTCAATCCATACTGGCGTTTGTTTGCCCGCAAATATACAAAATCTAGACACAGGCACATAGTATCCAGGTAGTTCACTATTCCAGAAGGAAGCAACACACCACCACCCAGTTTACTATCCCAGGTAAAACACACCACCACCCAGTTTACTATCCCAGGTAAAACACACCACCACCATGTTTACTATCCCAGGTAAAACACACCACCCAGTTTACTATCCCAGGTAAAACACACCACCACCCAGTTTACTGTCCTAGGTAAAACACACCACCCAGTTTACTATCCCAGGTAAAACACACCACCACCCAGTTTACTATATCAGGTAAAACACACCACCACCCAGTTTACTGTCCCAGGTAAAACACAACACCACCCAGTTTACTATCCCAGGTAAAACACACCACCACCCAGGTTACTATCCCAGGTAAAACACACAACCACCCAGTTTACTGTCCCAGGTAAAACACACCACCACCCAGTTTACTGTCCCAGGTAAAACACAACACCACCCAGTTTACTGTCCCAGGTAAAACACACCACCACCCAGTTTACTGTCCCAGGTAAAACACACCACCACCCAGTTTACTGTCCCAGGTAAAACACACCACCACCCAGTTTACTGTCCTAGGTAAAACACACCACCACCCAGTTTACTGTCCTAAGTAAAACACAACACCACCCAGTTTACTATATCAGGTAAAACACACCACCACCCAGTTTACTGTCCCAGGTAAAACACACCACCACCCAGTTTACTGTCCCAGGTAAAACACACCACCACCCAGTTTACTATATCAGGTAAAACACACCACCACCCAGTTTACTGTCCTAGGTAAAACACACCACCACCCAGTTTACTGTCCCAGGTAAAACACACAACCACCCAGTTTACTGTCCTAGGTAAAACACACAACCACCCAGTTTACTGACCCAGGTAAAACACACAACCACCCAGTTTACTGACCCAGGTAAAACACAAACCATACAGTGAATCTCCCAGAACTATTAACAAGCCTCTTTCTGAACATGAAGTTGTGTCCCACCCACCGAATTGGTTTTGGCTGCTCCTCAAGTTCTGACCTTGACCTGTCATGCAGTTGTCTCCCATCCAGCCCAGGACACAGTTGCAGCGACCCTTTAAACACAGAGTTCAATGCTTTTATATACGTGTAACTGAAATATAGACTTGGACCTATTTGTCATGAATGGTTAGACAAAGGGCGAGACATAAGGGGCTTCTTTTGCCAGGAACCAGCCGGCAGTCTCATGATTGTCACACCACAATCTCATTAAAATCAGATTTTATTTCTCGCTACCGCTAAACAAAGATCTGAAGACATCCCATTAGGGGTCACGTCAGAAAGACCTTTCATCCTACCAATCAGTGCGTCACTTACCAAATTATGAAAGTGACAGTCGGAATGTGATTTCTAATCATGCAATCTCGAAAACTTTAACATGGGGTATTCCGAACGATAGTTACAGGTTTAACGACTGAATCCATACAATCTAGACCATCTACTAGCCATTCCAGAATGTTTTTTGTTCAGGCTTCAAATTTGTAATCGAGAATTTGTTAAAATATGTTTCGAAGCGTAGTCGCCAATTTGAAATTAGTGCCGTAAAGCACGAGAAAGCTGCCTACTGATTGGTCATTCCATTGGTCGGTCAAAGTTCGCGCAAAGTAGATCTGACGTGACCCACAATGGGATGTCCTCAGATCTTTGTTTAGCGGCAGCGAGAACTAAGATCTGATTTTAATGAGATTGGTCATACCAATATTTCTTTTCCATAGTTTAAACATTTGACATTTCCAGGGACCCACGGGGCTGTTAGGACATCTCTACCTTTGCTGTTCTGTTCATGTTCAGTTCTTGTGAAATGACAAGGTGGTTATGTATCACTGAGAACTGACCGATCCTTGACTCTTCACTAAAATATGGTGTAGGCCTACAACTTTTATACTGCAATAAAAAGTTAATGCTGTAGACGGCTTGTCACTAAAGGGTGCATAAGTGAGTTGAGTTATATTCCAGCAATACCAGAGCAGGGGACACCTTTGGCATGATGATCAAACGCTTGAGCCACTAGGATGACCACAGAGGTGAGTCAGGGGAGGATTAGCTTTGAACACTGTTGCAGCAACATATCACGGCGGGGTCTTCATAATTTGTAGGCAATGTAGGACTGGGCTATATACCCTACAGAAGTGTTTGACTGATGTTTTTTGTTGGAATGCCCGAATGTTGTCCAGATTTATCATAGCTGCCTTTGGTAATGGATCCTTGGCAACTAAAAACAGTGTTGAATAGCACCTACAATCACCTAGATGACAGTATCACCTCCGGGATCCCGTTCCGCAATGGACTAACGGGATCGGGTGGTCAGGCTCGCTGACTTGGTTGATGCACGGTCATCAATCCCAATTGCGTGGGTTGATGCTCATGATATCAATCACTGGATTGTCTGGTCCAGACTCAATTAATTACAGACCGCCGTCATATAGCTGGAATATTGCTGAGTGCGGCGTTAAACAACAAACCAACCAACCAACCATTCTGCAATGCCATCGTAGCGCTATGGCTGTCTTAAGTTTATGTTAAAGTATGGGAGTTACGATCATCATTGCGCTAAGATTCCTTTGGGCCTGGTCCTTATTTTAGTCTAATGACATGAGTTTGGCATGGGACCCCCCACAGGGTTCTTCCATCATTAAACTACTACCCCCCACCCAGCTCTGGAAGCTGTGTCATTAAACATGAATTCAGAATTAGATGAGTGTGTTGGGTTTAATGCTGATAAGAACAATATTTCAGTTATAATGTCCATTTACCACCTTGGCAAATCAAGAAACCTAATCAGGGCAAATCTGGGCTTCGAACAATGATCATAGGTTTCTGGAATTTCTAAGGGAGACAACTTTGCACCATGACTTACAGCACAGGATAAATGCAGCTGTGCGTACATTCTACTTCTGCTTATCCTATTCGCTGTCTGTGAAATTGTTTTGTGTGTTAGTAAGAGTGAAACCACATGCGGATGACAGAGATGATATAGATTCTACACATTATCTTAAGTGTCATCAGGTCTGAGCAGTATGCTTTAACAAGGTTCCGCAATATCTGGTAACTGTAGAATGACGAAGATAAATCTCACATCCTTGCCACACGTTCCTCCATTCTGGCATGTCCACATCTGGCACCGGCAGACTCCAGTGTCTGCCAGACAGCTGGCGGCACACAGGGACGAACACTTCTGTCTGCAGCCATCTCCCCATGTCCCTCGCGCACACGCTGCAACATGGCGGGGAACATCTCACATAGTGCTGGCATGAATGGACAGTAGCTACTAGGGCTGGGACAGGTAAGTTGGGTACTTGGGTCGGGTGGGTCCTGAGTAGGTCACGTAATATATTGTTTACGTACAATAACAATAAAAGTCACTTTTTTTAGTTTGCATTTATTTATTTCTATGCACACATTGTTTCTGATTTTTATACATTTGAGAAAAGCTATAACTGTAGTTGACTTCGGTGTATGCATGATCTGATTGTTTTATACGTGCATGTAAATAGCATTTGCCAGCTCATAACAATAATAACAATTCCCAATCTGACGTGATGTACCTAACTCTTGATACCTACAGTGGGTACCCAGGGTAGGGTCGGGTAACAGGAAGTTGAGTACCCAGGTCATAAATTTTGACTCATCCCACCCCTGACAGCAACTTTTGATAAACTAATTGTCACTGAATCAACTCAGCACTTTACAATAACAAATTGACAAAATTATAACTTATAAAAAATATATTTTCTACATGTTGTTGGGGGATACTATTCTTTGCATACTTTCTGTAAATAATTTTTTTTAAAATGGGACTCATTGATGTTTTGGATGTTATTGAAATTCCAAATTTTAAACAAAAAAAGTATTTAGCTAGAGATTTAACCTTGGTGGCATCAAGATGCCACTGCTGGGGCAGTCATGGAAATATGTTGGACCAAAAGTTTCAGAGAAAATGTTGAAAACTAAAAAGCGTGTGACAGACATGGAGTGAATGACACAATGGAGACACAATGGAGACACAATGGAGACATAGTGGAGACACAATGCAGACACAATGTTCCTGACATTACCACCAAGTAGCATTACTATCTCTCACATTGTGAGCAGTTGGTGCCCATGTACCCAGCGGCACACTGGCACGTGCCAGTCGTGTCACATGACGCTCCGTTCATACAGTTACAGGTCATCGTACATCCGTCACCATAGCGACCACGGGGGCACTCTGAAAGACATCAAGGGTACACCTGTGACAGTCACCATTCCTTCGAGGAGGTAGTGGAATGTTTACAAACTATTGTGCAGCAGTCTTGAATGATACAGACACTGTGCCTAGGACCTACTCAGCCTTGTAGACCATCTTTCCACCTTGAGACTATTCGTGATGCAGTGGGAGAGATAATCCATAACTTTCACCTCATCAAACAGGAAGCCAAGGCCGGATCCATGATATTAAAAAAGTAGGGGTACACATTACCCAAAATAATGAGACAGGTCGACAGATATCTGAAGAACAGACTTGGAATCAGTACTCTTTAGAGGAGAGGGGTCATAATTTGAATATGAACATCGGTTGGTGGTGGATGGTGGATGGTGGTTGGTGGTTGGTGGTCGGTGGGTGGTGGGTGGTGGGTGGTGGGTGTTGGTTGGTGGTTGGTGGGTGGTGGTTGGTGGGTGGTTGGTGGTTGGTGGTTGGTGGGTGGCTGGTGGTGGGTGGTTGGTGGGTGGTGGGTGGTGGGTGTTGGTTGGTGGGTGTTGGTTGGTGGGTGGTGGTTGGTTGGTGGGTGGTGGTTGGTGGGTGGTGGTTGGTTGGTGGGTGATGGTTGGTGGGTGGTGGTTGTTGGTTGGTGGCTGCTGGTTGGTGGGCGGTGGGTTGTTGGTGGTGGTTGGTGGTGGTTGGTGGGTGGCGGTTGGTGGGTGGTGGGTTGTGGGTTGTGGGTGGTGGTTGGTGGGTGGTGGTTGGTGGGTTGTGGGTGGTGGTTGGTGGTTGGTGGTTGGTGGTTGGTGGGCGGTGGGTTGTGGGTGGTGGGTGGTGGGTGGTGGGTGATGGTTGGTGGGTGGTGGTTGGTGGTTGGTGGGTGGTGGTTGGTGGGTGGTGGGTGGTGGGTGGTGGGTGATGGTTGGTGGTTGGTGGGTGGTGGTTGGTGGGTGGTGGGTGGTGGTTGGTGGGTGGTGGTTGGTGGGTGGTGGGTGGTGGGTGTTGGGTGGTGGTTGGTGGGTGGTGGGTGGTGGGTTGTGGGCGGTGGGTGATGGGTGGTGGGTTGTGGGTGGTGGGTGGTGGGTGGTGGGTGGTGGTTGGTGGGTGGTGGTTGGTGGGTGGTGGTTGGTGGTTGGTGGGTGGTGGTTGGTGGGTGGTGGGCGGTGGGTTGTGGGCGGTGGGTGGTGGGTGGTGGTTGGTGGGTGGTGGTTGGTGGTTGGTGGGTGGTGGTTGGTGGGTGGTGGTTGGTGGGCGGTGGGCGGTGGGTTGTGGGTGGTGGTTGGTGGGTGGTGGTTGGTGGGTGGTGGTTGGTGGGTTGTGGGTTGTGGGTGGTGGGTTGTGGGTGGTGGTTGGTGGGTGGTGGTTGGTGGGCGGTGGGTTGTGGGTGGTGGTTGGTGGGTGGTGGTTGGTGGGTTGTGGGTGGTGGGTGGTTATTTTGTCAATGTTATTGGGTCTGTGTGGCATTTGGCTGATCCACCTCAAGAACCTCCCCCAACTGATGGACAACAGAGACTCTGACAGTGTTAACAGACTTACTTTGGTTGCAGTAATCTCCGGACCAGCCTTGTGGACAGTGGCAGGTGCCGGTGACAGGGTCACACGCGGCACTATTCTTACACTGACATGTCTGGGCACACTGCAGGCCAAAGTGGCTCCCATCACAGTCTGAAGAGAAGTGAAGGAGAATATTTCTTCAACTCACAAGAAAATAGCATCAGTTGCATTACAGCCCACTTCAGAATATTCACTGGAATGTTTGTGAACATATCACTGCCAACTTATGATTAAATAAAAGCTATGACAAAATGCATAATACTGACCACAGCATCAAGCGTATGGTTCCATGTCAAGGGAATGACTGGTACAGATAATGCTTGCAGGCAAGTCAACAATGGATGTTCTTTCCAGGAACTTGCAATATTCCCAGGAGCACATAGTGTTTAGAAAAAGAATAAAAAGTAAACAATGTCCACTTACTTTTTACTCCTTAAAAAACATAGAGAAGCTCTTAAAGTGTCATATTTGAACAAATTGAAATTTTGTGTACTGTGTTACCCTGTTGACAGTTAGCTCCAGTTTTTCCAGCCGGGCAGTCACATGATCCAGTCACATGATCACAGTGGTGACCATTACAGTTGCACTGGTTGGCACAGTTCTTCCCCCAGAAGACATCTTGCTTACACGCTGAAATAACAAAATATTCCATCTGATTTCAAATCAAATCAGGAACAAAAAGGAATATCACACATTATTATCTCACATCTGATGTTTTTACTTCTCCCAAAAGTTGAACTGTAAGTTGAAACTTGAATATATTGTCTTATGCACTGTGTTTCTCAAGTTGTGCTGCAGATATATATTCTTATAATCAAATCTGGAAATACATAGCCTTAACATGGTCTTGTAGCAAGTATATGTGTATCAGAAATCCTGTTTGACAGGAGCGACGTTTCGGTGTAGGTTTTCTAACACCGTTATGAAGCAAGAGCTCGAAGTGCGATCCTGCATGGAAACGTCGCTCCTAATTGTAAAAAAGAAGTTGTTCATCCATATATCTCATCCTTAATAAGTACTCCAACTTTGAAATACCTCTCAAAAAAATTAATTGAATTCAAACAGCAAGTTAACATACGTTGAACACAAGTTGCACCCATGTAGCCTGGCGCGCAGTCACAGACGCCGGTGGTGATGCTGCAGTTGCCTCTGTTGGAGCACTCACAGTCCTGGGTGCAGCCGTTGCCCCACTTCCCCACTGGGCATGCTGTGAACAGAGTGAGTGAGTGAGGGAGGGAGGGAGCGAGAGAGTCATGGCAGGTACATTTTTCATAAACGCCTAAAGTCAGGCAGGCTGATGTTTAAACCAGTCAAATGTATAAGCATGGGTAAGATGGTGACAGATCAAGGACATAACCAGGTTTATCTAGGATTCAAACCCATGATCAGCTGATCCTGGTACAATTAAGGGGAGTAATTCTCCACAGTGAACTGCAGTGTTTAACATGCCTGTAAGTGCCTGTGCTCAGGCCCCTGTTGCATAATATCTATATTCCGAGAAATCTTTGACTGAACCTGGCCCTCTTCTATTCATCAATACACTCGTAGGTCCTTTCAGTGGGATTTGCCTGGGGGTGGGGGAGAGGTGTGGCCTTCTATACTCACGCTGGCTACATGTGGTGCCTTGATATCCAGCAGTACACTCACAGGAACCGTCGAGAGGGCTACAGCGAGACTTGCCAGCAGCACAGGAGCAGGTGAGGGAGCAGTTGGCGCCGTAGTAGCCGGAGTCACAACTCTGACGACATTTCACTGAAGACCAAAAAAAGCAACGTTATATAAAATCTGAAACTTGTTAAGTTATCGGTAAGTATGTTTTGGACAATAACAACCTCTCATTGTCTTATATATCACCAAGACACCAAGACCCATCTCATAATACAGACAATTGAAGCACCTCTATGGTATCTACTTTGTTCATCACATAATCTAACTCCCTTGGGTTTTCAAAGACTAAACACAAAAATTTCAAAACATGAAAACATTTTCCATTCCCCCAGCACAATAAAATAGGTGAGGTAAGGTGAAAAGGGTTATAACGTCGTGTACAAGATTATTTCACTCAAATAGTAATGTGTGTGTGTGTGTGTGTGTGTGTGTGTGTGTGTGTGTGTGTGTGTCTCTGTGTGTGCATGTCTGTGTGTGTGTGTGTCTCTGTGTGTGTGTCTGTGTGCATGTGTGTGTGTGTGTGTGCATGTGTGTGTGTACGTGTCTGTGTGTCTGTGTGCATGTGTGTGTGTGTGTGTGTGTGTGTGTGTGCGTGTGTGTGTGTGTGTCTGTGTGCATGTATGTGTGTGTATGTGTGTGTGTGTGTGCGTGTGTGTGTGTGTGTGTGTCTGTGTGCATGTGTGTGTGTGTCTGTGTGCATGTGTGTGTGTGTGTGTGTGTGTGTGTGTGTGTGTGTGTGTGTGTGTGCGTGTGTGTGTGTGCGTGTGTGTGTGTGTGTGTGTGTGGCTGCTTGTTTGGACTTGTTGGTTTTATAGTTCTAGCTACTGAGAGTTCAAGCCAGAGATTAAGATGAATACCCCATTCAAACAGACTACACAAACTGGGATACCAAGCTGCCTTGTTTTATCACCTTAATGCAGAACACCAGGCAGGGTAACAACAAGTAACATCTTGTAACACTCTTCGTATGACAACGTCACCGGATCAGAAAACCGACCTTTCATTCTCCCACAGTGAAACAGTGATGAAAACAGATGATAGAATGACAATAATGACACAAAATAATATTAATATTTCCAAAGTGACCATGCACGTGGCAATAGTCAACTGATCCTAGGGTTGGCTATCGATACACATCATAGAGATCGGTTTTCGTTAACTTACTGTCAATCAATTATCGATAAATATCGGAGAAGTAACTTTGAGGAAATACACAAAACAAATTCTGAAAGAAATCGACATATTTGACTCCACTGGTGATTGGTGGCACATTTATGTAGGGATTACTTTGTGGACATTTGAGATGTACACGTAACAAAAACAGTTACTTTCCATCCTCGACAATTGACATTATTGACAATTACAAATCTGTTTCGGTAAATCTAAACTTTTATTTCATCACAATAATTTATATGAGATATTATCGATGACACACTTTCCATATCGATAATCGTTAATATTTCTTCCCACCGATTATCGATCTGTTTTTTGCCAGGCCTAACTGATCCTGTGAACATTGTTGCCTACCTCCCTGGAACCCGGGGTTGCAGATACAGAATCCCATGGTTTGGTCACAGCGAGTTGAGTGTGGTCCACAGTTACACGAATTGATACAGTTACCTCCCCATGTTCCATCAGGACACTGCCATGCAAAGACATATAAATGAATGTATAACTTAAAAAAACCTTATCTTTTGACTACATAAAATATCACATTAATCTTTTTGAGTGGAAGTTGATATTAAAACAGTATTCTTCAACACACACAAAAATTACCATGTTTTAATAAAAACAATTCCTTAATGACAATTACCTTAAATATGACCTTGTACATGAAAGTGTACATTCCTAAAGAAAACAAAAGGAAGCTCTGCACGGTTTTATTCTATACCACGCACCACATTCAATTAGAAGATAAACATTATGTGCTTTTAGATTTGTGAGCATCATTGAATAATCAATGGCCGGAAATTTCATCTCAAACCAATGATGCAAGCTGGAATGTTCAATTTTTTCAATTTCCAGGAATTTGTCAATAACACCTGCAAATCTAAAAACACATAATGGTTATCAACTTTGTACATACAAAAAGATTTCGGTAATTTTTTAATGCACTCTTTCTACAAGCTGCTCAACATCAGATTGCTGGTAGTTATAAGAGGAAATACGGTACATGAGGGAGTAACTTGCTGTGACTTACCGCCTGATCACACGCAGTGCCTGTGTAACCAGGGTTACACGTGCAGTTCCCAGTCACCGTGTCACAGGCACCGTTCACACAGCTGGAGTATAACACAAGCCAATGTCATAAACATCCACATAAAATGTCACAGTATTTGTCACAGTATTTGTCACAGTATTTGTCACAGTATTTGTCACAGTATTTGTACAGCAGTTACTTATATGTTGGCAATGTTATCATATTTGATAGCTATCATATTTGAAAGACGGCAAGTTGAGCACTGTTGCTGTTTAAACTTGAAACCTCTTATGGACAACTGTTCATTGTTTTTAGATATCAATTATTTTCTCCATAGATTTAACCTTTTTTTTAACAAATGGATCTATGGTAAAGTTTCATGTTAGAGACAAAAACTTACTTTTGCCAAAATGGCAGTTGATACAATGGCAGCTATTAAAGAAGTTGATTAAAGAAGTCTGTTAAAGAAGTTTCTAATGGCAATTACCTACACATATGTTCAGATCTTTGTGCCTGCAAGGAGATTCTTTAACATTGCTTTCTTAAATTTGGAAATTTTAGAGAATTCAAAACCTTACTACCTTTAATATCATAGCATCATTTTCTTTTCAATTTGAAATTTTAATCCTATTAGCCTCCAAAAGTTTAATCCCAGTTTTGAGAAGCTGAGAGTTAACGTAAATCATTAGGATCTCTGTCCTGGTTAGGAGAAGTGGGGTAGCCTAGTGGTCAAAGCATTCCCTCAAAATGCCAAAGGCCCCGGTTCAATTCCCCACATGGTTACAAGGTGTGAACCCCACTGTGATAATGCTTGAATAGTGCTAAAAACAGTGTAAGAACTCTCACTCACTCACTCACTCACTCACTCACTCACTCACTCACTGTCCTTGTCAACCGAAAATGTGGTCTTTTTTCAACTAATATAGACAATGTCTTCTCACATTCACATGTTGATGCTCAAACAATCGTTATCTTTGGACCTGATGTAATGCCGCAAGGAAGTACCAATAACTACCCAATATGACATGGCAATATCCTGTATACCTACTTGCATGTTTTACTACACTGGTCACCATACTTCCCCTGTGGACATGGCTGGTCACATGACAATCCAGCATAGCCTGTGGAACACTGGCAGATGCCAGTCACAGGATCACAGCCATACGACCGCGACCCACAGGATGGGCAGGGCAGCTGGCAGTTGGGTCCGAAGGTACCATTCTAGAAACATAGAACTGACATGAGGCCTTGGGTTTCCCTGTAGCTTTCTGGAAACATAGAACCAACATGAGGCCTTTTTTCCCCACTACTTTCTGGAAACATAGAACTAACATGAGGCCTTGGTTTCCCCGTAGCTTTCTGGAAACATAGAACCAACATGAGGCCTTTTTTCCCCACTACTTTCTGGAAACATAGAACTAAGATGAGGCCTTTTTTCCCCATGGCTTTCTGGAAGCATAGAACTTAGATGAGGCCTTTTTTCCCCATGGCTTTCTGGAAACATAGAACTAACATGAGGCCTTTTTTCCCCATGGCTTTCTGGAAACATAGAACTAAGATGAGGCCTTTGTTTCTCCGTAGCTTTCTGGAAACATAGAACTAAGATGAGGCCTTTGTTTCCCCACTGCTTTCTGGAAACATAGAACTAACATGAGGCCTTGGTTTCCCCATGGCTTTCTGGAAACATAGAACTAAGATGAGGCCTTTGTTTCCCCACTGCTTTCTGGAAACATAGAACTAACATGAGGCCTTGGTTTCCCCATGGCTTTCTGGAAACATAGAACTAAGATGAGGCCTTTGTTTCCCCACTGCTTTCTGGAAACATAGAACTAACATGAGGCCTTTTTTCCCCATGGCTTTCTGGAAACATAGAACTAAGATGAGGCCTTTGTTTCCCCACTGCTTTCTGGAAACATAGAACTAACATGAGGCCTTGGTTTCCCCATGGCTTTCTGGAAACATAGAACTAAGATGAGGCCTTTGTTTCCCCACTGCTTTCTGGAAACATAGAACTGACATGAGGCCTTGGTTTCCCCGTAGCTTTCTGGAAACATAGAACTAAGATGAGGCCTTTGTTTCCCCACTGCTTTCTGGAAACATAGAACTAAGATGAGGCCTTTGTTTCCCCACTGCTTTCTGGAAACATAGAACTAACATGAGGCCTTGGTTTCCCCATGGCTTTCTGGAAACATAGAACTAAGATGAGGCCTTTGTTTCCCCACTGCTTTCTGGAAACATAGAACTGACATGAGGCCTTTTTTCCCCATGGCTTTCTGGAAACATAGAACTAAGATGAGGCCTTTGTTTCCCCATGGCTTTCTGGAAACATAGAAATAACATGAGGCCTTGGTTTCCCCATGGCTTTCTGGAAACATAGAACTGACATGAGGCCTTTTTTCCCCATGGCTTTCTGGAAACATAGAACTAAGATGAGGCCTTTGTTTCCCCACTGCTTTCTGGAAACATAGAACTAACATGAGGCCTTGGTTTCCCCATGGCTTTCTGGAAACATAGAACTAAGATGAGGCCTTTGTTTCCCCACTGCTTTCTGGAAACATAGAACTAAGATGAGGCCTTTTTTCCCCATGGCTTTCTGGAAACATAGAACTAAGATGAGGCCTTTGTTTCCCCACTGCTTTCTGGAAACATAGAACTAACATGAGGCCTTGGTTTCCCCATGGCTTTCTGGAAACATAGAACTAAGATGAGGCCTTTGTTTCCCCACTGCTTTCTGGAAACATAGAACTGACATGAGGCCTTGGTTTCCCCGTAGCTTTCTGGAAACATAGAACTAAGATGAGGCCTTTGTTTCCCCACTGCTTTCTGGAAACATAGAACTAAGATGAGGCCTTTGTTTCCCCACTGCTTTCTGGAAACATAGAATTAACATGAGGCCTTGGTTTCCCCGTAGCTTTCTGGAAACATAGAACTAAGATGAGGCCTTTGTTTCCCCACTACTTTCTGGAAACATAGAACTGACATGAGGCCTTTTTTCCCCATGGCTTTCTGGAAACATAGAACTAAGATGAGGCCTTTGTTTCCCCACTGCTTTCTGGAAACATAGAACTAACATGAGGCCTTGGTTTCCCCATGGCTTTCTGGAAACATAGAACTAACATGAGGCCTTTTTTCCCCATGGCTTTCTGGAAACATAGAACTAAGATGAGGCCTTTTTTCCCCATGGCTTTCTGGAAACATAGAACTAACATGAGGCCTTTTTTCCCCATGGCTTTCTGGAAACATAGAACTAAGATGAGGCCTTTTTTCCCCATGGCTTTCTGGAAACATAGAACTGACATGAGGCCTTGGTTTCCCCACTGCTTTCTGGAAACATAGAACTGACAAAAGGCCATTTTTCCCCACTGCTTTCTGGAAACATAGAACTGACATGATGCCTTTTTTCTCTAAAAATAACAATACATTTTTTACATGACAACACAAGGTACCCGGATGTGGCTGTTGTTACTTACTTTTAACACTGCATTGTCAAAGGTCTAAGCACTGTGGGTTACCCTTCATGAAGATCACTCACCGCACAGGACATGGCACATGTTGGTCCTGTGAATCCATCTGAGCAGCTGCATGAGCCATCTGTTGGATCACACATAGAGTTGACACATTTACATGGACTCCCGCAGTTCGCTCCATATGTCCCTGTATAAAGACAGCAACACCTTTCATAAGACGATATACCTACCTGTATATATACCCGAGGTGCATTCTACAGTGACCTACCCCAGGTGCATTCTACAGTGACCTACCCTAGGTGCATTCTACAGTGACCTACCCCAGGTGCATTCTACAGTGACCTACCCTAGGTGCATTCTACAGTGACCTACCCCAGGTGCATTCTACAGTGACCTACCCTAGGTGCATTCTACAGTGACCTACCCCAGGTGCATTCTACAGTGACCTACCCTAGGTGCATTCTACAGTGACCTACCCCAGGTGCATTCTACAGTGACCTACCCCAGGTGCATTCTACAGTGACCTACCCCAGGTGCATTCTACAGTGACCTACCCTAGGTGCATTCTACAGTGACCTACCCCAGGTGCATTCTACAGTGACCTACCCTAGGTGCATTCTGGGTACTTGCTACCCACCCTGGGTATATATTACTATACTGGGTACACACCCTGGGTATATCTTACTATACTGGGTACACACCCTGAGTATATATTACTATACTGGGTACACACCTTGGGTATATATCACGATAATGGGTACAAACCCTGGGTATATATTACTATACTGGGTACACACCCTGGGTATACATTACTATACTGGGTACCCACCCTGGGTATATACTACTATACTGGGTACCCACCCTGGGTATATACTACTATACTGGGTACACACCCTGGGTATATACTACTATACTGGGTACAAACCTTGGGTATATATTACTATACTGGGTACACACCCTGGGTATATATTACTATACTGGATACACACCCTAAGTATATACTACTATACTGGGTACCCACCCTGGGTACACTGGGTCTGGCACATGGTGCCTGTCCACCCGGCATCACACACACATGCTCCAGTCTGAGAGTCACATCCTCCATGGACACAGTTACAAGGACTACTGCACTGTGGCTTCCAGAAGCCCTTCGGACAAGTGCAGGTGCCACTCTGAAGCAAGGAGAACATCCTGACTGAAGTGATTCAAGTGATCATAGTTTTACAAGTACAGTAGTGGTGCTGCATGTTTAGCTTCTGAACTGACTTGTTTTGGGTATCAAGAGTCAAACATAAGTGTA
Organism: Haliotis rufescens; assembly: GCF_023055435.1. Classification (NCBI taxonomy): domain Eukaryota; kingdom Metazoa; phylum Mollusca; class Gastropoda; order Lepetellida; family Haliotidae; genus Haliotis; species Haliotis rufescens. The sequence goes on along the minus strand of NW_025964112.1, from coordinate 61,765,667 downwards.
TGTGAAGCAAGATGAAATAAGATAATTTCAAGGGATTCTCAAGTTAAGGCAAAGACATAGTAGAGATCAAATCTATGTGTACTTCCTAATAGTAAGGTTAAAGCTGAAAGGAAAATCTCAGTACATTATATGCCCCCTTACCTGAGATCCATGAAGATCCAGGGTAGAATAGGTCATCAGCAACCCATGCTTGCCACAAAAGGGGACATTGTTTGTTGTAAGAGGCGATTAACGGGATAGGTTGGTCAGGCTTTCTGACTTGGTTGATGCATGTCACCGTATCTCAATTGCGTGGATCAATGCTCATGACATCAATCACTGGATTGTCTGGTCTAGACTCGATTATTTATAGACCGCGGTTTTATAGCTGGAATATTGCTGAGTACGGCATTAAACAACAAACAAACAAACAAACAAACAAACAAACAAACAAACAAACCTTACCTGGCAGATACAGGTGCCATCTGCCTTGCTGCACACACCTGCTGAACATGTTGGGCAGGTCAGTTTACATCCAGCTCCGTATTTCCCTGCTGGACAAGCCTGGTTACATGTGGCGCCGATGAGCCCTGGGATACACTGACACTGGCCACTGACCTGAGAACAGGGCACACAGGCTCTCAATGATTCATACAATAACAGGCAGACAAGCGACCGAACAATACATCAACTGAGAATAAAGGGGATAAAATTTACCAATACACAACAATAGTCAGATGTTATGAAGATAATAATAATGAATGGATATTTGTAATGTGCTGTTGTCCATCCATTGAAGACCCATTATTTACCCCGGTCAATGGATCAGTGTGGACTCGATGTTCCTCCTCAACTCCCTGGGGAGTATACAGCCCAAGTGCCCATGAGGAGCAAGAAGATTCTAAATCACATTACCATCTCATCCTACCGGGTACCCATTCACTGTTGAGTGAACAGAGGCATATTGCAAAGAAAGACATTTTTCAAGGTGACACAACATGTGTTCAGTGTGGGACAGGACCGAAGCCCTAGAATCTCTCAGGAGTCAAGCTCACTCATTCCAAGTACTCTCCACGACTAAGATTATTGCACTTATATAGCGACATGTATGCATGTACTAGTCCAGCCAAATGCTGGTTTAACAGTGCTAGCTCACTAACATAGCCTGCCACAGTTTAACATGGATACCCTCCTCAGACGTGTGTGCTGAGTCAACCAGTCCTTGTTTTGTCTCCTTCATGCCGAGCTCCAGGCCGGGTAACAAATAAATGTTTTTTTGGTGTAGCTCTGCTACCAAATGTAGCGGCCATAAAATTTTCGAGTCCCATGATGGGATTCGAACCACGGACCTTCTGATCCGAAGTCGGACGCCCTGTCCACATGACCAAAGAGGTTAACCCTGTCAGCAAGCTGACAAGGTAAGGATGTCATCTGTGGGAAGACAGGCATCCAACAATGACCTTCTGGTCTTCTGATAGATGCACTGTCGACTAGACCATGGAGGTGGTCAGAAAACAAAGAACATGACTATGCAGCATAGCTATATGTCATATCTTTTGCCTTTTCATAACCCATGAGAGGTTACATGTATTTTGTATTGTATTCTTCTGTTGTTTGGCTTGTAATAAATAGTTGGACCCAAGGTTGAGTTGTGATACAAGTCAAATACATGTGAGACAGAGCTTAAAGCCATAAACCAAAACGATTCACGAATTCCTAGAAAAATTCCTTTTTACTTAATAATTCCGGGCCCAAGAACATGAAATGGTTGGCCCCAAAGGTCAAGGTCTCTGAGGCTAAGGTCAAGGCCTAATCGCAATTCCAGGCAATTCAAATGCTGACATACCAGATGAAGGACCCAATCAGTGTATGACTTTCAAATTAATCTCAACTGCTCATATTGGGAAAAGTGTTGAGGTTGCAATGTATTACGAACTGGGTCACACGGAGATCCTCCCGAACAGGCGCACGTCTGCTTGCAGCCAGGACCGTAGTACCCACTGGAACATGGCAAGCTGCAGTTACGTCCCCTGAAACCTGGCTTGCAGTGACATCTACCCAAATCAAAGTCACAGGAAGCGGTGTTGGCTTGAACACATGAACAGGTCTGAAGGCAGTCCTGCCCATATCTGAAAAACAAAAACGTATACTATGCTGGTGGCTCAGAAGAGGAACTTGTGTGATCATAAACTCATAGCTGTTGCATTTCACATAAACCTTGACATGATACCAAGTTGTGCAATGAGTACTGAACGACATGACTAGCTTCAACAAGTAGAAGCTAAAGTCAAGCTTTATTAAATATTGTTTTGAATGAATTATGCATTGTGCTATCAGATGAGAGTTGCTCTGCCCAGATGGACTTTGTGGTCGGTGTGCTCATGCTATTATTGTAATCACAGCCACTGGGGTAGTTTCTGCCAAACAAAGGGGGTGGTCCGTTGGCCTAGTGGTTAAAGCGTTCACCCGTCACGACAAAGACCTGGGTTCGATTCTCGACATGGGTACAATGTGTGAAGCCCATTTCTGGTGTCCCCCACTGTGATATTGCTGGAATATTGCTAAAAGCGGCATAAAACCATACAAGCTCACTCACTCACTCTGCCAAACAAGGGGTGGTGGAATAGCTTGTCCAGGTGGACTGGTCAGTGTGCTCAACTGATACTTTTGTTATTAATGCAAAACAGCTACTGGAGTGGTTTCTGGCAAACAAGGGGTGGTTACACATTGTGGGTACAAGGGGTGGTTACACAAAGTGGGTACAAGGGTTGGTTACACATTGTGGGTACAAGGGGTGGTTACACATAGTGGGTACAAGGGGTGGTTACACAAAGTGGGTACAAGGGTTGGTTACACATTGTGGGTACAAGGGTTGGTTACACATAGTGGGTACAAGGGGTGGTTACACATTGTGGGTACAAGGGGTACACAAAGTGGGTACAAGGGTTGGTTACACATAGTGGGTACAAGGGGTGGTTACACATAGTGGGTACAAGGGGTGGTTACACATAGTGGGTACAAGGGGTGGTTACACATAGTGGGTACAAGGGGTGGTTACACATAGTGGGTACAAGGGGTGGTTACACATTGTGGGTACAAGGGGTGGTTACACATAGTGGGTACAAGGGGTGGTTACACATAGTGGGTACAAGGGGGGGTTACACATAGTGGGTACAAGGGGTGGTTACACATAGTGGGTACAAGGGGTGGTTACACATAGTGGGTACAAGGGGTGGTTACACATAGTGGGTACAAGGGGTGGTTATACATAGTGGGTACAAGGGGTGGTTACACATAGTGGGTACAAGGGTTACACATAGTGGGTACAAGGGGGGGTTACACATAGTGGGTACAAGGGATGGTTACACATAGTGGGTACAAGGGATGGTTATACATAGTGGGTACAAGGGTTACACATAGTGGGTACAAGGGGGGGTTACACATAGTGGGTACAAGGGATGGTTACACATAGTGGGTACAAGGGGGGGTTACACATAGTGGGTACAAGGGTTACACATAGTGGGTACAAGGGGGGGTTACACATAGTGGGTACAAGGGGGGGTTACACATAGTGGGTACAAGGGGGGGTTACACATAGTGGGTACAAGAGGTGGTTACACATAGTGGGTACAAGGGGGGGTTACACATAGTGGGTACAAGGGGGGGTTACACATAGTGGGTACAAGGGTTACACATAGTGGGTACAAGGGGGGGTTACACATAGTGGGTACAAGGGGTGGTTACACATAGTGGGTACAAGGGGGGGTTACACATAGTGGGTACAAGGAGTGGTTACACATAGTGGGTACAAGGGGTGGTTACACAAAGTGGGTACAAGGGGTGGTTACACATAGTGGGTACAAGGGGGGGTTACACATAGTGGGTACAAGGGGGGGTTACACATAGTGGGTACAAGGGGTGGTTACACATAGTGGGTACAAGGGGTGGTTACACATAGTGGGTACAAGGGGGGGTTACACATAGTGGGTACAAGGGGGGGTTACACATAGTGGGTACAAGGGTTACACATAGTGGGTACAAGGGGGGGTTACACATAGTGGGTACAAGGGGTGGTTACACATAGTGGGTACAAGGGGGGGTTACACATAGTGGGTACAAGGAGTGGTTACACATAGTGGGTACAAGGGGTGGTTACACATAGTGGGTACAAGGGTTACACATAGTGGGTACAAGGGGTGGTTACACATAGTGGGTACAAGGGGTGGTTACACATAGTGGGTACAAGGGATGGTTACACATAGTGGGTACAAGGGATGGTTACACATAGTGGGTACAAGGGGTGGTTACACATAGTGGGTACAAGGGGTGGTTACACATAGTGGGTACAAGGGATGGTTACACATAGTGGGTACAAGGGATGGTTACACATAGTGGGTACAAGGGGGGGTTACACATAGTGGGTACAAGGGGGGGTTACACATAGTGGGTACAAGGGGTGGTTACACATAGTGGGTACAAGGGGGGGGTTACACATAGTGGGTACAAGGGGTGGTTACACATAGTGGGTACAAGGAGTGGTTACACATAGTGGGTACAAGGGGTGGTTACACATAGTGGGTACAAGGGGGGGTTACACATAGTGGGTACAAGGGGTGGTTACACATAGTGGGTACAAGGGGTGGTTACACATAGTGGGTGCAAGGGATGGTTACACATAGTGGGTACAAGGGGGGGTTACACATAGTGGGTACAAGGGGGGGTTACACATAGTGGGTACAAGGGATGGTTACACATAGTGGGTACAAGGGGGGGTTACACATAGTGGGTACAAGGGGTGGTTACACATAGTGGGTACAAGGGGTGGTTACACATAGTGGGTACAAGGGGTGGTTACACATAGTGGGTACAAGGGATGGTTACACATAGTGGGTACAAGGGGGGGTTACACATAGTGGGTACAAGGGGGGGTTACACATAGTGGGTACAAGGGGGGGTTACACATAGTGGGTACAAGGGGGGGTTACACATAGTGGGTACAAGGGATGGTTACACATAGTGGGTACAAGGGGTGATTGGGCGGCCTGATGGGGAAAGCATTTTCTCAAATAGGCACAATGTTCTTGGTGTTCCATGACATTAATGGAACTGTGTTAAAGCTGATAACACCCCACTCTGGCCTCACTGTACCCATGAAGTGTAAAGGGTCCAGGTTTGACGACTTACTTCCACTGAGTACACTTGGTGCCACAGTCAGAACCTACATAGCCTGGAGGACACTGACAGAGCCCCGTGGAGCCATCACAGCCAGCGTTCTGCTGACAGGAGCAGGTCTTGGCACAACTCTGGCCATACTTGCCGTGGGGACAATTCTGAAACACAAACACACATGGTGGTTAACTCCAGACACATTACAGCATGGCTCCTAGGCCAGGGCGGATCCATTAGTTTTAAAAGGGGGGGGCCAAATATTTAACCTCTCTCATCTCAGTCAATTTTACTGCCTTCAACATACTACATTTGGTTTTCAAAAGGGGGAAGTCCGGGTCCCCTGGACCAACCTATCCCCCTCCCCCCCTCTGGATTTGAACTAGTCCGTATATTCGTACTGCACATGCATTCTGATCATTGGAGCCAGTACATTCATAACGCAAATGCTTAGGATTAATGCAGGAGTTTAAAATGTTCATTGCAGAAAGAAGGTCAGTCAACTGTCAATTCATAACAGATAATCTACAGCTGAAACAGTAGCGTGACATCACAGCTGTACTTTAAGCGGGAATAAGCTCAAAGTGATGTTCACAACTTGGGTGAAGAAGGTGTCATTCTGCTAAGGAAAGCATGGTTACCGGTACGTCTCGGACGTCATGCCTACCTTCTGGCACTTGTCACCAATGAGACCCGGTCCACACTGGCACACTCCGGTCTGGTAGTTGCAATCCTGGTAGTTACAATCACAGAAGAACAGACAGCTCGGACCGTACGTTCCCGGATCACACGTCTCTGCACAGAAAGCTGCACGCAGACAATGAAACATGAGATCATGTATCACTTTGGTGAAATGGTTTAACTTTGATTTGTTTGTTTGTTTGTTGTTTAACACCACACTCAGCAATATTCCAGCTATATGACGGCGGTCTGTAAATAATCAAGTCTGGACCACACAATCCAGTGATTGACTTCATGAGCATCAATCCACGCAATTGAGATACAATGACATGCATCAACCAAGTCAGCGTGCCTGACCACCCGATCCTGTTAGTCGCCTCTTACAAAATGCATAGTCGCTTATTACGGCAAGCATGGGTTTCTGAAGACCTATTCTACCCCGCATCTTCATGGTCACTTTAACTTTGAACAGCTCTTCAGTTACATCATGTCAGCTTAATGTAGGAGTTGTCCACTTCTTAGATGTTTACCATTTTTGTAAAATAAACAAGCAGAATATGGTACTGGCGGAGCAAAAGTTGTGGTTGTTTTTTATCTGGGATTCAAACTCTCAATTGACCAGCCAATCCTGGCAACTAAGCGAGGCAACTCTGCACCTTAGACCACTGGGCTACCCATGATCCCAAGAACATGTTCAAGCAATTACAAGTAACAATTTGACCAGTCTGATGATAATCAGGTCCTACTCTCTCCAGAATTCCAGAATCAACAGTCTGTGGAAGCATCATAGGATTAATCACTATTGTTCAATTTCAAACAATTACATCTTCCCAAGGCAAGGGCGTTAACTGACTAAACAGAGTCCACTTTCCACCCTTCCCTAACTACATGTATGTCTGAAATTCATAGCTCGATCATAATGTCACCAGTGCCTATTACGAGTTATGTCCCTTCTATGTCCCACCTAGTGACCAATCGGATTCCAACTCTCATAACACTTATGCTTCAAACAAAACGGCAGCGCCTAGTCAAGATGATCTCATTGATAATCAAGATCTATATTGTAAAAAAATGGGTCTTACTTCACGGAGCGCATCAAATCATTTGAGCTCCTTGATTAAAAACATGAAAAGATTTGGAAAATATCATTCAACACCCAGTTGACGGTACAGATGTTTTGTAAATCCTGCAGTCGACCCAAATCTGCACCTTGAAATCCATTATGTGATTATGAATTGGATGTCTAGTGTGTTACACAATTTTGATTAGACAATGCAGAGACTTGTTAGTTCAGCCAGCATGTAACTGCAGAATTCCCCCCTAATTCGGCAAGGGTCGAAACTGGACTTTTATAGTCAGTTAACTCCCTTGCCTCGGGAAAATGAATAATTATGGCAAGATGAAAATGTTAATTTCTCATTCAATTTGTTTGTTTGTTTGTTTGTTGGTTAACACCACTCTCAGCAGTATTCCACCTACATGACTGCGTTCTATAAAAAATCAAGTCTGGACCAGACAATCCAGTGATTGACATCATGAGCATCGATCTATTGGGATATGATGACATGACTCAACAAAGTAAGCAAGCCTGATCCGATCCTGCTAGTCGCCTCTTTCGACAAGCATTGGTTGCTGAAGACCTATTTTAACCTGGATCTTCACAGATATGTCATTCAGTAAACATAACAAAAAGTGACAGCCACTATCATTCCCCTGACAACTATATATGGAATGGGTACCTACGTAGCATATATCCCGGGTCACAGTTGCAGGTACCATCTTCCGGAGAACACGAGCCATGGTAACAGTGACACTTTTGAGTGCAGTTGATGCCATATTGCCCCGGGGTGCATGGAATGTTACATCGGGGACCCGACCATCCTGCCTTGCAGCTGGATATTAGAGAGCTTAATACAAATATATGAAATGTTTTGGGCCTAAAAATATTTTGATTGGTCAATAACTGCTGGAGGAAAATTTAAAAAAAATGACATGTGTTATCAGGATTGAATTGAGCTTAATTTTCTTTCAAAACTTTAAATATAATTTTTATGCAAAGATAAAAACACATATTTTCAATCAAACATAGCATAAATTTAAGGTAGGCTTATCTATATTGATCTGGTCTAAAAAAAATAATCTTCTCGTTTTGCAGCCTTGAAGAAAGGAGATTCAGATGACAAATTCAAATTCAATTTTACATGACCCTGTTTGTTTAAGAAGGTCAGAAGCTCTTGGCATGCTGTTGCCATATTTCTATGTGATCAGAAAGAAATTGGAACAGAGTTTTACATACATGCAGTTTCCTGTACGAGAGTCACATGTTGCTGTCTCAAGACAATTGCACTTTCCTGGAAACATAAATAAATAAGACATTATACAACTAATCACACTTGCGACTGGAGATGCAGACATACTGAAACAATAGGAAAACACAATACTTGTTTGACATAGTTACCAATGTCAGGGTAATGTATTACTTGTTTGACATAATTACCAATGTCAGGGTCACGTATTACTTGTTTGACATAGTTACCAATGTCAGGGTCACGTATTACTTGTTTGACATAGTTACTTATGTCAGGGTAATGTATTACTTGTTTGACATAGTTACCAATGTCAGGGTAATGTATTACTTGTTTGACATAGTTGCCAATGTCAGGGTCACGTATTACTTGTTTGACATAGTTACCAATGTCAGGGTCACGTATTACTTGTTTGACATAGTTACCAATGTCAGGGTCACGTATTACTTGTTTGACATAGTTACTAAAGTCAGGGTAATGTATTATTTTGTTCACTGTTCATTGACTATGTAAAACAAGTAATACATTACCCTGACATTAGTCACTATGTTAACAAATACTATTTTAAACTGACATTAGTAACTATGTAAAACAAGTAATATATTACTCTGACATTAGTTATTATGTAAAACAAGTAATACATTACCCTGACATTGGTAACTATGTAAAACAAGCAATATATTACCCTGACATTAGTAAATCAAGTAATATATTACCTTGACGTTAGTGACTACATAAAACAAGTAATATATTTAGCTGACATTAGTAACTATGTAAAACAAGTAATATATTACCCTGACATTAATAAAACAAGTAATTTATTAACCTGACATTAGTAAAACAAGTAATATATTAACCTGACATTAGTAAATCAAGTAATACATTACCCTCACATTGGTAATTATGTAAAACAGGTATTATATTAAGCTGACATTAGTAACTTTGTAAAACAAATCATATATTAACCTGAAATTAGTAAATCAAGTAAAATATTAACCCGACATTACTAACTATGTAAAATCAGAAGATGACAAATCCCCAGGCCCAAACAAATCATCAGACTGTTACTTCAAGTCCAACTTGATGAGAGAATTTCTATCTAAACTGTCTGTCTATGTACAAAAGAAGTTATTGAGCTATCAAAACAATACCATGCAATTGGGATTTGAAACTTTGTATTTCAGGTACACACCAAACTGGTTGCCATGGAAACGGAAAAAATATAAATTCTTAACACTCCTAAGAAGCAAAAGGCACCATTTGACAACCTGGTCTTAGAGTGTGATATGGTCTGGACAAACACATCACTATGAACAGAGTCAAAGTCAAACTTGTTGCCATGGAAACAGAACTTATTTCAAAAAAGAAATTTCTGAAATGGCAAAAGGCATCATTTCAGCCCCTGATTAATACATGCACCAAGTTTGGATTTATAATGTTGAATAGTTTTTCAGTTCTGCCCCGGAAATGACACCTACCTCTGTTTCAGCTGAGTCCATTGAAACAGGGGAATACAAAATAGCAAGAGGTACCACTTCAGCCATTGGTTAATATATGTACCAAGCTTGATAGAAAAGTCTTTCACGGTTTTCAAGTTGTGCTCGGGAATCAAAATCACCTATCCACTTATCAGACTAAGTACAAATTGTCTCCATGGAAAGTGAGAAAAATATAAATGCCAAAAATAAAAAAATAGCAAAAGGCACCACTTCAGGATCTGTTTGATGTATCTGCCAAGTGTTGTTGAAAAATATTGAACAGTTTTCGAGTTGTGTGCTCTGGACATGAAATGATTATGGACGGACAGAAAGACAAGGCGTCATAATATGCCAGGGGGAGATCAATGTAAAACAACTAATGTTTAATGTTTTACATTGGTAACTATGTAAACTAAGTAATATACCGGTACATTTCTAGTTTACCTTGGCAGTTGTCCCCAAAGGTTCCGTTGGGACATCTCTGGTTGCACTGAGGCCCAGTGAATCCAGGCTTACAGTTACACTGTCCATCGTTGCTGTTGCAGTTGATGATGTTGGTAATGTTGCAGTTACAGGGATTGCGGCAGTTGATTCCCCACGTTTTGTTGGTGCAAACCTGCAAATATCAAACAATAGTTATCATTGTGAATAATTCTAGGAATTATCTGAGTGGCTCTTGCACGAGATGAATAGACGTCTTTGACGTCAGCAATGTGGATCAGTGGCTGTCAGATAGAACTTGAGAGCTCGTATAGGACAAAGGAGGCGCCAAGGTGGGAATAGTTTAATGTCTGTGACCCAATGGACAAGTAGCTGTGAACTGATTCTTGGCTATAAAGTCCGGTAAGGACCGCAAATGATGGAGGTCCAGTTGGGAGCGTGAGTGAGACTGAAATAGTCGAGAGTGTGGAGTTCAGAAACTCTAGCTGCAGAAGCCATGGCTAGTAAAAATACTACTTTACAGGAATTTTGGAGAAGGTTTAGTGTTTCCAAGAGGTTTGTATGGAGCAGTTAGTAGAGCAGACAGGACGACTGATAAATTCCATTTTGGGAAGAACCGGGAAATGTGAATATCCTCGCTTGAGTCTGTTAAGCACTGGATGTGTTCCAATCATCAATCCATCGAGGTGGAGAACAGAATGGAGGGCGGATCTATATCCTTCAATAGTTCCATGTTAGAAGTTATTATCCTGTCGTAGGTGTAGAAGGAAGTATGCAACTAGGGAATGTCCACTGTGACATTTGTTAGACCACATCTGTGTCTCCACTGGACGAATTTGTCCCATCTGTTGTGATAAAGTTGGGGTGGATGACGATCTCCATGATCTTGCGACAGCAGTAGAGGCAACTTGAGGGAACCCGGAGGCCTGCATTCTCTGCAAGATACTTTCCAGGCGGTGAGATGGAGGTTGGGACGATTGGAGTAAAATAGGCTCGACCTGGGCTGAGGCAGGAGTGGAAGAGTGAGGGGCTCATCCATCAGGAGTGATAGTAGTCTGGGAGTTGGAGTTGGAGTTGGAGCGATGAGGATGACTGTACAATCTGTCACTTCCAACTTCATTATGACCTTCATGACGGATGATTTGATGAGGCGATCTTTCCAAGTCTGGAGTTTATGTGTAGAGCTGTTTCCGTCTCGGTCCATAAACCCTGAACTTGGAGGTTATCCATGTGAGCTGAATCCGACGCATCTGTGAACAGGTGGTGTTCGGGAGCTGGTAGGGTGAGAGGAATCCCTGTCATTGCATGATCTTGGTGAGTCCACCAGATTAGATCTTGACATAGGTGGAGAGGTATCCTGTGTATACAGGGTCTGAGATCGTAGGCAAAATTGTAATCAGCCTCTTTGAGTTATATTTTGTAGAGAGGACATCGTTCCCATGGGAGACATCCACCTTTTGATCGATCTGGTAGGTTGGTCTCGGGGCTGCGTTGATCATGGCGATGGACTTGTTGAACTGATCATCCAGGGGACAAAGATATCCTGTGCATAGGGGAAATCTGGCCCCAATGTAGACTATGTCTTGTACTGGACAAATCTCCGTCTTGGTCGGATGGATAAGGAACCTGAGATAAGACATGAATTGGGTGAGGAATGTCACATCCTGACGCAGCTGGGTGTGTTCCTGATTGGCGGCTGGAAATCATCTAGGTAGGTAAATGGGCGAAGTTGATGACTGGAGCCGTTATTCTGGTAAATAACCAAGGGGCTATTGATATGCCGAATGGTAGAACCTGGAATTTGTAACGTCAGTCGTTTACTCCGAAACGGAGGTACTTTCATGACATGCAGTGGATTGGCACAAGAAGATATGCCTCCTGAAGGTCGAGGCTGATGACCCAATCTCCTGTTCCGAGTGATGAGTGTAGTTTCCCGACTGATTCCATCTAATATCTTGGAGGCGGGACCAAGTACTTCTTGTTGAGAGTTTTGAGATCTATGATCATTCTTATCTCTGTGGAGTTCTTTTTTGGTACTAAAGACACCAGGGAGTAGTACTTCTTGTTGAGAGTTTTGAAATCTATGATCATTCTCATCTCTGTGGAGTTCTTTTTTGGTACTAAAGACACCAGGGAGTAGAACCCCTGAGTTTTGTTGGTATCCCGCAACCTCTGAATGGCCTATTTGGTGATAAGACCCTTGATGGCAAGGTCGGATGCGTCCAGTTTGGCACCCTTCAGGTGAAACCTGTTCCCACCGGGCGGGAAGGCGAGGGCGCTTGGGAAAATGTAGCTTGTACCCATGATGGATAACGTCTAAAATCCAGTGGTTGTTTGCAATGTGCGTCCAATTTTCAGCATATGACAAACGACACCCTCCCACTGGACCCTGAGATGGTGTTATGTTGAATGGCGAAAGTCGTGTATCGTGATCCGTAGACAAAGCCATGGATCGATAGGATCTGAGATGCTTGGAGGGGGGAGAAACAAGTCATCTTCTATCCCCGCGACCTCCGGACTTGAAACCTCAATGGCCAGATCCGCGGCCTTTGGAGTCTGAGTTCTGAAAAGAGTCTGGCAATGGCTTGGATGCCTGGTAGGATTCTTTTCCTGATGGGATGTACTTCTTTTGTGGTGGTTCTTGGAAAGAGGAAACCCTGGCCCGTTCTCATGCTCATTTAGACGGGAACCGTGATCCATGTGGCCTGGCTGCCCGGTTGATCGAAGACACTTGGAATCTCTCTGTCGTCATGCCCAGCTTGTTGTTTAAGATTGTCGATGATGTGACTGGCTGTGACATGACCGTCTGCTTGGCAAGCTTGGAGACAGCCCTTGATCTGACTTGGGACAGGAGTTGTTGACGCTGAAGCCATAGGAGCTGGGAGGCAGTCCAGACCTGCGTAGATAACATGTCCTCCTGCATGCGGGCAATCGCATGATGAGTCCCATTTGGGCCATTCGGATAGACATCAGGGTTTCTGCCGGGACATCATCAAAAGACCTTGGTAGAGGTGGCAACCCCAGTATACTTACGCATCCAGCCAGATCGTAACCAAATAGTATAATATTTCTGAAGAAATTAATTAAACAGTGTGACTACCTATACCAAGTGCTAGAGCGAAAACAAAAAAACAGGTGTTGACTCTAGCACACACAGAAAAGAAGTGACGTTTTGTCCGTCTTTTTGCACAGAAGAGCTGAGGAGCTACGTGTGCTATTAGGGGAACAACTAGTTGTATGTAGTTGACAGTGAAGAGGACTTCTGTTGAAAATCTGAAGATTTAGTTATAGTGTGTCTGCAGGCCAATTACAGGATTTATGGCTCTGATGTAATAGAGGTAGAGGATTTGCAGGAATTATGTTGGGTTTCACAAATAAACATGAGTGAGTGGTTGTAATATGTTGTCTTAGTGAACGGGGTACATGGTGAGCGTACATGGTCTCAGTGAAAGGGGTACCTGGTCCCACTGAATGAGGTACCTGGTCTCAGAGAATGAGGTACCTGGTCTCAGTGAATGGGGTACCTGGTCTCAGAGAATGAGGTACCTGGTCTCAGTGAAAGGGGTACCTGGTCTCAGTGAATGAGGTACCTGGTCTCAGAGAATGGGGTACCTGGTCCCACTGAATGGGGTACCTGGTCTCAGTGAATGGGGTACCTGGTCTCAGTGAATGAGGTACCTGGTCCCACTGAATGGGGTACCTGGTCCCACTGAATGGGGTACCTGGTCTCAGTGAAAGGGATACCTTGTCTCAGTGAAAGGGGTACCTGGTCTCAGTGAAAGGGGTACCTGGTCCCACTGAATGAGGTACCTGGTCCCAGTGAATGGGGTACCTGGTCTCAGTGAATGAGGTACCTGGTCCCACTGAATGGGGTACCTGGTCTCAGTGAATGATAATAATTCGTTAACCACCTACTCCTATTTGAATGACAAGCTTTAGAAGGTGAACATAAAATGAAATGAATATGGCAATCTGACAGGACCAAAATACTTATGTGATGCCTCTACCTTTAGAATCAAGCACTGTGTAACATCAGGTTAGATCAAATATGTTTTCGTGAGTGATGATTTAAGGCTTGATGTAAAGAAACAAATGTTTGAAAAGAAATTGAAACAAGAATAAAGGTATCAAAAATAATATTTTTTAAGCCTTTTTTTAAGCATTTTTTTATTACTCTTACAGAATTTTCAAGAATTTAAAATGGTCTGGCCTTACCATTCCTATAAAGCCATGAGATACATGATATGTGACTGACCTGGTCACAATTTGAGCCAGTAAAACCTGCTGGACATTCACAGTGGACATTCCATGAGGTGGACGTCAGACTCCTCAGATCACACACTCCCCACTTGGGCTGGAACATACATAGCATGTGTCAGCTACAGTGTACAATGTGTGCCTCCATAACTTCCTCTTGGGCCTTATTTGGCATGACGGTTAGTTTAACAGTCCAATCAAATTACACTCAAGAATGATAGAAATCAGTCTAAGAAAGGAGAGATAGGAATGGTGACATCCCTTCCCAAATGAATCTACAGTGGCTAAATAGGTCCAGGATACTTATCAATATAGACTGAGATATAATACACTGAATAAGAACAGTTTTCATGTTGCTGAATTGCCAGGAACATTTAAGATTTTGTTCCCTTTGTAATATTTCAAAACACTGCAAGTTTACCCGAGATGGTGAATACGTATCTGATCATGATTGGTGTATGGTTCACGCTCTACAAGCTAAATATTTGTTTTATTTCGGATCATGGAGGATGTCTGCAATCACCTGACTGGAGAAGGCGTCTGCTGTGGCGCACCATGGCTGACAGGAGGATGCCACGCCGTTCTGACCCTCGCCGGGGATGTAGGGTCGGGGGCCATACACTGCCAACCGATAGGAGGCACCGCAGTATTGTTGAGAGTCACCTTTACATGGCATCCCGCAGTCGCTATGGAAACAGGCATACTGATTGCATCACAGTTGATATTCCCACCTTCAGGGATTATAACAGAAACAAATCCAGCAATTTGATTGGCTGATGAGATAAACAGTTTGTGTTAATACCTTTCAGCCATGCCCCAACTCCTACTAATATATTCACCATGTTGCATGTCATGAGTGTTTTCTGTTTGATAGCTCTTTAACGCCACACTCAGCAATATTTCAGCTTGGTGATGGCAGTCTGTATATAATGGAATCCGGAATAGACAGTCAAGTGATTGATATCATGAGCACTGATCTATGCCTCTTTCGACATGTATGGTTTGCTGAAGACCAATTCTAAGCAGGATCTTCACAGGGTGTGACAATCATTATTAACAAAATACAAATGCACAGTAACAGGTACACAACATTTATTTGATCTCTGACCCGTCAAGATCCGGGTTAGAATAGGTCTTCAGCAAACCATGCTTGCTGTAAAAGGCGACTATGCTTGTCGTATGAGGCGACAAACGGGATTCGGTGGTCAGGCTCGCTGACTTGCTTGATGCATGTCATCGTATTCAAATTGCATGGATCGATGATCATGATGTCAATCATTGGATTGTCTGGTCCAGACTTGATTATTTTACAGACCTCTGTCATATAGCTGGAATATTGCTGAGTGCGGCGTTAAACATTTTGATCTCAACTAGGTAGGGCGGTTCAGCAGTGAGTACACATGGATATCCCAGTGATGTTGGAATCAAGTTTTGTTACATACACAGTGATATATATGTATGTGTATATATATGTATGTGTATATGTTAATAATTATATATATATATATATATATATATATATATATATATATATATATATATATATATATATATATATATATAATAATCAACATTTTGACAC
Source organism: Haliotis rufescens (assembly GCF_023055435.1). Lineage (NCBI taxonomy): Eukaryota > Metazoa > Mollusca > Gastropoda > Lepetellida > Haliotidae > Haliotis > Haliotis rufescens. The sequence goes on along the minus strand of NW_025964112.1, from coordinate 61,749,777 downwards.
AGCATATTTTTTAAAAATTGGATAGGCCTTGATCATGTAGGATCGAGCAAGATGTTCTGGCATGAAAGTTGTTAACACCATATTTATGAGCAATCATAGAAAGATAAGCTAATAATAAAAGAATAAACAATTGTTGGAATCAAGTTGGCCGTGTAATGTTCACCTGTCAGGTTTCTTCAAGCCCCAGTTAAAGTTGTTGTCACAGTAACACTCCGATCCATACTCGACTCCAGACACGGTGTACCCCTTTTGTCTGGAAACATAGGAACAGTATACATATAGCCACACAGAGTGAGTGAGTGAGTGAGCTGAAGTTCAATACTCATTCATACTACGTCATGACAGTTTAATATACTCCTAAAATTGAAACGTATAACCACCTTAGAGCTTGGTAATTAATTAAGGGTGGTGGGGATGGAGGGTCGGTGAGATTGTACTTTGGACTGTATCCAATCTCATTAAAATCAGACCTTGGTTCTCGCTACTGCTAAACAAAGATCTGAGGACATCCCATTATGGGTCATGTCAGACCGACCTCGCGCGAACTTTGATCGACCAATAGAATGACCAATCAGACGGCAGCTTTCTCGTGCTTTACAGCACTAATTTCAAATTGGCGACTACGCTTCGAAACATATTTTGACAAATTTTCGATTACAAATTTGAAACCTAACCAAAATAACATTCTGGAATGGCTAGTTGTATGATTAGAAATCACATTCTGACTGTCACTTTCATGATCTGGTAAGCGATGCTCTCATTGGTCTGATGAAAGGTTGTTCTGACGTGACCCCTAATGGGATGACTTCAGATCTTTGTTTAGCAGTAGCGAGAACTAAGGTCTGATTTTAATGAGATTGGACTGTATCATATTTTGCTGACACCCCATTTATGCTGAAAGCTGTTGCAGTGTTTGTGGTTCAGGATACTGCTGTCGATCTAACTTGTCCCAACTCGTCCCATAGGTGTTCTGTTGAACACCTTGGCTTTAGCTGACTGCAACTCTCCTGCTTTTAATTGACAAAGTTGTTCCGTTGTGTTTCTGCTGGTCGTGGCATGACTTGACATGACAACTGTTGCTAACAGACAATGTTTGGGCAACAGAGAGCCCACCACTTTTGTAGACCTATGTGCAGCGTTTTGTATGCACTGGCATCAATCCAGTGGTTCACATATCATGTCAGTTTTCTGTATTGTTATGCTTAAATAATGCATTTAGTCAGTGCTGCATTTTGATGATTCCAGGAATGTCATCATTAATGTGGTACCAAATGTCATCATTCATGCTTCAAATAGTGTAAGTGTGCAAACGTCTTTCATATATGACAAATCACCATATCAATATGACGTATGCATTTTTCTTTTTGAGGAGTTCTTGGATATTAGCAGTAATGTTTTGTATCATGTTATGTTGATAAACAATACATGATTAATATGATGTTGTGAGATGAGTGAATCATACAACCAATGCAGGGTTGTTACAACATTCCATAATAATTAAATTTTCCTTGTGTTCGTTGAAATTCCTGCATTCTGATTAGCTGAATAGGTCATGTGTTATTGCATTCATTTCCCAATGAATGTAAAAATTAAGTCTTGCCCACTGAGGCGGACTAGTTTTATTACTACGGAATGTCGGGGAATCCCACTATTACAGTCGGGGGAATTCCCTTTCTGCTCACGTGTATTGTCATGCACAGGCCATGAAGCAAAATTCATGCATATTCATTGTCCAAACAACTCTTTGAGACCAAGGTAGAAGGAATGAAACAGCAAACATGCAGGCTCTCTCGCCTCTTTTTTCCCACTCGCCTCGGTTCCACCACTTTAAATTCATGTCTTCGGGTTTCATTTCTGACTAGCATTTTTCCAACTGTGTCTTCCCGTTCTCAGGAAACTAATGTTTGAATCTGGCGGTAACTGACCATGCCATTTGAAACAGCCGCCTTCTCCCCGACATATTTAATTAAAAGCATTGACTGTGCATTTTGGGGGGTTCATTGAGGTATGAATCGAAAAACTGATGTGCAAACTTTTGTGAAAATCCGCTATGAGGATTCATACAGTTTGCACATCGGTTTTTCAATTCATACCTCAATGAACCGAAAAAAATGCACAGTCAATCCTTAAATGACAGGATACATATCTCCATAATAGTCAGATTATGAGTACATTGCATGAAAGGAGGACTCACTCACTCCCTCAGAAGATCAGGGAGTGATCAGTGCTCTCAGGATGAGGTGAGGCCCTCCCTCCCCTACTCACTCACTCACCCACCTGCACATCGCCATACAGAAGTCAGGTGTGACCTGTGCTGTCTGCTGTTGAGACAGAGATACACGGTAGACAAAGTGACGGCTTGTTGTGCTATCCAGGAAGCAGCCCCGGTAAATCTCATTTCCGATCACGGTGGTTGTCGGGTCAATCATTTTCTGTCCTGTAATGCTGTAATCCTAAAATAACAGATTGACAAAAACTTGTCACAACTGCAATAAAATCTTCCTCCATACTGACCACTTTCTATCAAGCAACCTGCCAAATAGATACAGAAATGTTTACTGTGCTATTCAAATTGTACTTGATGTTTTAGCGAACACATTGTTCAACAAGTTCAAGTGGGAGACTGTCCCACTCAGAAGCAGCTGCAAGAGAGACGGCCATAGATGACAGTCTTAGTTATGGTACAAAGAGGAGTGTCAGACCTTAGGGTTCATGCTGGTGTGTAGATCTTAAGAAACAGACGTTCAAACCTGAAGGGTCATGCTTGTGTTTAGATTTTAAGAAAGTCACGTTCAGACCTGAAGGTTCGTGCTGGTGTGTAGATTTTAAGAAAGTCACGTTCAGACCTGAAGGGTCATGCTGGTGTATAGATTTTAAGAAAGTCACGTTCAGACCTGAAGGTTCGTGCCAGTGTTTAGATTTTAAGCAAGTCACATGTGAGTTTCAGTCAATGGTCAATGGTCAATGGTCATTATAAAATAACTTTTTGTATTTAACAATGTTACTAAATCTATTATAATGATGTTGACTTATTGATTGTGTTAAGGATTGAAAACCAAATAGCGAACTTTTATTCCAATCAGCATCATAGACTCATACCACTTGTACATTTATAATAACTAATAACTCTTCGGGATTATAGATAATACTAGTCAACCTATGAATACCTAAAGGTTTTAAGTCTGGTCCCTTCCACTGCAATCAGTCTGAAGAACAAATCCTCTATGTAGCAGAAGACAATGTCAGTACAACAAACCTATTTACAAGTCTTTGTGTAAGGCACACAACTCCATACCCAATGCCTGCTCAAAGCACTGCATTATCATTACCCTGGTCAATGGATCAGTGCGCACTCCATTATTCATTCTCAGCTCCCTGTATACAACCTAAGATGCATGTCTTGCACTAGAAGGTTAACATTCACATAACCATCTCATCCTACCGGGTACCCATCCTCTGTTGGGAAAACAGAGGCATATTTGGAACCAAGTCCAATCTCATTAAACCAACCTTAGTTCTTCTCGCTACCGCTAAACAAAGATCTGAAGACATTCCATTAGGGGTCACGTCAGATCGACCTTTCATCCGACTAATCAGAGCGTCGCTTACCAGATTATGAAAGTGACAGTGAGAATGTGATTTCTAATCACGCAACCTGAAAAACTTTAACAAGGGGTATTCCGAACGATAGTTACGGGTTTAACGACTGAATCCATATAATCTAGTCCATATATTAGCCATTCCAGAATGTTCTTTTGTTCAGGTTTCAAATTTTTAATCGAGAATTTGTCAAAATATGTTTCGAAGCGTAGTCGCCAATTTGAAATTAGTGCTGTAAAGCACGAGAAAGCTCCCTTCTGATTGGTCAATCCATTGGTCGGTCAAAGTTCACGCAAGGTCGGTCTGACGTGACCAAGAATGGGATATCCTCAGATCTTTGTTTAGCGGTAGCGAGAACTAAGATCTGATTTTAATGAGATTGAACAAAGTCACTTGCCCCTGGAGAAACAAGATGTGCCACATGTGCTTCAGTGTGGGGCAGGACCAACGCCCTACAAACCTTCAGGAAATTGCTGAAGTCTTAAGTCATAGCTATGCACACTTGAACTTCCAAGTAAACAAATAAACTTACTATATACTGCTTGGTTGCATTGTTGGTGTTGATGTGCCCATAGGCTGAGGAGACATGGCCTTTAAAGATGACTGCGTTGATCTGGATTCTGCCGACTCCTCCATCTCCACCGCATCCCCCCACGCCACCGTATCCCCCCTGCCCCCCATTGCCCCACAGACGGTTGTGACCTACAACACACATGTTTAGTAAGGGAACAAACATTTGGTCTTAAAGAGAGAGCTGAAGACTTTGCTTACAAACTCTGTCCCAGATTGTTAGGGGGCTACACAGTTAGATAGAAGCAATAAACTTAATGTACAATTCATTCTTTTTGGGATTAAGTGACACATTGTGGGTTTTGTGGTGCTGCAGCACTCATCTTGACCTGGGGCCTCATGCTCCCATATCTTTGTTTGCATCACTGATGATGATACTAAACCTCACCAAGACTGCAGAACACAACAAACATCTGTCACATAAGGACTTGAGTTATATGTAGGATAATGCACATCCGACATTCTAAAAAGCTTATCAGCGCCTCTGTAGCCTAGTGGTACACTCACTGGGCTACATATACGAAGGTTGCGTGTTCGTTCCTCGGGAATATAAAGAAAACATTCTGAACGGAAGTTGTACTAATAAAATACCCAGGATATTATAACACATTATACAGCAAATAAGTCTGGATTATCCCATAAAATCCCGGGGACATTGCAACATCCCTGTTTATGATATTTAACCCGACTGACTTCACTAGAGGTTTATAAGTGCAGTCATAAACTTTGTAAATATCTCCATGGCCTGTATGCTTCTGTCAACTAAGGTACATAGAGACCACAGGCCTATATCACATTTTAGATGTTAAACCATTACTGGTTGGTTGAGAATAAAAATCACGTACCGACATCGACAACATTTCCTGTCATGTACATGCTACCGCCACTGCCGCCGCCTCCTGGACCAGACATGTCCCAGCAGGCACTTGTGCTGCTGCCAATGCAGTGACTTGGGTTGGAGGCTTTACACGATGCGGGGCATCCCTTACAACTGCAGCAGACATTATCTGTTGTTTGGGTACTTAGGAATTGACATCAATATAATGCATTTATGGAGATGAAAACGTATACACTGGTGTTTGTTTGTAGTTAATCCCGCACTCAGCAATTTTCCAGCCATATGACGGCGGTCTGTAAATAACCATCTTCCCGAGGCAAGAGAATTCACTGACTTTAAAAGTCCAGTTTCCACCCTTGCCGAACTTGGCTGGAATTCCTGGGCTCGATCGTAGCGCCACCAGTGGCTATTACGAGTTATGTCCTTTCCATGCCTCTCCTATTGACCAATCAGATTCAACCTCTCGTATCACTTGCATTTGCTTCAAACAAAATGGTGGCGCCCAGTCAAGACGATCTGATTGATAATCAAGATATATATTGTGATAAAACGAGTCTTACATCGCGAAGTGCATCAATTCACGTGAGCGCCTTGATTAAAAGCATGAAAAGATTTAGAAAATATCTGTTGACAACGAGTTAGCGGTGGACATGCTTTGCAAATCCTGCAGTCGACAGAAATCTGCAAGACACTTTACGAACCGGATTTCGATTTCAGTGCGCGATTTTGATTGGACTATGCATAGACTTGTTAGTCCAGCCAAAATGTAACTCCATAATACCAGCGTAGTTCGGCAAGGGTGGAAAGTGGACTTTTATAGTCAGTGAACTCACTTGCCTCAGGAAGATGGTAAATAACTGTTACTGACCCTGATTGAGTGAAACTGTCCCCCTGTCCAGCCTCCCCGGCCACTGAGATGGACCCAGTCACTTGGATGTTGCCAGTTGAATACAGCACTATGGCCGCTCCACCATTCCCTCCATGGCCACCTGGTGGACAAAACAGGAGTCTGTCAGTTGCTGCGAACTGTCCCAAGAATCAACTATTGAACATTCTTTTTAGGGTGAACTCTTTCACCACAATGTATGACATTACGTACCCACTGGTCCAGCCTGCTTGCAAACATGTTAGCAATTGTGACCTATCGCAAAGGTTCTGGGCCATGTTCCACAACCTGATCTTAGCGCTATGACCATCCTAACTCCCGTACATTAACATAGGCTTACGATAGTTGTAGTGCTGAGATTGCTTTGTGGAATGGGGGCCTGGTCAGTCGGGCTCTGATGAGTACTCAAGTTTATTACCCATAACGTTAGAAATAACCGAGTTCATAAAAGTCACATAGTGCAAATATCTCTAAGTACAGGTAAGACTCACCTGGGGGTGTGTGAGTACAGGTAAGACTCACCTGGAGGTGTGTGACTGAGTACAGGTAAGTCTCATCTGGAGGTGTGTGAGTACAGGTAAGTCTCACCTGGAGGTGTGTGACTGAGCACAGGTAAGTCTCACCTGGAGGTGTGTGACTGAGATCCTTGGCATTGCCGCCACTTCCTCCTCCAGACCCCATGTATACTGTTGACACTGCATTGTCTCCGTACACCGCACCACCAGAACTCCAGCCATTGCCCCTATTAGATCTCTTCACTGAGCTCATCCTACAGGTAGACACACAAACACACACCTGTACAGCACTCGTTATTTCCACTTTCCATAGAGGTATTACAATCAATGTGTCGAATCCCAGGTGGTGTCGAACTCCTGACTGGCAAAATCTTATCCTGTTTATCCCCATATTAACCCATATTTGTCAAACTCTCAGTAGTCTCAAACTCAAGTTATAGTACTAGTGGTACAAAGTAAGTTACCCTGATAATTCGATTTGATTAAAAAAACACAAATTTATAACAGAAGTTGTAATTTGTATCAATTTAGGTATGACAAGCTTGTTTCTTGTTATTATATAAATGTTACTGACGTAACATGCATGCTTTCTATTGGCTGATGGCTAGGTCATATGACAATAAGGTCAAGTCGGATGTGTTGAACCTCAGATAAGTCAAACTATTTCTCTGATCTGCAGGAGTTTGAGTCAATGGGTACAACTGTATATCAATTATCAACTTAATAGGAGGACTATCTATCATTGAAAGCAAATATTTCGTTGTGTTGTAGAATTATGAAGTATTCTGTATAATGATCATAATTACCACAAAACATGCAAGAAGTGAGATCAAATTTAAATTTTAAAAAAAAAATCAATATTAAGGACAGTTTGGCAAAGCAATTGCTAATGTCATCAGCAACAGCCCAAGTTGTGAGGTTAAGATAAAACACAATCAACCCACAATACACACTGACCATCCAATCCCCAATTCTGTCAGCTCTTATAACAATCACATGGGACTGGTCTATCCTGGGATTGCCAACAGAGCAGTTATTATTGGAAAATCTGAAGCCTTCCTGGTAGAAGTTCGTTCCACTGACCAAAATTATTGATTGATGAACCCCATGGACATGACTTACCCTGCGGTGCCATACCCTCCTCCGGCGCCGGGTCGACCATACCCCTGGGAGTCAATATGGCCGCCACTGCCACCTCCACCACCTCCCTTGTTGGCTCCTGTGCCCCTCTTGCCGACTCCTGTCACAACAATCAACTGTCATCAAGCAGTGGCCATAAAATTGTCCTGTGATAGGAATCAAACCAGGGGCTTTCTGATCCAAACTTTGACGTCTTGTCCACATGACCAACCCAGTCAGCAATTTCTCTGGATGCCATCTATGGAATGACTCCATGCCCTACATGAATCATTTGCTAATATTTTGTGCAACTTTGTGCATCCCAAATTGTAACATTAAGACAACTTCCACATCTGTATGTAAACAAGCATAGCGGGACTTTTGTATCACATTGTATCAGCTAAGACCCAGTGGCAAATGCCATTGTCCAGATTTGGTCCTTTCGGTGGCGTGGCGTTGACGTCATAATCTCACGATTTCATGCTCTTGTTGCCTAGCGAGACCGAAACAAGGTCACCTCCATAAGATGACTGAAGTATTTCGTGACTTTTTCCTCCTAAGTTAGAATTAATATATTGAAATATATTGAAATAAATATGAAAAATATGATGTGTTAGTTAGTTTTGGATTGGAGTATTCCTTCAATATATGGGGCTCTTTAAAACATGCCCAAACCTCAAAACATCAACTGGTTTAGATTTCAATCATGAACAAACAAAATCAATCATCAATTTCAGAAGCGAAATTTGACATTTTAATGTAATGGCACAGGGGAGTAAGACATAGTTGTGACCAATCACCCGATCCCGTTAGTCGCCTCTTATGACAAGCATGGGATGCTGAAAGGGTTGGGTTGGGTTTAATGCGGCATGTCAGCTTTTTGTGGGAGGAAAGCCAGAAGTGATGCAGGTCTCAGACGCTTACCACTTTGGTGAAACCCACGAGCACGAGTATGGTGCTGACAAACCTAGAAACATAATCGGGGCAAACTTGGATTCAAACCCACAATCAGAGGTTCCTGGCATGCCCAAGGGATGCAACTCTGCACGGCCAATTGCGGTGCCTTAGACGACTGTGCCAGGCGTGCCCCCACATTGTGATACAGGGAAATATCTAAGATAAGGTAGTGATTCAATGATCAAGTTGTAGGATCAGCTTCTATAAATACCCCATGCTCTAGGAGCTGGAGCTGCAGCTAGTATATACCTACCATTTATAGATTCTCCTTGCATGCCATCTTGATTTGGGTAGGCGTCACCCCCTGCTGCACCACGGTAACCAGCACCCATCCCATTCAGGTAGCCGTCAATCTGTATACTCTGTGTACACACAAGCATCTATGATCACCACCACACCACTCACATATCCAATCACCACCACCCATACCAATCACATAGCCAATCACAACCACCCATACCACTCACATAGCCAATCACCACCACCCATACCAATCAGAGAGCCAATCACCACCACCCATACCAATCAGAGAGCCAATCACCACCACCCATACCAATCAGAGATCCAATCACCACCACCCATACCAATCAGAGAGCCAATCACCACCACCCATACCACTCACATAGCCAATCACCACCAACCACACCACTCACATAGCCAATCACCACCACCCATACCACTCACATAGCCAATCACCACCAACCACACCACTCACATAGCCAATCACCACCACCCATACCACTCACATAGCCAATCACCACCAACCACACAACTCACATAGTGATTATTATTTAATGATATGAAACTCTGAGAAAAAAAAAATCATCATCAAGGATATGATGTTTATTTTATCTCAAAAGTCAATAAAAAATATGTCAAATAGTTTGATGCTAAGTACATGAATAAATATACTACTTACAACAGAGTACATACAGTTTTTTTGTACCCTCAAATACATGTACCATTGTTTCATGTCCCTGCCTTCCCTCAAATAAATTACCAGTCCCAAAAAAATATTTAAATGTATAACTTTTTTGTACACAAAAAAATATTTTTTCATGCTCCTCCCCCCCTATCTTAGTTGGGATACAATTTCATGACCCCCTCTTTTGCTGTCATTCCTCCCCACCCCTCTCAATCCCTTGTTATCGACAACAACACACTTCATCCACACATCCCCTTCCCCCATAACAAATGACCAGCAGTCCCTGAGCTCGACCCAAAGTAAAAGTATAGCTACTTACTTCAGAGTACACTTCAAAGATGCCCCCTGAAGTCCCATCATATTTCTTGATGAAGACTGTCACTCCCTTTGGGATGAAGAACTGACTTACATTGCAGTGGGAACCTGGAGGGGTCAACATGTGAAATGTAAGACAACGTGAAACATCATGCTCGTACCATAGAGAGGATCTAATTGTCTCATGGAAGATAAATACCTCCATGTACGCATTGATTTAAAATACATGAGGCAACAAGTTTGTACTTGTAGTTTACATATTCAATCATGGAGTCAAAGCCACAAAGAATAGAAATAGTTCAAATATATATTTATTTGCCCCGATTGATTTACTGTACTAGAAAAAGAAAAATATACCTCTACAAAGACCTAAACAACAATTCTGATAATTATTATATAAAACCAGTATGACAGACACAAATGTAATCATATCTGTTTATAACATTGCTTGCATAATGTCATTGCTGACATGTAATATCCTGTGTTTATACCATACTATATATGTAATAACATCTGTTTATCACATACCAAACAGAATGTCATTTTGGGCGACAGTCCAGTCGTCGCCCCCGTGGTCGATACCATTACACGGCACCTTGATGCCCTGCCCCAGCTCATAGTGTGCCACCAGACCATTATATCTCGCCTCAATCTGACAACACAAACCACTTCATTTACCAGGCACACACGGTGAAAAAATGACATCAGTCCACTGGTCTAAGACTGGGAATACAGTAAAGGAATCAGTGGTACTTGACATTTCTAATTACACCATGTAATTCCAAAAGTGGATGAGTGGATTTCAAATTGGTGTCTACCCCCTGAAGATAAACTAAAACATTTTTAAAACATATTAAATGTACTGCGGTTTTCATGTCAATTTATCCTCTAAATACCAGTACATGTGGGTTCGAATGGTTCACCACGATTATGTTTCTAGGTTTGTCAGCACCATACCCATGCATGTGGGTTTCAACAAGGTGGCAATTAAACGTCTAAGACCTGCATCACTTCTGGCTTTCCTCCCACATTAAGCTGACACACTGTGATATAACTGGAATACTATTAAAAGCGGCATTAAACCCAACCCACTCACTTACTGAGGACTACACACTCAGCTGGCACTGATGCCAATGATGTCACATTCAATCTGTTAGGGCTGGGAGGAGTCCAAATTCACTACCTGGGTACCCACCCAACTATTGCCTGATCCTACCCGGGTACCCACTGTAGGTCTCAGGAGATGTCTCAAAATGTCCTATTGGGAACATTTTTAGCATAGCCCTGGCAAAACTTATTTAGACACGTGATAAAATAATCTGGTCATTCATACACTGAAGTTAATTAAGTTTTAATGGTACATAGTCAGAAAGAAATGCGAACATTAGTGACTTGTAGTGTAACCATAGATACTTTTTGTCATTGAACAATATATCCCGTGACTAACCACGGGTCCGGGTAGTCATGTGGGTACCCGGGTCCTACTCAGTACCCACCCCACCTGGGTACCCGTGTTACCCGTCCCAGCCCTACAATCTGTAGCTAGCCACACACAGCCCATCAGTATCCTCTACTGCACAGAGTAACAAGTAAACAGTCCAGTTTCATCATATCACCTTCACCATCCAGGACCAAGCTTGCTCAGTATCTAACTTGATCAGGTTTACATAGAAAGTACTTCATTGAGAGGCATTTAGAAGTTGGAGTACTAAGAACTTCGTTATTACAATTAGGAGTGACGTTTCTGTGTAGGTTCTAACACCATTATCAAGCAGTGAATGAGTGAGTGAGTGAGTGAGTATGGTTTTACGCCGTTTTTAGCAATATTCCAGCAATATCATGGCGAGGGACACCAGAAATCGTCCTCACACATTGTACCCATGTCGGGAATCGAACCCGGGTCTTCGGCGTGACGAGTAAACGTTTTCACCACTAGGCAACCCGACCGCCCCTCATCAAGTATCACTTGATAACGGTGTTAGAAACTACACCGAAATGTCTCTCAATATTGTAATAAAGAAGTTGTTCATCCATATTTCTTATCCTTACACAGAAAGTACTAAAATTGTTTTTAAATTCCAACTCTATCAGTTTATATTTCTTACAAGACCGACTAAAAGTGATTAAGCTTTTTGATTGTCCAATTTCATCATCAGCTTTTTGTGCCATGATGTTTGTCAAAATGAAATGTCAACAAAGAAAATGACTATGGTCTAAATTTCATGTTAGTGTTTTGAAATAGATTTGATGTGAACATTTGACAAGCCCTAATTATTCCTGACAGGTCTATTTGACCTTGACCCAGCCCCCGTGTATATCTGACAAGTCCATTTGACCTTGACCCAGCCTCCGTGTATTTCTGACTAATCCATTTGACCTTGACCCAGCCCCTGCGTATTTCTGACTAATCCATTTGACCTTGACCAAGCCCCCTGTGTATTTCTGACAAGTCCATTTGACCTTGACCCAGCCCCCGTGTATTTCTGACTAATCCATTTGACCTTGACCCAGCCCCCGTGTATTTCTGACTAATCCATTTGACCTTGACCCAGCCCCTGCGTATTTCTGACTGATCTAATCCAGCTGAATACTTACTGTTGAGTTGACACTGCCGACCACACTCATGCTTTGAGTGATCTCATCTATACCTAGGCTTCGTTTCCAGACCTTCACCGACTTAAACAAATAATTTCACTCATAAATTACATTTTCACTCATCAAATATAATACATTATTATTACAGCAACGTGTAAGTAGGTGTAGAACCTATATTGCTATTCCCTATATTTATGATGCTCAAGAATTACAAATACATTTATTAGTTTTTGTGATTATTTATTTTTTTCTGTGTTCATTCCATGGCAATATAATGGATGGATGGTCAGGACTGGTGAATGCATGTCACAATACCACCTGAGTGAATTGATGTTCATAATATTATCAATCAATCACAGGTATGTCTGGTAGGATGAGATGGCAATGTGGTTGTTAACCTTCTAGCACCTAACAAGCAGCTTGGGTTGTATACTCCCCAGGGAGCTGAGAGTGTGTTGAGTGCACACTGATCGAGTGACCGGGGTAATAATAGCATTTTGAGCATGTCCCTGTGTGGTGTGGAAATATGCACAATATAAATGGCCTATCATCATCATCATCATCATCATCATCATTTACAGGGTGCAGTCACATAGCTGGAATATTGATGAGTTCAACAAACAAACAATTATTTGTCCTATGACAGGATTGTACTAGTGTTGTGTGCCAAATGCAATCACATGAAGTTAAATCTATAGGTACCCCAGCTCTACACTGTAAAACCAGCATCCCCTCATGCTTCAATACTTGCCTTGATCATTCCCTGGAAGTTCTCCCCCTTACAGCATTGAGAGCTCCCGATCCGGAAGCCTGATGTTGTTGGAAGTGAATATGGACGATTCTGACAACAACAAAATCTGATGAAATATGAAATAGTTTGATAGCTTGATGTTTTCAATGTGGAGCTAGGTTACCTGTAGATTTAGCCAAACCAAATACAACATTTGAAATCTCACAATGTGTGTTCCAAATTGAATTTAGCTCAGTTAAATCTGCAGGTAACCCAGTCCCACATTGAAAACACATCATACTTTTATAGCAGATGTCAAAACACCAGTATCCTGTCATCTTCCTGAGTCAAGGGAGTTAACTGACTTTAAAAGTCCAGTTTCCACCCTTTAAAAAAAAGGCATGAATTATGGAGTTATAATTTGGCTGGACTAATGAGTCTATGCATAGTCCAATCAAAATCGAGTAACAAAGTCGACATCTGGTTCGTAAACTGCAGTGCAGATTTTGGTCAATTGCATGTGCACTGCCAAATTAGCGTCAAAAGATATTTTCCTAAACTTTTAATGTTTTTAATCAAGGTTTAGTTCGTGAAGTAAGACTCTTTTTATTACAACATAGGTCTTGATAAGCAATCAGATCGTCTTGACTGGGCGCCACTATTTTGTTTGAAGCAAATGCAAGTGATATGAGAGATGGAATCTGATTGGTCAAGAGGAGGGACATAGAAGGGACATAATTCGTAATAACCACTGGTGGCTACTATTGAGCCAGGAAATTCCAGCCTAGTCCAACAAGGGTGGAAACTGGACTTTTACAGTCATTTAACTCCCTTGCCTCATGAAGATGGTATCCTCTTGGCTAATTTATAACCTTGTCTTTCATAAACGTCCAGACCAGGAGCATGATGCACTGGGAAGCCATCCTGCTCTAGAATGTCCATAGGTGCTGAGAGAAATGAAAACATGCCCTCACCTTGGCTGTGTTGACCTGCTTGCCGTTCAGGTAGAAAAATGTGTTGGTTCCATTATTGGCAACAGCCAGGAGATACCATTTCCCCTTGGTGTAGGGAGTTGGTGCAAACAGAGAGGAAGTGCAGTGTCTCCCTGTAGTAGGATAGTAGTAGCTATTGAATTTGCCTCCCTGCATTGCTAGACCAAAGTCTCGACAACCAGCCACACCACCAACAATAGTCTGTCAACAAAAATACATGATTGAACCAGATCAACTTCAGTAGATGTGAGTGTTAGGGATTACAGTTATTTGATGAGAAAACTCACAGATTATTCCAGAAATGTGCCATTTCAGTTGCAAAGATTTCCTCATCATTTTACAAAGGTTAACCAAAACCCCCAAATCATTTTTTTCTGCCCCTGAAAAAGGCCAAATAGAAAGACTACATAAATAAAACAGAAAAGGCCAATAAGAAAACTCAATATCACATAAAGGTAATAAAGAAAGAAATCGAGCCTGACATTGTTTGCTGGTTAATTAGAGGTGTAACAATATGTAGAGGTTGCGATACGATACATATCCTGATACTCTTGGTGCGATACGATTCGTATCCCGATATAGTACGTTCATTTCACAAGTTGATATTCTTTCTTTTTGCAGGTGAATGATAACCCTGAATCATTTGTTATTAGTGAGATCAAAGATGGGATATTGTATGTATTGCGATACATGGATTGTAAATTTATGTGTTTTATCATGGGCCTCGTATCCTGATACAGCACTGTATTGCCATATTGTACACCTCTAGCCTCAATCATGTACAATAATGATTGATAGTTGGAATAGCACATTATGAACTCCGTCTCAAATTGAAAGAAAAAAGTTTGCTAGAAATCCCAAGATGTCGACATAATTCCTGAAAAAGTGTCTAGACATAAAGAAATGTAAAAAAGTGTTTTAGGAAATGGAGCTGAAAGCATTATGCTCTTCTGTTTTGCTACAGACATGATAATAAAGTTCACATGACACTGTAATCTGACGTCAAACATGATGGACTGTTAGGCAAACCTTTTTATGTATTTTCTAGTATGTAAAGAAACAAATTATGAAAGAAAGTTGACAGACATGATTGGAGTTTCTAAACAAATCTTGAAATAAAAAGTTTTCACCACAGACAGTTGTCTGTGTTTAAGACATTCATTTATACATTATAGCAGTATATAAACAATTGCCCACTTATTACAATTAGTTACGAGAGGACACTTACCCTCCTCCGTGAGTCTGAAATTGTTGGGTACAGCCATGCTGCAATTGTGTACACCGTTCCAGGGTTCCATTGTCCCAGATCAATAAAGTCATTGTTTCCGTCAAACTTAGCTCCACATGCAAAGGGGGGTCCAACCTACCAAAGCATAAAAACAGAGTGAGTGAGTGAGTGAGTGAGTGAGTGAGTGAGTGAGTGAGTGAGTGAGTGAATTGGTGGGTGAGTGAGTGAGAGTGGGTGAGTATGGTTATACACAGCTTAGCAATATTCCAGCAATATCACGGTGAGGGACACCAGCAATTGGCTTCACACATTGTACCCATGTCGGGAATCGAACCCGGGGCATGATGAGCAAACACTTTAACCACTAGGCTACCCCACTGCCCCCATAACAACAGAAGATACATGAGACATATAGCATTGAGGGATGGATTCAGATCATTAAGCATCAACACTAAGTTCAGAGCCAGTATCCACAGTTGAATCAGTCATTGAATTGACCACGAGTAGTTGAAACATGTAGGATTAAAAAGTCATCTCTCAATGACTAGCATCAAGATCATGGCTAATCACAATTGTTTAAGAATGGAGTGGCCCTAGCATCAAGCTTCAGGCAGCTGTGTCACTGGTATCGTACAATGCATGGTGTTGAATCAAGGTACTTTCTTGACTTAGTAGACAGTTGCAGTTGTGTTTGGAGACATGAGTGCTTCCAGCAGTGAACCACAGCACAGCATGGTGATATAGTGGTGGCACAGTGATGGTGTGGGCTGCCGACAAGGGAGCTTTTACAGGAATCTACTCACCTGGATGCTGTCGCTGATTACCTGGATGCTTTTGATACAAGTGAGCCCTGTGTAGGTCAACTTACCTGGTTGCTGTTGATACAAGGGTGCCCTGTGTAGGTCTACTTACCTGGTTGCTGTTGATACAAGGGTGCCCTGTGTAGGTCTACTTACCTGGTTGCTGTTGATACAAGGGTGCCCTGTGTAGGTCTACTTACCTGGTTGCTGTTGATACAAGGGTGCCCTGTGTAGGTCTACTTACCTGGTTGCTGTTGATACAAGGGTGCCCTGTGTAGGTCTACTTACCTGGTTGCTGTTGATACAAGGGTGCCCTGTGTAGGTCTACTTACCTGGTTGCTGTTGATACAAGGGTGCCCTGTGTAGGTCTACTTACCTGGTTGCTGTTGATACAAGGGTGCCCTGTGTCAGTCCACTCACCTGGTTGCTTTCTATACAAGAGCTGAAAGTGAGCCCTGTGTAGGTGAAGGGGAACAGACAGTGGTCTCCAGCGTTGTCGCCACCATAGGTGTGGACTGAGTGCTCTGGCACTGCCAGGCAGGTTCCTGCAGGTAACAAGATTTTAATAACTGTTTAATGCTGCTTTTAGATTTGCTCCTGCTATTTCAAGGTCTGGTACAAGAAGAACTAGCTTCACACATTGTACCCAGGTGGGGAATTGAACTAGGATCTTGCAGGCGACAAAAACCCAGTAACTGTTTTATGGTGCTTTAAGACATGTTCCATCCATTTTTCAATAACTTAATGTCATCATATGTGATCTTAATTTCCCTGCAATGGCTGACAGCTAAAACATGGTTGGTATCACTCCTCCAATATCTCAATAACTGTTTTATGGTGCATATTCCAGCGGTTTCTCAATAACTCAATAACTGTTTTATGGTGCATATTCCAGCGGTTTCTCAATAACTCAATAACTGTTTTATGGTGCATATTCCAGCCGTTTCTCAATAACTCAATAACTTTTTTACAGTGCATATTCCAGTGGTTTTTCAATAACTCAATAACTGTTTTATGGTGCATATTCCAGCGGTTTCTCAATAACTCAATAACTGTTATATGGTGCAAATTTCAGCCGTTTCAATAACACAATAACATCAGTATCTTTTTCCTTTTTCTGCAATGGCTGACAGTTGGTGTCCTGTGAGTGACTACTCGGTTACCTGCTCCGCATGCAGTTCTGTTGTTGTGGTCCTCGTAGTAGCTGCAGTAGTCGAACAGTTCACAGTGGTCCCCGAAGTAGGCTGCCGGACAGGTACACGTCCCAGTCACCCTGCTACATGTGCCGCCATTCAAACACCCACACATGTACTCTGGAGGGACAAAAATCCTCTTGTTAGAAAGAGGGATGTTGTTTACAACAACTGAGTAAACAATCATATAATGCTTGCCTGTAAATAATCAAGCCTGCACCTGTCAAACCATGCCATCATTGGTTGATTGGGTTAACAACGTTCCAAACTGTCAGGGTACAGAGACACAATCAGGGATCAGAGAAACACAATCAGGGACCAGAGACACACAATCAGGGATCAGAGACACACAATCAGGGATCAGAGACACACAATCAGGGACCAGAGACACACAATCAGGGGTCAGAGACACACAATCAGGGATCAGAGACACACAATCAGGGACCAGAGACACACAATCAGGGATCAGAGACACACAATCAGGGACCAGAGACACACAATCAGGGATCAGAGACACACAATCAGGGATCAGAGAAACACAATCAGGGATCAGAGACACACAATCAGGGATCAGAGACACAATCAGGGATCAGAGACACACAATCAGGGATCAGAGACACACAATCAGGGATCAGAGACACAATCAGGGATCAGAGACACACATTCGGGGATCAGAGACACACATTCGGGGATCAGAGACACACAATCAGGGATCAGAGACACACATTCGGGGATCAGAGAAACACAATCAGGGATCAGAGACACACAATCAGGGATCAGAGACACACAATCAGGGATCAGAGACACACAATCAGGGATCAGAGACACACAATCAGGGATCAGAGACACACATTCGGGGATCAGAGACACACAATCAGGGATCAGAGACACACAATCAGGGATCAGAGACACACAATCAGGGATCAGAGACACACAATCAGGGATCAGAGACACAATCAGGGATCAGAGAAACACAATTGGAGATCAGAGACACACAATCAGGGATCAGAGACACACAATCAGGGATCAGAGACACACATTCGGGGATCAGAGACACACAATCAGGGATCAGAGACACACAATCAGGGATCAGAGACACACATTCGGGGATCAGAGACACACAATCAGGGATCAGAGACACACAATCAGGGATCAGAGACACACAATCAGGGATCAGAGACACACAATCAGGGATCAGAGACACAATCAGGGATCAGAGAAACACAATTGGAGATCAGAGACACACAATCAGGGATCAGAGACACACAATCAGGGATCAGAGAAACACATTCGGGGATCAGAGACACAGTTCTTGTTTTAGCTCCTTAATGCCAAATGCCAGGCAGGGAAACAACAAGTACCATCTTTTAACATATTTTTGTATGACGCGGCCGGAATCGAACCCCAGATCTTCTGATCTCCGGGCAGACTCTCTACTACTAGACCATGGAAGCAGTCACCTTTCCAAAGTAGGATCCCATACAAAACCAAAAGGTATATACCAAGTTTAATGTTATATGCATTGATACTTTTTGAAAAATGTGTAACCACAATCTTTTTGCTAACAATATCATCAACATCATCATCTTCATCAATATGAAGTGAACAGTCAAATTTGTTACTGACGTTTACATCGTGCTTGCACTGTACAAGAGCCGCAACCAGAGATTGAGCACTTCCTGTTGGCAACGTCCATTGTTCCAGCACCTTGTCCATGATTGTGGTGGTTGCTGAGACAGGAAACAAACATTGTTATCAAATGTTACAGTGGTACATCTCAGTACTATTGTGAAAGTTATACTGAGTATAGCTGAGTATAGTATTCATAGATTTCAACCTCACAACAAATGTTGTCTTGAAACATCAGTTTTGAATGCAATGGAATATGTCCGATAACGAAAATGCCTCTAGAATCTGTAAGTACCATTGGCACCATTAGAGCAAAAAGTCACTGTAACCATGGTAACAAAGCAGTGTCACAGCTGAGAGCCACTTTGTTTGTTTGTTTTCTATGCTGCAATCGGGAATATTCTGGCTATATGACAGCGGTCTGTAAATAATCGAGGTAATTCAGTAATTGACATTATGAGCATCGATCTACGCAATTGGATGGATGACATTCATCCATTAGATCAGCGAACCTGACCAACCGATCCTGTAAGTCACTGCTTACAACAGCATGGGTAGCTGACTCACGACTTTCAACCCAGATCTTCTGTCTGTGTACATGCGTGTGTGTGTGTGTGTCCATGTTTACATGCATGTGTATCTATGTGTACATGTGTGTGTGTCTATGTGTACATGCGTGTGTGTGTGTGTGTCCATGTTTACATGCATGTGTGTCTATCTGTACATGTGTGTGTGTGTGTGTGTGTCCATGTTTACATGCATGTGTATCTATGTGTACATGTGTGTGTGTCTATGTGTACATGCGTGTGTGTGTGTGTGTGTGTGTCCATGTTTACATGCATGTGTGTCTATCTGTACATGCGTGTGTGTGTGTGTCCATGTTTACATACATGTGTGTCTATCTGTACATGCGTGTGTCCATGTTTACATACATGTGTGTCTATCTGTACATGCGTGTGTGTCTATGTGTACATGTGTGTATGTATGTCCATGTTTACATGCATGTGTGTCTATCTGTACATGCGTGTGTTTGTGTGTCCATGTGTACATGTGTGTGTGTCTATCTGTACATGCATGTGTGTCTATGTGTCCATGCATGTGTGTCTATCTGTACATGCGTGTGTTTGTGTGTCCATGTGTACATGTGTGTGTGTCTATCTGTACATGCATGTGTGTCTATGTGTACATGCATGTGTGTCTACCTGTACATGGGTGTGTGTCTATCTGTACATGCATGTGTGTCTATGTGTACATGTGTGTGTCTATCTGTACATGCATGTGTGTGTGTGTCCATGTGTACATGCATGTGTGTCTATGTGTACATGCAAGTGTGTGTGTGTCCATGTTTACATGCATGTGTATCTATCTGTACATGCGTGTGTGTCTATGTGTACATGTGTGTCTATGTTTACATGCATGTGTGTCTATGTGTACATGCGTGTGTGTCTATGTGTACATGCATGTGTGTCTATGTGTACATGTGTGTGTGTCTATGTGTACATGCGTGTGTGTGTGTGTGTCCATGTTTACATGCATGTGTGTCTATCTGTACATGCGTGTGTGTGTGTGTGTCCATGTTTACATGCATGTGTATCTATGTGTACATGTGTGTGTGTCTATGTGTACATGCGTGTGTGTGTGTGTGTCCATGTTTACATGCATGTGTGTCTATCTGTACATGCGTGTGTGTGTATGTCCATGTTTACATACATGTGTGTCTATCTGTACATGCGTGTGTGTGTGTGTGTCCATGTTTACATGCATGTGTGTCTATCTGTACATGCGTGTGTGTGTGTGTGTCCATGTTTACATGCATGTGTGTCTATCTGTACATGCGTGTGTGTGTGTGTGTCCATGTTTACATGCATGTGTGTCTATCTGTACATGCGTGTGTGTGTGTGTGTCCATGTTTACATGCATGTGTGTCTATCTGTACATGCGTGTGTGTGTGTGTGTCCATGTTTACATACATGTGTATCTATCTGTACATGTGTGTGTTTGTGTGTCCATGTGTGTGTGTCTATGTGTACATGTGTATGTGTCTATGTGTACATGTGTGTGTTTGTGTGTCCATGTGTGTGTGTCTATGTGTACATGTGTGTGTATCTATCTGTACATGTGTGTGTTTGTGTGTCCATGTGTGTGTGTCTATGTGTCCATGTGTGTGTGTCTATGTGTACATGTGTGTGTTTGTGTGTCCATGTGTGTGTGTCTATGTGTCCATGTGTGTGTGTCTATCTGTACATGTGTGTGTTTGTGTGTCCATGTGTGTGTGTCTATGTGTCCATGTGTGTGTGTCTATGTGTACATGCGTGTGTGTGTGTGTGTCCATGTTTACATGCATGTGTGTCTATCTGTACATGCGTGTGTGTGTGTGTGTCCATGTTTACATACATGTGTATCTATCTGTACATGTGTGTGTTTGTGTGTCCATGTGTGTGTGTCTATGTGTCCATGTGTGTGTGTCTATGTGTACATGTGTGTGTGTGTTTCCATGTTTACATGCATGTGTGTCTATCTGTACATGCGTGTGTGTGTGTGTACATGTGTGTGTGTCCATGTTTACATGCATGTGTGTCTATCTGTACATGTGTGTGTCTATGTGTCCATGTGTGTGTGTCTATCTGTACATGCGTGTGTTTGTGTGTCTATGTGTACATGTGTGTGTGTCTATGTGTACATGCGTGTGTGTGTGTCCATGTTTACATGCATGTGTGTCTATCTGTACATGCGTGTGCATGTGTGTCCATGTGTATATGTGTGTGTGTCTATGTGTACATGCGTGTGTGTGTGTCCATTTTTACATGCATGTGTGTCTATCTGTACATTCGTGCATGTGTGTCCATGTGTACATGTGTGTGTGTCTATGTGTACATACTTGTGTGTGTGTGTGTGTCTATGTGTACATGCGTGTGTGTGTGTGCGCTGACACTCACTTGTCCCAGACAGAACAGCCCACAATGTCGGAGCCCACAGGACATATTGCTGTCTGTTTGGAGGTGCCGGTTGGTGCCTGATTGTACAGCAACACGAAGCCAGGGTCACCATAGCGACATGTAACTTGTGGCTGGAATACACCATGATCAAAGGAATTAGTCAGGAGAAAACATTAGGTGTTTTTCAGATTAGTATTTACATTGACCAGGAATTTCATCTGCAGCAGATCCCATAAGCCAGGGGTTTCAAATGTTAACATGCTGGACACAAAATCACTTTACGA
Organism: Haliotis rufescens; assembly: GCF_023055435.1. Lineage (NCBI taxonomy): Eukaryota > Metazoa > Mollusca > Gastropoda > Lepetellida > Haliotidae > Haliotis > Haliotis rufescens. Next base: position 61,727,665 of record NW_025964112.1, on the reverse strand, counting down.
AAGGTATGTCCATAGTTTTCATGATCTTTCCAAACACTGTATTGAACAATCCTCCTCTGACCACGCCATGTCATTTTCCATTTTGCTGATTGTAACAGGTGAACCCAATGTCCAACTGCGGATACATGTTGTGGCATGCAGCAAACAAGCTCCAGGGCTCCCTTGAGTCATAGGCTTCATAAAGTCAGTCTCTATCTCATTAAAATCAGATCTTAGCTCTAGCTACTGCTGAACAAGGATCTAAGGACATCCCATTAGGGGTCACATCAGAACGACCTTTCATCCCACCAATCAGAGTGTTGCTTACCAGATCATGAAAATGACAGTCGGAATGTGATTTCTAATCATGCAACTTCGAAAACTTTAACACAGGGTATTCCGAACGATAGTTATGGGCTTAACGACTGAATCTATACAATCTAGACCACCTCCTAGCCATTCCAGAATTTTCTTTTGTTCAGGTTTCAAATTTTTAATCAAGAATTTGTCAAAATATGTTTCGGAGCGTAATCGCCAATTTGAAATTGGTGCCGTAAAGCACGAGAAAGCTGCCTTCTGATTGGCTAATGTGGACCTCTTGTCAGTCATTACATTGGTTGGTCTAAGTTTGTGCAAGGTCGGTTTGATGTGAGCCATAATGGGTTGTTCTCAGATCTTTGTTTAGCGGTAGCGAGAGCTAAGATCTGATTTTTTAATGAGATTGAATCAGTCTCTTAGAAAGTTTTTCATGGGAGATAACCCCTCAAAATAGATTTTGAAATTATCTGGACCAAACCATCATCAGAATTGCAAGATAAGCTAGGGGGCTGATGGGCACACATGGATCAAGGATTTTGGAAAAAGGGAGAGCACACTACCCAAGTCATGAAGTGAATAAAATTGGAGACTGACATAGGTTGACATGTGGATCGTTGTGGTTAGTAGCATGACCGGTGCAGGTCTACCTTGACACAGTGACTGAGTGAACTGGGTTTAATGCCGCTGTATGTCAGATTAACATGGGAGGTAAGCCCAAAGTGATGCAGATCTTCGCTGTTGACCACTTTGCTACCTTACACCACAGGCAGGAGAATGACACCAAGAATGGACTTCCCATGTACCAATGTGAAGAATCAAAACCCAAGTTTTGATCTGACAGTAAACGCCTGTCGACACCAGCACCAGGTGTGTTTATAAGAGCAGGTTGCTTCCCACTGAATACAGTTACATAACTTGCAGTTTCCCTGTGCAGAGCTACTCCCCTTACTCACCCCAGGATAACCTGTTAATGGGTTCAGATCCGTGGGTGTGGTGCTGACAAACTCAGAAACCAGATTAGGGATTCATTTCTAGGTTTCTGGCATGTGTGTGTGACGCATTCTGCACAGCAAACTACATCTTCCCAAGGCAAGAGAGTTAACTGACTTTAAAAGTCCAGTTTCCACCCTTGCCGAACTAGGCTTGAATTACTGGGCTCAAACTAAATAGCGGCGCCCAGTCAAGACGATCTGATCGATAATCAAGATCTATATTGTGATAAATCAGGTCTTGCATCGCGAAGTGCATCAAATCAAGTGAGCACCTTGATTAAAAACATGAAAAGATTTGGAAAATATCTGCTGACAACGAGTTGACGGTGCACATGCTTTGCAAATCCTGCAATCAACCGAAATCTGCACTACAGTTTATGAACCGGATTTCGATTTCGGTGCGCGATTTTGATTGGACTATGCATAGACTTGTTAGTCCAGCCAAAATGTAACTCCATGTAACCAGCCTAATTTGGCAAGGGTTGAAACTGCACTTTTACAGTCAGTTAACACCCTTGCCTCGGGAAGATGTGAGATAAGAGACTTTATGGGTGAAAAATCACATTTTGACTTTTCATTATATTTTAAAACTACAGTATCTTTATAACCCAAAAATATAATTCAAAAGCTTCAATTCATATTTATTACAGAGATACATGACATCACACATGGCAGTCTTCACTGAAGTAAGTTGACGTCGAACGTCTTTATGTCGTCACAGCAAAATTGTATCCTAGCACCCATAAGGTCCCTATTCTCCTGGTGGGTCACATATGGTGTGACTATTCAAAGCAGCTTAAAACCCACTCTGACATGAGTGGTACCCTCGCTCACCTCACTCTCAAGATAGAGAATTCAAATAAAATGACCTTTGTCAAATGATATCTTGGAAAATAGACACCTTGGAAGAATGTGGAACCATGATTTCTTACAGGAAAACACAGATCGTACAATTCACAACATGGCCGACTACATTGTCAGTCTCACCTTCCCGGATGATGTGGTGCAGCTGTCGGCCTCGAAGCGGGCCCCGGAACACGTGGAAGAACAGGAACACTGCTCTGGCTGCATGGCCGCGGGGCAGTCCGACCCGTCCACATTGATGAAGGCTGGACAAAAGGACAATTTGCAGCAAAGTATCATCCAGCTCAATGCATGGTAAAGCCATTAATAGTATTTATTTGAGCTGTCCTAAACCTACGATGGGGACGGATGGCCCAGTCATCTTAGGCACCTCAATTCGAAACGTATGATCATGAGTTCGCCATGATTAAGTGTCTACACTTGTCTGCACCTAGACTAACATCTAGTCTCTGAAATGAACTATTTTTTAAACAAAAAATAACAGCTGTTAAATTTGAGTTATAAAACATAAAAAAAAGGAGCCCAGAGACTTTCTTCATTTTCAGATTTTCATTACCCGGTATTGCCAATTATTATAGACTTGCACAGGCTGTATTGGACATATTTGTTTCAGGGTCTGTACGACAGACAAGTCAGCACCATACCCATCAGCTCATGGGTTTCACCAAAGTTGGTAAACATATCAGACACGCCCTGTTGTAACTGGAATACTGGTTTATGGAAGCATAAATGCACAAATAATTGCTATGTTAGCCAATCAAATGACATGGAATCACTTGCAATTTATTAATTCCAAGGTAAATCTGTACTTTTATTGAGTCCTCTCATTGTGTACAGTGGGTGATTTGCATAACCTAACACATGAGAGGAGGTATGGAGGTATTTATTTGGGAATTGGAGGTACCCATTTGCATGGAACGTTCGTCGGGTATCGGTACACAGGCATACAAGTATGTTCCTGAGGTGCCTTCTAGAAGTACCTGTTCCACCAACAACCCAATCAGTGTTTCCTCACTGCCTGCTCCACACGGGGATTCTAGATTGTGGATTGGGTGGTCAGACTCAGTTACTTGGATGTAGCGTGTCATCATACTCCAATGGCATGGATAGTTGATTATAATATCAATCTGTGGTCTGCTCCGGATTCGATTATTTACAGCCCACCGTCATATAGCTGGAATATTGCTCATTGCGGATTTAGGCAACAAACAAAATAAATATATAACCTATGACACCCTTCTATGTTTTATTTGAACACCAAGACTCCTTAATGAAATATCATAACTTACACTGCAGCTGATCGCAGAGCGGTCCCACATATCCGTTCTGGCAGATACACTTGAAGCCCAACTCCGACACAGCGACACAGCTAGCCTCGTTCCGACACACACCACTGAACAAAATATTCCATAAATCAATTCCATGGCCAAAACGTATCGAAATGTACAGATTTTTCAGGTTTGAAAACACTGGTAGGTTATTTTTTGGGAGAACAACCAATATGGGATTAAATGTAATTACCGTATTCGACGTAATAAACGCCCCGGGCGCTCTCAAAATTAGAAATAGGGGGCTCTTATTAGAATATTATTTTGGTGAAAAAAACAGAGTTGAAAGATAAATTTCGTGGTTTATGCTGACAGCCCGAAATGTTTATGTACGACAGATATATTTTTCTAGAATTTAATTGCCCATAATTAAGGGAACATATAACACACAAGTACGTATTATTCACGAATAAATAAGTCTTGTGTACATTGATCAATCGGAAGAGGTGCTAATTGGGATTGTTCACTTGCCAATATATTAGCAAATACCGCCGTGGGCGCTTATTACAGCGGGGCGCTTATTACGTCAAATACCGTAAATATTAGCTCCCAAACACCACAGACTATTCCTCCTTGGACTGCTGGGCATTTATGAACATTTAGTTATTTATATATGCTTATAGATCAATATCTTCAGATGTTACATATGTAAATAAGGCAGAATTGTGTCATGGGACATATCATACAAATTGCACCCTCCAGCGTGTTGACCTAAATGTATGATGCAGATGTCTATAATGGCATGATAGGGAAATGATAACAAGACATATTAATCACCAAATACACATAGTGAAAATGTGTTTTCTTCCGGATTGGTTCCTCTCTTGAAAAAACATGTATACCAGCATTTTAGAGGGATGTCAGGAGTTGATAAGTCATAGGCACCAGATTTATTTGATTCATAAATCAATAGATGTATACAGAATCTCACCCAACTGTCTTTTGATATAACATATATCTACACGAGTCGATAAACGTTTATACTCTGAGGCCTGCTGAAGAGTTTCTGAACTTTTATTGACGAGTGTTGATATGTTTGATATCAAAAGACACATGGGTGAGATTCTACTGATCATTCTTTGATCTGTTCCAGTTTGTAAACAGTAGTAAGCAGTGTCTTAGTGTAAAACATACTGCTAACAAGAGAGATTTGTAATGAGGTCACAATGGAATACAATTTCAATGCAGCTATGTCTCATGGGAGAGGTGAGGTGAGGTGAAATTGGGTTTAACGTCGCGTCCAAGATTATTGCACTTATAAAGCGACGTGCATGCACGTGTGTGTGTGTGTGTGTGTGGCTGCTTGTACTAGTCCGGAATGATGCCGATTTATAGTGCTAGCTCACTGAGATACCATGCCGCAGTTTAACATGAATACCCCACTCAGACACAGTATACTGACTCCGAGCCGACCAGTCCTTTTTTTAGCCCCTTAATGCCGAGTGCCAGACAGGGTAACAACAAGTACCATCTTTTAACGTCTTTTGGTATGACGCAGCCGGGGATCGAACCCCGGACCTTCCGCTCTCTGGGCGGACTCTCTACCACTAGACCACGGAGGCGGTCCTCATGGGAGAGATTGTTTGATCTCATCCAAGCGATATCTCCTGTGGAAACTAGTTTTGGATGAACATATTCTACCTTATAAATCTTTATAGATTCATTGTGAGCACATTTGATCCCAAATATAATAACTCCATAATTTTTTAATTTTTTGTTTCACGGCCCCGCCGCCCCTAAGAACGAGCGGTCCAAGAAAAAATGAAACATAAAAATATTTATCTTTATTGTTATTTATAAATAAATAAATATATAAAAATAAATAAATACAGCATCAAAAGATATTGTGAAGCTTACTTGAGGCATGGATGCTTGCTGACAAGTGCAAGTTTTATGCCCTTGAGCGTCAGTGATGACTTGAGAGCGGGGAAACATGATCCGGGCATCCCACCACAGCTTCCCTGGGTTATCTGGTCTTGTGCTGAAGGTCACAGTTCAAGGTTGCCAGTCAGAAATACAGATAATTATGGGCGGCCATTCGGTAAAAAAATACAAAGTTGAAAAAAAGGACAAAAGTACACAATAAAGGTCAAATATTAAGAATAAAGAACTAAATGTTACTAATAAAGGGTCAAAATACAAATAAACAGGCGCTGGTTAAACAAATACAAAGTTGAAATAAAGGTCGAAAGTATTGATATTAATAGTCAAATGTTATGAAAAGACGTCATAAGAAAAGAAAGAACAATGTGTTCGAAAGAAGGCAGTGAGCACGAAAGAACGTTTACAATAGAGAACGCCAGTGAGCACGAAAGGACGTTGACAATAAAGAATGCCAGATGGCGCTGCAATTTGTAAAACATTCAGAGTTTAATCGGCTTGTTCCGCCGTGTATATGATAACTGCATGCATGCCGAGGTGCACAATGTATTACGTCACTCCTCATGCACTTACCATCTGACGTCACAGTCTTTCACACACAGCCGCGATACATACATCCCTGAATTACGCGTACATTTCAGCATCAACTAACAACTTGTCTTTGTCACAAATATAAACAAGCGAAATAAATCTGGTTTGAAAATGAACGCTGGTGTCTAAGAGGAAAATCGCTTTTCTTTATTTATGGCAAGTTATTTTTCCTTACGAATGTGTAACGTTATACATATGCATACAAATCTATTTGATATTATTTCTGACGTTCAGATATTGGGCAGCATTTTGTTCGCACACAGTTTCCGAAAAGCTGTTACATAAAACAATTCTCGCACAAAGTTCACTGTTTAGATGTTATGACAATATGTGTGTCTGACACAAGACTCGGCATCATAGCACCCTCGGGTTGCACCAAGCATGAACAGTTATTGGATCATTGTAGATTAATCCTAGTTTAGCGTTAAATGAATGTTTATTGTAGGTTGTATACAAAATACATGTACAAATTAGGCAGATGTCGGATTACACAGTATACTGTATTTAAGAAAAGGCCCTCAGCCGGTGACGATGCTTAAACATAATATGTATATACACAATGTGTACATTATACATTATACGTACATACATTACATACATAAATATATATGACGTCAGACGGTGAGAGCACGAGGAGTGACGTAATACATTGTGCACCTCGGCATGCATGCAGTTATCATATACACGGCGGAACAAGCCGATTAAACTCTGAATGTTTTACAAATTCCACCGCCATCTGGCGTTCTTTATTGTCAACGTCCTTTCGTGCTCACTGACATTCTTTATTGTAAACGTCCTTTCGTGCTCACTGACATTTTTTCGAACACATTGTTCTTTCTTTTCTTGTGACGTCTTTTCGTAACATTTGACTAATAATATTGCGTACTTTTGACCTTTATTTCAACTTTGGATTTTTTTAACCGGCGTCTGTTTGTTTTGTATTTTGACCTTTATTAGTAACATTTAGTTCTTTATTCGTAATATTTGACCTTTATTGTGTACTTTTGTCCTTTTTTCTATGTTTGTATTTTTTAACTGAATGGCTGCCCATAGATAATGTCAACAAGCTTATAGTCGAACAAATGAAAGTATCATGCATAAATGCAAGAAATAGTATTTGGAATCATCATACAAGAAAGTCGGTATGTTGTGTAGAGGACACTTTTTGGTCTACCGATGAACTTTACCTGTAGCATACACAGATATCCTGTAAGCACCCCCACAGGTCTGGGCGAAGTCTCCCTGACACTTGGAGTTACATTCTGTCTCCTTAGAGGCCAAGGCATAGCGGGTGTGGCTGTCTCCACAGAAGCACTGGTTTGTATACTGAAATCGGAACACAGATATCAGACTAGGCCAGAGTCTTGAACCCTCACAAGAGTCCTACCATGGACCTGAACCCTTGCATGAGTCCTACCATGGACCTGAACCCTTGCATTAGTCCTACCATAAATCTGAGTCCTACCATTGACCTGAACCCTCACATCAGCCCTACCATAGACCTGAACCCTTGCATGAATGCTACAATGGATCTAAGCTCTACCATGGACCTGAACCCTTGCAGCACATCCACTCACCTCTACTCCAGCATAACGGTAGCCCTGCTGTTTGCAGTGACTGATGCAGACATCAGGAGTCATGGAGGAGGATGTCATATACGCAGATGGTAGCAGACGAACACGACCATCTATGAAGCATCCAATGTAAGCTGGAACAAGTATATGGAATGAATGTGGTACCCATCAATAAATGATCAAAAGAACAATAAGAGAGAGAGAGAGAGAGAGAGAGAGAGAGAGAGAGAGAGAGAGAGAGAGAGAGAGAGAGAGAGAGAGAGAGAGAGAGAAAATGGATGTAAAATTCTTTATTATGGGGAACACAACTTTTTGGAGTATATGCTTACTCCTTTTTCTGGTGAATGAATTCAAGGATTCAGAGAGTATATATCTGTACATGTAAATGTCCCAGTCAGCTCCAAGACTGGCTCAAACAACTGGCTCCAAACGGCAATATCAATTATCTCCGCCATCAGTTAATAGACACAATCAAGAAGCCCCCACACCATGCTAAAACTTCTCCACCCAAGAGACAAGCCATGACTGAACTCCGTTAGGATAACACCATCACCATAACAGAAGCTGACAAAGGCAAAGCAGCTGTCATCATGAACACCCCAGATTTCCTGCAGCTCTTCAACAACACCCTCTCTGTCGCGACCACCTATCTCACTATCCAGAAAGACCCTACTGCTAAACTAGAACGTCAACAGATGACCCTGAAAGATCTCCACCAGAACAGAGAGGTAACCAACACCATCTTCAACCATGGGACCCAATCAATTCTGAAGCCCCTTATTAAAGTGTGACAGTCATGTTCCACAAGAACCCACCAAAAGCCAGAATACCAGTCCTCTCGAGAGGACCTTTGTTCTACAACACTGCCCATTACCTCTCCCGCCTTCCAGCCCTTAGGCAAAGATGGCAAGTCCTACATCAGCCATTCCTCCTCCTTCATCAACCAGTGTATAGAAGCAAACCTCACAGGCACCATGATAAGCTATGATGTGATCGCCCCCTTCACTAACATCCCTCTACAAGAAGCCCTTCACATCCTCCACAAGCTACAAACCAGAATTGACGACCTCGACACAAAACTGACCATAGACAGCATCATCAATCTTACCTCTAGCTGCTTGACACCTCATATTTCACCTTCAACAACAAGATCTACGAGAAAATCCACGGACTGCCCATTGGTCCCCTGTCTCCACTCATCACTGAAAATCTTTATGACCTCCTCCTACAACTCCTGCCACCATTCCCAGATAAAACAAGCCATCATGCCATCATCACCAGACATGCCAAAACCATTTACCACCCTGATGCCCTCAGCAGTGAACTGAACCATCTAAAAAAAAATTAACTGAACAGTTACCCTGCCCACCTAGTCTCCAGAACCATCAACAAGACCCTCAAGAACTCCGAGACCAGACCAAAACCTGCCCCATCACCCATCAGAATCTCCATACCATACCTCCTGTCAGCCATCAGATTTCCTGCCTCATCAAGGAAAAAGCTAACATAGATGTCACCTTTTCCAGCAGCAAGACCATCAAGACCCATCTGCATGCCAATGGCTGAGGCACCAGCAGCAAAAGTCCCAACCCTAGAAGATTTATATACCAGATCCCCTGCAGCTGTGGCCACCAATACGTTGGAGAAACCCTCAGACCTCTCCACACCAGACTCAAAGAACATCATACCTCTGTCAACACACTAGACCCGAAATCTGCAATTTCCGAACACATCATAAAGAACCAAGACCATACCATCATGTGGTAAGCTTCCTAAGTCCTGTTCACCAACAACAACTGGCGTCATAGGAAACTACAAGAGGCCATTGACATCAGGCGATACCAGCCAGCCATGAACCATGACCAGGGAACATCTGTCTTGTGCTTGGGACTCACTGATTCATAAATCTATCTGAAGCATTGTCTCTGAATCAAGGCTAAATAATCAAGTTGGTTTCCATCCAATTGGCTTCCTTTTGTCCGTTGCTTATTACTAATCTGTGCTTTTATTACAAATCAGTTCTAAGCTAACTCCTGTCTTCCAGTGCTTACTTAACTCCTGGCTTCCATTTGTCCTTCAATCACCTATCAGCACTAGTTACTGAAGTTGGCAATGAAGGCCTGTCCCTGGTGTGTGTTACTTGCTGTAGTTGGCAATGAAGGCCTGTCTCTGGTGTGTGTTACTTACAGTAGTTGGCAATGAAGGCCTGTCCCTGGTGTGTGTTACTTACTGTAGTTGGCAATGAAGGCCTGTCCCTGGTGTGTGTTACTTACAGTAGTTGGCAATGAAGGCCTGTCTCTGGTGTGTGTTACCTACTGTAGTTGACAATGAAGGCCTGTCCCTGGTGTGTGTTACTTACAGTAGTTGGCAATGAAGGCCTGTCTCTGGTGTGTGTTACTTACTGTAGTTGGCAATGAAGGCCTGTCCCTGGTGTGTGTTACTTACTGTAGTTGGCAATGAAGGCCTGTCTCTGGTGTGTGTTACTTACTGTAGTTGGCAATGAAGGCCTGTCCCTGGTGTGTGTTACTTACTGTAGTTGGCAATGAAGGCCTGTCTCTGGTGTGTGTTACTTACAGTAGTTGGCAATGAAGGCCTGTCCCTGGTGTGTGTTACTTACAGTAGTTGGCAATGAAGGCCTGTCCCTGGTGTGTGTTACTTACTGTAGTTGGCAATGAAGGCCTGTCCCTGGTGTGTGTTACTTACTGTAGTTGGCAATGAAGGCCTGTCTCTGGTGTGTGTTACTTACTGTAGTTGGCAATGAAGGTGTGTCCCTGGTGTGTGTTACTTACTGTAGTTGGCAATGAAGGCCTGTCCCTGGTGTGTGTTACTTGCTGTAGTTGGCAATGAAGGCCTGTCCCTGGTGTGTGTTACTTACAGTAGTTGGCAATGAAGGCCTGTCCCTGGTGTGTGTTACTTACAGTAGTTGGCAATGAAGGCCTGTCCCTGGTGTGTGTTACTTGCTGTAGTTGGCAATGAAGGCCTGTCCCTGGTGTGTGTTACTTACTGTAGTTGGCAATGAAGACCTGTCCTGGTGTGTGTTACTTACTGTAGTTGGCAATGAAGGCCTGTCTCTGGTGTGTGTTACTTACTGTAGTTGGCAATGAAGGCCTGTCTCTGGTGTGTGTTACTTACTGTAGTTGGCAATGATGACCTTTCCTGGTGTGTGTTACTTACTGTAGTTGGCAATGAAGGCCTGTCCCTTGGCTTGGCCAGGCTTGCTGTACTGCCCGTTCCAAGTCCATTGAACGTCTGGGCTGATAGCAAATGGTGTCTCAGACAAGTCAATCTTGAAGTTCCCATGTGGTGTGCAGTTGAGAGAACTGGAGAAGCTGTCCCCAGCACATCCATAGCTGTAAGAGTGAGTCATTCTTTAACAGAGGAATCATGACATCGGTTGCATCATGGCATGTCAGTCAAATGGAAGAGGAACATCCAAATGGTTAGTGGTATAAACAAAATTCAAAAGTTTGCCAAATAGCGCTTACCATATATGGTTTGGTCCAATCTGTTTGGTGAATGTATAGTCTGTGATGTCTACATTAAAGGTGTCAACATGCAGTCTGATCTTGGTGAACTCCGTCCGCCCCCATTGGCTGTATAACTGTGCTGGGGACATGCTCCCACAGCTGTCAGTTCCTGTACAGACATCAGTCACATCCTACACAAACATCGGTCACATCCTACACAAACATCGGTCACATCCTACAAAAACATTGGCCAGATCCTACACAAACATCAGTCACATCCTACACAAACATCAGTCACATCCTACACAAACATCAGTCACATCCTACACAAACATCGGCCAGATCCTACACAAACACCGGCCAGATCCTTCACAAACTTCTGTCACATCCTACACAAACATTGGTCACATCCTCCATAAACATCGGCCAGATCCTACACAAACTTCTGTCACATCCTACACAAACATTGCTCACATCCTCCATAAACATCGGCCAGATCCTACACAAACATCAATCACATCCTCCACTAACATCAGCCAGATCCTACACAAACATCGATCACATCCTACACAAACATCGGCCAGATACTACACAAACATCGGCCAGATCCTACACAAACATTGGCCAGATCCTACACAAACATTGGCCAGATCCTACACATATATCGGCCAGATCCTACACAAACATCGGCCAGATCCTACAAAAACATTGGCCAGATCCTACACAAACATCGGTCACATCCTACACAAACATTGGTCATATCCTTAACAAACAACAGTCACATCCTTCACAAACATCGGTCACATCCTACACAAACATCGATCACATCCTACACAAACATCGGTCACATCCTATACAAACAACAGTCATATCCTTCACAAACATCGGTCACATCCTACACAAACATCGATCACATCCTTCACAAACATCTATCACATCCTACACAAACATTTATCACATCCTACACAAACATCGGTCACATCCTACACAAACATTGGTCACATCCTAAACAAACAACAGTCACATCCTTCTCAAACATCAGTCACATCCTACACAAACATCGATCACATCCTACACAAACATCGATCACATCCTTCACAAACATCTATCACATCCTACACAAACATCATTCACATCCTACACAAACATCCGTCACATCCTTCACAAACATCAATCACATCCTACACAAACATCGATCACATCCTTCACAAACATCGATCACATCCTACACAAACATCATTCACATCCTACACAAACATCGGTCACATCCTACACAAACATCGATCACATCCTTCACAAACATCAATCACATCCTACACAAACATCGATCACATCCTACACAAACATCATTCACATCCTACACAAACATCGGTCACATCCTACACAAACATCATTCACATCCTACACAAACATCGGTCACATCCTACACAAACATCATTCACATCCTACACAAACATCGGTCACATCCTACACAAACATCGATCACATCCTTCACAAACATCGATCACATCCTACACAAACATCAATCACATCCTACACAAACATCATTCACATCCTACACAAACATCGGTCACATCCTACACAAACATCATTCACATCCTACACAAACATCAATCACATCCTACACAAACATCGGTCACATCCTACACAAACATCATTCACATCCTACACAAACATCGGTCACATCCTACACAAACATCATTCACATCCTACACAAACATCGGTCACATCCTACACAAACATCGATCACATCCTTCACAAACATCGATCACATCCTACACAAACATCGATCACATCCTACACAAACATCAATCACATCCTACACAAACATCATTCACATCCTACACAAACATCGATCACATCCTACACAAACATCAATCACATCCTACACAAACATCATTCACATCCTACACAAACATCGGTCACATCCTACACAAACATCATTCACATCCTACACAAACATCGGTCACATCCTACACAAACATCATTCACATCCTACACAAACATCGGTCACATCCTACACAAACATCGGTCACATCCTACACAAACATCGATCACATCCTTCACAAACATCAATCACATCCTACACAAACATCGATCACATCCTACACAAACATCATTCACATCCTACACAAACATCGGTCACATCCTACACAAACATCATTCACATCCTACACAAACATCGGTCACATCCTACACAAACATCGATCACATCCTTCACAAACATCGATCACATCCTACACAAACATAGGTCACATCCTACACAAACATCGGTCATATCCTACACAAACATCCGTCACATCCTACACAAACATCGGTCACATCCTACACAAACGTCATTCACATCCTACACAAGGATTGGTCACATCCTAAACAAACAACAGTCACATCCTACACAAACATTGGTCACATCCTACACAAAAATCAGTCTCATCCTACACAAACATCGGTCACATCCTGAACAAACAGTCACATCCTACACAAACAGTCACATCCTACACAAACAGTCACATCCTACACAAAGGTCAGTCACGGCTACACACAGCTACACACAAACATCGGTCACATCCTGCATAAACATTGGTCAGATCCGAGACAAAACATCATTTACATCCTACACAAACATCAGAATGTTTTGGACGTCATTTACAACTGGGCTTTTTCATTTCTTACAAATGACCACAGGTGAAACCCTGAAACACAAAAATGGAGCTGACCAATGTTTACACTGACAACATTTCTGACTGTGTGCTGCAAACCACTTACCTTTATGTTTAGAGTAGACTGCAAAGTTGTTGCTTCTCCCTGCCTTGAGAGTGAGGTATTCCTTAGGGGAGTTGGTGTTCATACCTGTACCAGACACACAGTGATACTTGTTGAAAGACAGTACAGCTGTAGACTGTCATACTGTTCACATACCTTACTGTATATTACTGGGGGAATCGGCCATATCCAGTGTCAGCCAATACCCTGATAGTATTAAGTAATACTTTTATTTAACAGTTACAGTACAAATACTTGTAACAAGAATAATTTCTCATAATGTTTCACTATCTTTTTCTTTTTGACTGAAATATCTTGGTGTCAGTTATATTCCTAGTTAAGCAGTCTTCAAAATGAGAGTTCACTGAAGCTGCAGAAACAATATGACATAGTTTCAGTATTTCGATCCCTGGGGACAACATACATGCCACAAGCCAGTTTTTATTATCAATTACATGGTTAAGAGTTCATCTGATCCAAAATTTCACAAATTTGGTATTTAGAAGAAAGTAGGACAACACAGGAAGGAAGCAACCCTTTAATTCTCATTAGAAAGCAAAAATTCCTTCAAGAAATCACTTATAAATCATGTCTTCTGAGGGTGGGCGTTATTACCTGTATATCAGTATATTGAGGTTCACTAGTTTCCACAATAATTTTATCACAATATCATTTTTTAACGCTCAGTATATCGGGTGATTTCAAAAAGAGATTTTTATCATGTGTTTAATGTGAAACACTTGCTAAATACACAGAGCGTGCATCCGTGCATTTTTATTAAATGAGTATTCAGCATTATGGCAAAAAAAGATTTTTCAAGTATTATATGCAGGAGAAAATGACATCGTATCCCTTCAGCCAATTTCATTTATCAACTTCAATTCATACACTGATATTTCAAATTGATTATGAATTCAAATTTTAGAATTATACAATATATTGTGATATGTATCGCAATACAGCCTTGTGCATCATAAATATTATGATACACTTTAAACCTCAAATACCCATCCTTAATGTGATCATTTTTTAAAATTTTGACCAATGAACTAACTTTTTGGTAAAAACTCTGGAAACAAAGTTATTAATAAAAAGAAGTCGAGCCTTGCCAATTATTGACACAACTACTTCTGGTGATAATAATTCTGCCTACAGTGAGATTGAGTGAATGACTGTCTCGGAAGATACCGAGAAGTATATGTATTGTATCACAGTTCTGAACGCCCAATTGTGAAGCTGTTATCACCGGTATCCCTTTGGGACTGTCACTATCCACACCTACACCACATACTATCTACATGGCCTTGACAGTGAACCTTGAGTTTGTGTGTCAGTAATGGTGGGTTCTGCATGTGTTCCGAGTGATGCTGCTTATATCCCGGCTTATTAGCAGTTCTGACATGTGATGAAGGTCAAGGACGTTTATGCCCTTACCGAAACTCTTGATCATCGTAAGCAATAATGGTAAGATTCTGTGAATAAAGTGATACTAATGCAGGTCATAATTTGCATATGAATAATGAAACTAAAAAAACAAAGCAAATACCAATAAACAACCCTGACATTTATCGTGAGTGAGTGAGTATGGTTTTACGCTACTTTTAGCAATATTCCAGCAATATCATGGCGGGGGACACCAGAAATGGGCTTCACACATTGTACCCATGTCAGGAATCGAACTTGGGTCTTCAGCGTGACAAGCGAATGCTTTAACCACTAGGCTACCCGACCGCTCCGAGAGGCTGAGAGATTTGGCTGTGAGAATGTTACTGGTCAAGTCAAAGTTTCAAAGAGTCATGATCAGAAAAAAAAACCATGTGTTTTTCCAGGTACTATTCTCTAGCTTCGCTTTGATATTTATACAATTAGATATTTATACAATTTCAGTTATTAATGTCTTCAAATGAAGCAATTTCATTGGAAATTCATACAAGTCAGAGGTGATGCCAACAGTATAATTTGTTCATAAGTAATGACCTTGACTTTCAAAGCAATCAATATGCCAGAATAATCATTTTGAAATATATTGGGTTGTTTAAGTTCACTTATCTCTAACAAGTACAATAATCATAAGGTAGACACTATTAGTTAATCACCTGATCACAAACACCCTATTTCTGATCACAAACACTCCATTTCTAACAAGTGTTGTTAAAACAGGTATTAATCTTGCAAAAGTAATACCTTACTCTGTTGGTAAGAAGGATCTTATGAACATCCTTTGAAAATTTGAAAACAGTGCATTATTATGATAGTTTCTTACAGGAAACTATTTCATCCATTTGTTGTTAAAATATGTCAAAAAGTCAAATATTATTCAAATTATACACAAGGTACTAATGGGACTGGTGCCTTCAGCATTAAAAAGGTCTCAGTCAGTGTACACTCTGGAATAACAGGGTCTGGATTAACAGGGCCTCAGTGTACACTGTACTGTCCCGATTAACAGGGTCTTAGTGTACACTGTACAGTCTGGATTAACAGGGTCTCAGTGTACACTGTACAGTCTGGATTAACAAGGTCTCAGTGTACACTGTACTGTACCGATTAACAGGATCTCAGTGTATACTGTACACTCTGAAATACCAGGGTCTCAGTGTACACTGTACAGCCTAGATTAACAGGGTCTCAGTGTACACTGTACTGTATTGATTAACAGAATCTCAGTGTATACTGTACACTCTGGAATAACAGGGTCTCAGTGTACACTGTACAGTCTAGATTAACAGGGTCTCAGTGTACACTGTACTGTATTGATTAACAGAATCTCAGTGTATACTGTACACTCTGGAATAACAGGGTCTCAGTGTACACTGTACTGTCCCGATTAACAGGGTCACAGTGTACACTGTACAGTCTGGATTAACAGGGTCTCAGTGTACACTGTACAGTCGAGATTAACAGGGTCTCAGTGTACACTGTACAGTCTGGATTAACAGGGTCTCAGTGTACACTGTACAGTCTGGATTAACAGGGTCTCAGTGTACACTGTACAGTCTAGATTAACAGGGTCTCAGTGTACACTGTACTGTACCGATTAACAGTACTCAGTGTATACTGTATAGTCTGGATTAACAGGGTCTCAGTGTACACTGTACAGTCTAGATTAACAGGGTCTCAGTGTACACTGTACTGTATCAATTAACAGAATCTCAGTGTATACTGTATAGTCTGGATTAACAGGGTCTCAGTGTACACTGTACAGTCTAGATTAACAGGATCTCAGTGTACACTGTACAGTCTGGATTAACAGTGTGTCAGTGTACACTGTACAGTCTGGATTAACAGGGTCTTAGTGTACACTCTGCAGTCTTGATTAACAGTGTGTACACTTCACAGTCTGGATTAACAAGGTCTCAGTGTACATTCTGTTGTCCTCTTCCAGAAAGAAGGCATGTTCCTTGTGTGTCCAGGTTTTACTTATTTTACATATTTGCTCAGGAACTATTGAGTGTTCATATAGTCTCATTACCTCTGAACATATATCATTTAAAGAAATTCATAAATCATTTAGTTTTTGTCCAAAAAATGCTAAAATTGTGTTGACATTTAAAAGATACTCTTTTCATGCGGTACAGTGAGTGAGTGAGTTTGGTTTTACGACCGTTTAAGCAATATTCCAGCAATATCACGGCGGGGGACACCAGAAATGGGCTTCACACATTGTACCCATGTCGGGATTCGAACCCGGGTCTTCAGCGTGACAAGCGAACGCTTTAACAACTAGGCTACCCGACCGCCCCTCATGCGGTACAGTATTTGTTGTCCACATACGAAGATGCAGATGCTGCTGATCAAACTGCTTGAAGTGATAGTCACAACCAACATACAAACAGATGTTTAAAATACATATGTTTAATTGAAAACATAAATTGTTCATTTTTGACTTCTGCAAATCTTGAGCAGGCTTCTCCATAGTTTAAATATAACTGACTGTTCAAACTAATAATAAAATAATAAAACATAAACAAAATACCAGAACAGTTGAAAACATGCGATAACTCACCTGTAAGGCATATAACTCACCTGCACAGTATATAACTCACCTGCACAGTATATAACTCACATAACTCACCTGCACAATACAGTGAAGCTCCAGTATTTTGTTGCAGATACAAGATATATTCCCCGTCAGATGCGTTTCCAGTCTGTTGCTTCACATCCACGCAGGAATGGAACACTCCATGAACATTCAAGACAAATAGTACAAAAATAAAACATTCTTCCAAACAGTTTCTCTTCATTATGATAACACAGCGTCTGTCAGTTATACTAGGGTTGAGAGTCGACCTTGGAATAAATATAACGAAGCAAGTTCTCCTATTCACAAATTCTTTCCTGAACCAATTGTCCCTCTGACATGATCTACTCCAGGCTACTCATTGTCACATCTGAGAACTCTAGTAGGACTGCTCACGACTTCCAGCGATGGTATCCTGTTGTGTAATGTCCCTTCTGCCACTTCAGGCTCTCAGTCTTTGAATCAACAAATTATAATTAGCAAAGATAACAATTCAAATTTGTCAGCTGGGAGAACGACTTGCAAACTTATTTATGATCTAAGTCCACATACAACGGACACACAACATCACACTGTGGTGTCTTTGATAAGCTATCACAGCTATCACTGTCTGATATCTGTCAGTAGGCATTGTGGCTGAAAATGACTACAATCATTATCTGCTCTGATATGACATACACAGGGCAATAAGCAGTGAAATAACTAATGATAACAATTCATTGTTAACAGATATATTATGTATACAGTTTATAGTAGGTATTTACAGATTACTGATTATTAACATGGTGTTAAAGATAGATTAAGGGAAAACAATCTACTGTCCCTTTAAAAAGTCTCACCGCTTGCTCCAATATACAAGTACTTGCAACTGTCTATAGACTTATGACTGGTCTCTTGGGTCACCGACTTTAAATAAAAGTTGGCCTTCATCTGCTGGTCAAGAGGCCATGCTACCAGTAAGGATGACCCTGAGAGGGGGTAGCTTGCTGGTCAAGCCAGTCATGCAGCAAACAACAGAACATAGGAGCAAATTTGGGGAGCGTGGTCAGGGAAGTGTGAAGCTTGGTTGTATAGTGAACTGGACCTAGAGTCTGTGATCAGGGTGTGAAGCTTGGTTGTATAGTGAACTGGACCCAGAGTCTGTGATCAGGGTGTGAAGCCTGGTTGTATAGTGAACTGGACCCAGAGTCTGTGATCAGGGTGTGAAGCCAGGTTGTATAGTGAACTGGACCCAGAGTCTGTGATCAGGTTGTGAAGCCTGGTTGTATAGTGAACTGGACCCAGAGTCTGTGATCAGGGTGTGAAGCCAGGTTGTATAGTGAACTGGACCCAGAGTCTGTGATCAGGGTGTGAAGCCTGGTTGTATAGTGAACTGGACCTAGAGTCTGTGATCAGGGTGTGAAGCCAGGTTGTATAGTGAACTGGACCCAGAGTCTGTGATCAGGGTGTGAAGCCTGGTTGTATAGTGAACTGGACCTAGAGTCTGTGATCAGGGTGTGAAGCCAGGTTGTATAGTGAACTGGACCCAGAGTCTGTGATCAGGGTGTGAAGCCTGCTTGTATAGTGAACCTGACCTAGAGTCTGTGATCAGGGTGTGAAGCCTGCTTGTATAGTGAACCTGACCTAGAGTCTGTGATCAGGGTGTGAAGCCTGCTTGTATAGTGAACTGGACCTAGAGTCTGTGATCAGGGTGTGAAGCCTGCTTGTATAGTGAACTGGACCTAGAGTCTGTGATCAGGGCATCTTCCCGAGGCAAGAGAGTTACCTGACTTTAAAAGTCTAGTTTCCACCCTTGCCGAACTAGGCTGGAATTACTGGACTCGATCGTAGCGCCACCAGTGGCTATTACCAGCTAAGTCCCTTCTAAGCCTCTCCTATTGACCAATCAGATTCCACCTCTCGTATCACTTGCGTTTGCTTCACACAAAGATCAAGATCTATATTGTGATAAAACGGGTCTTACATCGCGAAATGCATCAAATCACGCGAGCACCTTGATTAAAAACATGAATAGATTTGGAACATATCTGCTGACAACGAGTTGGCGGTGCACATGCTTTGCAAACCCTGCAATCGACCGAAATCTGCACGACAGCTTACGAACCGGATTTCGATTTCGGTGTGTGATTTTGATTGCACTATGCATAGACACCTTAGTCCAGCCAAAATGTAACTCCATAATACCAGCCTAGTTCGGCAAGGGTGGAACCTGGACTTTTATAGTCAGTTAACTCTCTTGCCTCGGGAAGATGTGATCAGGGAGACGTGAAGCCTGGTTGTACAATGAACTGGACCCAGAGTCCGTGATCAGGGAGACGTGAAGCTTGGTTGTACAGGAACTGGACCCAGAGTCTGTGATCAGGTTGTGAAGCTTGGTTGTACAATGAACTGGACCCAGAGTCTGTGATCAGGGTATGAAGCCTGGTTGTACAATGAACTGGACCCAGAGTCTGTGATCAGGGTGTGAAGCTTGGTTGTACAATGGACTGGACCCAGAGTCTGTTATCAGGGTATGAAGCTTGGTTGTAAAGGAACTGGACCCAGAGTCTGTGATCAGGGTGTGAAGCCAGGTTGTACAATGAACTGGACCCAGAGTCTGTGATCAGGGTGTGAAGCTTGGTTGTAAAGGAACTGGACCCAGAGTCTGTGATCAGGGAGACGTGAAGCTTGGTTGTACAATGAACTGGACCCAGAGTCTGTGATCAGGGTGTGAAGCTTGGTTGTAAAGGAACTGGACCCAGAGTCTGTGATCAGGGAGACGTGAAGCTTGGTTGTAAAATGAACTGGACCCAGAGCCTGTGATCAGGGAGGTGTGAAGTTTTTCATTTTGGAGGAAACCTGGGAACACTATCTGAGACAACATATCTTTTTTACTTCACAACAATATTTTTCTGGACATCCAGAATGACAAATGAACAATTTCATTTATTTATTTTTTTAAACCTGAGGCACGATCCATTTTTTTCAGGTACAATTCTATTAAAAAAAATATATATATATGTATTGCGAAAAACAAAACATCAAATCCGACAACTAACTAAACAAATCTCACATTCCCTTACATCCTGTATGAGAATGGCAGACAAGAAGCAAACAATAGTGTTTTCAATTCAACTCCTGTAACCTCTTGAGTGAGTGAGGATGGTTTTACTCCGTTTTTAGCAATATTCCAGCAATATCACGGCAGGGGACACAGAAAAGGGCTTCACACATTATACCCATGTCGGGAATCAAACCCGGGTCTTTGGCATGACAAGCGAACACTTTAACCACTAGGCTACCTGACCGCCCTTGTAACCTCTTGAATAAATTCAAGCGACATCATTGGTGGAACAAGCATGTGATGTTCTTTCTTCACTGGTCCAGTGGTTGTTGACAAGATTTTACAACCGACAACGCACAACTGACAAGAGTCGGGGAATCAAACACAGACCGATGGCATGATGAGCCAAGGATAATACAAGGCAACCCCATAAGGCAAAAAAGGTGAGGTGGTTTAACGCCGCACTCAGCAATATTCCAACTATATGACGGCGGTCTGTAAATAGTCCAGTCTGGACCAGACAATCCAGTGATTGATATCATGAGCATCGATCCACGCAATTGGGATAGATGATATGCATCAACCAAGTCAGCGAGCCTGACCACCCGATCCTGTTAGTCGTCTTTTACGACAAGCATAGTCACCTTTTACGGCAAGCATGGATTGCTGAAGACCTATTCTACCCCCGATCTTCACGGGTCGAGGTGAAAAGGGGTTAACATTGCATACATGGTTATAGCACTTATATTAAAACAAGCAAGCACTCGTCTGTGTTCTTGTACGGGTCCTGACTAATGCCGATGATTACTGCTAGCCCAGTGAGATGTCATGACACAGCTGCTCTATCCACTTGACCATGGAGATCTCCACTGTCCCATGTAGCCATATGGGGAATCAAGTACAGGCCACTGAGCCAAGGGTATCACCATGAGGCTCTCCTACCCATCCAGAGTAAACGAAGTGGGTGATCTTGATTGTACACTGCTTCTAGCCATAATCCAGCAATATCTCAGCAGGGGACAGCAAGAATAGGCTTAGGCTTTCTACATTGTGCCAAGAGGAACAGACCTTTGAAGATTCCGGGGTAGAATAGGTCTTCAGCAACCCATGCTTGCCGTAAAAGGTGACTATGCTTGTCGTAAAAGGCGACAAACGGGATCGGGTGGTCAGGCTCGCTGACTTGGTTGATGCATGTCATCAATCCCAATTGCATGGATTGATGCTCATGATATTAATCACTGGATTGTCTGGTCCAGACTCGATTATTTACAGACCGCTGTCATATAGCTGGAATATTGCTGAGTGCGGCGTTAAACAACAAACCACCCACCCACCCAGAGGAACAAAACCTGTGTCTTTGGCACCAAAACCACGAGGTTACCCTTCTTGGCCTTGGAGAGAAAGGAAGTAAATGAATTTACTTTCACACTGCCTACAGCAATACTCAGGGCATATATATCACAGCAGCGGACATTGTTATTGACTGATATTGAGGGATAGTAACTGATTGGCTGCTTACTAACAAGGTGGCACAGGACATCATGTTTCCCACTTAGGTGAACGCTATGGTAATTCATTTGGTAAACAATGCATCAACTGAAAGAAGAGTCATCAGATGACAAATCCCCCCGGCTCTCACAAATTCGAAAGAACAAAACATCTGACTGTTGCTTAAGTCCAACTTGAGAGAATGTCTATCTGATCTGTGTCTGTATGCAAGAGAAGTTATTGAGCTATCAAAACAGTACCACGGATTGGGATTTGGAACTTTGTATTTCTTTTGACAATAAAGATACCACTATGCAACAATACTCAACTGTTATGAATAAAGTATCAAATGTTACAAATAAGGTCATTATATGAATATGGATAATGACATTAAGAATTCAAAAAAAATAAAAATGATCAACCTTGATATATATATATATACAGTAAACTACGTTTATCACGAACACGCATATAATTAACCGACAGATATAACAAACTTTGTTTGAGTCCCGTCAATTTGCTGTATATATGCTGTACATTTGCTTAAAACGAACTACAGTTATAACGAACTAATATTAGTGGTCCCTTGAGTTTGTTATAACCGTAGTTTACTGTAGGTAGCAAACAAAAGACACCATATGAAACAAAGAACATGTTCTAAAGAAAGTCAGTGCACACAAAAGGACACCAGATGGCTCTGATATCTGAATAACATTCAGAGTACGATTGGTTTATTCTGCTGTGTATGACACAAGCATTCAATGCCCCACTATGACCCTAATAACTAACATTTAATACTTTAATCGTAACATTTGAGTATTATTGCATACTGCTGACCTTTATTTTTTTACTGAATGGTAGCCATGGAAACCAACAAGCACAGATATCTTGATCAGGTTGTAGCTGGGTTTCAACCAGAGGTGAGGTGAGGTGAGGTGAAATTGGGTTGAACGTCGCGTCCAAGATTATTGCACTTATATAGCAACGTGCATGTACGTGTGTGTCTGTGGCTGCTTGTACTAGTCCGGACTGATGCCGATTTATAGTGCTAGCTCACTGAGATACCATGCCACAGTTTAACATGAATACCTCACTCAGACACAGTATACTGACTCTGAGCTGACCAGTCCTTGTTTTAGCCTCTTTATGCCGAGCGCCAGACAGGGTAACAACAAGTACCATCTTTTAACGTCTTTTGGTATGACGCAGCCGGGGATCGAACTCCGGACCTTCCGCTCTCCGGGCGGACGCTCTACCACTAGACCACGGAGGCGGAAAACCAGAAAGAACAAAGTAAGTCATTGATGCTGTACAAGATTTCTCATGTTTTATTCATAAATAAAACTATAAAGACAGTGGAGATGTCTTGATTTATGTCAAATAAAGGCTCTTCTTCATTCTGAATCTGAAATTAAGTATTGCATACGTCAAGCTCACACATACACACATGAACATAACTATTTCAGTGTTGTCAGCACATACACAGTACCTGTAATCAACCTATAACAGCCATTGCCATGGCACTGGTCTACCTATTCATAACACTACCTGGCACCTCATAATTATCTTATTGTTTAAAGCTTGGACAGCTAATATAAATGTTAATTTCTTTTTTCAATTCACTAAAATATTAACATATTATTATTAAGTTCTTGACTTCTTATTTTGGCTGCAGATTTCTACTGGCATTGAAATATCTAAAGCTCCTGTATTTTGTCTATTTCTTGCAACTGCTACTTTCAGTATTCTTGAATGTGGAAAAGAAGAGTCACACGGAGCCACATAGCATTCGCTTCAGACAAAGCTGACGCAAAGCACCAATTACCAGTAGTGTCTAACGTCAGGCGTGATATCTATTTTTGGCTTGGTTTACAGATCTGCTGTTCTAAAAAATAGAAAATTCAGAAAGAAAATATCAGAATGACAAGGTTGTTTAATATTGTTGATGCTAAAGAAGGCTCTGAAAATAAATATAATCCAAGGGATTTTTATATGACATTTCTTTTCCAATGATAAATGTTCATTGTTTTTTTCATCACCAACCGATCTGTATTGAACCTTAAGATGAATAAAAAATCCTGTACAACGTATTCTATTTTTATTATTATTTTGTCCTACCAATCAAATTTTCACAACCAAGTCCATAAACCAAACAATCAAAAGAAGTCTGGCCTTAATAACCACAATAGGAGTCTTTAGACTGAAAGTATAGGTTGTGTAATAAAAATACACAAAACACTTGTACCAATAACAGTGGAAGACTATTCAGTTGTTTCTTAAAAAAGGACCGATGATGAGATACACTATGATTCAATTCAGAAACAGCTGTGGAACATAAATGGACCTTGTCAATGTGGTGTTGGTGATGCGGGTAGTGTCTGCAACTCAGCAGTGAGTGAGTGAGTGAGTGAGTTGGGTTTAACGCCGCTTTTAACAGTATTCCAGTTATATCGCGGCGTGTCAGCTTAATGTGGGAGGAAAGCCCGAAGGGATGTAGGTCTCAGACGTTTACCACTTCGGTGAAACCCACGAGCACGGGTATGGTGCTGACAAACCTAGAAACATAATCGGGGCGAACTGGGATTCGAACCCACAATCATAGATTTCTGGCGTGGCCAAGGGACGCAACTCTGCACAGCAAATCGCGGCGCCTTAGACGACTGGGCCACCCGTGCCCCCGCAATTCAGCAGAGTAAACTAAGAGCCTTAAGGGCCAGTACATTTAAAAAACTCCGCCCAGTGGAAAAACTGTAGGCCCAAATATTTTAGCTGATGCAGGGAGACATACTCTTGGAATAAAAATTGCAAAACACAACCAGTCAACAAGAAGCTTTCCTGCCTCATGGTGGTTATAGATGAACCCTACATTTATGAGGAAATTATCAGCTTGTAAAACACGACTACATGTCATTTGAAAGGTATAATCCTACTATTTAAATATATATGAAGGTATTGATTATCACATTACTTGAATAATTACGTAAATAAACTGCAAGCAATAAGGGCCTCCTGAAACTTACAACTATCAGCCCGAGGCAAATCTGTTGGCCTACGGACCGATGTCTATTTTGACCACTGGATGTGGGCCTTCTGACAAGTAAGACAATTTTCATGGTAATAATTTGTTTATTAGCCTAAACCTAACCCTAACAATTTATACAATTTATACAATCATGTACAATTCTGATGGTGACTGTATAGATATATTTTGAAAATGGATGTATCACGTGTATCATTACACCTCTTCTGCAGAACAACACAAATGTGTCCATGACAAACAGTTTATTTCTTCTTGCCCTTCTTCTTCCCACCCCCGATTGTCTGGTCTGGGTCCAAACCCTGAGCCACGGCAAGCTGACGTTTCAGATCCAGGAGCTGGGCAACAGCGGCATCAATGGCCGCTTTGTCTCCCTTCTTTGTCTTTAGCTCTCGTACAACGGTGCCCTGCAATATGACAAAGAAACATAAACAGTCTTGTCCAAACATATATAGCAGGGTCCAATTCAACAAAGTGATCTCAGCATTATGACTATTGTAACTTCCATACACTAAGGTCAGCTAGCTTTGAGGAATTGGGCCTGAGTATGACTGAGTAAGCGTTTAACCTTTCATACCCTTTCATGTGGGTGCTGTTACTGTGGTGTTGCTGCTGTGGGTGTTGCTGTTGTGGGTGCTGTTACAGTGGTGTTGCTGCTGTGGGTGTTGCTGTTGTGGGTGCTGTTACTGTGGCTGTTGCTGCTGTGGGTGTTGCTGTTGTGTGTTGTTGCTGTGGGTGTTGTTACTGTGGCTGTTGCTGCTGTGGGTGTTGCTGTTGTGTGTTGTTGCTGTGGGTGTTGCTGTTGTGGGTGCTGTTACTGTGGCTGTTGCTGCTGTGGGTGTTGCTGTTGTGTGTTGTTGCTGTGGGTGTTGCTGTTGTGGGTGTTGTTACTGTGGGTGTTGCTGCTGTGGGTGTTGCTGTTGTGGGTGTTGATATGGTGGGTGTTGCTGTTGTGGGTGTTGCTGCTGTGGGTGTTGATACTGTGGGTGTTGCTGTTGTGGGTGTTGTTACTGTGGGTGTTGTTGCTGTGGGTGTTGATACTGTGGGTGTTGCTGCTGTGGGTGTTGATATGGTGGGTGTTGCTGTTGTGGGTGTTGCTGCTGTGGGTGTTGATACTGTGGGTGTTGCTGCTGTGGGTGTTATTACTGAGGGTGTTGCTGTTGTGGGTGTTGTTACTGTGGGTGTTGTTGCTGTGGGTGTTGATACTGTGGGTGTTGCTGCTGTGGGTGTTGATATGGTGGGTGTTGCTGTTGTGGGTGTTGCTGCTGTGGGTGTTGATACTGTGGGTGTTGCTGCTGTGGGTGTTATTACTGAGGGTGTTGCTGTTGTGGGTGTTGTTACTGTGGGTGTTGTTGCTGTGGGTGTTGATACTGTGCGTGTTGCTGCTGTAGTGTTGCTGCTGTTGGTGTTGCTGTTGAGGGCGTTGTTACTGTGGATATTGCTGCTGAGGGTGTTACTGTGGATGTTGTTGCTGTGGGATGCTGCTGTTGAGGGCGTTGTTACTTAGGATGTTGTTGCTGTGGGTGTTGTTACTGTAGGTGTTGTTACTGCGGGTATTGCTGCTGAACTGCTGTGACTGACCTGTGCAGAGACCTGTTCAGTGAGTCTGTCAATCTCTCCCTGGTCCCCAGAGGGTGTGGCTGGAGTGGGTGTGGCTGGAGTGGGTGTGACTGCTGGGGCTGGTGTCGACTTTGCATCACCCTTCCCCTGCTACAACACAGAACAAGTCATCTGCAGCAGTTGATGCCAATAATGGACATCAACATCTCTTTGTGGTGTTCCTTATTATCCTTCATTCAAACACAGATTTGACCGCCTCCGTGGTCTTGTGGTAGAGCGTCAGCCCGGAGAGCGGAAGGTCCGGGGTTTGATCCCCGGCCGCGTCATACCAAAAGACGTTAAAAGATGGTACTTGTTGTTACCCTGTCTGGCGCTCGGCATTAAGGGGCTAAAACAAGGACTGGTCAGCTCGGAGTCAGTATACTGTGTCTGAGTGAGGTATTCATGTTAAACTGCGGCATGGTATCTCAGTGAGCTAGCACTATAAATCGGCATCAGTCCGGACTAGTACAAGCAGCCACACACACACGTACATGCACGTCGCTATATAAGTGCAACCCAATTTCACCTCACCTCACCTCAAACACAGATTTGGATCCAGTCTATATTTGTCATCAAGTTTCTGATCTATCTTCATCAATATAACAAAACATGTCAATATAACAATATTGTCTCTCATTTATTTTGTCTTGGTCTGAGTCACCAAGTGAGACATTACTTGTTACAACAAAGCAACAAAGCAACAGAATCACTGTGGCTTGTAATTACCCAAGTCTGGGTCAGTCTTATCAGTAACTAGTGACATGACCAACTCTCCACAAGTAAAGGTAGAAACACATGAACCAGCTAGTCACACATAGTAACCACACAAAGTACATTACAGTCTTCCTAGGACAAGCATGGGTTACCATGCATTGTGACAGAACCTTGACCGATACAACGGCAGATCTAACCTTGCCCTATACAACCGCAGGTCTAACCTTGCCCAATACAACGGCAGATCTAACCTTGCCCAAAACAATGGCAGGTCTAACCTTGACCGATACAACAGCAGATCTAACCTTTCCCTATACAACTGCAGGTCTAACCTTACCCTATACAACTGCAGGTCTAACCTTGCCCTATACAACTTCAGGGCTAACCTTGACCGATACAATGGCAGATCTAACCTTGCCCTATACAACTGCAGGTCTAACCTTGCCCTATACAACTGCAGGTCTAACCTTGCCCAATACAACTGCAGGTCTAAACTTGCCCAATACAACTACAGATCTAACCTTGCCCTATATAACTGCAGGTCTAACCTTGCCCTATACAGCTGCAGGTCAAACCTTGCCCTATACAGCTGCAGGTCTAACCTTACAACATACAACTGCAGGTCTAACCTTGCAACATACAACTGCAGATCTAACCTTGCCCAATACAACTGCAGATCTAACCTTGCCCAATACAGCTGCAGGTCTAACCTTGCCCTATACAACTGCAGGTCTAACCTTGCCCTATACAACTGCAGGTCTAACCTTGCCCAAAACAACAGCAGGTCTAACCTTGACCGATACAACAGCGGTTCTAACCTTGCCCTATACACCTGCAGGGCTAACCTTGCCCTATACAACTGCAGGTCTAACCTTGCCCTATACAACTGCAGGTCTAACCTTGCCCTATACAACTGCAGGTCTAACCTTGCCCCATACAACTGCAGGTCTAACCTTGCCCTATACAACTGCAGGACTAACCTTGCTGTATACAACGGCAGGTCTAACCTTGCCCTATACAACTGCGGGTCTAACCTTGCCCTATACAGCTGCAGGTCTAACCTTGCCCTATACAACTGCAGGACTAACCTTGCTGTAAACAACAACAGATCTAACCTTCCCCTCTACAACTGCAGATCTAACCTTGCCCTATACAACTGCAGGTCTAACCTTGCCAAATACAATGGCAGGTCTAACTTTGACCGAAACAATGGCAGGTCTAACCTTTCCATATACAACTGCAGGTCTAACCTTACCCTATACAACTGCAGGTCTTACCTTGCCAAATACAACAGCAGGTCTAACCTTGCCAAATACAATGGCAGGTCTAACTTTGACCGAAACAATGGCAGGTCTAACCTTTCCATATACAACTGCAGGTCTAACCTTACCCTATACAACTGCAGGTCTTACCTTGCCAAATACAACAGCAGGTCTAACCTTGCCAAATACAACAGCAGGTCTAACCTTGCCTTATACAATGGCAGGTCTAACCTTGCAACATACAAGGGCATGTCTAACCTTGCCCCATACAACTGCAGGTCTAAACTTGTCCTATACAACTGCAGGTCTAACCTTGCCCCATAAAACTGCAGGTCTTACCTTGCCCTATACAACTTCAGGTCTAACCTTGACCTATACACCTGCAGATCCAACCTTGTCCTATACACCTTAAGATCTAACCTTGTCGTATACAACTGCAGGTCTAACCTTGCCCTATACAACTGCAGGACTAACCTTGCTGTATACAACTGCAGGACTAACCTTGCTGTATACAACTGCGGGTCTAACCTTGCCCTATACAGCTGCAGGTCAAACCTTGACCTATACACCTGAAGATCTAACCTTGTCGTATACACCTGCAGATCTAACCTTGTCCTATACACCTGCAGATCTAACCTTGCCCTATACAATGGCAGGTCCAACCTTGCCCCATACAACTGCAGGTCTAACCTTGCCCCATACAACTGCAGGTCTAACCTTGCCCTATACACCTGCAGATCCAACCTTGTCCTATACACCTGCAGATCTAACCTTGCCCTATTCAATGGCAGGTCTAACCTTGCCCTTTTTCTTGCCAGCTGCAGGAGGTTCCCCTCCCTGAGCCTTGGTCAGCTGCTTCTTCAGGTCCAGGAGTTTGTTTACAGCAGCTTCTATCAGGGCCTTCTCCGCCTTCTGGCCCTTCAGCTCCCTCACCTCATTACCCTAAAACACAAACGTCACTGTCAGAGTTGACGAAACAGAGGCTGGTCACTCTCATAGTGGAGGAATCACAGGTCGGTCACTCTCATAGTGCATGAATCACAGGTCGGTCACTCTCATAGTGGATGAATCACAGGCTGGTCACTCTTATAGTGGAGGAATCAAAGGTCGGTCACTCTCATAATGGATGAATCACAGGTCGGTCACTCTCATAGTAGATGAATCACAGACTGGTCACTCTTATAGTGGAGGAATCACAGGTCGGTCACTCTCATAGTGGATGAATCACAGGTCGGTCACTCTCGTAGTGGAGGAATCACAGGCTGGTCACTCTCATAATGGAGGAATCACAGGCTGGTCACTCTCATAGTGGATGAATCACAGGCTGGTCACTCTTATAGTGGATGAATCACAGGTCGGTCACTCTCATAGTGGATGAATCACAGGTCAGTCACTCTCGTAGTGGAGGAATCACAGGCTGGTCACTCTCATAGTGGATGAATCACAGGTCGGTCACTCTCATAGTGGATGAATCACAGGCTGGTCACTCTCATAGTGGATGAATCACAGGTCGGTCACTCTCATAGTGGATGAATCACAGGCTGGTCACTCTCAAAGTGGATGAATCACAGGTCGGTCACTCTCATAGTGGATGAATCACAGATCGGTCACTCTCATAGTGGATGAATCACAGGCTGGTCACTCTCATAGTGGAGGAATCACAGGCTGGTCACTCTCATAATTGAGGAATCACAGGTCGGTCACTCACAAAATAGATGAATGCTGTTAAACATCACTGTAGATTTGTGGACCAAAAGTTATGTTTCATCAAGCTAATCTGAATTATTAAAAACAACACTACCTCTTTCATAGAACCGATCCATTAATAGGGTAGGTGAACAAAAAACGAACAAAATTTACTCAAATTCAAAATACTTTCTGTAAGCATTGTAAATAATGCACCTGTTTCCATGTAAGAATTGTCAGAAATGTACCTGTTTTGCCACCTCCTGTGTCAGTCTCTCAATCTCCTCAAGGCTGGCTGCTGATGCAGGCTTGGGCTATAAACAGAAGGCACAGACCTTATTGACTATAATAAAAGGTGTCATGTATTCATGTTCTCTCAACTTCTAAATGGCTATCAAAAACTTCATGTCATCAGTGATCAAATACACTTAGGAAGTAACTGTACCTGTCCCGAGGCAAGAGAGTTAACTGACTATAAAAGTCCAGTTTCCACCCTTGCCGAACTAGGCTGGTATTATGGAGTTACATTTTGGCTTGACTAACGAGTTTATGCATAGTCCAATCAAAATCGCGCACCAAAATCAAAATCCTGTACGTAAACTGTTGTGCAGATTTCGATCGATTGGAGGATTTGCAAAACATGTGCACCGCCAACTTGTCAGCAGATATTTTCCAAATCTTTTCATGTTTTTAATCAAGGTGATCATGTGATTTGATGCATTTCGCGATGTAAGACCCGTTTTATCACACTAAAGATCCTGATTATAGATCAGATCGTCCTGACTGGGCGCCACCATTCTGTGTGAAGCAAACGCAAGTGATACGAGAGGTGGAATCTGATTGGTCCATAGGAGAGGCTTAGAAGGGACATAACTGGTAAAAGCCACTGGTGGTGCTACGATCAAGCCCAGTAATTCCAGCTTAGTTCGGCAAGGGCGGAAACTGGTCAGTTAACTCTCTTGCCTCGGGAAGATGAGGCAAACCAAATCAGCCAGAATGTGAGCAGTGATCTTAAGGGTACTATCAGTGGTTTCTACGCCTACTAAAAGGTCTTATCACCATAACTCAAGTGCTGACATGTACAGGTTTTTTACCCTTTTTATACTACGGGTTTATGACGATTAAAGAAATAAATACAAACATCTTTTCGAAGTCGTTATAAGGGACATCAGTCAGAGTCTCACCTGAGCGCCTGCAAATCTCTGCTTCAGCTCCTCGATCTTGGAAGCTTCTATCTTCTGGAACAGTGGGCTTGGCTGGAATGGAAGGAGATCCATGTTTAATCAACAAGAACCATGTTAAATACAATTTATTTTGAAAATTACAATTACAATTTGAACAAAACCTTTGAAGTAGACACCAACTCTTCTATATGACTGACTTGTCACCGGATCAGATATGGTGATAGGGTCAAGTACTGGTTCATACTTTTCACCAACAAGCCACTACCAGATGCAGGGGAAGACTGGATGAGACCATTCCATCAGAGACAACAAATCATTGAAACAATAAACACTCTTACTTGACACCAAATCTGGAACTGTGTCTCAAAATTCACAGGCCTCAAATTTGAAAATTGGTCACAAAAAGAGCTGTAGCAGTACAAATGCGACAAGTTCTACATTCTAAAACTGTTGTTGAACTCTAACACAAAAGATGCTGGACTTTCCTAATTTGTGTTTGAGGCCTCTGGGTCTCATCACACTTCTCCACACAGAGTTGTTACCTTGCCAATCTTGTGTCCAGATTTGAGCTGACAGGTGAAGTTACTGACGATGATGTTGCAGTCTGCAGGGGCGTTGAGCTGCTCCTGTATGATGCCGCTGGTGACGGGCAGGTAGGGCTGGAGTAACACGGACAGCTGGCACGCGATGTTGGCAGACAGACTCACAACACATCCAGATCTGGCCCTGTGGACCACACGACAATAACCACATATATGAGATTACTACGCGATAAATTGCAAAGGACAATGAAGAGCAAGGGTTGGTTTATTTCATGACAAAACATTGTTCTATCATGACGTCATTTCGGAAGACTCGCAACTTGATGACACTGTATATTGGAATGTCTAGTGAGTTGTTCCCCATAGATGTAGCTTGGCAATGCAGATAAACGCGATGGCCGAACGATCACAGGAGAAAGTCGGAGAGATATGAAAATCGTTACTGAGAGAAAAACTCGGGTAATCGATGTGAGGATTGTGAGAATATGCAGGAAATACCCACCTGTGCATAAAATAGACTTGTCCGACAATGCCGCGGTCGGATTCTATTGAGGGAGTCATCATTATTGAAATACGGGTAAATATCTTCAATGCTTGTACATTTTATCCTCATACGTAAAGAGTGAGTGAATGAGTTTGGTTTTACGCCGCTTTTAGCAAAATATTCCAGCAATATCACAGCAGGGGACACCAGAAATGGGCTTCACACATTGTACCCATGTCGGGATTCGAACCTGGGTCTTCGGCGTGACGAGCGAACGCTTTAACCACTAGGCTACCCGACCGCCCCTCATACGTAAAGAAGCTGTAAATAATGGTGATATCTCATATAAGAAATAAATGACTTGTGGTCATTATTTATCATACAACAATGCAGGGAGAAAACAACATTCTATTTCATGACAAACTACGACCACAAGTCATTTATTGTCCCCTTCTTCATTGTCTGGCACAACCACATATGACCAACACCACCTCACCCTCACCCTCAGCCATAAAAGGCACTCAAGAATATAATGGAATATGATTATATTCATATTACCTGTTAGAGTGAGTGAGTGAGTGAGTAATGTTTTATGCCGCTTTTAGCAATATTCCAGCAATATCACAGCGGGGGACACCAGAAATGGGCTTCACACATTGTACCCATGTCTTCGACGTGACAAGCGAATGCTTTAACCACTAAGCTACCCAACCGCCCCTTACCTATGAGAACATCAGGATCATAAATAATAAACATAAATAATCTATGTGTCATATATATAGGTCATGAGATGCATTACTGTTGTTCATTGCTGATCATGATGACATTGGGTCAGTCACTGGCTCACCTCAGCCCCTTGTGTTGTAAATAGAACAAGCGCATAGTTGACAAAGTCATCTATATCCCCCGCCCATTTTAACACGTTATGTTCCCAAACCAGGTAACTGACCCAACATTTCTCTTAGCCCATCTCAAAATAGCTGCAATGGAAATTCTAAAATAAACATTTCTAAAACTCCTTAATATCAAATGGCACTAGTTCAGTATGCGCTTTATATATAGACATGCAATGTTTGGCAAGGAAATATTTAACAGTTTATTTGTTATACTACTTAAGTAAACCAATCCTATATTAAAACTTAAATCCAACTTGTTGTCATGGAAACATAAACAATAAAAATTTCTAAAAGTGCTATATATCAAAAGGCACCAGTGACCAGTTCAGTATGTACCTGGTAGACATGCAAAGTTTTGTAAGAAAGTATTTAACGGTTTTTGAGTTACACTCTGGAAACGAACACCACCCCTGTAGAACTGAAGTCCAACTTATTGCCATGGCAACGTGAAAAATAAGAATTTAAAAAATTCCTAAATAGCAAGAGGCACCAGTCCAGTATGTGTCTGTTAAACATGCACAGTTTTTGTTGGAAAGTATTGAATGGTTTTTGAGTTACGCTCCGGAAACGAACAGCACCCTTATAGAACCTAAGTCCAACTTATTGCCATGGCAACGTGAAAAATAAAAATTTTAAAAATTCCTAAATAGCAAAAGGCACTAGTTCAGTATGTGCCTAGTAGACATGCAAAGTTTTGTAAGAAAGGATTGAACAGTTTTTGAGTTATGCTCCGGAAACGAACACCACCCTTATAGAACCTAAGTCCAACTTGTTGCCATGGAAACGTAAAAAATAAAAATTTATAAAATTCCTAAATAGCAAAATGCACCAGTTCAGCATGAGTCTGATAGACATGCAGAGTTTCGTAGAGAAATATTTAACGGTTTCTGAGTTATGCTCCGGAAACGATTTCGGGATGCACGCACGCACACGGACGGAACCCATTTCTATATCCCCCGCCAACTTCGTTGAGGCGGGGGATAATAACTCTGGTTACGTACCTTTCCTGTGGAGTCCCTTTGGCTAGCACCCATGGTTTGTTTGCCTGCATGTACTGGTTCCCCAGGCGTGAGATACTCAGAATATTGCGAATAGAGTCTCGTATCCTGCAGCAAAATTACAAAGAAAACAAAATTTCATGTTCGGCAATCGATTGCAAAGTGTAAAAGACACAGTTCATCACATCACCTGAGCAACATCTACAAACTCACATGTGGCAGTTTACAACACCAACGATGCAAACATATGTGACACCTCACCCTTTGTGTGTCCGACCCTGAGTTCCAAAACCTGTGTTACCCAAATCCAGTATTACCCAACCCTGTGTTCAAAATGCTATTTTACCCACTCTGTCTTCCTTGTGTTGCCTTACCCACTGCTATCACTCTGTGTTACCCCTGTCAGTGTTACCCCACCCTATAACCCCACCCTATGCTCCAACACCGTTAACCCCTCCTCTGCACCCTGTCCCACCTGTCCTGTCACCCACCTGACACTCTCCATGTTGTCAACGTATGTGGCCAGCTCCCTGTTGACGAGAGCAATCAACTTCTTGTCTTCCAGAGAGAGATTCATGTCCTGGATGGTCCCCTCAAAGCAATTGGACACAAACATCAGCGCCCTGAAAACATCACACAATTATCATAAGTCTGCCGACATTCAGAAGCAGGGGTGGTCACATGTATTCCTCCACATCAACTCCAGGAGTTATCAGCAGTCAATACAAACCTGTACAACCAAATGTACATTCTTGGAGTTACTGTCATTGACAGTGGTTTCATTATCTCACACGCATGGTGTCAAAAATGTGTGGCAGCAGCAGTCAATTTCAGAGAAAACCTAAAAACATCTCCATTTATATTGAGCTCCCCAAATAAGTATCACGATAAATATCACAACCCAAGAATCACAATTTTTAACAATAGATAGTTAGTCTTATCGCGGCACCTCGGCTATCTTTGCTGAAGCAGCAGAAAAACTTGATAACATATTTCTCCCCATAAGACAAGTTATTGTTTGTTTGTTGTTTAGCGCCGCACTCAGCAATATTCTGTCTATATGACGGCGGTCTGTAAATAATCGAGTCTGGACCAGACAATCCAGTGATTGACATCCTGGACATCAATCTACACATTTGGGATACAATGACATGCATCAATCAAGTCAGCGAGCCTGACCACCCGATCCCGTTAGTCGCCTCTTACGACAAGCATAGTCCTTTTACAAGCAATGGGTTGATGAAGAACTATTTTACCCCTTATCTTCACGGGTCCATTCATCCTCATAACATACATGGGTAGCTTGAAGATAAATTCTAACCCAGATCAAAGACAGGTTACAGTGAAATGTTTATAATACCAACTTATTAAACTGGCACAACTGACACATTCTCTACCGTATTATTACCGGCATATCTATGTGTGTACATCTTGACTTACTTCAATGTACAAATTGATTCTATCCCTACAGATCATCAGCACCACCTTATTGCCTTTATGTCCAAACACCCTTAATAACAGAACTCTGTAGTCCATACCTGTTGATGAAGTTGCCGATGTTGTTGAGGAGTTCGCTGTTGTTTTTCAAGAGGAAGTCATCCCAGCTGAAGGCAGAATCCTGGGACTCTGGTCTGACATAGAGGAGGTAGAATCGGTATACGTCCGGCGCGATGCCGGTGTCCCGAGCCTGGTCCCCGAACACACCGACACCTCGGCTCTTGGAGAACTTGCCATCCTCGTAGTTGAGGTACTCTAGAGGAAAGTAGATCATGAAATCACACTGAGCGATAATCAGTTTCAAAATGTCAAATCCCAACTGTCAACTCTATAATTACATCATATCAAATGAACGTGATTGTTTATAATGCAAAACGAAAGAAAAACATGGAGTTTCACTTGAAGATGTCACCAATTCCTCAAACAAGCTACATAGTCCGCTGTGTGGTGAGTACCAGCACCAACATGACCAGTAACATGAGTGAGTGAGTGAGTGAGTAGTGGGTGAGTGAGTGAGTAGTGAGTGAGTGAGTGAGTGAGTGAGTGAGTGAGTGAGTGAGTGAGTGAGTGAGTGAGTGAGTGAGCGAGCAAGCGAGCGAAGAGTACTTCAGTTATATCATGGCGTGTCTCAGCTTGGTGTTGGAGGAAAGCCCAAAGTGATGCAGGTCTCGAGACATTTACAACTTTGCCAAAACCCACATCCACGGGTATGGTGCTGACAAACCTAGAAACATAATCGTGGCGGACCATGATTTCAAACCACAATCCCAGATTTCTGGCACATCATGGGACACAACTCTGCACAGCGAACACGGCAGGAACAATCAATGAAGCATTGAAACAGTCAAATGGACCAAACACTAGTATAAGCCGAACAAGAAACTACGACGGCTTGAGCACAGGTTCATGATGACACACAGCCGTGCACACATTGTGACCACCCAGTCCTCATTAGTCAGCTGCCCCGTCAACATCTGGGCTACAATTGGCCTTGAGCATCCCATGCCTGTCACACCCCATCAAATTCCAGGTTAGAATTGTTTTTCAGCAACCCATGCTTGTCGCAAGAGGCGACTAACGGGATAGGGTGGTCAGACTTGCTGACTTGGTTGTCATGATGTCATTCATCATATTTTAATTACATCGATCAATGCTTATGATGTCAATCACTGGTTTGTCTGGTCCAAGGTCGATGATTTACAGACTGTCGCCTCATAGCTGGAACATTGCTGAGTGCGGTGTTAGACAACAAACAAGCATTAGTCAACTCCTATGACAAGTATGGCATCCTGGGGCCATCTTCTGCCCTGAATCCCCATAGGGGACTTCTTACTGAGAATACTTGACTTTATACAAGAAAATCCTATCAATCTAGAGAATAAACACCAAACAATCGAACACAGCCCTTGTGACAAACACCTCATGTAACTTGTTTGATAGGCATTACTTAGAAGTTGACGGATGACAAGATAGACACAATTTTATGGATAACAACTTCTTTAATACTGTGAAAAGCGGCGTTTCAGTATACCGAAACGTCGCTTTTCTCAGTATTAAAGAAGTTGTTATCCATAAAATTGTGTCTATCTTGACCTCATGTAACCTGACCACACTTCAGTGTTGGTCTACAGACAATACCCACCTGTTGCCAACATGCTGTTGACGATGGTGTAGTTGTCGTCAGCTCCCAGCAGGGTGCAGGGGAAGATGACGCTGTGGAAGGGAACGTTGTCTTTGCCGAGGAAGTTGTACATCTCCACCTACAGACAGTACAGTC
Organism: Haliotis rufescens; assembly: GCF_023055435.1. NCBI lineage: Eukaryota > Metazoa > Mollusca > Gastropoda > Lepetellida > Haliotidae > Haliotis > Haliotis rufescens. The sequence continues at coordinate 61,689,677 of NW_025964112.1, read as the reverse complement.
ATGAATTCTACATGTGGCAAGCGTAAAGCCCAGAGACTTGTAGGACATGGTAGGCTTCATAGTCCTCGAAGTTTCTGGATGGAACAGTTTCTAGTAGGCTGACTGAACCAGATCGACAAGAGAGCACTTCAAGGCCTGTTTCAACTAGACTGGTTTCTACTCTACAGGTCAAATGCAGATTGGATGCCTATTCAGAAAGAGCGAATTCCTGCTAGCTTCCAACTTTATTTGAGCCCCTTATGGTTTATTCTCCCTGCAGTGTTTTATTGTACGATAACTAACGACCACGAGTCCTTTATTTCTTATATGAGATATTAATATTATGTACAGCTTCTTTAAGGAAGTTAAAGAAAGGTAGAAACTTTAAAAATATTTACCGGTACCCGTATTTAAATAATAATGACTCCCTGAATAGAATCCGATATTGGCAATGTTGGATAAGTCCATTTAGGAACAGGGAGGTTAAATTTGGTCGTTCCCGCACATTCTCACAATATTCATGTCGTTTATCTGTACCTTTTCTCCCAATAACGATTGTCATAGCTCTGCCACTTTTGGATACGATCGTTAGAGCATTGTGTTTATCTACGTTGCCCAGCTACATATATGGGGAACAACTCCCTGGTCACTTCCCTCTCAAAACTAACGTTGTTCAATTTACGTCATCAAGTTGCGAATTTCCCGAAATGACGTCATGATCAATATTTTATCATGAAATAAACCATGCTGTGTTCTTAAATGTTCTTTGCGATTTATTGCATAGCTATCTTATATTGTAGATTCAAGACTAGAGACTGTCCTTTCTCAAGACATTCAACAGTGACAATATTCTGAACTTTCCCGAGAGGTGAGACATAAATACCAGTGTGAATGAGTTGGGTTTAAAGCCGCTTTTAACAGTATTACAGTTATATCGCGGGTTGTCAGCTTAATGAGGGAGGAAAGCCCGAAGTGATGCAGGTCTCAGATGTTTACCACTTCAGTGAAACCCACAAGCACGGGTATGGTGCTGACAAACCTAGAAACATAATAGGGGCGAACCGGGATTCGAACCCACAATCATAGGTTTCCGGCATGCCAAGGGAGGCAACTCTGTACAGTGTTTCCCCTGGCCCTACATAAGTACTAGAGCCCATTACTTACCGGTATTGCTTCTATCACTTATTTGACCAATTGTATTGCCATTTTGATTGTAAACCTAAAACTGTGGGTTTAAATATATCTTATTTCCGACACCATATACATTGACTCATGACCATCTAGGCACCGGTACTACTGTTACCTTGTCTGGGTTCTTCCACCACTTCTTCCACTCCTTGGTGTAGTTGGCGGTGATGGAGATGTAGCCGATGGGAGCATCGAACCACACATAGAACACCTGCAACATCGTCACGTCAACACCATCAGCCCCAACGTCACGTCAACACCATCAGCCCCAACGTCACCATCTCGTTTCACACTTGCAGTCAATGTCACGGAAACAATCTTGACACTTCAGTCTTATAATTATGCTTAACCTTGTGAGTTAGATTATTTTGATAAGACAGTCCTTATTAGATTAACTAGAACTACATGGAGAATTGAACGTATTGATGAATCTCCTATATGCAAGAAAACAATATTTTTTACTTGACACTGCAACATCCAATGTTCCAAGCAACGTCTGACATCTGAGACGCCTTTAGCAAGGTCCGCTAAACCAAAGCACTTCGATTATGCGTTCACAAGAGTTACTAAATTGGGAACAAGTGAAGCAACTGAGCTGATTTCAACATGGCATCCCCCTTCGCGATACAGTGTGTGGACATCACAAATAGCGACTTGACCACATCCACCATCTTTGCCTCCTCATCAGAGTGCGGGTATGCTAGAGGGCAAACGCAGCCAGCGGCTTGTTCATAGGGAAATATTCCGATGATCGCTGGTACATCAGCACTCCTAGGGTTATTGAATTCGCAGCTGCTCACCTTATCAGTGTATCCTTCTAGCGGCACAGGCGTCCCCCACTTCAGATCGCGGCTGATGCATCGAGGCTTCAAGCCGTCCCTGATCCACGATGATGTGATAACTTGTGCGTTGTGTGTCCACGTTCCCGTCTCAAACACTCTGTCTAAATGCTGACGCAGCTGGGGTTCAACCTGGGAAGAAGCCTTTATGTTCACAACACGGTCACAGAATTCAACATTCCACGTTGAAGTAAAAACAGCGGAAGTGTAAGTATCTGTAAGTGTGTGACTTCTCATCTTCATCAGCTCGATACCATAAGGCCAGGCTGAGGGCAACCAATGTCATCATATTGTACAAGGGGGGTCACTGATTGGAAATTATGGTTCTGATATATTGACTCACACGTATCACGCTATATCAAGTTGTATAGACAAGAATTACTCAGGTAGACCTGCAGTTAATTAACTCAATGCTAAACTTCTGCTAAAAATGAATTAGGCTGATCCATTAAATTTTCTTTTCATGGTTCATCTTAACCATGGTAATCTAAATAAATGTAAACATTTCAGTGGAAGTAAATCATTAAATTAGTGTGGATAATGATTATTTTGATATGCGATGACATCGTATATTGTACACGTTTAAAAGAAACAGTGAATGTTTTCTTACACCAGTTAGCAATTCAGGGATTCACCAACGATCCCATTTCATGGTTGTACAATTACTAAACATCAGGCTGATCAGAAGATACTCTATTGAAGTCAGCTACTAAGACAAGCAGCAATCCCATGAATGACCAGTGCCTACCTTGGGCAGGTCCAGGAAGAGATGCTGGGACGTCTTGATGACGGGGGTGCTGCTGCAGATCTTACACTTGGGCTTCTTCAACTCCACGGCGTTGATGAGTTTGCCACAGCCATCACACTGGTCCCCTCTTGCATCATCGTAGCCGCACAGTGGACATGTCCCTTCCACGAACCGATCGGCCAGGAACCTGCACAAGAAACAAATGTCTCAGAACTTCTTTCTGTTCATTCTGCAGCAAGTGCCTATGTGCAAGTTGTTGTTTTAATCAGAGTGTGTTTTCTTTTAATGAGCTTTTTAAGCATGTTGCATATAATTTCTGTTCATCCCTCAACCTTCAGCACTCTAAAAGGGTGTCTGAGCTGGGACAAAATGGCAGTCTCAGCACTTTTGATTGAAACCCAATTTTTTTTTTTTATTTTAATTTTTATTCAGTCATATACTCAGGATACAGATGCACTCGAAAAACAGTACAGCTTTATGAATACAGGTACTTCTCAAAAGGATGTGGTACAGAGGAGGCCTAAGGCATAATCCACAGCATGGTACAGATGAAGGCATATTTATGTATACAATTAAGAAGATGCGTTATTTATGGTACATCAAATTATGTTGCAAGCATCAAGTGAATAAGTTATTTTGCAGTTTGAGTAAACAAAGCCCATTTTCTATTAAAGGCAGAGTTGAAATCCAATTTTGTCCGTTTGCTTACACAAATACACGACATAGATCCATCTATCACCTAGTTATCAGCACATAATACAGAGACAATGTCTGGGAAAATGTCTCAGTTTCACACAGGGCAAGACTGCATGTTCCATCTCTACACTTAGTACCATCTTATCCCTAATACTTAGACTGCATCTGAAAAACAATGTTCTCAACAATATCTCGCAAGGATCAAACACAATAAAATGAGATATGCGTACCTGACACACTTCTGACACTGAAGCTGGTCTACACTGTCCTTGAGGATGAAGCCTTGATTGTACAACTTCCAGAATATATCCTGAGCAATTCTAGAATACAACAGTTGAGTCAGCACAGTGTGAAGTGTAAAGACTAGCAAACATGGTACTCACACTCATCATCAAAACCATTATCCCTTGTATTATGTCTCCAGGCTGTTGCCACTGACCCCCTGAACCCATGTGACACCAAGTCGGGGGTCAGCAGTGACGTCATCTCCATCTGACTTAGGGACAGGTCATTTATCATAGAGATGGGATGAGGGATGGGGTGGGGGGTGGAGGGTTTCATGAAATATTGACACAACAACGAAAGAGGGGGTTCACCAAATTTAAGAGGAATCAATGAGAGTTCTAATTTTCAAATAAAAATGTCACAAAATTGAACACTATACATGGACTGGTTGTTTATTATATGGAATGGGGAGTGGTGGGGGAGGGGGAGGTCATGGGGAAATGTTACTTGTATTTGGGGGCGTGATACGTTACACATAATGGGTGTGTCAGGAAATTATTAAGGCCAAGCTAGCCCTTCCCAAACAGACCCATCCTCCCACATAAATGAATATCACCAATTCAGCACTGAATTTCTCTCACAGAAAACCTTGAAACTGATCAACAATCAAAATGCTTCTGAATCCCCCTATCCAACCGCAACCTCACTCACTCACTCACCCACAGTCACTCCAACAAATCAGATAATTCCTACACCTACTCAGTTTGTTCTTTTGTCGTTGTCCTGCCAAAGTAGTCAAAGTCGATGTTGAGCCACTGGTAGATCTCGGAGTGTAGTTTGTTGTATTTATCACAGATCTGTTGCGGGGTGAGGCCTTCTTCCATGGCCTTCGTCTCAGTGGCAGTGCCGTACTCATCAGTGCCACACACATATAGCACATTGCGGTTCCGCAGTCGACAGAACCTACAAGACAATTCAAACATATCATGCACTCATACACTGACTATCCCACAGATATCATCAGGGTTAGAAACTAACAGTTTTCGTCCACTAGTCCTTATATTGATAACATACAGCAAAACCCTTAAAATGGGCCAATTTCTACTAGTCCTTAGGATAGCTTTACTATTGGGCAGTTTGGTAAGGACTATAGGACCAGTGCCAATTTCTAACGCTGTATCATATTCTTATCTATTACTCGCCCTTTGAAGATATCGCTGTTTAATAGCAAAGAGCATGCTTATGTTATGCAGGAACTAGTTTCACTAACAAATACTGAAAACTCTCAACATCTCTGGGCTTATCTAATCACATTGCATGTGGAGATGATGGATCACTGAGAGGAGCTACGCCCACTCGATGACCCCAGCAACCCTGTCACGATACTGACATCACAGGGCATTGTTTTGCTGGTGTATCTTGCAACAAAATTTCACAAATTACATCATAGGGTTTTGTGATGTGTTTGGAACCTTTGAGGTGCTGAATTCTAAAGGTAGGCCATATCCACACAATTGGGATATGATGACCAACCAAGTCAGCAAGCCTGACTACCCGATCCCGTAAGTCGCTTCTTATGAAAAGTATAGTCACCTTTTACAGCAAGCATGGGTTGCTAAAGACCTATTCTACCCCGGATCTTCACGGGTTACCGTCAGAAGTAATAACTGTAAATGTGAGAGGATACTGCAGCTCACCTGGAGAAGACATCGCCACTGAGTACACAGCCGATGATGTTGCCGAGGTGAGGGACGTTGTTGACGTAGGGCAAGGCACTGGTTATGAATATATTCTTCTCCCCCTCACAAGGTAATCTGAATGCACATCACAACAATAATTAGGCAGGTTCTAACATAGTGATACTCAATTACTTTCACTATTATAAGGGTAACGCTATTTTTCAGGGCATTATCATTTGCAGAAGCCCGAGGTCTTCCATTAACTCTCCGACGAAGGAGGGCAGTTGAAAAGACCGAGGGCTTCTGCAAATGATAATGCCTTGAAAAATAGCGTTACCCTTATTATAGCTAAAATGGATGGAATTTTTTATCAAATAAAAAGAAACAACAATATCGGTTCTGAAACACTTACTGCAATCAACACGAATGTCACTGACCCACTTTTACAAATATGGAAACGTCATAGAACAAACCAGATGGCGTCACTATTCAACGTGACATCACTATCCCTACCCTATGATGTCACCTAACGACGGGCATGATAATGGCCCGTCGTCAAGCAATATGAGGGCATTATCAAGTTACAGTGCATTATCAGTTTAATGATAATTCTATCCATTTTAGTGATAAAGAAATATAATAAGAAACCAGCTGAAGAGGACAAGAAGTAACCAAATGTTGACATATACTTCAAGGTCATAGTATTCATACACCATAACTTTCACAGGGCACGGGTGGCCCAGTCGTCTTTGGTGCCACAATTCATAAAAATCTGGGCTATGTTACTGATAAGGGAGATGAGAGAGATGTGATGTGAGTCCTGAAATGAAGCTATGGAGGTGAATGGGGACAGGTTTTCATCATAAAAGGATGGAGGTACAATACACAGGATATAAGAGGAAGTAAGATGTGTGATAGTCTCACATTGGGTGTTTGCGGAGTCTTGGTTTGGGGCTAGTGCTGGCGCCGGACAGAAAGGACTTCTCTCCTGTTGCAAGCTCCTCCGCCGTGATAGTTTTCTCTGGTTGCAGGAACTGTGGGATAGACATAATGTTGTCCTTATCAATGTTTGAAACAACACAAAGTATTCGTTGTTAACAAATAGTGGGATATCCATAATGCTATCATTGTAATGGTTGGATATAACAAAAAGTTATTCTTGTAATGGTGGGATATAGCACAAGGTATTCGTTGTAATGTGGGATATAAAACAAGGTTATCCTTGTAATGGTGGAATATAACACAAGGTTTTCGTTGTAATGTGGGATATAATAAAAAAGTTATTCTTGTTATGGTGGGATATAGCACAAGGTATACGTTGTAATGTGGGATATAACACAACGTTATCCTTGTCATGGTGGAATATAATACAAGGTTATCCATGTAATGGTGGGATATAACACAAGGTATTCGTTGTAATGTGGGATATAACACAAGGTTATCCTTGTAATGGTGGAATATAACACAAGGTTATCCGTGTAATGGTTGGATATAACACAAGGTATTCGTTGTAATGTGGGATATAACACAAGGTTATCCTTGTAATGGTTTGATATAACATAAGGTATTTGTTGTAATGTGTGATATAACACAAGGTTATTCTTGTAATAGTGGGATATGACACAAGGTATTCCTTGTAAAGGTGGCATATAACACAAGCTATTCCTCGTAATGGTGGGATATAACACAAGGTTATCTTTATAATGGTGGGATATTACACAAGGTTATCATTGTAAAGGTGTGATATAACACAAGGTTATCCGTGAAATGGTGGGATATAACACAAGGTATTTGTTGTAATGTGTGATATAACACAAGGTTATCATTGTTAAGGTGGGATATAACACAAGGTATTCCTTGCAATGGTGGGATATAACACAAGGTCAGGTCAGCTGAGCAAAACAGGTGATACACAAAACAGTTGTTTTCCACATGGTTTGATGAAGCATGATGTGTCCTCTAGGTGGTGTGATATGACATGATCTTATCAAAGGAGAGGAGTGATGCAACACGGTATCCATGTCACAGAGAAGCTTGTTTTCACCTGAAACTCATCTACCGGGGCTGCAGATTTGGCAGCCTGTTGAGCCCCTTCCGCTGTGTGGCCCTGCATCCCCTTGTACAACTTGGCTGTGTCGATGTTGGCTGGAGGGGGCACCGGTTGGGCCAGCAACGACGCCTGCAGGAGGAAACATGGCACCAGTAGCTGGAGTTTCTATGTTAGCAGCATCAACTTACAGTATCCAGGGACAGACATGTAGTGTTTTCCAAGCGATCCACAGGGGACTCACTAAGACATCTTGGTGTGCCCTTCGGAATTTAAGTGAAGGAGAATACTTTTGATTCATCTTCAAATTCAGTGAATGTTTTTTCATCATGAGCTACATAATAAACAGATGTAATTTAGACAGTTCCATTTCATTTAGATCGATATCATCCAACCTAATTTCCCAGGTCTACTTTATGAAGTAGAATAATACTGTGGGGGAAGTATTCGTGTGTTCTTTTTACAACCTTGTCCAGATTACCTTTGTGAAATAAACAAAAGGTGTGCCCATCTGCAGGAACATATTTTAACAGTGCCATTGGCAATAAAACACAAGTAATTTCCTATCCTAGTTTGTACTATGAAAGTTGTATAAATCTTACCTTCAGAGATTGTACATTCCCCCCTTCTGTGACCTGTCTGAGCGCCCCCTCGACCTGCGTGAGATCTGCCACGGTCTGCCCCCACGCCTGGATGGATGGACACTCCTTCACACTGTCTGTAGGAATCGGAACACTCGCAGTAATGTATTGGAAGATAATAATGGGTATGCCATGGTGGCTAAAACAAATTAACTACATTGTTGAGTTGGTCTGGGACGTTGGTCCTGAGTAGGACCTGGGTACTCGCAGGACTACCCGTACCTGTGGTTAGTCAAGTGACATATTGTTTTATGACATTAACAATAGAACTCCATGGTTACACTACAACTCAATAATGTTTGCATTTCTTGACTATGCACGCATGCCTTCTGACTTTCATTTGTGTAAAGATAAAGCTTAAGTTAACTTAAATGTATGCATGGTCAGATTTTTTTATATGTGAATAGTATTTACTTGGGACCTGGTAAAACAATTCTCAATCAGACATTTTGTACCCAACTCTTGAGACCTACAGCGGGTACCCGGATAGGGTCGGGTAACAGGGGATCAGGTACCAGGCCTACTTGCACAAAGCGATCTTAGCGCTAAGATGATTGTAACTCCCATACGTTAACATAGGCTTACGACAGTCTTAGCGCTAAGATCGCTTTGTGCAAGTGGGCCCTGGGTAGTAAGTTTGGACTTGATCCAGCCCTACTTCTGAGGGAAATAAAGTACCACCTTCAAACAACAGGTATGCTTCATATTAACAAAATAAGGTGTAAATCTGTTATAGTAATACTGTTGAACTACACAGAGGAACAATACAGGGATCATGAAATATCTACCTTTTGCAAGATTACCCAGCAAGACTGGAAACAGGGTACCAAACACGATGATGTCAGCTGAAGACACTCTAGACTGAAACATAAACAACGCCTATGTTCCACAAACCAATCTTAGTGCTGTGACTGTTGTATACTTTAACATGGGCTCATGATTGTCGTAACTCCCATACTTTAACATAGGCTCATGATTGTCGTAACTCCCATACTTTAACATAGGCTCATGACTGTCGTAACTCCCATACTTTAACATAGGCTCATGATTGTCGTAACTCCCATACTTTAACATAGGCTCATGACTGTCGTAACTCCCATACTTTAACATAGGCTCATGACTGTCGTAACTCCCATACTTTAACATAGGCTCATGATAGTTGTACCTCCTATACTTTAACATAGGCTCATGACTGTCGTAACTCCCATACTTTAACATAGGCTCATGACTGTCGTAACTCCCATACTTTAACATAGGCTAATGATTGTCGTAACTCCCATACTTTAACATAGGCTCATGACTGTCGTAACTCCCATACTTTAACATAGGCTAATGATTGTCGTAACTCCCATACTTTAACATAGGCTCATGATTGTCGTAACTTCCATACTTTAACATAGGCTCATGATTGTCGTAACTCCCATACTTTAACATAGGCTTATCATCATTAGTGTCGGATAAAGCCGATTGTCGGATTGACGAGACTTGCCTGTACTTAACATTGGCAAAAAACTCTTTCTTGGCCAAACAACCCTGCAATTTGTCAAAAGTCAAGACAGAATTAATTCATTTAATGAAGAAGAAACCGACATGATAAAAGCACAAACAAACTCACCCCGACCAAGAACTTCTTTCCTTTGAGTTTTGCCTCCAGATACTTGAGTAGAGGCTGGAGAGTCTTTTCCTGGGTCTTGTCCTGCTTGCCTTGGCCAACTGCGCTCACCAGGAGGGGCACCACAACTGGCTGAAGAGAAGAGTGAGGGAGTTTTGACTCGAAAGCTACCTTTGATAGCATATGCATCAATACCATGCAATGGGGGTTACGATCGATCGTCTTAAGAGCTAAGATTGCCTAGCAAAACAGGGCCCTGATAGTCATCTGTTACAACAAGTATAGTGTACCGGATACCGATTCTGCTGGATTCTAAGGGTGCAACAATCTGGTTATACATCAGGCTTTGGGTTGACACTTCCAAGATTCTAAACTGTCTTAAAACAAAAGATTTCCCCTAAAAAAACACCAAGACCCTGACACTTGACACCTGACATTTATTTTATTGTAACCAACATGAAGGATACCAAAAAAGAATGTTCCAAACTAAGGACTTTTCTATTTTGTATTAATTCATCATTTATTCTCTCCCACTCCTTCCTCCTGTTTTCCTGCTCCACCCACCTCCTCTCCCACTCCACCCACCTCCTCTCCCTCTCCACCCACCTCCTCTCCCTCTCCACCCACCTCCTATCCCTCTCCACCCACCTCCTATCCCTCTCCACCCACCTCCTCTCCCACTCCACCCACCTCCTCTCCCTCTCCACCCACCTCCTCTCCCTCTCCACCCACCTCCTATCCCTCTCCACCCACCTCCTATCCCTCTCCACCCACCTCCTCTCCCTCCATCCACCTCCTCTCCCTCTCCACCCACCTCCTCTCCCTCCATCCACCTCCTCTCCCTCTCCACCCACCTCCTATCCCTCTCCACCCACCTCCTCTCCCACTCCACCCACCTCCTCTCCCACTCCACCCACCTCCTCCACCTCTCAACACACCTCCTCTCCCTCTCCACCCACCTCCTCTCCCTATCCACCCACCTCCTCTCCCACTCCACCCACCTCCTCTCCCTCTCCACCCACCTCCTATCCCTCTCCACCCACCTCCTCTCCCACTCCAACCACCTCCTCTCCCACTCCACCCACCTCCTCTCCCTCTCAACACACCTCCTCTCCCTATCCACCCACCTCCTCTCCCACTCCACCCACCTCCTCTCCCTCTCCACCCACCTCCTATCCCTCTCCACCCACCTCCTCTCCCACTCCAACCACCTCCTCTCCCACTCCACCCACCTCCTCTCCCTCTCAACACACCTCCTCTCCCTATCCACCCACCTCCTCTCCCTCTCGACACACCTCCTCTCCCACTCCACCCACCTCCTCTCCCTCTCCACCCACCTCCTCTCCCTCTCGACACACCTCCTCTCCCTCTCCACCCACCTCCTCTCCCTCTCCACCCACCTCCTCTCCCACTCCACCCACCTCCTCTCCCTCTCCACCCACCTCCTCTCCCTCTCGACACACCTCCTCTCCCTCTCCACCCACCTCCTCTCCCTCTCCACCCACCTCCTCTCCCTCTCCACCCACCTCCTCTCCCACTCCACCCACCTCCTCTCCCTCTCCACCCACCTCCTCTCCCTCTCCACCCACCTCCTCTCCCACTCCACCCACCTCCTCTCCCTCTCCACCCACCTCCTCTCCCTCTCCACCCACCTCCTCTCCCACTCCACCCACCTCCTCTCCCTCTCCACCCACCTCCTCTCCCTCTCCACCCACCTCCTCTCCCACTCCACCCACCTCCTCTCCCACTCCACCCACCTCCTCTCCCTCTCGACACACCTCCTCTCCCTATCCACCCACCTCCTCTCCCTCTCCACCCACCTCCTCTCCCTCTCCACCCACCTCCTCTCCCACTCCACCCACCTCCTCTCCCTCTCCACCCACCTCCTCTCCCTCTCCACCCACCTCCTCTCCCTCTCCACCCACCTCCTCTCCCTCTCCACCCACCTCCTCTCCCTCTCCACCCACCTCCTCTCCCACTCCACCCACCTCCTCTCCCTCTCCACCCACCTCCTCTCCCACTCCACCCACCTCCTCTCCCTCTCCACCCACCTCCTCTCCCTCTCCACCCACCTCCTCTCCCTCTCCACCCACCTCCTCTCCCACTCCACCCACCTCACCTCCCTCTCCACCCACCTCCTCTCCCACTCCACACACCTCCTCTCCCTCTCCACCCACCTCCTCTCCCACTCCACCCACCTCCTCTCCCACTCCACCCACCTCCTCTCCCTCTCGACACACCTCCTCTCCCTCTCCACCCACCTCCTCTCCCTCTCGACACACCTGCTCTACCTCTCCACCCACTTCCTCTCCCTCTCCACCCACCTCCTCTCCCACTCCACCCACCTCCTCTCCCTCTCTACACACCTCCTCTCCCTCTCGACACACCTCCTCTCCCTCTCCACCCACCTCCTCTCCCTCTCCACCCACCTCCTCTACCTCTCCACCCACCTCCTCTCCCTCTCCACACACCTCCTCTCCCTCTCCACACACCTCCTCTCCCTCTCCACCCACCTCCTCTCCCTCTCCACCCACCTCCTCTACCTCTCCACCCACCTCCTCTCCCTCTCCACCCACCTCCTCTCCCTCTCCACCCACCTCCTCTCCCTCTCCACCCACCTCCTCTACCTCTCCACCCACCTCCTCTCCCTCTCCACACACCTCCTCTCCCTCTCCACACACCTCCTCTCCCTCTCGACACACCTCCTCTCCCTCTCCACCCACCTCCTCTCCCTCTCCACCCACCTCCTCTCCCACTCCACCCACCTCCTCTCCCTCTCGACACACCTCCTCTCCCACTCCACCCACCTGCTCTACCTCCACCTCCTCTCCCTCTCGACACACCTCCTCTCCCACTCCACCCACCTCCTCTCCCTCTCGACACACCTCCTCTCCCTCTCGACACACCTCCTCTACCTCTCCACCCACCTCCTCTCCCTCTCCACCCACCTCCTCTCCCTCTCCACCCACCTCCTCTACCTCTCCACCCACCTCCTCTCCCTCTCCACCCACCTCCTCTCCCTCTCCACCCACCTCCTCTACCTCTCCACCCACCTCCTCTCCCTCTCCACACACCTCCTCTCCCTCTCGACACACCTCCTCTCCCTCTCCACCCACCTCCTCTCCCTCTCCACCCACCTCCTCTCCCACTCCACCCACCTCCTCTCCCTCTCGACACACCTCCTCTCCCTCTCCACCCACCTCCTCTCCCTCTCCACCCACCTCCTCTCCCACTCCACCCACCTCCTCTCCCTCTCGACACACCTCCTCTCCCACTCCACCCACCTGCTCTACCTCCACCTCCTCTCCCTCTCGACACACCTCCTCTCCCACTCCACCCACCTCCTCTCCCTCTCGACACACCTCCTCTCCCTCTCGACACACCTCCTCTCCCTCTCGACACACCTCCTCTCCCACTCCACCCACCTCCTCTCCCTCTCCACCCACCTCCACCCACCTCCTCTCCCTCTCCACACACCTCCTCTCCCTCTCCACCCACCTCCTCTCCCACTCCACCCACCTCCTCTCCCTCTCCACCCACCTCCTCTCCCACTCCACCCACCTCCTCTCCCTCTCCACCCACCTCCTCTCCCACTCCACCCACCTCCTCTCCCTCTCCACCCACCTCCTCTCCCTCTCCACCCACCTCCTCTCCCACTCCACCCACCTCCTCTCCCTCTCCACCCACCTCCTCTCCCACTCCACCCACCTCCTCTCCCACTCCACCCACCTCCTCTCCACCCACCTCCACCCACCTCCTCTCCCTCTCCACACACCTCCTCTCCCTCTCCACCCACCTCCTCTCCCACTCCACCCACCTCCTCTCCCTCTCCACCCACCTCCTCTCCCACTCCACCCACCTCCTCTCCCTCTCCACCCACCTCCTCTCCCACTCCACCCACCTCCTCTCCCACTCCACCCACCTCCTCTCCCTCTCCACCCACCTCCTCTCCCACTCCACCCACCTCCTCTCCCTCTCCACCCACCTCCTCTCCCACTCCACCCACCTCCTCTCCCTCTCCACCCACCTCCTCTCCCTCTCCACCCACCTCCTCTCCCACTCCACCCACCTCCTCTCCCTCTCCACCCACCTCCTCTCCCACTCCACCCACCTCCTCTCCCACTCCACCCACCTCCTCTCCCACTCCACCCACCTCCTCTCCCACTCCACCCACCTCCTCTCCCTCTCCACCCACCTCCTCTCCCTATCCACCCACCTCCTATCCCTCTCCATTCACCTCCTCTCTCACCAAGCCCACCTCCTCTCCAACTTCGTTCATCACCTCTCCCTCCACCCACCTCCTCTCCCACTCCACCCACCTCCTCTCCCTCTCGACACACCTCCTCTCCCACTCCACCCACCTCCTCTCCCTCTCTACACACCTCCTCTCCCTCTCCGCCCATCTCCTCTCCCACTCAGGCCATCACCTCTCCCACTCACCAAGTCACCTCTCCCACTCAGCCCATCACCTCTCCCACTCAGCCCATCACTTCTCCCACTCAGTCCATCTCCTCTCCCACTCAGCCCATCTCCTCTTCCACTCACCCCATCACCTCTCCCACTCACCCCATCACCTCTCCCACTCCGCCCATCACTTCTCCCACTCCACCCACCTCCTCTCCCTCTCGACACACCTCCTCTCCCACTCCACCCACCTGCTCTACCTCCACCTCCTCTCCCTCTCGACACACCTCCTCTCCCACTCCACCCACCTCCTCTCCCTCTCGACACACCTCCTCTCCCTCTCGACACACCTCCTCTCCCTCTCGACACACCTCCTCTCCCACTCCACCCACCTCCTCTCCCTCTCCACCCACCTCCACCCACCTCCTCTCCCTCTCCACACACCTCCTCTCCCTCTCCACCCACCTCCTCTCCCACTCCACCCACCTCCTCTCCCTCTCCACCCACCTCCTCTCCCACTCCACCCACCTCCTCTCCCTCTCCACCCACCTCCTCTCCCACTCCACCCACCTCCTCTCCCTCTCCACCCACCTCCTCTCCCTCTCCACCCACCTCCTCTCCCACTCCACCCACCTCCTCTCCCTCTCCACCCACCTCCTCTCCCACTCCACCCACCTCCTCTCCCACTCCACCCACCTCCTCTCCCACTCCACCCACCTCCTCTCCCACTCCACCCACCTCCTCTCCCACTCCACCCACCTCCTCTCCCTCTCCACCCACCTCCTCTCCCTATCCACCCACCTCCTATCCCTCTCCATTCACCTCCTCTCTCACCAAGCCCACCTCCTCTCCAACTTCGTTCATCACCTCTCCCTCCACCCACCTCCTCTCCCACTCCACCCACCTCCTCTCCCTCTCGACACACCTCCTCTCCCACTCCACCCACCTCCTCTCCCTCTCTACACACCTCCTCTCCCTCTCCGCCCATCTCCTCTCCCACTCAGGCCATCACCTCTCCCACTCACCAAGTCACCTCTCCCACTCAGCCCATCACCTCTCCCACTCAGCCCATCACTTCTCCCACTCAGTCCATCTCCTCTCCCACTCAGCCCATCTCCTCTTCCACTCACCCCATCACCTCTCCCACTCACCCCATCACCTCTCCCACTCCGCCCATCACTTCTCCCACTCACCCCATCACCTCTCCCACTCCGCCCATCACCTCTCCCACTCAGCCCATCACCTCTCCCACTCAGCCCATCACCTCTCCCACTCCGCCCATCACCTCTCCCACTCAGCCCATCACCTCTCCCACTCAGCCCATCACCTCTCCCACTCCGCCCATCACTTCTCCCACCTCCTCTCCCACTCAGCCCATCTCCTCTCCCTCTCCGCCCATCTCCTCTCCCACTCCGCCCATCTCCTCTCCCACTCAGCCCATCTCCTCTCCCACTCAGCCCATCACCTCTCCAACTCAGCCCATCACCTCTCCCACTCAGCCCATCACCTCTCCCACTCCGCCCATCACTTCTCCCACCTTCTCTCCCACTCTGCCTACCTCCTCTCCCACTCAGCCCATCTCCTCTCCCTCTCCGCCCATCTCCTCTCCCACTCCGCCCATCTCCTCTCCCACTCAGCCCATCTCCTCTCCCTCTCCGCCCATCACCTCTCCCACTCAGCCCATCACCTCTCCCACTCAGCCCATCTCCTCTCCCACTCACCCCATCACCTCTCCCACTCAGCCCATCACCTCTCCCACTCAGCCCATCTCCTCTCCCACTCACCCTATCACCTCTCCCACTCACCCCATCACCTCTCCCATTCACCCCATCACCTCTCCCACTCACCCCATCACCTCTCCCACTCACCCCATCACCTCTCCCACTCACCCCATCACCTCTCCCACTCACCCCATCACCTCTCCCACTCACCCCATCACCTCTCCCACTCCGCACATCACCTCTCCCACTCAGCCCATCACCTCTCCCACTTCGCCCATCACCTCTCCCACTCCACCCATCACCTCTCCCACTCAGCCCATCACCTCTCCCACTCAGCCCATCACCTCTCCCACTCAGCCCATCACCTCTCCCACTCAGCCCATCACCTCTCCCACTCCGCCCATCACTTCTCCCACCTTCTCTCCCACTCTGCCTACCTCCTCTCCCACTCCACCCACCTCCTCTCCCACTCCACCCACCTCCTCTCCCACTCCACCCACTTCCAAAATTCTATCCCTCCCCTCTTATCATCACTAGTAACTAGTACCCACCAACAGTTGGGAGCTCTCCCACTCCGCCCATCTCTTCTCTACAGCCTCATCAACAATCTTCTTGCCCAAGCTCAGCAGATACCTAAACACAAATATGGTAGAAATAGTTTGGTCCCTATGTTACTAAACAGCCTGGTCCTTAACTCACAAAGCAACTCTTCTTAAGCCAAAATTCTTTATAAATGTGATTCCAGGTTTGCCTTATCTGGAGTCCCTAAACGTGTTCCTTGTTTTTCTTAAATTGCACCATACCTTTTATCACAATTACATTCCATGAGCGTAAATTTGTTGTGCTTCAAGATGGACAAACATAGCATTATCTTATTTTGAAAGAAAGTTTTTACTTGACATGCTGCAAATTAAGGATTTCCAAAGAAAAAGAAAAAGGTTTAAAATAATACCTGACCCACCTACCCTACTATCTATTTAATTTGTTTTGTCCTGAAGGGATGGGTGTTTTCTACCCACTCACTTTGACAGAATACTATTAAAAATGCACTATGTTTCTTGCAAATAATGACTGTGACAGTGCTTTCAACATCAACCTTTTTTTCTTTGTTAACATTTGTTAAAATAAAGCATATATATACCCATGGTTCAAATTGAGTACGGGGTTTTATGTCATTTATTTTTATTCTTGCAATAACACGATGGGGACACCAGAAAGGGGCTTCACATTTTGTACCCATGCAGGGAATCATCATGGGTTTTCTACCTGATGGGAGAACACCTTAACCACTAGGTTACCTCACCCCCTGGTTAGATTTGAAATGCACCACAGAATTTGGTTCTCAAATATCCAAACCTTGTTGCTGCATTTGGTGAGAAGATGAACTCCCCGCACTCAGGCTCCAGCACCGGCAGTTTGTTACAGGTGAGATATGGAACCACCTTCGCTGAAAAACATATGAATACCATGGAGACGAGATTTCACAGAAACCATGAAGAGTTGGGCGATATTGCATGTGACTGAAGACAGAACACTGCCACCTTATTGTTCCAGCATGTTCAGTGAGCGATATTAGTGTTGGGATTTTATCATCATTCATTGGACATGAAGTAGACAAAGAATTTTATGGATGATAACTTCCTTATTATACTGTAACTGCGACATTTTGGTACAGATCATATACTGTTGTCAACATGGTCAAGCAAGACCAAAAATGTTTACCGAAACATCACAATTACAGTAAAATAAAGAAGTTGCTATCAATAAAATTCTTTGTCTGCCTTGTTATCCGTCAACTTCTAAGAAATGCCTATTAAACAATTCATTGGTCATAATCATCATTCATCCTCAGATATTATTTTCAAGAAACTGCATGTAACAGAGCCTGAATTTACCTTGATGTGAATGTTAAGAGTCTTATTCCATTAAAGAAAGCACTTGACAAGATGCATATTCATACTTGTATAAAACTCATTTAAAGATCTGATGAATGGATGAACAACGAAAAATTAAGAGAACTGCTATCGATTAGGGGCACTAATCTCTGGCTTCTTCTTGGCTGTCTCACACTGCCTGCTAGGGCTCACTAGCTGCCGTGAGAAGATTTGCTCGCTAACACAACTGAGCATGACAAGAGACTGGGCTACCGTCTGTAAAGACAGCGTAAATAAACTTAGAGGAAATATTTGATTTACGCATTTTTGAACACTGATTGGTTACCCGTGATCTATGAAGATTTCGACAAAGGGCGCATGTTAATTAATTTCTTAAGCCTAAACAATCAGACAAAAAGAACGGCAGCAGCTCTTCGGATGTCGTTATTTGGAAATACCCCTGATGGTTATAGTTTAATAATAGAAAAGTATCCCTGCAGTGAAAACATTTTCGGATTTCGGATTGCGTGGATAATATGATTACTACTCCCTTGTTGTCATCCACGTTTTCTGGTATTACCTTATACTTGTGTATTTGTCGTCATTCACTTGATGCTCAATTAGTGAACTTATTACAAGTATAATTAGTGGCAGCACCACTCAGATTACCAATAAAGGTTCCCATTTGGCCTTTGTTGTGTCTTGGGTAATTATTCAATCTAAATCCAGGTTTGAAGTGAGGTGAAATGTGTGTTATGTAATATGCACGTGGCAGCACAGCAAGAGATGAATGATCAGTTGATTTACCTTTTTGTAAATCAACGGATCATTCCGAGCCATCAAAGGATCAACCAAAAATACATTGATTGATTAATCACTGTTATCTTGCACAGTGGATATGTCAAAAGTAAGTGTTTACTTTACATGTCTAGGTTTACTAAAGCAAAGGGAATACACTCATATCATGGCGTGAGGTGCCGATGTAAGAACAACATACTATGTTCAAAGGGTGATCATTATAAAAATAGTTGTCACATGGGCTTTCTCAGCTGACCTTTGAGATATGACACCTATGTAAAAAACACCTGAAGCAAACTAAGTGATCAGTTGAGAAACGAACACAGGTCATAATATCCCGAAATGATATTTGCATTTTGTTTTCCTTCATTTGCTGTAGCAGTGAACAGATTCATTCTTGTTCCTCTACGACTTGGTTGGGAAGTTCTTCGATAGATGTTGTTTTCAGCCTTTTCCTTTGTAAGCGTGTATATATTACAGTCAATTTGTAAAATGTGATTCACTCAGGCAATTTATAAAATGTCTAAATATTTCAGTAATTTTACATATTGAATGAAAAATCTGTCCATTTGTTTAACAGAAAGACTAAATATAATTAAGACGGTCAAAAGGGCCTAAAAACATTATAATAGATTAAATATGCTAGGATTTTAAGTCAAACAATATAGAAATGTACTTTTAATCCTAACATTTTCAGTTACTTGGTGACGATATTAAACATTTTAAAATTTTAGAATTCGTTGTCATAATAATACAGATGGACATATTTTTCAGTCAATTTGTAAAATAACTGAATATTTAAGCGTTTTTATAAATTTCCTAAGTGAAAATTTTGCACATTTTGACCGTAAAAATATAAACACGATAAAATAAGCAATACTCAGGAGAAATATTTACTTTGTGTTGCAAGTCAAAATAGTGTAAACGAAAATCTCACAATTACCAAGCAAGTGACTTATCAAAACTTCGTCACCATTGCCGATGCTACCCACAAAGATACCTAGATCTGCATTTCCTTATTATCTCAAACTGCATGTATTTTATTTTGTTTATCAATGTGACCATATGGTCTTATACTACCAATAAAAGTGACAAATGCGCTTACGAATGGCGCGGCAGAAGTCACGAACTACTCTAGACTTCTGCCATATCATCCGGGTACTCACAGGGAAAAAATAATAACAAAGGCAACAACCAGTGCTGGGGAATTGCTTTAGATCAGTGCCCCCTTAAAGGGGCACTAATCTAACGCAATTCCCCGGACTGGTTGTTGCCTTTGTTATTGTTTTTTCCCCCGTGAGTACCCGGATGATACGCAACGCAACTGAGCGTGACCAGAGACTGGGCTACCGTCTGCAAGGACAGCTAAATAAACTTGGAGGCTGGAGGCAATATTTGTTTTACGCATTTATGCATAAACACTGATTGGTTAACTGTGATCTATAAAGATTTCGACAAAGGGCGCATGTTAATTAATTTCTTAAACCTAAACAAACAGACAAAAAAAACAGCGGAGCTCATCAGATGTCGTCATTTGGAAATACCCCAGATGGTTATAGTTTAATACTAAGAAAAGTATCCATGCAAGGAAAGCATTTTCGGATTTCGGCTTGCGTCGATAATACGATTACTTTTCCCTTGTTGTCATCCACATTTTCTCGTATAACCCCTACACTTGTGTATTTGTCGTCATTCACTTGGTGCTCAGTTAATGAATTTATTACAGGTACAATTAGTGGTAGCGCCACTTAGATTACCTGACAAAAGTTCCCATTTGGCATTTATTGTGTCTGGGGTAATTATTCAATCTAAATCCAGGTTTGAAGTGAAATTGAAATGTGTGTTATGTAATATGCACATGGCAGCCCAGCAAGAGATGAATGATCAGTTGATTTACTTTTTTTTGTAAATCAACGGATCGTTCCTAGTCATCAAAGGATTAACAGAAAATACGTTGATTGATTAATCACTGTTATCTTGCACAGTGGATATGTCAAGAGTGAGTGTTTACATGTCTAGGTGTACTAAAACAAAGGGAATACACTCATATCATGGCCTGAAGTGCAGATGTAAAAACAACATACTTTGTTCAAAGGGTTAACTGATAATACGTTGATTGATTGATCATTGTTATCTATCACTCAATGGATTTTTTAGGAACCGTGGACGTAAGTTGTCACGTGCGCTTTCTCAGCCGTCCATTGAGACTTGACACCTATCTAAAACACCTGAAACAATCCAAGTGATCAGTTGAGAAATGAACACGGGTTATAATATCCCGAAACGATATATATCTTTTAAAATATAATTTTTGATTGTTACTGAGACACGTGACATCGAATAAGTTTCTTTGTACAGCTACAGACAAGTGGGATATTGTTGCTTTGTGTGGATATTCACGGATACATTCCTCGAACAAAGAAGCTACCTAAAATTTATACATGTACACATAAATTTGGTAGGTTGTAATTATGAAATTTGCATTTTGTTTTCCTTCATTTGAACGGATTCGTTCTTGTTTCTCTACGTCTTGGTTGGGAAATTCTTCAATGCGCGATAGACGTTGTTTTCACAGGTCTTTTCCTTTGTAAGGGTGTATATATTACCGTCAATTTGTAAAATGTGATTCTCTCAGGCAATTTATAAAATGTGTAAATATTTCAGTCATTTTGACTAAAAAATCTGCCCAGGTTGATTAAGACGATCAAAAGGGCCTACAAACATCACAACAGATTATTATGTAGGATTAGAAGCCAAACAACATAGAAATGTACTTTTCAACGCAACATTTTCAGTCTCTTGGTGATGACATTACACATCAAAATGTTTGGAACTCGTTATCATAATAATACAGATGGAAATGTTTTTCAGTCACTTTGTAAAATAACTGAATATTTCCTTATTATCTCAAAAAATGTATTTCATTTTGTTGATCAATGTGACCATATGCCCTTATTACTACCCATAAAAGTGACTAATGCGCTTATGAATGGCGCAGCAGAGGTCGCGAACTAGTCTAGATTTCTGCTATACATCCGGGTACTCACTGGGAAAAAACAATAACAAAGGCAACAACCAGTCCCGGGGAATTGCGTTAGATCAGTGCCCCTTTAAGCTGCAAAACACTGGTAAAGTATATATGTAGAATATACAAACTCTTGGTAAAGCTTCTTTCTTCTCTTATGAGACTGGGGAAAAAATTAGTTTTTTATGCATGTCAAAATTTAGGCGATCGTAAAATTTGTCAATCACTAAATCAGCTGATAACTTGACATGGGTGCAGTCCCGCTGTAACGCAAATACAATATGTAACCTATCTTCACTTATCTCATTAACCTATTCTATCTGGGTGCCGTTGTACATAACAACCTTAGCGCTACGACTGTCGTAAGTTTATGTTAAGGAATGGGAGTTACGATCACCTTAGCGCGGAGATCGAGTTACTGTCACCCATAGCAAAACAAATATGGATGGTTCTCGTACGATGTAGAAAGTGTTAGACTATTTATTAGTATTTAACGTTCGAACCGTTTCGGCTACCACATAATCTACTTTGCCAGTGTTAACAGTTTATATTGTTATTCGCAACGCTAAACATTTCATTTATAAAATCACACACATATGCAAGAAATACAGCATCGTTTTTACCATTAATTGTCACCACCACTTCCACATCCACGCCAGCTGTAGCAGCTGCAGCCAGTAACTTTACGGTCTGAAAATTCCCAACGTCCGTATAGATTTTCATCTTTGGGGAAATGTCTTCCCTGTTTACTGTCTGTCAAACTATATACAACGAATCACCAATTACAGTTAGATTTCATCAGCTTGACTCGTATAACCATTCACAACATTAATGGCCGCGCCCACGAAACACATGGACAAAGGGAGGTAATTTAGTTACGGGCGAGTTACCTAACTTTACTGATACCCTTGTTCCGTATTTCTGAACTTATGCGTTGTTAATATTATGTACATTGATCCTCTCTTTGTCACAGGATAGGCTACATACACCGTACTATGTCAAAATAAAGGTTAATGTTTTAAATATGGAAGATTGCAGTTGACATCTATTTCAGGATCTTTCAGAACAAAACCAGTTATAGCGAATAGGTACATTACAATGAATAGGGTTATAATGCTGCATGGATGTATCCTAGCTATTATGAAATGTTGTACAGTTACACCTTACAATATGCACTTGCATATATATTTGCATAGAGACACATACCTATAACAGATTCATGCAATGAAGTTGACTGAAGCTTTATATCTATTCTAACATATAAAAGTAAGAAGGAATGCATGCATAGTCAGAAAGAAATGTGAACATGAGTGACTTAAGTAGTGTAACCCAAGGGTGTATCCAGCATTTTTAAAAGGGAGGGGTCCAAAATATCTAAATTCTCTCTCAGATAATTTTAGTGCCTACAATATACTACATTTAGTTTTCAAAAGTAGTTGTGTGTGGCGGAGTGGGGTAGGGGGGTGGGGTAGGGGGGTCCCATCCCCCTGAACCTCCCTCTGCCTATGTAACCATGGATCGAGTAAAAAAGATAATTTTTGTCATTAACAAATAACAATATATATCATAAATGTGACTAACCATGTGCAGGTTTGTGTGTTTGTGTGTTGTTTATGCTGCACTCAGCATCATTCCAGCTACATG
Organism: Haliotis rufescens; assembly: GCF_023055435.1. Taxonomy (NCBI): domain Eukaryota; kingdom Metazoa; phylum Mollusca; class Gastropoda; order Lepetellida; family Haliotidae; genus Haliotis; species Haliotis rufescens. The sequence goes on along the minus strand of NW_025964112.1, from coordinate 61,666,557 downwards.
ACGGTGGACTTTATATAATCAAGTCTCGACCAGACGATCCAGTGATTGCATGATATCATCGATCTACACAATTGGGATACAGGTCCAGGTAGTCCTGTGGGTACCCAGTCCTCAGTACCCACCCCGTTTCCCACCCCAGCCCAAGCCTCCACATTGTCTCAGTTCCAGACAGTGCACTAATCAAAGTGTCACAACCTTGCGTGGGCACCAGAGCATGTCTCACTAACTTGTTTACACTTACCTCTCTCAGCGGGTATTATGCAGGTATTCTTTTGGTATTGCTTTCTGAAAAGCCATTCACATGATATATAGGCTACCTGTCAAGTGGAAATTGTGTCCTGATGCAGGAGGTATACAGCTATACTGCAGCAAAGGAATAATACCTTTACGACTAAAATGTAGGATGCGATTTGGATATGGAACGGACACATGTTATGCTTCATTCCATGCAATAATATGCAAAAGCGACATGGCAGTGCGTGCGTGTGTGTGCAAAGATATATATTACCACAATGTCGCAATGGTTATGACATGGTTTAGACAGTGGGTGTTCAGTCTTGCAAAACAGATCAATTGCAATAAAATGATCTTATATCAAAATGACCCATTGACCTACTCGAGATGTATTTGGACACATCATTGTCAATATGAATTCATCTTTTAAGAAAAATGGCAATTCCGTCCCCACAATTTGAAAAAAATACTCCATTCAATTAATCTGCAACTGTTTGTAATTAAAGGGTTCCTGTAAACATCAGGGTCATGACAGGGACCCCTTGACTTTATTGCTTAATTTTGAATGCTGTAAAATAATAAGTTACATGTACTTGTTGAACAATCTTTCCAAAATTCTATTGTTCCAGAACTATCCATTTGAAATCTCCATTGTTGTGCAATCTTATTAAAATCAGATCTTAGTTCTCGCCACCGCTAAACAATGATCTTTGTCTTAGTTCTCGCCACCGCTAAACAATGATCTTTGTCTTAGTTCTCGCCACCGCTAAACAATGATCTTTGTCTTAGTTCTCGCCACCGCTAAACAATGATCTTTGTCTTAGTTCTCGCCGACGCTAAACAATGATCTTTGTCTTAGTTCTCGCCACCGCTAAACAATGATCTTTGTCAGATCTTTGTTTAGCGATAGCGAGAACTAAGATCTGATTTTAATGAGATTGCATTGTTGTGTGGTCTATTTTCCACATTTTTACCTGTGATTATATTAGTGTCTTATTATATTTTTATGTACATATATTAATATCATATATTTTCTTTTTTCATACTTTAGTGCTAATCAACTGTGCAATATGAATTTCCCCTGGGATAATAGTTTTATCTTATCTTATTGTTGTGTGGTCCATCCACAATGTATGTGGTGACCATTGTATTCTTGTTTCATCGTCAACATGTTCAAATCTCACAAATTTGCAAATATATCCATTTTGATATAAAATGTATAACATGATGAGGGTTGAAAGGTTCACCACATCTCACAGGGGCTGTATCAAACTGTAGCTGTGCAGGTTTGTGAGGTCACCTCCTCTAACAGGGGCTGTATCAAACTCTAGCTGTGCATTGTTTGTGAGGTCACCTCCTCTAACAGGGGCTGTATCAAACTCTATTTGTGCAGGTCTGTGAGGTCACCTCCTCTAACAGGGGCTGTATCAAACTCTAGCTGTGCAGGTTTGTGAGGTCACCTTCTCTAACAGGGGCTGTATCAAAATCTAGTTGTGCAGGTTTCAAAAGGTCAGCTGGGTGCCGTTGTACAAAACAACCTTAGCACTACGATGATCGTAAGTGTATGTTAAAGTATAGGAGTTGAGATCACCTCAGTGCTGAGATCTCTTTGTACAACAGCACCCTGCTCTAACAGGGACGGTATCAAAATCTAGCTGTGCAGGTTTAAAAGGTCACCTCATCTAACAGGGGCCGTATATAAATCTAGCTGCATGTTGATTGTTGGAAAGTCACCTATTCTCACAGGGGCTGTATCAAATTCCAGCAGTGCATGTTTCAAAGGTCACTTCACCTCATAGGGGCTGTATCAAATTCTAGCAGTGCAGTTTTGAAAGGTCACCTCAACTCACAGGGGCCGTATCAAAATAATATATATAACTGCAGGCCTCCAAACACTCGACTGATTGCCTCACTTCCAAATATTGATAAGACCCTGTGCTTCATTCAAGGTTCTTGCTATTGATATTTGTCTTGGCAAAAAACAAAGCAAAGTGGTGAAACTTTATTTATTCAACATATACATGGAAAAATACATATGTGGGTATCATTGCACAATACTGACTTGGATTCGTGTACATCTTGATTAATACATTGACATGTGCGAATAAATAGAACTGTCATACATGAGATGTGTGTCCGGGTACCCTTTGGGGAAATGTCAAAACAAGAACGTGATTGTAGATCTGATGCAGAGACTAGCGATAAAACAAAGTGAATAATGTTATACCTCATGCATGAAAATATTCTTTAAAAGTATACATGGTAAATGACAAATGCCTCTGACATACTCTGTCACAACTCCTTACAATACGCTGGAGCTGTTCCAGAGGTGAACCAGATCTGTGTAACTGTGATAGCATAATTAGAGTGAGTGAGGATGGTTTTACGCCGCTTTTAACAATATTCCAGCAATATCACGGCGGGGGACACCAGAAATGGGCTTCACAGGTTGTACCCATGTTGGAAATCGAACCCTGGTCTTTGGCGTGACGAGCGAACGCTTTAACCACAAGGCTACCCGACCGCCCCTAGCATAGTTAGAGAATAACCAATAATGAGCTGCTAAGAATTCTGGATAATGTCCCGTGTGAACGAATCATGTTAATCCATACCAATTGGTGTGGGACTTACAGCATCCAGAAGGGACAGATAACTCTGTAATTCCAAGTTACGAGTAGGTTATTCTATATATTACTCATTGACATTTTTTAGGAGAGAAAACGAAGAAAAAACCTGTTTCAAATATCAACGAATAGAGAAACTTCAAGGAAGGCAGCCTACTGTTCAGATGACATAATGTTATAAACTTGTGAAATCATGAAATATGGATGACCTCATATATTTTGCACTGTGCACTGTGATGTCATATGGCTTCAACTGACCAAACAGCATTGAAAATGGCTAAAATACATGCACGTGTGCAAATATCTGAAAGTTATTATACATGTTCATTCTATCCTTATTGGTTATTTAAGATGGTTCAAATGTTTTCAGAAACAGTTTCTCACAGCTAGTTGCCCCTGTAATGGAAAGACTCTGCAACCTAAATGATGTTGGTGACAAATCCCAAAAATTACATTTTCAAAAAACATTATTTCAAAGACCTACACAATTTGTATATCCTTATATATCAAAATACCAAAAATGTCATAATTGAAGCACTGTTTCAAAGTAAGAACAGTGTTCAAAAGAACTAAATTCTGTGCAAACATTATCAAAACTGAATCTTCTGGTTAACCACTGTCTGACAATCATGTACATGTTAACAGTTGAACCTCATGCCTTGGCTTGACCTAAATAAACATCAGCCTTCATCAGATGAATCAGTGTCTGACATAACTCAAATATGTTACCATGGTTACCTTCCAGATGGACCAGTAGTTTCAACTGTATTACTATTATCCTACAGCAAAGATCACCAGCCAATATAAAATGTTTGTTGTTTATCACTGCACTCAGCAATATTGAAGCTATGTGACGTCAGTCTGTAAATAATCCAGTCTGGACCAGATAATGCAGTGACAACATTATGAGAATTGATCCATGCAATTCAAAACATCAAGCCTGAAATTTGATCCAATTAGCCAACTCTTACAACAAGCCTAGGTTCCAAAAAGAAACCATGAAAAAATAAAGATTACTGATTTCATAAATAAGGATTAAGATTCAGTGTCAGTTTACCAATACACGTAGAAAGTTTCTGAGGAAATATAATCCCAGACCAACAGAACACATGAATGATTACAGCCCGCTGTAAAAGTTACTAGCCACAGGACAACAGGCCAGCAGCTATGTTGCATGCTGGGTACAAGCACAGTGAAGTATATATCTGTATGAATTCATGAATATAATCTGACAGGGTCTTAACATGACTAATGAGAGTTCCTTCTACAAATATGTTATAAACAGGGATTAATATCTGGCCATGAGTATTTTGTGTTTCATGATTTCTAGCTAAATACATACAAACAGCACATATATCCAAATAACTTAATAACAGCACTATTTACATGCAAAAATATGTAACAGCCAGAAACAAAGTACTACAATAGCAATCAACATGAACCACAATGATCTTGATGCACAGCAATGTTAACTGAACACAATGACAATAATGGACACCGACAACTTGACGTGTTATATAATACGACATGAAGGCATCATAACCATTTCTTTTTTTTGTTTAACACCACACTCAGCAATATTCCAGCTATATGACAGTGGTTTGAAAACAATCAAGTCTGGACCAGACAATCCAGTGATTGACATAATGAGCATCTATCGACGCAATTGGGAGACAATGACCTGCATCAACCAAGTCAGCAAGTCTGACCACCCGATCCTGACAGTCGCCTCTTACAACAAGCATAGTCGTCTCTTACGGCAAGCATAGGTTGCTGAAGACCAGTTTTAACCCGGATCTTCACAGGGCTTTACACATTGTACCCATGTGGAGAATCGAACCCAAACCTTGGACATGACAAGCAAACCACCAGGCTACCCCACCATCCTTACCAAATGTTTAACTACATATCGATGTTCATAATGGAATGAAAATGTTCTGTATGAGATACATAATGTGAATCTGATAGTGAGAATGTGAGAAAAACATCAGCATCTATCCTTTGTAACAAGGGTCTGTTTGTTGATGATGTCTTGTATGTTGTTTAATGCTGCACTCAGGAATACTCCAGCAATATGATGGCAGCCTGTAAATAATCTCATCTAGAACAAACAATCCTGTGATTGATATTGTGAATAACGAGTCAATACATCCTCAGACAAGCAAAGTTTGTTTGAGACCGCTTCCCGTCCCTCAAAATGAAAGCGACAATGTAACATGCAGGATTAGAAAGGATTCCGACAGTTGATGCTATGAAAGCCCTGACAAGTCTGTCCTTGTGCTTATGCTAGTTTGGGATCCAGGCTGTTGCCTGATAAGGGATTGCATCATGGAAGTCGTTGTATTTAGTGAATTTGATTTCTCATACTTTGAACAGTATTTTAGCTATAAAATGGTATGATGTGCAGGAAGGTTAGTGATGTAGGTTGTGAATGTTTCAATGTTTAGCGCCTCGATGAAACCTTAATGAAACCCTCTAGCCATGCCAGATCAGCTGTTATTGCATAAGATACAGTTTATCAGGACAATGGCTGTTGCAGGTAAAATAATATCACGGTTGGATGACAAGGAATTTGTTCATTTTTTTCTAAAATAAGCCACTCACATGAACAAAAACATTTTCATTTTGAGGGCAACAAATTCTGATACCAAATTCTTCGAGTTAAAACCCAAATTAACATTTTAATGAAACCCTCAGCATTTAATAACTGAAAACTAAACTATAAGCTGTGTCTGCTATTCTTTATCATACCTCTATGTCAGAATCATGAGATCTGATTGGTTCACTTGATTGGTGAAAATACTATATATTCTGCCTGGGAGGGAAATAAATCACTGAGCGGGAGAATAAATCCCTTATACCCTGCCACAAAGAAAACAGGCCGCACATAGATTTCTGAGCTGGAGAATAAATCCCTTGTACCCCACCATGAAGAAGACAGGCTGACCAGGGATTTCTGAGTGGGAGAATAAATTCTTATAGCCTGCCTTGAAGTAAAAAGCCACACGCAATTTCCGGGTCAATGAAAGTCACGTGACACAGCACAAGTTAACCTAAGCTCAATCGAACAACTGTTTTCTATCAATTTTGAATTTGTTTTAATTCTTTCACAATGGCACATTAAAACATGTTGGTAAGATAAATTTGTTGCAGCAGCATCACTCGGGGTACATGGGGTTTTATGCGTCCGGCTGGTGGTATAAAGCCTAACGTGGGACGCATAAAACCACATGTACCCCTCATGACACTGCTACAACTTATAATATATGTATGATGCATCATGTATGATCTATACAACACACTGAAGTTTTGATATGCTCAGTATCACAAAATAATCTTGATTAATCGTAGAACAAATATGAATATAATACAAATAACAATCAACAACTGATTACAAGAAGCTTATCATCACAACGCCGGTGTCTTGTGGACAATACACATCATATTTGGACATTACATATGAAATTTTCAACTCAACTTATCCCATTTAGAAACATCTAACTGCTTGACTGCTTTGGAACTTACAAGGTGTATACTTTGTTCCATATCTGTTTTGTAAAATCAAATCAAAGGGAATTACTGCACTGCCTCTCACCTGCTCAAATATTATTATAATCAGTATCAACACCTTATTTTTTTCAAAATCATCAATGATGTCCAATGTTGAGTGCTGACAATGATTTCATACATCTCATTAAAATCTTATCTAAGTTCTCACTGCCGCTAAATAAAGATTTGAGGATATCCCACTATGGGTCACGTCAGAACGACCATTCATGAACTTTGACCGACCACTGAAATGACTAACAAGAAGTCGATATCAGCCAATTAGAAAGTAGCTTTCTCGAGCAGCAGACTCTGGCAACTCCATTTCAGACTTCCCTTGAAAAATATGTTGTTCTCGATTAAAATTGATAGTATGGCAGTGCTTCCCACGTACTGTGCAATGCCTCCACCGTTCAAATGTTTATCCCACGGAAGCGAGAGAGACGATAATTTTGATGGAATTAGTCGTTCTGAATGCACCGTGTTAATTTTTTCAAGGTTGCATGATTAGAAAACACATTCCGACTGCCACTTTCATGATCTGGTAAGCAACGCTTTGATTGGTCGGATGAAAGGTCGTTCTGACGTGACCCGTAATGGGATGTCCTCAGATCTTTATTTAGCGATAGCGAGAACTAAGATCTGATTTTAATGAGATTGTGATTCCACAAAAATTATGAAAATTATATAAGTTTTCACAAAATATGTGTGATCCTCAAATATCCGCCTGAACATATGATACATATAAACAATGCTTGATGTTAAGCCAAAATGGTGTAAAATTGTATCAGTATTGCACATACAATCATGGCAAGGTCTGACAACTAGATACTTATTTCAAAGCAATGTTAACAAATTACGTCTTAAAAAACACACAACCAATTACTTCTATGGAACATCTAATGTAGCACACATAAAATGATTTTGCTTACACTGTGTGGATGTTGATATTTGAAAAGGGACATCACATATATACTGCTCACAAAAAGTAGGGGATATTGAAATTAAAATCAGTGGCACAAAGACAGTAATATAGAGGCCTACAAATAATTTATGTATAATTGAGGAAAAGCATAGGTCCGTCTGAGCATGCCTCACAATGACCACCAGATGCCCTTGCATCCAGGAAAATTGCACCCAAACGTACCAGGGGGTGGGGATGAGAAATCACATCTTGTGTCACACGTGCAAATGAAAAAATCCAAGTGCCTCACGTGCAAAAATGGGTGTTAACATGTGTCTTGGACCAAGTTCATCCATCACTTCACCACTTTCCACAATGCGAAGGTTACGAGAAGACGAAAGATTGAGAGCAATTGGGATGATCCAGGCCGGAAGAACGCAGGCCTACACAGCAGCACAACTGCATGTCTCACCGTCAGTAGTCAGCCGGTTGCGGGCACGTTACATTGCCACTTCAAGAAACTTCAAGGGTTCAAGACAGACCCCGAAGTGGTCGTCCAAAATGCACGACCAGACGTGATGACCGGCGGATCATCACTGGAGCCCTCCGTGATCGACGTTTAAATGCGACACAGCTGCAGCAGGTTCACAGACATGCCACTGGGAATCTCATCTCCACACAGACGGTACGAAACCGGCTCCATGCTGCAGAACTTCCAGCAAGGCGACCTTACATCACATTACCCCTAACAAACCGTCACAGACAAGCCCGGCGAGAGTGGGGTCGTCGTCACCAGAGGTGGAGCAATGCCCGGTGGTCCCATGTGATGTTCAGTGATGAGTCGAGGTTCTCTTTAGACTTCAATGATGGCCGTCATCGTGTCTGGCGTCGTCCTGGTGAGCGTCATCAGCCAGCTGCCATGATTCCACATGATCGGTATGGGAGGGGTTCTGTTATGGTGTGGGGTGGAATCACGGTGACAGGCAGAACCGATCTCCACATCTGCCAAGGAAGAGTTACGGGTGTTTACTATCGGGACAACATCATCACGCCACATGTCCTGCCATTTGCACACCGTCACGGACAGGGTTTCATCTTCCAGGACGATAATGCCAGGGCTCACCGTGCGCACGTCGTCCTTAACCATTTGCGGCGGCACCCAATTGAAACTCTTCCATGGCCAGCGATGTCCCCCGACCTCTCCTCTATAGAGCATGTGTGGGATATGCTCGGAAGACGAGTGCAGAGGCGGCATCCCCCATGTCAAGACTTGCAACAACTGGGCGTGGCACTCCAAGAGGAATGGCAGAGGATTCCCCAAGTTCACATTGGTCGCATCATTGGGAGTATGAGACGTCGGTGTAATGCTTGTTTGGCTGCTAATGGTGGGCCAACCCGGTTTTAACCAATTTATGACTTTTGGGTTTCTACCCCTCATGAACTTTCCAGTGTCTACAAAATGAAATTGCAGCTGGAACAAAGTCATTACTTTCAAAACTGTTTCTTTACATTCTTATTTCCACATTATTATTGTTTCCCAATGAAAATTAAACATAATTCTGAATCTTTTCGTCGTAACTTTTCAATATCCCCTACTTTGTGTGAGCAGTATATATAAAAAACAATAATTTCAGATTTGCCTGACCAGGAACCAAAAATCTCAACCAGATAATAATACTAAAATAGTTTACAAAAAAAACCTACAAAATTCTGATAAAAATAACTTATGGATAAGCTACGAGTCATATCCGACCATCTTGACATAGTCAGCAGCTCTCATCGTCCTCCAAAATCAGGGCATATCATGATATTGTGGCTTCTATTTCCGAAACGTACCTCTCGAACATGCCGGCACAGCCTGCTGTGTGTTGAAATTAAGTTAAATTAACAATGTTCGAACTAAGGTGGGTCCTGGGGTCCGTGAGGTTTGTTCCTTTAGTATTTGAATCAAGGAACCCCTAAGTTAGGGCTACGACAAGGACCCCTTAACTTCCATGCATCAATTTTGAGTTGATGTTTCCAGTTTCCATATCTGGGCCCTTACATGTAGATACCAGTAACTGAGGAGGGTCTTACGTTGTTTTGAACAGTATTCCAGAAAATATCACGGCAGGTCAGCTTGATGTGGGAGGAAAGCCTGATGAAATGCAGTGTCAAGACTTTTACCATGGTCAAATTCATGAGTATGGGTATGGTGTAGACAAACCCAGAAACATCATTGACCCCAACAACTGTCACCCGTGCCGAACACAGAGTTGCAATTGAGGCAGGATTAACAGACTTCAGTCATAAATCCCTTATTTCCTGCTTAGAAACAAAAGGCAAAACACATTTTCCGAGGCAATGAAAGTCACGTGACATAGTTAACTTCGGCTCAATTGAACAGCTGTTTTCTATCACTTTTGGATTTGTTTTAAATCTTTTAACAATGGCAGATTAAAACATGTCAGTAAGATAAATCTGTTGTAGCACCGGGGATACATGGGGTTTTGTGAGTAGGAGTTATGGTTTATACATCCCGCGTTAGGTAAAGCAGTGTCAAGACTTTTACCACCATGGTCAAACCCATGGTGCAGACAAACCCAGAGGCATATCAAACCCACGTGTAAAAAGCGACTGAGTCACCCATGCCCCATCTTGGTGCAACTGAGTCAGGATTAACAGTGCTTCAGTTATATCATGGTGAATAACTCAATTTAGGAGCTCCTTGACTGAACATGCAGTGAAAATAACAGTTTACAAATACAAGGAACTAATGGTTGATATCATGTGTTGCATTCAAACATATCCCATTCCTCCATGTTTTATATCATGAGGCAAGTATCGTGATACAGCCATGAATCATGCCATCCTTCTTAGAGTAGACCCTAAGGATACCGGGATCATCATTCTTTTGGCATAAACAATATTGAAATTTGACCGATTTTACAAATTCTGTAAGCTTGACCACGCGATTGGTTACAATTGTAATAACTAAACAAAACACATCTACAATCAATATCAATAACTTCAGCCTGTGAAACACAACATAGAAATCAGGGTTCTAGCACTACTAAACGTAGATTGAACACACAGCTGCTGGAATTACCAGTAGAACAAACAACAAAAACACCCATCTTTCAGTAAACATTTCCAATGGACAATCTGGTGAAACCTGAGCCACAGAAATGGCTATTATATACTAAAACACTTTATAAACGCATAGTAGATTTCGACTCATGATAAGTAAGAAGGGACTGGAGGCTTGCGTCCGGGTATGACAACATGAATGAGGATTCAAACTCAGACAACATTCGTGTAAAGTTGCATGCCTTCAGGTCTCACTACCACGTGCCAATTTCTTAGTTTTCTGTCAGTTCACTGAAAACTATTTTCCAAATTCCACTATGTGTTTTCCTATTAATTTGTCAGTATACCTTTGGAACATTCAATATATGAGTGCATCTTCATCATTAGCATCCATATAAGACTCTTTGCATCTCCTAACTTACTTAGGTGCCCTTATGGGTTTTCCACAGAGTAATTGTATATGCTTAGTGCATCTTTGGTTTCTGCTCATAAATTTCAGAAATCCTACTTTTCTGATAAAAACTAATTGAAAAAAACATACCAAGCAAGACATCAAACATAATATATACCACAGGATACTGATGAGTCATAATTCTTTGATTCTAAATCAGTCTTGAGCTGTAATCAAAATTATTTCTCTTGTTTCTTTTCTTGGCCACATGAACATTCAAGACATGATTTAAAACAATAATATATACTACTCAAAAGAAGTTAAAGAACACCATATTCTTTCATCTTATTATTGTTAATCTGTGAAGCATGTAAACTATTGTAATATGAAAGAATTGTCTGTTCCTTAACTTCTTTTGTGTAGTATATCAGACAAGTATTGTTTTCAGCAATACACATAAATTCAGTGAAGAGACATTCAACTATTTTTGGCCATTTGAAATTTTTGTTGGAACTAATGTCACTAAAGTAACTAATACAAAGCACCACTGTGAACAATAAATAGTTGTCATGGTACGTTCGTGACACTCCACGAACAAGCACACATACAGGACACTGACTAGAAGACATTCCAACACTCATCCAAGAATCCATCTAACTCGTACACACTAATCACATTGGAATAAATGTATACCTTTCTAAAAATGTATAGTAATATAAATGAATCTTATCTTTAACTTCTTTTGAGTAGAATATAATGCTACCAATACTGTTGTCCACAAATAGAGAGTGACAGAGTGTGGTTTATTCTCAGACAGTATGACCATCATGATATAATGTTAGTTTTCATAGTTTCACGTCTTATGGAGATATATAGTGCACAGAGCACTTAAGTACAGTGAATGCTGCGCTATACAAATGCATAAATTATTATTATTATTATTTTCCTTTCTCACATATAGATCTGGTTGTTATTTTCGTTAACATTGAAAAAAACCCACCAAAATGTAATGAACTAGTATTTAAACCCTAATGCAAATCAAACAATAACTAACAATAAAAAACGTAAATGTTCTTATTTTTAATTCCACTGGACAAAGGCTTGCCTCGGTCAGCTGCACTTCACCATCTACTGTTGTCCTGATCATGGACACAGCTCTTGGAAAAGACAGTGTGAATTTTGTGATTTGGCTATTTGTGTTGGGTAGGTATACTTGTGTAATATCATTGAAAAGATATCACAATGTGATAAAATTACACTTGTTGGAACACTTAGATTATAAGGTCACCCATTAAACTTCCGTAAATGGGGAGGGGGGGGGGGGAGCCGGGGGGAGCACCATGTGTAAACAGGTGATGTGATGACCCAAATATATCCCAGTGAAGAGATCTGTAGTCTTTCAGCAGCCATCACACTGGCAAAGAGTGATTCTACTTTCTGCTGCTCTTAAATCAGTAACAATAAAGGTCAAGGTCATGGTGGGGTACAGATATCGGGATCGGCGGGACGCACACATACACCTCAGGTGTATCCACTCGTACCGCTACCTTCACTTCATGCTTGGTAGTCCTGGCTGCTCTTGACTCCAGAACCAACACTTTCTGATGGTAACAAACACAGTTTGATTAATTGTAAATGACATACATTAACAACTGAATTGTTGCTGTCTAAATATACATTGAGCTTTCAATATCACAAGTAGCAACAAAAATAACGTGAATATCGTAACGAACAAATGATGGATTTCAAAGTAACACATGGACACAGCATGCTATGAGATTCTTGATTTTCACAAACACAAAATATATTAAAACATTATGGAAAATAAACTGACACATGATGATATGGATTTTAAACATTGTTAAAGTTTGGTCAGTGATAATATGAATTATCCAGTGTTTAATATCTGAATTCTATTTTCATAAATACCCTGGACCCATTTTCGTCTCTACTCTTGCTTCATCTTGACCAGAATCGAAAACAATGCTAATAATAACCATTCAATCAAATTGCTCTCATGAGCAAGAGAAAAACTGCTAAACTAGAGATCAGAGGAATGGCGGTGGTAACGCCACTTCCGAAACAAAGCTTCAAAGTATTTATCATAATAGAATGGAGATGTCTTGCACTGGACAATCAAAGGTGATAATGTATTTTTGATTTTCTATTCAAATGTGTCATGCAATCTTCAAATGAGCAAATACAATGCACCAAAAACAAGAAAACATTGCTGATCCAATAAATCCATATTCACTGAACCAAACAACTCAGCATTTCTTTCTCAGTCTGCAAATACAAGCTTCCATATATTGTTCCATACACAGTCTGCTTCTCCATCTGCCTGGCTGACAGCCTCGGCTGAGTGAGGGGGTCGGGCTTGGGTATGGTGCTGACAAACCTAGAAACATAATCGGGGCGAACCGGGATTCGAACCCACAATTATAGGTTTCTGGCGTGCCTAAGGAACGCAACTCTGCACAGCGAATCGCGGCGCCTTAGACGACTGGGCCACCCGTGGCCCCGTTATATCAAGAGATGCAGGACATTATTGGTAAGTAAGGACCACAACACACTCTAACCCTGATAACAATATATAACCATTAGATCGAACATGTCTGTAGCAGGCTTACTCTAACCCATCGAGCCCGCATAAAGTCTTCAATAATCAAATACATGAGACACAGCATGGTGAAAACATATTCCAGACACAGTTTTTTATCCAGGTTAAATTTGTCCTTGCTTTATCAAGAAATATTCACAAACTTCTTCAAAGAACCAAATATGCTGCTTAATTTCAAGTTTGTATGGAATATAAACAAACAGCCAGAAGATGTCAACACCACTTTCAAAGACATTCTGTGTCCCGAGGCAGGGCTCGAAATTAGAAAAAAAGGGTGTGCCCAAGGGACTTGTTTTACAGGCTTGCCATTTTCAATTTAGGTGGTGTGTCTATACTACCCAATTATTATAACAAATAGCAATAGTCTGCTATGACTATCACAACAGTCAACATGAATAACCACTTCTATTTGAAACGCAAGACCTACGTAATATTTGTGATACTCCTTCAAATTATGGAAAGAAGCAAGTACATTCAAATGTATTTCGTGCAATCTTGACCATCTTGTCTGTAAGATACAGTCAACGGAAATCACCAAATAATGCTGATTCATTTTACAACAGGAAGTCGTTAAGTGGTAATGGAACATGCAACTAACGAGAGAAAAATTTTCATTTCATAGTACATTTTAGTCAAAACAAAAAATAAAATTAACGTAAGTACTTTTGATGAAAATGACCATGCCCATGAGGCAATTTTCAAGCATGCTATTTTCTGTGTATATATTCCATGGACATGCCCGCACTTGTAATTTCAAGCCCGTTGAGGTTAATAACATTTTTTTCTTTGAAAATGCTCGTTAGCCCTGACCTATTAGCATGATTAGAAATAAGTTCCTGCTGTATTTGGCCAGGGATAACTGATAAAAAAACACCATACCAGCAAAAATGGTCTGGCAAAGAGACAAGGATCTACCGGTATTTTAGCTTACTAATTAACACAGTGATGAGAATATTTTGGCCAACATGTGAGACATGAATGTGTCAAAGTCTTCTACTCTTTGGTTATTCAACTTTAGCAGTAGCTGATGGGGTTGCTATGGCAACAGATAATGCTGGGGATGACTGGCTGACAAGTTGCATAGGGGTCACTGAAGACAATGTTGGAGTATTTTCATTGGCTGCTTGTACAATCGTCATGGCGACAGATGTCAAGGGACTGCGAACTGTCTGAGCTGTAGACACTGCAGATTGGAGGACATTTTGTGGAAGTTTGACTGCTGACTGTGAGGATGTGGACAGAAGGAGGGCGTCAATGGTGGTGTTGTTGGCGATTGTTTTGAGAACACTTGTGGGTGTGTATTGCGTCTTGAGGCTCAGAGATTGGGCAATGGTAGCTGTCTGTGTGGTTCCCATGTCAACTGTCTGGTGCTGCTGAGTACTATGGTTACGAAGGCCTTGGACTGTCTTGTAACTCTTCCCGCAAAAACATTTGTAAGACTTTTTCACACTGAAACAATAAAAACACATTTGTACACATTGGAAAATATTCGTTGTGATTTTAGAGATACATCAGCTTCTTTTTGTTAGCGCCACATACATGTCAATACTACACACATGGCAAGAGTGAGTGAGTATGGTTTTACGCCGCTTTTAGCAATATTCCAGCAATATCAGGACGGGGGACACCAGAAATGGGCTCCACACATTGTACCCATGTGGGGCATGGCATGGGTGAGTGATCGGGGATATGATGACATGAATCAACCAAATCAGCGAACCTCCCCATGTACTCGACCACTCGATCCAGTTAGTTGCCTCTTACGACAAGCATGGGTTGCTGAAGAAGAAATACCAAATGGATGCTGCACAAATTATACATACACTATCTTAGCCTCCCTCTTGTGTCCGTGTCTTGCGTGATACTTGATCCCATTGATGTTCTTGTAGCGCTTCTTACAGCCTGGCACGGGGCAGGCGAACGGCTTGTCTCCCTCCTGGTCTTTACTGCCCATCATACTGTAACATCACACAGCATACAATGATTACTCCCCTAGCTTTATATTTGGACAATAATCCCATCTCATGTAATCTATAAGGGGAGATAAAGCTGGTGGTTTTTTTTCAGTTTGTTGTTTAACGCTGCAGTGCCATATTTCAGCTAAATGAAGACGGTGGATAAATAACCGAGCCTGGACAATCCATTAATTGACATCATGAGCATCAGTCAAGCAACTGGGATACGATGACATTCATCAACCAAGTCAGCGAGCCTGACCACCCACCCCGTTAGTCGCCTCTTATGACAAACATAGTCGCTTTTTACGGCAAGCATGGGTTGCTGAAGACCTATTCTACCCCGGATCTTTATGGGTCACCTCTCATTTTTCTGTTTTGATACAGCCCTTCTATTTTGTATATGCTACAAGGGGCACCGTCAATTTTATCTTTGTTGTAAGTGACATGTTGATAACCACCATTTTTCTGGTTGCGAAGGCTACTGAATGTGCTCGAATGTTGTCATGTTGTCAAATTCATGAACATTTGATAATCTTGACCTTGTTACACCTAAAGGCTCTTTTGTATGATGTTATTCAAGTTAGTATCTATGGCTACAAAAGGTAACTTAATGATAACAACGAAAGTTTACCTGGGTCTATCTATATGTTTGTCTCAGGAATTATTTCAAGGGTTCCTAGGTATAAAACCGTGAGTCCCAAGTTCACCAATGTGACATACAAGTTTGGCATCTACAGACGGCTGACATGTGACACCCAGATATTTTTACATGTGGTGCCCCCCTCCCCTCTCTCCCACAACACACAGTATCTCAACACTACAGCTGGTCCCCCTTGTGTCCTGTGTTGTATGTCATGACACATGTGTTGTATGTCCCTTGTGTCCTGTGTTGTATGTCATGACTCATGTGTTGTATGTCATGACTCATGTGTTGTATGTCATGACACATGTGTTGTATGTCATTACACATGTGTTGTATGTCATGACTCATGTGTTGTATGTCATGACACATGTGTTGTATGTCATGACACATGTGTTGTATGTCATGACTCATGTGTTGTATGTCATGACTCATGTGTTGTATGTCATGACTCATGTGTTGTATGTCCCTTGTGTCCTGTGTTGTATGTCATGACACATGTGTTGTATGTCCCTTGTGTCCTGTGTTGTATGTCATGACTCATGTGTTGTATGTCCCTTGTGTCCTGTGTTGTATGTCATGACACATGTGTTGTATGTCCCTTGTGTCCTGTGTTGTATGTCCCTTGTGTCCTGTGTTGTATGTCATGACACATGTGTTGTATGTCCCTTGTGTCCTGTGTTGTATGTCATGACACATGTGTTGTATGTCCCTTGTGTCCTGTGTTGTATGTCATGACACATGTGTTGTATGTCCCTTGTGTCCTGTGTTGTATGTCCCTTGTGTCCTGTGTTGTATGTCATGACACATGTGTTGTATGTCCCTTGTGTCCTGTGTTGTATGTCATGACACATGTGTTGTATGTCCCTTGTGTCCTGTGTTGTATGTCATGACTCATGTGTTGTATGTCCCTTGTGTCCTGTGTTGTATGTCATGACTCATGTGTTGTATGTCCCTTGTGTCCTGTGTTGTATGTCATGACACATGTGTTGTATGTCCCTTGTGTCCTGTGTTGTATGTCATGACACATGTGTTGTATGTCCCTTGTGTCCTGTGTTGTATGTCCCTTGTGTCCTGTGTTGTATGTCATGACACATGTGTTGTATGTCCCTTGTGTCCTGTGTTGTATGTCATGACTCATGTGTAGTATGTCCCGTGTGTCCTGTGTTGTATGTCCCTTGTGTCCTGTGTTGTATGTCATGACACATGTGTTGTATGTCCCTTGTGTCTTGTGTTGTATGTCATGACACATGTGTTGTATGTCCCTTGTGTCCTGTGTTGTATGTCATGACTCATGGGTTGTATGTCCCTTGTGTCCTGTGTTGTATGTCATGACACATGTGTTGTATGTCCCTTGTGTCCTGTGTTGAATGTCATGACACATGTGTTGTATGTCCCTTGTGTCCTGTGTTGTATGTCATGACTCATGTGTTGTATGTCCCTTGTGTTGTATGTCATGACACATGTGTTGTATGTCCCTTGTGTCCTGTGTTGTATGTCATGACTCATGTGTTGTATGTCCCTTGTGTCTTGTGTTGTATGTCATGACTCATGTGTTGTATGTCCCTTGTGTCCTGTGTTGTATGTCATGACACATGTGTTGTATGTCCCTTGTGTCCTGTGTTGTATGTCATGACTCATGTGTTGTATGTCCCTTGTGTCCTGTGTTGTATGTCATGACTCATGTGTTGTATGTCCCTTGTGTCCTGTGTTGTATGTCATGACACATGTGTTGTATGTCCCTTGTGTCCTGTGTTGTATGTCATGACACATGTGTTGTATGTCCCTTGTGTCCTGTGTTGTATGTCATGACACATGTGTTGTATGTCCCTTGTGTCCTGTGTTGTATGTCATGACACATGTGTTGTATGTCCCTTGTGTCCTGTGTTGTATGTCATGACACATGTGTTGTATGTCCCTTGTGTCCTGTGTTGTATGTCATGACTCATGTGTAGTATGTCCCTTGTGTCCTGTGTTGTATGTCAACAGGGACGTATGTCAAGCTGACAAGGTAAGGATGTCATCTGTAGGATGACTCCACGCCCTGCTACATGCTCTCCCGTCAACAGAAGGCACGTCCCGGGCCGCATAGTAGGGTACTGAGGCTTATTTTGCTCAAATTTAATCTGAACGTGCTCAGCCCCACGTTGGGCGCCAATGTAGCAGCCATAAAATTTCCGAGTCCCGTGATGGGATTCAAACCACGGACCTTCTGATCAGAGGTCGGACGCCTTGTCCACATGACCAAAGAGGTTAACCCCGTCAGCAAGCTGACATCTGTGAGATTACTCCACGCCCTGCTACACTGACAAGAAGTAAACCTCTTCACCCTCTACTCAACACACGAAGTCCTCACCTGAGTATTGTGTCTGAGGAGAACTCCTCCTGTGTGGTCCATGAGTCGTTGCTGTCCTCCTCGTCATCACTCCTCACCTCCTCCTCATCTATCTCACTCCCTGCAGTGGAATAACACACAGCTGCAGTACACGGTATAACATATATGATACCAGCTGGACACTGTCAGGATGATAGGGCATAACACAAGTCAAGGATACCAGCTGCACACTATAGAACATAACATAAGTATATGAAAACAGATGTACCCAACAAGACATAACATAAGTATAGGATACCAACTGGACACTTTAGGACATAACATAAGTATAGGATACCAGCTGGACACTATAGGACATAACATAAGTATAGGATACCAGCTGGACACTATACATGCTATAGGACATAACATAAGTATAGGATACCAGCTGGACACTATACGACATAACATAACTATAGGATACCAGCTGGACACTGTAGGACATAACATAAGTATAGGACACCAGCTGGACACTATAGGACATAACATAAGTATAGGATACCAGCTGGACACTATACAACATAACATAACTATAGGATACCAGCTGGACACTATACGACACGACATAACATAACTATAGGATACCAGCTGGACACTATACGACATAACATAACTATAGGATACCAGCTGGACACTATACGACATAACATAACTATAGGATACCAGCTGGACACTTTAGGACATAACATAAGCATAGGATACCAGCTGGACACTATACGACATAACATAACTATAGGATACCAGCTGGACACTTTAGGACATAACATAAGCATAGGATACCAGCTGGACACTATACGACATAACATAACTATAGGATACCAGCTGGACACTTTAGGACATAACATAAGCATAGGATACCAGCTGGACACTATACGACATAACATAACTATAGGATACCAGCTGGACACTATAGAACATAACATAAGTATAGGATGTTGCCTAGTTACGCTGCTTGCCGCTACATATTGGTTGGAGTGCTGTTGGGGAGGGGGATGATATCATGGCACAATGTTGCCTAGTTACGATGCTAATTGATACGTTCCAGTTGGAGTGCTGCTGGGAAGGGAAGTGTTATCACAACACAGTGTTGCCTAGTTACGCTGCTTATCGATACATACCGGTTGGAGTGCTGCTGGGGAGGGACATGGCTGGTGACTGGGGACGGACTCTCTTTCTGAACGGGTCAGCATTCTCCTTCTTGGCTGCCTCTGTGAAAAACCTAAACAAATGGAAGCGGAGAACAAAATGTAAAGTTGTGGAAAATAATTATCTATTTGTCAGAATCAAAGAAGTTACTGAATCATTTGTGGTAATTTGTATAGATTATGCTATCAGAAACATCTTGTGTTATTAGGTAACGTTTCAGTTAGATCTTATCAAAGTGCAAGTTCTTCCGAACACAGAAGCATCACCTTCACCGCCATTTCTAGAAGGCACCAGAATCATCACCACCAGCTTGGTGAAGTACATGCCCAGTACAACCTCAAAACAATTAGAAATACCCTGGTTCCAGCTGACATAATGACGACCATAAATGAATTTCTGCTAATATGACAACTGCTTCCAGTTTGGAAAACAAATTTACAAATTTATATCAGAAAGTCCTGTGCACTTACAGTATATCATTTAGATTGGTGTAAATACATGGCACTTCCAGTCTGTGTTAAAGCATTCTGAATCGATTTGGCTGAACTTGTATTTTAGCATTATATTCAGCAGATATATTGACTTGTAAAAGCTCATCTTGCTTGGCCAGAAGAAAGTTTATTAAACTCAGACTTCGGACTAACGGCCAAGGTTGCAAACTACATATACAGTGCTACTTAAAAACTACATTAATAAGAAAGTTTTTTGCACTTCTGGTTTCATGACGTCACTTCTGGTTTGGGAAAGAACACATCCAATGCAAGACAACATTCAAAAGAAAGTCCCACAACTAGCTACCATGGCTAAATTAACATGCTAATAAGAAAGTTGCATGCACTTCCACCTTAATGACATCACTTCCAAGTTGACAAAACACATGCCTAATGTAAAACAACTTTAAGACAAAACGTTCCATGCTTCTAGCTAAACTAAACATGTTAATAGGAAAGTCATATGCATTTCCAGTTTAATGACTTCATTTCTGGTTTTGGAAATCATATATCTCATGCAAAACAAATACAAAACAAAAAGTCCCATGCCAATAGTACCTTGATTAGAAAGTTATATCACTGTCAGTCTAATGTTCCTAAACTTTAGACAATCGTATTCTTATTATTTCTATTTGAAGAGAGGGTGCTAGCTCTGTCATGACATACAGGTCATGTGACCACAGTGGGTCAGTACAGTACACAAAGCATTTCAGTGACTTTGACCTTCAATGAAGGTTACACAAAACCTTACCAATTACTTAACTTCCAAAGGATGACACTGATCCTACTATAGTATACACTTCTTGTATATAATACATTTTTCAGTGTTTATGGTGTATGACCTTGACAGTAACTTTGACCTTCACTATCAGTTTCTATGCACATATGATGTCCCTCAGTGGAGTTCAATTTAACAACAAAAATATAGCATGTGCTACTCATGGAAGATAGATCACCATGTACCTACTTCTGACATATCAATATTGTCATCACTTGTTATACATAAGTATTCAACCATAATAGAACCACTACATGCATCAGATTTAAAGAAAATATCTGACATGATAGCGCATCTTAGTGAAAACAGCAAAGATACTTTCTGAAAGACATTCATCATGACCTTGACCTTTAAATGAGGTCACTCATGACCTTTTACAATCTCAGCCTAGCCCTAAGGATGACATGTACTTGTCCATAGTTTTATTGACCTACAGTGTGTGCGTGTGTGTGTGCTTGTGTTTGCTTGTACTAGTTTGGACTAATGCCGATTTTACAATGCTAGCCCACTTAGATACCATGCTGTTGTTTAACATGAATACCCAACACTGACACAGTATTCTGACTCTGAGCAAACCAGTCCTTGTTTTAGCCCGATAATGCAGAGGGTCAGGCAGGGTAGCAGCAAGTACCATTTTGGTTTGACACTGGTGGGCATTGACGCCATGACCTTCCGCTCTCTGGGCAGACGCACTACCACACGGCCACAGAGATGGTCTTCATGCTAACTGGGACCTAAATGAGATGATAATTTGACACCCCCGAGGTTTCAAAGCACTGCATAGTTAAAAAAGCAAAGTGTGTTCGCAGAGGCGTTAAAATTGTGACATGTCCTTAAACGTGTTATATGCATCCCCATTTACCACTTGGCACTGAATCATGCCAATAATTAACCATGGCTGCTACATTTAAGCTACAGTCTTTTCCTCCAAACAATCACTGGTTTAAGCATGTATATGTTAAGTAAGCAGAGCTCCAGATAAGCTTTTGGTGTTGTGGGTATTTTACTCATGCATTTTAAAATCATTCTATCTGGGTATTCAAATTTCACACATGTGGGTATTTAAGTTCAATATTTAAAAACACTATTCATCTAGTCCCTGCAAACTTGTGTTGTGTGGGTTCGAGAGCTTTATAGGACTCAAAAATACCACGATACTTTCATAAGAAAGTGTGATGGCAAATGATCATGATGTAACTGTCATCGTGGAGTTTGGCAAGGTTGACGGAATGCCCGTTTATAATTTCAAAATAAGTTGCTGATTTGCTAATCGAATACGCAGGGTTACTTCACAATATTTTGATGATACACACAAGTTTTATTTTTGTAGCGTATCTGTAATCATGGTAATGTTCGTTGCGTATTTGATATGCTTGGATTTTACTGTATATTTCTGCATATCTGATGCGTATTTTACGCAGATACGCAGCTTATTTGGAGCTCTGAGTAAGTGAGTAAATATGATTTTGTGCCATTGTTAGTAATCTTACAATTTCATGTTTAGGCTACAGCCTTTTTTTCTCTAAACAATCATTGGTTTAAACATGTATATTTTAAGTGGAGCCATTGTAAGTAATTTACAACTTAATGTTATGGCTGCCAATAAATAGTCAAATCTGAATGAAACAGACCATTGACTAACCATGCAAACAATCATCTACACTGCAGAACAAATACACACAATCAGACCTAAAGTACCTGACTAGATATATTGGTAAATATTACATCAACGTCACCTCTAAATGCACACCTTATACGCAAGAAGCATGAATACACACACAAAGTTGATGACTAACACAACATTGATTAAAGGTTGTCCTATCTACCTCAAGACGTAACTAAGGGCGAGAGCTGATGGCTGTTGGAGTTCCTGTTTCTCTAATGCACGAGGGTCTGTATCTAGAGAAAGGGAACGATGAACTATCAAGATCAACATTACAAATAAACAATCTTATAACGATGGTAATATTTCCAAAACATGCCAAAGGCAGACAAATTAATTTCATCTTTTACAGATTTTCATTGTAAATATCAAACAAGGAACAAAATGCACTGTTTCTCACTTGTGTCTTAAAATCATCTGCACCCGTTATCCAGGTGAGAATTAGTCTCCAGCAGCCTAAGCTGGTTGTAAGAGGCGACCAAACGGATTGGGTGATCTGATTCATTCACTTGGCTGATTGTGGGTCATCGTACCCTGAAGGAGTGGATCGTTGTTCACAATATCAATCACGGGATTGTCTAAACTAGGCTTGATTATTTCGGGCTGCACTCCTATAACTGGAATACTGATGAGTGTGGCGTTAAACAAGAAACAAACACAAGATGATCTGGATCACACACAGTGACCATCCAATCCTCATTTCAGTCAGTTGTTAAGTCTTGTGACATGGGAAACTCAGGACCTGTTGTGACCTGGACTCCATGGGGAGTATCCCTTAGTGACATCAAATGAATGATCAACATGATCTCACACTCACAGTGAGACCATACCTGTAGCAGATCGTCCTTTGGAAAAACATCAGATTGTATGGTAGTATACAGTTCTGCTAAGAAGTAGACAATCTGTCCATAGGTACATGTCCACAGTTAGGAGTTCTATAGTATTCTTTCATATACATTTGGTAGAACAGACAGACAGAATGGCCAACAAAAAGACCCATATAACATAAGCTCTCATTGACTATGTCAAGGTAAGCTCAAAAGTCAACCTTTACTGGTGCTTCAAACAAATATAATCAACTTTTTAATACAAAAGTTGACTATGACTAGACACAAGGGCTGCAGAAATACAATTACTGACTTTTCTGATTCAGTGGTTGCACTTCATTTGTCCAAGACTAAAAATTCAAGGAAGCAGAATTAAATATATACATTCTGGTATTTACACATTATGATTCATGCACTTGAGTGTTTAGTGAAGTTGGAGGACACTGATAAAGAGGATCACGACTCATTAGAAGTGTGACAATGGTTGATACATTGCTGATAAGTAAAGCCTTAAGTACCCAGGCACCCAGGTTTAACGTAAATGCCCATGAATTGCAATACACAAGATGCAAGACACTGTACACTGAATCAGATCCTGATCAATTTGCCTTAAACTCCAGACAAGCACTTTTACCTTTTATTTGCCAAAGGACAAGTAAACATTATTTCAAATTCCACACCCATCACAAAGAGGTGAGGTGAAATTTGGTTTAACGTCTCGTCCAAGATTATTGCACTTATATATAGCGACGTGCATGCACGAGTGTGTGTGTGGCTGCTTGTACTAGTCCGGACTGATATCGATTTATAGTGCTAGCTCACTGAGATACTATGCCGCAGCTTAACATGAATACCCCACTCAGACACAGTATGCTGACTCCGGGCCGACCAGTCCTTGTTTTAGTCCCCAAATGCCGAGCCCCAGACAGGATAACAACAAGTACCATCTATTAACGTCTTTTGGTACGACGTGGCTGGGGATTGAACGCCGGACCTTCCGCTCTCCAGGCGGATGCGGTCCCAAATCAAAAGGAAAGGTTTGGGTGTAATGAAATAAAAATGGTTTTCCATGTTGCTCTGTTATTTGCTCTCTGACCAGGGCCCACGATACACAAAGCTGTTCACAGCACTACATCATAAGCCTATAAGAAACTGCACAGTTACGATAGGTCGTAATGCTATGAGGTGAGGTGAGGTGAAATTGGGTTTAACGTCGCGTGCAAGATTATTGCACTTATATAGCGACGTGCATGCACGTGTATGTGTGTGTGTGGCTGCTTGTACTAGTCCGGACTGATGCCGATTTATAGTGCTAGCTCACTGAGATACCATGCCGCAGTTTAACATGAATACCCCACTCAGACACAGTATACTGACTCCGAGCCGACCAGTCCTTGTTTTAGCCCCTTAATGCCGAGCGCCAGACAGGGTAACAACAAGTACAATCTTTTAACGTCTTTTTGTATGACGCGGCCCGGGATCGAACCCTGGACCTTCCGCTCTCCGGGCGGACGCTCTACCACAAGACCACGGAGGCGGTCCGTAATGCTATGAACATCTGTGGATCAGGACACAGGGCACCATTCCACAAAGAGATCTTAGGGCTAAGACGATAGCAACTCTGATTGCTTTGTCAAACAAGCCCCTGTGGATGTCAGACAGCAAAAGCAGGTCAGTACATGGCTATGATTTCAATTTCACAGTTACAGTTGAATACAGACAGCTGACAGATCCTGACCAAACGATGTGGTTCATTATACACTCGTGATTAAATAATCAATAAAAGAACAACCATGCCGCTACACTAAGTGGTGTTAAAGGGATCGAGATTGCAAACGTTCGGTAATGCGGCTGAGAGGGCACTAACAATTGTCCTGATTCTTCTTTATATTAACTTTAAATATAATGTAGGTCTGTTTCCATCGATTTTGGGTACGCTATTGTCTTAGATCTACTTGCCAAAAACTACATTAGCCTTCAAAATCTAACATGAAATAAGAAAAATATCGCATAAGCAACACGGATCTTTCTAATAATACGAGAGATTTTTATGGTCCAAGTTCAAATACACAACCTGTAAGTTTGACAGCTCGCGGGAAGCTGCACGTGCGTCACCCATGCTTGTGTCAAAATGTAAACAAAGCGTCGTTGGAATGTTTTTTGTAAATTTTGGAAACAATGTTGCATGATTGACACGGATCGTCCTCTGGTCTAGTCGATTTACCTATGTGTATGTCCTCGATATGTTGGATTAGGTCTGCAAGGCATGTAAATGTCAATCCACAACCTGGAAATGCACAGTTATTTACCAGGAACACCGCCATTAGCTCACCGAGTACCTGCAGCCTCGTTTTAGCAATCTAATTATCATAACAAAACACTGACTTATTTTATGTTATTTTTATTTTAGGTGTTTAAGTTTTTCATCACAACGTAATTTATTAATATATCTGTCTGAAATTAAATCACAAATATTCGTATATCGTTGCGACGGGAAACTATACTTGCGCATGCGCTGTATCGGTCTCCTTCATTCACCTCTGGGTAAGCGTTATTGTGCAGACAGGCTCTCTCTTTGGAATCGGTCAGAATTGCTAATTATTTTGTGCCATCGGAATACTTTTTTGTTTAAATTTAAATCATTTCTATTGTGGTGATTACTGGGATTGCTATTTGTGTTGCATGGTTGTTTTCTATTAGTGAATTTTTATGATTCGTGTACATGTCGAATAATGAGAAACCGGCATTTTGCAGGCCCGACGAGAGACTGAGTCAACTGTCAAAATGTTTGCTTGCACAAGGTTCCTTCACCCAGCTGCCCGGTCTGTGGTCAGTACATTTCATTCTATGTATTGTTAAGAATATTATGTGGCATTACATATGCAGTTTGTATTTGAGTTCGTGCCCGTACTCGTCTGCATTTACTACAGTCGCCATGATTTTTAGATGCCGGTCCCAACACCGCCCATGTTATTCATGATATTCACATACTATAAAATGACAGTCTAGTGCATTGATAAAACTATGCATATATCCTCTCATCGTTAAGGTGGATACACTGTCATTGAAGAAAACATGAATATATTGGAACTGTCCATATGACCTTCGTCCCTCGACCGGCATATCCAAAGTGAGGTTTCTGACGTCACACTCGCTTCTCACACGAATGCCCTTGACGAAAGACTTTTACCTGAAATTTGATTACAAAGATTTGTGACATGTTTGGACAATAATAATAACTTTACAATGTATGTTTGTACTTTGTGCATCATCGGTTGTATCACTTTGTATTGATAGACCGTTGACCTATGCAGATTATGAGTGTTTATTCACCCAAGTTGAGCTGTGATCATTTTTAGACATTTAACACGTTTATGGGATATGGCCTATTTGTCTATGACAGTTAATCCTGTGGTATCTTTTGAGGTGCCTGTCACTTGTCTCAAGGACTCAAAGGTTGACTGAATTTGAATGTTTACTCTTACAAAATACCCTGAAAACCTGGCTATACATGTGTAAATATGCAACAAATATACAGGTATTGTCCAAGTCATTGAAGCTTATGATCTAACTCAAAGCTAGGTCCATTCTCAAACTTCCCAGATGATTAAACTTTACCGACTTCATACTTGTTGAGACCACAGTTCTAGTGGATAGAGCATCTGCAGAGTGGTAGGTGAATGGTTCGATCCCCTCGTCGCTTTATGTTCATACTTTCTGTATTGTAGGGAAACACTGTCAGGAGTCATAGTGACTTTCTTATTGCGATGTTCATGGCAAGATCATAAATTCATTTGATAACGAATGGTATTGCATTGATTTGTTATGGTTCATCAATCATTCCTGTTGATTTGACTTATTGACTTTTGCTATTGTCTTACTACATTTATTGGGTCCATGTCCTTGACCTATAAACAGCATTTTCACAAAATCGCTGCACTCTGTATTAAGGCGATAAAACAAGGACTGGAGTCTGTATGTGGTATCCATGTTAAACAGTGGCATGTCTCGGGGGGCTATCACAGTAAATGAACCTTAAGTCCAGACTAGTACAATGCATGAACACCTCTTCCCTTTGTGCCCCACATTCTACTTGGACCAAGTCTGAGGAGAGTGCATCTAACATGTCTAAAGGCTCATTATTACATATCTAATTGTGTTTATCATTTTGACATCTCTTTGAAAAACATTGTCTCTAACCATTGTATTGATACTTAATAGGTATGGTATCTAAGCTTTATGGCTCATTACTGTTTCATGTTGCAGGTATCCAGTGGAAGCAGAGCAGTGTTGAGACCATTAGGCAGCACAGTAGTAAATAATGAAGTAAGTATAGCATCTGTCTGCTGGTGACATATTTTGACACGTTAATTCTTGTGGATCGACACAGTACTACTTGTCAAAGGTATTTAGGATTTTTTATGGGCATCATTCACTACATCCTTTCATTAAGATATTTTTGTATAAAGATCGCAATTCAACTTTCATGTTTCTGTGAGTGATCAGAAACAAACATACCTGAACATCTGGAATTAACAAAGAGGCTTTCAGGCCTCAAAGTTGCGACTAAAAAAACCCATTGGTCCTAAATTTCAATTTGTCTAGTGTCTAAAATTCATGTGTAGCCAAAGGTCTACCTTGAAAAATATTTTGTGCGACTAAATTCTATTGCTACACATATACACAAAAATAAATAACAGCTGGTCTTGGTAAACACGTCTGCCAATAATTGTACTCCAAAATAATTCCTCCTAAAGTCGACAATTAACCAAAATACATAAATATTAATGTAATTAGTATTTTATTTTAGTTGTCAATGCTCATTGGATAAGCAAGGATATACCTATATAATCTGGTAACATAATTGCATCATTGTTAGTCACAAGTAACAAAAATCAAGTAGTTTCCGCTATTATACAATTCCAAGACTAGTGCTATGACTTGTCCATATTATAAGTTATTTGATAACAGATAATTTAAAATGCTTTTGGCTACCTATAATATTGGCTTGACTTTGGATTTTACACTAGCTACCTGGGAAAAAAAATATGGCTACCTGGGGAAAAAAATATGGTTACTTGGTAAAATTTGAACTTTTAAGCCTGGCATTTTTAAACATTCCTAGATGCAGTTTGTGTGTATGTGTACAAAAATCTAAATCTCCTATTTATTGGTGCATGGAGCTTTAGTGCTCAAGACAATTGCTAAAAGGAAACAGTGAGTTACTTTTCATGTCTAGTTTTCAGTCACCAAAAATGGGAACTGACATTGTTTTGATATATTTGACATGGATTCATGGCATAGTTATCTGGGAGTATAAATCTTGTTTAGCACTTACCTACTGCTGAAATAAAGTTCAGTTGAAAAGGGTTTGAATTTGATATTGGATATATTATGACTGTTCAGACGTCACAAAGTATTCTCTTGAAATGTTTCAATCTACTGACCTACGTATCAATATTAATTTTTGTCAAATTGTCCATTGGTTTTGACATTTGTAAGTGCAAGTATTAACAAATTAAGAAAAATGTTACAATGAAAAATTAACATTTGAAAAGAACATATAAAGTAGGAAACATGTCAACCTAACCGAACAATCTCTAAAGATATACAAAAAGTGAGGGTTGCATGAAACTATTAGTGATATGACCAGATGCTAAACTATTGCCTTTCATATTTTTCAATTTTAATTTTGTTACTTGCTTGTGTTACCATGGAAAAAAAATGGAAATTTTATGGATTGGCATATACATTTATATTATCAACTTGAACTAATGTATCAAGATAATGGTGGGGTGGGGACATGTTTTTATGAGTGAAAACACATTCTTTGTTACCATTGGTGGTGTTGAATTAGTTCATCATTTTCACCTCGCTACAATACACTACACCAGTGACACACCACCTCATCTGTCATTTCCATTGTTTACTTGATGATGCCCGTGGAGATCTAGGTAAGAATTGGTCTTCAGCAACCCATGCTTGTCATAAGATTGATGCATGTTATCTTATCCCAGTTGCGTAGATCGATGCTCATGTCAATCACTGTGTTGTCTGGTCCAGGCTTGGTTATTTACAGGCAGCTGTCAGTGTCACATTACTGGAATATGCTGACTGTGGCGTTATACAAACTTTGGTGAAATGTACTCTTAACTTCATTATTTGCCATTTTTGTGGGATTTGACCGGGCACCGGAGCCAACTTAATACATACTATTTAGGGGACAGCGATTGAATTTGTATGTTTTTTTTATCCCCCGCCACGAAGTGGAAGGGGGATATAGGAATGGGTGCTGTCCGTCCATCGCATTTCGTTTCGGAGCAGATCTTGAAAATCGTACCATATTTCCTCACCAAACTTGGCACATAGATCTAGTGGTGAACTGGTGCCTTTTGATAGTTTGGGATTTTTAAAAAAAGTGAATTTTCGAGTTTCCATGGCAACAACTTTGATTTTGACTGAAAATGGCGGTAGTCCTCATTTCCGGAGCAGATCTTAAAAACCGTACCATATTTCTTCACCAAACTTGGCACATAGATAGATCTAGTGGTGAACTGGTGCCTTTTGATAGTTTTGGATTTTAAAAAAAGTTATTTTTCGTGTTTCCATGGCCACGACTTTGATTTAGACTGAAAATGGCGGTAGTCCTCGTTTCCGGAGCAGATCTTGAAAACCGTACCATATTTCTTCACCAAACTTGGCACATAGATAGATCTAGTGGTGAACTGGTGCCTTTTGATAGTTTTGGATTTTAAAAAAAGTTGTTTTTCAAGTTTCCAAGGCAACGACTTGATTTAGACTGAAAATGGAGGTAGTCCTCGTCTGGAGCAGATCTTGAAAAACGTACTATATTTCTTTACAAAAAGGCCCAGTGAACATAGTTCACAGGAGCTAATGCATTGCACACACCCGACATGTCATATTGGCGGCGGATGTGAGTATTTCATGCTTGTTTTGTATGGTGGGAGTGGGAATTCTTTTGACAATCTATTTCCTTCTCTCTTCTCTCTCCTCCTCTCCCCCCTCCCCCAGCTGTACCCAAGAAACTTATTTATGGAGCACCATCAAAAATATCTAATCATTTGCACTATTAGTATTAACACAAAATAGTGTTTGGGTACTTTCCACAAAACATGTCCATTTTGGCCATGTTTCTGAACAAACTATTCATCACACCCCAGTCCCTCTACCCACATAAATCAAATGGATATACTCCTCTTAGAACTCTACTCTAAAAATATTGGATAAATGAAGATACCATTTGTTTATTGATTTTATTTTTTTTCTTTCAGCAGATCCCTCAAGCAGCTCCAACAGCAAACCTCTCATCCTACACAGGTTTCAGCGCTCTTAACATAGCCCCTGTTAACAACAATGTGTCATCAATTATCTCACAGGTACTATGCAGACATATCTCGACAACATGCTCCCAACTGATAAATTTGTAAACTAGTATGCCTCCCTTTTCTATGGGGCGAGTAGGGATATAAAGTGTTCATCCTAGATGATGGCATTGCACCGTAATGTAACATCTTGAAATGCCAGAAGTAAATGCTTAATGTTAACTTTGCATTTTTTAAAGTCTCATGAAAGTTCAATTGGTTAGCTTTTCATATATATGCAGAATATCTATTAGAATATCAGTGCTGACAGCAACTTTTGTTCAGTGGCTGTTCTTTAAGCTGTTGAAATTTTATACTGTTCAGGGTTAGAAACTAACAGTTTTCGTCCACTAGTCCTTAAAATAACATATAGCAAAACCCTTAAAAAGGGCAAAATTCTACTAGTCCTTATGATACCTTTACCATTGGGCAGTTTGGCAAGGACTATAGGACTAGTGCCAATTTCTAACGCTGCTGTTGAGTAAGTATCCATGTGAGCTCAATTGCCATGGCACCATCTTTTCAAAAACAAATTGAAGATTGATGGCTTTCGGGCGCAACATTGTAGAGTTAGTCAAAATCTGACCCTTAATGTCTGAACTCAAAATGTCGGAAGTTATTGACATTGGACAGGCATTGTCGTTGATTGACTGTTGGTTCCCAGAAAAGTGTTGAATGAGGGTTTTTTTTCATTTTGATAATGAATTTAGAATTGACAATCATGATAATGGTCATATCCATTTAACCAAAGCATTTATTCATGGCAATTCATACTTCAGATACGAACATTTCAAACAAGTGCTGTGCAACGTGATATTGATCAGGCTGCCAAATACATTGGCGCTGGAGCTGCCACAGTAGGAGTAGCAGGATCAGGTAAGAAATAACTAATGTTTTTAATGCCACTACTGGTACTCCGTTTAAGCATACCTATTTGGTTCGGGTATTTTATCTACATCTTTAGGTTAGATTTGATTTCCGGTATATTTTCATTTTTAAGTGTTCATGTTTTGCCTGGTGCAAACTCATCTGAATAGCATACAGTAACTGCAAGACTGGCTTAATGAATACTGCACAAATAGTAAGTTTTTATCAACGTAAAGTACTATGACACAAATGTCTTGTTTCCCTCCCCCCGACCATGATCTGGTCTGTAAACAAAGTATGTTCAAAGAATGCAATTGATGACATTGTATTTGTGATTTCAGGAGCTGGAATTGGAAGCGTTTTCGGAAGCTTAGTTATCGGTTATGCCAGGAATCCATCTCTGAAGCAGCAGCTCTTCTCTTATGCCATTCTTGGATTTGCCTTGTCAGAGGCTATGGGTCTTTTCTGTCTGATGATGGCTTTCCTCCTGTTGTTCGCCTTTTAATGTTATAGACAATAGAAGAAATACCAGGCGCGTTTGTTTGTTCAACTGTTCGTGGATCATATTCATAAAAAAAAACTGGTGTGTTTGCAGATCTAGGGCCCAACATGAGGAAAAGCAGTTCTAGCAGAACTGTATAAAACATGAAAGTTTTGTAGGCGAGGTGTAAGATATAAACAAGAAAATCATTAAGTTTGATTGCTGTACAGATACCGTATCCACTCTTTATAGAAAGAGTTCAAAAGACAAAATAAAACGTATTAACATTTACATGTTTGTTGTTATATATAACACTTTTTTTGGACAGAGCTTCTGCTTGAACAATCCCAAGTTTTCCAATTAAAAAATTTGACTACCAGTAAGGGACAAGCCATAGACCATTGGTTATTGTCTATAAAGCTTTTTTTTAAGCATATATGCTGTCCCTTGGGGAGTCTTGGAAAACTTGTCAACCTTTGCATGTCGCAACTTCGTGTATCAGGTGGTTGTGCATGGAGACTTCACGACTCATCGGCCAGTTTGTGTGGATCTTTGCTCACAATATCTATCACTGGCAGTGATACTGTTGGAGACACTTGTCATCAGGACATCGTGGTATCAGAACATTTTGTTTGGACATTCTTCTGCTTCATTACCAAATTTGAAAAATATCGAGGACATTTATGACAGTGGTTCAGTGTATAAGGTGAAGGTCTTTAGGTCTCTGCCATCCGTAAATATTGAAAATTCAGAAATAAAATGTAATCGGAATGTTCATTTTATATCGTTGACGGTAAAGATAGCTGTAATAATAAATATTATTAAAATAATCCAAGGGACATTTTAATAACTGAAACAATTGTTTGCGACTATAAATCATTACAAGGCGAATTTTTTGTCACTACCGATCCAGATCACTAATTTCGGGATCTACCAACCACGTTTTTTCACAATCAAGTCATTAAAACAAACGTAAAAAGAATGTCTGGTCTGCTTGGATGACGGACTTGGCATGAGGATTTATTCCCATGCAGTAATGTGAACAAATACATACATGTACTCATGATTTTTTATCCATTCAAAAATGCAAGTTCAGGCTTGGGAGGCATGACTGATTGCATTGACAGGTCATGTGCTTTAAATTAATCAGAGCTTAAACTGGAATGTTGACATATTCTCAAATCTCATACAATGCACTAACCTATCAACAGTCGATGAAAGGGTCCACTAATCAAATTCTGAAGGGACTCAACTGCAAAGCCCACAAGACTCTTCTCAAAGTGAGTTATGTGACAAATATTTTTTAGGTTGATGACCAACTATTCTTGGGTTTGAATCCTGGTTCGCCCCATATGTTTCAAGGTTTGTCAAGAAAATAACTTGGCACATGGTGTTCAGCAAACTGGCCAACGTGAAGTCCTCAAGCTTACAGGCCGTCATGTTACTGAAATACTGTTCAAAGCAGCTTTAAAACATCGCTCTGAAATTGTATGTAGATAGCAATTGCCCACTACATGTAAATACATGATAGCATTTAACAGCTGAGCCGTCATATAGCTGGAATATTGCTGAGTGCGGCATTAAACAACAAACAAAAAAATTTAACAGCTGATTAAAAAATGTTGAAGAAATTAGAAACAACTGAATGTTCAGACATGTATCCAAAACCTCTTGCTTCACACACATTTGGGGGCGAAGTACATTCGACATAATTTGTAGCTTGGAAGCAGACGGATACAACAGAATGGCAAATTGTTGATATTGTACTTGGTTGGTAAGAAAACAAACCACGTCCACAGTTGCACAAGATGTGCGAAGCGATTTCACCTGTTTTCTAGTGGTCAGCAATATTCAAGCTATATGACTGCTGTCTGTAAATAATCGAGTCTGGACTAGACAATCCAGTGATTGATATGAGCATCAGTCAAAGCCATTAGGATCAACGAAGTCGGCGAGCATTACCACCCGACCCGTTAGTCGCCTCTTACAAGCATAGTCGCCTTTTATGGCAAGCGTGGGTGCTGAAGACCTGTTCTACACAGGATCTTCACGGCTCTGTTTTCTAGTGGCAATTTGTACATAACCCGTAGCATGAAATACGGAATGTTAAATTTTCATAGTGAATGAAGCTGACATAATATCTTGCATATATGATTCATGTACAGTTTCAAATTTCATACCTTTTAGTTATGTAATATGAACACTAACATTTTCAGAAAGTATTGAAACGGTGCGAGATTTCTTTAAAGAATAATTTGAAACTGCCACATACCTATTTCCTTGAATGACTTGACCTTTACAAACAAGTACAAAGAAACTAAGTTCAGGGGACACAACTCGTTCAACATTGTTTGTCGCGGCAATTATTAACATTATCAGCAGCCCCAAAACATGCAACATTCATTGTTGTAGCATTCGTAACTAACTCGAAACTAACAAGCGGAATGAAGACTCGTGCCCTTTCGAAGGTTTCAACATTGGCATATGAACACGAGAACTACTTCAAACAAGAACGATAACGACTGATGCTATCCGCGCCATAGTAAAATTAATTAAGGCGCAAATCTCATTAAAATCAGTTCTCGCTGCAGCTAAACAAAGATCTGAGGACATCCCATTACGGGTCACGTCCGAACGACATTTCGCGAACTTTGACCGACCACTGAAATTACCAACGAGAAGTCGACATCAGCCAATTAGAAAGCAGCTATCTCGAGCTTTACAGCACTCGTTTCAACCTGGCGACTTCCATTTCAGACTACGCTTGAAAAATATGTTTACACAGTTCTCAATTAAAATTTTGAAAACTAAACAAACGAACATTCCGGAGTGTCTAATATATGGTTCAGATTGTATGGCAGTGCTTCCCACGTACTGTGCAACGCCACCTCCGTTCAAATGTTTATCCCACGAAAGCGTTTATCCCTGGTCACCTGTGGGTTCGAATCCCGGACGGGACTCAACCCAAAAAAGTACGAGAATCTGTACTATACTAAGAAAGTGTTATCCCAAATATAACATTTGTTATATTTGACCACTTTCTAAATGGCATTGTGTATTCAAAGCGAGAGATAGACGAAACTTTGACGGAATCGGTCGTACGGGCCGTAACTGTCGTTCGGAATACTCCGTGTTAACGTTTTCGAGGTTGAATGATTAGACAACACATTCCGACCGTCACATTCATGTCCTTAGATCTTTGTTTAGTTATAGCGAGAACTAAGATCTGATTTTAATGAGATTGACAGCAGCGCCATCTTCCCGAGGCAAGAGAGTTAACTGACTTTAAAAGTCCACTTTCCACCCTTGCCGAACTAGGCTTGAATTACTGGACTCGATCGTAGCGCCACCAGTGGCCATTACCAGTTATGTCCCTTCTAAGCCTCTCCTATGGACCAATCAGATTCCACCTCTCGTATCGCTTGCGTTTGCTTCACACAAAATGGTCAGGACGATCTGATCAATGATCAAGATCTATATTGTGATAAATGGGGTCTTACATCGCGAAATGCATCAAATCATGTGAGCACCTTGATTAAAAACATGAAAAGATTTGGAAAATATCTGCTGACGACGAGTTGGCGATGCACATGCTTTGCAAATCTTGCAATCGACCGAAATCTGCACGACAGCTTACGAACCGGATTTCGATTTCGGTGCGCGATTTTGATTGGACTATGCATAGACTCGTTAGTCCAGCCAAAATGGCTCCATAATACCAGCCTAGTTCGGCAAGGGTGGAAACTGGACTATTGCCTCGGGAAGATGCAGCAGCGCTCGCTTATTCCTGTTCTAAGACTATTGAAAATCTGATATAGATCTAGATCTAAATATGTCCTTGTGTACAAAAGTATATCTGGCAAGCCATTCAACACACTCACTCACTAAGCTGTTTATCTTTTATTTACAAAATATTGATTTTTAATAAGATGTTAATATTAGATGAAAATTGACAAGAAGAGGGTGGTTTTCGGATTGAAGTAATTTCAACAATGAATTTCTCTGACATGCTCAGTTAAGTATTGCAAGTTTCACATTGTCTTTCAGTGCTATAACGACCGAATCTCTCCTTTCATGGACAGCCTTAACAGTATCCAGATTTTATGTAAATTAACTATGGCGTAACTACATATACTATAAATAATCGAGTCTGGACCAGACAATCCAATGATTAATATCATGAGCATCGATCCACGCAATTGTGATCGATGACATCCTGAATGTAAACAAACGTACCTGCACATTTGAATTTATCATCCAATATGATCCAACAAGTAACATCAATATATAAATATCACAGTACTGTTATCTGTATACACTGTGCTGTGGAACTGATCCATCTACAATTTTCTACATTTTTTAAAGAAACGCATACTGCCAAAATTATTAAATACTATAGGGATTATATTGATCGAAGCATTAGATCTGGTTGGCTTGCGACATTTCGACGCGTAGCGGCCTTCTTGATGGGGACAAGCCTTGTAGGTTACGGAAACATGCGAGTGGTGACGAATGGTGCCCACAGCTGCCGACGTTGACGTGACGTTAGGTCACTGGAAATTCCTTCCTTGAATGTAGGTGTCGTTTTCAAGGCACGGGATTTGTCGTCAAACGAATGTAGCTTAGCAATCATTGGACGAGGTCGACTTGCATTTACACGTTAACGCCAAGCCCATGTGCACGTATTATGTCCAATGGCTGCCACGTTTTGAATTGAGTATGTTCACTGAGGACGGACAACACCGAATCTTTACATGCCGTTGATTATTTCTACGCCTGCAGCTTCCGGTATTCCGTGGATGAGGATATTATTACGTCTGCAGTAGGACTCAAGTCTTTCTACTTCGTTATCATTTTTTTACATCTTATCAAACACAGTATCTACCTTGCCTGAAAGTGCATCAACGTCGTCATACATTATATCATGGTTCATCTTCCCGAGAGGCAAAGGAGTTAACTGACTTTAAAAGTCCAGTTTCCACCCTTGCCGAATTTGGCTGGAATTTCTGGGCTCGGCCGTAGCGCACCCAGTTGCTATTACAAGTTATGCCCTTACGATATCGGTACGAGATTTTTTTGTACTATGAATAGACTCGTTGGTCCAGCCAAAATACAACTCCATACTTCCAGCCTAGTTTGACCCTTAGCCCTGGAAGATAGATAAGCATGGTTCTGTTTCATTCTGTTTAGATCACTATGCATTCTTTAACATAATCTTCCAATTTTTCACATTTAGAATAAATAAGGTGAATGTCGTTCTTTTGTTCTGCAATTTGTGTGCTTATATCTGATTTGGCGTTAAATATCTCCGAATTCAAGCTCCCTATTTCCGCAAGTATTTTCTCCAGTACTTCTTGAAGAGTTATGGGACCTGGGTGTGTCTCTTCATCTTTAATGGCTATATGGCTGAAATAATGCCGATGCAACGTTAAATTTTACACTCGGGTAAGGTTAGCTCGGCCAAGCGAGGGTTGTTTTTGGGAATGAGTTTGGTTTATGCTGACATATAAACGGTTTACATATGAGTGGATTCAAGAACTTCTACAAGGCTGTCCATGTTGTCTGGCGGTGTCACTTCGGCATCCTCAGTCGTCACACTCGCCATGTTGGACTTCCCATGGCAGGTTTCCGGGGAATTCTGAAAATCACATGGGGAACTTAAGCTTCTTAGCCAACGTGCCCTGCATTTTAATCAAACAGTCTGCACAGAGCAGCCTCTAAATCAAATCGTACTTTGAAAGTTCTGTTTTTCTTGCATGACAATGTATGTGTGTAGTTTAGTTCCAAAAACCATAAATAATTTTGGGATTTCCGTAATTTTCTATTCGGAAATTGATTCTTTTGTGCAAGTAAATGTATAATGTTTGTTTGTTTGTTGTTTAATGCTGCACTAAGCTGTATTCCAGCTTTATAACGACAACCTGAAAATACTCGATTCTGGACTAGACAAATCATTGATATTATGAGCAATGATCCATGCCGTCGGGTTTGACACACAATCAACTAGGTTACCATGACCACCCGATCCACTTAGTCACCTCTTCGTGTTATTATTATTTTTGCAATGTATCTTGGCTAGTTGATATGTAATTCTCTGGAAATTCATGTTTTGTGAATGAAACAGACACAGTCACACAATAAAGTTCCAAAGTACGAGGAGTCGGGTTTTGTCCATCTCTGATTGAGTGAGTGAGTGAGATGGGATTCTACGATGCTTTTAACACTATTTCAGTTATGGTATATGTCAGCTTATAGTGGAAGGTAAGTCCAAGATGAGCGTAGATTTTTACCACTGGTAGAACCCACAACAATTTAAAGTGAGGTGAGGTGAAATTGGGTTTAACGTCGCGTCCAAGATTATTGCACTTATATAGCGACGTGCATGTACGTGTGTGTGTGTGTGTGTGTGGCTGCTTGTACTAGTCCGGATTGATGCCGATTTATAGTGCTAGCCTACTTGGATAACATGCCGCAGTTTAACATGAATACCCCACTCAGACACAGTATACTGACTCCGAGCCGACCAGTCCTTGTTTTAGCCCCTTAATCCCGAGCGCCAGACAGGGTAACAACAAGTACCATCTTTTAGCGCCTTTTGGTATGACGCGGCCGGGGATCGAACTCCGGACCTTCCGCTCTCCAGGCGGACGCTCTACCACTAGAGCGGCCCACAACAAATTAAGGACTATGAAACTGGAATTCGAACGCACTTGAAACTTTGGTACAACAAAACACTTCGATCCGTACCGAAATAGATTACCGTATTCGACGTAATAAGCGCCCCGGTTCTAATAAGCACCCACGGCGATATTTGCTAATATATTGGCTTGTGAACAATCCCAATTAGCACCCCTGCCGTTTGATCAATGTACAAAAGACTTATTTATTCGCGCATAATACGCACTTATGTGTTATATGCACCCTTAATTATGGGCAATTAAATTCTGGAAAAATATATTTGTCTTATATAAAGATTTCAGGCTGTCAGCATAAACCACGAAATTGATCTTTCAACACTCTCCAAAAATGATAATCTAATAAGAGCCCCCTATTTCTAATTTTGAGAGCGCCCTGGGCGCTTATTATATGTCGAATACGGTATGTGCTGCTTGCTTGTTACCTTTAAGTTGTGGGATGACGTCATCAAGAGCGTTGATACATAGGCTGGAGTCAGGACAAGGCCCTCAGGAAACTCCCCATCGATGAAGAAGCCGGAAAACTGAAGCGTTCTACTCAAACGGAGCACCATCAAACCCCCGAATCCAAGTATATGTATTAACCACTGGGTCAAATTTGAATCGGACCCTTTTAATAATAAACGTAGTAAGTCCCACATTCCTTGCCAGTACATGACAGACATGTAACATGTGATAAAAACCAAAACATCCTCGAATACAACTTGTAAGATTGGACGTTTTCTATTAAGATATGCGGAGAGCTTCCTGGCGGGGAACTCTGTGATGCAGAGAAGGAGAAGAAGCGCATTGCCAGCGCCTGCAGTGACTGCTACTTGCCAGAAGTCGTTGTTGAGGGCGAGGGTGAGGGATAGCTGCAGCAGTTGCCACTTCCCCCGCCACGTCAGTAACACCAACGACGACACCACCGTCACGCTAAACACAACGTCGACAAGGTGCAAGATGCTACCTCTCTGAAAGACAAGAGTGACTGATTGAGTTTTGGGTTGATGCCGCTTGTGAATTATTGTGGAGTTATATAACGGCGTGTCAGCTTGACGTGGGAGGAAAGCCCGAAGTGATGCAGGTCTCAGACGCTTACCACTTTGCCGGAAGCCAAGGACTAGAACCAAGGCAAAGAAGATGTAGCTGCAACACATTTCACCACCATCAGACTTCAAATCTATTCTCTGCAGGAAGCTGATGAGAATAAGAAGTGAGTGAGTGAGTGAGTATGCTTTTTACGCCACCGCTTATAGCAATATTCCAGCGATATCGCCATCATCTATGCGGCCGTAAACTCATTTACAATCATGTGTTCGGCACCCCATGCTTGCCGTAAAAGACGTCTATTCTTGTTGTAAGACAACAAACGGGATCAGGCGGTCAAGCTCGCTGACTTCGTTGATGCATGTCATCGTATCCCAATTGTGTGGCTCGATGCTCATGATGTTAATCACTGGATTGTCTGATCCAGGATCGATTATTTACAGACCGACGTCATATAACTTGAATATTGGTGTGTGTGTGGCGTTAAACAACAAACAAACAATCATGTTTACTACACAAATTGCAAAATCTCACCTCAGATCTGAAGAGAGTGACGACTGTAAAGGGTGTTCCTGTATTTACATCCAGACTCCAAGCACCCGGTGGAGCGAGAGTGTTCCTGTAGGCGCGCATTAGCACTAAACCCATCACTCCACCAATCAGATTCCAGCATGCGCCAATCATGGTAACGCCAGTATACCTATCCAGCAACATCCAGATACCCCGCCAGTTATTCACTATAGCAAACGCTGTAACGTAACT
Source organism: Haliotis rufescens (assembly GCF_023055435.1). NCBI lineage: Eukaryota > Metazoa > Mollusca > Gastropoda > Lepetellida > Haliotidae > Haliotis > Haliotis rufescens. The sequence goes on along the minus strand of NW_025964112.1, from coordinate 61,626,076 downwards.
GTATATTCGGGTGACAATCACATTCTTGACTGGGTGGCCTGGTTTTATGCAACCATTCAGGCGAGACTGCATAACAAAGGTCATTCCCATTATGATAATACTAACAGTTACAGAAACACTTCCTGACGTGGTCTGGTTGCTAGGAAACAGATAAGTGTCAAGGATAGCCCACGTGCTGCTCCAGTAGCAGATGACAAGAGGACTGAACAAAAACAGCACCAGAACAATATCTGTCGCCCGTTCTGTAATAGAGGTAGCCATGTTTGAACGCCGGTTACAGTCAACTGTCCTATTTTTACACACACACACCTGAAACGTAATTCTACCTGACAGTAAAGTTATAGTCACCCTTCAGAGGTACAGATAGCTTTTTTGTGAATTTTAATTCGCGCATCAGGATGTAATCTGTGTGTGCCATAGTATATATACCCAACATGTGCAGCTCACGGGGCACGAAGGAGAGGTCCCTCGAGCAGACAATGCGTTATATATAACCTCTCTCGTCATGCAGGTGGGGACCGTGTTCGTCCAGCGAGGTTAAACAAATATATTGCGGAAGACATTATGTCTATATACACAACACAGTTAGATGTAGGATGAGTTTCACTACATGCTATTATATGTTAACACCCAAAGCTCCTGTATGATGCCCACCCGCTCTTGTGTGTGCACATGCGGTCCTGCAAAAGAAGTTAGATCTTTACTAAACATGTTATGCATTTTTCTTGATGTCTTGGGTGTAAACACCTCGTATATATTATATCTAACTATGGAAAGACCATACCTAACATGGACAGACTTGATCTAGTGACATTAAAAATATATATTTTTTCAACATAATTCACTTCAACAGTGAGACACTTTTGTAATATGCTCCATCTGTTGTCTGCCACTTTTGGAAGAAGGCGAACCATGATGACACCCTTGGCATCCCAGAACACGAAAGACATAACTTTCCAGGGGGTGGGACTGTCTGCGCGTTCTTTGGTGAAGGGTATGTCAATTGCTTCCACTGTTTTGATTGTTGACTCCAGGTTTCACTCATAGTCAATAAATTGTCACAAGAACCTTTCCGGATCAAGTTTGATTATCTGGTACATTTTCGATCTGATGTCAGAAGGTTTGGAACTCAACTGATACTTTCTACATTGCCAAAGTTCCTGTGTAAATTGAATGTATTCTCTCCTGGGAAATGACTTCTGATCCAGCAATATGACGCACAGTCTTTAGTCCGTGAGATCATTTTTCACCGTATGCCTCTATATTTTGCCAGATACTATTCGTTTCAAATTGGCATACCACGTGTGACCAGAATTACTTCCAGATCAGTGCCCTAGCAATAGACAGGTTAGAGATTGTATCCGTAAGATTGAGCTTTGATTCTAAAGTAGGTATCACCTGCTTGATGAGCCATTAGCAGAGAATAAGTAGTGCTGATTGGGTGCTACGTCGTAAAGAGTATCTGGCAGCCGCCAGATTAAATATTGAGGCATACAGGAAAAAATGATCTCACCAGTGGCGGGTATGGGCCACCGTAGGATTCTGCTCTTGGTAGAGATTTCTAATGATTATGCGCACACAACAGCTCATGGGTACGTCCTTAGTTCTTTGTTCAGGTGTATATATCCAAGTTAATGTATTGGTATAGAAGGTAAGAGGTCAGTGTGACAGCGAAAGCATGGCTCTTCAGCCTAATCTGGGTTAGCGTGTCGTACACGCATATAGTTATTTATAGCTGGTGTCCCGTATCGTTCTGAGCATCGCTTCCAGTGCTAAACAATGGTAAGGAAACACTAAAAGTACTCAAAGCAACACCATAGCTTTTAGACAATGAATGTTCTTGCACAAATTCTAGCTTCTAACAGTTTCTATCAAGTCTAACTTGTGAATAAAGTTCCTCCTCTTATAACAAGTTCCCCTGCCTTAGTTTGGATAACGTGATATCTGTGTGGTGAAGTGTGCCAAGGTCCTGGCTATTCCTATATAGCTAATAATCTACTCGTTTAAGTCTCAAATAATTTTGTTAAACGTATTCTCTACTTAATTAAAAAAATGATAACATTGGTTCTTGTACATGCCCGAATAAAGAAGGAAAGATATGATCGAGTGTGTTGGTGATGATATTCCGTTTCATAAGCAACAGCAGAATCTGCCTCCCAGACCATAAAGAATAACTGAATCCAACTCAGGTCTAGAATGATTTTGCAAATCTACATTGCCTCAGTTCTTGGATGCATTTAGATTTTGTTTCATATTTTGTAGATAAATTTATTTAGATATGATACATCTATTTCTTGGACATGTTGGTCGAGCAATTACGTGCTGGAAAGCCAAACTCGTGATAATGGGATGGCTAAACGTTTGCACCCATTCTGGAATGTGTTGAACCCATGTTTTAAAAGAAACTGAATTAAGTTTTTTATCCCCCGCCCCAACGAAGTTAGCGGGGGATATATAAATTGGTTCCGTCTGTCCATGCGTGTGTGTGCGCGTCCCGAAATCGTTTCCGGAGCATAACTCAGAAATCGTTAAATATTTCTCTACGAAACTTTGCATGTCTATCAGACTGAGCTGGTGCATTTTGCTATTTAGGAATTTTAGAATTTTTTACGTTCCCATGGCAACAAGTTGGTCTTAGGTTCTATAAGGGTGGTGTTCGTTTCCGGAGCATAACTCAAAAATCTTTAAATACTTTCTTACAAAACTTTGCATGTCTAGCAGGCATATACTGAACTGGTGCCTTTTGATATTTAGCACTTTTAGAAATTTAATTTTTTTACGTTTCCATGGCAGCAAGTTGGATTTAAGTTTTAATATACTGTGGGTTCACTTATGGAGTATAACAAATAAACTGTTAAATATTTCCTTGCCAAACATTGCATGTCTATATATAAAGCACATACTGAACTGGTGCCATTTGATATTAAGGAGTTTTAGAAATGTTTATTTTAGAATTTCCATTGCAGCTATTTTGACATGGGCTACGATAAATGTTGGGTCAGCTACCTGGTTTGGGACCATAACGTGTTAAAATGGGTGGGGGATATAGATGACTTCGTCGACTATATGCCTGTTTCTTTAAATACAATCCAGGAGAAAAAACAAAATGTTAGGTGGATGAGCTATTTTATTATTAATATTATCACTAACTCACACACAGCAGTAAAACGTCTTTATTGTCCTTATTTTATTTTTCAAAATAAAATAAAATTAGCTGAGGATGTCTGGTGTGGCATGAACACGCCAAGTAATGAAACCTTGGTTACCTTGCCAATGCTTAAGATTGATTTGTTAAGGATATCAACACATCAGATTTGGTTGCATTATAACGACACTTCCTATAAATCAGGATAACAGTTTCATCACAGATCCTTATTTTGACAATCTCATTAAAATCAGATCTAAGTTCTCGCTGCCGCAAAACAAAGATCTGATTTTAATGAGATTGTTATTTTGAAATCCAGTACATCCCAATTACATCAGCTTAGATGACCTTGAGAGATACTCCTGTCTTTGGTTTCTCCAAATATACGTTCGATTCTTTCATATGACTACATTCCTCTGTCATTGCACCGGGTGGTACAGGTGAACGTATCTGAGGGCTTCCTCACACATTACCCTGAAACACACTCATTATCAAGAGCTTTTTGCAAAACAAAAGTTAAGCAATGTCTACTTTTACATCTCAAGCAAAAAGTCATTTTAAATCAAATATGAATAAAAAACACCGAGCACACCAGGTACAGTACCTCACCTTCATCACGCTCCAAAAAACATGAAAGGTGGAGATATTCTAAACTAGCTTTTTGTCTAAAAAACATCCTAGATGTGTGGAAAGGGTTTTCGTTCATGCGTTTTAAGAAGTCTGAACGTTTTTAACGATTATTATATCGTATTTTGATGTATATACTGATATATACTTAATCATATTCGCATGTACCTGATAGCTGTGTTTATTAACATTTTTATCAAAATTGTTATCGTTTACCTATCAAATGTATATAAATGACACTCAGGAATATATTAACAATACCATTTCAAATGGTTATAAAAATTATCATAAAATATGTTTTCGACTATGCAATACAGTCAGAAATATATTTGGGGAAACAGTAGTGTATTATGGTTTAACACAGAACCAAATGTGTCTTCTTGCAGATAGTTAAGCTTGTTACTGGTCATCCACCTAGGGGACCGGTCATTTATTACAGGGGAATTGCCGGATTGTGGAATACACGTAGTTTTATATTTATAACAGAAAGCATCCCGGCAATGAAATTGCAATTTCTGTTACAAATATTAAACATTAGTATTTCTGAATATCAGATTTAACATATGTTATATTTGGGATTACACTTTGTTTGTAAAGTACAAATTCTAGTACTTTATGGGGTTTCCATCCGAGATTCGAACCCACATTTCTAAGAGTAAGGCACCTAATCGCCAAAGTCATTGAACTGACCCACTCAATCACCGAGGCTTCAAATTGATTGCAAATAGAGTAAGTGAACATTTCCTTACGTCATATGACGTATATTGTCTTCACTACTTGCAGAAAATTGAGTATCTTCATAGTCACTTCTCCGGAAATGCCAAATGGATGAACTTTCACAATAATATAAAAATTGCATACTTTATGTCAAGAAGACACACGTCAAAACCAGTATATCAACTTAAACATCGAACAATTTATTTACAAATATGAAATAAAGGTTTGTACAAGCCTATATCCTTCACACAATATCTCCTCGTCGAACACCCTCAAAAATTCACAAAACATAAGCATATCATTCACGCAAACAATAGTTGAGTCACCGACAAAAGACGCACGTCCCGACAATATACTTCCGGTGTTCGGGTCATGAATATTAATGTATTGACAGGACAAAAATATATGCACAAACGTGGACTGCTTCAGACCGCAGATGCAAGAGAACTGAGCTCCCCACTACAGCGTTCTACAGACGTTCGCTCGTCACACCGAAGACCCGGGTTCGATTCCCGACATGGGTACAATGTGTGAAGCCAATTTCTGGTGTCCCCCGCCGTGATATTGCTGGAATATTGCTAAAAGCGGAGTAAAATCAAACTCACTCATTCACACCTTCTACAGGTGAGGTGATTGTTTGTCAGATGCCCTTTCCCTGAAACACTGCCTTTTCTTTCTGTCCATATACTTTTGATTACTTTGGGAAATTCGTTTTATCATTTGTCTTATTCTTTTTGTCGACTTGACGTCTACAGTCTGATTGTAAGTCAGATCACAAATAAAGACTCTCATGAACATAACTCCAGGAGCACAACTTCCATGAACACAACCCCATGTGTCCCGTGCTGACAAATCCACGCAATGTCACCCATTACGAGTGGGGTAACACAATTCACTCGAGGTCATGAAGAAGTCATGCAACTGGTGCAAACTCCTAATGCCATGCCTGTCAGTTTACAACGATACTATATTTAGGTTTCCAGGAACTGGTCCAATGTTGTTTACACAGTTCATTTCATGTAACGCCAAGGAATGTTCCTGAGGCGTTTACGTTTGAATTTCTGCTCATTCCCTGTTTTAAAAAAGAAAACATCCCTCTCACTCGCAGCTCGTCACAGGACCTTCTGACGCTGGTTGACAAGAAGGTTTGTAGACAGTCTTCTGGCAGCATGACCTCTTGGTGAGCTAAGAAGGAACTGTCCCTTTCACTCGCCCCGAAACATCACATGACCTTCTGACGCTGGTTGACCAGAAGGTTTGTAGACAATCGTCTGGCAGCATGACCTCTTGGTGAGCTAAAAAGGAACTGTCCCTTTCACTCACCCCGAAACATCACATGACCTTCTGATGCTGGTTCACAAGAAGGTTTGTAGACAATCGTCTGGCAGCATGAGCTCTTGGTGAGCTAAAAAGGAACTGTCCCTTTCACTCGCCCCGAAACATCACATGACCTTTTGATGCTGGTTCACAAGAAGGTTTGTACACAACAATCGTCTGGTAGCATGAGCTCTTGGTGAGCTAAAAAGGAACTGTCCCTTTCACTCGCCCCGAAACATCACATGACCTTTTGATGCTGGTTCACAAGAAGGTTTGTACACAACAATCGTCTGGTAGCATGAGCTCTTGGTGAGCTAAAAAGGAACTGTCCCTTTCACTCGCCCCGAAACATCACATGACCTTTTGATGCTGGTTCACATGAAGGTTCGCACACAACAATCGTCTGGTAGCATGAGCTCTTGGTGAGCTAAAAAGGAACTGTCCCTTTCACTCGCCCCGAAACATCACATGACCTTTTGATGCTGGTTCACATGAAGGTTCGCACACAACAATCGTCTGGTAGCATGAGCTCTTGGTGAGCTAAAAAGGAACTGTCCCTTTCACTCGCCCCGAAACATCACATGACCTTTTCATGCTGGTTCACATGAAGGTTCGCACACAATAATCGTCTGGTAGCATGACCTCTTGGTGAGCTAAAAAGGAACTGTCCCTTTCACTCGCCCCGAAACATCACAGGACCTTCTGATGCTGGTCCACAAGAAGATTCGCACACAACAATCGTCTGGTAGCATGACCTCTTGGTGAGCTAAAAAGGAACTGTCCCTTTCACTCACCCCGAAACATCACATGACCTTTTGATGCTGGTTCACAAGAAGGTTTGTACACAACAATCGTCTGGTAGCATGAGCTCTTGGTGAGCTAAAAAGGAACTGTCCCTTTCACTCACCCCGAAACATCACATGACCTTTTGATGCTGGTTCACAAGAAGATTTGCACACAAGAGTCATCTGGCAGCTCTTGGTTCACCTTCATCACACACGTGGACGTTTGCTATCATCTATTAATTTGGTCAGCTGAATGTTGTGGGGCTTGTAGAAGTCATTCAGCAGTTGGCGCGTCTTGTCCATCATGTGTACGCGTTTGGTTCTTGACTTTGACTTTGCCTCATTCTCCAGTTGGTCCATCACTGATCTTGATAAAGGACCTGAAAGTACATCACATATGTAACTCAACTCTGATATCGATAGATGCATGTTGCATATGTCCTTGTTGCTACCCTTTTTCATTTTGTTTTGCATGTTTGTTGCATAACGCTGCAGCCAACATTATTCCAGTTCCATCACGGAGGCCTGTAAATACGCGAGTCTGAACCAGAAAAGTCAGTGTTTGCCACTGAGGGCAATGTCCCACACCGTTAAGGTACGTAAACGATGTCAAGTCACGATGCCGTCAAGTGTCAACCAAGTTACCAACCCTGACCAGTCTATCAATTATTTAAGATAGCTACACGAAAAATCGCAAAGAACAATGAAGAACGAAGCGTGGTTCATTTCAAGATAAAACATTGTTCTATCATGAGATGATTTCTGGTGATTCGATTATGCGCTCGCAACTTGATGACGTCATATATTGGACGACGTTAAATTTCAGAGGAAAGTGACTAGTGAGTATTTAACCACAGATGTAGGTGGGCCACGCAGATAAACGCAGTGGCCGATCGATCGCTGATAATCTGATAATCGACGTCAGGATTGTGAGAATATGCGGGAAATACCAACCTTAACCCACCTGTTCGTAAAATGGACTTGTCCGACATTTCCGAGGTCAGATTCTATTCAGGGCGACATCATTATTAAAATTTGGGTAACTATTTTTAAAGCTTGTACATTTTATCAGCATCCTTAAAGAGGCTGAACATAATGCTGATATCTCATATAGGAAACAAACGACTCATGGTCGTTGTTTATAGCACAATAAAACACTGCAGGGAGAATAAACCACGCGGCGCTGCGTCCTCGTGGTTTACTCTCGCAATAGTGTTTTAATGTACGATAAACAACTCCAATTCTTCGTTTATTTCTTAAACACAGACGCCTCTGTGGGGTGTGTGTGTTATTCTAACCAGGAATACCCACGGTAATCAGACATATATGGACGAACTGTAATGAGGAAGTCCTAATCAAAACTGAATTATGATTTTCTTTGACCAGCAACGTTATGTGGATGTTTGTTTCTTAGTTCTTTAAATAACATGGTACATCTAACATGGATTAAACATGAGTGGCCCTGTCATTTAAAGCGCCTTAATTCGCTGTGCAGAGTTGCGTCCCTTGGACATGCCAGACACCTAGAATCGTTGGTTCGAATTTCGGTTCTCCCCGAAAATGTTTATAGGTTTGTCAGCACCATAAGCGTAACTTGAATACTGTTCAAGGCGGTGCTAAACCCAACTTACTCACTCACTCACTAAACATACCAACAACGGGGGTTCCAACACATAATAACACTGATTAATCAGTGTATGAGAAATATTTAAATATCATTTCAAATATGTACCTTAAGCGATAAATTTTAAACTCTTACTTAGACCAAGAAATTGGAATATCTTTGCGAAAACGTTGTAAAAATCATCTCGCATATCCTCCATTTTGATAATAAGGATCTGATCACGTGGGAACACAGCCAGCCAATCACTGATGAACACGTGGAACAGGCCGGCCACCACCTGACACTGAAACAAGACAATAGTATAACACCAAGTAACACAGAGTCCATAACAAAAATATGGCCTCTGGTAACACACATACGTTTTAATCTTTCTCGGTAACTTGTATAGTTTAACTCGACATTATCCCAAATATAACATTTGTTACATTTGACCACCTTCTAAATGGCATTGTGTGTTCATTGACATTCACCGCTCTTAATATTCAGGTATCTGTTTGTGGGTAGATCTAGAAAAAAACAAAACCGACTACATATTAACGTATTCTATAAATTTCTGAGAGCCTATGTTTGCGTAATAATGTGTTATGTTTCAAAGTAAGTTTCACACACATACTCACGTGATGTCCTTTAGATGTGGCTATCTGAAAATAATAACCAATATGTCAGTACGTGTGCTGTGTATTATAGATATGCGATACAAACACGGGAAGCGTTCCAAACTAGCTCTGACTTGTGTTGGCACTGTAGTGTGGTCTTTGTTTCACCGACGTGAGAATGAGATCAAGTTTTAATTGAGATAAAAACGTTTCACGCCAACTACTGAATGATTTTTACAGGTCTCCGATATTCAGGAGAGTGAAATCTGTGATATCAGAATGTTCCTGGGTACACATTATGGTCGTGGTCAATCTACATCTACATCGTACACAGAGGAATATGTATAAACCGGATTCTAATCCAAATGCATCCAAAGATGGTTGGTTCAAAAATCTGAAAAGCACTTATTTATACGGGGCGGTCGGGTAGCCTAGTGGTTAAAGCGTTCGCTCGTCACGCTGAAGACCCGGGTTCGATTCCCGACATGGGTACAATGTGTGAAGCCCATTTCTGGTGTCCCCATCAGTGATATTGCTGGAATATTGCTAATAGCGGCGTAAAAACCATACCCACTCACTCACTCACTTATTTATACATTTGGTGCATTCAAATTAACCATACCTTGACCCCCCCGAACCGACGAAAAACACGGGTTTATATAAGTTTACCTAATGTAACACCGAACAAAAAAAGTACCCTACTATTGGAAAATAAGTTACCCTAAGTGTTTCATTGAAGACGCATGCTCTGTATGAGGACCTGGAGAAACAGTCGCTGTACACCCGGGTCTGGTTCGCCATACATTCGTGGAAGTGTTCGGGCGACCCTGTACCGGGGTCGAAGTTGTTGTACGCAGATATCATCCTGGTCACAAAAAGGATTGGTTTGGTTGGTTGGTTTGTTGTTTAACGCCGCACTCAGCAGTATTCCAGCTATATGACGGCAGTCTGTAAATTGTCGAGTCTGGACCAGACAATCCAGTAATTAATATCATGAGCATCGATCCACTCAATTGGGATTGATGACATGCATCAACCAAGTCAGCGAGCCTGACCACCCGATCCCGTTAGTCGCCTTTTACGACAAGCATAGTCACCTTTTACGGCAAGCATGGGTTGCTGGAGACCTATTCTACCCCGGAATCGTCACGGGTTTCACAAAAAGGAAGAGGCGTGAGTGAATGTTGTTTAACGCCGAAGTCAGCATTATTGCGACTTAAGCATTTGTTGGCCGGGCAAGCCAGTGACTGAATGTGTATGCGAAGATGCACCCCATCAGGTACGATGACAGCAATCGGTCACCGGGCCTGACCACCCGATCCATTTTAATCCATTGGTATTACTATCATAGGTGACATTTCTACCAAAACATGAAAAGGTTTACCACTGAAATTGTTGTGTGACTATGGCTGAATTCCATTCCACATCGTTCATTTTAAGAGGCATATGGTGGCTCGGTCTCTAAATTCTATGATGGCTGGAAAGCGGGCAGCGGAATGACCAGCCTGGTTCCCTGGGTATCGCCAGCGCAGCATACCCAGGGAACCAGACTGAGGAATGAACTGCAGGCTGCCGTTAAAAGACCACTAGACGGGTTAAAGATCACTAGACTGGTACAGTGTCTTAGTTGCGCTGCGCAAATTACGCGACACAACAGTGCAACTAAGAGATGATGCACGGGAGTAATCACGCAAGGGATGCAGTTTCACAGACCTCTCTGCCGGGTCTCTGGTCATGATGATGACTCTGGCCGAGGGGTTGAGGTGGTGAACATAATGCGGGGTGACGACACGTGGTTCGGGGCAGTAGTAGTTCCCTGGCAGGTAGTCCCAGAAGTGATTCCGCCATACTGTAGAGGCCGACCCGTCACCTTGGCATGGGAAACAGAGTAAAGACTCATAGAAGGCCCCCTCATAGAACAACATCTTACCCTCAAATCTAGATTCTTTGTTGTTTGTGACGTTCTCTCGTCACGCCTAAGTCTCGGGTTCGATTCCCCGCATAGTTACAATGTGTGAAGTCCATTTCTGGTGTCTCCTCGCCGTGATTGTGTTGGAATATTGCTAAGAACTGGGCAAAATCATGCTCATCGTTGTTAATTAAACACTCGATGAGTTCACGGGAAATTATCCAGTGTGCAGGTTCACAAAGACTATTAGCACAACGACCTCCAAACTACTTCGACACGCTTTAGGAATCTCATGAAAGTCGCCGTACGATTTTATCGTGAAGTCAAATTGTGTGAGTAGCAGGTGCTTCCAGTAGAGATAGACATGTGATTGTTTCACTCTTTCATGGGAACAGGCTTATATTTTTATTTTTATTACTCATTTATTTCTATAAATCCATCAGTTAGGGCACGGTTGGCCTTAAGCACGAATTGTTTCTAAAAGCCGACTATATTGGGATTAGGTGTCCGCAACATTAGTGCTTTGCGGAGGTTTCATGTACCACGGTGGATTATTTCTTATACTATCAACCACTGGTGGCCTACTTGTCACCCATGCCATCCGTATTGTATTGCTGAGTGCGTGGTGTGTTGACACCGAAGTCGGTACCTGTGATGAGGTGGTGGAACGGCTTCCCAGTGAGAGGGTGCGGTCGCAAATTCGCCTCCATCTTTTTGGCAGCAGGAGCGAACACCTCAAGATAATCTAGAAAGTTGGACTGACCTGGAAGGAAGAATGAATGTACATAAGAAGTCATTGTAGTGTGTTGATTGTAGGCTGGAAAGCACCACCCCCTGTTTATCTTCATATATCCCGAATTGCCATGTTTCTTGTGGAAATGTCTACATATCGCCCCCTGTGATCGTGTACGGCAGGCGATCTTTCCACAACGGAAGAAAACGCTTTCCTCTGCCAGAAGTACGTTTGCAAATATATTTTCAGTGTAGCATTTTCCTATATTGTTCGAGTTCAAGCGTTTATTCCCAAACCTTTTCAATGCCATAATAGCAAAGACATCAAAGAGTTTTATAGCAAAATATAAAAAATCCATCCTAAAATTCTGCCAGAACCCTTTGATCGTAGGCTGAATCTAAGAATCACCCTGATTACGGAGGTGAATATGCATGAACACAATTATATATACGTGTACAGTGAATCATCCATTTGGGCCTCAAGAATCTGAATCAAGAATCAATATGTTTATAACCCTTCTACCTGTGTGATTAGTAGCTAATTAAAGTCATTTCAACTTAATCACCAACAAAGAATATGATATTCTTTAGCCAAATCAAAATATTCAATATGTTGTTGACGTGCCTTCATGTTCTATCATGTGCATTACTGATTAAAGACCCCTGAAGATCCGGGGTAGAATAGGTCTTCAGCAACCCATGCTTGCCGTAAAAGGCGACTATGCTTGTCGTAAGAGGCGACTAACTGGATCGGGTGGTCAGGCCCGCTGACTTGGTTGACGCATGTCATCGATTCCAACTGCGATGTCCTAGAGACGCTGTATCTGCAGCGATGTCCTGGAGACGCTGTGTCTTCAGCGATGTCCTTGAGATGCTAGATCTTGAGCGATGTCCTTGAGACGTTTGATCTGCAGCGATGCCCTGGAAATGCTGGTCCAGTACCAATGTCCATGAAACGCTGGCCCTGCACCGATGTCCTTGAAACGCTGCATCTGCACCGATGTCCTTGAAACGCTGGATCTGCACCGATGTCCTTGAAAAGCTGGATCTGCACCTATGTCTTGGGAACACTGGATCTGCACCGATGTCCTTGAAACGCTGGATCTGCACCGATGTCCTTGAAACGCTGGATCTGCACCGATGTCTTGGGAACACTGGATCTGCACCGATGTCCTTGGAACACTGGATCTGCACCGATGACCTTGGAATACTAGATCTGCATCAAAGTCCTCGAGACTCTGAATCTGCTCTGATGTCCTTGAGACGCTGGATCTGCAGCGATGTCCTTGAGACGCTGGATCTGCAGCGATGTCCTAGAGACGCTGTATCTGCAGCGATGTCCTTGAAACGCTTGATCTGCACCGATGTCCTTGGAATACTAGATCTGCATCAATGTCCTCGAGACTCTGAATCTGCTCTGATGTCCTTGAGACGCTGGATCTGCAACAATGTCCTTGGGACGCTGTATCTCATGGGTTACCATTTTGCATATGGTCCCTATGGGAACGAAATAGCTAGAACAGACTCCAATACTGGACAAATAACATTCGTGTACTGACGACATGTCCCCCCAAATGAAATAAACAATCAATCTGCTTATATAAAGAAAGAATACACAAAGAGTGGGGTCACACTTACTTTTAAACCTTGTTTTTGATAACCAATGAGATTCTTTGACTTCCGGCATCGCTGTATCTGGATGACTGAATATAGTTCGAAAGGCAAACGTCGTACCACATTTTGCAAACCCCGCAAGATAGAAATATGGCAGACATTTCAGCCTGCCGGTGTTGGGATTCCGCCAGCATGGGTTCCTGTAGTCCGCCAAGAAGTCGTGCTTCTTCTACAATAAAGAAAAACATTGGTTGGTACATATAGATGTCATACAACACAATATGTGGTTTATCAACACACAATGCCATTTAGAAAGTGGTCAAATGTAACAAATGTTATATTTAGAATAACACTTTTCAAACTGCTCCTCGTTTTCGAAAAGTTTATGACACAGCATCCAGGCGCCATAGAATTTCTGCTGATCACCTATAATAAATATCTTTTTCAATGTTGTATCGTGAAATAGCTTCCTTTTTATAAACGTGAAATTAAGGTTTTGTATTTTGGAATAAGCATCTATAAATATAGAATTTTGCAATAAGTAAAATTAAATCGAACACTCTATCTGTTTTTATGCTGTCTTAATTCCAAAAAATATCAATTCTGCACAAAATGTCACTATTAACATGAAAGCACTGGTCTATCCACACTGACACTTCATGGATAACCCTTTCTAAGTAAAGTACAGATTATCATACTTTTAGTAAGTGAACGAGACTACCAGTTGTCGGACTTTCATTTTGTGGACGCCTCGGTGGCTGAGTGGGTTAGATCGCTGACTTGGAGTGCAGGCGATTAGGTGCCTCACTCTGGCAGTGTGTGTTCGAATCCCGGACGGGACTCAACCCCCCATAAATCCCCAAAAGAATCTGTAGTTAACTGAGAAAGTGTTATCCCAAATATAACATTTGTTAATATGTGGTTTACTTATAATTATAATTGAAATGTTCATGCAAAAAGGAGCTGATGAATGAGTTCAGCAATAACTTGCAATAGTTAAGGACGGGTTGTCCTGCAATGGTATCACTTTAATAGGTAGCAAAAAAAATAATTTCTACGGGAATAACTAATTTAGTTATTAATCTAGTAAAGATAACCCTTCTTAAATGTACTCCCGGGCGTTGGGTGGGTGTTGTTCGTTAATAGGGTAGTGACTCGAAGACTCACTCACTTACACGCTGTACTCCCTTATAAGACTAACATTAATTCATAAAGATACAAGCACCACTTACCATTCTAAGTAAGTCATGGACCTTGAATGTCTCCATTGCTTGTTTGTCGAGCTCTGGTGTCGGACTGACCCGGGAGCAAGAACCCCCGGAAACCATGGCGGAATGATTCCGAGTCTGGGCCATTTCACTGACGACATCGTTGACGGAGGGTTCTGTACTTCCTCCCTGCCTCCTCAGCTGCCGGCAAGTATAGAACAACGCAGCAACTACGAGGCAGGTTACAATGTTGCGTTTTCGGCGTTTTATCATAGTCTGAAAGAAAGGGCAAAAGTTTAAAATACGATACCGTTAAAGTGTGTTATGTGTGTGCGTGCGTGCGTGCGTGCGTGCGTGCGTGCGTGCGTGTGTGTGTTCTGCTACATCGTCTGCTTCATAGGTCAAGGTCTCTACGTGGAAATACGTTGCATGTTAGACTGGGCGTTGGTGTAATCACTGACGGTTCGATTGAAATCCATCCTAACATTTTTGTCAAACAATGGTTGTTTCCCCAGCCTAGGTCTTCTTCAATTTCAATGTTGACGCATCGGCTCTGTTTTAATCAATATCAAATTGTAGAACTAATCAAATAGATAAGAGATAGCATCATTACTTGTAGAATATCTGCCTATCCGACTGTCCAGTCGCCGTCTTGTAAATAATCAAGTCATCTAGCCGGCATGTACACATATCTACTGTGGCCATTACCCGCCACTGGTGAGATCATTTTTCACTGTATGCATCTATATTTTATCTGGCGAAAATACTTCCTAGTTTTATAAAGGTCATAAGGGCCCAGTTAACACCCAATCATCACTAATTTCACTCTGCTAATTGCTCATCAAGCAGGTGATACCTACTTTAGAATCAAAGTTCAATCTTACGGATACAATCTCCAACCTGTCGATCGCCAGGGCACTAATCTGGGCGTAATTCTGGTCGCACGTGGTATGCCAATTTGAAACGAAAAGTATCTGACAAAATATAGAGGCACACAGTGAAAAATGATCTCACCAGTGGCGGGTATGGGCCACCGTAGATATCAATGTTAACCGATGTACAAAAGCTGTCTGAAAGATGAAAACTGTATACTTTTTTAAACTTAAGATAGAGTTCAACAACGTCTGCTACTGTCGATTGTGAAGAATGTCTTGTATACTCCCTGACACCAACGTTGTAGTCCGTCCCAATCAATTTTGTTTTTGTAAAGTAAAATAAATACATAGCGATCATATACGAAGTCTTTTGTAAGGGGCGGTCGGGTAGCCTAGTGGTTAAAGCGTTCGCTCGTCACGCCGAAAACCCGGGTTCGATTCCCGACATGGGTATAATGTGTGAAGCCCATTTCTGGTGTCCCACGCCGTGATATTGCTGGAATATTGCTAAAAGCGGCGTAAAACCATACTCACTCACTCACTCTATATTTGTACAATGTACCGTTGTCTGGAGGTGTTTATGATAGAGGTTGCAAATATTTAAGATATACCCCTTGTGTCAAACTAGATAATAAAATATGAAACGATTGTGGCAACCGGAGTCAGACAACGCAAGGGAGAAGGGGGAGTCCAATTCTATTCACTTTGATCTTGATAATAATGTACTCGGGTTACAAAGGAAGCTCTGTCTGTTTCCAGAATTTCCACACAAATTGGAGCCATGGGACAATCTGGCAAAATCAAATGTCATATTATTAAGAGTGAGTGAGTGAGTGAGTGAGTGAGTGAATATTCCAGCAATATCACAGCGGGGGACACCAGAAATGGGCTTCACACATTGTACCCAATATTATTAAGAAACAGCTCTGGTGGCAAACTTCCCTTGTACACGTTTGGCATACAAGTAACATACCGCCTGTATGGTCCAAAGCGCGGGAAATGTGTGTTTGTGTGTTGTTCCAAAAAGTATGATGGCGGTCTGTAACAATCCAGTGATAGACATCATGAGCATCGATCTACGCAATTCGGAATCGATGACATGCATTATCGAGTCAGCTAGCCTGACCAGGCGTTAGTCGCCTCTTACAAGCATGGGTTGCTGAAGACCAAGTTAAACCGGATCTTCTCGGTTAACAACCATCACCTAATTAAAAAGCTCCCAGCAACAGGCTTTAACTGTTTGGAATTTCTAGACGGGTTAATTTACTTACTTCTTTCTACGTTCCTTATGTGATAAAGCATACCTTACAGTCCATGCCTCGTCCTTCTACAGACCAGGCCAACATGTCGGTCTGCACAGCTTGGTGTTGTGTTGGCACGTCGATATGTGTTGCCATTCATGTATGGTGACAAAGATCAATACCGAACTCATACTAGAGGAACACATGTTCATACAGCCATCGCAGTTTAATCAACCAACAAAACGGTATAGTTTGATCGTTGACTTCGACGATGCAGCACATAGTATACGCCCTTTCAAATCTGCCAAACATTGCATGCCTGTCAACTATATTGTCTCATGTTTATTAGGAAATAAACGTGGAATGACATTTCTAGTTATTGGATAAACAGTAGGTATAGGGACACGGGGTGTGAACAGATGACTGAATGAGTGAGTGCGGGTTTGTTTTAACTAGTTGAATACTAGTAGCTAGACATTTATATCATGGCATGTCAGTTTAATATGTAAGGAGAGCCCGATGTTATGCAGGCCCGCTTTGGTAAAACCCTCGAGCATGCGTCAGGTGCTGACAGACCGAGAAACATATTCAGGGCGAATCTGGGATTCAAACCCACAACCTAAGGTTTCTGCTATGTCTAAGGGACGCAACTCCGCACGGTGATGAGATAACGGGCCACCCTAAACAGAAACGCAATAAATAATGTACACGTGGACACTGCTGGTGGTGCTATCGGATAAGTACAATTAGAAATGGGAGCCTGTTATCGAGATTCATATCCCAAGTGAACAAAAGGCAATTATCCTTGTGAGAGGGGTGAGGAGAAATGGGGTATGTTATTCAGGCACATAACGTACTATGTTTTTAAAGCAGAATATCAAGTAATGTTTTTAATCCCCCGCTCAATTTCCTCAGTCTATTTAACATGAAACTTTAATTAATGTTCATCAGGAGTCTTATTATAACACCATGACATTGAGAATGATATTGTCACAGGTGTTGCCATCCATTATCCCTTCTCAAAGGTTGCATCAATAGAAATCAAATACAAAGTTGTGACATCGATTTCCAACATTTGACTTGTATGAGGCATATCTTGAAGCTAACTTTATTGAATCCCTGTCAGCGAACAGAAACATAAAATGAACACGTCATTCCCATGCTCAACACTTAACACTTGGCTGTTGTGTTCGAACAAAACAAACTTGTTCTAATACTGACTTTCATCGACATCAGTTCATATTTCTTTTAAAAGAAACAGCTTGCGTATATCAAGTTATCATGACATTACTTTGTTTGTATGATACACCGACAGGAATATCAACCTGAATCGCTAAAATTCTGGTGAGAAACATAACTCACATCATGTATTGTGTTAATATTAATAAATGGACACGTTACAGCACCAGTTGATAGGCGGAGCCAGCTTAATGAAAACTCTGTGTGTGTCTGTAATAATGCTGCGAGCGTTCGTGCGTGATCATGTACGCTGTTTGAACATAAGGGATGGTGCACCCTCACCCCACTCCGGATTGGTAGCATGTGTGAGTGTGTGTGCCTGTGTGTGTGTTTGTTTGTCTGTCTGTCTGTGTGTGTGTTTGTCTGTCAGTGTGTGTGTTTGTCTCTGTGTGATCATGGATCGGTAGTGTGTGCGTGCGTACGTGCGTTTGTGTGTGTGTGTGTGCGTGCGTGCGTGCGTGCGTGCGTGCGTGCGTGTGGCTCTGTGTCTGTATGGGATCACATACATCTGTTTGAACAAAAGGAAGGGTGCACCCTCCACTCCACTCGTGGATTGACCAGTCCAAGCTTCGTTGCAGATGCTGAAGGCACCATACATCACCCCCAAAACACACAACAAAAACAAAATGTGGAATGTTTAATTGTCAATTTAATTATGACATTGTATCAAAATTTATCAAAATATAACAATGAGGTAAGGTTACTGACAATAACAGTGCATTGAAAGACCAATGAGCATAAGCCATCATCATCACCATATATATATGACAAATTATTCTCCAGGCTGTTGAAGGTGCGAAAAAACTCATTTAGTAATGTTCTGGAAACAGCCATAGCCTTCAATAAATTGGTTGAACTAAGGCAACAGCATTACTCTTGAATATACCCAGATAAAAACACTCCCCAATTCACACCAATGTTGATGAGTATGTTAACATTTAGAAAGAAATATTGAACACTTTTTTTTCAGTCACAATTCACAAATAAACCTACCCTATTTATGTTAATTACATGAACCAGCCAAAATTATGAATTTCACAAAAACCGCAACCTTAATACTAAAAATCACAACAAAATGACAAATTTGTTAAATACTGGTACCCAAATAGCAAAACCCCCTCTCCACAGAATCTTGTGCAGGTGTTTCTTAATTGTTTTTTTTTATGAATATCATGAATATATATATATCACGGAAATACACAAATTGTGCACCATTCCAAATAATGATTTTTTGTTTGTTGTTTAATGCTGCACAACGCAATATTCCGGCTATCTGATGGCGATCTGTAAATAATCGAGTCTGGACCAGACAATCCAGTGATTGACATCATGAGCATCGATCCATGCAAATTGGATACAATGACATGCATCAACCAAATCAGCGAGCCTGACCACCTGATTCCGTTAGTCGCCTCTTACGACAAGCATAGTCACCTTTTACGGCAGGCATGGGCTGCTGAAGACCTATTCTACCCCAGATCTTCACTGGTCTCCAAATAATGAGCATTATACAGAAGTGAAACATAAATAAATACACAATGATTAACAAGTAAGATATTCATAACGATCTGTTGAATGATCTCTCTTTGATTCAACAGCCAAACTGTTAACTTGAAAGTTTGATTTTCAAGCAAAGCTTTAAATACCCAAACGATCATTTTGGATGAATTATTATTCATAATGTACCTAAATTATTGGTAAGAAAGTGCATGAAGAATGCTTAATTTCAGAAAAATACATTTCAATCATATTCATATTTTACAAAGTCAATAAACAAATATTAAGTTAATGCAAAGAAGTAGTGGTATGAAATCATGTTGATGTTATTGCTCATGTAAACAGCAGAAAAAAACAACCTGAATTGAAACATCCCTTGCCTAGAGTCTGCTGTGACTGAATAATTCAGTACCAACCCCAATCTCTCCCCTACCCCAAACAAAAAACAACAACCCAAAATCCCCACAAAACCAAAACCAAACAGACAATATCTACGCAATTAGGATACGATGACATGCATCAACCAAGTCAGTAAACTTGACCACCCGATCCTGTTAGTCGCCTCTTACGACAAACATGGGTTGCTGAAGACCAATTCATTTCCAGACGTGTCCATAATAATGCTTGACCGTTTTTGACTGAAAAGTATCCACTGTAGTTTTACTGATTCTTGTTCAAAACAGTGACTTGAGAATCAAATACTTTTTGATAGAGAATCAGCCAGAGTCCGAGAGATGCCACATGGAGGAGGCGGAGGAAAGGCATGACTGCTGGTCCAGTGGGTGGAGTGTAGAAGTCCAGCTTTACCAGGACGATGTCCCCCACAAGGAACATCACACAGCGGCACACCTCCATTATAATGCCCAAGTTACTGAAACACCAACCACAGTTTAGCTCCTTTCTTTCTGTAGAACGAGGTCAATCCTTATTGTCTTCAAGTCATGTTTGTATATTATAAACCTCCTATGTGCTTGTTGACCCTGTGAGGTTTTATCAAATGGTTGAATTTTCCAACAGAGCACATTAGTTTAATCCCTTGCATTCTCGTTTACAACGATTGTAAACCCTCCTATCAAGGCTGACAATGATTGATTGTAAACCCTGCTACAATGGTTACAATCATTGTAAACCCTCCTATCAATGCTGACAATGATTGATTGTGAACCCTGCTATCAAGGCTGACAATGATTGATTGTAAACCCCGCTACAAGGGTTACAATCATTGTAAACCCTCCTATCAATGCTGACAATGATTGATTGTAAACCCTCCTATCAATGCTGACAATGATTGATTGTAAACTCTCCTATCAAGGCTGACAATGATTGATTGTGAACCCTCCTATCAAGGCTGACAATGATTGATTGTGAACCCTGCTATCAAGGCTGACAACGATTGATTGTAAACCCTCCTATCAAGGCTGACAATGATTGATTGTAAACACTCCTATCAAGGCTGACAATGATTGATTGTAAACACTCCTATCAAGGCTGACAATGATTGATTGTAAACCCTCCTATCAAGGCTGACAATGATTGATTGTAAACCCTCCTATCAAGGCTGACAATGATTGATTGTAAACCCCGCTACAAGGGTTACAATCATTGTAAACCCTCCTATCAATGCTGACAATGATTGATTGTAAACCCTCCTATCAATGCTGACAATGATTGATTGTAAACTCTCCTATCAAGGCTGACAATGATTGATTGTGAACCCTGCTATCAAGGCTGACAATGATTGATTGTGAACCCTCCTATCAAGGCTGACAATGATTGATTGTGAACCCTGCTATCAAGGCTGACAACGATTGATTGTAAACCCTCCTATCAAGGCTGACAATGATTGATTGTAAACCCTCCTATCAAGGCTGACAATGATTGATTGTAAACCCTCCTATCAAGGCTGACAATGATTGATTGTTAACCCTCCTATCAAGGCTGACAATGATTGATTGTGAACCCTCCTATCAAGGCTGACAATGATTGATTGTAAACCCTGCTACAAGGGTTACAATCATTGTAAACCCTCCTATCAATGCTGACAATGATTGATTGTAAACCCTCCTATCAATGCTGACAATGATTGATTGTAAACTCTCCTATCAAGGCTGACAATGATTGATTGTGAACCCTGCTATCAAGGCTGACAATGATTGATTGTAAACCCTCCTATCAAGGCTGACAATGATTGATTGTGAACCCTGCTATCAAGGCTGACAACGATTGATTGTAAACCCTCCTATCAAGGCTGACAATGATTGATTGTAAACCCTCCTATCAAGGCTGACAATGATTGATTGTAAACCCTCCTATCAAGGCTGACAATGATTGATTGTAAACCCTCCTATCAAGGCTGACAATGATTGATTGTAAACCCTCCTATCAAGGCTGACAATGATTGATTGTAAACCCTCCTTTGAAGAGTTACTTATACTTCTATACTTATTAATTTGTACTTGGTGTTTCAAACATCCAATGTTCTAAAGTCAAAGACAAGAAATGGAAGTTTTCATTATGGATGACAAGAATCGAACCTCTTACCTCACATATCGTGTTTAGTTTTGTAACCCATCAGGGCAGGTGATGAAAAGTTGTTCATTTTCACATGTCATGAATCCAGTTGGCCGATGCTGCACATTTTTCTTCTCTCACATGCTTTGATCAAATTCCTTTTATTGTTTATTGTCCTGTTTCACTATGAGGTATCTCAATGTTTTCTTACTTTTTCTTTCATTTAGACGGTTCAAAAGTTGGATAAAACACGACTCGGTTTTATTTGAAAATGTAAAAACCACAGACACACACACCAAAATTATCTATGTGATGAGTTGCTTTATAAGTTGGACAAACCATTCTCCTTCTCTATGGCCCCCTTGGTATGTTCCCTCCTGTCAGGGTTTACAATCTCAAGTTATCCTGTGGCGGTTTCTCCTTTACTTAAATCCTTGTTTACTTGGGACATCAGTTGTATAATGAGTTGTCAGAGATTTTGATACAACACCAAATATAACATCTGCAAACTGAGGGAAAGCAAAACCTGAATTGCTGATATTTATTGAAAGACAGTAATTGAGTGAGTATGGTTTTATGCCACTTTTAGCAATATTCCAGCAATATCACAGCAGGAGACACCAGAAATTGGCTTCACACATTGTACCCATGTGGGGAATCGAACCTGGGTCTTAAACATGACGAGTGAACGCTTTAACCACTAGACTACCCTACCACCCTATTGAGAGACTGTTGCTGGGAGCCTGCCTGATCACTGAAATTGTGCAGCGCTTTAAGGGGAATACCCCAGTGACGGGGGCTATTTTGCCTGTCATTTTTATAGTCTGTTTTACACTAATTCTGTTTTTCAAATTCCATTTTGGTCAAGCATTTGTGATTAATTATGCCCTAAAGTAGTAAAATCTGCAAAGTTGCCGTGTTGAGTTTACTTGCCCTGTAAGGCATATATTACTAACTGCAGTGTCTAGAATCAGCTCCAGTTTTGCACAGAACTTGGTATTTAAGAGGCAAGTATTGCAAACATGAACCAAGAGACTGACTATTTCATCTAATCTTACAGGAAGTGCAATACATTGTTTCCTCACCTTCTGTCAAAGAGCCGTCCGTACGTTGTGAGTGAGTAGCCGAGGAACATGATGAACATCAACAGGTAGGACTGGCAGAACATCTGGAACACGACAACTCACCCTCGGAACATAGCTCAAAGGTCAACACAATCTCTGCCGTGAGGGAATAATCTGTTGTGCCATTTGTTTCACGTACAAGCTTATCTTTGAAACTAATGCACTATATTCTCAAATTACCATTGCTTTTGACTAACATTAAAGTCATATAAAAGGGAAAGCACAGTTATGTTTTTCTAATCAGGATCTAAGATGCAACACTCTATAGAAGACATCCTTCACATCTCCAGGGCTAGCAGTTTGGTAAACCTACACTAACCCCAGTATCCATTTCCGTGGTTCTTGTGATCTCAAACTACCTGCCCTTGATTTTCATTAGCCAGTTAGATAATGATAATTTATGATGTAATTAGTAAACTGTATATTGTAATACCAAAGAAAATGCATCATATAGCTACATAGAAGACTAAAATAATTTGCCATTCAGTCTTACCTGTTTACTGTCAAAGAGAAGTTGATATCCCAGAAAGGTGAGGAAGAAGTGTACAACGACATAGACTTTGAGCCACAGCTGGACTTGGGGGTTGTACTGCTTCTCTGGGGCATGAACCTGTAACATGGAGACACATTGTGAGCCACAGCTGGACTGGTGTGTGTGTGTGTGTGTGCGTGTGTGTACTGCTTCTCTGGGGCATGAACCTGTAACAGTGAGTATTGGTAGCACTATTACACTTACGTCAGGAATGTCACTCAGTTCTCCAGTTCTTGGTTTTCCAGGTGCCCATCCGGGGCCAAAGAACAAAGTACACAATTTGTTAGCTGGCCCTTTCATTTCATTGAACCTCTCTATCATGTACTTCAGGAATCCAAACTGGAAAGTAGGCAGAAACAACATTTCAGCCATGTTTACCATGACATCTGATACAGTCAGCAATACATTTACTAAAGCCAGTACCCAAACACGTCAACACCTTCCTTGACAGTTTTAGTAGTTGATTCTGCCACTGTCTTTTGTCAGACATTTGAAAATATGACTGCATTCTGACTAGGAATATATCAGGAATATGGGTAACTATCTCATATCATTTCTTTTCAACGAATTGGAGATTTGTAATGTTTTCTGCAGTATATGAAGACAGGACATTTAAGTTGAACATAGGAGTAGAGATCTGGGTAAGGGTCATGATGGCTGGGTCACTGACAGACTGCATGAGACAGAGGGGAGACACCCTGGTCATGTAATGTTGGTTGGTTGGTCTGTGGTTTAATGCCGCACTCAGCAATATTACAGCTATATGACGACGGTCTGTAAATAATCGAGTCTGGACCAGACAATCCAGTGATTGACATTATGAGCATCAATCCACGCAATTGGGATCGATGACATGCATCAACCAAGACAGTGAGCCTGACCACCCGATCCCGTTAGTCGCCTTTCATGACAAGCATAGTCACCTTTTACGACAAGCATGGGTTGCTGAAGACCTATTCTACCCCGGAATCTTCATGGGTCTAGTCATGTAAGGGGGAAGCTTCACAAAACTAGGATCATAACAAAATGAGGGGAAAGGGTAAGATTCATAGTACACCCTTGGTTTAAAATTGTTTTATACCTTCAAATTCTTTTACTGATCTTACATGCTCACATTGCTAGAAATTCATATTTGGAGTGACAGAGGGTCTGGGCCAAGCAAACCAATGGTTGACAGCATGAACAACAATCCATGATGTCAGGGCAAGATGACACACAATCACCTAGGTCACACTACCCGTGAAGATCTGGGGTAGAATAGGTCTTCAGCAACCCATACATGCCGTAAAAGGCGACTATGCTTGTCTTAAGAGGCGACTAACGGGATCAGGTGGCCAGGCTTGCTGACTTGGTTGAAGCATGTCATTGATCCCCATTGCGTGGGTCAATGCTCATGATGTCAATCACTGGATTGTCTGGTCTAGACTCGATTATTTACAGACCGCCGTCATATAGCTTAAATATTGCTGGGTGGCCTAAAACAACAAACCAACCAACCAACCTAGGTCACCCATGACAACTACCTAATTGTCAATCACTTAGTGTTCACAAGCATGTGGTGCTGTGGACCTGTTCTCAGAATTCCCACTGGGTTCCAGTACATCCATGCTACACAGTCTGCAGATACATGCAGGCAGAAAGTTAAAGTTTCCCCCTTTATTCACAAATACTGCAGTGATGCACGCACCTGAACCCAGAACTGGTCAAATGTGTTGAGTGGATGGGTCAGGCCATACACAACCTCTTCCGCCTCAGGTTCAAAGGTGCCTTGAAATGAGCAAAATTTAACCTGTACATAAATGATCAACACAAAATATTACCTGTATTGAACATACACAAATGTAGGAGACATGAATCTCCCAACACAAAACCATACAATAGGGCCACCTCCCTGGTCTAGTGGATAGAGTGTCTACCTAGAGAGCAGAACGCCAGTTTTTCAATAGGATGTAAAATGATTGTACTTGTTGTTACCCTGCTTGACACTCTGCATTTAAGGGCAAGTAAAGTCAGCATAGCAACTTTGCAGATTCTAATACATTGTACTTTAGGGCATACTTAATCACTATGCTTGACCAAGAATATATTTGAAAACGGAAATAACTTAAAATAGATGACAAAAAACGCCAGGTGAAATGGTTCCCAACACAAAATATTCTGCCACTGAGTCAAATCTACTTACTTGAGTTAAAACAGGTTTTCAGTTTCAACGATTATGATGATCGGGCTGACGCCCAGTTTGCCTGCTTCTGCCTTGGATTTTTTAATACATATGTCTATTTTCTGTCTGCTCATCCATTTGATTTCCATGCCCAAAATTATGTCACCTTAGTAACAACACTGAAGATGCCTTCAATTGTTTACTCTGGGGATTAATCCCTGACAGGGATATATACAATGGCTAAGGAACACAAGATAGATAAATGCGACAAACGTATCAAATGGCTTTAGGCCACGCCCCCAAATAGGTTTCGATTATAGAGCATGCGATTTCAGCACTTTCATGTGGACATTTAAATACTTTCTAAGGATATTTTGCATTTTTCTCTATCGGAAATTGATGAAAGGTATCTTGGAAAATTGATATTCACATCAAGATCGCAATTCACTTTTTTCACTTTACTTGCACTTTTAAGTGATAAAACAAGACCTGGTCGGCATGGAGTCGGTATACTGTGTCTGTGTGGTGTATCCATGTTAAAACTGTGGCACGGCATCTCAGAAGGCGAGCACTATATAACCAGTATTAGTGTGGACTAGTACAAGCATACACACACACATTGCTTTATGAGAGCAATAACCTAAGAGGTGATGTTAAACCCTATTTCACCTCACATTATAATGTTTTTTTCATAAAAATCATGATAAATTTTCTTCAAAGCAATGACTGAAAATTATTTTTTTCTTGTTACTTTGTCCAAATGTATCTTGCTTCATGAAATACACAGATCCTCCTGCCTTAGTCACCTACCAAACAGCCTGTCCCAGATGATGAGAGTCTGTACACAGCTCCTCCTGTCTCAGTAACCTACCAAACAGCCTGTCCCAGATGATGAGAGTCTGCACACAGCTCCTCCTGCCTTAGTCACCTACCAAACAGCCTGTCCTAGATGATGGGAGTCTGTACACAGCTCCACCTGCCATAGTCACCTACCAAACAGCCTGTCCTAGATGATGAGAGTCTGTACACAGCTCCTCCTGCCTTAGTCACCTACCTAACAGCCTGTCCCAGATGATGAGAGTCTGTACACAGCTCCTCCTGCCTTAGTCACCTACCAAACAGCCTGTCCCAGATGATGAGAGTCTGTACACAGCTCCTCCTGCCTTAGTCACCTACCAAACAGCCTGTCCCAGATGATGAGAGTCTGCACACAGCTCCTCCTGCCTTAGTCACCTACAAAACAGCCTGTCCTAGATGATGAGAGTCTGTACACAGCTCCTCCTACCATAGTCACCTACCTAACAGCCTGTCCTAGATGATGAGAGTCTGTACACAGCTCCTCCTGCCTTAGTCACCTACCTAACAGCCTGTCCCAGATGATGAGAGTTTGTACACAGCTCCTCCTGCCATAGTCACCTACCAAACAGCCTGTCCTAGATGATGAGAGTCTGTACACAGCTCCTCCTGCCTTAGTCACCTACCTAACAGCCTGTCCCAGATGATGAGAGTCTGCACACAGCTCCTCCTGCCTTAGTCACCTACAAAACAGCCTGTCCCAGATGATGAGAGTCTGTACACACAGATCCTCCTGCCTTAGTCACCTACCTAACAGCCTGTCCCAGATGATGAGAGTCTGTACACACAGATCCTCCTGCCTTAGTCACCTACCAAACAACCTGTCCCAGATGATGAGAGTCTGTACACAGCTCCTCCTGTCTCAGTAACCTACCAAACAGCCTGTCCCAGATGATGAGAGTCTGCACACAGCTCCTCCTGCCTTAGTCACCTACAAAACAGCCTGTCCTAGATGATGAGAGTCTGTACACAGCTCCTCCTACCATAGTCACCTACCAAACAGCCTGTCCTAGATGATGAGAGTCTGTACACAGCTCCTCCTGCCTTAGTCACCTACCTAACAGCCTGTCCCAGATGATGAGAGTTTGTACACAGCTCCTCCTGCCATAGTCACCTACCAAACAGCCTGTCCTAGATGATGAGAGTCTGTACACAGCTCCTCCTGCCTTAGTCACCTACCTAACAGCCTGTCCCAGATGATGAGAGTCTGTACACCGCTCCTCCTGCCTTAGTCACCTACCAAACAGCCTGTCCCAGATGATGAGAGTTTGTACACAGCTCCTCCTGCCTTAGTCACCTACCTAACAGCCTGTCCCAGATGATGAGAGTCTGTACACAGCTCCTCCTGCCATAGTCACCTACCTAACAGCCTGTCCTAGATGATGAGAGTCTGTACACAGTTCCTCCTGCCATAGTCACCTACCTAACAGCCTGTCCTAGATGATGAGAGTCTGTACACCGCTCCTCCTGCCTTAGTCACCTACCTAACAGCCTGTCCCAGATGATGAGAGTCTGTACACAGCTCCTCCTGCCATAGTCACCTACCAAACAGCCTGTCCCAGATGATGAGAGTCTGTACACAGCTCCTCCTGTCTCAGTCACCTACCAAACAGCCTGTCCCAGATGATGAGAGTCTGTACACAGCTCCTCCTGTCTCAGTCACCTACCAAACAGCCTGTCCCAGATGATGAGAGTCTGTACACAGATCCTCCTGCCTTAGTCACCTACCAAATAGCCTGTCCCAGATGATGAGTACTAAATAGCCTGTCCCAGATAATGAGAGTCTGTACACAGATCCTCCTGCCATAGTCACCTACCAAACAGCCTGTCCCAGATGATGAGAGTCCCTGCATAGTTCTTGTCTATACAGTATCTGTTCCTCCCATGATGCACTCGGTGGTGGCTCGGAGTGTTGAGGACGTACTCCAGTGGGCCTAGCGATCTCACATACTGGAACAAACATTACTCAGTGTACAGTGGAATCTACCACTGGATGGGATATTAATAACGTTAAGACAAATGGCAAGAGCTTATTCCCATGGTTTATCTGCTTTTGATAGGACATTCTTATTCAAATATTATCACCAAATTTGGAAAATTTCTCTGGACATTTTGGATGACAATCAGACAACATGGTCAATGAAACCCAGTAAGATACATGATTCAGATAAGATACATGAATAATGATGTAACATATAATATATGCAAGTTAAACATGTGTTAAAGTTTGTCTGTCACAGCAATAATGGCAGTCTGTAAATAATCGTGTGATTTACATCATGAGCATTGATCTATGCAGTTGGGATAAGATAACATGCATCAACCAAGTCAGCCAGCCTGACCACTCAATCCCATTTGTTGCCTTCTTACGACAAGCATGGGTTGCTTAGACCAATTCTAACATGGACATTCATGGGGGCATTTGCAAGTTATAAGAAAAGTCCCACTTTGAGATCAGCATGATCAGTAAATATGCATAATGAGTAAGTGTAGACATGTGTACATGAGCTATGTTTGGCTATACAAATATGTACTGTGTGCATTCTGAATCTGAGGTAGTGAAACCACCTTCTCCATCCCAAATCCTTGCCCTAACATCCTGTCACCATGGTTACCCTCCCATGTACCTCCTTGACTGACCATGCTGTGACCATGGTAATCGGACTGACCTATAACATCCTGTCACCATGGTTACCCTCCCATGTACCTCCTTGACTGACCATGCTGTGACCATGGTGATCGGACTGACCTATAACATCCTGTCACCATGGTTACCCTCCCATGTACCTCCTTCACTGACCATGCTGTGACCATGGTGATCGGACTGACCTATAACATCCTGTCACCATGGTTACCCACCCATGTACCTCCTTGACTGACCATGCTGTGACCATGGTGATCGGACTGACCTATAACATCCTGTCACCTTGGTTACCCACCCATGTACCTCCTTGACTGACCATGCTGTGACCATGGTGATCGGACTGACCTATAACATCCTGTCACCTTGGTTACCCACCCATGTACCGCCTTGATTGACCATGCTGTGACCATGGTGATCTGACTGACCTCTAACATCCTGTCACCATGGTTACCCACCCATGAACCTACTTGATTGATCACGCTGTGACCATGGTGATCTGACTGACCTCTGTATGGATCCAGAACTGGTACAGGATGTTGAGCTCATGGTGCAAAATGAAGATAGAAGGTGGGATGAACGGAGCCATCGGGAGGTAGAACACCTGAGGACAATGTCAAGTATGTTTGCATGAAAATAACAAACAAGGAAGAAACATACATGTGGTGAGGTGAAATGGGGTTTAACATCGCCTCCAAAATTATTGCACTTATATAGCGCCATGCATGCACTTTTTTTCATGCCCGATATATCCCAGGAGCAAGCATCCAGGGCCCCAAGATGGCTGCGTATTTATTGAATGAGTAAACATTATGTTGTACCAGCATCTTGTTTTGTTCCCTTTATGAACTTAATGTATCAGATTGCTTCAGAATTAAAAATTTAGAATCATACAATATATCATGATACGTATCGTAATACAGCAGGGGTAGAAACTAACATATTTAGTCCACTAGTCCTTATAATGATATCATATAGCAAACCCTAAAAAATGGAAAATTTCTACTTGTCCTTATGATACCTTAACTATTGGGCAGTTTGGCAAGGACTACAGGATGAGTGCCAATTTCTAACACTGTACAGCCTTGTGTATTGCAATATATTGTGATACACTTTTAACCTCCAATAACCATCCCTAATGAATACCCCTGAGACACAGAACACTGACATTGAGCCGAGCAGTCCTAGTTTTAGCCCCTTAGTGCCAAGCGCCAGATAGAGTAAGGAGAAGAGCCATCTTATAACGTATTTTGGTATGACGCGGCAGAGGAGAGAACCCCAGGCCTTTCGCTCTCTGGGTGGACGCTCTACCACTGGACCTGGGAGGCGGCACACACACACACACACAATGGCAACATACCCATGTGTACACTGAAGTTTGGTGTACCTGATGGTTGCCTCTGTAATAATAAAGTAGCTCTCACCCATGATGTGTATCCCTGTAAGACTGACTGTCTCAAAGCTGTTGTAAAATTGTAGTATTCGGAGCTGTGATGGACCTGGTGAGCTGCCCACATGAAATTCACCTCTGAAACACAATGACTTCTTTACAATGGGTATGTTCAGAATTCAACAAATATGCCATGTATACTGCAAAGACAAATATGAATACAAACTTGACATGCTTAACTCCTCACAATAATCAGTAACTAATGATTTGAAGTTCATAGCAGGCATTGAAACAGATAGGAATAAATGTGCGAGTGTATTACAGGTACTGAATGTATTGATACACTACTCCACTTCAGACAGGGATATTTGTGTCTTTCCATGATACACAAAACTGATTCTCATAATATATCATATTCATATTTATATAGAATGACATAGCTGATTATTCTAACTGTTTGATTCGCATTCTGGAAGTTAGTGAGTAAGTAAGAAAAACATACAACTTTATGGATAATAATCTTCTGGCTTATTGCACATAGCGACTTTTCGATGTAGATTCTTACACCGTTATCAAACTGGAGTGACAACAGAGAGAGATATTTGGAGATTTTACGAGCGCTTCAACCTCTGGCTATTTCGCACTCGGCGAGTGACAACAACCAAGTGATGGGAGGTATATATGCATGACATGTTGTGATTAGCAGCAGATTAAGATTGACAACAACAGGTAATAGATAACAAGGAGCATACAGATAACTGGATGAAGCCAAAAGTACAGGGTTTTTTAAGCACCCCCCTACCCCCACCCCTCCAATAAAATAAAATAATTATGTATAAAAAAATTATTTGTAAAAATGGAACTGAGTTATTTTTTCATGGCCCACCCCTTAACCCCCCCCCCCCCCCCCCCCCCCCCCTAAATAAATGACCAGGCCCCTAAGCATGTCGTCAACAAGAAGAATACTTTTGACCCACCTACAAACTCTCTGAATGTCACTTCACCTTGAGCAAGATAATCATGAAAACAAGCAGCTGTAACTTTGCCCTTTTCCAAGGTTTATCTTGTGAAAGATAGTATTTATAAAGCAACAGTTAGCATGTTCATTTGCTCATTGTCAATTATCACATCTTTGTTTAACGAACAAAACATTTTGGTTAAAAACATATTATTTCTAAGTTAGGCAGCAAGAATTTATCTTAACCATACCATGCCAAAATACAAGTATTTTTCAACCCGGTCATATAAGTTAAATAACATAGTGAAATAAACATGTAAATGATGTGTTAAACATGCAAGTACCGATATATTACAGGTAATGGAACAAATACTTGGTATAATAAAGTTGGATACCATGTGCAAGACGATGGAACCAGTAGTAGCCTAGGTCCATGCCCAGGAAGCACAACCACCAGGTGTACGGGGAGTCCCAGGGCAGCACATGCAGCGGGAAGTTTTCATGCACCCATATGTATGCTGCAATATGAAGGGATCTGAACAAAAGTCTGAAAATAAATAACCACAGAGTTAGTTGGATACACACTGTTTCCACATGATGCTAGAAATGTCTTATTAAATTAATTGATGTGTCAAACTGTTTCGCCATAGTTATTATGAACAAATACTCACAATGGAAGTCTGGAAAACATTCCTGCTCCGACTGAAGTGAGTCCATCATTGAGACTTCTTTTTCCGTCTCCACGAAGAAGCATTACAATGAACTCAACTGCTATAAAGCCAAGGAAGAAAGGGGCTGACTGCAAGTAGACAATGATAAATTCTATTCAAAAACAGAGCCAACATGCATTTCAATTGGTTTATCAAAACAATGAATACAGTCAAACACTGAGTCCCAGCAAATGAGAAAGCTGAAGTATTGGACTGATAATTACAAAGTATGTACAATCATCAGGGCTGGAAACATTTCTTCAAACCAATTTGTCCTGCAGGGCAAGCAGATATAATTTTGTAATTTTGCACTCTTCCTGCAATAATTTCACTTGCCTTATTAAATTTTATGTAGTCTTATGTTCTCAGTTATTATTAGTTTCTATAATTTCGGTAACCTTTGAGTTGAAGATATGTATGAGAAACCTTTCAAAAAACTTTACAGTCACTGCCATCTACATTCATCTCTGCCCATTCAAAGTCACTCAGCCATGAACATTTCGTTTTTGTTTTTTTTACAGTCTGACATACTGTTTGTAAAAAATAAATTCAATTTTTGGCCTGTTTGGTAATCAAGTCATGTTTTTTCTCGTCAACCCCACCATTCCCGATTAAAATCAGCCATTACCCTAAAAACATCATTCACTTTCTGACGTGCCCAGGGGACGCAACTCGACTCAACTCAGACACCTGTGCCCCCCAAATATTTATGAAATATCACAGACAATAAGATAATAATAAACGTGTCACACATTTCATATATGTCACAATCTGTACATCAAGAATAGACAAAAGATCTAAACAGATAAACAATCGGTCATGTAAAGAATTTCATACTTTTAAAAAGTAGTCAGCCATGTCACAAACACTTTAATTTACAATGTCAAGTCATCTGAAGAATTCGCTGTTCGGGATATGCAGTCCAGTCCAGTTTTTGCAGTCACCATAGATCCTGAGTCATATAAATAATTTCTATTGAGTAAATTGATTAATTAGCCCACATCTTATGCATTTACTTAATAATCAGATCAACACATAACCCACACATAATTTATAAATATGAAAGTGAACATTTATTTTGTCTTATATCTTTTTCATTTAATAAAACAGCCTTGAACGTGCAAATCATAGCTTTTTTGAGCAGCACCATCAGAGATCTATTTTAGACTACATTTTAGTTGTCCCTGTGACTTGGACCATTTAAATTTGAACAGATTGACAACAATTCACTGAGATGGACTGAGATTCCCATCCTTGTACAGACGCCAAGAGGCAAATATCTCTTCCTGTGAACTGGCAGATGTCTTCCTTATGTATTGTTGCAGCTTGTCATCTTGCTGTAGTTGTTATGTATTGACAATGGGTTTGATATATATATCTTATGTATCCTTCAGTACACTTGGTCCTCACCCCATGTTTATACCCATCACTCTTACCCTCAAATCAAATGAGTGCGATCAATTAACCCAGTATGAATTACAAAAGCTGGCTTGGTAAAGACAACATACACAGGTTTCACTACTGATCAGAGTTTATTGATCATATTTTGCATTAATAGAACAAAGTATTTTTTTTAATTATAGTTTTTCACGTGGCCAATTTGTTTTTTGATGTGGCCTTTTTAAATAGGGTTTGTGGCCGTTTTGACTTTTTACTTGTTGGTGTGGCCCTAATTTTCACTTGGGTGTCTGTGGCCCTTTTGACCTGTTCGCTATCATGACAAATAGAACAAACACCATGTTATGAGGTCTAGCTATATATCCCTTAAACATGCCATAAGATTCCTATAAATCATATTGGTATAATCCATAATATATCTCTGTAATGTAGTTTGTTGATAGTTTAAAGAGGGACTAGAGAGACCTGCTAGGGCTGTTACTTTACCACTCGACTAGAGTTGACACGAAATGGCCATCCGGCTGTAGTTTATACATCTGCAAACTTGTACACGTAAGCATGCAGGAAACGTGTAGACATGCCACAAGAAAAACAGTTTTACTTTTGCTGTCATATTAAATAAAGCTACCGTATTTGACGTAATAAGCGCCCTGCTCTAATAAGCGCCCACGGTGACATTTGCGAAGATATTGGCTAGTGAATAATCCCAATAGGCACCCCTTCCGATTGATCAATGTACACAAGACATTATGGACAATTAAATTATGGAAAAATATATCTGTCGTACATAAATATTTCAGCATAAATAACGATATTTATCTTTCAACTCAGCTTTTTTCATCAAAATAATATTCTAATAAGAGCCCCCTATTTCTAATTTTGAGAGCGCCCTGGGCGCTTATTACGTCGAATACGGCACTTTGACCCGTACCTTGGCATACTTACTTCTTTAATGTATTGAGGTACATCTTCAGCTTTCTCAAACGACGTTTCATTTGGTGTCACGAAATAAAACATTCGCCTCAAGTGAGTGGTCAGCGGGGCTTTCATCATCGAATCCATCGTTATGTTTTACTGGAACTGGTACCTAGGTTCTAAATATAAAAAAATCACTCATCAATCCAACTTGGTAACTGGCTGATAACAACAACCTGCAGACGACGCGAACGGTGTTTAGTATATTTGATACCCGAATAAAAAAACTTGTACCATAGTTAACAACTTTTTGTAAACGCCTGGTGAGGCATATTAAGGAATATTTGTGCTGGATTATTAAATCATTTCTATGTCTACTTACAATCGTGCCTTCTTCTATCATAATATATTATTATTATTTTTTCGTGCTGTAGAGTAAGTTTCCCTCATCCTAAGAACATAATTATATAGGGAATATTTTTAAATAACACCGGACCAAAGTTCATATGCCACTTACAACCATGACAATAAGAAATAATTGTCATTAAAAAAATTCAAACACAACTTACAAAAGTTTATTATTTGCATCACGACCAATTCAAATATTTCAATTAGTTTATGATCAAAACTTATTAAAACTCTACCCAAATATTTCTTTTATATGTTTGAAGGGATGTGACGTCCTTGAAAAAAGAGAGGCTATTCTAATCATGTAAACATTGTCCAAGGGCACAGCGCGTTTCTTTTCAATCCATCAGTTGTTTGTTACAGTAGGTAAGGAGTGGTTGTTTGATTTGATCTAGTGTCGCGTGAAACATCAATGATAAGAGAAAAATAATGGCTTTACGTTTGTAAGTTCACAATATCCATATCGCAGTGTGGTTGCCTCTTCAAGGCCAGGACTGGCTCAGTCTATCGCTCAGTGTCACTGTCACTGTCACTGTCAGACTGCATGAACATCAGTATCATCACGATTAATGTCAACTGATTAAGTGATTATTATAAGGGGAACCATATACCAATGAATCGGTGGACCACGATTGTTTACTTATCGATACAAGTATTGATTACCATCGCACACTAAGTAAAAAATATCAATACTTACCTGAAACATTTGCTTTAATAACTGTTACCGCAAACATGAATTTGTAGGAAACATTAGTGGTGAAAATGTAAATATTTTCATCCATTGTACAATACTTGACACTGCCAACAGTAAATCATCAGAGTGCCAAGTATTTGGCCTTCTTGTCTTTGAAAAAGTAGGCTTACGCTCCAGAGATAAGAGCTCATGATGCAAGTATCGTGATACATATCGGATCACGAGCACGGTATCATGATATGTATTGGATTGCACAGTTGGTGTATCGTTCCAGCCCAAGTTATTTTGATAATTCTTTAATGTTGTTGGTAGGTGAATATCACTGGGAAGACTGGTTGACATGTATGCAGTGTGTTTTACATGTCCATAAAAGTGTCTCGTAAGCCATATATTGACCCAATATTATGTTAATTGCGCATTTTTAATTTTGCTGTATATAACATGCAACACTTATATATAAACATTATTCCCTTTCCTCCATATATATATATATATATATATATATATATATGTATATGTGTGAAATACCCCTATCACAAAATATGAAAAGTTTATCTATATGTTTTGTAAACAATTATGAAAAAGGCAAAGAAAAGATATTGTTTAATTAGCATGATTAAAAAGAAGCTTATTTAAAAACCACTGCTTGTTAGCAGGGTTGTTTTAATTTATTTTAGGATTGTTATCATTATTATGAAAACAATTATGAAAGTCAAGAAGTCCTTGTCATAACCATGTTGTTGTTTTTTACATGATCCCCAGATTCAAATTTAGTTGGTTTCTGGGTGCCTATTCTAACCCTGAATCCATAGGAAAACCCCGTAAAATATCATATATGATGGACATGTCGCTATCATCAACTTGATCATATTGGTTGCTCCTGAAATAAAGTGACATAACATCTACATATGTTGTGTAATTGTGCACACTTACCTTAAATCATGACAAGCATGTGCCTCCAAATTAATGTGAGTGCTGATCCCTCGTTTATAATGCATCATGAAATTATGCAGGTAGCATGGCATGTGTTAATTGTCCACCTGTTGTTACAGGAAATTCCAAAATGATCGTGATCTGATGATGATTTAATCATGTTAATCTAGATATCTAGAAAAGTATTTGTTTTTGTGTAGTAGTGAATTGTTGGCAGCTGTGACATGGCACAAGTGGTTTTAGCCCGAAGAGGAAATGCATTTCATTTCCAGGTTATCTTATTTGAAGGTTGTTCATCCAGTTCTACATGGCTCAAAGGACGGTTGTGAAAATTGCCACACCAAAACTTCAGAGAGAAGGTGGCGGGTTCCTGGTCCGTCGCGTGATCGGAGGGGTAGTCCCAAGATGTGATCCATTTCTGATGTTGGATCACATTGGTGAGGAGAATATGAGATAGCAAATGTACACCTAGCAATCAATCTGTAGATTTTGTCCACTTGTAAGTCTTTGACTCAGGACAACTTTTAGAAATAGGGGAAGAGAGTTTATCTGTTGGAGTAGTATAGGTAATGGGGGTTCTGGCTCACTTCCACTGGAGCCGGATTTATATACCTATACTGCTACTACAGATGGAATTTTTTATGCCAAAATGATTATGCGATTCAACGATAGTCATGAGATTAAGTTAAATTGGCTCCAGCTCACCACCACCTGGAGACTATGATACAAATTTTTACAGGTAATGATGGTTCTGGCTCACTTCCACTGGAGCCGGATTTGTATTAAACGAAATATCAATATTAATTAATAATGGATAAAATTTACTATAGCCCACGAGGATATTGGAAAGGTGTATGAGCAATAAAAAAATTAGCCACCGCGGCTAAGGTATCTCAAGAAGGCGTCTTTTTCTTGTTCGGCACCCCTGATTTCGGCACCCCTACAATATTTTTTTCCACTAGAGCAATAGGATGTGTCCAAAGCATACAACTGTGCCCAACGAATTTCCAATTGAACATTTGTGCCCAACTACAGTATAGAACAAAAATGGAAGAAGCGAAATATACAACTATGGAGAGCATGGGAATACGCGCAGAAATGTCTATATTCCAACATATACTAGTGGAGAATGCATACGAAGACAACTTGCTACCAGATATATCCAAGGTAGACTATTTGGAAGGAAATCTGGGTAGAACACATCTAGAACCTTTGGATGGCCTGCCAACATTCGTAGACGATATGTATGTATTTGGCTATCTAGAAGAAAACGATATAGTATCTCTACGGGGATCTGTGTCTTGTACAACTGGAGAAAGTGGATCTGCAAAACGTATACTACAAGAAATACAAATAGCAACGCAGAAAGTATACGGATGTTGCGTGCATGCTACTATTGCAAATACAATTTCCTATATAGGAGGCTCTGGGAGCAAAATACGAGACACAATACAACGAATACAAAAACAAACAGAATACAAAGCAAAGAAAAAATGGATGAAAAGATTTTCCAACGAAGAACCCAAAGGTATATTTGTGTGCAAAATAGATGTCTCCGAGTTGTCCCTAGAGGAAACACAAAAAGGGTTGGATGCACTACACACGCAACTATATTCCTTTGGATACGAGATATATTCCATAGACTATACTAGAGACTTTTCTGGTGTACTAGATAGGAAAAAACTAGTGGAATACCTACAAAGCGAGGGATACTTTCTACAAGGTATACAATACGATTGTGGAGAAAGAGAAGGAACAATTCTAGACAATACAGCGTCTGTAGGAGAACATGTATGTACTTGGGTATACAGTAGGAACAATAGAACATTTTCCGCGAAGATATACAACAAAGTTGTTTCCAATTTCGAAGCGGGGGACGTTCGGAATCCAATAGGAGCACATCTTTGCGAATATGTAGATTGTCCAAATAGACACCTACGAAAAACATTTTTGCATCCAGACGTACAGAAAAGAGGTTGTTCTCGAATAGAAGTATCTGTGTATGCACCAGACGAAGACATAGGACCTTGGGTTGTAGACGAAATTCTAGAGTTGGTATCCCCCAAAGAAGAACCACTATTTCTCGAACAACC
Organism: Haliotis rufescens; assembly: GCF_023055435.1. NCBI lineage: Eukaryota > Metazoa > Mollusca > Gastropoda > Lepetellida > Haliotidae > Haliotis > Haliotis rufescens. The sequence continues at coordinate 61,587,627 of NW_025964112.1, read as the reverse complement.
ACCAGAAAACCAATGGAGAAACTTGGCAAAGAAATTGGATAGATGTTGTATAGCCGCCTCTAGACCTCTTGGGAAGATATTTGTAGCATGGTATGCACACACAAAAACTAGGAGAATAGCAGGGATACATATACATCCGAAAAAAGAGACAGTAGAAGATACGAAGAAATGGGAAAGAGCAGTAGAATTTGCAATTGGAGACTTTGGGTTTCGCGCTTGTCCAATATTTCGTATAGACATCCTATCTTCCACAAACGAAGGTGTAGAGTTTGGACCACTTCGATGCTATACAAAAGCAAAAGATTCCAAAACTATTCTTGCGCCGTCCAAACAACCAACAAAAATATCCAAGGCAGATACAAACCCTTCCATGCTTCTCCCAAGCACAGAACACATAGAATGGATATTCCGGAAAAACAAATCCCAGAGAATAGGAAAAGAAGTTTCCCAATTCCAAGCAATAGAAATGGAAACCAAAAGACAAATATCCACTCTTTCCAGATCCACTAGAGAACAAAGATTGCAAGACATAGAAGACTGGTTGGATAGCAATATATGGAAAGAAAATATTGCAAAAATACACGAACAAAGAATACAAAAAGAAAAGGAGGAAAGGAAAAAGAGAGAACAAGAAATAGAAGAAATACAAAAAACATACAAGAATATAGAAGAATATAGAACTGCATCTACAGATACCAAAAATATTGTAGAACAAAATTTGGGAAGCTGGTGTAGAAAGGTGTCCGAATTTTCGGGAAAAACTATTTCTATACTCGGATGGAAAGGAGAACGTGTTGTAGCTAGATGTATCGAAAATGTAGATGTATATTGTTTTCCCGCTATTTGGCAAACAAAAAGACTGCGAAAGATACTAGAATTGCTAGAAACAGCTGCACAACACACAAAACCGGATAGATATGGAAAGTCTATGTATTGGATCCCAATGGTAGAAGGAGACGAATTGTCTTTGCACGTGGAAGAAACAAAAATGTTCTACAACAACGAGAACAAAAAAATAGAATACAATCCACTAGTTGTAGAAAAAACACCAAACCAAGAACTACTAGCAGCAAATACAAAGATAGACAAATTCGAAGAAGAAGTGGAATATTCTTCCATACAATATATAGAAAAAGCGCCAGCATGGAAAGAATGTACAAAAGCATTGGATTTGGAAGGAGAATATACATGTAGAAAATTTGCCAAGGGTATATTTCGAGGATTGGAAAGGACTATTCTGTTTCTACAAACAACAGATGGATCGGAAATTCCAGTATATGGAACATTTTTGCAAGAAGAAGTTGCAAAATTGGATCCCTTGGATACATATACAGCACCAATACTATGCAAAATAGGAAGAGAAAAGAGAACAATACATAGGAAGAAAGATAGATTGGTATCTATATCTGCAAAACACTAGTACGCAAACATACCACAAGGCAAAACAAGTCTAGAGTGCCCTATTCTATTTGTAGCAATATACAACTTTCCTCCATATTTTTCCCTTCCCCAAACTTTCTCTTCCTCTCCTTCTCCAAGGTATCCATCTATTTCCCATCCCCCTTCTCCACAAGGATGCTTTCTATTTTTCTCTATGTATTCTTTTGCAGTATATACATGTTTGGCATTTCCAAAATCGTATTTCTTCCAATCTTCTACACAAAATCTTCTGGGCATACCATTTTCTTGGACATATTCCATCGTTGTTTCTATACTATACTATATATAGCATATATCCAAATGGAAAATCTATAGCATTCGAAAAGCATCCTGTTTTGTGGGAGGGTCCTGTGGTGGAACAATGGGAGCTTCCTTTTTTCTCCGTAGTTTCCATAGTACAACAATTGGAAAGAGAATATATCCCGCTATATTTGTGTATTTGGCAAACCATTGGGCTTTCTCTACATTCTTTTCCAAGGATTCTACTTCTTCTTCTATATCCTCCACATCCTTCCCCAAGGTCTCCAATTCTTCTTTCTCCTTCGCAATATTGTTTCGTATATCCAACAATACTCTATATATATCTTCCAATATATCTTCGGGAGACACACGCTCTATAGGGTTGTATGGTTCCACCTGTGTCGTGCTTTCTACAGGGTTCTCCGAGTTTTTCCATATTCTATACAACCTCCCAGCTCCAATACCATATTTTCTTTTCGCATCCTCCACGGAGATGCTCCCACGAAGGGCACGAATTTCTTCCAACTCTTCTTCGGATAGATTTTTCTTTCGCGGCATCGTATACATATTCTACGATATCTTGTCTCCAATAGGAATCCTATACATAGAAATTCCACGCACAAAGAATCCTGTACCTAGGAAAAGCAAGCAAATGCTTGCAGCAAAATATAGCAAAATATAGCAAAAATATAGCAAAATATAGCAAAATATAGCAAATCTTATATTCCCATGCTCTCCATAGTTGTATATTTCGCTTCTTCCATTTTTGTTTTATACTGTAGTTGGGCACAAATGTTCAATTGGAAATTCGTTGGGCACAGTTGTATGCTTTGGACACATCCTATTGCTCTAGTGGAAAAAAATATTGTAGGGGTGCCGAAATCAGGGGTGCCGAACAAGAAAAAGACGCCTTCTTGAGATACCTTAGCCGCGGTGGCTAATTTTTTTATTGCTCATACTCCTTTCCAATATCCTCGTGGGCTATAGTAAATTTTATCCATTATTAATTAATATTGATATTTCGTTTAATACAAATCCGGCTCCAGTGGAAGTGAGCCAGAACCATCATTACCTGTAAAAATTTGTATCATAGACTCCAGGTGGTGGTGAGCTGGAGCCAATTTAACTTAATCTCATGACTATCGTTGAATCGCATAATCATTTTGGCATAAAAAATTCCATCTGTAGTAGCAGTATAGGTATATAAATCCGGCTCCAGTGGAAGTGAGCCAGAACCCCCATTACCTATACTACTGTTGGACACAAAAATTGATACTGTAAAGAATCTATAGCATGTTTAGTCTGTTATCAGTCTGTGCCAAAAGGTTTGGTAGTCTGAACTTGTCCTTTGGCACCCATTTCAGAAGATTTTATCCGAGACATATCATCCATATGGGCTTTATAGTTTTACAGGATTGACGATTCAGACCAGTGGCTAAAGTTGCAGTCTGTGTTAAATGCATGACATCAGGAGCTGTAACTACTTACATCTACATGATCTGCTGACATTGTTAAGGTGTTCTTGGTGGTTATCATGGACATGAAAACAATGGAAAGCACAACAAGAGGTGTTATGTTGATTAAGTGACAGGCCCAGTTGAGCTCTCAAACAATGGTTCAAGTGGGATCTGTAATACCAGGGACAATAAACTCAGAGGAGTCATGCCTCCCTCCCTGACACTCGAAATGTTGTTTTTATCAGAGCAGTGTCAGTCGCCATTAAACATCAGAGCTGAGCGGTTCACGTTGACCCTGCACTCCATGATGACATGACAGGATCTAACACTGACAAGTCCTTACCATGGGTAGACAGATTACAAAATGTCAGTGCTAGTGACTTTAATGTGTCAATGACTTATATGTCATATTATCAGACTGCAAGTGATATGAGGCATCAGAATAGTGGGTTTATTAGAATTCATTTATCAAACCTTCTACATACATGTATAACAATAATGAGCAAATGATTGAAATTGTGTTGATGTTTGAGTTAAATGACAATACCATCAGTTGTTATGTGCTTGACACAGGTCCAACAGAGCACAAACCGGGCGAGGCTCTCGGGGCCCCTGACCACCCCCACAGGGGGTTTGAGACAGTCACTTATGTCATCGATGGGGAGGTCAAGCACCAAGATTCTGCAGGCAACAAAGGTGACCTCTCTCTTCATCCAGATGGACTTGTCATACCTTACAATTCTTAGGATGTAGAATATATTTGGTTATGTTTATGTCATCAAGTGATCTGACAAGGCAGTTGTTGTCATGAGATAAGGCAAACATGATGTTTGATAAGCTTAACCAAATGCTTGATTCATCTTAAACCTATCCACAATATGATACCTAGTGACATATTTAAATTTTAAGACACAATACGTTTTACAAGACATAATTTGTACTGTTTTTAGCAAGACTTTTTACATGTACCGTGCATTATTGAGACAAAAAATCTTTGCTATCAGACAGTTTGTTTAACTTGCATAAATGGTTAATTTGGATCATTCTAGTAATGCTAATTGTACTATAAAAATGAATAAGAGTATGGTTTGTAGACAGTGCCTTTCCAAAATCAATCGGTTTGCATATTGTGTATTGTATCGTCAGATGCAAAGTCACGATACATCGGAGAATTGTGACACCCCTTATGACCTAATTCTTGATGAAGCCATTAGACGATATTGAGCTTCTATAACCAGGGTATACTATAGAATCCTGCAATCCTGCAATCCTCCACCGTCCAGTTTGCATCCTCTAACTCGACTACATCCTGGCAATGACACCTGTTTATTGACAGATGTGTACCGTCCCATGATGTAATGGTGATGTCATTGAACATGTTGAACAGTTGAAAAGTGTTATTTGAACTTGTAATTTCATTCGTGAAAATAGTGCTTTTTAACATAAAAAGCTTGCGGTTTTCTTGCCAAGTTTTATGACTTAAAGTGAAATTTCATGTCTACCACCAGATATTTTCACTTCTGTGGATAGAGCGTCTGTCCAGAGAGCAAAAGGACGGTGGTTCAATTCTCAACCTTGTCACACCAAAAGACATTGAAAGATGATACTTGTTGTTACCTTGCCTGGTGCTAAGCATTAAGGGGATAAAACAAGGACTGGTCGGCTTGGAGTCAGTATACTGTGTCTGAGTGGGGTTTTCATGTTCCACTGTGGCATGGTATCTCAGTGTGCTAGCACCATAAAACTGGTGTTAGTCCAGGCTAGTACAAGCAGACAAAAGCATGCATGTTGCTATATAGGTTCAATAATGTTGACATGAAACCCAATTTCACCTCCCCTCTGTGTGTTGTGTGTAGGTATCCTGAAGGCAGGGTGGGTCCAGTGGATGACGGCCGGCAGCGGGGTGGTCCACTCTGAGATGCCCACAGATGACCTGTTGAAGAATGGGGGTAAACATGAGGGGTTCCAGCTGTGGGTTAATTTACCATCTAAGGTATGGCTACAGTATTTTCTTGTGCATAATTTGCAGTATAAATAATGGCGAGGTTGACTTTTTTCTGAACATAGCCCTGAAACAGCAATCACCTTCTCGTCCTGGGATGGTTCTGCTCCAATACGTAGTTATATGTCTGTAACTGAGTGCTAAAGTCTGGATAATGGAATTCCATTTTCTTTTAAAGAATGGCAGTATTTTATGGCAGTATTGCTCCCAGACCTGGCGGGTAGCCAGGTGCGCGGAAGCTATGCCCGATTTTTTAAAAGTACTGATTTAACTTCGAAATTTTACTGCATCTGTTTATTTGTTTATTTGACTTATTGACTTTTGCCATTGACTTATTACATTTCTTGGTGTGAATTTTGTCCAAACTGCACGAATTTGCTTAAAATGCAATCAAATGTTTAAAAAAACCCTAGACTTTTCCTCTTTTTGGGGGGAAAACCTGCTCACATCCCTGTCTTTAAGAATCCCAGAAAATAACTGTTCACATATCATGTATTCAGTAAAGGTAGAATTACTTCTTTAGTTGGAACAGGTGGACACTTTGAGATTTGCTTGCATTTGAGATTAACTGAGCAGATATATCTGAAGCTGCTGTGTTAGTAAATAACCATTGTATATTATATCTCTCTCTAGAATAAGATGATGGAGCCAAGATATCAAGAGGTGCCAGCAGAAACAATTCCGTCCGTCAAAACGCCAGATGGCAACGTCATTGTCAAAGTTATCGCAGGGGAATCTCTAGGTAGGAGTTCAGTATTTTGCATTGTCATCTGATGTGACAAACCAATCCAATACAGGGTTTTACCTTGACTTACAAAAGTGTGGGTCCAGGGGACCCCCATTAATTACTTTTATGGGTCCTTGCAGGCAATATGGGTCCTTGCAGGCAATATGATGGTCCTTGCAGGCAATATGATGGTCCTTGCAGGCAATATGAGTCCTTGCAGGCAATATGAGTCCTTGCAGGCAATATGAGGGTCCTTGCAGGCAATATGAGTCCTTGCAGGCAATATGAGTCCTTGCAGGCAATATGAGGGTCCTTGCAGGCAATATGAGTCCTTGCAGGCAATATGAGTCCTTGCAGGCAAAATGAGGGTCCTTGCAGGCAATATGAGGGTCCTTGCAGGCAATATGAGTCCTTCCAGGCAATATGAGTCCTTGCAGGCAATATGAGTCCTTGCAGGCAATATGAGTCCTTGCAGGCAATATGAGGGTCCTTGCAGGTAATATGAGTCCTTGCAGGCAATATGAGTCCTTGCAGGCAATATGAGGGTCCTTGCAGGTAATATGAGTCCTTGCAGGCAATATGAGGGTCCTTGCAGGCAATATGAGTCCTTGCAGGCAATATGAGGGTCCTGTAAAGTAATGAAATGGTGTAGTGTACTGTATGTTTTGATAATTACTTTAGAGCCTGGAATGAATCAGTGATCATGTGGACAGTGGTTATGATTGATGGATGATGCCCATAACTGCTTTTAATACTATGTAGGTACAATAAATATTATTGTGTGTCCCTCAGGACGCAGTATATTCTTTTTCTGCGTCCAACATTTGTGTGTACTGGACGCACAGTTATGCGTCGCATAAAACCCTGCAGATAGACTTGGAATCATGATCCGATAAATATGCAAATTAGTTCACCCAGGAGGAAATACTTTTAAGCCCCATACATTGATGCAATCTCGGCTTGATGTATTAGTTAATGTCTGACATTCTCAATAAGTTTAGGTAGGGTTTCCCATGTGTGGCTAATTCTGTAGACAAACATGGCTGCCAATCATTTGGCAATATATGATACATGTGGTGCTTCACTCACACATTGTTTTCCTACTTCACTGAATGACAATATGTCAAAAACATGGATTATTATAATATTGTTATACATCTATTAAGAATCTTGCCATTCCATTAGTTCTGAAGTGACCCGTAATGAGATGTCCTCAGATCTCTGTTTAGCAGCAGCGAAAACTCAGATCTGATTTTAATGAGATTGTGTTTGTGTGATTCCATGTTGTAAATATCATAGAATAGATAATAAGTATTATGCTGGCATTATACAATTTATATTCCTACTGATATTACCATACAGAAAGCTTTCAGCTAACAATCTCTGTGTATGTATCAATTCTAGCTTGAAGTCTGAGGTAAAGAAATGTACAACAGCACCAGAACATCTCTTTGTAGTTTACCTCTCTTCCAATTATAGGTTGTTTTCCATACACTTTTCCAGCACTCGATATGTTTGGTGTCCTCGTGTTTGATTTCATTTGTGTGGCTTGCTTTACTCATGCTGTGTACTTCCCATATGATTCGCTGTCATACCGGCAGTAAACTATGAAAAAACCATGAAACTGCTAATTCCCTGACAATACCACCGGTATGCCACTGCCAATTAATGTGTTTTTCTTCAAAGTTATTATGCTTGTGGGTTTCACCGAAGTGGTAACCGTCTGAGACCTGCATCACTTCGGGCTTTCCTCCCATAGTAAGCTGACACGCCGTGATATAACTGTAGTACTGTTAAAAGCTTAGTTAAACTCACTCACTCACTTCAAAGTTATTGAAAAGATCTCTCCAAATGTATAATGCTTCAACCCTATAGAGGTAATAAACTGCAAGCACTATTTGCATGGATTTATCTATACCTGCTCAGAGACAAATATTGGCTCCATGTCTGCAGCAAATGTCAGTAAATATTCCCAACTTGGAATTACAATTTTCCCAACTCTGTTAATAACTAATGTTATGGCTTTGTGAGGTGACTTGTATATCACTGACCAATGTGAGCAAAATAACAATTATTTTCCAAATGTCCTGGCAAGAGCTCTTCGTTTGGAATCTTGTCTAAATCTGTGTATTGTGAAAGTTTTGTGAAGTAAATATTTCCCATCACTACTTCCATGCACTTCAGGGGGCACGGGTGGCCCAGTCGTCTAACGCGCCGCGATTCGCTGTGCAGAGTTGCGTCCCTTGGGCATGCCAGAAACCTATGATTGTGGGTTCGAATCCTGGGTTCGCGCCGATTATGTTTCTAGGTTTGTCAGCACCATACCCGTGCTCGTGGGTTTCACCGAAGTGGTAAACGTCTGAGACCTGCATCACTTCGGGCTTCCCTCCCACACTAAGCTGACACGCCGTGATATAACTGGAATACTGTTAAAAGCAGCGTTAAACCCAAGTCAATCACTCACTCACTCCATGCACTTGAGACAGTCAGTAATGGGAAGTTGTCTCGTCCCTACAGGAGCCAAGTCAGCCATCGAGACACTCATCCCCATCGTGTTCCTGGACATCCATCTGAAGGCCGAATCCGAGTTTTCTCAGACAATACCTGAGTCCTGCAATGGCTTTGTCTATGTCTGGAGGGGGGCTGGTAAGTCACTCAGATATCTGGCAGTTGTCGTACACATTTTCCATAGAGGCAATGTTGTACAATGTTGTACCCATGATAATTAATGATAGTCTACTCTAAAGAAGATAAAGAACACCCAATTTTTAATTTGTCATGACTCCCCACCCAGTTTTTTCATTTGACTACAGTTATTCTGACATGTATATCGCTGTTGTGAGCTTATGCGACACCTTACACACTTAGATGTCACTTGAAACAGCATTACAAGCAGAATTTATTCAGTGCAATATGATAATGATGCAGTAAAAGCCCCACCCATTTTGTTATCAGCCAATCAGAAAACAGTAGTCCAGTAGTGGGCATGGCCTAATTTTCAGCTTATGGTCCAGACTCAACTATTTAGAAGCCACTGTCATATAGTTATTCTGACATGTGTATTGCTGTTGTGAGTTTTTGCGACACCTTACACATGATTAAACTTAGAAGTCACTTGAAGCAGCATTACAAAAAGAATTATTTTATGGATGCCTCGATCCTCATTGATGTAAAAATGTCAAATAGACTGGACCCATGGGATTCAAGATATATTCCATACCCAAAGAAAACTGCCCAATGCCCAATGTGAATGATAACATGTAAGTAATTCTCAATGCTTTAAAGCCCTGAGTATACAAAATTAGCAGAGAGTTATTTAGGAGGAAACTAGTTACATCGGTCACGGTTGGTTTATGTTATAATAAGACCAGGGCCCACTTGCACAAAGCGATCTTAGCACTAAGATGATCGTAACTCCCATACTTTAACATAGGTTTAGGATAGTCTTAGCGCTAAGATAGCTTTGTGCAAGTGGGCCCTGGTTCAAGTAATGAATAAGAAGATGGGGTCACTATCCTATATATTGATATGGATTTATTAACATTTTAATCTTTTGATCATCAAATCATTATGAATTTATACATCAATAAATTATAGATGTATGTAAACTATGATCTGTGTTTGTTATGTGGTTGATTGTGTGCAAGTACTAAACCTAATTATCTGTTCAGGATTTGTAGGGCACAACCTGCTCCCTGCCCACATGGGTCAGATCGGTGTGCTGGGGGATGCGGGGTCCGAGGTGCTGTTGAAGGCAGGGACACAAGGTGAGTCGACACATGGGTCAGATCGGTGTGCTGGGGGATGCGGGGTCCGAGGTGCTGTTGAAGGCAGGGACTCAAGGTGAGTCGACACATGGGTCAGATCAGTGTGCTGGGGGATGCGGGGTCCGAGGTGCTGTTGAAGGCAGGGACGCAAGGTGAGTCGACACATGGGTCAGATCGGTGTGCTGGGGGATGCGGGGTCCGAGGTGCTGTTGAAGGCAGGACACAAGGTGAGTCGACACATGGGTCAGATCGGTGTGCTGGGGGAGGCGGGGTCCGAGGTGCTGTTGAAGGCAGGGCACAAGGTGAGTCGACACATGGGTCAGATCGGTGTGCTGGGGGAGGCAGGTCTGAGGTGCTGTTGAAGGCAGGGACACAAGGTAGGTCGACACATGGGTCAGATCGGCGTGCTGGGGGATGCGGGGTCCGAGGTGCTGTTGAAGGCAGGGACACAAGGTGAGTCGACACATGGGTCAGATCGGTGTTGCTGGGGGATGCGGGGTCTGAGGTGCTGTTGAAGGCAGGGACACAAGGTGAGTCGACACATGGGTCAGATCGGTGTGCTGGGGGAGGCGGGGTCTGAGGTGCTGTTGAAGGCAGGGACAAAAGGTAGGTCAACACATGGGTCAGACCGGTGTGCTGGGGTATGCGGGGTCCGAGGTGCTGTTGAAGGCAGGGACACAAGGTAGGTCGACACATGGGTCAGATCGGTGTGCTGGGGGAGGCGGGGTCCGAGGTGCTGTTGAAGGCAGGGACGCAAGGAAGGTCGGCACAAAATCACGTTTTGGATTATGTGTAATAAGTATACACATTGTATTTACATCAAAGGGCATCTTAAATCTTTAACACTATAGAGCTATATCACATTGTCTCCTTGATTTTCATCCTTAATTTGGGAACACGGTTGGCCCAGTCGTCTAAGGCGCCGCGATTGGCTGTGCAGAGTTGTGTCCCTTGGGCACGCCAGAAACCTATGATTGTGGGTTCGAATCCCGGTTCGCCCCGATTATGTTTCTAGGTTTGTCGGCACCATACCTGTGCTCGTGGGTTTCACCGAAGAGGTAAACGTCTGAGACCTGCATCACTTCAGGCTTTCCTCCCACTTTAAGCTGACACATCGTGATATAACTGGAATACTGTTAAAAGCGGCGTTAAACCCAACTCACTCACTCACTCATCCTTAATTTTGAACACAGTTTGTGAGGTACCCACTTTTTATATTCAGATTAAAATGTGAATGTTTTAGAACTACCGGTACTCTGAGATGTCCCACGAAAGTATTTACTGCATAACATTTAAGAACGTTTTATAACAATGCCATATCATACATCTACTGGTTAGGCTGGGATATGAGTATTTCTGAAATACTTGAAATGGATAACGCTGTAGAAAGCAGTCAGTGCAGCACCTTCATCCTCCATGCTGGTGAGACTTGAGTCATAAAGCATCACTGGTGGATCCAGAGGCAGGAGTTGTCTCCCCACCCCCACATGCTGACTGCACCCTCGGTCAAGTCATTTAGTGACTTGGGTATTATTAGTCCGTCTCACAGTCCCTGAACCATATTAAATTCTCTTCCACCCAGGTTTTACTGTAATGCTATAGCCCTAGATGAATCAAGTCTAGATTTTACTCAGGTGCTGGCTGAATCTGCCATCTCATGTGGGCTCCTTTTCAATTTAAATGGAGTTGTTTGTTTCTTTCAAAATTATATGTTTTCAGAGATTAAGCGTTAGTCTTGGGTATTATGTGCACCTTTTTTAGAAACAAAATACTGGATCCTCCTCTTGTCATGTGGTAATGTGGTTTGGCTGTGATAGGGATCTCAGACATCACTTCAAGCTGAGCCTTGAGCTAACCATGAGTAGTGAAATTGAGTCTTTGTCCTGGTATGGGGTCATCACATCAGTGGGAATAAATATTTTATGATTTAGATGTAAACTTGAAAGAAACTTGTGCAAAAATACTACAAATTCTGTTAGTTTAACCTGATTTTGTCTTTAACATTTTGAGAAACGTCTTTGTTTCAGACTGCCATGTGTTGCTAGTGTGTGGTCAGCCAATCAACGAACCTGTTGTCCAGTATGGTCCATTCGTGATGAATACACAGGCGGAAATAGACCAGGTACGTCCATCATTAGAAAATAGAAGATGATCAATTTCTGTCTATGACTGAGTGATGGGTATAACTCTTCTATTGACAGTATTCAGCAATATCATTGGTGGGAGGAACACAGAACATGAAGCATGATGCACATACGTCCACTGTGAAAATCTGTGTCCCTTTTGCCTTTTAAATCCTATGCCTACTTCCTGCAGCATGTGTTAAAGGTTGTTCACCCAAATGTTTGTTTGATAAGTTTAAGAATTGGAATGCCTGGTTCCAATACCGTATTTTCTTGAGTATAGTGCGCACTTTTTTTCGAAAAAACACAGCTGTGTAGAAGGGGGTGCGCATTATACACGAATTATGAGTTTGGATGTTTTTCCCCCCCCCCCCCCCCCATGGAAAAACATTACCGTGAGCACGAAACACCGGGAATACCATGTCACCAAATCCATATTGAAGTACGCAAAATAATTATGTAATTACACTGTCTGGCTATAAAAAGTGTTCTTTGTATATCTGGACTTATGTTTGTAACTTATTTCATTGATTTTATTCAAAATTCCTTATAATATTGTTTTTATTAATTTCGGCGAAATCGTGTGTGAAGCGATCGGAAGATCGCACAACTCACCGTTATTAACAGCAACCACGGTCAGAATACCGCTATTGACGCCTTGAAACAAACTTTAGTTGACAGAGAATGGATACATATATCATAAATGACATACTTTGACTCGTTAAAAGTCATATTTGTTTTTGTTTGATGATTCTATGTCAACATGAAATTCTCGCGATCACGTGATCACGTGCGCTTGAGCCTTGACGGTGACTGGTCAGACATGTTCCATGTAAAAAATAATACCCGGGAATAGCGGTCAGCTGCTTCGCTTAGGGTTATTATTATTTTAAATATGTTTAGTAAAGGTTGCATATAATTAAGAAAATAATGGAATATATTATTCCTGATAAATAAAATAGTTTCAGATACAATTGTTGCCGATCCTTGCATTAAAAATCTTATAAAGTTATATCATTGGGTGTGTTTTGACCGAATCACCGGTCGATTCCAAGAAAACGTGTGTATAGCTGATTGCTGTTTCCAGCTTAGTTTACGAGAAAATACGCAAGGTAATCTTAATCCCTAAATATAAAACAATGCCTAGCAAAACAATAAATACTATTTAAACGGTAAATAAACATGTCTGGTGATTTTTTATCTCAAATTTTCGAATTTGTACTGACGAAGTTTCTCAGCACCCGTTCGTTTGCAGGACTTCGCTGAAAGGGTACGGTGTAAAAAGATTCTGCGCATAATATTCAAATTTCTTTTTTTCCAAAATATTGAACCCGCTAGAGGGGGGTGCGCATTATACATGGGTGCGCACTATACTCAAGAAAATACGGTACATGATTAGTGTTATTGATCAATTATCTCCCACAGAATGTCTTAGAGTTACCTGCCCTTGTCAACATGTCAACAGGAAATTGCTATATTGACATTAGTTCTTCTCTCGCCTAATTTGGATCAGGTGCTGAGGCCTGATGACTTGGTTGATCGTGTGTCATCGTACTCTGATGGTGTGGGATACTGCTCATAATATCAACCACTGGTTTGCCTGGCTCATAATTAATACCTTACAGGTTGCCGCTGACTGCGGTGTTAAACAACATTCACTTACTCCTGTCCTTCTTCACTCAGTCCCTCGGGGCGGTCGGGTAGCCTAGTGGTTAAAGCGTTCGCTCGTCACGCCGAAGACCCTGGTTCGATTCCCAACATTGGCACAAAGCCCATTTCTGGTATCCCTTGCCGTGATATTGCTGGAATATTACTAAAAGCGGCTGAAACCATACTCACTCACTCACTCAATCCCTCAGACACATTTGTTTCTCATATTCAGGCAATCGAGGACTACCGAGCAGGTAAGCTCGGAGAGATCCCCGGCAAGGAAGACAGGTTTCGACAGACAGAGGCAGCTCAGGCTATGCAAAAGAAAAACAGCTCAACAACATAAAGTGGCGGCCATTTTGTAACTCTCAAATACTCAGTTGTTGTTTGCTTGTTATGAAAGATGGTTGCCTTAGTCTATTTTATTTCTGTGTTGTTTATATAAAAATATATATATATATATATATCTGATGTTTTTAATCTGTGAAACAACTTATGTACTACATATGTGTAGACTTCTTGCAACTTCTGACAAGTACAAGTACTGGTGACGATTGAACATATATTGAGCTATTCAATATTTAAGACAAGGGGAGTGCCAACATTAGACCTTACCATAGTGCAGATAGAGGTTCTGCTGGAATCTTAAGCTTACTGAAGAATTAACTGAAATATTTTTTGCGTTTATTGAGGTATAAATAAATATGTAATAAATGATAACATCAAGGTCTGCATATTTTATCATTAGCAAAAAACTGTAGACAACAAGATGTAATCAGCGACAGCATTCAGTGCAATATGATAATGATGCAGTAAAAGCCCCACCCATTTTGTTATCAGCCAATCAGAAAACAGAAGTAAGCTAGTAGGCGTGGCCTAATATTTATTTTCAGCTTATGGTCCAGAATCAACCATTTGGAGGCCACTGTCATATAGCTGGAGTGTGGCATTAAACAACAAATAAACAAACAAACAAACATTGTATTCAAGATAGGTATGATGAAGGGTCTGTAACAAAAACGACCATTGTTTTCTGAGAAATAAAACACAACTACTGATGTTGAATTGATAAGATCTTGGGGTAGCATGCAAGAAGTAGATTTTGGGAACACATGTCTTGAGTCACATGGTCTGAAATAGCTGATGTTGCATTAAGTCTTCACATGTGGTTAAGCACAGGACATACCTCACACAGCAGCTCCTGTGGGTCAAGGTCATACACTGTATCCGAAACATACTGTACCAGACTGTTGCTCATTTGGAATAGGAAGTGATTTTGCCATGATTCACTGATGTATTGATGTATCGATACATCGTGAATTTACACAATATGATACATGTTACATCTACTTATGTATTAATTCATGATTTAATACTGTATCATTTTTCAATTGGGTCAAATATAGATGTTTTGTTATATATCTGTGTTCCTTGATTCCCAAATTGACATACATATTCATTGTAATAAGCATCCTGGGCAATTAGAAAAATTGACAAAGAATACAACCATACACAAGCAGTTATATTTGTTTTTGATTTGTGATATTGAATAAGACTAAGTTCAAACATCGATGAAACTAAAACATTTTTGATAATATTTACTAGGCAATTATATTGCCCGTCTAAGCTGCTGTTTTCTGTAAAAATAATCCCTAATATGCACAAGAAATTATTGACTGTCATGTAAACTTTTGGTCTGGTATATAATGATTACTTGCAGAATGGTATCGAAGTTGGTAACGGGGCGCTTATTGGAGCAGTGTGCTTAAATTTGGTATTGCAGTTGCCATATATGGATTGTGTGATTGTTTTCTAAGAAACCTATAAGATTCTAAATTTAGAACTATAATATTTATTTGGATTATTCATGGCTGATGAACCAGATGTGTCCATTTCTTCCCCAAAATCAGGAAATAATTTGATTATTTTATCATTGACATGGAAAATCAGCCAAAAGAACAATGGTATTCAATGAAAAACAACCTTCCAGGAATCTTGGATGACCCACAAACCGTGGGACCAGACTAATCTGTAGTGTAAGGATACCTGTTGCAGAATACAGTTAGGTTGATTTAAAAAGGCTATTAATTACAGTGTATGACCTTCCACAACCTTGTGTCTGTACGATAATCTCATTATTCTATGCCAAATGTGATCCTTTGTTGTATTTGCTCGTAAATGCATGATGAGTTGTGTGAATAGCTAATGACTGGTATATTCAAGTTGTTAAGGCTTAAAAATATAAAAGAATTGGCTCTCAGGCAATGACTTTTGAAAAAATAGAGCGGGTGGGTGGAGTTTTTTTTGTTGTTGCTTGTTCAAACTAGTATGTAACAATATAAACAGTTGTGTACCATCAACCTAGGAAAGGGCTTCACTACGTAAACAAGCATACAAACTCCTATTGCCGCCATGACCATAACAAGAGATGCGCTCTTGAGCAATGCACATGTAAAGGGAAGTAACTGCATGCTGTATTGGGTCGCATTGTTTTTAAGTATTAGGATTTATATATTTTTTAAATGGATAAAAACCTAAAACGTAAACTTTATGATATTGTGGGCGGTGTCTGAGAACCAAGACTATTATTTTTTTAGCCTAAAGCACATATATTTTTAACAGAATAAGTCTGATCTATATCATGTATACATGTGATAACAGGGTTAAATGTTCAAGGAAATGTTGATCTCCAGGTTTCTACTTTTACATTTTAAAAACGACAATTTCTATTAGATGCATTGCGAAGGTTTTTACAATTATTGACAATGATCTATTTTTGCAGATTGTCAAAAGTTTTTCACACGAAACATTATTATATTTCTACCTCTTACAATCTGTTTATCAGTCGGAGACATGAAAGTGATATTCTTGTAAATATTTAATTTCAGTTGTAGCGAAGATAAGTCCTTGTCTTCTATTGTAACTTGTGTGAAGTCAAGTATCCGTGTACATGCTATGGTTTTTTCATGAAGTCGTATGTAGTTTTTAAGGATGTAGTATCAGCAAGTAGATTCATTCCTGATTGGTTGACAGGGATTAGCTACACCTGACCTAACCAGCTAACTAATCATGGTTGATGATTAGTTGACCATATGATTTTGTGATTTTACATACATAGCAAGTTTCACATCCCTGATCAGAGGGTCCTGATGGGGTGTACTGTTAGTGTAAAGCAACTAATAAAACTATCATAAACATAAGATGAGTCGGAATTTGTATTTTAAAAGATTAATGTAAAGTGTATTAAAAATTCTGCTTAGCATAAATTATACATTTCCTGTTTATTGAATATTGCTAAAATATAGTAACAGTCGATCTAACTACACAACAAAATTTGGTATTTGGAAAACACGAATTGCAGTAATGATACAAAAACAGAACCAATTATTCCCATGTTTCCCAACAGTGTGACGATCAGCAGTTGCATAGACATGATTCCGCATTTTATATTCAACTTGACAGCTTCTCGTCTGTTCGAGTGTTTTTATTTATTAAGCTGAAAAGATAATGACTATTGACTTGGAACACCCCCCATCAAGACCCTCTGATCAGGCAGCCTGCTCAATGTCATTAACATCAGACCTTTTTTTCTGATTTGCACCTGTGTTTATAGATCTGACAAACGCTCTTAGAGGCGTAAATTTTCAGCATATTTTATTGTGTAAATTGTTTGCTACTTGTGCAGACTTTTTTAATTTACTGTATTGTTAACTCAGTGCAAGGCAAAGGCTGAATCAGTTACCTCAGCTTTCCCCTAAGGGAGTCTGGGTTAGAATTGGTAGCCAAGAAGCTATGCTTGTCGTAAGAGGCAAGCATCGGGTTGTCATGTTCTATGACTTGGTTGATGGCGTGTCCAGACTTTACATGCTGCCGTCATATAATATTGCTAGACTTGAAAATTTACATGCTCCCGTCATATTGCTAGAATATTGCTGAGTTTGGCTTAGAACAACAACCACACTCACTCACACCTTTTTTGTTATCAATTGGCAATGGTTTATCTGTAGAATGAACCTGCTTCTAAAAATAGAAGAAGACGAGAATGGGACAAGTGCTAATGACAGAGGATGAGCGCCACATTTGGATACTCATTTGTCTGTTGAACATTGTGCTCAATGAAAACCTTGTTGATTGGACGTGGTGCTAGTATTAGAAAAGTGAGATGAGTCCAATAACACTGTGTAGCCATTTAACTCCAAGTAGTTTTTTCTATGATCAGTAGAGGAGTGTTTGCTACTGATCAAAGTATGATATACTGATAGAGTTTAAGTAGACGCCTAGAAGAATTCAGATGATGCTGAAACAGCAGAGACCAACAGTAGTCACAGCATCCCAGCAGGATGGTGCTATTTGCCACTTCATTTACAGATCTGCTAACAATATTTCACAAATTTGATTGCAGTCAAAAGTGTTTTCTTCTTCCATCAGCCTGTTAACAAATTTCAGTGTAAGTAAAGAAACGCCAAAGAAGTCTGACATGGAAAGGGAAGTAACTCTTGTCATTCAAAGAATTCTCAAAGCCATTTCTTGCTTTCAGTAAAAATATTTCACCCTGAAAACTATGCTATTAATGATGTTTTGATAACTTAACTTACATTATTTTGACTCCAACAATATGGGTTAAATCCAAGTAATACATGCCTAAGTCCAAGTATGTTTCTACAACTGATCATAATTGCACTCTGAAAAGTTGTTTCCATTTGTGAACTTTGAGAGTTTCCAGTCCTATCTCACACCTTTAGTTAGCTGTGATAAAAGTTGTCATCCTTCCCAGTTTGTTGGATTCTTCTATACTATCATATAACAAGACCATCCAATTGCTGCTATTGTTGCTTCCAATGTGTAACATCCCAAACTTGATATTAGCCATTGAATGTGTCATGTTAGTCACACAAGCCCAAGATACGATTGTCCCGAGTTGCATCATGCAGCAAGCGCAGTTTATTGTTTTTCATATTCTTGGTGATTAGATTTTTTAACCATAATAATTTTAAAAATACTATAAATATTCAGTTGATAATTGCTTTGACCTATTTAGATTACATTGGTGGGGTGGTGGGGTAGTCTAGTGGTTAAAGCGTTTGATTACCCACATTGGTAAAATGTACGAGGCTCATTGCTGGTGTCCCCCACATTGATATTGCTGGAATATTGCTAAAAGCAGGGTAAAACCATACTCTCATTCACTCACATGGTGATTAGAATTTGTAACTATGATAAGTTGAGAACAACAAAGAATACTCAGTTGATAGAAGCTTTGACCTATTTGTTGTCTTTATCTATGGATTCTTGGTTTGTATGCTTTATACGTTGCCAGTGTTTTTTGTTTGGCTTCTTTCACATCGCAATATTTTATGCAATATTGGAATTTTCTAACTAGAAAATGTGTTATTTGTCATTTGATGTTACTGTTTTGTTCATATGAAATATATCTGTATGTTTATGTAAATAAACACTTTTGTTTTAAAATCATGTGTTTTGTTGTTTGTTTGTCGATTCCAGGGCAGACTAATGCTGATTGGGTGGTTATAATGAGTTTCTTGGCTCATTGTGTTTCATTGTGAGCCAACCGCCTCCATTGTCTAGTGGTGTCTGCCAGGAGAGCGGAAGGTCTGAGGTTCGATCCCCGGACATTAAAAGACATTAAAAGATGGTACTTGTTGTTACCCTGACTGGCGCTCAGCATTAAGGTGCTAAAACAGGGACTGGTCGGCATGGAGTCAATATACTGTGTCTTGAGTGGGGTATTCATGTTAAACTGCGGCATGGTATCTCAGTCAGCTAGCACTATAAACCGGCATCAGTCCGGACTAGTACAAGCAGCTACACACACACACACCTGCATGCACATCGCTATATAAGAGCAGTAATCTTGGATGCAACATTAAACCCAACTTCACCTCACCATTGGTGTGGATCTTTGCTCAGGTTGTCCTTGCCAAGACTTGCTCATTTACAGACCCCAAGGATGGAGCTGGAATATTGTCACTGTAAAACAACATTCACTCTCAATATTATAGTGGACATTTCTACTCATTGACCTTTTCATACATTTGCCCTTCTGTCCCTCTTGGTCGAGTGGATAGTTTGTTTTGTTTGTTTGTTTGTTTGTTTGTTGTTTAATACCTCAGCTATATGTCGGGGGTCTGTGAATAATCAAGTCTTGACCAGACAATCATGAACATCAATCCACGCATTTGGGATACGATGACATGCATCAACCAAGTCAGTGAGCCTGACAACCTGATCCTGTTAGTCGCGTCTTACGACATGCATAGTCGCCTTTTACTGCAAGAATGGGTTGCTGAAGACCTATTCTACCCTGTATCTTCACAGGTTGAGTGGATAGAGTGTCTGCCGGAAGAGCAGACGGACGGTGGTTCAATCTCCTGGTGGATCATACCAAAAGACTTAAAAAGATGGTAGTGTTGTTACCATGCCCACTCGGCACTTAGGGGATAAAACAAGGACTGGTTGGGTTAGAATCAGTTTAGAGGGATGGCTGAAAGGTTCAAAGCCTTATTAAGAAGGATGTAAAATACACCTTTAACAGTTCGTATTTAATAAGTACAACACACTTACAGGCTGCATTTGAACCAAATACACAGCCAGGCAGCATAGTTCTCCAGGCATCAATGTGAGTAGGTATTCTCTGTTGATGAACATGGACAACACTGGCTACCAGATTGTCATCAAGCATCTCCAACTGAAAGGGCAAACTCCAACAGACATCCAGACAAATCATGGTGTCAACGTTAAGGGATGACGCTCCTTCCTTTGCCATCGTTAAGTTTCCACCTTGTTATCTTATTGCTTTTGATGTTCTTACAGGTGTATATATACTAGTATATGTATATGTTCACTGCTTCATAGCATTATTCACATAATGAAGGAATAAGCATATACTCTGAAACGTGGTGTTCCACATAATTAGTTGACATCCATAAATAACCATCCTCATGTGTATCACTTCTAAATGCCATTCAAAGACTTCATTGCTAAGAGTGTTCAAGGCGGGAAAAGAAAGCTTCAAAGGTTGATCCAAGGTCAGGAAGACCTTCAACCGTCACCACTAAGGAGTGAGTGAGTTGCTGCTTTTAACAGTATTCCAGTTATATCACGACGTTTCAGCTTAATGTGGGAGGAAAGCCTGAAGTGATGCAGGACTCAGGCGTTTACCACTTCGGTGAAGCCCACGAGCACGGGTATGGTGAACCGGGTATGGCGAACCGGGATTCGAACCATCATAGTATCCTGGCGTACCCAAGGGACGCAACTCTGCACAGCGAATAGCGACTGGGCCACCCGTGCCCCCCACCACTAAGGAAAATGTTGATAAAATACATGATATGATTATGGATGATCCATGACTTGCCACAACGCCACATAGCCAATACAGAAGGCATCTCTCACGAGTGAGTTGAGAACATAATGAGGAATGAACAATTCAGATTCTGAGCCGGGTATCCATGTCAAACTTCGGCATGATATCTCAGTGGGCCTAACACCATACACCACACACACACATTGTACCCAACCTCACCTGAAGTGAAAGAATACCAACAAAAATGAAATGTTCCTTCAAGAAATGTGTCAAGAACACCACGAATCACCATGATGACTCCTAAAACCCTTACGAAGCGCCTTGGAGTTTACCTTCATCCACATGTTCCAGTAAGCTCCCTGATCAGATTCCCTGTGGGCTGAATACCATCATGGGATTTCAAGGCGGCAATATATGTGAGGAGCCATGGCTAGCCCATGTGCACGTGGCTGCTGTTAAAAAGGCCCCGTAGGGATTCAGGGACGGAACGTGTATCGAGCACCCCTTGCTTGTAAAGAGCACACCATCGTCAGGATCGGGTGCTCACAACAGTCTCTAACTGACCGTCATGGTGTTCCGATGGACAGTTGCTTTTCCCACCAACCACTGGTTTGCCTAGTTCATAACCTCTCACTCACTCACTCACTCACTCACTCACTCACTCACTCACTCACATTTTAGGGATTTTAAGGAGCCTTTTTTTAAATTTCAAGATGAGCAAGTCATATTTTCCATGTTTATATATTCCATCCAAACCGCTTTGGTCTTCTGGATAGAGCGTCTGTATGGCAAGCCGTTTTTACATGTATTTGGAAATTGCTGATATCTTCAATTATTTTCAAAATGTAGGTATTATATTTAAAGATATCAATATTGTTTTACATATATGAATAAATAATTGAAGATATCTTTAATTAATTTATGATTTCAAAATACAATTATTGATATCTAAATATGTTACTGTGATATCAAAAATATATTTCGTGATATCTCTAAATGTATTGAATATATCATTAAAACAATTACCATCATAGTGTACATAGTCATATTAGAAATATATTCAAGATATCTTAATTTCAATTCAAGATATCGTGAATTATTTTATACATATCGACAAATGCATTACTGATATCATTAACTCGTTTAAGACATCTTTAATTGATCTCGACATATTTTAATTATATTCAAGACATCATCAATCCAGACCGTTACTGATATAAAGAAAAATCAAATTAAAGATATCATTAATAATTGTGAAGATATCTTTATATCAATTGTAGATATCTGTGATATAATTCAAGTAACATGAAAAAAGGACGGCAAGAATTATTCCGGTTCCCAAAGTGATCGCAAGATTAGTTTGCAGACGTAAACTAACCATCAACCAACCAACGATATACGATGTAAATTTGATAAATACGTCTGAAGGCGCTGTTCAACTGACTAAACATGGGCACTTTCAGTCAACACACATAGTAAACTGACGGCCAAAAGAAACGTTACCAACGATATTAATAGGATAAAATATGACCAACACAATTTGAAGCAGCAATAACAATTGTATTGTAGAAATTCATCATTCAGAACAGTAAAATGCGAATTTACTAATTCAGCAACAAAGACCTTGACCTCCAACATGGACATTTCTTGACAAGGGGTTATTCGTCCAGTATTCATTGATTACAACTTTAAGTTGACGACGGCCCAGACCGTTCAATACGGGATATGACCACCATGAGCGGCAATGCATCTTCGAATGCGGCGTCGAACTGAGTAGACAAGCGTCCTCACATCGACTGCAGGTATCTGATTCCATTCCTCACGGAGGGCAACGATCAACGCTTGTCTCGTGAAGGGAGGATGTTGACGTTTCCGAAGACGACGCCCCAGCTGGTCCCAGAGATGTTCTATGGGTGACAGATCTGGTGATCGAGCTGACCACGGCAGGACAGTCACGTTGTTGGCGTTGAGGAAGTCTCTAGTAATACGGGTTTTATGGGTACCGTATTCGACGTAATAAGCGCCCCGCTCTAATAAGCGCCCACGGCGATATTTTCTAATAGTATTGCCTAGTGAACAATCCCAATTAGCACTCCTTCCGATTGATCAATGTACACAAGACGTATTTATTCGCGTATAAAACGCACTCGTGTGTTATATGCATTCTTAATTATGGACAATTAAATTCTGGAAAAATGTGTCTGTCGCATATAAACATTTCAGTGTGTAAGCATAAACCACGAAATTTATCTTTCAACTCTTCTTTTTTCCACCAAAATAATATTCCAATAAGAGCCCCCTATTTCTAATTTTGAGAGCGCCCTGGGCGCTTATTACGTCGAATGCGGTATGTGGCGTTATCTTGTTGGAACACCGTCCGTTGTTGACGCTGGATGAAAGGAAGAACCACCGGCCGTAAGATATTGTCAATGTAGCGTTGTGCTGTCAGATTGCCTTCGATGCTGACAAGTTCCGTCTTCTCGTCCCCGCAAATGCCGCCCCAGACCATCACACTTCCGCCCCCGTAAGGTTCCACCTCCTTGACACAACAAGGAGCCGTACGTTCACCACGTCGTCGATAAACTCGCGTCCGCGTATCAGGTTTGAAGAGTTGGAACCTGCTCTCGTCACTAAACAGCACTCGCCTCCATTCCCTTTGTTGCCATCGCTGAGTTTGCCTGCACCACGTCAATCTGGCACGTCGATGTTGACGGGTCAAGGTCATGCCCTTGAAAGGGCAATAAGCCCGGAGAGTATACTGTCGTAGTCGTCTGGTCACTGTTTGTCTGCTGACCGGATGTCCTAAGCTGTTGGCAGTTGATGACGTCACAGTAAGAAATCTGTTTCTCAGATGAAGTACCCGTAAAAAGCGGTCGTCCTGCGGGGTCGTGACCTTTGGTCTGCCACTCCGTCGTCTGTCTGC
The DNA here is from genome assembly GCF_023055435.1 of Haliotis rufescens. Lineage (NCBI taxonomy): Eukaryota > Metazoa > Mollusca > Gastropoda > Lepetellida > Haliotidae > Haliotis > Haliotis rufescens. The sequence goes on along the minus strand of NW_025964112.1, from coordinate 61,563,974 downwards.
GGTTCTGCCAGTCTGTCGGAGACGTGCGACCAGTCTGGTAATGGTCATCTTGGAGCAGTTCATGTTAATGGCAACCTCTCTCTGTGTCGCTTCCATCTGCAGCATACCTATGGCTCTCTCCCTCTGGACAGCGGTCAGTCTTGGCATGTTCGTTGGTGTTAATCATCGCAACCAATGATAAGGGAACAGATCCGTGCGTAACTTATACCCTTATACTTATACTTATAATTTGGGAAAGAATGTTTTAAACAATTGCTGAAAAACACCAATATCTCCCAAAATCCGCAAAGCACGTGCAAAGAACGACGGATAACATGAAGGCTGTATTCGTGAGATGTGTTACTGTTTTTGAACAGGTTGGCATCTTTGTTTCAAAGTGGCAAATCAGTTAATGTTGGTAACGTTTCTTTGGGCCCTCAGTTTATGTCACCCATTGTGACATGAATACGGTCACGAACCTGGAGAGATGTGTTGGCAACGCCCGCCATGAATAGAATAGAATAGAATAGAATACCCTTTACCGGACTTTAGTCCTGCACCATGACTGTGGAATTTATATTTTCTAGGTATTTTTATTTACTAAATGCCTAGGTAAGTCTCGATCAAACTTACCAAATATCTTTTTTTTATTTCATTGACTAAGTGTTAGTTTAAACAGACTTAAGCGTTTGAAGATATCACTAAATAAGCGGAAGTGTTTATAATGGCAACAATTGAAGATATCAATAAATAATATGAGAATATCTGTAGGATATCAGAAATTGAATTACTGATATTATTAAAAAGACATGAATTTGGATATATTTAAATCACATTATGATATCATTAAATAAGATAATTTGAGTATCAGCAATTTTTTTCAAGATATAAGCACTATGCTTCATCATATCCTTAATCCATTTCGTGATATCAACAATTTCATTGCAGATATCTATAATCAACTGCATTTAAGATATACTGAGTCAAATTAAAAACTTCACATTTTTAAAAGTAATCCCATATATGATATACAACGGACAAATGTATCAGAGAAGGTAATTTTTAATCATTAATGTCCCAAGATGGATTTCAATTAACGGTGGTAACCATAATATGTTCCAAGCACCTACGGTATTCGGTAATAACATCAACAGTTTAAATCATAAGTCCCAAGCACGAGAATCTGATGGCACACAAGTTCAGTAGCGTGTATGGCCACCATGTGCGTTGACAACTGCCACACAACGCCTCCACATGGACCTTGTGATGCTTGTGAACACATGATTGCCAGTCCATGACGTTGACTCCCGCATTCTGAAGGAAATTCCTTGTCAAAATTGCTGTGTGGGGTTTAGCATTGTCGTGTTGGAAGATCAAACCGGATCCATGTGCTGCCATAAAAGGCAGAAGTTCTGGTGCCAGTACCTGGTCGCGGTAAGCAGCAGCGTTGAGGTTGCCACGGATGACAAGAAGCCTGGAACGTGCATTGACACAGAAAGCACCCCACACCATGACACTTCCGCCTCGAAATCTGTCAACTTCCTGTACACAACACTGGGCGTAACGTTCATGACGGCGCCTCCACACCCTCGCCCTACCATCAGCAAATCGAAGATTAAATCGGGATTTGTCACTGAAGACGACTTGATTCCAATTCCTCTGAGTCCATCCTAAGTGTCGCTGTGCCCACAACTGACGTTGACGTCTGTGTAATTGAGTCAGAATCGGCCCGCAGTATGGCCGTCGTGCTTGAAGGTGAGCAGTTCTCAGACGGTTTCGAACAGTTTGCGCACTCAGTCTACCCCTAAACAGTTCATTTCTGGTTGATGTAGCCGTCAAAAATCGGTTACGGAGGTGACGTAAAACAATCTGACGATCCTCTGCATGTGACGTCACACGTGGTCGACCTGGCCGAGGGCGATCAGCGGTGGTACTCGTTTGCTGTAGACGCGTCTGTAAATCATAAACAGTCCGTCAACTACAACCCATCGTCCTTGCGACTTCAGCTACTTCAACATGCCGATGGCACGTTCACGTTGCACATTTGAAAGGCGTGGCATGACAAATGGCCGTAAAGACTTTTGTTTTCTTGTGTTTTTCTTTTTTTTGTTAATGACTGCTAACAAGTATGGCTGAAAACAGTTGCGGTATTATGGCCACGTGACCAGTTGCACGTGAAAAACCACTTTTGCCACTATAGTGCTGTGCACATGATTTTGATCGATTCACCTGCACAAAGACGGGTGTTATCTGAAGACAATACGTGGCCATTACTGTTTAAATACCCAATAAGGGCCCATAATGATAACTGGTCAAAATGTTAATATTTTAGGATTGTGAAGTTTTTAACTTGGTTCAGTATATCTTTGATAAAGTTCAAGATATCTTAAATTCAGTTCAATTTATCTCTAACTTATTCCGAGATAGCTTTAAAACAATTGAAGATATCAGTAATTTTCGGCCGTGTCATACCAAACGACGTTTAAAGGCTTAAAAAATGGACAAGCTTTAGGAGAGAATCACCCTCAAATTGACATACATTTGGGGGAGCCATTTTCAGACACTCATGAATGAAGATGTCTTTTCTTATCATATTAGTCTACCTTTGTACACGAGGTTTCTTACGACGGCATCTCACCCTTTCATGGTTAGATTATAAAGATCCGTCCATTTCTCAGAGATAAGAATGTCATAAGATACTGGACAACTGAACGCTTCAAGTGTCGAGTTACCTCGCACATCAGCCTAAGCTGACACAGCTATCTGTGTTTGTAACCCCGTCACTTATCGCCTTTCATTGCCATAGATACGAAGATACACAGTTTACAGGGATTAGGACGTGTCAGAGTGTTAATGAGGCCGACCATGCCAACGCTGGTATCTGTGGAGGCACAAATCGGGCTAGACTTGCACAAGTCTTTAAGGAAATGTTTGTTTATTAGTTTAAATAATAATTCCTAGACGATATAAATAATAAGACAGGTTGTCCCTTTAAACGGCCGGCATACGGTCTAGATTATCTAGATTGCATATTATAAGAAAAATACATCCATGGACTTATCATTCAGTACAGACTTTAAGCAAGGCTATAGCTAGCCATGCTTTACGTTTTTTCATCTAGTTTTGTTTCAAATGCAAATTATAAAGTATTTCAAGTTAATTCAAGTCAAGTTTTATTGAAGTTTCTGAGGTGCTTTTTGAAAATTGATTTTCTTAACTCTAAACTGCCGGGCAAAAGAAAGTATACACTTGAAAATTAGATTTGACCCAAAACAAAAACGGCTGAAAACTGTCGTCGAACACTGCAAACCTAAGGTCCAAAACACAGCTATGATATCCGTATCAAATACATCCCCATCGAAAAAACATGTCTTGTTTCTTATTTCTACCCACCATTAAACATGGGTGTATACTTTCTTTGCGCGGCAGTTTACGTAAGGCTGGCTTTTCCATGGGAAGATCTTTTTCACCGATACAATACATCTTTGCGCGATGTGTCTTATCGTAGTGAAGGATCTGACTTTAATGAGTATGCACATCAAAGTGGTCTGCTTGTTTGTTGTTTAACGTCGCAGTCGCCGATATTCCAGATATATCGTGGCTTCTTAAACTCCTTGTTGGTATAACGAGGGACGTTAGACGCCTGCGGTGTACGGTGACACACAACCAGCTTCGTCACTGAGCCTGACTAATCACTTCAATCTACCTGTTACCACATCCAAAGATTGTTGCGAGCCTCTTCTAGCTCAGTCTACATGGACAAGTGGTGTCCGCTTTATGAGTTTCCATGGAAACAAAAATACGCAACAACCATGCAGCTATGAAGCTCCTGACATGCGCACAGAGAGGTGAACATGCAATATTTCGGATGGAGTTTCTGATTATGTTTATTTTCTTGAAATGTCAAGGTACCTAGAACAAATGGACCTTTCAATATATTTATTTCTGTTCCAAAATTACAAAACAATTTTTCAGTGATTATTCATATAATTGTCTCAATGTCGTATGTTAAATAGCGAGGACATTTGGCAATAATAGGTGTTTTAATATGTTCATGAAACATCAGTATATATGCTGATTGTGTTTAATCGATGCAATGTGTCGCATAGAATTTCAGTGTCACATGGAGTCTGATGAGAGAAAGGTTGATAAACTACATTTATATATATGTATTTAATTACATGAGGTCACTTGATCGTCATCCATATGTCATGTTATATTAGGTTACAAATTAACCCAGGTGTTCTCTTGTTTCTATGTTGGGTGTCAATTGCATGCCCGATCACGTGGGAATGTGTGCACACGCATAGGTAATGACTGGATATGTAAATCAGCTGGGTTTAACCATTAATTGGATAACCATCTGTTGGGCAGCTGTTGGACCCCATACCGTGCACTATTACTAGATATTACGGTAATGTTGGTGATATACTACAACCGTGAAACTCGACTGAACTCAGCGCGCTTATATTACGAGCAATGTATTCCAATGTCAATGATATGCAGTTTTGTACAGTTCCATATACACTGAGTGTGCTGCTGCACTCGTATACATTTATCCAACACATATTTCAGTGGTGAATATTCATGCATTTTCATAGACGGTAGGTTGCATAGAGGGGCGACCCAGACCTTCAGAGCGAGTCCTACACACCTCTGAAGACTGTTGCCTTTGACGATGGTGGCGATGATGTCAGGGATGGTGGTAGTGATGATGATGATGATGATGATGATGATGATGATGGTGATGGTGATGATGTCAGTGATGATATCGGCGATGATGATGGTTGTGACGATGGTGGTGGTGATGTCAGTGACGATGGTGGTGTTGATGTCAGTGACGATGGAGGTGTTGATGTCAGTGATGGTGATGGACATTTTTCGGGAGGGTCCAATGTCGCATGCTGCAATGTAGAAGAATAAATGAATACGGGGACGAGAAATGCTCTTTAACGGCCGACGTAAATGCAGCATTACATAGAGGGAGGGCCAACCCATGCCCCCCCCCGGACCCCGAAAGGGGCGTCCAACTGTGATCGCAAGCCTTCTCTTACCTCAGCTGGGGGTAATCTTACTCAAGCCTTGTTTAATCATCAAGGAATGCTGACTTGGAAACGAAAATATGTGCGCTGCAACTGCAAGCACGGTTACAGGCCTTGGACGTAGGCAGGGGAAATAAATGACTTGTCTCCCGTTGAATGCTTGAGTAAGTGATGTTACATCAGGGCGTGTCAGTTTAGGGGAGGAAAACCCACAGTGACGTAGATGCACAAACAGGAGCGCGGATCCTGGCTTGCCTAAGGGACGCGACTCTATCCCGCGTATTTCGGCGCGTTCCATGGGCCACTTTAATAGACACTGACCACACGGTTATTAATCTCTGATGTTTTAACTGAGATTTTAGGCTGCTACAAGCCAATGTGATTTATGTCTGTACGTGCAAGTGTGCCAGTGAGACCGAGATTATATTCAGCTGCAATTCTTTCCAAAAAAGCGTAGCCATTATACATGTCAAGTACATGTATTTTCCTTAAACACACCGGCCCATATTCAAGACGTATACTATGTGTGTATTATGAATTTAGTGTGACGTTAGACCGCCTCCGTGGTCTAGTGGTAGAGCGTCCGCCCGGAGAACGGAAGGTCGGGGGTTCGATGTCGGCTGCGTCATACCAAAAGACGTTAAAAGATGGTACTTGTTGTTACCCTGCCTGGCGCTCGGCATTGAGGGACTAAAACAGGGACTGTTCGGCTCGGAGTCAGTATACTGTGTCTGAGTGGGGTGTTCATGATAAAATGCGGCATGGTACCTCAGTGGGCTGGCACTATAAAATTGGCATCAGTCCGGACTAGTAGAAGCATAAGTGCGATAATCTTGGACGAAATGTTAACCCCATTTAACCTCATCTAGTTTCATGTTATGTAATTTAGTTCTTGTACAGACCGATTCCAACTTAAGTAACTAATGCACACGTGACGACAACGATACAGTCTACATTGTTTAGACCCATGAAGATTCCGGGGTAGAATAGGTCTTCAGCAACTCATGCTTGCCGTAAAAGGTGACTATGCTTGTCGTAAAAGGCGACTAACGGGATCGGGTGGTCAGGCTCGCTGACTTGGTTGATGCATGTCATCGATCCCAACTGCGTGGATCGATGCTCATGATGTAAATCACTGGATTGTCTGGTCCAGACTCGATTATTTACAGACCGCCGTCATATAGCTGGAATATTGCTGAGTGCGGCGTTAAACAACAAACCAACCAACCACCTACATTGTTTATATTTCTCATCCAACAACATCAAACGTGTGTCTTCTTATGAAAAAGATATAAAACGCCCTGGTGAACATTTAAATCTCTTTGACTCAATTGTCCTGATTTTAGGAGTTACACCCATGAGGTGAAATATGAATTTAAGTCACTGTCTGGACCTGTAAGGTCATCGGACTGTCTGTTTCAGGATAAAGTGTGTGAATATGTGTTTTAGGACTACGTGAGTTAGTGGTGTTTTGCAGCATTCCAACATCACGATGCACGTCGGAGTCGACCCGTGAAGATCCATGGTAGAATAGGTCTTCAGCAACCCATGCTTGTCGTAATTTGCGACTATGCTTGTGGTAAGAGGTGACTAACGGGATCGGGGGGTCAGGCTCGCTTACTTGGTTCATGCATGTCATCGTATTCCAATAGCGTGGATCAATGCTCATGATGTCAATCACTGGATTGTCTGGTCCAGACTCGATTACTTACAGACCGTCGTCATATAGCTGGAATACTGCTGAGTACGGCGGTAAATAAAAAACAAACAAAAAAAACCACCGAAATTAAACCAGGTTCGAATTCACCGGTCGGGGCAACAACTACAACCATTAGACTATCCCATCGCCCGCGGTTTATAATGACCGCATATATGTGACAAATAATATAAATCGTGATAAACTATAAGATATGTATCACCACACGCTGAGTTGAAGTAAGACTCATATAGTGGTTGGACCGGGATAAACTCAACATCCGGGGCTTATCTCGGCCACCTGTCAATGCATTACATTTCCTTGAAACATCTGTTGTGACATTACCTGTGGTTAAATATAGTCTGATACGCAGTCATTATAACAACTAGACATGTTACACAACCAGATAAAAAAATATTATATCATTATGGATTAAATTCATTTTGTAGTCTTCTTATAGCGGCATGCGACGTCACACACAACTAACAGTATTGTGCCTGACTCGTCTGTACATGTACTGCTAATACGTTAGTGGGTTTATAGGCTAATCAGCTTTTGTCATGATACAATAGGAATGACTCGAAACACGTAAAAGGAGCAAGTGAGATGAGACGTACAGTCGAACACCTGAAGATAATGCGAGGTCAATGTCTAAATAAACTTATTACAGTTCCAGTTAAACTCTTGGACACGTCCCTCAGGGCGACCGTAGCGACCGTACGACTATCCGCGTCCTTCGTCTATATTAAAGCATCGGATCGAAGTATATATCAGACAGGCGCGCCCAGATGCGGATCCGGGGGGGGGGGGGGGGGGGGGGGGGGGGGGGGGGCGAGAACTCATAATTCCTAAGTCACAAAGTGACTTTGCCGCTGGCGCAGTTCACGTGTATGGTGTCTGAAAGAGGGTGGGTGTCCTCAACCCGGATCGGGTGGGTGCCCCAAACCCGGATCCCCCAGTGGCAGTAATTCTCTGTGGTAGACTGTATATTGCAGGTATCCATGTCCAGATAATAACAGTATGTATATGTTTATAGTTTGGTTTATTTGTTGTTTAACGCCGCACTCAGCAACATCTCTCGCTTAATTAACATGAATAAATAACATATGGTAGAGTTTAATTAGACAATGGCTACATTGTTAGTGGAGCCTGGCACGGGGTCCCGACATGCAGGTATGTGAGGCAAGTCCTTGCATGATGCAATGGGAGAGTGGGGCAAGTTGCCTAATACATGTCTTTAACCACGGGCCTAATTGTTGTCGAGTGGGTGATAGATCGCCATTCTTCCCTATACGACGACATTTATTTATAACCTTACCAGAACTGTCGACTAAGCATATATAGATGCAGGTATGTCTTCAACGTGAACAGAAGATTACAGGACATCACCTAGTTGTTTGTTTTTTGTTTAACGCCGCACTCAGCAATATTCCAGCTATATGACGGCGGTCTGTAAATAATCGAGTCTGGACCTGACAATCCAGTGATTGACATCATGAGCATCAATCCACGCAATTGGGATACGATGACAAGCATCATCAACCTAGTCAGCGAGTCTGACCACCCGATCCCGTAGGTCGCCTTTTACGGCAAGCATGGGATGCTGAAGATCTTTTCTTCCCCGGATACACCTAGACATCTCGTGGAATCGTCATATACTCTTCGCCATATGAAGTCAAACACTCTGTCTGACAATAAACATGATGAAGCAACACTTTCCGTCTCTGCTTATTTGCGTTTTTCTCTTCTAGTTCGGCCTGTTTGGGAATGAGGGAGTGAATCTATCTATCTATCTATCTATCTATCTATCTATCTATCTATCTATCTATCAGGGACAGTGGTTGTGAAGGATCATAGTGAGTGAGTGAGTTGTGTTTAACGCCGCTTTTAACAGTATTCCAGTCATACCACGGCGTGTCAGCTTAGAGTGGGAGGAAAGCCCCAAGTGATGCAAGTCCTAGGCGATTACCACTCCGGTGAAACCCACGAGCACGGGTATGGTGTTGACAAACCTAAAACATAATCGGGGCGAATCGGGATTCGAACCAACCATAGGTTTCTGGCGTGTCCAAGGGGGGTCTTAAAAAACGAAAGGGGGAGGACACAAGGGGGTCATGAAAAAGTGTTAGATAAGATAGGATGGGCGACAAAATATGATAGTCCCACCCAACAAATAATGAATGACCAATCAGGGTTTAGGATATTAATCATATATTGTCTATTACAGTAACATTGTATAATTTTAACTTGAAATAAACAATACTGGAATGTTATAAGGTAATATTGTACAATGTTAGCACTCTGTTGTAATTTGTTGAACATTACGTCTTTCCTGTTTCAAAATGGCTGTGCGTTACAGTGGAACCTATATAAAACCTAATGATAAATGCACTGACATTATCAATGAAATAATCAACTGTTATATATTCAATCCCGGATGTGATTAAATATCTCAAACAAGATTCGGTAATGCGCAGTTCGTGATATAAGCGAGTGCAGCCACAGGCAGTGCCATTGACCGTGTTCCGAGTCGAATCGTGCAAGTACGGGACGAGTCCACTCTTGTTTCACTATCGATCGCGTTGTCATTTCCACAATCAAACATGGCCCCTACAGTGGGGTATTGGGGTCCTGTCACTTCTACATTGGACTGGTGTGAAGAAAATTATGTCGTCCTTCCGTTCATCGCCGAATTTTGTAAGTATGATAGCATTTCATAACATGATACAAACTTGGCTCGAGACAGTGGTTGGCTCACAGCTGATATTTTGATTTATCCAATCCGGTAAGATTTAGTATTGTGCAAAACGGACTAGACTAGCGGTACTTTCGTTTTATGAGAAGACAACGGCTGTCTATTTGATTGTTTCGATTGATTTCTCCATAATATAAGTCAGTTTGTTTACGTCGACGTGAATATGACAATTATGATCTGATAATAAATAGTGATTTTCTAGAATGGAATCATTAAATCGATATAGTTCCTACAACATTGAACAACTGCTACTGTGGTTTAATACAGTAAACTACGGTTATAACGAACTCAAAGGGACCTGTAATTTTAATTCGTTATAAGCAAATGTACGGAATATATACAGCAAATAGACCGGACCCAAAACATAGTTCGTTATATCTGTCAGTTCGATATAAGGGTTATAACCGTAGTTTACTGTAGTTCCACATGATGTCCAGTGCCGTTATTCCACATCTACTACAGACAGCTTATCATTATTATTTATGGGCATCTGATAACATGATCAGATGCAGCAAATTGTGAAAATGTACTGTTACTATTTCATTTTTTTGTTGATTCAGTGTTTTTTAAAAGTGTTATTAAGGGATATAGAGACACAAAAGATGTGAGAGTGGGTGAGTGAGTTGGGTTTGGTACTGCTTAGTTTAATACCATAACTGTGCAAGATTCACATGTATCTATTAAATAACTGATCATTGGGCATATCATTTTCTATCGTCTGTTTATTTGGCATATTCTGACAAAGGAGTATTCCGGTTTGCTACACATGCATTTACGAAAGATTCATATGAAACTGTTTTATTGCACCTAAGGCATATCTTACGTCAATTAATTCAGTACAGCTACATCCAAATTAACTTAATTTAAATGTAATTTACATAATCTCACAATCGGGCAGCAAACTTTTATAAAACTCCTGGTATTGAACATACAGCCATTTAATGTTGCAAACAACATGATGAAGTTTTGTTTGTTCGATTTTTAACGCCGCACTCAGCAATAAAAGCTATATGATGTCTGTCTGTAAATAATCGAGTCCGAACCAGACAATCCAGTGATTGTCAGCATGAGCATTGATCAATGCAATTAGGGTACAATGACATGCATCAACCAAGTCCACAAGCCTGACCACGCGATCCTGTTAGTTGTCTCTTACAGCAAGCATGGGTTGCTGAAGACCAATTCTAGCCTAGATCGTCATAGTTACAATTTATTCAGGACATATTAATAGCACATGACCATATTGAAGAGGGATGTCATGTGTTGTTGTTATACCCTGAATACACCCATCTAAGAGATGAATATGATATTCTTCAATACATGCCAATGGATTTTGTCAATGGACCATCTCATGATAAATTTAATGTCCTGCTCAAACCTGATGATGTGGATATGCTGCTGAAGCTCTCTGTACTATTGTAGCATATAATTCACATGAGGGTTCAGATGTTGACATGAAATGTTGATGAAGTACTTTTATGTAAACCGGTTCTGGTACAGTAAATTTTCAGTGTCAAGGTTGTGCTGTAGCCATGTTCATTGTTATGTTATACATGTCCTACTGTTGGCTTTTGGCGACACATGCTAACTCACTGCCTGTCTGCAAACTATGTTAATTAATCACTCAACACACTTACTTTTCATTGATGACATGGGGAATAGAATTGATCACCAGCAACCTATGCTGGTTGTAAGAGGTGATTAAATGGAATGGGTGGTTTGGGGTTAGGATTCCACTACTACACTATGGCTAGACTATTGCTAAATATGACCAGGGTGCTGTTGTCATGGTTGTACGAAACAACCTTAGCGCTACGACTCTCGTATGTCCATGTTAAGGTATGGGAGGTACGGTCACCTTAGCGCTAAGATCGCTTTGTAGAACGGCACCCAGGTCTATTTCCTAAGAGTGAGATTCATTTGGTTCTGGATGTCATCCACTTATATATTAAAACTATTTTTTTTAAAATGATCTTTATTTGATTCTGATACTAGGAGAATGGCATTGTTGTGGTAACATTGACATTGTTTTGACTCATTTATCCTGATATCAGCTGTGTGAGGTCAAGTCAGTTATATGTCACACAACATATATACATCAGGGTAGACTGGTTCCCTGCTCTCTTTGTGCTGCAAAATCTTTTTTACATGGAGAAACTGATTCTTGTCAATGTCTATGCTAATGAATCTACTTTTAGTTGCTACCTGTGCTGGGAGTGCATGGTACATCCGCAGTAGAGGGCATAGTATGGTCATTATTTCCCATATCAAATGGTCGGGTAGCCTAGTGGGTAAAGCGTTCGCTTGTCACGCCAAAGACCTGGGTTCGATTCCCCACATGGGTACAATGTGTGAAGCCCATTTCTGGTGTCCCCCGCCATGATATTGCTGGAATATTGCTTAAAGCGGCGTAAAACCACACTCACTTACCCATATCAAATAGGAGACCTTGAAGAGCCTTAACCTTTATAATCTCTTTTGCAAATCCATTTTCAAGCAGTTATACATTACAATTTGATCAATATATATATTGGGGATGTCAAGAGTTATATGCAAGAGAGAAACAATAGGAATAATTTAAAACCATGAAGCACACTGCTACCCACAAATTTCCTCACTACACAGAATGATTTGACACGTCTTTGAATTTTTAACTCACATTGCTTAAGTTTTCTGAGGAAAAAATCTTGTTTTGCATCAGGAACAAATGCAGTGATATATTTTGAAACATACCGTGTAGTGAAGCTTATGAATAATTGCTAGATGTAGGGGCCAGATTACTCCACTTCACTTCATCTGTGACAGCACACCTGACACTGACATCATGCTCATACAACAGGTCAAAGACAAGGCTCTTTCACACGTTTCGCGCTTGGTGCTTTTCATGGTTTACGTTTTTTGATAGATATTTGTATAAGCATGATTATGTATCTCAGCTTGATTAAGACCAATGGGTAAAGACAACAGATTTATATATGTGTGATGACAAATCTGTGATATATATATTTCACACTCTGGTTAAGGCCATTATAAATGTATTATCCGATTTTTATCACCGCAATCTCCTCTACCCTGCCTTGCATTATTTTTTTATCACCAAATACCTACAGACAAGAAAAAGTGATGTGTTTTTTTCTTTGTGTGATGAATAACACTTTTTTCAAAGCCCTTTTCAAATTTCCAGCTTCAAGTGGGGTCATGGGCAATCTCATTAAAATCTGATCTAAGTTCTTGCTGCTGCTAAACAAAGATCTGAGGACATCCCACTACGGGTCATGTCAGTATGACCTTTCGCGAATTTTGCCCAACTACTGAAATGACTAACAAGAACTCAACATCAGCCAATTAGAAAGCAGCTTTCTCGAGCTTTACGGCACTCGTTTCAACCTGGCGACTTCCATTTCAGAAAGATATGTTGACACAGTTTTCGATTAAAATTTTGAAAACTGATCAAACGAACATTCTGGAATGTCTAGTATATGGTTGAGATTGTATGGCAGTGCTTCCCACATACTGTGCAACGCCTCCTCCGCTCAAATGTTTATCCCACGGAAGCGAGAGATTGACGATAATTTTGATGGAATCAGTCGTACGGGCTGTAACTGTCGTTCGGAACATTCCCTGTTAACATTTTCGAGGTTGCATGATTAGAAAACACATTCCGACTGTCACTTTCATGATCTGGTAAGCGACGCTTTGATTGGTCGGATGAAAGGTCGTTCTGACATGACCTGTAATGGGATGTCCTCAGATCTTTCTTCGAACTACGATCTGATTTTAAGGAGATTGGGTCATGGTTAGCCCAGTTGTCTAAGGCACCACTATTCGGTGTGCAGAGTTGCTTCCCTTTGGCATGCCTGAAACCTAAGATTTTGGGATACCAATTATGTTTCTTCGTTTGTCAGCGAACGTGCTTGTGGGTTTCACCAAAGTGGTAAACGTCGTAGACATGCATCACATCGGGCTTTCCTCCCACATTAAGCTGACACTGGAATATTGTTCAAAAAGGAACTAAACCCTATTCACTCAGTATCTATCGACAGTTAGTGGTGCACTGAACAGAAAAAATATATAGGCCTCTAGCCTCACATTTTTAAAAAGTTTTGGATGAAAATCTAACAATTTATTTATTGTAGTGTAAACTAAGTTTCAGAAATACTGGAAACTGTTGGCTCATTCCTTGGTTTCAGATGGCATATATAACAGGATAGGTACTTGGTTTCACATGCTTCAATGACAAGTTCATTCCAAAGTAAACTAACATTTATGTACTTTATGATCATGTCATGATAACTTTCTAAATATATTTAACCTATGAAATGTGTGAGTGAGTATGGTTTTACACCATTTTTAGCAATATTCCAGCAATATCACAGCTGGAGACACCAGAGATGGGCTTCACACAAAATAACCATGTGGGGAATCAAACTCAGGCATTTGGCATGATGAGCAAACACTTTAACCACTAGGCTACCCTATGAAATTTGTATCTGAAACATGAAAAAAAACATACGAAACACACATGAATTGACAACTTGATAAAATAAAATTTTGTTCTGACCGGTATTCTAAATTAGAAAACCAGAGCAAAGGACATCACATCCGATAGTGGCATGATTGGGCAACTGTCTGTATGCTGTAAATTGTGAAATTAATGCATCTCCAAAAGAATGCGACCGCTGGCCCCTAGCCAAAAATGTGACACCCCCTCCTCTCACTTATATTAGAGATTTTACGTGCGCTTTCCGACTCCAGCGTATTTCGCACACGGGCCTGGCCAGGCCATTTAATGTGTTTCCGAAAAGGGAAAAGTTTTGAGGCAACCCGGTAGGGAGGTTTTAGTGGTTGCTTATATAGAATTTTGGAAATTTTGAGATTTGGAATTAATGCCGAGGGGTTTTGGGAGGAGAACTAAGGGAGCTGGGTATGGTAGTATGTTTGTTTGTTTATGTGATTTGGATTTGGTAGTTTATTGGGTTTTTAAATGCGATTTATTAGTCCTGTTTTGATCCTCTCAAGCATCAGTGGATTTATATCTCAAGAAAATGTCTTCTGTCAGGTTCACAGACTGACTGACTGATATAGAAGATTTAACATGCGCTTTCCGACTGCAGCGTATTTCGCACAGGTTCACAGGAGAATCCTCTCCTTTATCCAACCTTACATTAATCCAATCACACTCCAAATAGCACCGCTTATTAGCGCTGAATAGAGTACTTCCGCTGAAACAATACATGCACGCTGGCTTGTGTCGGCCTTTGACGCAGTCGTAAAGAACAAAGACACCGTGTTGCATGGGTGGCGTCTGTCTGGACTTGCAGGTGTGATCAGTAATGACATAAGTGAGTAGAACTCTTGTCGTGACCCCAGCAGTGACAATTCACAGGATGTAATTAGTGTTTGAATGACATTGTTTATGTACTTGTTACAAGTGCTGCTCAATCAACAGTGATGTGGAAAACATAGTTGGTTGTTTTCATTCAGGGTATGTCTTAAGTTGGTTTTTCTTCTATCCCAAATTAATATTGTAGATATAAATGCGATGTTTAATAATGCAAGCAAAGACCACTCGCATTTTTCGCATTTAATTCAGGCTCACGTTAATTTCAAGATTTACAGTAACAGTCTCATGCAAGTATATCAAATAAGTGCGAAACATGCTTCTAACAATTATGTCATTAACAAAACCACTGTTTTCGTTCTACAGCTGGTTACGACACAGAATCACAGAGGCCTGTGTGACATCTGTGTGAGGAGCTTATTACCTGATGCCTTGATGTGAATAGCCAAGCTGTACAAAAATATTTTTATGAAAAAGGTTTACCATGTAGTTTACATATGGCTGGAACCTGTGGTGATTCTGGGTTAAATGAGGCCCCCAGGAACATATGCTAGTAGAGGCATCCCAAGTGGATTGTGTGGCCAGGCTTGGGGACTTGGCTGATTACATGTCATCACTTCTCATGCATGGTTCAGTGCTCATAATGTCAATCACTGGTTTGTCCGTAGAATAAAATATAGTCTTTGAAATGTTTTATTCCACACATTTCTCTCCTCTAAATTTTTTTCCTGATGCCAGTGTATAAAATTCCCCCAAATGTCAGTGAGACCAGTCCAGATCTTTCTAGACTAATGAACAAAAGGGTAAGCATAAGTACTGTTTAATGCTAGTTCTCAGAAAATAACAATAAACTGTGGGAAATGTCCAAATTCAGTGCCATACTTACAGGCCATACTTACACAACTTTGACCTCTGACCTCCACAAACCTATATTTATCGAAGGGGATTACATGTACAATAAACAAGCTCGTCTCAAACGTAACTCAGTGTCACTCGGTTAATGGACTTCTCACGAATCAAAGGATTACCACCAGTGGAAGTGTATTGTCCGGATAAGTGAGACAATTTTGTGTGCATTTCAGTGTTTTGTGTATGAAAATGACTGTCCGGTTCCGGAAACTGAATTTCCAGATATATGGGTAAATTTATATAGTAATTATTCCGTTTTGAATGAAAATCGTCCGGGAACCGAGGTTTCCGGATATCTGAAGTCCGTATAAGCGGGGCATGACTGTATTGCTGAGTTTGATGATAAACAACAAACAGGCGTATGACAGGTCTTTTTTTCTGCTGCATTTGGCTGTATTCAAGCTATTCATTATGGCCTGTCAGTAGCTGAGTCTGGACCAGGCAAACCAGTGACTGAAAGCATGAGCAGTGATCAATGTCATTGGATTATGATGACATGCCACGTCATTTTCGTCAGGGCTTATTCTAGTGTGAGGTACTTGTGACAAATACCATGAATACCGACCCATGTGGCTGAAAGTAGCTGCCTTGAAGTTGACATGGAATATTGAGGTTTAAATGTATAAATTAACACACTTGTGTACAGACTTGATCTCCAGTCATGTGTTGTGGCTATGTAATGGATATATGTATGTTCTAAGGAGCCACTGGTGCAGGCATAGTAACAGCTGGAACACCTTGACAGCTGCATAAAGCACAGATGAAACCCGAGTGTAGACAAAAATGGGCACCAATGTCATCAGAATCAAAGGGTGACCTATCAGTAACTAATGTGCTCTTTTTGTTGTTGGATAAACAAAAAGGTTGCCTCATAAAACTAGATATCAGTTAAATGGGTCGGTTCTCGGTAAATATTTGAAATTAAGTGTAACCTTCCCCTTAACTTTAGGTGGCAAGTGACAGGATTCTGATAATGTTTGTTGAGATATATAATGTTTTGAACTGAATTCATTGTATTCCAATATATTGGCATTATCAAATTAATTTTTGTTAGTTAGTTTGTTGTTTAACACCTCACTCAGCAATATTCATTCTATATGACGTTGGTATGTAAATATTCAAGTTTGGACCAGACAATCCAGTAATCAACATCAAGAGCATCGATCCATGCAATTGGGGTATGATAACATGCATCAACCAAGTCAGCGAGCCTGACCACCCAATAATTTTCTTCTGCATACTCAAAACAACCACAAACTTTATTGGCACAGGTCTATTTGTGAAGAGTATATGTTTTGACATCAGTGTTGATGTTTGTATTTCAGGGAACACCATCAGTAACTTGATGATGATCATCCCTCCACTGTGTGGGGCGGTGCTGGCCTACAGGGAGCGGCTGGAGGCTCGCATCATCTGGTGTCATCTGGGACTCCTAGGTGAGTACGTCTAGAGGCATTCCTCCCAGAGGGGGGTACATCTAGAGGCATTCCTCCCAGTGGTGGGTGCATCTAGAGGCATTCCTCCCAGTGGTGGGTACATCTAGAGGCATTCCTCCCAGTGGTGGGTACATCTAGAGGCATTCCTCCCAGTGTTGGGTACATCTAGAGGCATTCCTCCCAGTGGTGGGTGCATCTAGAGGCATTCCTCCTAGAGGTGGGTGCATCTAGAGGCATTCCTCCCAGTGGTGGGTGCATCTAGAGGCATTCCTCCCAGTGGTGGGTGCATCTAGAGGCATTCCTCCCAGTGGTGGGTGCATCTAGAGGCATTCCTCCTAGAGGTGGGTACATCTAGAGGCATTCCTCCCAGTGGTGGGTGCATCTAGAGGCATTCCTCCCAGTGGTGGGTACATCTAGAGGCATTCCTCCCAGTGGTGGGTGCATCTAGAGGCATTCCTCCTAGAGGTGGGTGCATCTAGAGGCATTCCTCCTAGAGGTGGGTACATCTAGAGGCATTCCTCCCAGTGGTGGGTGCATCTAGAGGCATTCCTCCTATTGGTGAGAACATCTAGAGGCATTCCTCCCAGTGGTGGGTGCATCTAGAGGCATTCCTCCTATTGGTGAGAACATCCAGAGGCATTCCTCCTATTGGTGAGAACATCCAGAGGCATTCCTCCTATTGGTGGGTGCATCTAGAGGCATTCCTCCTATTGGTGAGGACATCTAGAAGCATTCCTCCTAGAGGTGGGTACATCTAGAGGCATTCCTCCCAGTGGTGGGTGCATCTAGAGGCATTCCTCCCAGTGGTGGGTACATCTAGAGGCATTCCTCCCAGTGGTGGGTGCATCTAGAGGCATTCCTCCTAGAGGTGGGTGCATCTAGAGGCATTCCTCCTAGAGGTGGGTACATCTAGAGGCATTCCTCCCAGTGGTGGGTGCATCTAGAGGCATTCCTCCTATTGGTGAGAACATCTAGAGGCATTCCTCCCAGTGGTGGGTGCATCTAGAGGCATTCCTCCTATTGGTGAGAACATCCAGAGGCATTCCTCCTATTGGTGAGAACATCCAGAGGCATTCCTCCTATTGGTGGGTGCATCTAGAGGCATTCCTCCTATTGGTGAGAACATCTAGAAGCATTCCTCCTATTGGTGAGAACATCTAGAGGCATTCCTCCGATTGGCTGGTACATCTAGAGGCATTCCTCCTGTAGCTGGAATATTGCCAGCTCTTGGAGCACACCCTTCAAATACTTCACTCACACCAAGCTGTACGTAATTCGTCATGTCTTGTTACAGAATTTCCATATTTGGAACTGCGTCAGTGCAGTGTTTTATCGTACCTGAAGACTGGAATATTTATGATGCAATTTTCAAAATTGAAACCATAGCCACTGTATTTTGATGTTTGTTCATAACTACATTGATTTCAATATTACATTTCAATGAGTTAGTTAGGATCAAATATTGGAATCAAAATCTGATATTTTAGTTATAAATGTATTATTTAATGCAATTGTTTTATTCTGCAAATGTTAAATACATGTACATATATATTAATTATGTATGGTAATTTTCTTTGGCATATGGCTCCATCAGTACGCTGTTTGTCAGTATAAGCATGCCAGTATGCACATGTATCCACTGACAGTCACAGGAACACTTAATTCCTTTGAGTCACATCCACAACCTTTCATTCCTAGCATGCAAGTATTCATCATTGTGAGCTTTTTTCAATAGCCTCCCACATCTTCCCGAGGCAAGTGAGTTAACTGACTATAAAAGTTGAGTTTCCACCCTTGCCGTACTAGGCTTCAATTATGGAGTTATGTTTTGGCTGGACTGATGGGTCTATGCATAGTTCAATCAAAATGGCGTTATAAAATCCACATCCGGTTCGTAAACTGCTGTGCAGATTTCGGTCAATTGTAGGATTTGCGAAACATGTGTACCGCCAACTCGGCGTCAACAGATATTATTAAATCAATCAGATCATCTTGACTATTTTATTTAAAGCAAATGCAAATGATATGAGAGGTGGAATCTGATTGGTCAATAGGTGGAACATAGAAGGGACATACTCATAATAGCCACTGGTGGCGCTACGATCGAACCCAGAAATTCCAGCTCAGTTTGGGAAGGGTGGAAACTGGACTTTTAGTCAGTTAACTCCCTTGCCTCGGGAAGATGAGCCTCTCAGTGGTTGTTTTGTTTATCTCACTGATAGGTCAGATAGTTGATCCACATATACATACATATGTATATACTGACACCGTGTTTAATTAAAGTACCGGGATACAGTCCATCTCCAATAATTATTACAACTGTTTGTGTTAACTGTAATCGCCGTAATAAATGCATCGGGCGCAGAGAAAATTTACACATTGGGAGTGCATATTAGACCATACAGCGAGCCCAATTGTTGTCAGAGAACAGTTCAAATGTCGAAACTAAAGCTTTACGGTAATAATTACAATGCAATTATATATTCATTTTATGTTGCTTGCTTTTTCTAACAGTCTGTAGTATACACAAGAAAATACAGATGGTCATATTAAATTTTGGTCTTTGCAGGGGGCACCTAAAAGCATTACTTACAGATTGTTCTAGATGTTGGTCAGGGGGGCGCTTAATACGGCGAATATGGTACATGCTTTTCATAATTTAAGGTAATTTTGATGGCATTTTGAAAAATACTATTGTAGTAATTAGAAAATATTTGAATTTTTGGCTGACATCTGACATCTAGTGACCTGACATGTTTGACATTTTCTCTTCTGACTGCACCACTCATGAAAGTATCAACCCTCCTGAACACAAGAAAATGCAGCTGTCCTCTAAGAACCGTATTCAATGTAATAAGCCCCCCGCTCTAATAAGCGCCCACGGCGATATTTGCTAATGTATTGGCTATTGAACAATCCAAAGTAGAAGCCCTTTCGATTGATCAATGTACACTTATTTATTCGTGTACAATACTCACTCGTATGTTATATGCACCCTTAATTATGGGCAATTAACTCCTTCAAATATATCTGTCGTGTATTATACGCACAGACTTTTCTTTTGTATAATTTCAGGCTGTCAGCATAAAACTCGAAATTTACGATCTTTCAACTCTGTTTTTCTCTCCAAAATTATATTCTAATAGGAGACCACTTTTCATAATTTTGGGAGCCATGGGCGCTTATTACGTCGAATACGGTACTTGATAAAAATGAGAAGCATGTATTATCTTACTGAGACCTCAGCCTGAATAGGACAAGTCTGTCAGTGTGGACTGAATATCATTGTGGCATCGAGTGCTATCTCTCCCTTTGAGAATTTCACCAGGTAAATATCATATTTCATATTATGACATCCTAAATGTATAGTTTCACCATGCTGAGAGCTGATTCAATGTTCTCTGTTTTTTGTTTTTCAGTCGTTGGTATTGGATCATGGTTTTTCCACATGACACTTCTATATAGCATGCAAGTAAGCCTTTATTTTGCTTCACCTTTTCGTCTTGTGCCATGTTAACACTTCCAGACATGTAATCAGTGATCATGCTTGTTGCCCAACCCAGCAGCCCTGACCTACATGCTTGATGCTGTCCACATCAGGAGATTTGCATTAATCAGCAAGTCAGGACTTATTATGGATTATCTGTCCTGACAGAATAATGAATTCTCCGGCAGTGGCTGACAACAGATAATCATTAAAGAAAATCTCAATTAGGCTGTGAAGTAGGGTGGTATGCACTGTTGGCATTTGAGGATGTCGACGTGGAGGATGTTTAAGACGGCCTCCATGGAGATATACACGTAGTCAAACACGCCCAGTTGCCAAAGTTGCCCAGAAACCCATGATTGTGGTTTTGAATCCCGGTTTGTCCCAATTTTGTTTCAATGTTTGTTAGTACCATACACATGCTCGTAGGTTTCACCGTGACACGCCGTGATATAACTGGAATACTGTTCAAAACGGGGAAAAACTCAGACTCACTCACTCATCATACTGACTGGAAGTTGACAAATTGGGTGCTCATGCTTTCAACCCCTGGTTTTGTCTGGCCCAGGCTCTATGTACTTATGTAAGACGAGTTGTTGTGATTTTGCTGGAATATGTTTGACTTTGACTTTAAACAACAAAGAAACAGCTCATGTTTGATGTATCGACTCAACAGTGAGCTAATGACAGTGTTTTCATCACGAGAGTAATGATATGTTTTAAACTGGCCTATCAACGCTTGAAAATCTCTAAATGCATGTGTACAAATAGTTTACTTATTATACCCTTGACCTAACAGGACTGGGGTATATAGTCATACCAAGGGATTCCATCCGTTCATCTGTCTGTCCTTCCGAGGACATTTTTTTTCGTGAACTATAACTTGAAAATGACTACCTAGATTCTTTTCAAACTTGGTGAACACTTCTACACCTTAAGGAGAGATGCAGTGTGAGGTTTTGATATCAATATTTGGATTTTCTAAAAAAGTTCATTTTTCATTTTTTGAACTTTTGTGCGACCTATAACTTATAAACTACCTCATCAATTCTTTTCCAATTGGGGGTACAATTCCTATACCAATAAGAGAGGTGAAGTGCAAAGTTTTATTTTGATAAGCAAATTTTCTGAGAAAATGTTTTTTTCATATTTGGAACTTAGAAATATGTTGGAGTCGAAGCCGGGGGAATTAGTGAGCCCTGCTCACTTTTTGTCTTGTTTGCTATATAAAATATATTGAAAGATTATGGTTTTCATCTTAACAGTGAAGAGAGGACGTTTGCAAGGATTGCTTTTTTTATTTCTTATTTAGCATGCCTCTCGTATTGATATCCATGAGAATAATTGTTTTGTTAAGTACAGTAAACTACTGTTATAACAAACTCAAATCGACCACTAATTTTAGTTCGTTATGACCGTAGTACTTTATAAGCATATACCAGTATACAACATCTATACTGCAAATGGACGGAATAAAAAATTAAGTTCGTAATATCCGTCAGTTCGTTATAAGTGTGTTCGTTATAAACATACTTTACTGTATGAAAATTAAATCGCATGCAGGTCAGTGTGTGAAATAATTTACAACAGCACTAGCCAGCCATTCTAGCTAGATAATGTTTTACTCGCCAATGGCAGATTTAGGTCTCCACCTGAACAGGAGGAGAAATCTGGTAGCAGAGAAATAAAATATAAATTAAAAATTCAACAAGGTTGAAACTTGAATCTAAGACAATATCAATTAATTCGGCAGAAGGATAGCCTATGGAAACAGAAGACACTTATGACAATATGATGCATTCAATAACTACTGGAGAAAAGTCCTCTTTATCTGAGTTGTCAGCAGAATAACAAGTGGTTTGGGTGTTTTTAGAAATCAGTCTTATTTTTCAAGTGAACATGTTTATTTTTAGATAGGGGGATGAAGGTTATATAAAATAGCTCATTTGTTTGATAATCAAGCTACCCTGTCAGCTACATGGATGTTATTTTCATCAGCCAGAACGAAATGAAAGTTTCCACGGGCTAGTGGGCAAACGCTAGGCAAACGCTTTATTTCACAATGAGTCAGGCTCCTGTTACTGAAATCAATCAGTGTTGTTGTTTTTTTAGCTTGTTCAAACTAGTATGTAACCAAATAAACAGTTGTGTACAATCAACCTACATAAAGAAGCATACAAACTCCTACTGCCGCCATGACCATAACACGAGAGGCGCAGTTAAAGCAGTGCGAATGTAATGGGGAGTAACTTTTGAATTTTTTGGAAAATGGAAAAAAAGTGTAACGTGCAGCAGACTTTATGGTGATGCAGGCGGTGCCTGAGAACCAAGACTATAATTTTCTTTAGCCTTATTGCAACACAGCAGTGCTGTTAAACGTTAAGGTCAGAAGGTGGATTAACGTTAATTAGCATTGTTAACAGGTGACGAGAGACAACTAAACTTTCAGAAACAAACTCATCACTTGGTGTGACCAGAGACCATGTAGTATCTATTATATGGTCTTCGGTGTGACTTATGAGATCACTAACACTGACTTTCAGCTGGTAAGGAGATGACTAATGGTGGATTAAATTGATGCTTCATGTAAGTTTTAGTGACAAATAGGTTTATTCACATTTATCTTTATTGTACTGACTTTGATTTTGTTTCAACATCATTAACAAAAGGACATGTAAGTTGAGACTTGAGACGTATCACAATTTGGGGGGCTACACAGGCCCCTGCACTTATATGATATATCACAATATATCAATATATGATATATAGTTATATGATAAACACAATGTTTTGATATATATTCTAGTCTAGTTATATGATATGTCACAATGTTTTGATATACATTCCAGTCAAGTTATATGATATATCACAATGCTTTGAGGTATATTCCAGTCTAGTTAGATGATATATCACAATGTTTTGATATACATTCCAGTCAAGTTATATGACATATCACAATGTTTTGATATATATTCCAATCTAGTTATATGATATATCACAATGTTTTGATATATATTCCAGTCTAGTTATATGATATATCACAATGTTTTGATATATATTCCAATCTAGCTGTATGATATATCACAATGTTTTGATATACATGCCAGTCTAGTTATATGATATATCAAAATGCTTTGAGGTATATTCCAGTCTAGTTATATGATATATCACAATGTTTTGATATATATTATGTTTATAACAAACACGCTTATAACGAACTGACTGATATAACAAACTTATTTTTTAGCCCCGGCCATTTGTTGTATTAATGCTGTATATATGCTTATAACGAACTACGGTTATTACGAACTAAAATTAGTGGTCCCTTTGAGTTCGTTATAACCGTAGTTTACTGTACAATCCAGTCCTGTTATGTTGTATATCTCAATATTTTGAAATATATTCTGGCATTGTGACAGATATTGTTAACTGTATCTAGATATGGTGTATAAAAAGTTTGACCATCAGTGTATAGTATCGCTGGCCATGTAACATGCTCCTGACGACTTGTTCCATCAATGGATGGTCACTCCCATTGTGAAGTAAGTACGATTGTGTACAGCTCCTCTCCCTCTGTTACAGCTACTGGACGAGTTACCAATGATATGGGGGTCAGCGTTCATGGTCTATGCATAGTAAGTACTGAGGATGGATGGATGGATGGATGATAATTTTTGGTACTGATGTCGCTTATTTGGCAGGCAATTATCAGTTCAATATTGTCTTTTCTGTTTCTCATCAGTGTTCAATTCTCAAATATGACACGTTTTACTGACTTGGTAATCAAATAAACTCCCTGTCAGTTTGTGTTGTTAACTGTTTTTGTGTTAATATTAACCAGCTATTCATTTTTCTCAAACTGTAAACACTTCTTGATGTTTTGTTTTTTTAACTAATTCTGTATCAAAACGTGGATACGTTTGTCCTATTTGTAAGAAATCAAGCAAATACTGGTTTTGGTATGTGACAAGTGTTCAGCATAATTAGTGCACCCCATCCCAGCACCAGGATGTCTGAGCCCAGCCCATGCTGCCTTGTATCCTTCAGAATTCTATTAATTCCTCTGTAGAATTATGAAGCTAATATGAAAAATCATTATTATGCAAAGTTTTTTATTTCAAATGATAACCTTTTACAATGTAAACAGTGTAAGCCTGTAAGGCTTAAAAGATAAAAGAATTGGTTCTCAGGCAATGACTTTTGAAAATATAGTGCTGGTGGGCGGTGATTTTTCTTTTTTTGCTTGTTCAAACTAGTATGTAAACAAATAAACAGCTGTGTACCAGCAGCCTGGGAAAGGGCCTCCCTGCATAAACAAGCATACAAACTCCTGTTGCCTCCATTACCCTAACGCGAGATATGCAGTAAATCAGTGTGTATGTAAAGGGAATTAACTTTGTGCCATATTGGATCACATTGTGTTCAAGTATGAGGATTTTTGTATTTTGAAAAAAAATGGAAATAAAAACAAAATGTGCGGTGGACATTATGATGATGTGGACGGTGCCTGAGAACCAAGACTATTATTTTTTTAGTTCAGGTAAACCCGTTGCATGGACAGTAAAGTAAGTCCATTTCCGCATTGGTTCACCAAGTAGAAATTCACACTTGGAAGTATTCAAGTATCCCCCCTCCCCCAACTTTGACCAGGGTGTTTTGGGGGAGAAACTGTACATTTTGGCCTCTGCTTTACAACACACAATTTTCTGTGAACCAAATATTTTTTTCATAAAAAACCCAGCAACCCCCTGCCCCCCGCTCCCCAACACATGGGTATCAGATGGTTGGTGCAGGGTTATGTTGGTTACGTATGTGATTTGTTCGTCATTATGTTGCCATTGTTATTAATGATTTAACAAACACCTCCATCCTTTCAGTGCCACACTTTCAAGCCCTCCACAGAGTAACCACACAGGGCTAAAAGTATTCGAGTTCCTCTACTGCAGTATTGTTACCATTGTAAGTGTCCATTTCATAAACAGCTCCACGGAATTGACGAATTTGAATTGAAATGCATTGAAATACAAACCATCATGTGTTTCCATGAGTATTATATGTTTGTGTAAATAAATGTGTGTGTGATTTGAAACGGTTTGATTTGAAACAATATTGCAAACTGCCATGGTCAATACGTTTGTCTATACGTATGTCAGTACGTTTCTTAATACGTTTGTCAATACGTTTGTCAATACATTTGTCAGAATGTTTGTCAAAACATTTGTCAGAATGTTTGTCAAAACATTTGTCAATATGTTTGTCAGTACGTTTGGCAATATGGTTGTCAATACTTTTGTCAATACGTTTGTCAGTAGGTTTGTCAAAACATTTGTCAATACGTTTGTCAATACGTTTGTCAATATATTTGTCAAATATCACTCAAGATTCCTGACAGACAGATTTAGCCAAGATGGCCTTTGGTATGGTTTGGGGATGATAATATATATAGCTGTAACATAGCTGACTAAACACCCATCACTAACTCACTCACTTCTCTACAGTAAACTACGTTTGTAACGAACTACCACTACCACTACCGGTAATTTTAGTTCGTAATACCCGTAGTTCATTACAAGCATATATACAGCATATATATAACATATGACAGGGACTAATAAATAAGTTTGTTATATCGGTCTGTTCATTATAAGCCTGTTTGTTATAAACATAGTTTACTGTAGTTTTTCAATCAATTCTTAGTATTCACAAATGTTTGATATGTAGGTCAACTGGATTTCCAGTCGGATACAGTGTAGGTCAAAAGTCAAGCTACTAAGTTAATCTGGGAATCATTTTGTGTTACTTAGGCATTTCATATGTTGTCAGTTAGTTTACAATATGTTCGCCCTAAAATTCAATGTAGGAGTTCGAAAAAAAAACAATTTAGATGTTTTTGACTGCTATTAGGTTTTAGCTTATCAAGACATGGAAAGATAATTGTTATAAATACATATGATTCACCATTTCCCTTAAAAACA
This sequence comes from Haliotis rufescens, assembly GCF_023055435.1. NCBI lineage: Eukaryota > Metazoa > Mollusca > Gastropoda > Lepetellida > Haliotidae > Haliotis > Haliotis rufescens. Next base: position 61,537,354 of record NW_025964112.1, on the reverse strand, counting down.
ACAGTTTCATTTCATTTCACCTGATTAATTGGAAAACAGATTCCTCCACAATATTTTGGTTAGAAATCTGTTTTTTTCCTTCTTAATTTTAGGTTAATTTTTTGTTGGTCGTTCTCATAAACCAACTGAAAGTAATGTAATCCATACTTTTAAGAGTTAGAAATTATGTCTGGATGAACTACTGCTTGTCCTCACAACACCCAAAGACATACATAATCTACACGTGTCTTTGCAACACCCGACCCTGCCCGGTTAGTTAGGTGAGCCAGCTCAGCAGGGTTGGAGCAAGCATTAATCAAATGTGAAATGTCACTAACAGGATCATACAGTCTTTGACAGTCACTGATAGCCACTTTCATTTGTTCATACATATTGTTAACTGTCAAATTTGACATTTGGGCATGACATGAGTCAGGCCTGACATTTGGAATGTCAATTGGTGTCCCCATGTCCTCGTCATCAGCGTAGAGACCTGCGTACCTGTGACTGAAGCTAGGGAGGCACTGTGGTCGTCTGTACTATACTGTACTATACCTGTCTTATAGAGGGCGCCAACCCTGACTCTCTAGGCACCTGGCATACTGCTTAATGTGTCTTGGCATCCAATTTATGCACTCTTGAGTCCTATCAGTGTACACAGCTGGTACAAGTAAATTAGACTGGGGATTTCACATTGAGTGCAAGACCATGTGTGTCAATAAGCTTGGAGCTTTATATTTTATTGATTTGTCATGCTTTGAAAGAAAAAAAAGATGACAAATAAATTGAACTTTGAAATATTGGCATCACGTACCAGATAAACATTTTATGGCCTCCTGTGTGCTGCACTGCACTTTTATCATGTCAAGGTTTATCGATTTATTAACAAACTATCTCAGTGGAAATAAATAAAAAAAATTAATAGCATTTCTTGTCTATTTGTCATAAAATTGGGTCTGTTGGTCAGTTGAGTGTTGAAAAAATATGTCATAAATTTCATGTTAGTATCTTTACGTGAAAAAAAAGGACCTGTGAAGATTGGGGTTAGAATAGGTCTTCGGCAACCCATGCTTGCCGTAAAAGGCGACTATGCTTGTCACAAGAGGCAACTAACGGGATCGGGTGGTCAGACTCGCTGACTTGGTTGCATGTCATCGTATCCCAATTGCGTGGATTGATGTTCATGATGTCAATCACTGGGTTGTCTGGTCCAGACTTGATTACTTACAGCTGTCACAACAACAAACAAACAAAACAAACAAATCTTTGCGTCAAAAGAGTTAGTTTGTTATCTATTTCAATACACATGCAAACAATTGAATGTAAAGATTGATGTTTTACTCTTTTCGCCATGTAGGTGTATCTGGTCAACAAGAATCCAGTGTTCCATGAGGTGAGTGTGTATGTAGATGCGTGAACCACATATCTAGTGGTCTTTTATTCCCCAATCAACAAGTATTGGTTTATTTTTGTCTTCTGGTTGTCATGTATTTATTTTCATCATAAAACTCAAGATAAGATGGTATTTTGTATAGCCTGCTAAACTTTTTTGATCACAAGAACCATTTTATGGTAATACAGCTGTTCCATCTCTGTAGGATTGTGCAACTGTTCCATACCTGTCACTGTAGAGATGTGAAACAGGTAATGTTTAGAAGGACTGTCAAAGACCTAATTTGAATCCCATTGACATATCCTATGGGCGGCCATTCGGTCAAAAAATACAAAGTTGAAAAAAAGGACAAAAGTACGCAATTAAGGTAAAATATTACAAATAAAGAACTAAATGTTACTACTAAAGGTCAAAATACAAAACAAACAGACGATTGTTAAACATACAAAGTTGAAATAAATGTCAAAAGTACGCGATATTAATAGTCAAATGTTACGAAAAGACGTCATAAGAAAAGAAAGAACAATGTGTACAAAAGAACGTCAGTGAGCACGAAAGGACGTTTTCAATAAAGAACTTCAGTGAGCACGAAAGGACGTTGACAATAAAGAATGCCATTTGTAAAACATTCCGACTTTAATCGGCTTGTTCCGCTCTGTATATGATAACTGCATGTTAAGGTGCACAATGTATTACGTCATTCCTAATGCACTCACCGTCTGTTTAACCCTCTTCTGTTTGTTTTGTATTTTGACCTTTAGTAGTTACATTTAGTTCTTTATTCGTAATATTTTATCTTAATTACGTACTTTTGTCCTTTTTTCAACTCTGTATTTTTTGACCGAATGGCCTCCCATAATATCCCCCATCCTACTCAATGCTAAATGCTGACATGTCAATGACTATTTCAGGTTGCATACGGGTTGATGGTATTCTCCATCCTAGCATGTGCCGTCAGAACCATGCTGTAAGTATAGTCAAAATTCAGGGCTGGGGGGTAGCCTAGTGGTTAAAGCATTTGCTCGTCTCGCCGAAGGCTCAAGTCCCCACATGGGTATAAAGTATGACGCTCATTTCTGGTGCCCCCCTTGCTGTGATACTGCTGGAATATTGCTAAAGTGGCGTAAAACCATACTCACTCATGACATCATTGTTGTCCTTGGAAAGTGATCAGGTAGACAAGATGTCAGTTTTGAAGTAGGAGATATGTTTTGAGTTATTATCCTTGAAATTCAGGATATGATTTGAACATGTTTGTTATTTATGAAGCCTCTCACTGTGTTCTCCTGAAAACTCTTAAAAAACTGTTCTTTAGTGAGTCTTTAAGGCATTATTTGTTTTGTCGTTTGAAATTTGTTCACATCCTGTTAACGTCACCGGGTTGGCCTGAAGCCTTCAAGTAAATTGTTAAGTATGTAGTTGGTTAGACAAATGAGTGTATACAATTTCAGTGAAAGTCACTGAAGCGACCAGAACAGAGGAGTGTAAACATTTTGTCACCGTGACGATAGACATCCTGCAATTAAGTAACATTTTCTACAATTATTTATCAACCTGTGAAGATCCGAGGTAGAATACGTGTTCAGCAACTCATGCTTGAGGTAGAAGGCGACTATGCTTGTCATGAGAGGCCACTAACGGGATCGGGTGATCAGGCTCGCTGACTTTGTTGATGCATGTCATCGTATCCAAATTGCTTGGATCCATGCTCATGATGTCAATCACTGGAATGTCTGGTCCAGACTCGGTTACTTACAGACCGCCGTCATATAGCTGGAATATTGCTGAGTGTGGCGTTAAACAACACACAACACAACACATACAACTATTTGTGGAGTTAACAAGATGTCAGTGTCAGTGAACTACAGCAGCATGTCATCATGTATGTGTGTGTTGCAGGAAGTATGAGCATTCCCTCACGCTGTTCGTGGTATCCACCGTGTCCTACGGCATGGGCTTCCTGTTGTGGAATGTGGACAACACTTTCTGTGGACATCTCAGGTAATCAGAGGCTGCAGGTTGTCACCTTGGTGGGTCCTCAGGTTCTATATATGGATGTGCATATGAAGCCTGCTCACTACCTCATAACTCAGATATATACCAAGCAAATGTACTACAGGACAATTGACATAATTTTATTATATTTGCCCAGCACACTATAGGACAATTCAAATATATGCCCAGCACACTACAAGACAATTCAGATATATGCCCAGCACACTACAAGACAATTCAAATATATGCCCAGCACACTACAAGACAATTCAGATATATGCCCAGCACACTACAAGACAATTCAGATATATGCCCAGCACACTACAAGACAATTCAGATATATGCCCAGCACACTACAAGACAATTCAGATATATGCCCAGCACACTACAAGACAATTCAAATATATGCCCAGCACACTACAAGACAATTCAGATATATGCCCAGCACACTACAGGACAATTCCAATATATGCCCAGCACATAACGAGACAATTCAAATATATGCAATCAAGCACTTGCATTTCTTGAACACTTCTCACACTGGGAAGACCATGCCCACTTCTTATCTTTCCTCAGCAAGTCATTTAGTGCATGTAGTACTGTTGATAAATGCTAAAAAAACCTCTCATAATAGTTCACAGCACCCAAAAACAAACACAGGTGCGATATACTCTCTGGTCTTGGAGCACTGTACCTTATCCTTAGCAGTGTGAAGTCCCTCACTATCCATCACATGACCTAGATACTTGACTGAATCGACAAAAACTTGCACGTCCCCTCTTCACTCTCAACCCATATTCCTGCAACCTTTTCAACACTGCCTCTTCATCACTTGATCCTGTCACCAAAATGTCATCTTGATGACCCAATACTTTGTCCAAGCCTTGCAATATCTGGTCCATTGTGGCCTGAAATATGGCTGGTGCAGAGGCGATGCCAAAAGCAAGACAGGTATACCTGTCAAGTCCCTTTGGTGTGTTAATTGTCAAACACTTCTGATAATCTACATCAACTTCATCTGTTGATATGCATGTGCTAAGACTGTTTTGGAAATTGTTCTTGCGCCAGCCAGAGAAGCAAACAAGTCTTCTATTTTGGGCAATGGGTACTTGGTAACACTGGGTTCACTGTAGACTTGAAGTCCCCACAAATTCTCACTGTTAGATCCCCTTTGAGGACAGGTACAATCAGAGTTGCCCACTCACTGTTAGATCCCCTTTGAGGACAGATACTATCGGAGTTGCCCACTCACTGTTAGATCCCCTTTGAGGACAGGTACAATCAGAGTTGCCCACTCACTGTTAGATCCCCTTTGAGGACAGGTACAATCAGAGTTGCCTCCTCACTGTTAGATCCCCTTTGAGGACAGGTACAATCAGAGTTGCCCACTCACTGTTAGATCCCCTTTGAGGACAGGTACAATCAGAGTTGCCCCCTCACTGTTAGATCCCCTTTGAGGACAGGTACAATCAGAGTTGCCCACTCACTGTTAGATCCCCTTTGAGGACAGGTACACCCGGAGTTGCCCACTCACTGTTAGATCCCCTTTGAGGACAGGTACAATCAGAGTTGTCCACTCACTGTTAGATCCCCTTTGAGGACAGGTACAATCAGAGTTGCCCCCTCACTGTTAGATCCCCTTTGAGGACAGGTACACCCGGAGTTGCCCACTCACTGTTAGATCCCCTTTGAGGACAGGTACAATCAGAGTTGCCTCCTCACTGTTAGATCCCCTTTGAGGACAGGTACAATCAGAGTTGCCCACTCACTGTTAGATCCCCTTTGAGGACAGGTACAATCAGAGTTGCCTCCTCACTGTTAGATCCCCTTTGAGGACAGGTACAATCAGAGTTGCCCACTCACTGTTAGATCCCCTTTGAGGACAGGTACAATCAGAGTTGCCCCCTCACTGTTAGATCCCCTTTGAGGACAGGTACAATCAGAGTTGCCCACTCACTGTTAGATCCCCTTTGAGGACAGGTACACCCGGAGTTGCCCACTCACTGTTAGATCCCCTTTGAGGACAGGTACAATCAGAGTTGTCCACTCACTGTTAGATCCCCTTTGAGGACAGGTACAATCAGAGTTGCCCCCTCACTGTTAGATCCCCTTTGAGGACAGGTACACCCGGAGTTGCCCACTCACTGTTAGATCCCCTTTGAGGACAGGTACAATCAGAGTTGCCTCCTCACTGTTAGATCCCCTTTGAGGACAGGTACAACCGGAGTTGCCCACTCACTGTTAGATCCCCTTTGAGGACAGATACAATCGGAGTTGCCCACTCACTGTGATCCGCTTTAATCAAAACCCTGTTCTTCTCCATTCGTGCAATCTCTTACTTCACCCTGTCCCGTCATGCTTTCATGAACCTTGGGGAAATTTTTGACAGATGGGTGAGCTTTAATACCTTCAATTGTACCATTTTCTTCAGAGAAAACATCACAGTACTTCACAAGTATCTCTTCCAACTTTTCTTGGCTTGAATCTTCGCTACATATGTGCATTTTTTCCACATATGGTGGCCATGCTCTTCCTAGCAGACGGGGCCCTTCCCCTTTCACAACATGCAAATCTTACTTCCTCCTGTTTGCAACATAAACTTTCAGTACACCAAAGTTTGTAACATGCTTACCTGTGTGAGTTCTCAAAGGTATTGTCGACTTGTCAAAGTGACAACCATTAAGAGGATCTTTGTACACTTCTTCTGTAATGATGAAATTTTGCGAACCAGTATCCAGTTCCATTCTTAGGTCACTGCGTTTATGTTGATGGTAACGCACATCACCCCAGAACTTCCGATCATAGCAAACATCTGACTCAAACACTCCGATAAATCAACGACAATAACCTCATTATCATTGTCAGTTGTGTCAATGGCATTTATACAAGCATTTGGCTTCTTACCGACATTGTTTACATTGCCATTTCCGATTGGCCATGAACTTGATCCTCGAACACGACCCAAACTTTTCATTTAAAAAACTGCATGCTGATGGCCTCGTTCGTCATAGAACGAACACACTGTATCCTTAAATCTGTAATTGTTGTCAAGATGAAATGAGTTACTGCATCAATAACTTAACTTAGTGTTTCCAGTCCTAGGTTTGCTTGTCAAATGAAAACACCTTGGTAGATCTGTGTCTCTTGTTGCCATCTCGGCTAAGTTCATTACAGTCCTTGGCCGCTTAGAATTTGCAATTGCGAAAACCTGGTCAATTTTCTTCTAACAATTTCCTTTGAATTGCCCCACAACTCTATGTTGAAGTTGTGCAGAATTTGATTCCAGAATGTTCTAGGTGTATTTTCTATGCTTGCAGGTACGCCAGGAAGAATGTTCTAGGGGCAGCAGGGCCAGTGACAGAGCTACATGCGTGGTGGCACCTACTGGCTGGTTTTGGAACCTATCTCTCCTTTCTCTTTGTGTGAGTATTTCCCATTCAAGAAAATATCTAGTAACACACAAACCATGTCTGCATCCTTCATCAAGAATAAATAACTATAAAGATTCAAATATTCATCTCAGATCAGACTTTTAATCCCAACGAATGCAGAAGGGAAGACATGTTGACATTTTATCACTGTAGGGTTGTATGACAGTTCCATCACTGTAGGATTGTATAACAGTTCGATCACTGTAGGGTTGTATAACAGTTCCATCACTGTAGGGTTTTATAACAGTTCCATCACTGTTGGGTTGTATAACAGTTCCATCACGGTTGGGTTGTATAGCTGTTCCATCACTGTAGGATTGTATAACAGTTCCATCACGGTTGGGTTGTATAACAGTTCCATCACTGTGGGGTTGTATGAAAGTTCCATCACCATAGGGTTGTATAACAGTTCCATCACTGTAGGATTGTATAACAGTTCCATCACTGTAGAATTGTATAACAGTTCCATCACTGTGGGGTTGTATAACAGTTCCATCACTGTTAGGTTGTATAATAGTTCCATCACTGTAGGATTGTATAACAGTTCCATCACTGTAGGGTTGTATAACAGTTCAATCACTGTGGGGTTGTATAACAGTTCCATCACTGTAGGATTGTATAACAGTTCAATCCCGGTTGGGTTGTATAACAGTTCCATCACTGTAGGGTATCATAACAGTTCCATCACTGTAGGGTTGTATAACAGTTCCCTCACTGTTGGGTTGTATAACAGATCCATCACTGTAGGATTGTATAACAGTTTCATCACGGTTGGGTTGTATAACAGTTCCATCACTGTGGGGTTGTATAACAGTTCCATCACTGTAGGATTGTATAACAGTTCCATCACGGTTGGGTTGTATAACAGTTCCATCACTGTGGGGTTGTATAACAGTTCCATCACTGTAGGATTGTATAACAGTTCCATCATGGTTGGGTTGTATAACAGTTCCATCACTGTGGGGTTGTATAACAGTTCCATCAATGTGGGGTTGTATAACAGTTCCCTCACTGTTGGGTTGTATAACAGTTCCATCACTGTAGGTTTGTATAACAGTTCCATTACTGTGGGTTTGTATAACAGTTCCATCACTGTAGGATTGTATAACAGTTCCCTCACTGTTGGGTTGTATAACAGTTCCATCACTATGGGGTTGTATAACAGTTCCATCACTGTAGTGTTGTATAACAGTTCCTTCACTGTTGGGTTGTATAACAGTTCCATCACTGTAGGGTTGTATAACAGTTCCATCACTGTAGGGTTGTATAACAGTTCCATCACTGTGGGGTTGTATAACAGTTCCATCACTGTGGGGTTGTATAACAGTTCCATCACTGTGGGGTTATATAACAGTTCCATCACTGTGGGGTTGTATAACAGTTCCATCACTGTAGGGTTGTATAACAGTTCCCTCACTGTGGGGTTATATAACAGTTCCATCACTGTTGGGTTGTATAACAGTTTCATCACTGTAGGGTTGTATAACAGTTCCATCACTAAGGGGGTTGTAAAACAGTTCCATCACTGTTGGGTTGTATAACAGTTCCATCACTGTTGGGTTGTATAACAGTTCCATCACTGTGGGGTTGAAAAACAGTTCCATCGCTGTTGGGTTGTATAACAGTTCCATCACTGTAGGGTTGTATAACAGTTCCATCACTGTGGGGTTGAAAAACAGTTCCATCGCTGTTGGGTTGTATAACAGTTCCATCACTGTAGGATTGTATAACAGTTCCATCACTGTTGGGTTGTATAACAGTTCCATCACTGTGTTTCAACTTGTTTAGTTTACTTGTTCTGTCAGATGCCTGAATTTATTTTTTCCAAAGAATTTTATTTTATTAACAGCTACATCTTTTGGGGACTAAACTTTTGAGGCTTAACTTTTAAATATCCAATTACCCATGCATATTTATATTTATATTATTAGAAACATTTCTAGTGAATCAATGTACATGTATTGGTCCTTAATTATGGGTGTGTTCTTTTTCTAGAACACACACCCGCTATCTGTACTTGAAGAAACAACCAAAGATAAAGGTGAGTCATGCCTTAGTAACATTGCCTGCTCCCTGTCACTTGAAATCTCAGGGTCAGGGCTCTACCATCAAAGCATCTGTAAAGCAATGGCAGTTGTAAGTCTGTTAAGCTATAAAATTATGATAATTGCAGCACAATGAATGATTTGTGGATCCTGCTCCAGATTCACAATGTGACCTGAGCTCTGTGTCTGCCAGTAGTCTGTGGTGGAGTGTTGACAGGAACAGGAACAAGAACGAGGACAGGTTCCTGGCTCTGGGGTTGCATTATTTTTGTCTTCATGTCCTGGGCCCACTTGCACAAAGCGATCTTAGCAGCGGTAAGATGATTGTAACTCCCATACTTTAACATAGGTCTACGATAGTCTTAGCGCTAAGATCGCTCTGTGCAAGTGGGCCCTAGACCTTGGCCCAGTCTAAAAAGAGATATTAGCACTAGGACTAAGACTGTATCAGGGTATGGAATAATGGAAGTTACAGCGTTAATATCCAGTTGACATATGGTCACAAGTCATGGCAAAAAGAGAGATTTTCTAATATACCACACAGCTTTTGAGAGGGATACTGAGATATGGAAACCTTTCTGGGTAATTATTTTGGTGCCTCATGGTACAATAGGAATTTCCCAATCCAATGTTGAGTAGCATAGTTTCAAATCACTTAGTCTGAAACTACCCGAACAGGCATCTTGTTAAAGTCTCTCCTATCCTGAGACCAAGTTTCAGCACCTACACTTGTCAGCTGCCTTGGTTTGTTTGTTGTTTAATGCTGCACTCAGCAATAATCCAGCTATATGACATTGGTGCGCCATCAAGTCTTGACCAGACAATCCAGTGATTGACATTGATTTACGCCACTGGGATACATGACATGCATCAACGAAGTCAGCGAGCCTGACCACCCTGCCCCGTTAGTCGCCTCTTCCAACAAGCTTGTGTTGCTAAAGACCAAGTTTAACCTAGATTTTCATGAACGATGGCCTCAGTGGAGCTCTTGGTTGGAAACATTTGTTGTGCATTTCTTGCTGTAACACATTTGGTAGCAGGCATGAAATTAATTTGATTCAGTTTTTAGGATTTCATAGAAATATGAGAGCCTTTCATGAAATAATATCATCTCACCTGAATGGTATTAATGTATCAGCACTCCAGTCATAACTTACCGTATTCGACCTATGGGCACTCTTAAAATTAGAAATAGGGGGCTCTTATTAGAATATAATTTTGGTGAGAAAAGAAATAGAGTTGAAAAATCGTAAATTTCTTGGTTTATGCTGACAACCTTCAGTGTATCAAAAGAAAGGTCTGTGCTTATTATGCACGACAGATATATTTTCCAGAATTTAATTGCCTATAATTAAGGGTGTATATAACACACAAGTGAGTTTTATACACGAATAAATAAGTCTTGTGTACATTGATCAATCGGAAGGGATGCTATTTGGGATTGTTCACTAGCCAGTATACTAGCAAATATCGCCGTGGGCTCTTAATCATTAGAGTGGGGTGCTTATTACGTCAAATACGGTAATGGTTATTAATTGTGTTTCAAGTTTTATGTGCTTAAAGGAGATGTTTCATCTTCAATATCTTTTATGCATATATTGAGGCTAAGGTGTTCAATACCTAGAGTGGTTAAAGTTATCTCCCTTCATATATATCTGACTGCCTTTTCAGCTTTGATGTAGACGTGTGAAACTGAAAAGAGCTGAAACATTTAATTGGCCCTCTGATTACTGTACTATAGTAAACCCAGATGGGGTATTGCACACAAACAAAACACATCATTTTCCTGGTCTCAGTGCTGATTGAGTGAGTGAGTTTGGTTTTACGCCGCTTTTAGCAATATTCCAGCAATAGCACGGCGGGGGACACCAGAAATGGGCTTCACACATTGTACCCATGTCGGGAATCGAACCCGGGTCTTCGGCGTGACGAGCGAACGCTTTAACCACTAGGCTACTCGACCGCCCCTTCAGTGATGATTGATTTGGTTTGACCATTTGATGTTCTCTGGGGGAGGGGGGAGGTCAAGGGGACTCTGGCATTGAAGAAAAGAAGCAAGGTTTGTTCCAGAAATATATAATTTGTCCTCCACTTTTACCCCCCAAATAAATTGAAATTGTTTGGACATGCTGGATGATCTGAATAAGATATGTTGTGAATTGTGTTCTAGTTATTCCAATCCTCCTTTGATTGCATGTTTAATCTCAATCCTGCCAGAATTATTAAGTGGTGTGTCCCGTATGGTTAACTATACAAGACACCAAAAGAAACTGCACATATGATTATAGCATATACACAGTTTCTTTTTGTGCCTAGTATATCTAGTCGCAGTGTTGGAAATCTATAGCTAGATGATGCTTTGTGTTTCAGTTTCTGCATGGTATTGCACCGTATGTGACTGTGAATCACGACAGGAGATGACGCACCAGTGCCTGCTAGCCACGCCCCTCCAACCTGCGTCCCCCGATCACTTGCTACACACGTACAGGAACATCATCCACAACACATGGCTCATGTCATTCCGTATACATTTCTTCTCACAAAGGGCATTTGTATTGTTATTTTGATGTCGAAACCTCAGACTCAGTAATCTCAATTCATTATTGAAATAGGCACAGTTTTTTGCCCACAAAGCTATTTTACAATTTTGTGGTTTGACTGGCTCAATATACCCCCAAGTCTGACTGCTGGTTGCTAGGATACGGCTGTATATTGTAAACTGCAGTATATGGTTCCAGTCTGACTGCTGGTTGCTAGGTTATGGCTGTATATTGTATACTGTAGTATATGGCTCCAGTCTGACTGTTGGTTGCTAGGATACGGCTGTATATTGTATAAAGCAGTATATGGCTCCAGTCTGACTGCTGGTTGCTAGGATACAGCTGTATATTGTATCCTGCGGTATATGGCTCCAGTCTGACTGCTGGTTGCTAGGATATGGCTGTGATTTTGCCGACTAGGTTGAGTCAGCTCACACACACACTTGCTCATATTGTCCTGCAATCGTGGACTTTATCATTTAACATGCTGTTGTTTCCTCTGTCAGTTTTTAATGGTTTTTATTTAGATATTTTGAAATATAAATGGGAATTCAAATATGTATATGTATATCTCTTCAAAATCTGTATTCTTGTAATGAATGATAAACTGAGTGAAATATGGTTTAGAGAAGCTGAAATATTTACTTTGTGGTGAATATTATATCACTTCTGGGGCTTGTTTGTTCATTGTTTTCTCATGTGATTGTCAGTGACAAAAGCTAGTATTACCAAGAATGTTCTCCGGTGTTTTCTTGAAGTAGTTCTTGCAGGGCCAAAAGATCCCCAAGATTTCACTTACAGTAGTGAGATGGAAACTGTCCTATGTATGCTACTCTAAATATGTTAAGGAACACACCATTTTTTTCATATGACTAGAGTTAATCTGTAATGCCAATCTTCCCGAGGCAAAGAAGTTAACTGACTGTAAAAGTCCAGTTTCCACCCTTGCAGAACTAGACTGGAATTTCGTGGCTCAAATGTATTGTGAGTTCATTAACCAATCAGATTCCACCACTCATATCACTTGCATTTTGCTTCAAATGCAGTCAAGGCGATCATTAATCAAGATCTTGATTGTTGTAAAAACGGGTCTTACCCCGTACAGTGCATCAAATCAACTATAAAACTCAACAATTCCAGCCTAGTTTGTCAAGGGTGGAAACTGGACTTTTTACAGTTAACTCCCTGCCTCAGGAAGATGGTCCTGTCCTGACAGAGTAACTGCAGTCAAATGAACAAATCAAGCATTCTTTAACTTCCTTTTAGTAGTATATTATAACTAATTACTTTGAAGCATAAAAGCCTTGAGAAATAACTTCATGGCACATAATTGCAGAGTGCGATACATTTGAAAGCTGACTTGATCACTTTTCACAATAACATTGTCACTATATATGCTTTTTAATGAAGGATTCCTAAGATCTATTTTTGTACCTTTTCTCAATGAATATTTGCCATTGATGGGTTTGAATGGTGGAACCTTCAGCTCCTACATCAGCTGTTTGCAGGACTATCCAGCATACTTGAGACATCATCCAGGCATCATCGTCATCAGGATGAAATTCCATCAGAAAGCGTTTATATTCCCCTTGATTAGAGAGGACATTTGTGTAACCTAGGTAACACTCTCTCAAGTGATTATTGTCAAACTTCAGATGTCCAGTTTTATTTTCAGCCTCATTGATCTTGGTAGCCATGATAACAATGAGAAATAATGCTGGATAGTAAAAGTTTTACAAATATCGTGTTAGTTAGTGTTGGCTTGAAGTAACACAGCTATTCAGTATGTGTGCTAGGCCATGAAGATATTCATGGTTGTTCCATCATTGCCACAAAGTCCATCTTCCTGAGGCAAGTGTTTCCACCCTTACCATTTCAAGCCTACTATTCTGTGCTAAACCATCAGACTATTAAAAATATCGATAGTTCAAACAGATACAAAAATTAAGCAGATACTGATATTTTCGAAGTGGTTTAAAGTTTTCAATCAACTTGCCCAGGTACTTTTTTATGTTTGAGTGCAAACTTCATTGTTCTTTAAACTCCAACGACTGAACCCTTATCACAGTGACAGTGATTTCTTATGAATATGGAAAGGGTTTTGTTGCTTTTATTATTGTGAAGCCATTCAAAAATGTAAAGCGATCTGATTGGATATTGCGTTTTCATCACATGGGACAGAACTCATGTTCTACATGCGGTGGCAACATGATCTAGCGAAGAAAAGGAGGCTTGAAATCACAAGTGTAGAAACTAGGCTTTGATGCAGGCTAGTGGGCACTCTGACCCAAGGAAGATGCACAAAGTCATGAATGGTTTCACTGTATTGTTCATAGTGGTAGACCTGTTGTTTATTAGAAATCTGTTGACAATTTTTAATAAAACAGTATTAAGTATTGCTCTGGTTAATGTGCATGACAGCTTCATTGTCATTTTGTATTTTTAGTGATTCTTGCAGCCTGCTGCAATGGGGGTTTGTTGTTGTTTAATGTCTTCATCAGAAGTAACACTTGTTTTGTCACGGTCAGTGTTGATCTCACTTTTCTCACTGCCTGTTGTTTCCATTAAGTCCCGAACAATAATTTGACATAATGGTGGCATAATCATTGGCTTGTCGCAGTAAAGACAAATGTTCCGTTTCCCGCATACCGTATCTGCTGTAATAAGTACCTTGGGCGATAAACAATTGACAAGGGGGCATTTATTTAAACCAAAACATTTTTTTCAGTGATCAAGTGTAAGTGAACAAACTTTAAATGTGCATGAAACTAAAATGTTTTTGATAATATTTCACTCTACGGTACTGTTTTTCAAGAAAATATGGACTGTTATGAAAAGTTTTGATCTTAGAAGGGTGTGCTAAATTAAATTAAATAGATTGGTCTAGAATTTGGTCATGGGGGCTTATTGAATCAGGGCGCTTACTACAGCGAATATGGTAGGCACAATATGTGAAGCCTTTTCTTGTGTCCCCTGCCATGATAGGGCTGGAGTGTGGCAAGTGTACCAGTTACACACACATGCAATATGAAGTGTTCAGACTCAAACAGAGTTCAGACAAAAGTACCTCGTAAAGGTTTGTGAAGCAAGAACTAACTCAGATACTTGGTCCTAAATTAGTAAATAAATGTAACATCTGCGACCCTGACATTTTTGTCACATCCTCAACAAGGCAGTTGATGAGGTGTTCGATCTAACACGGTTCTCAAGCAAGTTATATAACCTGCTTTATAACGGCGTTGCACCATCCGTACAGCTTGTCAGTAATGACGTCGACTTCAACCCAGAGATCCTATACCTCAACTTACAAAACATAAAACACTATGATCAAAAAGTAAATTCTTGATTTCAGATGTTTCTTTCCTCCATGTATGTGTGGCCACATACAGAAGGCAACATGACCTGCGTTGTGACCGCCATGAATATGAATTAGTGGCAGGGTTCAATATTTTGCAGGGGTGATGGGTATGGTACAGCAGGTGTATATGCTCTACTGTGCTTGACAGTGCTTTGTGTGCGGAACATCCATATTCATAGGGGCGGTCAGGTAGCCTAGTGGTTAAAGCGTTCTCTCGTCACGCCGAAGACCCAGTTCGATTCCCGACATGGGTACAATGTGTGAAGCCTTTTTCTGGTGTCCCCCGCCGTGATATTGCTGGGACATTGCTAAAAGCTGTGTTAAACCATACTCACTCACTCATTGCATATTCATAAGCCTTTGGTTATTTTTAAGGTTAGTTGAATTGATCAGTACAGTTACCGGTCTAAGGACCGCCCCTTGGTCTAGTGGATAGAGCATCTGCTTGTATAGCTGAAGGGCGGTGGTTCGACCCCTTATACTCAAAAACGTAAAAAGATGGTAATTTGTTGTTACCCTGCAGGCACTCGGCATTAAGGGGCTAAAACAAGGATTGGTCGGCTCAGAGTCAGTATACTGTGTCTGAGCACGGACTTGTATATAGGTGTGTGGTCTGAGTGAGGTATCCATGTTAAACTGCGGTATGGTATCTCGGTGGGCTAGTACAAGCAGCACCCCACAACACATGCATGCATGCACATTACTGTATCAGTGCCACAATTTTGAAGGTGATGTTAATCCCATCCCACCTCTCCTGTCTGAGTAAATTAGCAGTGACAGTGGCCTGAGACAAGGTGTACAGTTGTCTCACTTGTGTGAGAGTGGTTCTGTCACCTGTAATAGTGTGCGGTGTACAGCTACAAGCTGTGTAAACTACCCACACGCCCACGTGACAAACCACCTGTAATAGTGTCTGGTGTACAGCTACAAGCTGTGTAAACTACCCACACGCCCACATCACAAACCACCTGTAACAATATTGGATTAGCCCACTTTTTACAAATGTTTCCTGGAGCAACACATCTGTCTACCTGTACAGATCAATATCTAGTAACCCCCCTTACCTGAAACAGGTATTTGAGTGATGCTTTACTGTGGCTTAGTGCATATCTTTTGAAAAAATATTTCTCAATAATTAAGTTCATGTCCAATTTGGGAGCATAAGATTATTACAAACTATCCTCAATACACAGAGTTGTGGAGACGCTGTAACTCACTATGATGACACCAGGGGCCCATTTCATGAGGCAATCTTAAGCCTGATTATTTTATGAGATCAGCTAACATAAAAAACCTGAAATTAGAAAAAAATATAAGGAGTTTTGACAATTTACAATTACCGTATTCGACGTATTAAGCCAATAGTGGGCTCTTATTAGAATATAATTTTGGTGAGAACAAAAACAGAGTTGAAAAATTGTAAATTTCATACAGTAGTTTATGCTGACAGCCTGAAATGATACAAAAGAAAAGTATGTACGTATCATCTCACACGACAGATATATTTTCCAGAATTTAATTGCCCACAATTAAGGGTGCATATTACACACGAGTGAGTATTATACACGAATCAATAAGTCTTATGTACATTGATCAATCGGAAGGGGTGCTAATTGGGATTGTTCACTAGCAAATATATTAGCAAATATCACCATGGGCGCTTATTCAAACAGGGCGCTTATTACGTCGAATACGGTAAATGAAATGAAATATGTTTTAGATTTTATCACTGCTGTTTGTAAGAAATGGTGAAATTATGTATAAATATCTTTATTTCAACAACCAAAAAAAAAAATCAGTTATCTTTCGGTATTATTGTATGTAGCCAGCTCATGTACCCAATTGAGAATCAATTGCAGTACACCTTACGTAACTTGCATATCTTACATAAGTATCATTGGGCTGAGATGAACGATGTTTATCCGAAAACATTGGGTCAAGGGAAGTAACTTGGTTTGTTTGCATTGTCTGCTAACAGGCAAAACGTTTGAATTAAAGCATTTTACTAAGTGAAACTTCGGACATATATTCCTGTCTGTATGAATGAAAGTCGTTGAGATGCATTTGTTATCAACCGATCCCTCAGGTGCACATGGCGTGATGTACACTGTGTGTGAAGTTCACTGTGAACCTATGTACCCCAAGCCCTCAAAGTCTCACACACAGGGTACATCACACAATGTACTCCTCCAGTTCGGTTGATAACTCGTATTGTACGGCTAAGATCACAGCCACCAGCCCTATAACACTTACAGATGAGCTAACTCTGAGTTGTTGCCCTTTGCAAAATATCAGTCTGAGTGATCTCCCCTTTTAACTCATGATGTTACAGTTGCATGCAATGCTTCCCATTGTTATCATGTCAGTGTAGCAAGAAATGCTGTAACAAGTTCAGTTAGAACTACCAATATATCACTTTAATACTAATCAATCTAATAAATGTATATATATTGGTATAGCATTGTAGTTTACAAACATTTAGCTATTGGATTATTTAACCATGTTTATTTACTCACCACATGAACTTCTAGTCACATATTTCACTATGATTGCCGCCCTCATAACTTTCAATACAAATATTGCCACATGGATGAAGTCAGGTGATACTGCATTTATCACATAGCCAAGATTTGCCCAATTCCACCACATATTTTTATACACCGTTTTATACGTTTTGAGGTTGTCATTATTTACACTTTTATGATGGTAATACAAATATCCAAAGCATTGACTGCAGAAGTGATCACGGTTGTTACTTTGATATTTGTATGTGAATTTACTTGGTGCTTTGGATGTGTGTGAAATGTTAATAACTTGTACATGTCATGATTCACATTTCATTCGTTTCTTTAGTTTCTATATGGTTATTAAGTGTATTAGTGTTATTGTACTTTTGGCAGACTGTGGACTGTTCTGACAGAGTTCTGCGGACATGGTTCTGCGGACTGTGTTATGCAGACAGAGTTCTGCGGACATGGTTCTGCAGACTGTATTATGCAGAGTTCTGTGGACTGGGTTCTGCGGATTGAGTTTTCACCCTTAACACCCCCCAGGGGTCACCCTGAGCCCCTCCAGGGGTCACCCTGGACCTCCCCAGGTGGAGCCCTGAACCTCCCCAGGTGGGGACCCTATCCCTACCCATGTGGAACATGCATAATGGAGGGTGCATTGAGGTTTCAGCAGTCAACAGACATATTTTGAAATCCAAGGAATGAAAAAATGTTTTGCTTTTTCTTGAAGTATGGATAATATGGGTCAATAATAAGTTGTATGAAACTCTTTAGTTTGCAATGGCATCATGTTATCTTGTCCCTCCTAGGTAGGTAATTTCCACTTCAGATGTGGTATATCTTATAACGTGTAATATATGACTATATGACTTTAATAAGGCCACAATAAATTAATTTTAAGAATTTCATACACATTTCTAAAAAGAATTAATTTAAAGGCAAATGTGAACATTAACTGTCGACGGATGTGGTTTGTTTGGTTTGTTTATGATTTAACGCAGCACTCAGCAATATCCCAGCTATATGATGGCAGTCTGTCAATAATCGAGTCTGGACCAGACAATCCAGTGATTGATATCATGAGCATTGATCTGCGCAATTGAGATCGATGGCATGCATCAACCAAAGTCAGCAAGCCTGACCACCCGATTCCGTTAGTCGCCTCTTACGACAAGCACAGTCACCTTTTACGGCAAACATGAGTTGCTCGACGGATGTGATTCAACTGAAGCGTGAATGGGTTTGGGGTATATTTCGTCAAATAGCGAATAGGTGACACACATACCAGTTTTCTTTGTTGGTAATGAGGTGATCAGGTTGAAAATCTAAAATTTAATTTATTTTGGCCTATTGGTGGTGGTGCTCAATTTAGCATACAATATACGATAATTATCCTAACACTTACCTCACAATACAGCCAGTGTCATGCTACAGACACAGTGTACATCATGATATTTCCATCATGGCATGTATTTCTTGAATTTCAATTACATTGTATTTACCATGTAGCAAGTATAATAATGAAAGCTCCTCTGAACTCGTGTGAAAATATTGTATTGTTGTGATGAACTGTTCATGTGGATTAATGGTTGTTATGCTGAAACATTACATGGAAGACATACAGCTTACAAGGATAAATATCCATTTCTCTGTCTGTACTGCTCCAAGTATAAGATTCACCTGGAACCATGCTCCTCTTCTGGAACTCCAATGCCAAGATGCCTGTTTTAGGTCTACATGTATGTGTATTGAACACCTAGCATCTGAGGTTGTCCCTAGTTTCAATGTCAGTCGAGTGCATCTGTGGATGTCTGAGGCCTTTAGCTGTTTGATCATGGTCTGTACCTGAACTAGGGGGCACGGGTGGCCCAGTCGTCTAAGGCGCCGCGATTTGCTGTGCAGAGTTGCATCCCCTCGACACGCCAGAAACCTATGATTGTGGGTTCAAATCCCGGTTCACACTGATTATGTTTCTAGGTTTGTCAGCACCATATCCGTGCTCGTGGATTTCACCAAAGTGGTAAACCTCTGAGACCTGCATCACTTCGGGCTTTCCTCCCACATCAAGCTGACACGCTGTGATATAACTGGAATAATGTTAAAAGCAGCGTTAAACCCAACTCACTCACTCACTCACTGTACCTGAACTAGCCACGTGGAAGTGTTTGCCTTGTTGTTATGTGAAACAGCCATAACGTAGGAAGAGGGACAAAGTGTAGACAATACTGTTTCAGGCCAAGTCTGTCATGCAGACCCTGAAAGAAATATATCCAAGACAGCCCATGAAAGTCTATAATATTTGGCAAGTCTAGATTACTGCAGTATCAGGAAAATGAAGAAAGCCTCTTGGCTCCTGTTTATTATATTTCATAACAATAATTTAACAACTGTTTTTGTCTGTAAAATATGTTGATTTCAGAGACTTGATGTTAGTCTATTTCAGGCCATGTGATATAAATAATTGTTTCTCTTCATTTATTTGTCCACAAATGTTTGTTTAATAGGATGAGTAAAATCCAAAATGAACGATAGAATAAATGAACTAATAGCATAAAGAACTCAACAGCTGAACCTTTACCAGAGTATACATTATAGTGTATCTGCTCGATTTCAGAAATCCTGTGTGGAGGTATTTATTTTATGAATATGTACTACCAAAATCAAAACTAATGTGATCCCTTATAAGCATTTGCAAGTTCATGTTATACATTTATGGTATGTTTTTTGTTTTATCAAAAGGACTGTGTGTTTATTGTATACAACATTATGACTTGATAATGTGGTCTGTATGATGTGTATAAGTAAGCTAACGAAAGATGTTGTTTTGCTTTTTGGAAAGATGATCATTGTCATGTAGCCATCAGCTGACTATATACTAGCATGTAGCCTTCCTCTGTGTAATAAAGGTTTACATGTTTGATGATGTTTTTTGTGGTTATTAGCTCATCTTTATGCACGCTTCCATCTCTGGTCTTCTTCCATTGTCCATCCATCTTTTATCGATACAAGCTTCCATCTTTGGTCTTTTTGTCCATTGTCCATCCATCTTTGCCAATATAAGCTTCCTCCCTTGATCTTGGACTAACCATCTTTTGTCGATATAAGCTTCCTTCTTTGTCTTTTGTGATTGCCCAATACAAGCTTCTTTGTCAATCCAGGGTCTTCGTTGGTCTCTATCCATTGCCCATCCATCTTTTGTCAATACAAGGTTCTTCGTTGGTCTCTATCCATTGCCCATCCATCTTTTGTCAATACAAGGTTCTTCGTTGGTCTCTATCCATTGCGCGTCCATCTTTTGTCAATACAAGGTTCTTCGTTGGTCTCGATCCATTGCCCGTCCATCTTTTGTCAATACAAGGTTCTTCGTTGGTCTCTATCCATTGCCCATCCATCTTTTGTCAATACAAGGTTCTTCGTTGGTCTCGATCCATTGCCCGTCCATCTTTTGTCAATACAAGGTTCTTCGTTAGTCTCTATCCATTGCCCGTCCATCTTTTGTCAATACAAGGTTCTTCGTTGGTCTCTATCCATTGCCCGTCCATCTTTTGTCAATACAAGGTTCTTCGTTGGTCTCTATCCATTGCCCGTCCATCTTTTGTCAATACAAGGTTCTTCGTTGGTCTCTATCCATTGCCCATCCATCTTTTGTCAATACAAGGTTCTTTGTTGGTCTCTATCCATTGCCCTTCCATCTTTTGTCAATACAAGGTTCTTTGTTGGTCTCTATCCATTGCCCTTCCATCTTTTGTCAATACAAGGTTCTTTGTTGGTCTCTATCCATTGCCCATCCATCTTTTGTCAATACAAGGTTCTTCGTTGGTCTCTATCCATTGCCCGTCCATCTTTTGTCAATACAAGGTTCTTTGTTGGTCTCTATCCATTGCCCATCCATCTTTTGTCAATACAAGGTTCTTCGTTGGTCTCTATCCATTGCCCGTCCATCTTTTGTCAATACAAGGTTCTTTGTTGGTCTCTATCCATTGCCCGTCCATCTTTTGTCAATACAAGGTTCTTCGTTGGTCTCTATCCATTGCCCGTCCATCTTTTGTCAATACAAGGTTCTTTGTTGGTCTCTATCCATTGCGCGTCCATCTTTTGTCAATACAAGGTTCTTCGTTGGTCTCGATCCATTGCCCGTCCATCTTTTGTCAATACAAGGTTCTTTGTTGGTCTCTATCCATTGCCCGTCCATCTTTTGTCAATACAAGGTTCTTCGTTGGTCTCTATCCATTGCGCGTCCATCTTTTGTCAATACAAGGTTCTTCGTTGGTCTCGATCCATTGCCCATCCATCTTTTGTCAATACAAGGTTCTTCGTTGGTCTCTATCCATTGCCCATCCATCTTTTGTCAATACAAGGTTCTTTGTTGGTCTCTATCCATTGCCCGTCCATCTTTTGTCAATACAAGGTTCTTCGTTGGTCTCTATCCATTGCCCATCCATCTTTTGTCAATACAAGGTTCTTCGTTGGTCTCTATCCATTGCCCGTCCATCTTTTGTCAATACAAGGTTCTTTGTTGGTCTCTAGCCATTGCCCGTCCATCTTTTGTCAATACAAGGTTCTTCGTTGGTCTCTATCCATTGCCCATCCATCTTTTGTCAATACAAGGTTCTTCGTTGGTCTCTATCCATTGCCCGTCCATCTTTTGTCAATACAAGGTTCTTTGTTGGTCTCTATCCATTGCCCATCCATCTTTTGTCAATACAAGGTTCTTCGTTGGTCTCTATCCATTGCGCGTCCATCTTTTGTCAATACAAGGTTCTTTGTTGGTCTCTATCCATTGCCCATCCATCTTTTGTCAATACAAGGTTCTTCGTTGGTCTCTATCCATTGCCCATCCATCTTTTGTCAATACAAGGTTCTTCGTTGGTCTCTATCCATTGCCCATCCATCTTTTGTCAATACAAGGTTCTTCGTTGGTCTCTTTCCATTGCCCGTCCATCTTTTGTCAATACAAGGTTCTTTGTTGGTCTCTATCCATTGCCCATCCATCTTTTGTCAATACAAGGTTCTTCGTTGGTCTCTTTCCATTGCCCGTCCATCTTTTGTCAATACAAGGTTCTTCGTTGGTCTCTATCCATTGCCCATCCATCTTTTGTCAATACAAGGTTCTTTGTTGGTCTCTATCCATTGCCCGTCGATCTTTTGTCAATACAAGGTTCTTCGTTGGTCTCTATCCATTGCCCGTCCATCTTTTGTCAATACAAGGTTCTTTGTTGGTCTCTATCCATTGCCCGTCCATCTTTTGTCAATACAAGGTTCTTCGTTGGTCTCTTTCCATTGCCCGTCCATCTTTTGTCAATACAAGGTTCTTCGTTGGTCTCTTTCCATTGCCCGTCCATCTTTTGTCAATACAAGGTTCTTTGTTGGTCTCTATCCATTGCCCTTCCATCTTTTGTCAATACAAGGTTCTTTGTTGGTCTCTATCCATTGCCCGTCCATCTTTTGACAATACAAGGTTCTTCGTTGGTCTCTATCCATTGCCCTTCCATCTTTTGTCAATACAAGGTTCTTTGTTGGTCTCTATCCATTGCCCGTCCATCTTTTGTCAATACAAGGTTCTTTGTTGGTCTCTATCCATTGCCCGTCCATCTTTTGTCAATACAAGGTTCTTCGTTGGTCTCTTTCCATTGCCCGTCCATCTTTTGTCAATACAAGGTTCTTTGTTGGTCTCTATCCATTGCCCGTCCATCTTTTGTCAATACAAGGTTCTTCATTGCTCTCAATCCATTGCCCGTCCATCTTTTGTCAATACAAGGTTCTTTGTTGGTCTCTATCCATTGCCCGTCCATCTTTTGTCAATACAAGGTTCTTCGTTGGTCTCTTTCCATTGCCCGTCCATCTTTTGTCAATACAAGGTTCTTCGTTGGTCTCTTTCCATTGCCCGTCCATCTTTTGTCAATACAAGGTTCTTCGTTGGTCTCTTTCCATTGCCCGTCCATCTTTTGTCAATACAAGGTTCTTCGTTGGTCTCTATCCATTGCCCGTCCATCTTTTGTCAATACAAGGTTCTTTGTTGGTCTCGATCCATTGCCCATCCATCTTTTGTCAATACAAGGTTCTTTGTTGGTCTCGATCCATTGCCCGTCCATCTTTTGTCAATACAAGGTTCTTTGTTGGTCTCTATCCATTGCCCTTCCATCTTTTGTCAATACAAGGTTCTTCGTTGGTCTCTATCCATTGCCCGTCCATCTTTTGTCAATACAAGGTTCTTCGTTGGTCTCTATCCATTGCCCTTCCATCTTTTGTCAATACAAGGTTCTTTGTTGGTCTCTATCCATTGCCCATCCATCTTTTGTCAATACAAGGTTCTTCGTTGGTCTCTATCCATTGCCCGTCCATCTTTTGTCAATACAAGGTTCTTCGTTGGTCTCTATCCATTGCCCGTCCATCTTTTGTCAATACAAGGTTCTTCGTTGGTCTCTATCCATTGCCCATCCATCTTTTGTCAATACAAGGTTCTTTGTTGGTCTCTATCCATTGCCCATCCATCTTTTGTCAATACAAAGTTCTTCGTTGGTCTCTATCCATTGCCCATCCATCTTTTGTCAATACAAGGTTCTTCGTTGGTCTCTTTCCATTGCCCGTCCATCTTTTGTCAATGCAACGTTCTTCGTTGGTCTCTATCCATTGCCCTTCCATCTTTTGTCAATACAAGGTTCTTCGTTGGTCTCTATCCATTGCCCGTCCATCTTTTGTCAATACAAGGTTCTTCGTTGGTCTCTATCCATTGCCCGTCCATCTTTTGTCAATACAAGGTTCTTCGTTGGTCTCTATCCATTGCCCGTCCATCTTTTGTCAATACAAGGTTCTTCGTTGGTCTCTATCCATTGCCCATCCATCTTTTGTCAATACAAGGTTCTTCGTTGGTCTCTATCCATTGCCCATCCATCTTTTGTCAATACAAGGTTCTTCGTTGGTCTCTATCCATTGCCCATCCATCTTTTGTCAATACAAGGTTCTTCGTTGGCCTCGATCCATTGCCCGTCCATCTTTTGTCAATACAAGGTTCTTCGTTGGTCTCTATCCATTGGCCATCCATCTTTTGTCAATACAAGGTTCTTCGTTGGTCTCTATCCATTGCACGTCCATCTTTTGTCAATACAAGGTTCTTCGTTGGTCTCTATCCATTGGCTATCCATCTTTTGTCAATACAAGGTTCTTCGTTGGTCTCTATCCATTGGCCATCCATCTTTTGTCAATACAAGGTTCTTCGTTGGTCTCCATCCATTGCCCATCCATCTTTTGTCAATACGAATTTCGTTCTTTGGTCTTTGTCCATCAAACCAAAGGCAACACATTTTCAAAATTTTCTCCCCCGTAGCTAGTAAGCAAAAGTAGATTTTTCAAAATGACCACTAGATATTGAATAAAATATGGCCTTGACGGCGTTGGACATTTTGTTACAAAGGATGTTTATCATGTAATAAGGCGGTTCTTTACTTGCTGTATACATGTAGATGAACAATTGCTGTTGTGCTGAATAGACTCTCTCACATCAAGTTTGTTTCACATTTAGCCATCATCAAACAAACATGGGTGTATACTCTGATTGCCCGGGAGTTTATGACTGTGTGATGTCATATTTGTGGCGTTCGATCAAACACACACGTTGCGCAAATTCTGCATCTCTGAAGTACAATCAGATTATGTTTGATCGATCAAGATAACAGACAATTAAACGTGTTTTGATAAACTAATTAAAACTTCACATGACTGAATACAATTTTGTCCATGCCATGTTTCTCTCAGAAAACGTAAATAATAACAACAGGAATTGAATCTGACAACACAACACCAATGATATTGCTATATTTTAATGACAAAAAACAAAGAGTACATTCGGAGTTGAAAACATAAATATCAATACTGTGTCAGCTAGCGACCCACAGTTCCGTCATAAGTATATGAAGTAAACACTTGTAAACACCATGGAACCGTAGGCCTTATTTACTGAAGAGGAATGGCTGTAGACACTGAAAGACGACAGTTTTGTGGTTCAAGATAAAACGTACTTGGGAGGCTCATACTGACTTGTCTGGCCTCGTTTTGAATTAACCAATCGCCTTCACTCTCTGAATATGTTTAATTGTGACAATTGCCACTTAAAAGCAAAGGTGTGTTTGACCAATTTTCAGTTGGGAGATTCCCTTTAAAGGTCAAATAAGTATTCCGTGACCACGGTGTCTGGAAATGATTATAGAAAATACTGTTTGTGACATTTTGTGGTTTGAAATGATTAGGAAGAAACGCGTTTGTCTCATCAATGCCCCAATACGTATTTTGATTATTGCTTTTAGCCTAGCAATTGCGTCTGTTTTCCAATCTTGGGTAATAATACTGGTTGTAGAATACGATAGACAGTGATAACCCTCAGAAAGACAAGTAAACACGATATTCCTCCCGTCTTCCCAGAACTCCATGGACCAAAAGTCATGAGGTGGGCGTCCAGGAAATCAACATAAACTAAAACGTCTAAACGAAAACATCTGATATTTGAGCAACTTTTTTATATCACATCAGCTTGGACACTCCGATTCATCTCCTATGACTTTGGTCGGCAGGTATTGCTCAAAATGTCAAAGAGAGTAAGCTCCCTTGGTGTTCATGAAAACATCTGATGACGTCATCACAGAAGAGGCGTGGTTAGTCTGTTGCCTCTACTGTGTCGGGGATCGGGAGGCTGTTCCGAATGGTGACGGATATTGCCGAAGCCAGGGTGTATTCCTACGGAATCCATATTTCCCATTGTACCCGACAACAGGCTTCACTCCTTGCATGAACTGCGCATGTCCGTTGACTACATCCGGTGAATGACCTTAAAAGTAACAATATTTCATCAGTTTAATTTATTCTAGAGGAGAATAAAGAAAAACATATCGGAAAACTTAATTGAAACCTTTGTCAGAGTACCTATGACGAGTTATTACAATTCGCTTCTGGACTTTTTGAGAAAGGATCAAAATGACTAATCTAAATATGGAACCTACCCTATGTGGCATTTCTACTATGCGCCTACTGCTGTATCGCCGGATTATTTTACACGCAAACATCGTGATGGCAACCAGATGCATATTTGTGTATTTCTTTATAAATAAACTATTCTTCCTTCTGTCTGACATCCAAATATGTTTTTATTTTAACCCCCTCTCGTCCACCCAATATTGTCTCCCTTCATAATCTGTCTGGCAAAAGAAAGTATACACTTGAAAATTGGATTTGACCAAAAATTACAAACGTTATCAAAATGATACTAGGCTGAAAACAGTCGCCGAAACACTTCAAACACAACTATGATACCCGTATGAAATGCATCATCATCGAAAACCCCTTTCTTGTTGATTTCATGTATAGCCACCTTTGAAAATGGGTGTATACTTTGTTTGCCCGGCAGTGTATGATGTGTCCCTCTTATCCACGTGTAGTCTGTCACACAGACCCTGATACAAATGTATCCAGTACCGCCCATGCAAGTATTAAATAGTTGGCAAGTCTAGATTACTGCAGTTTGAAATGGATAGTCTCTTGGCTCCTTATTATTAAAAGGTCATTTAACAACTTTTTTCTGTGAAGTATTTGCATTTCAATGCTTCAGTGAAATAACAAGGATGACTGCACATTTCCTAAAGGCACAAGGTTCCACCTTGGAAATAGATGACTGTAATATCTGTCCAATCAGATCCAGATTGAAGACACGTCTATTCAATGAAGCCTTCACCATGTTCACATAAGTGTGTTTCAGATGTGTTCAGACTGGACAGCGCTTTTGAGCAGTTGTATGTAAGAGGATACTAGCGCTACATAATTCGACGTATGTATGTATGTATGTATGTATGTATGTATGGTATGTATGTATGTATGTATGGATGTATGGATGTATGTATGGATGGATGGATGGATGGATGGATTTCAGAGAGTAGCTGTTAGCCATTCTAAAAACGAAGAGAGTCTCTGGGCTCCATTTTATTATATTGTATTTAGATAATTTAACAAGGTATTTTTCTGTAAAGGATTTTCATTTCAGAGACTAGATGTAAGTCTTATCCACGTGATACATGCCCAGTCCCTCTTGGAATGTCAAGAACGACTTGGTGAGTTGTTTTAGAATTGTCAAGATAGGTCATGGAGTAAGCGTTGTGGAAAATGAACCACGCACGCATGTGACATCTTCTAAAGAAATCAAATCAAATAACGAATGAGGAGATTACGTATACCATGTTATCGTTTATATTACATATCCTGCAGGTGATAAATGACGATATACAGACCGGCGCCAAACTGGTTCCTCATGGACAAGTATTGGTAGCCAGCTCCTTTCTCGTGGAAGTAGTCCATCACGGGCCCGTCAATGGAGGTCCCACCTGTTTCCTGGAACACAAGAGACTGACTTCAGAAATCGCTGACGCACACCATGACGAAATTCTTTGAATATATGAATCCGTGCATTTGATAAATTCGTTGATGGCTTTACATTATTTGGATTCTTCATGACAGCCACCTCTATTGCACACCAAGGCGATCGTTTGTATTTTGTCAATATTGAAACTTAATTTGTTTTTAATTAATATGATGTAAACAATAGTCAAACAATTCCGAACAACATGTCAAAATACGTCGTTCACATTGAAAACCATTCTTCGTAGTCTCTTAATGAAATGACAGACTAGGGAGGACAATATGACAGAGGTTAATGTTGTTGTTGTCATGGCGATCTAATATGGAACCGGTTTCTTATATCTTATATCTAATATCATCAATATCACACATCCCTTGCTACATTAATTAGGCAACCTCCCAGTGGGGGTGGTGAGAATAGATCCCCAGCACTCAATTGTTTGTCGGAAGAGGTGTTTAAAGTGAATCGGGTGGTTAGGCCCTGTGACTGGATTGATTGCAGGCCATCGTATCTCGACGGCATGGATTGTTGTTCATAATATTAATCACTGGTTTGTCTGGTCCAGACTCGACTGTTTACAGGCCGCCGTGATGTAGGAGCGCTATTGCTGTGTGCTCCGGTAAACAACTAGCACTAACAATTCAACCACCCTGTGGCGATTCCTGGTGTCTATTGGTCCAAAGCAACCTATGTTAGTTGTAGGCGGTGACTTAATGAATCCAGGATCAGACTCAGTGACTTAGTTTATTGGTGTCATCATACCCTATACGTTGTTCATATCAAGTAATGGAACGTCTGGTCCAGATTAGTTTATATACATGCCAACGTGAAACAGATGGAATATCACTGACTGCGGCATTAGACAACATGCATTCCCTCAACCTTCAGCAGGGGGCACGGGTGGCCCAGTCGTCTAAGGCGCCGCGATTTGCTGTGCGGGGTTGCGTCCCTGGGGCACGCCAAAAACCTATGATTGTGGGTTCGAATCCCGGTACGCCCCGATTATGTCTCTAGGTTTGTCAGCACCATACCCGTGCTCGTGGGTTTCACCGAAGTGGTAAACGCCTGAGACCTGCATCACTTCGGGCTTTCCTCCCACATTAAGCTGACACGCCGTGATATAAGTGGAATAAAGTTAAAAGCGGCGTTAAACCCAACTCACTCTCTCACTCATCCTTCATCAATATTATCATCTGAACACCTCGTCAAGACATACACATCCTGTAGGTTGTAATCTGACCTAGATGTCGGGACACAGGTGTGTCGTGTCGAGGTGACATCCTACAGATGCACTGTCTCACCTGAGTTACTTGGGGGGACTGAATGTGGCGCTGTCTCACCTGAGTTAAGTGGGAGGACTGAATGTGGCACTGTCCCTTATGAGATAAGTGTCGAGACACTGTCTCACTCAACAAAGACTCATCAGGATCTCGCTCTGGGGGCTGTCTCTCATACTCTGACTGGCAACAGCCAATTACCACGAGTAAGCTTCACTCCATTTCAAATTAACCTTGCGAGTAGACTCACATGAATTCCAACAGAATTATATATGTACAGTTTCACGCAACAGACACTTGCAGAGAGAAAAAAACCGACCGATCTATATTGTACACGGCCGCATGGGCAAACAAAGCTAAAACATATCTTGTCTACGCAGCAACAAACATGAATAGCAATTTAAATATTTATGGCAGCACATTGCGATAACGTTCAACGAGATAAACTTTTCTAAGACCAGGAACTTAATTAGAATGGGTTTTTTACACGTAGATCAAGATTTGGGGACACAAAGCAATACTGTAAACAGACCGCCGTGTCAGATAAGATTGTTTGTTATATCTGGTCAATTTTGAGATGAACTCTAAATCTGTTTTGCAAACACCAAATTTGCTTGAATGCCTTTGTAAGCCTATTGACTGTGTGGATTACATGATCCCTTAAGTCCGCCGTCATATATCAGTGCGAGTGTCCGTGTTTATATATTTATGTACACAGACTCGGTCCCTTTGCCCAAGGCTTGTCGCATGTTGACTAAGGAGTATCGGAGTCCACATCATGTTGTGTCTGGCCCGTGGGTCGTTGCTCATGCACTCAACCACTGGTTTGCCTTGCTCAGACTCGAAAATTTACAGGCAACCGTGACATTGCTGACATTCACTCACTCATTCTTTCATTCACTGTTGTAAAGCCTAGCTATAAAGCAGCTATAAACTCTTACGTTTGTTCACTTATATCACACCATAGAAGGGCAAATTCATTAACTCCAAACCGTCTCCGTGGTCCAGTGGTTCAGTGCGTCCGTTTGGAGAACGGAAGGTCCGGGGTTCGTACCCGACCGCGTCATACCAAAAGACGTTAATAGTTGATATTTGTTGTTACCCTGCCTGGTGTTCGCCATTAAGGGGCTAAAACAAGGACTGGTCGGCTCTCATAATGTGGGGTATCCATGTTAAACATGGTATCTCAGGGGGCTAGCACTATACAATCGGGATCAGTCCGGACAAGTACGAGCAGCCCCACCCAACACGTGCATGCACTTCGCTGTGTAAGTGCAATACAATACTCTTGAATGAGACATTAATCCCCATTTCAAGTTATCTCACCTCATTAACTCCAACTGAAGAATCTCAGTATATCTCTTAACCAGATGTGTGTTCACGATCCTGGCATCAAGACAGTGAATCAATATCCAACTCCCTGTTGTGTGAAAACTGACGGCTAGACATGATGATGCATATTGTTGGTCCAGACATTAACGGTACACAGTAAAATATATTTCATAGACGCACGTTGACAAATTCCTTAAGACGACCATGTCCAAAATGCCAATGATTCCAGTTGAAACTTTATGACGTATTTTACGCAAGCACTACTAAGTCAAATATACTCTTCAAAAGAAGTTAAAGAACACCCGATTTCTTCATATAACTGTTGGGCGGTCGGGTAGCCTAGTGGTTAAAGCGTTCGCTCGTCACGCCGAAGACCCGTGTTCAATTCCCGACATGGGTACAATGTGTGAAGCCCATTTCTGGTGTCCCCCGCCGTGATATTGCTGGAATATTGCTAAAAGCGGCGTAAAACCAAACTCACTCACTCACTCACTCATATAACTGTTGTTAACCTGTCATGACGTGACCGATGAACTATATTAATAGCCATATGAAAACATCGGGTCTTTTTTATATTTCTTTTGAGTAGTACAACCCAGTCAATGGTTGTCATGACGACAAACACAAGGTGTCAGTGATGTCCAGCAGACAGATAAAAAAGTTCCAATAAAGGAATTTGATCTCCCCATTAACATGATCATGGTATTTTTAGCTTCTACAACCTCTGGTTGTCATCATCCAAGACGATGTACAGTTTCAAAGTGGTGAATTTAAAAAAAATATATATTCACCGTTTGTATACATGAAAAATGCTTTAATTATATTTCTTATTTTAAAAAAAGGAATTTGCTTTTGGATATGCTCTATTTTTTTCATTTAGCCTGTGGTACTCACTAATTCTGTTCATAAACGCCAAATCACAAATAATACTTATAGTAAAATAATAAAACGTTTATAACCAGCCTGACTGTGCCAGAATCACCCAAACCCTGCTGCATCTTTAATTTTAATCTGTAAATAATAATCATAATCATAATCATAATCATAATCATAATCATCATCATCATCATCATCATCATAAATAAATATTTAAAAGGTAACTGAATATATTATTGTATGTACAGCTTACAAATGAAATTAAACAGAAAGAAAGAGACGCGCCTGTAATTTATCAAGTAACTGCCGTCACAACAACAATCATGACGCACGACATTCCAGGGTCCACCTGCAATAACCGCACTCTAATCTCTCAAGTCGATTTTTTCTCTGGTCTCACCATGGAGTCAGCGCAGTGGGGGAGGTAATGCTGCGTCTTCAAGTGACTCGGTGTCAATACAATACCTGTAGCCGACACCTGGGTCAGCTCTACATGGGGCTATAACCCCGTCTGTATACCTAACACAGTTGTGGATTTGAAAGCTCCGATAAGCTAAGAACAGATCGAATGTGCTTAGGATTAGGGTCATTTAAAGCATTTCGATTTCGAGTATCAGTGATATTGGTTTCAACATCTTGACATAATAAATCTCCATTAAAGCTTGCGTAAAATTAGTAAACAGAATGAGAATCATTTATATCGGTTAAAGCTTCATTGTTTTTATCCAATGTTTATTTGTCTCTAAACACTCCTATTCTATATATAGAACTACAAGGACTATACTCGTTAGGTAGTAAAGTAAATACAGTAAACTACGGTTATAACGAACTCAAAGGGACTACTTGTTTTAGTTCGTAATAACCGTAGTTCGTTATATGCATGTATACAGCATATATTCATTAAATGGCCGGGACTAAAAAATAAGTTCGATATATCGGTCAGTTCGTTATAAGCGTTTTCGTTATAAACGTAGTTTACTGTATATGCGATAAAACCATTTCCATACTCATCAGAAATCTCTGCTAGAGCAGAGCCCATTATACTATTCCGACTGTATCATGAGCACGTGTTTATGAATCACTATCAAATAATGACGATGCTAGGTTTTCTCGAATAAGTGAGCGTATCCTGCCTCATCGGTTGCACCCGTCACAACCACATGCAGAGGCAGGTCAAGTGTTCATCTGGACAAAATAGGGAAATACATCGGACAAAACTTTGGCCACAGATGCGCTAAATTTGGAAATGTTCTCCACGTGTCTACTATAAAACGTTTTGAAAAGTTTACTGAGGCCTCGAAAACGGTAACATCAAACTCCTAAGAAAGAGTCGTATGACGTTCATTGAAATCTACGTAGAAAGGGGATGGTCGATTGTTCCTGAAATGTCGTGAAACGTAGACAACAAAGGCTGTAGCTGTTGGAATATTGCTCAACATAAAGGAAAAGTTGACTATTGGAAAGTTGAAATCCTTTTTGGAATACAAACTTACAGTCTTGTGGACATTGACCTCTCGAATCTGAAACTACTGCTGACCCAAATGAGAATTGGGTCGTCACAATGAGTGAAGGTCATCGTGACCCAACAGCGTAGATAGTCAGCCATGGGTCTCCCTGTCCCAGACTCAATTATTTACAGGCCGCCGCATCGTTTGATTGTTACGACCGGCGACGTTAAATGATATGCTTTCTCCCATCATATATAGTTGTTTTACGCATTTTGTGCGCGACAACTGTGTTTCTGTTCCTCTATGACATGTATGTGGACTTAGGCAACACGAACGCAATCAGCCTTGACGCGGTAACACATGCACCCGTGAAGATCCGGGGTAGAATAGATCTTCAGCAACACATGCTTGCCGTAACAGGCTACTATGTTTGTCGTAAGAGGCGACTAACGGGATCGGATGGTCACGCTTGCTGACTTGGTTGATGCATGTCATCGTAGATCGAAGCTCATGATATTAATTAATGGATTATCTGGTCCGGACGCGATTATTTACAAACCGCCGTCATATAGCTGGAATATTGCTGAGGGCGGCGTTAAACAACAAACAAACAAATAAAGCTGTAACATTGTTATTATGGGATCACCACGCATGAGCGAGTGAAGTGGTGTTTCTTTAAGTTTCCATACACATTATCACCATGACAACATCATGGCTTCTCAATGGAACGATGTTCTTATGTTCCTTTCTCTATTCTGACACACTAGTAATTACTTACTCACTCACTCACTCACCCATGCACTCCCAACATTAAACATTCTGTTGTCTTCCTGTTGTTCTTTCAGCTGCTTAAGGGCCGAAACATTCACCGCCATGCCATTGATTTCCGACGAGGCCAAGATTATAATACCGTCAATTGCATGAAGTTACCGAACATGTAATACTGCTACGATCGATGTCATGGTCCATATCTTTATCCGTAACAAAATAGATTACCTTCGTTTAACGTCTTCATGCACAGATCATTGTTTTCGTGAACTCCTGCAAAAACTACAGATTACACAGATCAATCCTATCTCCATGGCTATAACCTGATGGCAAGAGTTGCACATTGAAGGAAACAAACATGTGCGTCCTTATACCTGTAGTTCGCTATATATGCGGCTGACGGTGGTATATATACAATACAGGTCCCTGGCCCTATATATCTTGGAGAGCGGAAATAAACTGTAAACCTTTGCGTGTAGATTTATCTATAACGTCATAACTGTTTGGCTATTGTATAATGCCATGCTAAACGACATTTCTCACTTATGTCAGTACGATATTCAACAATCTCTTCCACTCAGTTATCCAAATATAGTCAATTTTCTAAAACTTTGCAGGTTTTTATGAAAACAAAATTTATATTTTTTCCCTGTTTCTTGTCAAAGATAACACTTAATTTTAGTTCAGATTTTTATGTTATTTTCGTCACGCGTGTTACATGGGGAAACCACTTTAAGAATGCATAAGATGTTTGATGTAGCTCGTAGGTGATGTTCTATTATTGATACCGGTAAATTTGTTTCCTGTCAAAATCAATCAAGAACTCTTTGACGTATTGCCTTGTCTGGCACAATCAACGCCAGCGTGTGTCTTGTTGCGTGTCTGTGTGCTGTACATGGAGTTAGATTCAGTGTCTGCAACACATTGACTTAGTATTACCCAGTTCCAGGCAACTTCAAAGTCGCGGTAAGGGTAAAGGGTAATGTCGCGTATGTATTGATAGGGATTGGGGTTAAATCTGTAAGGATCAGTTCTGAATTGTATTGTTTCTGTCCGTCACTGAGAAGTTAACTTAGTGATTTAACAGTAGCTTTGCTATACATGTGACCAAGGCTTGATTCTTCCAATAAGGGGCGGTCGGGTAGCCTAGTGGTTAAAGCGTTCGCTCGTCACGCCGAAGACCCGGGTTCGATTCCCGACATGGGTACAATGTGTGAAGCCCATTCCCGGTGTCCCCCGCAGTGATATTGCTGGAATATTGCTAAAAGCGGCGTAAAACCATACTCACTCACTGATTCTTCCAATGGTCATTTTAGGATTATTCATGGCGTGTCGTCTCCCCTTTGAGGCATTTGTGTAGCACAGTGGTTAACGTGATCGGTCATCGCACCAACACGGGAGTTTTGTTCCTACTTGAGCATTTATGTCAGACCATTCTCAAAACATAAATGAGCCCAAACCATTGCTACAATCATAAGGAAATGTCCATTATACCATTCCAAATATATCATAAGCATGTGTTTAGGAATCATTATGAAATATTCATGACCAGGTGTAAAACCCCACTCACACCCCCTCCAATACTAGATGTTGTCTAATCCTTATGGCCACCCTAACATAAAGTGAGTGAGTATGGTTTTACGCCGCTTTTAGCAATATTCCAGCAATATCAAGGCGGGGGACAGAAATGGGCTTCACACATTTTACCCATATGGGGAATCGAACCCGGGTCATCAGCGTGACGAGCGAACGCTTTAACCACTAGACTACCCCACCGTCCCTAACAAAGAGCAACTGAGACAAATCAGTGAGTAGTGTTATCATGACTATTTCTATTTGATGCAGGGTACTATGCCGGAACAGATTATCTATTTTCATGGTCATGACGTAGAAGGTCTGTGGAATTGAATATATTCTGGAGTCGCTAATTTCCTAGTTTCTTGCAGCATCTTGACTTAGGCCATCGGCCCATGATACAGCAAATTACAGCAGCCACATCAGCCACACATGTGTTGTGTTATGACATCCCAACATCATCAACATATATTGACAGATTTCATACCAGATCAAAATCATCAATGGACATAAATAATCTCGCGTATTTGCTTGAGATATAGAGGTAACGTTTTCCTTCCAGAATTCGTGTTCTGACGTGCTGTCATTGGAAATCACCGACCCGTGTAAGTTCAAGAATCTTGTTGACATTTGAAGATATTTGATTACATACAGAGACTTAAATATGAGTTAATCCTTGTCCTTTCACTCCCCAAAGACGGACTGAATGTGATCATTCAAGCAAAACCTTCTAAAGATCATAAACCCTGTACTCCATTGAATCGAGTGTTGAGACAGGACAAACCAAGAGCATGGAGAGGTGACGACACTTGTTCGTCCGCTACAAGAGGCACGGCTATGTGATATACATATGTATACACCAGCCAGGGTCACACTGAACGGGTGACCGAACAGGACGGACATTTAACAGACTGCTTTGAATATGGTGGTCATGCTATTTCTAGATATAAATCTGAAATCCGATTGAAGGATGGTCGCTCAAGGACATAAGCTACCTACAAAGCTTTCACATCAGAATCTCAACATGTTTTCACATTAAATGTCATATGGATGATAGTTAGAATGAAGGTCCATGCATTGCTTTTTTCAGAATTGATGTGCAAGAACGATTTGAAGCTGGAACAATTTGACTGGTATATGCATTCCAAAGTCATTATTATCAAAATATCTCTTAGGCTCACTACGTGCACCGCAAGGCTGTCGACAATTTACAAGGTCAGTGGCTGAACTGTATTGTTATTCTTAGGTTTTATGTATCAAAACACAAACCATTGAAAAACACAGATATACACTGCAACCCAAGCCCTTGATGCCAGATTGCAGTTACTTATGGTCAGGTCATACTAAACGGCTGTTGACTCAGGCATTATACGGGAGCCCTATGTTTGTAAAGCACCTGTCAATCATGTGAAATAACGCTAGTGATAATAATCAAGTATTACGCAGTCTGACTATAACAGTACTTGTTCAACATCGTGTTTGTGTGGTCTTTAACCTTGACGCTTTATGGCGTTTGTGGTTTGTAGCAGTGTCACAGGTGACCCTATACAGGTGTGATTAAATGCTTTGGGGCGTACTTGAACTGTGATAGTCATGCAGTGTTCATGTGGAAGCCATGGGGTTGATCTTGTTTACACAGGTTGATTAATGGTTGAAACTGTACATTCGACCACATGCATAGCGACTTTTGTCACAAGCAGACTAAGCCGCGCATATACACAAACACGTCTTTCGGCTCGGCGGGCTTGACTTTAACGAAATGCCGTACTGACACTGAACACAAATCGAAACACTATAGAGTACAGAAAGGTAAAAAGTTTTTGTATTGTTTTGTTTGTTTGTTGATTAACGCCGCACTCATCAATATTCCAACTATATGACGGCAGTCTGTAAATAATCGAGTCTAGACCAGACAATCCAGTGACTGACATCATGAGCATCGATCTACCCAAGAAGGATACGATGACATGCATCAACCAAGTCAGCGATCCTGACCACCCGATGCCGTTAGTCGCCTCTTTGGACAAGCATAGTCGCCTGTTGCGGCAATCATGGGTTGCTGAAGACATATTCTAACAGGGATCTTCACGGGTCGAAGGTAATAAATAATAAAATGAAGTGAATCAATGGAAGTATAATCAAAGTTATATTACTTCCGAGGGTAGTCAAAGTTCATGGAGTTTTTTCATTCCCAATTTACGACTTAGGGTTCAAGTGAAAACATAAATCGTCAACGCCAGAAAATAACCAGTCTCAATAATCTGCTGAAACAGATTCCATTGGGCGAAAAATGCAAAATAGTGGCGAATATCATATCACTATAAAATAGTAATGACACCAGGTGTTCCTGGTAGGTATGTCCTGATCTATCGCTGGTACCCGTCACTCACAAAGACAAATTGGGTTTGACGTTCCTATTTACTCCATCTAATCGGGCATTAAACGACAACACGCTACCTGGCCCTACCTGGGTGCCTGGACGAAGGGTTTCTTGCGTCCAGCTGATCAATCAGTCAATCAACATAGTTCATATATTCATTCTTGTGAGTCAACTTCACTTATCAATACATATACACGATCACGGTTTGTTTGGCTATTATTTTAATATACCAATACGTGTATATTTAACTGAAGGTAAATGAAATCTCCTCTATCTATACACTTTAGATAATCGCTACATATAAAATAACAGCATAGATAGCATCAATGGTCATTTTTTAAATTATGTAATATTATACACCCTGACATATATGCCGCGAGATGCTATGTAACCATGGCAACTGCTCGTCCTGAGATAGCTCACCTGTCCCGTCCTCCGTAGCGTCCTCTCCACGCCGTGGAACTTGAAGTAGGGTGTGACATGACCGTCCTTCTGGGAGTTGTATGGAGGAACCACAGGCCCAAGTTTCGGGTTAGCTTTAGAATAGTCACAGGATATACTGCTGACTGCGTTACAATCCAGAACAAACGTATGTTCCTTGCCCAGCAGCTCCTGGGGTGGCGGTGTGGGTGGGGTGCGGTAGATCTTGTTCACCCGAGACTTGGATCGCCGGGGGGAGGAAGGGGAGGCGGACATATTTGAAAAAAATCTGAAAATCCGACACCCTCAGATATATTTTCGGCACTGAAATTCTTCAGAGGCGTTGAACGTTTCTTCAAATAAACCTTTGTGGGAATCCGTTATGCGTTAAACTTAAGGATTTGTTCTGTGACTCGGCCAAATTCTTCAGGGTATCTTGTTCCAAATGTTCACGTGCTGTACTAAAGTCTAAGATTGCTTCCACTATACAAGTTGATGAAATCCACGCAGAGCGTTTTAGTCGAGTGACTGGCTTACAACCAGTCGCGAATAGCGCTGTGAAATATACTACACTTGTACATAGCAGGCTGGTTGTCAAACAAGCTAACGGTGGTTGCTATGCGGAGGCCTACCGGTAAATCTTGTATTATTCATACGCAACTCTGGTTACTTGTGCTCGCTAGCTTTGTTTGCACTTGTCCTGTTCCCTTTTGATATTTTAATCTTTTCTAAATTGGTTCGTGTTTCGTTCGACCATTAGAGGCCCTGTTGCTATCACGTGACAAGCTACCTGAGACAAGACTTTAGATTAGCCCGGCCTTAAAGTAGCACGCTTCACTAGGTGCCTTAATCCTGGACAGATTTAATGGACCCAGTAATCTGTTTACAGGTAATATTTCTAAGCGTTATATAATCAACATGTTTAAAGGGAGAGAACGTTTGAACATAAAACCCCTGCCGCCCACTTAATGCATAACCATGCACTGTACAAGTGAACTACTTTAATATACGCTTTTGAACGAGTATTGAAATATAAGTACTTCGTGCAATTGAATCTCGCTTTATTGGCAGCATGTATGACTTAAAAGAGCAAGGAGGATATACATGACCTATATTCATTTTATTCAGAGTATGTACAACGAGGTTAAAAAATAGTTTAGTAGCATAGGTTGTTCAATATTTGTTAACTTAGAAAGGACCCGTGTGTTATAATAGTTAGATTCTTTGTAGTCGCGAGTATTGATTATGTCAATGCTACCGAACCGTCAAACGATTACATTCACCTTGCATACGACACAGCGCAATACAGCGGTAACAAGTCCCCGAGGACGTATGTTGTGACGTATACAACAGACGCTGAGCAACTGCTGGGTGTTACACTTTGCCATGCATCCAGTCATTGTTTCCGATACAAGCGGGACAGTAATTACGTCGAACAGCGTTCAATATTTCTAGGAAATGAACAACCACTAACAGTTAATAGTTTGGTGTTTATTCTTTTCCTCACAATAATAAGACTTTACATATGTTATGTGCCGCGTCAGGCAATAAATACTTACTTTTTTATGCAAATTGTACGAATGGCGGGTGCTACTGGTAGGGCAGGACATGCTTACCCTTTTCGCGAACACCGGGTGTCATCACTGATTTTCAGGGATCCATTCATATAATTTTCACAGCTATTTGCCCTTTATGCCAAGTGGAATCTGTTTCGGCATAAAATCTAGGCTGGTTATACTCTTGCATTGACAATTTATATTTACAATGTTTGAGTGAGTGAGCGAGTGCGTTTGGTTTAATTGCGTTTGGTTTGGATTTCATTCCAGTTATATTACAGTGTATCAGTTATATGTTTGAGTGAGTGAGTGAGTATGGGTTTACGCCGCTTTTAGCCGTATTCCAGCAATATCACAGCGGGGGACACCAGAAATAGGCTTCACACAATGTGCCCATGTTGGGAACGAACCCGGCTGTTCGGCGTGACGAGCGAACGCTTTAACCACTAGGCTACCCGACCGCCCCGTTATATGTTTGAAAGAAATGCCCGAAGTGACGCAGATGTTTACGACATTGGTGAAACCCACGAGCACGGGTATGGTGCTGACACATCTTGATTACCGAAACATAATCAGTGCGATTTTGGGATTCGAACCCACGACCACAATTTTCTCAGGTAATTGCAGCGCCATCCGTGCCCCCTGTTTTGTTTGACTGGTAATAATACGTGTTAAAGGAACATCGTAACTGACTAGAACACGGAGAAGGTCGAGTGGACAGAGCGTCGGCTCGGAGAGCGCAAGGTCGAAAGTTCGCTTCCCTCCGCGTCATACCTAAATACGTTAAAAGATGAAACTTGTTGTTGTCATGCCTGGAGCCCGGCATTAGGGGATTAAGCAAGGACTGTCCATGTTAAACTGCGGCATCAGTGGACAAGCACCATGAAACTGGCATTAGTACGGACTATAATTAGAAGCAGCCACACACGCGCACGCACGCACGCACGCACGCATGCACGCACGCCTCACTTCTCTACACTGCCCTTTTCGATTTAAGAACGTTCAAGGCATTCTGTGTATACCACAGGCTACATAAGAAGCCACAAATCGATCGCCCCACATCTGTCGGAACACACATTGTTTGGCAAACAATGAAAAACGCAACTGTTTATATTCCTTCTTTATTCATCGAACCACAATCTGTTAATACGAGCACTCATGAAAATAATCTCATTAGAAGTGTAAACATACGTCCCTATTTTGTTCTTAAAGTATTTTTCTTGTTACACCCCAGCAACCTATACTGGTCGTAAGTGGCGGCCGACGGGTATCATGGCACCTGTAATACGTGATATACGATACTCACTGTGGAGACACGTAATCCTGTGTTTAGGTCACAGGTCACAAAGCAGGTGAAGTTAAGCAACGTCGGTCGCGGTGAGTCGTTGGATGGTTGACCGTGTTTCGGCAGCTTGACTCCTGAGAGTTTCTAGGGCTTCGGTCCTGCCCCACACTGAACACATGTAGTGTCTCCTTAGGCATGTGACCTTGTTCGAAATATACCGCTGAATACAAGCGGTGAATGGTGTTACATGTTCATTCCCAAATTGAAACCCAGAAGTCTGTACGTAAAAGAACTTGAGTGAAACAAACAAAAAACCAACGAATGGTATACAATTAACTATTGTATTACAAAATTAATTAGGTTTACAAATCAATACAAATTACTGCACAGCAATTACAATGGTAGTACACAATGGAGTGGTAGTACAATATCCAATGGCAGTATACAATTTAATGACAGGACAGTGGTCAGTATCAGTTACAAAAATACAGTGGTGATAGATAAAGTCAGTGATAATAAGCTTCCGAGAAAAAAAGCCAGGGCAGGGAATCCGGGGTGATAAGTGATCTTCACACGAAAGCTGGTCTTGATTTAATGAACTGTGTGAGAGATGCGAGAGCCACGCTCTTGTCCCCTTATATACAGTCTTACTTGCTAATGGAAATTTCCACACAGTGCCATCACAACATAGGATATTCTACATGTTTCTATAACACTCTATCACAGTCCACGGTATTCCGGACGTTTACTCATCACACTTGCATCTAAATATAGTAACTTAATCAAAACTGCTTACATTAAACAGTACTACATTCCTGACAACTAATCACTGTTCAAATACAATGCAATGGGGCGACTACCGAATCTCAACAGAAACAATGTAATACAGTTACAATAAGTGTTTAACAATAAAATACACCGCCATATAACAATTGGTACCCATGCCGCTACGGTTGCATATCCCCCAGGGAGATGAGAATGAATATCAAGTGCATACGGATCCATTGACCAGGGTAATAATACAATCTACCATGGTCTATATTCGCATTTGAGCAGTTATTAATTGGAATTGCGCTATACATATTCCAAATATTATAATTAGCATATCTTCTAAATGAGGTTACGTTATGTAACGAGAGACAGTGAACGAGGTTTTAAGATTCTGGTAACATTATTGAACTGCTGTGTGAGAATCGAACCTCTGACAACATGACTATCTCTCCCCACGTCATATGATAAAGTCGGGTTTTGACGCCATGACCAGGTGAGACCATACCCTACTGGATGCACATAAGCAGATCAGCGGTGACGCGGTGTTAATTTCCCAGCGGGCTCCTTTGAATGGATAAAGATTAATTCACACGCTAATCTATCATGCTCTGGTAGAACTCATCAAACTTGCATAGCCAGCGGAATATTGAATAATCCCTACTTTGAAAACTATAGCAGCTAATGACAAGTTGAAAGGCTTGGGGAATATTACTTCAGAAGTTTATCATAGAACTGGATGTCGTCGGGTAAAAGTCATTTAAAGCCATGTACATACATACACCACATTGTGCAAAATGCCTTGTCACACGCACATTGCATGCCACGACAGATCATTGCTGTCACGAACTGCATTGAAAAAAAACAACAGATTCCATTAATGAGTGAGTGAGTGAGTGAGTTGGGTTTAACGCCGCTTTTAAAAGTATTCTAGTTATATCGCGGCGTGTCAGCTTAATGTGGGAGGAAAGCCCAAAGTGATGCAGGTTTCAGACGTTTACCACTTCGGTGAAACCCACGAGCACGGGTATGGTGCTGACAAACTTAGAAACATAATCGGGGCGAACCGGGATTCGAACCCACAATCATAGGTTTCTGGCGTGCCCAAGGGACGCAACTCTGCACAGCGAATCGCGGCGCCTTAGACGATAGGGCCACCTGTGCCCCCGATTCCATTAGTATTGTCATTCCCGTTTATTCAGTGTATTATATGGTTTAAGCGTTCGCTCGTCATGCCGAAGACCCGGGTTCGATTCCCATCATGGGTACAATGTGTGAAGTCCATTTCTGGTGTCCCCTCCGTCATACTGCTGGAATATTCTTAAAGCGGCGTAAAATCATACTCACTCATTATGATAAATAGTCTGGACCCATAGTCCCCGTGGCATCGTTTTGGACCTCCAGTCAAATGACACACATGGCGAAGAGAAAATGAGTCACTGATCATATAGATGTAAATGGTGACGAAAATGGTGACGTAGCTAAAAGCTCCATGGTATTTATTCTAAAAGAGGGGGCATATAATACCCTCGACTAACGAGGATGTGGTATTGTGAGTCATAGTTCGAATGTTGTTCCATGGACGTGTGTATTTTGACTTAACGCACGACTGTCTATTTCTACAAGCGAGAACATTCTGTAAAAGTTAATTAATATTTTATAAATAATGAACAGCATTAATATCTTTGCAGCTACTATTTTTGCTTATGTATTTCTCTTCGTTTAAATCATTTCGCATAAATATATTGCATTGTCCTCGAATAGACTTTTTAC
Organism: Haliotis rufescens; assembly: GCF_023055435.1. NCBI lineage: Eukaryota > Metazoa > Mollusca > Gastropoda > Lepetellida > Haliotidae > Haliotis > Haliotis rufescens. The sequence continues at coordinate 61,494,249 of NW_025964112.1, read as the reverse complement.
CATAATAGTTTTAATGTTTCATTTAATCATCATGACGATCTATGTGCCCAGCATTTACATAATATACATTTTATTGTGTTTATTTGAAGAGATGGATCTATTGTGTTATCAATATTAGGTGTGATGAGAACCAAACCTTTTCTATGACTTCCAAACGTACAAAAGATCTCAGACCGACATTCCAATATATGGGACATGGTTCAGTTCGAGGCCATCCATGTTTGAAGGCGCCCTCTTCAATAGTCGAAACTGCCTTCAATACTGTCCAGGTATATCAGTGGAAGTATCACACCCTAGGGTCAGGGTTTGAGCTATCACATAATTCAAAAGGACGTTGCCAGACATATTATTGTTCATCAAAACACAATATAATCTTTTGGAAGATATTACCTACAGCAAGGCAACACTCATGACTTGCACGGGTCGGACGACCACATGCGACGTCGGGTCAACATGACAACCATATTCGGTTGGTGCATCTACGGAATCGATACCAAACTGCCACATTAACAGCTCGGACAGTTCCTGGGTTGGGACCAATTAGTAGCAAAACCGTACTCAACCGGTCGAGGGAGCACAACATCCGGCCCCGACGTCCAGCGATACGTCTAATGTTGCTTCCACGTCACCGCCAGGCACATCTAGCTTGTTATAGACAGATTCTGAAGGCCAGAAGAAAAGACTGGGGCAATATACTGTTCACAGGTAAGTCCAGGTTTCATCAGGACATCTCTGATGGTGTGGCAAGGGTCTATAGGCGTCTAGGAGAACGTTTTAGCGACGCTTGCTTTGCTCAACGTCATTATTTTATGCGTGGAAGTGTAATGGTATGGGGTGACATCACAACTCATGGGAGAATACAACTCATAATTATTAATCGTAATTAATCGCTATTAAAACGATATCGTTCGAGATCATGTTCTAACATTTGTGCAAATGCAGGGACGTAGCGTCACGTTTCAGCAGGGTAAAACACGCCCACGTGTTGCACGTGTTGTAACAGACAATATGAGGCAGCACAACATTGCTGTACTGCCATGGCCGACTGATTCTCAAGACCTCTCCCCCACAGAACATGTCTGGGATGAAATGGGGCGACGCCTACAACAGATCCAGCCGGTACGCTAGCTCAGGTCAATCTTTGGCTGACATTTGGAAGAAGATCCCTCAGGCTTTTTTCAATCACCTGGTGTCTTCAATGCGCCGCCGCTGCCTCGTCTGTGTAAACTCAAATGTGGTTACACCCTATATTGACATCGATTGGGGCGTGTCGCTCTCTCATCTGTTACCAGGTTAGATATTGATGTTACCTTTCTCTGAATATTACCATAATGTTGAAGATGACTCTATATCAGCAGGTGTTTTGTCAAAATAGTTATCGAGGGATGTGGAGAAAGAGTAGATCGAAAAGACAAATACTTAATTTGCAATTTAAATAAAACATAAAATCTTATTAAATACTTTGCAGTATAAACAACAAGAACTACCAATACACCATGCCTAAACGTATCTTACAGAGGGAAAGGGGAAAGCTATAATCGTTGTAGGACGAGGTCGTGAGTTAGAGCCAAGGTGTATTCACCAGTGTTTACCTGTGCGTGCTATTTCAACATTAAAGGACCTCGCACAATGTGTGCCTTGACAGCAATTATAAACTGACAGTGTCTCATCGTATGTAGATTTGGGTCGTTGATATGTCAGGCAATATTCTATACAATAACAATATGTTTACCTACCCATCAAGAGGCCAGTGCCATGCCCTCTCATCTGTTACCAGGTTTTGTCGATAATTTGTTATGATAAAACATTGATCAGACAAATGACCAAATATTATGTTGTTATATTCAATAAAACAAAATTTACACCACTTGATTAAGCACAGTTTTTTTCCCGCTAGTATATATTAAAAGTCTGATTCATATCGTATGAGATCTGTACTTTCCCAGTTCTGAATTTTACTTAACCGAACCAGTGACTTTGGAATCAATTTTGCATCATTTAAGTTACATCGGAATCAAGAAAAGAATTCGAAGTGTATTCATATTTTGTGCTGAGGTTGGTTGAACTACTCGTTACCATCTTCGTGAGTCTAGGGCTGTTGTATAAAGAGTCTCCATGTTCGTCGTAGGGGCTGGCAATTGAGGATCGGGTGGTCACAACGAATGACCAAGTTGATTGTGTGTCATCATAAGTCGACTTTCGGCATCGAGCTATCAACCACTAGGCTACCTGGTACAAACTCAACCCTTACGGCACACCGTGGTACATTTGGTATGTTGCTGACTGCCGCGTCAAACAACATTCCTTCACCTGCTAACCGGAAGCTATTCAGATTGGTCAGATTTTGTTCGAGTTACAATACATTTGAAAATCTCTGAGCACTCTGAAGATTGAAACAAACGAAACTGGCATGGAATATCACCCTCACTGACCACAGAAGGTGGGAGGGGCGGTCGGGTAGCCTGGTGGTTAAAGAGTTCGCTCGTCACGCTGAAGACCCGGGTTCGATTCCCGACATGGGTACAATGTGTGAAGCCCATTTCTGGTGTCCCCCGCCGTGATATTGCTGGAATATTGCTTAAAGCGGCGTAAAACCACACTCACTCACTCACTCACTCAGAAGGTGTGAATGGTTTAATAACAGATTCCCATACGCCTTAATGTTGACAACAGTGGCCACCATTCATTTGCACTATTCCAGCAGCTCCAGCCTTTAGTGTCTACATTTCACTTTTGAGATAAAGCCAAACATGCACTTTATGTGAAGATTTCAAAGAGCGTCATAATTCATATGAGTCTTGCTCCAAAATGTGTTATGGTGGACATGTAGAGGTCATTTCCAAATCTGACGCATCAGTGACCAAACTATATATTCAATTCCCTGTATAGACTTGTACCATCAGGTAAACAATTGACTTGCCTTTGTATGTGTTTGTAATGGGTGCACCGGTGGGGCAGGATATGCTCACCTTCTCGCGAACACCTAGTGTCATCACTATTTGATATTGGTTCATAAAGTGAGTGAGTGAGTTTGGTTTAACGCCGCTTTTAACAGTATTCCAGTTATATCGCGGCGTGTCAGCTTAATGTGGGAGAAAAGCCCGAAGTGATGCAGGCCTCAAACGTTTACTACTTCGGTGAAACCCACGAGCACGGGTATGGTGCTGACAAACCTAGAATCGAAATCGGGGCGAACCGGGATTCGAACCCACAATCATAGGTTTCTGGCGTGCCCAAGGGACACAACTCTGCACAGCGAATCGCGGCGCCTTAGACGACTGGGCCACCCGTGCCCCCTTGTTCACATACTTATGATCAGGGAAAGAGTTTTGTCGAATTTATGTATCAGCTATCAACAGGTTAGATATTGATGTTACCTTTCTCTGAATATTACCATAATGTTGAAGATGACTCTATGTCAGCAGGTGTTTTGTCAAAATAGTTATTGAGGGATGTGGAGAAAGAGTAGATCCAAAAGACAAATACTTAATTTGCAATTTAAATAAAACATAAAATCGTATTAAATACTTTGCAGTATAAACAACAAGAACTACCAATACACCATGCCTAAACTTATCTTACAGAGGGAAAGGGGAAAGCCACTAAAATACATACATCCGTTGCTATACTCGTTGTAGGACGAGGTCGTGAGTTAGAGCCAAGGTGTATTCACCAGTGTTTACCTGTGCGTGCTATTTCAACATTAAAGGACCTCGCACAATGTGTGCCTTGACAGCAATTATAAACTGACAGTGTCTCATCGTATGTAGATTTGGGTCGTTGATATGTCAGGCAATATTCTATACAATAACAATATGTTTACCTACCCATCAAGAGGCCAGTGCCATGCCCACTCGGCGGTGTACACAGGCGCGATGTTTGGACTGAGAGGGTCCGTGTTGTGTTGTAATGGAACCTGTTTGTGGGACGTGTGGTATGAATACATGCAAGTATTTGATATATCGCCTTGATATATTTGATATACATCGTACCAATTCATTACTTGGCTTATGAATACGACTGTAATTTATGACGGCGTGTGGGATTAGTTGCATTTAATGTGCTCTAAATAATCCAATGTGTGAATAAGTTTCTCCAGTTTTCCTATTATAAGTTAGTCACTGCTTCCAACCATACTTCCAAACGCTGACAAAAAGCAGATTTTCTGCTATGCTCGTATAGTCATCGTTTCAGAATAATTTTTATACTACTCAAAACATGTCTTGCCATGACAGATTAACTATTGTAATGAAAGAATAGAGTGGTCCTTAACAATTTTGATCCTTAACTATAGTGGTTAGTGTCTTCTGTTAAATAAAATAAAATAGGCATATGCTTGCCGTGTAAGAGCCGACTATTGAGGATCAAGGGTGTAACGTATCATCATATCCTCCTGTCATAGGTTGTTGCCATGAACTAACGTCCAGCATGGTCTAAACCTAATGTATAGGCCGCTGTGATATAGCAGGGATATAGTGACTGCCACGAAAAGCAACATTCACAATTTCACCCCTTCGTTTTTGCATACATTCATTGCTTCCCCTTTATACTGAAAGAGTCATTGCTTTCATATTTCCTTTTATACTCATAGATTCATTGCTTGCATATTGCCTTTCATATACGAAGAGCGATTGTTTCTTAGTGTACCTTTGATACTTGTGTAGCCACTGCTTCCAACGTTCTCCTATATACTCGTAGAGACATCGTGTCCAACTTTCCCCTGTATACTCGTGGCCATTGCTTCCAACTTTCCCCTTTATACTCGAAGAGTGATTGCTTTCATATTTCCACTGCTTCCAACGTTCCCCTTTATACTCGTAGAGACATCGTGTCCAACTTTCCCCTGTATACTCGTGGCCATTGCTTCCTACTTTCCCCTTTATACTCGAAGAGTGATTGCTTTCATATTTCCACTGCTTCCAACGTTCCCCTATATACTCGTAGAGACATCGTGTCCAACTTAGCCTTGTATACTCGTGGCCATTGCTTCCAACGTTCCCCCTATACCCGTAGAGACATCGTGTCCAACTTACCCTTGTATACTCGTGGCCATTGCTTCCTACTTTCCCCCTATACTCGAAGAGTGATTGCTTTCATATTCCCACTGCTTCCAACGTTCCCCCTATACCCGTAGAGACACCGTGTCCAACTTACCTTTGTATACTCGTGGCCATTGCTTCCTACTTTCCCCGTTATACTCGAAGAGTGATTGCTTTCATATTTCCACTGCTTCCAACGTTCCCCTATATACTCGTAGAGACATCGTGTCCAACATACCCTTGCATACTCGTGGCCATTGCTTCCTACTCTCCCCTTTATACTCGTATAGTTATTATATTCAACTGTATTTCATATATTTCAGTGAAAACCTCGTTGTGTTGAATTCCTGATTTTGTTCATTCCTTGAAAACTCTTTATTTTCAATTATTATTACTATTATTATTAACAAGAGTTAAAAATATGTTAAATCTTACTCTGATAAGCCGAACTCAAAGCACAACTAAGCACAAGTTAGAATTTGTATCATTTGAATAAAGATGCATAACTGTAGATATAACAAATGCTTCTTTTTTCCCTTTATACACAGTTTGTTTGACCTACATTATCTACTGGCCTCCGCGATAAAGCTGTAATGATGCTGACTGCGGCGTTACACACTATTCACTCGCCTAGTCATATTTGGTTCCAAGTTTTCTGACTTTCAACTGAAGCAACCTAATGATATTAACTCCCGCTGTGTGCTGAAGACACTGATGTGTTGTGACCAGGACACAGATTACATGTCTTGGTTTTTGGATCTATACTTTTCATTTTCCCGGATAAAAATCCTAATGAAATGTCGATCATATCAAACATGACGGCCAGACAAGCTGGCGTCGCCAAGGACATGTCAGCCGTTGAAAACACGGCGAATCCCTCGTGTTTCCGTCTTTCCGAGGAGAAGTTTTGTTCAATAACATGCCACGGATGTCTATCACGGTAGCACAGTGATCAGCATGTAATAATATATTGTTGTAAAGAATCAATCAGGAGTTATATATCATATGGAGATTATTATACGAGGATGTATGTCATACGGATTTTTTTGAAACAAGTGGCAGATTTCTTGCATTTCCGAAGCGAGAGCGAGAGTAATTCACGAATTCTTACATGAATATTGCATATAGGGGAGTGTAATAATTTCTTAATCCTTTTGAGGTCCCCTTTAGAAAAATGCACTCATCACGACTACCGGAATTCAATATGGGTAAATATGCGTTTGGAATATGACGCCACTTTACGTTAGATATACCACAGCGTTACTATGGTGACTTGATATTTTGATTATAATAAAAGGCAAGAGTGTGGTATCAAATTTATTATACAAAAGTAGAATTTCATCGACATTTATTAAAGCATTGGTGAGGCTGATATAATAAATTATTTTTTTGTGACGTACTACTGTCACAGAATATCCCAGATGTCCCATGTCTTAATGTGATATTACAATACACAGCATCAACAAGTAGAGGAATATTATTAAACAGGTTGGAGGAAACAAAGAAAACTATAATATTTCATCATAAGAAGACGTCACAAAAACATCAACAGATTGAATAATGTTGCATATAAAGTCTTGAGATCAATAAAACATTTGATTTGCAAGGGCAGCTGCATTTGATTCAACACAGAAAACTCAATTTACCTCATTCGGAAATTACCATCAGTGTCAATGTACAGAGCCATACCTTGGCCTTCATGCCATCATCCAGTAGCTATTGTATGGGTTCGCTATTATGTCCGAAGCAAAGAACAAGAAAGAAAGCTGGTGAATCATGGATAATAAATACAACGCTGACAGGTACACTTTATTACTTTGGAGACGATGGTGGGTAGATATATAGAGGATGAAAGAGATGTAGGTTAGCCAGACAGTTGGTAGGTATACAAGGGATGGCAGATATATAGGAGAAGGTGGATGTATATGAGAGGGTAGATACATAGGGGATGGTAGATAAATTATATAGGAGAGGGTAGATGTATAGGGGAGGGTAGATATATAGGGAAGGGTAGGTATAAAGGGGAGGGTAGATATATAGGGAAGGGTAGGTATAAAGGGGAGGGTAAATATATAGGGGAGGGTAGATATAAAGGGGAGGGTAGATGTACAGGGGAGGGTAGATATACAGGGGAGGGTAGATATATAGGGGATGGTAGATAAATTATATAGGAGAGGGTAGATCTATAGGGGAGGGTAGATATATAGGGAAGGGTAGGTATAAAGGGGAGGGTAGATATATAGGGAAGGGTAGGTATAAAGGGGAGGGTAGATGTACAGGGGAGGGTCGATATACAGGGGAGGGTAGATATATAGGGGATGGTAGATAAATTATATAGGAGAGGGTAGATGTATAGGGGAGGGTAGATATATAGGGGAGGGTAGATATATAGGGGATGGTAGATAAATTATATAGGAGAGGGTAGATGTATAGGGGAGGGTAGATATATAGGGGAGGGTAGATGTACAGGGGAGGGTAGATATATAGGGGAGGGTAGATATATAGGGGAGGGTAAATATACAGGGGAGGGTAGATATATATAGGGGAGGGTAGATATATAGGGGAAGGTAGATATATAGGGGGGTAGATATATAGGGAGGGTAGATATACAGGGGAAGGTAGATATATAGGGGGGTAGATATATAGGGAGGGTAGATATACAGGGGAAGGTAGATATAGAGGGGAAGGTAGATATAGAGGGGAGGGTAGATATACAGGGGAGGGTAAGCAAGCCAGACAGTATGTAGATACATAATGGTTTACATCCATCTGGAGAACTCAAACTAACAAAGAAGAAGATGCAAACAGAGAATGGTGTCAGATGAAATGGCGTAAAGGTGGTGATGAATGTGCATGATTTCTGTTACATTGTCGGATAATTCTGGAAGACACACAACGGGGCGAGAAACAAACTGGAATCAACCCGGATCAAATTCAATTCAAGTCGTCAGAAACAAATCCAAAATCCTAAATTGAAAAACAAAATAAACAATTGAAGAAAAATATTTTCTTGGAGAAAACAACCAGTTATGCCCCTGTCCCTCCCAATAAAATTGCAAGTATTAAAAGTGATGACAACCATTAATAAGATATTTGAGATAATGAGAAGTAATCTTCTCTTTCATAATTATCTCCCCTTAGTTGACCTCTTGCTTGTATTTGTCAATTGCAGATTGACCAGATTTGATGTTGATTGCGGCAGCACATGATGTGACGCGTCTTTTGTCAGAGCCACATCCTGCTGCGTCGTCAACTTCTAACCTACATGCGTGTCTTATTTTAAAACGAGGGGACGGGTGGCCGTCCCTTAGGCACGCCAGAAACCTTGGGTTCTTTAACCGCCTTGCCCTGATGTTGTTTCTAGGTTTGTCAGTACTATACCCATGATCGTGGGTTTCACCAAAATGGCAAACGTCTGAGATCTGCATCACTTCGAACTTTCCTCCCACATTAAACTGAAACGCCTCGATATAACTGGGATACTGTTCAAAGCGGCGTAAAACGCACACACTCTATATATAAACGATATTTGACTCCTCCACTTAACTCAACTTTAACCATTGGAAGACCCGACCATACAAGCATAAACGCCTTAATACTGACTTGTAATATTGATTTGTTGAAACTAGTGAAGTAGTTCTGAATCACCCATCACTAGCATATCCGTTCATGTGTATCGAAAACATAACAAGACTTACTCTGAAGCATACGCTTGCTTCAAATCAATCAAACATAAATTATATCGAAATCGATTTTTGCACACCGTGAAACCTATTTGCTAGGATTTTGGTACGTCTCTCTTCTTTAACCCTGAAGGCCCAATTCTCAGTCCGAGTATAAAAAAGGTTTCTCCGGAAGCGCTCGTTAAATCTCCATCATCCTCATTCTTCAATTCTGATATGATCTGGTTCCTCATCAGTTGACTCTGGGACTTCGCGGTGAGCACGTAACGGTTACAAGGCGTTTTATATCCGGGCGTTTGAAATAACCTTTGGAATGTTGATCTTCTGTGGCGTCGTAAGGAGGGATAATATCCTTGTATTTGGTTCGTCGTCTTTCCGTGATGATTCCGTCGTTGACAAATTGTAACTCCCGCAACTCCATCTCGTCAGCATTTGGTGTGAGGCGACATTTCCGACGGAAACTAAGCTTGTTGAGGCTCCTGCTGGAATGCTGTGACTCCTGTAAACAAACAAATTGATGGTTACTGTGGTGATATATGTTAAAGGCAGTCATCAAGCGATACCCAATGGTTGGAACACCTAAAGTAGCACGTGATTAAAATACCCACCTGTGGCATTCACTTTCTGCACATTACACCTTCGTTATACCTACAAGTTTAGGACTATGATGATATATGTTTAAGGCAGTCATCAAGCGATACCCAATGGTTGGAACACCTAAAGTAGCACGTGATTAAAATACGCCACAGTGGCATTCCCGTTCTGCACAGGACACCTTTGTTATACCTACCAGTTTAGGACTTATGTGTGTAAAGACCCAGTGACGCTAAAATAGCACGATAATATAAGCCTCCTTTTGGATTAAGCAGCGCTTGGAGTGAACGCTCGATGTCTACCTGTATTTAGCTATCGTGTAGTGGTTGTTTCATAAAGAAGTTCTTTAGCTTTGTTAAAAATAATCTTCTAGAATGTAGAATGAAGTACAAGACTTCCAATTGACGATACTGTACTGAAACTGTACTGGGCTTATAAATAATGTACATCGGTGCACGGGAGGCCAAGTCGTTTAAGGGCAACAATTACCCCCCCTCCCCCCGCACACTGTGTACGTTATACCCTAAACCTGCCAGAGCTCCCCGTTGCGTATGTGTCAATTGGGCTAACTATACGAGGATATATTAATTGTTGTAATGTTTTGTTTGTTTGTTTGTTTGTTTGTTAAGTCTGGACCAGGCAATCTAGTGATTGACATCATGAGCATAAATCAACGCAATGGGTATACGATGACATGCATAAACCAAGTAGGCGAGCCTGACCACCCGATCCCGTTAGTCGCCTCTTCAGACAAACATGGGTTCCTGAAGTCCAGGGGCGGTCGGGTAGCCTAGTGGTTAAAGCGTTCGCTCGTCACGCCGAAGACCCGGGTTCGATTCCCGACATGGGTACAGTGTGTGAAGCCCATTTCTGGTGTCCCCCCGCCGTGATATTGCTGGAATATTGCTAAAAGCGGCGTAAAACCATACTCACTCACTCCTGAAGTCCAATTCTAACCCGGATCTTCACGGATATGTTGTAATATAAATAATCCTATATGATATTCCGACGCTAACGCGTTAAGCAGAGAAAATGACGGATGATGCATATGATTAATCCTGCAATTGATTATTTGTATACTTTTTCAGATGTATATGTATCATGTTTAAACGGAGCTTTAAAAAGAAATTATACCTCTCAGTTGATTTTATCATATGTTTGATTTTCAATTGGAAATATTTTAAGTTAGCAATATTATGAACAAACTGCCCTGTACTGGCGCCTAGTATGCACTTAAAGAATAATTCATCATGGTTATATTTTTAAAAATATCATTTGATTTGAAGCTTTAAAAATAAAAATATGTTTTGTACTTAATACACAACAGGGGTTTCTTAGACACATAATCTTTGAAAATCAATACGTTTGTCTTTTTTCACCACAAGTTTACATTTAAAACAGGTAGGGGTGATGAGGTTACAAATTTATTTCTTATCCCAGTCTGCATTAGACGAATGTATTTTGACACAAAATTACACAGCCACAGATAAATTTTTACAAACTGTTGCAGGAATAAGTGATCATCATAGGCATAATTAAAGAGTTCTTTCAGTATTCAATTCCATAAAATTACCCTCAGTTTATATTGTCCTTTGTAGAAATATATTTCCCAGACGTTTCAATCAATATGTCAATGGTTAGGCGGGGTTGAATAACACACAGTGACTTGTGATTAAATAAAGCGTACGTAAAATGTCTGAATATTAACTCCCAGACCGTCGCCTGTGTCCATGAACCAAACTCTACATTAAGTAAAGTTTACGTAATTTTAATGTCTGTATATACACTTTGTGGCAAGAGACGTTCTAATCGAGGGGTACATTCAACAATTTGCTTCCGACCATGAAGATATTGTTCTGAAACTATGATACTCTACATCCCCCATCAACCTTGTGTCTACAGCATGTAGTGTCGGTACGGTTACTGAACATACACTCTCAAACAGAAGTCTTTGGATCCCAAACAACAGCATTAAGTTGCTCTATGTGTATTTGAACACATTCACATCAACCTCGTGTCTACAGCATGTAGTGCCAGTACGGTTACTGAACATACACTCACAAACAGAGGTCTTTGGGTTCCAAACAACAGCATTAAGTTGCTCTATGTGTATTTGAACACATTCACATCAACCTCGTGTCTACAGCATGTAGTGCCAGTACGGTTACTGAACATACACTCTCAAACGGAGGTATTTGGATCCCAAACAACAGCATTAAGTTGCTCTATATGTACTTGAACGTGCTTTTGATTGATTCGAAACATATGTTTTGTTTAAGAGTTTTGAATGTTCATTCCTAATTATTATGTATTGTGTGGAGCAAAACTAAACTAATATATTTATCCCGCACGCTCTCACCGCAATGTTATGACAGCATATGCCAAATAGGAACTGGGAGATGTGCTTGAACGCGGCATGAAGGTACCTGAACGTGGTATGGTCATGGGGTGGGTTTATGCAGACATGGTATGGCAAACGGGGAAGGTATAAGACAAAACGATGAAGATGGTATGGTCAATGAAAACATGAATGATGCGATAGGATGTGAGAAAAATATACTTGTTATGGTCATAGCAAATGAAAGTTCCAATATCATGTATCGAGTGTTGTCTGTTTTACGTTTTGCTACTCCATACATGACATCCAAAATCATCTTCCCGAGGCAGGGACATAATTGACTGTAAAAATCCAGTTTCCACCCTTGCCGAAGTAGGCTTGAATTTCTGGGCTCGATCGTAGCGCCACCAGTGGCTATTACGAGTAATGCCCTTATATGTCCCTCCTATTACCCAATCAGATTCCACCTCTCATATATCACTTGCATTTACTTCAAACAAAATGGTCGCGTACAGTCAAGAAGATCTGATCAATAATCATACTCTACATTGTAATTAAATGCATCACTGTCCGTGAATGCCTTGATTAAAACCACAAAAGATTTAGAATATATCTGTTGACGCCGAGTTGGCGGTACACATGCTTTGCAAATCCTGCAATCAACCGAAATCTGCTCGGCAGTTTACGAACCGGATGTCGATTTCGTTACGCGATTTTGATTGGACTATGCATAGACTCGTCAGTCCAGCCATAATGAAACTCCATAATTCCAACCTAGTTCGGCAAGGATGGAAACTGGACTTTTATAGTCAGTTCACTACCTTGCCTTTGGAAGACGATCCAAAAGGTGAAAGAGGCTCGTTCTTTACTAGGTATGTGACGATGATACTTTAAAGCGGCCCTTTCAAGGTTGATGTGTGTTTGACCATCGACTTAGCAAGGACCTGCTCTGGTATTGGATCGAACTGTAACCTAACCTCAATCGTCTTTACAGTGACACTCACATGATTAAGCAGAGCAGAGCAGAGCAGAGCAGAACCTCATTCCACTCAAGACTATGTTGATAGTAAGTTCAAGATAGAAGAGTAGCACCTTTGTTTGTGATGACGACTATTTCACATTTGTTACAATCAAGTTACTTTAAAACAGTTATACGATTGTAATAAACAGACGATTTCAAACACCGAATTTCCCTTCCTAAAATATGCAGATATGTAAGAATTCTTACGTCGTTAAGACAGTCACATAGAAAATGATAATTGCATTCATCACATAATTAACATGTAGCGGCCATAAAATTTCCGAGTCCCGTGATGGGATTCGAACCACGGACCTTCTGGTCCGAGATCCTTCTTGCCCACATGACCAAAGAGGTTAACCCCGTCAGCAAGCCGACAAGGTAAGGATGTCATCTGTGGGACGACTCCACGCCCTGCTACATACAGAACCGTTTATCGATAGGTATGTTATTCCATCTCTTTCTCAGTTGGTAGTCGATGACACGAGGATCTAAATTTTAACAGTGAACGGATTACGCGGAAAAACCAGATCGCACAGGTATAAAATATAGTCAAAGAAGACAGAAACATTAAGTTTGATTCATGTCTTAAATACGCCCAACATGTCAAGACATTGTATGTATAAATACATTCTGAATATCTTTCATTAACGAACTAGAGATATGTGTTCTCGTTATGATACGTTTATCCAGGTTAAAGTAATTTTAAGGCAGAACGAGCTGGTGATCGAGCTGGTGCACACAGTTGACATTGGCCATCACAACATTTCCTCATCACATCGTGTGTGGACTCGCTGTTCTCTCATGCCTCATTGCGTGTTCATTTGCCTTCCATGGAAGCCATCAGAAGGGAACACATCCCCTGTATAATCTAATGCCAACTGTTAAATTAAGGAAACTAAGGGTTCTCGGGGTGTTCTTGAGTGAGGCTCAGAAACTGTAACACCGTGTTAGTAACACTACGTGTTAACTTGTGATGGGTGTCGTTGGGTCGATGACATGGCGCACAATAAACATGACTGATTGATATTTAATTGTATGCGGGTCATACAGCTTGTATTTGTATGCGTGTATGCCCCTCTCCCTCGTAATATTATTAGGAATAGCTCACTTCAGTGACTGCAGTAACTTTGCACTAGAATTCCCAAACTTCAATATGTCCATTTAACTTAAAATATTGGCCTCCACGCTTTATCCAAATTACCGTATATATGTCAGGTTCTGACTTTCCTCTGTCCAGGTGATAATTATATAATACAGTTGTATGGCCATGATTACTGGGCCACATTTCCACACCTCACGGGTGCTTGCGACAGAATTATTACGCTGGTCAATGCATCAGTGTGCACTCGATTTTCATTCTCAGCTCCCTGAGGAGTATACAACAAATCTATAGTACATATTTCAAATGTAGTACAAGGGGTTCTCTAAAATCTATTTGAAAATCTGGTTTACCTTGAATAGCGCAATTGCAGCCTCCATTTCACCAGTTAACTTTTTGCCATATATTTCTTCTAATTCTTGAATATAGCCCTCCATGTTGCATTGCGGGAGCACAGAATCTTTACCTTTCTTTTTATGGTCCTTGGTTTGTTCCGCGGAGGACATTGTTGAGTATACTGTTAAAGGTACTTTTTTATATGTAATTAAAGAAAACAATTAAACGGAATAGTTTAAATCTCAACGAAAACAGTGCAGGTTGTATAGCACTGAAATGTACACCGATCCTCTGATTAACACAGCGTCTGATCAACGAAAACGGTATCTCATATAAGTGTCTCTCATGACATGGGTTTTCTACTCTGTCGATCACACGCAGATCTCACACCCACTATAAAGTGTGACACTGTGTCAACCTAAGACAGTTCTATCTATGAAGACGTAGGGCGAGGGGGTCAGCCAATCGATGTCAACTTTAAAATCCACAGAACCAATCGGAACTGAAGAACTGACATACCGTCGTCATGACTACCAGAATCAACAGGATTCCTCTTACAGGTTCTGTCGTATTGTATTGAAAATATCTGTCAGGCACAACCCATACACTTATCTGTAATAAATACTGCAATACGTGTATCTCCCAACTAGAGTTTTATAGAGTGTTTATCGACTTGCCTGAACAATTACATTGATCAGGAAAGTGGAAGGGATATTTGTGTTTGTACCAATGCCTGTTTAGCCTGTGAGCCGAACCAGATACCGTTGTATGCTCTGAGCCTACAGGATAGGCAATAATCGCTTCAGTAAGTAAACGTTTTGTTCGCTGTCTCAGGTTTAAGGATCATCAAAACGACTGGCAAACTGTAACAGTGAATAGAATCGATAGCTTGAAATACAAGCTTAAGATAACACGCTTAAGTAACAAGCCTTGGTTGGATATAGATTGGTGTTGAATTAGAGTTTCATGAAATGTGAACAAGAGAAATAACTTGAGTGAGTGAGTGAGTTGGATTTAATGCCGCTTTTAACATTATTCCAGTTATATCGCGGCGTGTCAGCTTAATGTGGGAGGAAAGCCCAAAGTGATGCAGGTATCAGACGTAACCACTTCGGTGAAACCCACTTGCACGGGTATGGTGCTGACAAACCTAGAAACATAAAAGGGGCGAACCAGGATTCGAACCCACAATCATAGGTTTCTGGCGTGCCCAAGGGACGCAACTCTGCACAGCGAATCGCGGCGCCTTAGATGACTGCCCCCCCCCCCCCCCCCGAAATAACTTGAAGCAAGTAAATAGTTCGATTTGACAAATATACTGAACAAAAAACGTTAGGGACAATGGGGAATAATTTTTATGAAAACTTCTTTCTCATTCCATCATTGATTTAACAAGCGCTTCTGATGTGTCTGATGTCGCCCTTGGTTTATAAGTGCGTTAAATGCTCTATTCTGAACTGGTGAACCTGAATGACCATGAAGAGTCATTATTTTGTGTATTTTAAAAAAGATTACGTAACCGAGTCCCTTTGTGTAATTAGTTTTGTACATATACATATACACATTTCGCGACACCGTGCTGCTTGGGTTATAGTATGTCCAGTTCGTTGAACAATTCAGTTAAATGGGCATTCAGCATGCAAACTAACAGCATTAAAGGACCCAGTTTGTTACACTAGATTCTCAATACAATACAAATAACACGGTATGAATCAAACACGTGTAACAAATTGCATGACCTCGGTAAATATAGGAATGTTTACGGGCACCTGATGTGTAGTTAGACAAGTGCTTGACTTGAGATACACGCGTGATGCACAATTGAACACATCACACAATGGTGACAGTTATATATATCGGCTGTGTTGGAGCATATGCAGCCTCGGCGGTGTCACGAACACTGGCTACAACCTCAGAGGTAGTCCTCAGAGGCGCAGCTATTGGCAGCAGACACCGTTTAGTTTTATTTCATATAAATTCAGTCAACTCTCGACATAACGAATCTCTTGTGAATGTACAATGATATTCTATTTTGCATAGAAAAAAAACTTTAATTGCAACTTTTCTGGGGTATGAAGGGGCGGTCGGGTAGCCTAGTGGTTAAAGCGTTCGCTCGACACGCCGAAGACCCGGGTTCGATTCCCGACATGGGTACAATGTGTGAAGCTCATTTCTGGTGTCCCCCGCCGTGATATTGCTGGAATATTGCTAAAAGCGGCGTAAAACCATACTCACTCACTCACTCTGGGGTATGAAAAGGTTTGAACCTTTATCACGAGTGGGTGTGTATTGGTACCGCTGCATCTTTTGTGGAGACCAACCATCATAAGAGTGAATATGAGCTGACGTCACTTCTAGAAATATTCCAGCAATATCACATCGCGGGACACAATTGATGGCCCCCCATGTGGGGAATCGAACCCGGGCCTTCGGCCTGACGTGCAAACGATTTAACCACACCTCACCGCCCCCATCGCCATTGGAACCAAGGTACAACATTAAATGGGTTTTTTCGTTGTATTTAGGTAGCTTTGTCGAGATGATGTGAAAGCCACAATAAAACTACAATAATTTCACTGGGATGGTTGTAGCGTTGTCGGCGTTCGTGATCTGGTTAAGTTAATAACACTCGTAGCGCAGTTTACTATCGGCTCAGCCTACGTTTCCTCGTGATACCAGTAAAAGGTAACCCATCCAACCGGCGCACTGTTATAACAATTGGACTTTGTTTTATCTAGATTTGACCGCCTCCTTGGCCAAGTGGGTAGAGCGTCTGCCCTGAGAGGTCGGTGTTTGATCCCGGAGTATATTGTGTCAAAGATGCAAATATCGCTATATAGATGCAAAAGTTAAACCCCATTTCATCTCGCCTTTATCCAGATTTGATCGGATCCCTAACGTGTCAAAATATCACCTTCTATTTCAAGAATCCTGAACAGATACCTCATCTGACGGTCTTTCAGCCTCCAAAGCAACCATGCAGTATTAATTCAGTATATAAACATTTAATTGCCATTGAACAGCTTCCAAAGATACATAACAGGTCGTTTCCGTTCAAGAGGCCAATGGTTAATGAATGTTTAAAATGACGTGACTCGTGCGAGGATAACGTTAAGTACAGTCAATGGACTATATCTCAGAGAGACGGAGAGTATCCCGGACGTTTTATTGCGGGTGCGTATCACTTCAGATATATACGCATCACTGAATCATTTAGGAACATCCATGGCTCGAGGTTCAAGGGGTGTTGTAAGGACTGACGGCGATTCAGGACGCCGTAAATAAGCAGTAAACCATATTATCGATTGTTTAGAATTCGTACTTGAAAGACATTAAGGAGAGCTACAACTTGGGGTGAACGTACCAGCAACTCAAACAATGTAATTTGGAAAAAAATTATCTTTACAAGCTTGTTATTTTTCTGTATGTGCATACTATATTGATTTGTTAGTATTGAACTGTATGGAGGGTAGAGAAACATCGACCCAAGCTGTATAGCGGATACTGTATAGTTGGTGTTGAGCAAACAGATACATTATAAGAATAGTCTATATTTGATAGCTGATGTTACGGAAACAGATACACGGGCGGTATAGCTGATATTGTATATATGATGTTGAGGAAACAGATAAACGGGCTGTATAGCTGATATTGTATAGATGATGTTGAGGAAACAGATAAACGGGCTGTACAGCTGTTATTGTATAGATGATGTTGAGGAAACAGATAAACGGGCTGTATAGCTGATATTGTATAGATGATGTTGAGGAAACAGATAAACGGGCTGTACAGCTGTTATTGTATAGATGATGGGGAAACAGATACATGGGCTGTGTAGCGGATATTGTATAGATGATGTTGAGGAAACAGATAAACGGGCTGTATAGCTGATATTGTATAGATGATGTTGAGGAAACAGATAAATGGGCTGTGTAGCGGATATTGTATAGATGATGTTGAGGAAACAGATAAACGGGCTGTATAGCGGATATTGTATAGATGATGTTGAGGAAACAGATACACGGGCTGTATAGCGGATATTGTATAGATGATGTTGAGGAAACAGATAAACGGGCTGTATAGCTGTTATTGTACAGATGATGTTGAGGAAACAGATAAACGGGCTGTATAGCTGTTATTGTACAGATGATGTTGAGGAAACAGATAAACGGGCTGTATAGCGGATATTGTAGACTAAAATCTAGTCTCTGAAATGAACATATCGTACATAAAAAAACAGTTGTTTAGTTATCTTAATAAAAATATAATAAAAAGGAGCCCAGTGACTCTCTTCATTTTCAGATACAGACTTGCATGGGCTGTATTTGATATATATTTGTATCAGGGTCTGTAAGACAGACTACTGATATTGTATAGATGATGTTGAGGAAACAGATAAATGGGCTGTGTAGCGGATATTGTATAGATGATGTTGAGGAAACAGATAAACGGGCTGTATAGCGGATATTGTATAGATGATGTTGAGGAAACAGATACACGGGCTGTATAGCGGATATTGTATAGAACGATGAAGAAACATGCGGATGAGAAACGTGTTTATATCTAGTACCACGCTTCCAACCACTAGGTTTCCTGGCCTGGACTTGATTATTTACAGGTCGTCGTGTTTTGCTTAAATTTTGCTGACGTGCCTTAAAACTATCACCCACTTCCAAACATGACTCACGTGACATTTATAGGGTAGAGAAACATTTAACCAAGCTGTATAGCGGATACTGTATAGTTGGTGTTGAGCAAACAGATACATTATAAGAATGGTCTATATTTGATAGCTGATGTTACGGAAACAGATACACGGTCTGTATAGCTGATATTGTATATATGATGTTGAGGAAACAGATAAACAGGCTGTGTAGCTGATATTGTATAGATTATGTTGAGGAAACAGATAAACGAGCTGTATAGCGGATATTGTATATATGATGTTGAGGAAACAGATTAACAGGCTGTGTAGCTGATGTTGTATAGGTTATGTTGAGGAAACAGATAAACGGGCTATATAGCTGTTATTGTATAGATGATGTTGAGGAAACTGATAAACGGGCTGTATAGCTGATATTGTATAGATGATGTTGAGGAAACAGATAAACGGGCTGTGTAGCGGATATTGTATAGATGATGTTGAGGAAACAGATAAACGGGCTGTATAGCGGATATTGTATAGATGATGTTGAGGAAACAGATACACGGGCTGTATAGCGGATATTGTATAGAATAATGAAGAAACATGCGGATGAGAAACGTGTTTATATCCAGTACCATGCTTCCAACCACTAGGTTTCCTGGCCTGGACTTGATTATTTACAGGTCGTCGTGTTTTGCTTAAATTTTGCTGACACTCACTTCCAAACATGACATTTATACCATATTAATGCATTCGTGTTTTTATTCATGAGTATCAAGTGGCCATTCGACATGAACGTGAACATCGATATCATTGGATTGGTATATCACACTGGCTCTTTGCATAGTTACATCATGTAGTTAGCAGCAGCGTCCTGCCACGTTGTACACCAGCTACAAAATGAATATCACGAAACAGGAAGTCACTGTTACTGTGATCATACCAAGGGACCAATTTAGGTGACAGTTTTATTAAAATACATAACATTGAATCTATTTGTTTTAGTGAAGACGTTGTTTTCAATACCCTGCTGAAAAGAAGTGTAATTATTTGATTGATTTCTTGGGACGATGTTTGCATGGATCGTCCGGCGAACCGTCGACATCATGTTTGTCAGTGAACCAATACTGGTGAGTGAGTATGGTTTTACGCCGCTTTTAGCAATATTCCAGTAATATCACGGCGGGGGACACCAGAAATGGGCTTCACACATTGTAGCCATGTCGGGAATCGAACCCGGGTCTTCGGCGTGACGAGCGAACGCTTTAACCACTAGGCTACCCGACCGCCCCTGAACCAATACTGGAAGGCCAAGGCTAACCCGGAGGTTTGAGTACTGTGAAGACTTAATGGTGACTTGTTCCGATCCTTTGCTACACTTTTATTCACTATTCAAATTTCTTGTTCTAATTGTTCCACCTGGAATAAACTTAAGACACATCTTTACCTACGGGGGCACGAACCTGGGTCTTAGGTGTGACGAGCGAATACATCAACCACTGCTCTTAACCCATAATGTCACGCTCAAAAGGTTTCAAATACACAGCTCTCACATTTAACTGTTAAAGGTATACTAATTTGTTTTTACCTTCACCCTTGACACAGCCATTGTTAATAATTAAAATAAAATAAACTATTTCTAAACGTCTATAACTTGCGTCCCATCGGGGTTCCCTCCTACATCTAACTGCAAGCTGTAGTATAACTGAAGTAATGTTCAATACGGCGTTTAGCTGATGTTATTTAACAGTTATGTTATTTTAGGGCTCAGTCACATATTCAGGATTTTTACTGCCGTCCTTGATAGGACTATTCCCGATTAAAATTTGTCAAAAGTCGGACCAAGATCCTGTGATTCGTGGCGGAAAATTCACAAACAATCAGATATTGTTCAGGAAGCGTCCCGATTCAGCCGTTTCCAGCCGAATTCGTCCCGATTCTCAATCCGAATCTAATCTGATTTGTATCTTCCGCATGGTAAAAAACGACCGAATCTGTCCCGACAGCGTCCCGATTCTCCCGAATGCGATCCCATAGACATCAGACAGTGACCGGACAGTGAACCGACAAAGACGGTTCGCATTCGGCAAGATCTGGACGCAATCTGGACTCATTCGACAAGAAACGGCAATTAACAATTCATGCCCGTTCATCACGACAGCGCCCCGCTCCACAGGACACCGTTCAGACAACACAGAACATTGTTACAATTTTGATCCGATACAGCAGATTCGGGCCTTACATTTACTACATTTGTGAAAAGTTATTTCGTTTTGTTTGTTTGTTGTTTAACGCCACGCTCAGCAATATTACAACTATATGACGGCGGTCAGTAAATAATCGAGTCTGGACTAGACAATCCAGTGTTTGACAGCATGAGCATCGATCCACGCAATTTGGGATACAATGACATGCATCAACGAGCCTGACCACCCGTTTGGCGCCTCTTACACAAGCACGGGTTGTTGCAGACCAATTCCAAACCCGATCTTCACGTGTGTGTGAAAGGTCGGCGGCAACAAAGGTCAGTAATGTACAAAGACGAGACTGACCTTGTGTGACCTGACGGCCTTGTTTCTCTCCATCATGGCGCGGACGTTGGGGGACATGAAGTAGTGTTTGGCGTATTTGTCACCCACGGCGTCGTATTGGGGGATGATTGGATTCCTCCCCGACCGGCTGGACGTCGTTGTCTTGACGCTGTCGTTGACGAAGTTTTCCTCCAGCCCCTTCAGTGTCGGAATGGGCGGGAGGGACCGGATGGAGGACGGCACCCGGTCTCTGTGCCACAAAGGGCTGCCGTACACTACCCATGATGACTTGCTGAGTGTTGATGATGCCTGTTTGTGTAGAAGACAGCGAACATTACCATCGGGCTTTGTAATAAAGTAACACTTCTAAAATGCTACCGTAGAGCAGGACATGCTTACCCTATTTGAGAAAACCGGATAAAATATAGAGGCATACAGTGTAAAATGATCTCGCCAGCGGCGGGTATGGGCCACCGTAAGAACACTTGTTATCATCATTGATTTTCAACGATCACTGACATAATTTTTTATCACAATTTTGCCTATTGGGCCCAAAAGAATCTATTTCGGCAGATAATCGATACTTGTTGCACTCTGGCGTTGACGGTTTACATTTACATTGGATATTGTACTATTGTCAGTATATTATGGTCAGATAATGTCGATTTATGATCGTAATGTTTCTTCATTATTTTTATCGAAATATTGTTGCAAATATACACATTATGTGAAACAATTAAATATTACCTGTAACTTAAACGATGATTAATCATTTTCATTGTATATATTTATATGATATTAAAATTCTATAGCTATATCGTTTAATACGGTTTCTAGAATTCTAAGACTTTGTCAGGGAAACCATTCGAATCAAAATAGTTTGTATATGATACAAAAAAGTGCAGAAGGATAAAAGTAAGTAGGTGTGTAAATGTGATCATAATCGCGTCCAAATGTCAACGATATTACATTACATGGAACGTTCATAATCAAATTACGTTTTAGAATAACAACAGTCATAAACTGACATTTGATACGGAGTTTACTTGCGTGCAAACCGCTGATTATAGATAACGGAGTTTTAATGCTAGAATTGATCGTTGAGCGTTGATCGTTAATCAGTATCAGTTAAAAACCAATAAGATTACTACAAATTATAAACAAAACAACGTATGGCCTTTCTGCATTATACTTTTTGGAACAAACATGCAATACATAACTGCCGGACAGAGAAGGTTTGATGGTGGCTAAAATGACACAAATACTTATGCGATGGTGATATATTTTATACGGGTATCGTGGTTGTGTTGTAAACCTGAAGTTGGCAGTGTTTCGGTAACGTTTTAATAAAAAACGTTTGTAATCCAATTTTCAAGTGTATATTTCCTCATCCCGGCAGGCAAGTTATACTTTTATATAAGTCCACATTTATCATGCGTCTGTTGATACTTTGTCTCAAAGAATTTATTTGAATTACAAGTACACATCAACCATTTTTTACAGCGATATAAAAAATAATTATTAAAAACCAACACAATTCTAGGTGTTGTTTTAAATGCTTACATGAGAGCGTTTAGACCCCGCCTTGCTGACCGGCTCCGTCACAACCGTCCCGTCCTCGGAGTCAGGGCCTCGAAGGGGGGCATCCGGCGAGCTCGCCATCTCTACACTGACAGCGGAACGAAGTCTCTGTCTGAATCTCTGATGTTGAAATGTTTCTTTACAGCCTTGAGAGGTGGCTAAATGGCAGGTACTCCTTTGTCTTCGGGGGAATACCACACGCTTAAATATATATTTCACGAACTAGTCTCATGGCCCGGGGTGATTTCAGTCGTTAAGGTTTGTTTTTTGTTATCCAATTAACTGAGTGATAATTTTTGTCTTCTAGGAGTTCGATCTTGATTACTTAGAAAAGGTTCCGCCGTCATCTACATGCTATCTGATTTACAATCATTTCTTGAATCAAAATAATTTTGATTAAAATTCAAAATAATTAATTGCTCCTACATAGGCAAACACACTGATTTCCGACTCGCCTGAAAACACGCCAAGCATTAACTAGCGTCTAACAGACTCCATTAACCAGCTATTATCCCTTTGATAGACCTGCACCTCGTGTTAGCGTTCGTATCCAGTAGCCTGTCGACTGGACTTGCCTCTCCGCCGGGACTGCTCGCGCGCAGTCTAATAGGTTTATAAAATCCAAATCATTGGTGTTCAGGAAACCCTCACTGATCCAGCGATCCGCTTTTCCTTCGATCTATTATGGCTGGTTCGGGGATTCCAATAGAGGGATTACTGTCGTCAACTTGGTGAAAAACGTCTTAGAAATTAGCTAATCCCTCTTGCTTTTACCTTCCGCAATAATCCTGCCAACCCTCGATTGTTAAATATTCATTACGTCCAGGCATTGTGCTGTAAGTGGAAAGAAAGTCTTGTAAACAATGAACCTCTGCACGCAGAATCTATCCGAGCTGCCTGGAAACAACACAAGCAATGCTATACGTTTGATTGATATTTGTGTCTGATGACCCCCTCGACAGCTCTGTTTCATGACATTAATCCTCAGTTTTAGAACTTTCCTACTTTTAGGACTGTTGGTAGTCTCCCCATTTGCAATGCTCAATCAAGCAGCAGCGTAATTCCTATACCGTGTCTACATGCCATGCTGGAGTTTGAAGGGTGCTGAAATATATACCATGACCTGTCTCTTCATATTGGGCTAGTGTTTCGATTCAATACTCTGATAGTACGTATGTATAATATCACTGTCAAACAGTCTACACCGTGTGAACTTTAGGGTTCAACGAATTCTCATATATGTTGCAACTAGTTTGGTCGGCTCCATTTAGTTACGCTAGAAGCGAGTAGGATCACTCTGTTTCTTAAAACGGTACACGACCCCTTGTTCTATAAATTGCTGGGCAATTATAAATATACGCATGAAAATTTGAAAATTACAAAGGCTATGAAAACGTTACTGGGCTGAAAACAGTCATCGAAACACTGCAAGCTTAAAGTCCAAAACAGAACTATGATACCCGTATGAAACACATCGCCATCGAATAACCAACTGTTTGCGTCATTTGTATCCATAATGAAACATAGGTGTATGCTATAAACTGTAGCAGTATCGCGAGGGGTACATGTAGTTTATGCGTTCTGCGTTAGGTTTTATATGGCGAGCCGGAGGAGAATGTACCACATGTACCCCGAGTGATCCTGCTATAACGAATTTATCTTAGCCACATGTTTTAAACTGCCATTGTAAATGAATTAAAACATATTCAAAATGATAGAAAATAGCTGTTCGGTTGACTTCGGTCACGTGACTTTCATTGATTCGGAAAAAGCGGCTCTTTTCTTCGAAGCGGGGTATAAGGCATTTATTCTCCCCGTCAGAAATCCACGCATAGCCTGTTTTCTTCGTGGCGGGGCATACCATGCCGAGATACCATGCCGCAGTTTAACATGAATACCCCACTCAGACACAGTATACTGACTCCGAGCCGACCAGTCCTTGTTTTAGCCCCTTAATGCCGAGCGCCAGACAGGGTAACAAGTACCATCTTTTAACGTCTTTTGGTATGACGCGGCCGGGGATCGAACCCCGGACCTCCCGGAAGCGGTCTTGTGTTAGTTTGAAACCATAATGGAACTCCAGATATACTACCTACAATAATAACATACCAGTGTTTATTATCAGCTGCTTTAATACAAATACACCATTCTAGTATTGAGCGATTTTCTGTGAGTATATGGAGGCACAGCGGATCAGTCGGTTATGGCGCTGCACTTCGCTGTGCAGAGTTGCGTCCCTTAGACATACCAGGAACTATTGTCGTGGTTTGAATCCCATATTCCCCTGATTCTTTTTCTAGGTTTGTCAGCAACATACAAAATACAAAATCATTCTTAAAGGACTGTAAAATACAACCCAAAATTTTCTGCGTAGTTCATCTGGTATCATTTTAAAGGGGGGCACGGGTGGCCCAGTCGTCTAAGGCGCCGCGATTCGCTGTGCAGAGTTGCGTCCCTTAGGCACGCCAGAAACCTATGATTGTGGGTTCGAATCCCGGTTCGCCCCGATTATGTTTCTAGGTTTGTCAGCACCATACCCGTGCTCGTGGGTTTCACCGAAGTGGTAAACGTCTGAGACCTGCATCACTTCGGGCTTTCCTCCCACATTAAGCTGACACCCCGCGATATAACTGGAATAATGTTAAAAGCGGCGTTTAAACCAACTCACTCACTCACTCATTTTATAGTGAAGCTACCTGGACGCGACAGAAACATGTATTGAAGATATACAGATTGTCAGGTTATTTAGACAACATCGCTGCTGACATATGAAAGACAATTATTCTAAATACAATCATAACAAAACATAACACCTTTTTGTAAGCTCAGTTACTTAATATAATACGTCCACTGATATAACTGACCTTCAACACCTGCCTGGATAACATCTCAGCGTTTGTTCAGAATCACTCACCTGAGTTTACCTGGCAGGTGATTCCCCACAGCTATACTCGTGGGATGGGATAGTGTACCACGTGCCATTTTACACGACTGCCACGTGAACGACAGCCTCCCCACCCCATACCTCTACACAATCAGCGGCGGTGATATTCCCATAGGTGTTGATACTCGAGATTTGGCGATAAGGATCAAACTCTTTTAAATAAAAACCCAGCGGCTGTTACACTATATGGGATTGATACAATCAAGAAATAAGTAACATATTCATTAAAATTCCAACATTAAACCTTTTAGAACTCTACTGATGTTAGTACATGTCGAAAATAGTATAAGTGCTTTATTTACAAAATTGCATGATAGGTTTATACTGGTTGTAAGTTCGAAGACCAGAATCCTCCAAATTGGGATCTTGTCAGCTCCATAACCGTGTTCATGGGTTTTACCAAAGTAATACATAAAAAAACAAAACAAAACAAAACACTGGGTGTTTTCCCCGCATAATGCTAACATGCAATATAATCATTCGCGAAATACTGTTCAAAGCACCGTTATATCCAACTCACTCACTCACTCATGCACGCGACCCGTGAAGATCCGGGGTAGAATAAGTCTTAAGAAACCCATGCTTGCCTTAAGAGGCGACTATGCTTGTCGTAAGAGGCGACTAACGGGATTGGGTGGTCAGGCCCGCTAATTTGGTTCATGCATGTCATCGTATCCCAATTGCCTGGATCGATGCGCATGATGTAAATCACTGGATTTTCTGGTCCAGACTCGATTATTTACAGACCGCCGTCATATAGCTGGAATATTGCTGAGTGCGGCATCAAACAACAAACAAACACTCACGCATGCACTGATAGAGTGCAGTTTAAATGACAAGACGCGTGGCTGTTTAGCCTGAGTTGTGCGTTACCTTTCTCCTTCATTTTCTCTTTACTCCTATAGCAGTCTTCCATGTGACTGGGGCGGTCGGGTAGCCTTGTGGTTAAAGCGTTCGCTCGTCACGCCGAAGACCCGGGTTCGATTCCCGACATGGGTACAATGTGTGAAGCCCATTTCTGGTGTCCCCCGCAGTGATATTGCTGGAATATTGCTAAAAAGCGGCGTAAAACCATACTCACTCCATGTGACTGAACGATGTTTACAGCGTACGGAACAAAACCCCTGGAAACTTTATGTCTTGACTGGTATGACATCAAATATAATATCATAATCTTTATTTATGAACAATGTCACAACTATAAATAAGATAAAACGCCGGAGCCGTTTGGTTTTCTAAACAAAATCTTATCTCCCCGTTATGTCAAAGAGAAGCGTATTTAACGTAGATTTGTATTCTCGCTTATCTAACGTCAGATCTTGGAATATTAATGACGGTCAAACCGCCATACCTACTTAAGATAGGGAGCTCGTCTTTAACACTAAGATCAGCCTGCCGAGTGACATAACACTTTAGAGATATTCAGTAGCTTTTCCTAGCAACCGCTGCTATGTAACGAATGTCAGACACAAGTGTATTCAATACGAAAACAATGGCCAACGTCTTGAGTGACAGATAGTTGAACATTGAAGACGAGCTCGATTGTAATATGCCAAACAACATTTCAAAACCTCGCTTCGTTCTCGGGGAAAGATCATCATTGACATATCTGTATGTGTGCGGTTTAGTGTTTAGACAGATACCAGTCTCACATCGATATTCACGGATAAATGTTATTTGTCACTTGGTTATCTGACTGGTTTAAACAATGACTGATCCCCACTCCAGAAGGGAATAATGACTGATCCCTTTGTATGCGTTAAAACAATCACAAACCAGAGCGAGCACGACATTGAAGTTATATCCTGGCTGTAGTAATAAAACTAGTAATCCTACTCAACTCAAATATTGACTATTCAATTTATAGCTGGTAGCATATCTTAAGCCTGCGTTATTATGCTCTCGTTTCTCAAAGTAGGTTTGCATTTTCACTGATATCTTAACTGAACTTACTATTAGGGTTAATAAATATATAATGCCGTAAAATGACTTAAAATAAAGTATTTGATTTTACCCAAATAATATTAAACCGCGACAGGCTGAAAACAGTCACCGAAACACAGCCATGATACCCGTATCAAATACATGATCATTGAATAACCATTTTTGGGTTCAAACATAGGTGTATACTTCCTTTTGCCTGGCAAGTTATTTACGTCTCGAGTGTCGTCTATGAGATTCAAGGTGCTCGAAAAGAGGCATTCGTGGATCATTTATTATTTTCAACAATAAACTTATTTTTTTTAAATCCTTGAACTACTCAGCAAATCACTAGCTGCATATATGCACATTATACATATAGCGCTCTTGCGCCACAAGAACACTCATGACGTTGACGAAACGCCGAGGCCAGTGACCAATGTTTTAATGAATAATAGAATGCACTTTGTGTAATCAAGTTATTGGTCATGGATATACTTTCTTGTGGGCGGAGAGTGCTACCGATAGAGCAGGACGTGAGCTGACTCCAGGTGTCATCACCGATTTTCAATGATCTATACATATAATGTTATCACTCAGTCTGTTTTTACGCCCAGTGGAATCTGTTTTGGTGGACAATCGAAATGATGATTCTCTGACGTTGACGTTATATATTTATTGGTCTGTCCCCGCTCTCTCATCAACGTCACACTTTACTGCTAAAGTATCTTTATAGAAACCCGGAGCGGTCGGGTAGCCTAGTGGTTAAAGCGTATGCTCGTCACGCCGAAGACCCGGGTTCGATTCCCGACATGGGTACAATGTGTGAAACCCATTTCTGGTGTCCCCTGCCGTGATATTGCTGGAATATTGCTAAAAGCGGCGTAAAACCGTACTCACTCACTCACTCAATTATAGAAACCCATCTATTGAAAAATTCGTATTATTTACGAAATGTTATTGTTCTCCTGTTCAAGTCACATATGGCAGATATGTTGAAACTGAACAGAAATATGTGATCTCTATACTGCTGTATGTTCTCTATAATTGTTACCTGCGATAATAAATCTCTGTTCTGTTAAGCAATACTTAAACACGTGGCATACCGGTTCCGCCTATGAAACAATCCGACAACAAACAGTGTAATATGATTTGTTATTATATAACTGAGCTGGAATTATAGCATTATTTAAACCATAATAGTGTTAGTAATAGGATTTAGTAACAGTTAGGAATGGAATTAAGTTACAGAAGGCAAAACATTTATTAACTGTCAATTTGGAAGAGATATTATATGTATATCATTTACATTAATTACCTCACTATTACAGTATTCAATATCGGAAGAGCATTTTACTCGCTAATGTTAGTTTTTTTTGAAAGTGAAAAGACGAGTATCGGAAAAACAACGAGACATTTCGAACTTAATCTACATGCGTAACCATGACACTGGATTGAGATTTCATAGGAAGTACATGCACCTATAACGGGGCGAACGAAAATCTCGCCTACCTGTTTAATCCCCAGTGCAGACGCGGGTGCAGACATATGACTGTGTGTTATACCCCGACACGTCGCAATACATTCCGGCAATGATAACAACTGCTATTGGCGTCTTCTCCGAGTGACGACAACAGTTATCATGAAATCATTACCTGTGCTCCAGCGTCTATTCGACCTGGAAACTGCCAGGAGTTATGGCTTCGTCTCTTGGTTGTCCCACACTGGGCGTCACACATCATGGGCGCACGGTGGCCCAGTGGTTTGAAGCCATGCTGGGGGAGTTTCATTAGTGGCAGATCACAGATCTGATTGTGGGTCGACTCCCTGATTCACTCTAATGATTACTGATTGCTGATCACAAGCCGCATATGGTTGTTTGTCGTAGGTTTGACGCCTATGGTAAACGTGCTTCACCCTCCCTTGTCGTAGGTTTGACGCCTATGGTAAACGTGCTTCACCTTCTCTTGTCGTAGGTTTGACACCTATGGTAAACGTGCTTCACCTTCTCTTGTCGTAGGTTTGACGCCTATGGTAAACGTGCTTCACTTTCTCTTGTCGTAGGTTTGACGCCTATGGTAAACGTGCACCGCCTTCCCTTGTCGTAGGTTTGACGCCTATGGTAAACGTGCTTCACCTTCTCTTGTCGTAGGTCTGACGCCTATAGTAAACGTGCTTCACCTTCTCCTGTCGTAGGTCTGACGCCTATGGTAAACGTGCATCACCTTCTCTTGTCGTAGGTCTGACGCCTATAGTAAACGTGCTTCACCTTCTCTTGTCGTAGGTTTGATGCCTATGGTAAACGTGCACCACCTTCCCTTGTCGTAGGTTTGATGCCTATGGTAAACGTGCATCACCTTCTCTTGTCGTAGGTTTGATGCCTATGGTAAACGTGCACCGCCTTCCCTTGTCGTAGGTTTGACACCTGTGGTGAACGTGCACCACCTTCTCCTGTCGTAGGTCTGACGCCTATGGTAAACGTGCACCACCTTCTCTTGTCGTAGGTCTGACGCCTATAGTAAACGTGCACCGCCTTCCCTTGTCGTAGGTTTGACGCCTATAGTAAACGTGCACCGCCTTCCCTTGTCGTAGGTTTGACACCTGTGGTAAACGTGATCCACCTTCTCTTGTCGTAGGTTTGATGCCTATGGTAAACGTGCACCACCTTCTCTTGTCGTAGGTTTGACACCTGTGGTAAACGTGATCCACCTTCTCTTGTCGTAGGTTTGATGCCTATGGTAAACGTGCACCGCCTTCTCCTGTCGTAGGTTTGACACCTGTGGTAAACGTGATCCACCTTCTCTTGTCGTAGGTTTGATGCCTATGGTAAACGTGCACCGCCTTCTCCTGTCGTAGGTCTGACACCTATAGTAAACGTGCTTCACCTTCTCTTGTCGTAGGTTTGACACCTGTGGTAAACGTGCACCGCCTTCCCTTGTCGTAGGTTTGATGCCTATAGTAAACGTGCACCGCCTTCCCTTGTAGGTCTGACGCCTATAGTAAACGTGCATCACTTTCCCCGACATTATGCTGACAAGCCTTTATCTGATAGACTTTTAAACTCACTCACTTATACGTCATGACTTGCATTCTGAGAAAGAAGTCCCTAAGTTCATAAAATGTTTAAATATTATGATATGGGTGTAATATTACATCGAATACTGACTATAGAGGGAACTTGAATATTTCCCCCGGAAACTAAGAAGCTATTTATTTGACTATAATAGCTTACTGCTGTGTTGAGGCCATGCCCCCCCAACACCTCAAACACAATTTATTCTCTCGATAATTTAAAGATTAGATTAAGTTGGTATCTACGTGGGGTATCGAACTTTGTATGTTGGGAGTGACACATGTCTCACAATTAATAAGCGAAAATCACGACGTTTCTTATGGGATACTGTAAGGGACATACTCGCGTAGTCGCATTCTCGCGATCTCGACGTTTTGAAACAAGCTAAATATGCCAACAGTGCGAGAATGCGAGATCGGCCAAAATCTCGCGTTCTCACTATCTCGCATTCTTGCACTTTTGGCATATTCAGCTTGTTTCCAAACGTCGAGATCGCGAGAATGTTCCTCACAGTATGCCATAGGTTCTTCCTGCGAACTACTTTACAATAAGTATAGCTGTACATTGTATAGGCTGAACCAAGCTTGCACTTAGCGGAAAGCACTTTAAGATAAGCGCTGGTAGTGATACGGTTTATTACGCTGACGTGTTCAAACCAAACGCCACTAATAATGTAATGACGAGGGGGGATTATTTAGGAGTGTATATCCTAGAGCATGGTTTGAAATAAATACATGTGCGTCACTGTAGGTTGCTTTCTGTTACCCAACAATAAATAAACATGACAACCTTAATTATTAGAGCGCATCAGAACAAATCGACAACTATATATTAGGTTACGTTCAGAACGTTTCCGGTATTACTACCATGCTAAATATTGGTATGGGTGTGGGTTTGGGTGTGGGTGTGGGTGTGGGTGTGGGTGTGGGTGTGGGTGTGGGGGTGTGGATGTGGGATTGGTTGTGGTTGTGGGTGTGGGTGTGGCTGTGTGTATGTGGATGAGGTTGTGGGCGTGGGTGTGGGTGTGGGTGTGGATGTGGGATTGGTTGTGGTTGTGGGTGTGGGGTGTGGGTGTGGATGTGGATGAGGTTGTGGGTGTGGGTGTGGGTGTGGGTGTGGGTGTGGGGTGTGGGGTGTGGGTGTGGTTGTGGATGAGGTTGTGGGTGTGGGTGTGGGTGAGGATGTGGGATTGGTTGTGGTTGTGGGTATGGGTGTAGGGTGTGGATGTGGATGTGGATGAGGTTGTGGGTGTGGGTGTGGGTTGTGGGTGTGGATGTGGATGAGGTTGTGGGTGAGGTTGTGGGTGTGGGTGTGGATGTGGGGTGTGGGTGTGGATGTGGATGAGGTTGTGGATGAGGATGTGGGTGTGGGTGTGGGGTGTGGGTGTGGATGTGGATGAGGTTGAGGGTGAGGTTGTGGGTGTGGGTGTGGGTGTGGGGTGTGGGTGTGGATGTGGATGAGGTTGTGGGTGAGGTTGTGGGTGTGGGTGTGGATGTGGGGTGTGGGTGTGGATGTGGATGAGGTTGTGGGTGAGGTTGTGGGTGTGGGTGTGGGTGTGGGGTGTGGGTGTGGATGTGGATGAGGTTGTGGATGAGGTTGTGGGTGTGGGTGTGGATGTGGGGTGTGGGTGTGGATGTGGATGAGGTTGTGGATGAGGATGTGGGTGTGGGTGTGGGGTGTGGGTGTGGATGTGGATGAGGTTGAGGGTGTGGGTGTGGGTGTTGGTGTGGGTGTGGGATTGGTTGCGGTTGCGGTTGTGGGTGTGGGTGTGGGTGTGGGTGTGGGTGTGGGTGTGGGATGTGGGTGTGGATGTGGATGAGGTTGTGGGTGTGGGTGTGGGTGTTGGTGTGGATGTGGATGAGGTTGTGGGTGTGGATGTGGGTGTGGGTGTGGGTGTGGGGTGTGGGTGTGGATGTGGATGTGGATGTGGATGTGGATGAGGTTGTGGGTGTGGGTGTGGGGTGTCGGTGTGGTTGTGGATGAGGTTGTGGGTGTGGGTGTGGATGTTGGATTGGTTGTGGTTGTGGGTGTGGGTGTGGGTGTGGGATGTGGGTGTGGATGTGGATGAGGTTGTGGGTGTGGGTGTGGGTGTTGGTGTGGATGTGGATGAGGTTGAGGGTGTGGGTGTGGATGTGGATGAGGTTGTGGGTGTGGGTGTGGGTGTGGGTGTGGGTGTGGGGTGTGGGTGTGGATGTGGATGTGGATGTGGATGTGGATGAGGTTGTGGGTGTGGGTGTGGGTGTGGGGTGTCGGTGTGGTTGTGGATGAGGTTGTGGGTGTGGGTGTGGATGTTGGATTGGTTGTGGTTGTGGGTGTGGGTGTGGGTGTGGGTTTTGGTGTGGATGTGGATGAGGTTGTGGGTGTGGGTGTGGATGTGGGTGTGGGTGTTGGTGTGGATGTGGATGAGGTTGTGGGTGTGGGTGTGGATGAGGTTGTGGGTGTGGATGAGGTTGTGGGTGTGGGTGTGGATGTGGGATTGGTTGCGGTTGTGGGTGTGGGTGTGGGTGTGGGATGTGGGTGTGGATGTGGATGAGGTTGTGGGTGTGGGTGTGGGTGTGGGTGTGGTTGTGGGTGTGGATGTGGGTGTGGGTGTGGATGAGGTTGTGGGTGTGGGTGTGGGTGTGGGTGTGGGTGTGGGTGTGGGTGTGGGTGTGGATGAGGTTGTGGGTGTGGGTGTGGGTGTGGGTGTGGGTGTGGATGTGGGTGTGGGATGTGGGTGTGGATGTGGATGAGGTTGTGGGTGTGGGTGTGGGTGTGGGTGTGGGTGTGGGTGTGGGTGTGGATGAGGTTGTGGGTGTGGGTGTGGATGTTGGATTGGTTGTGGTTTTGGGTGTGGGTGTGGGTGTGGGTGTGGGTGTGGGTGTGGATGTGGATGTGGATGAGGTTGTGGGTGTGGGTGTGGATGAGGTTGTGGGTGTGGGGTGTGGGTGTGGGGTGTGGGTGTGGGGTGTGGGTGTGGGGTGTGGGTGTGGGTGTGGGTGTGGTTTTGGGTGTGGATGTGGGTGTGGGTGTGGGTGTGGATGTGGATGTGGATGAGGTTGTGGTTGTGGATGTGGATGAGGTTGTGGGTGTGGGTGTGGGTGTGGATGTGGGTGTGGGTGTGGGTGTGGGTGTGGGTGTGGGTGTGGGGTGTGGGTGTGGGGTGTGGGTGTGGGTGTGGGTGTGGGGTGTGGGTGTGGGGTGTGGGTGTGGGGTGTGGGTGTGGGGTGTGGGTGTGGGTGTGGGTGTGGGTGTGGGTGTGGGTGTGGATGAGGTTGTGGGTGTGGGTGTGGATGTTGGATTGGTTGTGGTTTTGGGTGTGGGTGTGGGTGTGGGTGTGGGTGTGGATGTGGATGTGGATGAGGTTGTGGGTGTGGGTGTGGATGAGGTTGTGGGTGTGGGTGTGGGGTGTGGGTGTGGGGTGTGGGTGTGGGGTGTGGGTGTGGGTGTGGGTGTGGTTTTGGGTGTGGATGTGGGTGTGGGTGTGGGTGTGGATGTGGATGTGGATGAGGTTGTGGATGTGGGTGTGGGTGTGGATGTGGATGAGGTTGTGGATGAGGTTGTGGGTGTGGGTGTGGGTGTGGGTGTGGATGTGGGTGTGGGTGTGGGTGTGGGTGTGGGTGTGGGTGTGGATGTGGATGTGGATGAGGTTGTGGGTGTGGGTGTGGGTGTGGGTGTGGATGTGGGTGTGGGAGCGCATGAGTAGGTGGCTTTGGGTGTGGGAGTGGATGTAGATTTGGATGTAGATGTGGGCGTGGCGTGGCGTGTAGGTGTGTGGTGTGTGGTGTGGTGTGGGTATGGCAATGTTTGGAGACGTGTCAGTGAACGTAGCCCCGACGTCAATGTCCGCCAGCATGTTATGTGTGGTTCAGTGATGGCACAGGTCTGATATATGCTGTACAAGCTTGGAATATTCACAGACTTGTAAGTCGTACCACGGCGGGGGCGGTGAGGGAGTCTAGTGGTTAAAGCGTTCGCTCGTCACGCCAAATGGTTCGGGGTCGATTCCCCACATGGATAAAATGTGAAGCCCATTTCTTGTGTCCCTCGTCGTGATATTGCTGAAATATTGATAAAAGCGGCGTAAAACCAAACTCACTCACTCGGATAACGGCAAACACGTAGAGACGTAACTCAGCGCATATTTCTACTTCGGGCTGCACCTACTTGACAGTGGGTCGGAGTGATGGTATTGACGGGACTGTGAATGTGTTGTTATCGGCGCCCTGTCTACCGGGTATAGGCAGGTGTAGGGCTACGACAACCGAAAGATAAGGAGCCTGTCCGTGTAATCCAACCGACAATTAGTTAAACTCGAGCGCTAAAAATAAAAAAGTAGTAAGCACGCCTGTAATTTGTTCGCCGACACCCAAGGCGCTACCAGACAGGGAGCCGATAACAAGCAATTACACAGCGTCAGTCCGACCCACGGCCAGTAAGCAATAATTAAAACACTGAGAAATACTTCTTCCCAAAACAAAATCATCAAGCGTACGTCTGCAACGCCGCTGTCAGATATTCGACTCTACGCCCGACAGTACCCGACAGACAGACAGAAACAAGCCTATCCACGTCATCAACTGTCCACCTCTCCCACAGTTACCAGTAGCCAAGCTAAGACATGGCTGGAATGGGCTAGCTGCGGTCCGACTGATTAACATCCAGAAGATTAAATAGAGGCGAAAAATAGTTTTGTTCAATCTTTGAATACACGAAACGTCGTCCGAAATAATAAAGAAGTTGTTATCAATTAACAACTCTCACGTTGTGATGGCTCTCCACTAGTGTGGGCAGTTAATAAACTGGAAGCAAGTCTACCAGGCGGATACACCCAGTACATTGACACTCCAGCTGCGCGGACTGTATGAAGAGACATAGAATAACTGTTACTAGTTCTCAAGAGAGAGAGAGAGAGAGAGAGAGAGAGAGAGAGAGAGAGAGAGAGAGAGAGAGAGAGAGAGAGAGACACACACACACACACACACACACATTGTGTCCCCATGTGGAGAATCGAACCCGGGTCTTCGGTGTGACGAGCAAACGCTTTAGCCACTAGGCTACCGCATCAAAAAATATCGATGGCGTAACATGGAAATGGCTACAATGCTGGTGACCTTGAGATTATCATATTTGCATTGACAACAGGGGTTACGTGTTTATATAAGGTTTGTGGCCTTCACTCGTTCAGCAGGTCACCCTTTGGGCGTTGCACGGGAGGCGTTTCAGCAGATAGTTTGCTTTCGTTCAAATATTTACTCATCTTCTCCAGGCAAGCGTGTCCACGAGCCTACATCAGTCTTGCTCCATGAATGGACTATCGCATTTATCCTATCACAAAACGTTTCACAAAACCAACATTCACATACCGAATACGTGGTCGCTGGTATGTCCACAGCCATCGCCTGTCGAATTTGCGCAGAAATTATTTCAACAATTAAGCTTACAGACAAATCTTTACCAAGTGGTTAAGTGGTAAACTGTTTCGCATTTATTTGTTATATCAATGGTGGCTTGACAGCTGTACCACTAGCACGTGCATCTGTGGCAGACAGACACTGGCTACCGTCATTTGACTGCAGGATGGACTATCAGATTCCATGCATCATTTGACGCATAAAGCAGCAGCTGTCCTCTGTAGGAGCACACTTTGTAAGTTAGGCTTTCAAAACGTCAACGTCAGATCATAGTCTCGCATATCCTCGGAAACAGATTCCATAGGGAGTAAAGTACAAAACTGTGATCAGTGATGACACCGGGTGATCATGAGAAAGGGTGAGTACCAGCGATAAACGGGTGAGAACACTCCATGTAAAGGTCGTAGTATGGGAGAGCACGCTGAACCAGGAACCACTTACACACGCATTGACTAACGCACGTATTCTGGAACCTTGCTCAACATCACGACCTCCTTCTAAACACCACTTATACTGATCCCCCGCCTTTCGAACCTCAGTTTCTCTGAGCTGACGCCCCACCATCAGAATCAGAATTTTCCTTACGCCCCGCCTTCAGAATCCCAAATCTCCTGACGCCCCACTATCTGAAACTCAATTCTCTTGACGCTCCTTCTTGAAGTCAATTCTCTTGACGCCACACCTTTCGAATATCAAATCTCCTGACGTCCCACCTTCCGAAACTCACTTCTCCTGACCTCCCACCTTCACAATGTCAATTCTCCTGACGTCCCACCTTCACCATGTCAATTCTCCTAACGCCCCACTATCTGAAGCCCAATTCTCCTGACATCCCACCTCCAGAATCCCAATTCTCCTGACGCCCCACTATCTGAAGCCCAATTCTCCTAACGCCCCACTATCTGAAGCCCAATTCTCCTGATGTCCCACCTCCAGAATCCCAATTCTCCTGACGCCCCACTATCTGAAGCCCAATTCTCCTGACGCTCTTCCTCCCAAACCTCCCTGTATCGGAGACCATGGAACAAATAAATTCAAACTATGAAGCAAAACATAATCTATACTTGCCATTAAGGCTGAACAGTATTAACGATGGCGAACGCTACAGAGAAGAAGATCATATCACATTTATCTATCACAGGTGTTGTAGCCAAGGGCGGAATACATCAGCAACGCAATATGTTAATATTCGTATAGAATCAGCGCTGATATCAAGTGGATATCATTATTTGAAAAGTAAATTTATAATGACCGGCATAATTCCCCCATGCAGATACAAAAGTAACAAATACGGCCACTAGAGATAAACACATGTCACACCTCCTGTACCAGCGTCCTGCGCTATTTACACATCACACAGACTGAGCATATTGAGTAATCCCAAGTTAACGACGATCGTTAACATCAGCGTGTTTACAGACGTCCTATATGCATACACTTGTTGGGAAGCCAAGTTTATACACAGATACATCGGATTAGTTGTCTTGGCACAAGTGGCCCCGAACTGAAGCGTTCTCGGACGGACGGTGATACCACAAAAGATAAAAGACGGTAAGGCCAGCTGAATGATTGTTGTTATTTTCAATATGAATTATAATATTAATAATTTGTTATTCATAATATTTCGGTTGGGGGAAGGGACGGCGATGTCTTTGTTGGACGGAATGCCAGTGTCATAAATGTAACACAGCTGTATTTGTTTGGCACGGTTGTCCAGTCATTTAAAGCTTCGCAACTCGCTTTTCAGATTTGCTTCCTATATAAACCAGTAAAAAAATAAATTCTGAAATAAAATAGTTACACTGTTTAATATTTTATGAAAAAGATTCATAAATGTCACAACAAAAATAAATAGCAGATAAAACAAACGATGTTTAACAATTTATACTCCACAGTCAGAAACTATTCTAAAATGTAGCTATTAAACAATTATTTCATCATTCATAACTTTCGTAAGAGTTATGAGACAGTTACTAACAAACAATATTCCTCTCTACGGATAAGTAGAAGGTATGAAGCAACTGCTGGAATACTTAAAAGACAAGACGAAAATCCCTCTCTGCATGTATCGTACCTATCTTGATAGTGAGTGAGTTGGGTTTAACGCCGCTTTTAACAGTATTCCAGTTATATCGCGGCGTGTCAGCTTAATGTGGGAGGAAAGCCCGAAGTGATGCAGGTCTCAGACGTTTACCACTTCGGTGAATCCCACGAGCACGGGTTTGGTGCTGACAAAGCTAGAAACAAAATCGGGGTGAACCGGGATTCGAACCCACAATCATAGGTTTCTGGCGTGCCCAAGGGACGCAACTCTGCACAGCGAATCGCGGCGCCTTAGATGACTGGGCCACCCGTGCCCCCCTATCTTGATAGAATATTTCGGTAAATATATCATCTGGAGAGGGTTGTGTTATTGTTTGGAGAATGTCAATCAGCTGTTGTCAGTGTTTTCCTGGACATATAAAGGCATGTTACGGAGACGATGTCTGTTTTGCTTCTATCTGGTGCATTATTCAACTGCGCACTGGGCAAGCGAGTGAGCGAGTTGGGTTTTAAGTCGCTTTTAGCACATACCAGTAATATCACGGCGCTGGGCACCAGAAACGGGACATGCACTACGGTGTAATTTTGGGAATCCAACCGGCAATGTGGAGAATTCACACTGTGAATGTGGGAATATACACAGAGGAATTGAACTCGCGTGAAATTTAATGTTTGAAATCTCAAGCTGCGCGTTCAATCTACAGGTGACCTTGCCCTGACTAGTCTAAGTTACATCTTTTACAAACTGTTAATTGTGATGAGTTTGTTTAACCGAGCCACAAGGCCTGAGAGGCTCTTGAATTAATCTTTATCTTAACCTTCGGGCTCCGGGAACATAAACTAACATGGACAGTACATAAAACTTCGGGCGCAGGTTATCTTAACCTTCGGGATCGGAGAAAATAAACTAACATAGACTGTACATAAACCTTCGGGCTCGAAGAAGATAAACTAACATAGACAGTACATAAACCTTCGGGCTCGGAGAAGATAAACTAACATAGACAGTACATAAACCTTCTAGCTCCGGGAACATAAACTAACATGGACAGTACATAAACCTTCTGGCACCGGGAACATAAACTAACATGGAAAGTACATAAACCTTCGGGCTCCGGGAACATAAACTAGCATGGAAAGAACATAAACCTTCTGGCACCGGGAACATAAACTAACATGGAAAGTACATAAACCTTCGGGCTCCGGGAACATAAACTAACATGGAAAGTACATAAACCTTCTGGCACCGGAAACATAAACTAACATGGAAAGTACATAAACCTTCTGGCTCCGGGAACATAAACTAACATGGACAGTACATAAACCTTCTGGCACCGGGAACATAAACTAACATGGAAAGTACATAAACCTTCGGGCTCCGGGAACATAAACTAACATGGAAAGTACATAAACCTTCGGGCTCCGGGAACATAACTTAGCATGGAAAGTACATAAACCTTCTGGCACCGGGAACATAATCTAACATGGACAGTACATAAACCTTCGGGCTCGGAGAACATAAACTAACATGGAAAGTACATAAACCTTCGGGCTCCGGGAACATAAACTAACATGGAAAGTACATAAACCTTCGGGCTCCGGGAACATAACTTAGCATGGAAAGTACATAAACCTTCTGGCACCGGGAACATAATCTAACATGGACAGTACATAAACCTTCGGGCTCGGAGAACATAAACTAACATGGAAAGTACATAAACCTTCAGGCTCGGAGAACATAAACTAACATGGACAGTACATAAACTTTCTGGCACCGGGAACATAAACTAACATGGAAAGTACATAAACCTTCGGGCTCCGGGAACATAAACTAACATGGAAAGTACATAAACCTTCGGGCTCCGGGAACATAAACTAACATGGACAGTACATAAACCTTCTGGCACCGGGAACATAAACTAACATGGACAGTACATAAACCTTCGGGCTCCGGGAACATAAACTAACATGGACAGTACATAAACCTTCTGGCTCCGGGAACATAAACTAACATGGACAGTACATAAAACTTCGGGCTCCGGGAACATAAACTAACACGGACAGTACATAAACCTTCTAGCTCCGGGAACATAAACTAACATGGACGGTACATAAACCTTCTGGCTCCGGGAACATAAACTAACATGGAAAGTACATAAACCTTCGGGCTCCGGGAACATAAACTAACATGGACAGTACATAAACCTTCTGGCTCCGGGAACATAAACTAACACGGACAGTACATAAACCTTCTAGCTCCGGGAACATAAACTAACATGGAAAGTACATAAACCTTCGGGCTCCGGGAACATAAACTAACATGGAAAGTACATAAACCTTCGGGCTCCGGGAACATAAACTAACATGGACAGTACATAAACCTTCTGGCTCCGGGAACATAAACTAACATGGACAGTACATAAACCTTCTGGCTCCGGGAACATAAACTAACACGGAAAGTACATAAACCTTCTGGCACCGGGAACATAAACTAACATGGACAGTACATAAACCTTCTAGCTCCGGGAACATAAACTAACATGGAAAGTACATTAACCTTCTGGCACCGGGACCATAAAGTAACATAGAGGGTACATTCGCCCATCCGCCCTCAGGACCATAGGACCACTTATAAGACACCTGGTAATGATGCATAGTTGTCATGGTTTTCAAAAATACTTTGATGACATGCCTTTGTTTCACCCAGTATAAACTAGATATATAGTAAGCAAAATGTGAAATTTTGGTTTTGCCAAATATGAAAATAAGATAATAAGCCAAGGCCAAATAGCATGATCAAGAGATGTTTGAAAGATGGCTACAAAGTGATGTCTCTTTATAAGACCCCAACATTAAAGAAGACCTGGTTTCCGTGGTAACGGTAAACGGACTAATGGTGACGTGTATTTTTTGTCACGCAGGGTCCAGAGCACGATCGGCAGACTGATGCACACTGGGGCACACTGGGAGACACTTGGGCACACCGAGGTACACTGGGACACACTGAGGCACACTTGGACACACTGGGACACACGGGGGCACTGAAACACACTGAGGCACACTGGGGCACACTGGGACACACTGGGACACACTGGGGCACGCTTGGACACACTGGGGTACACACTGGGACACGCTGGGACACACTGGGACACACGTGGGCCCTGAGACACACTGGGACACACTGGGGCACGCTGGGACACACTGGGACACGCTGGGGCACGTTTGGACACACTGGGGTACACACTGGGACACGCTGGGGCACATTGGGACACACTGAGGCACACTGGGACACACGGGTGCACACTAGCGCACTGAGACACACTCGGGCACACTGGGACACACTGAGGCACATTGAGGCACACCGAGGAACACTGGGACACACTGAGGCACACTGGGACACATTGGGACACACTGAGGATTACTTGGACACACTGGGGCACACTGGGGCACTGAGACACACTGGGGCACACTGGGACACGCTGAGGCACATTGAGGCACACGGAGGCACACTGGGACACACTGAGGCACACTGGGACACACTGGGACACACTGAGGATTATTGGGACACACTGGGGCACTGAGGCACACTGGGGCACAATGGAACACACTGAGGCACATTTGGACACACTGAGGCACACTGAGGCACACTGAGGCACTGAGACACACTGGGGCACACTGGGACACATTGAGGCACACTGGGACACACTGAGGCACACTGGGACACACTGAGGCACACTGGGACACACTGGGACACACTGAGGATTATTGGGACACACTGGGGCACTGAGGCACACTGGGGCACAATGGAACACACTGAGGCACATTTGGACACACTGAGGCACACTGAGGCACACTGAGGCACTGAGACACACTGGGGCACACTGGGACACATTGAGACACACTGAGGCACGCTGGGGCACACTGGGTCACACTGGGACACACTGTGACAGACTGAGGCACACTGAGACACACTGAGGCACACTGGGGCACACTGGGGCACACTGAGGCACA
Organism: Haliotis rufescens; assembly: GCF_023055435.1. Taxonomy (NCBI): domain Eukaryota; kingdom Metazoa; phylum Mollusca; class Gastropoda; order Lepetellida; family Haliotidae; genus Haliotis; species Haliotis rufescens. The sequence goes on along the minus strand of NW_025964112.1, from coordinate 61,451,998 downwards.
CTGGGACACACTGTGACAGACTGAGGCACACTGGTACACACTGAGGCACACTGGGACAAACTTGGGCACTGAGACACACTGGGACACGCTGGGACACACTTAGGCACACTGGGGCACACTGGGACACACTGAGGCACACTGGGACACACTGAGGCACACTGAGGCACACTGAGGCACACTGAGACACACTGACGCACACTGGGGCACACTGGGGCACACTGAGGCACACTGGGACACACTGTGACAGACTGAGGCACACTGGGACACACTGAGGCACACTGGGACACACTTGGGCACTGAGACACACTGGGACACGCTGGGACACACTGAGGCACACTGGGGCACACTGGGACACACTGAGGCACACTGGGACACACTGAGGCACACTGAGGCACACTGAGGCACATCCTGCTGGAGTGTCATAAGCTACACGTGAAATAATGGCTTACATCACTTGGTCGGTTTAATGATAAATCAGCTTAAATGATGTGGTGATTTGTCTTATGTTTCGACAAATATGGGATTGCCTAAAAGTCGGGCCAAGAAAAGTCGGGCCGGGCCGGGCCAGCGGGTAATACTAAAAATGAATTGCAGAATAATAAAACGAAACGCGCATATCTAGGCAGATCTCAAATGTCCACAAACGTATAGTTTTGCTCATTTAATTGAGTTTGAATAAAAATGCACCTTCAACAATGTAATAAACTGATGATTATGACTACATACCGTGAGTCTCGTAGAAAAGTCAGTGTCTTGACTGTGTGTATTCTTTGATTAGAATGCTTCTCACCGACCTTGGCGTGTAGGGGTGTGATGTCCTGGGCAGGAAACGACAGTGTTTTGACTACTCTTCTTTCATTAATTAACGTGTTGGGCATCCCTAATTAACCTTTACTAATTCGTGTTAAACCAACACGGGATGTTTTCTGGAAGTGGATATTCGCGAATGTCAAAGGACTGACACGACACGTAGTAATAAATGTCCAAGCACTTCTAAAGTTCCTAACATTCTTTATATCTAAAGATTAGTATAATATCTAATTATATACCACTTTATTGTCTCATATTTCAGTAGTTAAGGAAAACACAGAGCTCAAAGTGAAGCCTTTTTCACTCTACATTCTCAACATAGTCTCTATCAGAAGTGTTTGGCTTGTGTTGGGTCGGACTTGGCCCGGGCTGTCAAAATGCACTTTAAACAAACAAATGTATCATCAAATGTCTTTAAATCTATAGACTAGCATTATAACTACCTAAATACCACTTTATAGTGTCTCAGATCGCTGTACTTAAAGAAAACAAGGGGCTCAAAGTGAAGCCCTTTTCCCTCTACATTCTCAACATAGTCTCTATCAAAAGTGTTTGGCTTGTGTTCGGTCCGACTTCGCCCGGGTTGTCAAAATCAACTTTAAACACATAGAAGTTAAATCAAATGTGTTTACATCTATATCTACCTACATACCACTTTATAATGTATCAGTACATCGTCTTTAAAGAAAACAAGGTGCTCAAAGTGAAGCCCTTGTCCCTCTACATCCTAGACATAGTCTCTATCAGAAGTGTTTGGCTTGTGTTAGGTCCGACTTGGTCCGAACTGTCAAAATCTTCTATAAACACAAAAATCTATCTTCAAATGTGTTTACATCTATAGATTAATATTAAATCTACCTATATACCACTTTATAATGTCACGGTACATCGTATTAAAAGAGGGCGGTCGGGTAGCCTAGTGGTTAAAGCGTTCGCTCTTCACGCCGAAGACCCGGGTTCGATTCCCGACATGGGTACAATGTGTGAAGCCCATTTCTGGTGTCCCCCGCCGTGATATTGCTGGAATATTGCTAAAAGCGGCGTAAAGCCATACTCACTCACTCACTCACTCGTATTAAAAGAAAACAAGGGGCTCAAAGTGAAGCCCTTTTCGCTCTACATTCTCAACATAGTCTCTATCAGAAGTGTTTGGCTTGTGTTGGGGCGGACTTGGCCCGGGCTGTCAAAATCTACTTTAAACGCACAGATGTATCTTCAAATGTGTTAACATCTATAGATTAGTATTCAATCTACCTAAATACCACATTATAATGTCACGGTACATCGTATTAAAAGAAAACAAGGGGCTCAAAGTGAAGCCCTTTTCCCTCTACATTCTCAACATAGTCTCTATCAAAAGATATTGGCTTGTGTTCGGTCCGACTTGGTCCGGGCGGTCAAAATCAACTTTAAACAAATAGATGTATCATCAAATGTGTTTACATCTATAGATTAGTATTTTATCTACCTATATACCACTTTATAATGTCACAGTACATCGTATGTAAAGAAAACTGGTCCGTTAAATTCAAACACTTTTCCTGTATTTTCTTAAGAAAATCTCTGTCAGAAGTGTTGGGTCCGACTTTGCCCGGGCTGTCAAAATCAATTTAAACCTCACAGATGTATATTCAAATGTATTCACATCTATAAACCAGTTTAATATCTACCTTTATACCACTTTGGAGTGTCTTAGTACATCGTATATAAAGAAAACTGGTCCGTTAAAGTCAAACACTTTTACTGTATTTTCTTAAGAGAATCTCTGTCAGAAGTGTTGGGTCCGACTTGGCCCGGGCTGTCAAAATCAACTTAAACCTCACAGATGAATATTCAAATGTATTCACATCTATAAACGAGTTTAATATCTACCTATATACCACTTTAAAGAGTCTCCGTTCGCTGTATTTAAAGAAAACAAGGGGCTCAAAGTGAAGCCCTTTTCCCTCTACATTCTCAACATAGTCTCTATCAAAAGTGTTTGGCTTGTGTTGGGTCCGACTTGGTCCGGGCTGTCAAAATCTACTTTAAACTCACGGATGTATCATCAAATGTGTTTATATTTATACCTTGTTTTCTTTAAATACGATGTACTGTGACGGGAACATAAACATTATAATGATAATGATGATGATAGTTGTTTATGATGAGGATCATCGCCATATTTTAACGTCTATGGTCTGATTAACAAGGAGGCCTTTCATGATTGAATTTAATCGTGCACTATTGCACATATTTATTTATCCTCTTGTGAAGCATGTCAAGACTGAAAACAAGTCATTCAATGGATTTTCCTAAACGACCCATTGATGCAGTACTGAATTTCAATGTTAATGTTTATTTTGTTGATGGTGCTGGACGGTACAGAAATGAGTGTCAATCAAGCGAAGTGCCATATCAAATCGACCCAGAACCAGTCACTTGCCACTCGAAAACGTCAATGTGTGATTTTGTGTCAAAGTTGATGTCCAGCTTGACACAAACACAGTATCTTTGGCATGGTTCGATCCTCTTGTTACCGTAATGTGTGGTTTTGACTCCGAGACCATCAATGGTACGACCCAGAATATGCAGAGGGCGTCGTGGGAAATGATAATTACATATAAAATTCTTTGGAATACGCCCACATACAGAGTCAGACGTATCCAAGCGATCAAACCTGATATGGTCCTTTTTGATAAATCCAATGAAAGCATTGTATGACCGATTTATCTATCTGTTTCTTTTTAAACTAATGAGATTCAGGAGAAACAAGGCAAAGACAGTATGAGGACCGTACTAACGAAATGTCAAGCTAGCTTCCCAAGTTGTTATACTCGCCATTCATGACAAGAAAAATCCCGTTTCCTGACGCTTAAAATAGTGTTTATATTAATTAAAATGCACACATTTCCAAATATTCGAAATATTCCAGTGTCCATACCGTCCACTATCCTTGAAGGATAATGATGACGTAGACGACGACAACGACAACAACGATGTGCTGCATTGACTTTCAGAAAGCATATGATTCTGTCTGTTTGGGAATGTTTGGACATGTTGTAGACATTTTCGTCAGTGTCCACATCGTCCACTATCCTGGAAGGTGTATCTTGCCACATATCTTTGCGGGTAGATACACAAAACCAAATAAAGACATGACACATGTGTGTGCATACAATTTGGAATAATATGGACAGTTTACAATCCTAGACACATTCCACATTAAGCCATGTTAGATCATGTTTACACTGCTGTTTTATGTATGAGAACACAAGAAAGTACGGATTTGTCAGTCATTCAAATCTCGGGTTCAGCAAAAGTTTTCGTATCTATTTTTAGTAAAAATCGTAAGGAGTTTTGCGATCAGGGTGTTAGTTGTCAATTTTAGGTGCTTAAAATGCACTTTTATGAATCCTTGGCGTCTGTAACCTTGGGAAACGTTGTAATGTTATTAATACAAAAATCAGTAAAAGATAAAGCATATATTTTGTGACCGGAACTAGCATGTTCGAGGTAAAGCTTACGTTTTGTGTACCATCAAAAGCATGCCAGTGATGACATTTCTTTAAAACATGACAAAATCCCCATCATCCACAACATGAGAGATATTGACCACGAAAGTGTGTACCGAACTCTCGAACCTATTCTCCGATCACGACCGCCTCACCATAAAAAATACATATAGATTTGGACCTGTGAAGATCAGGGTTAGAACAGATCTTCAGCAACCAATGCTTGTATTAAAAGGTGACTATGGTGCTCGTTAGAGGCGACTAACGGGATCGGGTTGGTTGTCAGGCTCGCTGACTTGGTTGATTGGATGCATGTCACCTTATCCCAATTGCGTGGATTGATGCTCGTGATGTCAATCACTGGATTGTCAGGTCCAGAGTTGATTATTTGCTTGACCTCCGTCATATAGCTGGCATATTGCTGAGTGTGGCGTTAAACAAAAAAACAAACAAACAAAACATATAAATTTAACCGCTTATTTCAAATTCGAGATAAAAATACATAGCGCCATCTCGAACTCCGAATCTGACTTTACAATAGAACTGTGTACCATGATATCGAAGTTTGAATTTGCCACCGTGACAGCTTTAAGAAATCTTAATTAGAATTTTACTTAACTGTAAACAATTCTCCTCGATACAGGTTGAGGAATCCGTAATGAAGTCAAAGAAAGTGTTCATTTGCAACATTGTCAAACTTTGTTTCATCCACAGAAACCACGGACCTTTTTTTCGCAAAACTAAAATTCAACTTAATCCTTCACTTGTTTTTCTGTCACAATGTTTATTGATTATTACCTGCGAAATACATTTCAATTAGCCACACCTTACACCTGTTGTATTCTGAATTGATCGTCTATGCAATCGTATTTCTATGGATCTACTCAGTTTTATTTCGCTTATTGACTTTTTACATAGGTGAACAGGGACATTTATTTTACATGCAAACAACATGTTATTCAGGAAAATATAATTACATGATAGGGGTTTGTGAACACACAAATAATTATTTATTCAAACACCTCTTCCTTTAAAAAAACATATATATTAACACACACAAATGGTTTTTACAAACAATAGTTGATTTTATGCTTCCAAACAAACCACACGCAAGTTATTCTTGAATTTTAAAATATAGCCAAGGTAAATGTATCCACAATCATATTTAATCACAAATATCGTTCTGTTCTATATAAATGTAACAAGTGAACTAACCATTTCAGTGGATCTCAACATGGACAAAACTGTTGGAGATGTTCAATGAGTGAATGTTTATTTAATGAAGTAAAAACGTAGATTCTTTCTTTTGGTAAATACATGTAGCTGTACATCTTATAGATGTTCCAAGAGAAAATGATATAATATCTGCCTATATACCACTTTATAGTGTCTCAGATCGCGGTATGTAAAGAAAACTTGGTGCTCAAAGTGAAGCCCTTTTCCCTCTACATTGATGATACATCTGTGTGTTTAAAGTTCATTTTGACAGCCCGGGCCAAGTCGGACCCACCACAAGCCAAACACTTTTGATAGAGACTATGTTGAGAATGTAGAGGGGAAAGGGCTTCACTTTGAGCACCAAGTTTTCTTTAAATACGATGTACTGTGACATTATAAAGTGTTTTATAGGTAGATACAACACTAAGCTACAGATATTAACACATTTGATGATACATCTGTGTGTATAATTGATTTTGACAGCCCGGGACAAGTCGGACCGAGCACAAGCCAAACACTTCTGATTAGAGACTATGTTGAGAATGTAGAGGGAAAAGGGCTTCACTTTGAGCACCTTGTTTTCTTTAAAGACCGCGATCTGAGACACTATAAAGAGATATTTAGGTAGATATAATACTAATCTATAGGTGTGAATCCATTTCATGTTACATCTGTGAGGTTTAAGTTGATTTTGACAGCCCGGGCCAAGTCGGACCGAACACTTGTGAGACTGTTGAGAGCATGGGGAGAAGAGGTCTACTTTAACCAACGTGTCTGCTTTATACACGATGAACAGTGACATTATTAAGTGGTATTTACATAGATATAGTACTACCCTATAAATATAAACGCTATGCCGACAGATGGAAATTTGTATCGCGATAGCTAGAAGTATTTGATACGTTTCAAATCTTATTTCGTTTAATGATTGCTCTTTTACATGTTTCCTAGATCAGCGACGCTTACACACAGCTCCACTTTCGGGATTTCAAACGATTTACTCCGAAATACCTAATTATGTTTCACGTTTTTGGTTGGTGATTGTTCATTAATGTCATGTGTGTATGTTGCATCAATAATATGTAGGTATGATCGCCGATAATGAAGTAATTAGCCAATAACACTTTGGCCCGTCTTGGCCCGGCCCGGCCCGGCCCGACTTTTAGGCAATGCCGACAAATATCGCTACATACATGTACGTGTCTGTTGGACAGCTGTTACGGTGAAAGTGTTAACATTAACACGCTGTATCAACAGACTAGATTATTGATAACTGCATGTAAGCAGTTATAAAACCACATAGTTTGGGTCAGCAATATTAACGAGTGTCATGGCTAGTATTGAACAGGTCATTGTTGAAGTAAATCACACGTAGAATATAAAAACGAATTCGTTTCTATATTTGGAGTATACAGAAACATATGCTGGCCGTGTTGACAACGACCAGCCCAGTGTGCAAAGACAGGCCGCGACAGCCATGCTGCCACGCAAAAAAACTTTTCTGTATTTTGAATTTTGTTTTAGGCGCTTGTTGTTTTGACAGCTGGTTTTTAAAAATGCAAGAGTGAATGAGTGAGTTGGGTTTAACGCCGCTTTTAACAGTATGCCAGTTATATCACGGCGTGACAGCTTGATGTTGTAAGAAAGACCGAAGGATGGAAAGTGAACTTTTTTCTTCAAATACTAGCTTCCCCGGTAATGCGGACAACCGATCAGTTGTTTCAGTCAGAGGTGGTTATTGTGATTTGTAACCTCGGATGTGTGCAATGGAATAGAAGGTTCCAAATATAAAACAATTCAGGAATCTGTCGAGTATGCATTCTAATCCGTACAATGTGGATAAACTTACAAGGACGCAACTCGATAACGACACATCTTTCGAAATATTTCTTATTTCACGAATCTATTAAACTCGAGCAACATTTGGAAAATGCTCGAGTCTGATTGTCTGTTAAACAGAAACAGCATTGCATTTTACTCCTAATTGGAGGATAAGGATATATTTCCGACATGGTTTGCAGAATGGTATCTAAAATGTGCGACAAGGCAGGTTACAATAATCTTACGAGAGGTGTCTGAAAAGTTCTAAGCCTAAATTCGAATGATGTATAGTACACCCTTAACGTGCTTGATTACAATACCACCAGACTCTTTTGTACCAAATTCACAACCAGTACGCATAGTTCATATGATGAAAACATAAATTCATGGAACTCAAACAGCCATCCATGCGGACAAAGCGATCTTAGAGCTAAGACTGCCGTAAGTCTATGTTAAAGTATAGGAGTTACGATCATCTTAGCGCTACGATCGCTTTGTGGAACGGAGCCACGGTGTCTACTTTAGCGGACGATGCTCCTTCCTTTGCCACTGTTTGTCACAGTTGGGCGGCGGAGTTCAAGACTGCAACGACTGAGGAAAATGTTGATAAAAGATATGATAATGGATGAAACATAATGCTTACGGCACATCACATAGCCAATGCAGTACTCCCATGAGAGCATGAAGATCATTCTAAGTGAGTGAGTGAGTGAGTATGGCTTTACGCCGCTTTTTTTAGCAATATTCCAGCAATATCACGCCGGGGACACCAGAAATGGGCTTCACACCTTGTACCCATGTCGGGGATCGAACCCGTGTCATCGGCGTGACGAGCGAACGCTTTAACCACTAGGCTACCCGACCGCCCCAGATCATTCTGAGGAATGAACTGGACATGACACACGTTTCAGCATGCATGGTTCTAAGGCTCCTGACTACCGATCAGAAACACTCCAGGGTCCTCATGTTTCGTGAAAGTTTGTTTTGAAGCAGACGCAGATGGTCTTGTCGAGCGAGTTGTAATCATGGATGATTCTTGGGTTCGCCACTATCAGCCAGGGACAGTACATAAAAGGAGTGGAAACATGTAACGTATCCTCCGACGCAGAAGACAAAGTCTGTTCCATCAGCTGACATGGTGATGACTCAGGTTTTCTGAGTTTAAGGGGAGTCCTGTGGCGGACTACCTCCCGAAAGGTCAGACCATTAATGACCAATTGTGTTAATTTGCTTTGGCAACTGCTCGAGAAGGCAAAACGTCGTGCAACATAATCATAACTTGGTCATGTACTGGTGTCACCATGGCTGCAATGCATGTCTGTGGCCTTGAACTCCACCTCAAAAACAAATCTGTCTGGCCATCAGTATATGCAAACGTCATTTCTGCTGTAGAGGACATTTTAAACATCCAGGAAGAAGCCTTCTACACCAGTTGGATCCAGACACTCCAGGATCCTTGTCAGAAGTGTGTTGACCCCGGAGGGGAGTAAGTTAGATATTACATAGCAACCAACTCCACCAACGAAGCCCATCAAAGTTAGGCTTAGATTCTTTCATCCACTCCTCAAATGTGGTAATTTGCATACTAAGATCAAATGAACCATCGTGTAGATTGACGATTAATATCTGCGTTCTGTTCGAGAGGACTCCAACACTACCCCATATAGTTACTGCGAAGATTAATGTCTGCGCTCTACTGCAGATGACTCCAACACTGCCCGAATAGATACTGCAAAGATTAATGTCTGCGTTCTATCGTAGAGGACTCCGACACTGCCCGTATAGATACTGTTATTATGTTATTGCCTCGTCCGAGTTGTTTGATATGTGCCATAGCTTTGACATACCGTCTCGAGCCGAGTCATCACACCTTCCTTTCACGACTAGTTTACGTACGCTTCTAGTAAATGACCCTATGCCACGCAATACACGTAACAACGCTTCCTTCAAATGTGTGTGGGTTGAAGAGAAGGCTTAACAGTTTAGAATAAACCAAATGTCTGGGACTGCGCATGATCTACTGGAGAAGGCTGTAGATGTAGCATTTGTTAACGTTGAAGAAAGTATTGGGTATATTACTGAAGCTGTTATTATTGCTGCATCTGATCTGAAGAAAATGAACAAGGGCTGTAAATATGATCAATAATCATAATGCCAGCTACTCAAAAAGGAACGATGTAGACGTTTAAATAACTTTAAAAAGAATAAGGACAGAGGATCACCAACAGACTTTAATAGAGTAACAAATCAGTACAACGATGTTTGCAAGAAAAAAAAGACAGAATATTTCGAACAAAAACAGAAAGTGTTGGAATCAAACATAGATAATTCTAAAACATTTTGGTCATCGCTAAAAGCCATTAAACCAAATAGATATTGCAAAAATGACATTAATATTCAAGTCTGGTTTGAGCATTTTCAGATATTGTTTTCAGTTCCATTTAGCCATGACGATAACAATCTATTTGGCATGGAATTCAACGAAGATAGAGTTGACAGTGTAACAGCTGATATTCTTGAATGTCCAATATCTAAAGAGGAAATTATCGACAGCATATCCAACCTTAAAGATAATAAGGCAGCTGGAAATGATAATGTGACAGAAGAGTTTTTTAAACATTCCTCAGATATTTAATACCATATTTGGAACTTATTTTTAATATCCTTTTAGAGAGATAATATTTTCCAGAGAATTTGACAGTTGGCATCATTGTTCCTCTTCACAAACAGGGCGCAACCAGCGATGTTAATAATTATAGAGGCATAACTCTCCTAAGTACATTCAGTAATATACTTACTTCGATTATTAACAAGAGACTTGTTTTCTGGGCGGATTCTTATGATAAAATAAGTGAGTCACAAGCAGGTTTTAGAAAGGGATACTCCACCACTGACAATGCTTTTATCCTATATTCTATAATACAGCGATATCTATCAGTGAAACGAGGGAAGCTATATGCTGTATTCTTAGATTTTGCAAAAGCTGTTGACTCTGTGAAAAGGGTTAACTTGTGGTTCCCCTTTCAAAGACATAAGCTAAGTAGCAGAATTGGAAAGTTATTGTGCTCTCTATATAAGAATGTGAAGGTGTGTGTCCTGGAACAATGGCGCTATATCGAATAATTTTGTAAGTAGCATGGGTGTCCGACAAGGGTGTATGTTAAGTCACTTCATATTTTCCTTTTTCATAAATGAATTAGCATATCAAATCCAAAATAATTGCACAGATGGAATACAACTACACCCCGAAACTATTAAATTATTTCTGCTTCTTTTCGCTCACGATATAGTCATGTTCTCGAGCACAATACCTGGCTTGCAAAAGCAAATACATGTATTAGAGAGTTATTGTGAAGGGTCAAAACTTCCTGTAAATATGGATAAAACCAAAGTTGTAGTTTTTAAAAATGGTGGGAACATATCCAGAAAAGAAAAATGGCACTACAGAGGGAAGCCAGTAGAAGTTGTTCCATTTTATAAATACTTAGGCGTGTTTTTACATGTAGATTAACTTGGTCAAGGAATGCACATAACATTTCATTTCAAGCCAAGAAATTTTTTGTAGGCATATTAAAAAGTCTTAGAGTTCTTGACAATATTACATATGATGTTTATTTCAAAATATTTGATACAAAAGTAAGCCCGATTCTATTAATATTGTAAATTTGGGTCCTAGAACATTTGGATGTTATTGAGAAACTACATTTATATGCATGTAAAAAGTTCTTGGGTGTAAAATCTAGCACAGAAAACGCAAGGGTATATGGTGAATGCGGACGGTTTCCCATGTATATCAATAGTTATTTAAAGGTTATTAAATACTGGGTCAAGCTATTAAATATGCCATCTTCAAGATACCCTAGAAAATGTTATAATATGATGCTTCTCTACGACAGCCATGGGAAACAAAATTGGGCATCAAAAGTAAAAAACATGTTATACGAATGTGGATATGGTTATATTTGGTTACAGAAACATGTAGATATCCCAAAGTGTTTCTTCTCCCGTTTGACACAGACCTTAAAAGATTTGTACATCCAAAAATGGCATGGTTCTTTGTCCAGTTCTAGAAAAGCAAATCACTACACTACATTTAGGACTACTATAATACGAAAACCTTATCTATTAAGTGTAAATTTACATAAGTTTAGAACAGCTCTTTCTCGATTTCGTTGTGGCTCACATGGTCTATTTATTGAAACAGGCAGATATGAAGGTATTGCAAGGGAACATAGCTTTTGTAGGATTTGTAAAATTGATTGTATTGAAGATGAATATAACTTTTTATGTGTATGTCCAGTGTGTAAAGATTTAAGAGGAAAATATCTAAATAACTATTTCTATCGCAACCAAAACGATAACAAATTTTGTGAATTAATGACTTGTGATTGTACAGAAACTATTAGAAATCTATCAATGTTCATTTATCATGCCATGAAACTAAGAAAATGTATGAATTTGTAACACGCCCCACACATTGTACTATAGGCCTTTGGCCTCATAAGTACCATGAATAAAGATTGATTGATACTGTGAAGATTAATATCTGCATTCTATTGCAGTGGACTCCAATACTGCCCGTATAAATACTGCGAAGATTAATATCTGCATTCTATTGCAGAGGACACCAACACTGCCCGTATAAATACTGCGAAGATTTATGTCTGCGCTCTACTGCAGATGACTCCAACGCTGCCCGTATAGCTACTGCGAAGATTAATATCTGCGTTCTATTGCAGAGGACTCCAACGCTGTCTCACAATGATCCGGCACAGGCGACTGATGAAACTATTGGTGCTGTTGGCTGTGGTCATGACTGTAACCCTTTTTGTGCAAAATCTACAGCATGGTGAGATACGGCGTTGTAATATTTTTCCAGATGCTATTTGAATTTATTCTGATTTATATATTCCTGTGAAAAGGATTGTCACTATATCTATAATTGATTCAAATAGTATATTATTTTGCTATAAAGAGGGACTCCGTTGACAGAGTTAATAATACTGTCTTTGTGTTTTCAATGTTTTGACAAAGCTTGTGTCCTTATATGATATTTCATGTCAATTAAACACACTTTTTATTTAAAATTTCAGGGCATCTTTCGACATCTGATATTGCGCTTGAAACACTATCCGCGGGGGAAGTCACGATGCAAGCTACAGCAGAAAGTAAGATTTTAAGTGACATGTTGAACTTGTATGATATACTAATTAAGAATAATTGTTGAAAGTAACTTTTTTTAAGTCAATGCATTACGACTAACTTCATTGCAATAGGTCGATAACCTGAGGAGGCTGTCCCACCAGTGTTGCCGGACCTGCCCTCTTACGGTTTTGTTCAATTCGATAAAGATATCATGGGAAAAGAAAAGGAGTGTTTTTTCCCAAACCCACTACTTTCAGATAATATGTCCGACAAATAAGTCGTATTTACACCTCAAGTTGTCTCCGTTTGAACTACAGACATTACAGCAACAGCAAAGGAGACCATGGTTGTCATACTGACGTACATGCGCAGTGGATCCACGTTCACCGGTGACATCATCCAGAGGAACCCGGATGTCTTCTACGTGTTTGAACCGCTTCACTCGGTAGAGAGGTTCCTCAGGGGAAAAGTGAAACTTATGTTCTTCAATCACAGGTATGTATCAAGGCAGCGTGTTACCGATAGGAAGCATGCAACACGGATAAATAATGTATGTATATAATGTTAATGATATAAACAGTTTATCAAAATGGTTAAAACATATCACAAATTTGTATTGAGACAACGTGAACGCAGTTCGTGAGTAAGTTAAAATGTATGTCTCATCTGTAAATCAGTTATCTGTAAATCAGTAATAACTCAGTGGTCATATATAATACAAACAATAATGCGAAAAGGTTGGAATATTTATGTATAATTATGATATAGTTTGACATTGTTTAGCTATATAAACAAAGATCCCTTAAAATAACCAGAAGGTACCACTGCCCAAATGATCCCCACACTTCAACACTGCCATTACTCAATCTGCTGAAAGTGGGTTCGACGGCTTAATATCAAACCATTAGTCTATAAGTTTCACCATATTCACCAAAAGTCACCTGTTACTATGTACTTTCTTGACAAAGGACAAGACTGGAAAAGGGTAATTATTTACCCACAAAATCTATATAATTATGGAGACAGAAATAAATATTTATGGAAGTTCTTAGATATGTTCACGCGGACAGTACAAACGTGGTAACGTATCATCTAGCGTCACGGACTGGAATGGTTTCTTGAAGTTAGACGAATCACTACTATTACTACTACATGCTGGAGCTTTATTCCAGGTTTATCATGTGAATATTTCAATGTATTAATCAACACTTTCTTTTTTGTTTCTAGCCAACCATCAAGAACGATTTCAAGATCACAGAAAACACTTGAAAACTTCCTGACCTGTAACATGCGCGACATTGACGTCTTTACCCTGGGTCAAGCTCACATGTCCAATAGTATTGACACTCGTGCCTACCACGGCTGCAAGACACATAATGCAGGAATCCTTGGAACCCTGGATTGTCTCCCTGTATTAGAGCAGCCTTGTGTGAGATCTCGTGTATCATGTGTTAAAACCATCAGATTCAATATGACAGACATGACGTACCTCATGGACAAATATAGAAACATTAAAATCGTTCACTTGATCCGAGACCCGAGGGCGACGCTGCGGTCGCAGAAAAGCGTGAGGGAGTTTTCCTGGGATAGCTTGGACATACATGCAGAAAAACTCTGTCAGAGAGCAAAACGGGATTTTGATGTTTCTTCAAAGATGAAATCCCTTTACCCTGGACGTATTTTGACTCTTCGTTATGAGGATTTAGCCGAGAGGCCTTTCGTGATGACAGAGCAGATATATAGATTCATCGGTCTAGATTTAACTCCCAGCATTCGCGATTATGTCCAAAATATAACCAATGCAAGTGACAAGGCCTGTGTTAATATTCGTTTGTGTACGCGAAAGAACTCCACGAAAATCATTTCAAAATGGCGAACAAGTCTGTCGTACAATCAGGTGTCTGCTATTGACAAGATCTGTGAGCCTTTATACAAGGTGATGGGTTATCTACCCGTTAATAACGAACAGAACCTTCATAATCTCAGTGTTCCCATGTACACAGCAGTACCAGAGGAGAAATCATTAGAACATTAGGATGGTGTAAAATACTCAACTTCTACATACTGGTCGCCTGTGCAAAGTATGGAATGCCACCTTACCTCGGCCACGCCCACACAGACGCCCCTGCCCATATCTAGAGTCACACATTAAAGTTGGAGTTCCAAGTTAAATAATTAACATTCAACTCGTCTTCTAATGACATCACCCTATCTGACCCATAATTATATAAATGCTACTATCTGTAATTAATACACATGTACATGTATAAGTAATAACTGCCCGCACACCTAAGGCTACCCCTCCCCGCCCCTCCATCCTAACTCTGACACGTATCAAGGACAACCACAGAGGTTTATGAAACCCTCCACGTACTCCGCAACACCATCAATATATTCACCACAACCAAAACCCCATACCCAATTCCCCATCCCGCCGTCCAAACTCCAACATGTTTCCAAGATGCCCACAGCAGTTTTAAACCTGTACTGCTCAGTCCCACCCAAACATACATGTATGTACACCACAACCACAACCGTAACCTCACCATCCCAGACATTATTTTCAATATCAACTCCCTTGACTTCATTAGATTAGAACATTGTTCAGAACTCTACAATGTAATTGTAGTTTGAATTAAGGGGACAGATAATAGTCAGGAGAGTATAGGGTATGGGGGCGTGGCTTCTCTCAAATGACGTAGTGGCAAAGTATTGCCCAATGACCTCAATGGCCGAAGGCATGAGTTTGTCAAATGACGTCACCCGCTCATACCTCCGTGGTGTGGATGAATCACCATGCCCTGTCTGTCGACTACATCATGGACTGATAGTATTGATTGTATAAATGAATCATGGTTAATCTTTTAGCTATATGGTGGTACATTTGCTGGACCTAACTGTATCTCTCTGTACGGATTTGTATGGCGCTTGGAATACGGTATAAATGGACATATCTTGATAGTACTGATGTGTAGTTTTGCCAGATTTCTTACTGAGTTAACATACTGGCTTCATGTGTGATTTATATGTCACATACACAGCTCAATACAGATCTTTGATCAAACAATTAATCTAACTAATGCTTAAATACACTAGTTATGTTATTTGAGGCACTGTCAGTTGGAACAACTACACACATTTCCTGGAGGGCAGCCAGACTTTAGATGACAGCTGGCTGGAACAGAATGGGTTTATTTCTATAATGTTTCCTCTTTTTGAGCTTGTGCATTTTACCAGTGATAATATCAATCATTGATTTAACCCACTTCTCTTTGGGCCCAGTTGATTTTGTTCATATGCTTCGACAGTATCCATAATCAAGATTTGAACCCAATTGACTGCAGTCTGTTCACAATAGTGTGGGCCATATAGAATATCTGACCAAACTGTTTTTGTCAACAATAGAGAAGTCACTTGTGATAACTTTACCAACAGATTGGTAGCTACAAATAGTGGAATTTCCATCATGATCTGCAAAGTCCCATTTCTGTAACACGTTCCTGTAACTGAACAACTTGGGTGAAATGGTGTTCGTATGAGAAACGGTTTGGTGAAATGGGGTTTCACGTCGCGTCCAAGATTATTGCACTTATATAGCGACGTGCATATACGTGTGTTTGTGTGGCTGCTTGTACTAGTCCGGACTGACGCCGATTTATAGTGCTAGCTCACTGAGATACCATGCCGCAGTTTACATGAATACCCCACTCAGACACAGTATACTGACTCCGAGCCGACCAGTCCTTGTTTTTAGCCCCTTAATGCCGAGCGCCAGACAGGGTAACACCAAGTACCATCTTTAAACGTCTTTTGGTATGACGCGGTCGGGGATTGAACCCCGGACCTTCCGCTCTCCGGGCGGACGCTCTACCACTAGACCACGGAGGCGGTCCTCATATGAGAAAATGAAACTAATGGTGGTTCCTCATATATGAAATATTGTAGTACAATTCGTGAAACTGATGTTTATCTGTGAATGTTACTAAACGTTAAGGCATCAATTCCTTAGTTTGCAGATTTCAAATTCAAGAACATGCTGTCTTTGTTTGATTTAGTGGAGTCTTTTTCCTGTCTGGCCAAACCCAGCAAAGCAATATCAAGAACTATACTCTCTGATCTAAACTATATGCACTTACTGTTCGGGGACCTATCAGCAAACGTTGCTGTAGTCGTTCGAGTTCTTTCAGTGGCACCGAGTAAGGTCTTGTTCTTACTATGTGTAGCTATAATATTTCCTGAAGGAGAGGCAACAAATCTCCCAGATGAATGGTGGTATCATTTGGCCTTCGTTCGTTCTTGTGGCCATGGCTGAGTTGGGGATGCCGGAAACATACTCAATACATTGACGTCGGCAGTACGTTGGCTGGAGAGACTCAATAACGCAAAGGCTTTGCTTGAATTTATGCAAACTCAGTAAAGAACCAAATTCTATTCTGTGTAAACATTTGATTTTTCAGCATTGTACACAACTATCCCCCACGATACATTTTAGACACTTGATCCATTGGGCATTTGTTACTGAACGTGAAGACCATAGATAAGTAATCTTCAGAGGTTCAGGACAATTTTTAAAAATGAAAGCAAATGTAATTTGTTGTTCACTGAATAAACAATATGTGAAATGTTGGACTTCCTCCTGTCTATGTGAAATTTAGGAATAAGTCATTTAGGCAAGAAGTAGGTATCCCCATGGGAACCAATTGTGCTCCCTTTTTATCTGATCTGTTTATTCTCGGCTTAAGAAAGTCAAAACAAGAGAATTTGGCCAAGAAGTTGAACTTAAGGTTCAGGTATATCTATGATCTGATATCATTCAACACTGTGAAATAGCCATGTACCTTTCACTGATTTACTCACCTAAACTAGAAATAAATGAGACCAGTGAAACTGCCTTATCAGTTTCATATTTAGATTCATCCATAAATATTCAGAGGTACAATATACTACCCACAGGACTGTTTGACAAGAGGGATGACTTCAGTTTTTCAATTGTCAACTTTCCCTTAATGTCGAGCAATATTCCAGCAACTCCAGTCTCTGGTGTCTATATTTCACAACAGGTACAATCGAGTATGCTCTTTCTCAAATGTTAAACAGCGGTATCCGACTCTTGCTCATTCAACGCCTCAGTAAAGCTTTCGAAAACATGTCCAAATTTGACACGAGTGATAAAGATGATGGATGGAATTCTTTATTTGGACTTGTACCATATATTCTCGTGTCTTTGTCAGGTGAAAAGTGACTTGCCTTTGCATGTATGTGTGACGGGCGCTACAGGTGGGGCAGGATACGCTAACCTATTCACGAACACCTTTTATCACCTTTATATAAACTGCCGGGCAAAATAAAGTAGACAACAATGTTTGATGGTGGCTAAAAATGAAACAAGAAAACAACCAATTGTTGTACAAAGCCGTCATTAAACTATAATTATGTGATGATACTTTAAGCATAGGGTTTCCATCGACGTGTCATGAGTGAGTGAGTGAGTGAGTTGGGCGCTGCTTTTAACAGTATTCCAGTTATATCACGGCGTGTCAGCTTAATGTGGGAGGAAAGCCCGAAGTGATGCAGCACTCAGACGTTTAGCACTTCGGTGAAACCCACGAGCACGGGTATGATGTTGACCAACTAAGAAACATAATGGGGGGAACCGGGATTCGAACCCACAAGCATAGGTTTCTGGCGTGCCCAGGGGATGCAACTCTGCACAGCGAATCCGTGCGCCACCCGTACCCCCGTCGTGTCATGAAACTTCTTCCATCTCATGCTGACATCCACACTATTTCATAATAATGCACGAACACATGCTCATGATGTAGTCGGAATCGTACTCTTCTTTTGGAGTTTTATTATGGTTATTGAAATGGTGTTTTTTTTCTTTTTGTTTGCATGACCTGCTCCGATGAATAAAATTGTAGCCAACAGCTAAATGGACGTATGTCATATTTCAGATATGTTTACATAACAATCGTGTCAGTAATTGAATAGTGTATTTTCTTCATATACCTTTAAATGATTTCTGTAACTTTTTCTATAAAGACTATTTATAGGCGCTGGGGAAGTACAACCTCAGTCCAGAGTTTTGAAAGTTTTGTTTTGGATGATACCAAATTTATAGTGAAAGACAAAATGGAATAATACTTACAAAATCATTCGACTCGTTGGAGTTTATGTAGCCTATCGAATGTGTATACAGCCAGTATCCTCAAATAATTGTCATGGGTTATGATACTGGTAATTGTTACGTTTGTAAACTGCTGGTTAGATTATTTAGAGTAAAGAGAAACACATTTCTCGACTCGACGCTGTTTCCTCAACAATCATACAAGGGAGGCAACTCTGTGCGCTCTAGATATACCGCTACATCTCCCCTCTATAAGATAAAACTGTTACATTGATCATCATCAATGTTGGGATATATAGGGTCAACACACATCATTTGAACATGAAATAAAAAACATCAATAAATCATTCAAAATGATCAAAATGTAGAGTCTTTTGATCTTTGAAATATTGATACCTGAAATCTGAAATAAAAGAATGTTCGTATCCCAATTTGAAAATGTCAACACAATATCACTGATACATTTTCCAATGAAGCATTATGCTGAGTCACTGAACACAAACTCAAATAACAATGTTAAACACTAAAAACTATGAATTATAACTGAATTGAACACATGGATCACTGTCTTAACACTACACTGCTATTTTGGCACAAAGTTTTTGAGATATGCAGGGGGCTTTACAACTCTGCCACTTCTAGTCTTTGTCTGGACTTGGCACTCTGTTGAGGTCTTGACAGTTCAGATCTTGATTGTTGAGGTCTTGACTGTTGTACAGGAACTGATGAATGTTTTGGTTCTGTTGGACGATGTTCAATTTGATCATGATGAACATATGGTTGAAAGTCAAGTGATTTTGGACCGCGAAGGTGTTTATGATTTCGCCTGTGCTGTGTATCTTCTACTGTTTCAATTTGGAATGATCTGATACCAACTTTGTTTCTGACCATAGCAGTGGCCCATTCCTTTCTTCCTCCAAAAGGCTTGAGAACACCAGTTTGTAGATCTGGTAGTGGCTTCACATGTTGACTATAGTATCTTCTTGCTAAGTCTTTCTCTGACTAAGTTTCTTGGATACTGACTTCGCAGTTTTAGGCACAGCCTGCTTGGACGACATACTGATCAAAGTACGTGTTCTTCTACTGAACAAACGCTGAACAGGTGAACTTCCTATTTGGTCAGAAGGAGTGTTCCTCCAATCAAGAAGAGCAAGATGTTGATCTGTACCAGCTTTCTTTGACTTGTTCATGAGTCATTTCCGCTTTTCCATTCGACTGAGAATAATGGGGAGAACTAGTCGTGTGCTTGAAGTCATAGTTCTTTGAGAACTGAGCAAAGGCTTTGAAACCAAATGGAGGTCCATTGTCTGAAAAAACTTCAGTTGGAATGCCATGTCGTGAGAAGTGTTATTTGAATAACTTGATGACTGTTGAAGCAGTTTTGTCGAACAGTCAATCCACTTCAAAGAAATCAGAATAATGATCTGTGATGAGGTAATCTTTTCCCTCGAAACCAAACAAGTCCGTGCCAACTTTTTCCCATGGTTGGTCATGGTTGATCAAAGGTTCTTTCTGTTGATTGTCACTATACACTGCACAGATGTCACACTTGCTAATGTTTTCCGCGACATCCTTGCTCATGTTGGACCAGAATACAGCTTCACGACCTCTTCTTAGGCAACCCTGTATTCCTACATATATATGATTAGTATGTATTTGATGACACTTGAAGGTAATGAACCATATTTATTGATTCAATATCAACTTCCATTTCAGAACGTTCATAGATGGACATGACTCTCTGATCATCATGACTTTGATGCTGAGATTTCTGTGGCAGATAAGCTCGAGGGTATCAGACCATCAGGGTACCCTTCTTGTAGAGTACCTCAAAGTCGTATCTCTGTAAGCATAGCATCATTCTTTGGAGTCGTTTAGGAGCAGTGAGTAGACTTTTATTCATGATAGTCTCTAGCGGTTTGTGGTCTGATTCCACAAGAACATGTCTCCCATACACATAGTTGTCAAATTTCTCCATACCAAACACGATAGCCAGAAGCTCTTTTTCAATTTGAGCTTTTGATGCATACATGACTGGTTGGTTGTTCTGAAGTAGGCACGCTCCCAGACCTCTGTCAGAAGCGTCACATTGAACAACTGTATCCAATTCTGGATTGAAGTATTTCAGGACAGGTGGGGAGGACAAGATCTGCTTCACTTCATTTAAGTATCTAGTGTGAATGTCATCAGTCCACTTGAAAGCAACATCAGCTTTGAGCAGCTCTCTGAATGGTGCAGTTGCTTCCGACAGTTGTGGTGCAAATATCTGGACAAAGTTAGTGAGTCCCAACAGACGCTGGATACCTTGTTTGTCTGATGGAACGGGCATTTCAACCTCTGATGGATCTGCTTTCAAACCTTCAGCAGATATCACATGTCCTAAGTAGAATACCTCAGTTTTCTTCAGCTTCGTTTTCTGAAAGTTCAATTTGATGCCTTTTGACCTGCATCTTTCAAACACAGCTTTCATAGAGTCATGATCTTTGACTGTAGACCATCTCCTGACACAGATAGGATGTTCTCAACATTGACAGTAAGGGGATTCATTTCTTGTATGGCTTGATATCCTAGAACTGGTCTCACTTCATCTTTCAGAATGATAAACTCGAGCTAATATTTATCATTAGTCTTAGGATTCTTGACCCACAGTTTCTTCCTGCCAACTGTTTTCATTTCTGAATTGTTGTACATCACCAGTGGAGTGTCATATTTATTCAGTTCGTCAGGTCTGTTGACATAGAGGGAGTTATACAGTGACTGTGACATAGCATTGATCGTAGCTCCACAATCAAGCTGAAACTTGATCATCTTCATCATTGTCATATCAGCAAATAGTCTCTTCTATGGAGTGCCATTCACCATGGAGACAGATTCTTCAACACTCAGAGCATACTCATTTGACTCACTGTCCGAGTCATAATCATCAGCATTGGCTGCACTGACATTCTGTCTCTGTTTACTTTGACGTTTTGACCTTGTCTTTTACTTTTCAGCTTGCACTTCAGTTCAAAATGATCCACACCCTTGCTATAAAAGCATGTGTTGCCAAAGGCTGGACCCATGTCTCTATCTCTGTCATGTGATCTATCACAATATCTGCAGTCAGAAATTTCATCCCGTTGTAGACTTGATTTTGATTTTGACTGTTCGTTTCTCACAGGTTTCCTGGAAGGCCTTTTGCTGTGAGTTTCACTACTGACATGTGAAACTTGTTCATTCTTCATCGACTTGAGCCGTTGATCTGTTGTTTCACAAGCTCTGCATATTGATATTCACCTCTCCAGATTCAAATCAGAAGTCTATAATAACTTTTCCTGGTACTGGTATTTGAAATTCCGATGACAATTCTGTCTTCGATTAGAGAATTTATCAAAGCTCCATAATTGCAGGACTTGGCCCATGAACGAAGAGCAGCCACATATGCATCGATACTTTCACCATTCTCGTGGTCTCTCTTCTTGAACAGATAGCGTTCAAATGTCTCATTTGTAGCACCAACACAAAATGATTCAAATTTCTGCACAACAATATCAATATCAGCTTTGGCTTCTTCATATTCAAATTGGAAACCATCAAAAACTTCAAGTGCATCCGAACCAATTGCAGTTAACAATGTCGCTGTTCTAAGTCCTTTGTTTTCATTACAAGTCTCTGTTCAATCTCATAGTTATCCCAACCACGCTTGAATCTCTTCCAATTCGATGCTAAATTCCCCTTTAATTGAAGTTTAGGGGCCAATGGAATTGCAGAAGGCATATAAATTCTCTTCAGTGCAGCTTCTTCACCTTCGGCCATAGTTAATTTCAGTTCTGTACTTGCTTGTATTAAAATATTGCTACAGGAGCCTCAGCAAGTCTAGATTTGAAAATCGAACAGTGAGTGAGTATGGTTTTACGCCGCTTTTAGCAATATTCCAGCAATATCACGGCGGGGAACACCATAAATTGGCTTCACACATTGTAACCATGTCGGGAATCGAACCCGGGTCTTCGGTGTGACGAGCGAACGCTTTAACCACTAGGCTACCCGACCGCCCCGAACATCGAACAGAGTTCTACTTGAAATTCACCTATGACAATCGTGAAAGCATCAAAATCGGTCAGTAATGGCAAATATTGATAATAATTTGCACACAAAGTCACATAATTCACAGATGTACCTTTTTGAAATGAGATAAAACTTCATGAAAGTCAATGCACGAAAACTGAATCACGTGTAGCGGCCCACGCTGTTTCGAATTTAACAGTATTTCGATTGAATACTTGCTTAATTTCTTCGATTGAGAAATTCTTTGGGTTGATTTTGATCCCGCTCTGACACCATGTTACGTTTGTTAACTGTTGGTTAGATTATTTAGAGTAAGGAGAAACTTGACGCTGTTTCCTCAACAATCATACAAGGGAGGCAATCTCATTAAAATCAGACCTCAGTTCTCGCTACCGCTAAACAAAGATCTGAGGACATCCCATTACGGGTCACGTCAGACCGACCTTGCGCGAACTTTGACCGACCAATGGAATGACCAATCAGAAGGAAGCTTTCTCGTGCTTTACGGCACTAATTTCAAACTGTCGACAACGCTTGGAAACGTATTTTGACAAATTCTCGATTACAAATTTGAAACCTGAACAAAAGAACATTCTGGAATGGCTAATAGATGGTCTAGATTGTATAGATTCAGTCGTTAAACCCGTAACTATCGTTCAGAGTTAAAGTTTTCGAGGTTGCATCACATTCCGACTGTCACTTTCATAATCTGGTAAACGATGCTCTGATTGGTCGGATGAAAGGTCGTTCTGACGTGACTCCTAATGGGATGTGCTCAGATCTTTGTTTAGTGGTAGCGAGAACTAAGATCTGATTTTAAAGAGATTGACAAGGGAGGCAACTCTGTGCGCTCTAGATATACCGCTACAGTAATGACAGCAAGATATTTTAACAGAACTTTGGTTTTCAGGACTACTATTCACGTGTACGAATCTAATCAAATGTAAAACCTTTGGAATTATTTCAACAGTGTCATTGCTTCAGAACATCCCAGGCTTTATTACAGTCCTGCTATGCATGTTGTTGCCGAGGGAACCAGACACATCAGTGTCAAAAGATACCATGACACCACAAGAAGTAGTAATTTGTCCTTATATAAGGTTGTTTTATGCCATAACAGTGCCCAGACAATAGAAAAACAGAGGAACACAATACCGCAATCTTCCAATCAACACCTTGTAGTCAATCAATATAAAGCACTTCACTCTGTTAATGAAGAAAACGCTATCGCACACTTAATAGTGAGTGTAACAGCGATTGCATGCATCCGATCAATGACGCCGTTGTGTGAATTATATATGTTACCTCTCGGCCTGTTATCAGTGTTTGCACGGCGGATACATAACATCAGAACACGATTTCAAGGCTAGAATAAGTATTAAACTACTCCAATCTCTACATTAATGTGGTTGTCATATTAACGCCCTGGTGTATTGTCGGTTGCTTGTCAACAGTTAGATCAGATATCAGATGTTTTTATATGTCAAGGACGAAATAATCACCCATATCTCAAATACTAGATGACTAAAGTTTGAATAATTTTTTTATTTAATTCACTGATACAGTATTGGCCAGGCATCCAAGTTATGTCCGAGCAGGGAATGACAAAGAAAGAGATGACACAGAGGCAGTATGTTCAAATAATTAGTAGGGTTATATGACACTGGTATGGTGAGGTGAGGTGAGGTGAAATTGGTTTTAACGTCGCGTCCAAGATTATTGCACTTATATAGCGACGTGCGTGTGCGTGCGTGCGTGCTTGCGTGCCTGCGTGCGTGCCTGCGTGCGTGCGTGTGTGTGTTGCTGCTTGTACTAGTCCGGACTAATGCCGATTTATAGTGCTAGCTCACTGAGACACCATGCCGCAGTTCAACATGAATACCTCACTCAGACACAGTATACTGACTCCAAGCCGACCAGTCCTTGTTTTAGCCCCTTAATGCGGAGCGCCAGGCAGGGTAACGACAAGTACCATCTTTTAACGTCTTTTGGTATGACGCGGCCGGGGATCGAACCCCGGACCTTCCGGACGCTCTACCACTAGACCAGGGGTTGTGGTTGGCACTGGTATGGCATCAATACTGGTATTAACAACATTATGTTTTAAAACACAACGGTAAGGAGGACTACCCTTCATCCCACCATTTACTTGCACGTAGCTGATTAAAGGTAAACCTTATGAGCAGTGTCGTGATTTTTTTGACGAGTAGCGAAGCCTTGAGTAAAAATATCTCCTTATCCTCCCTCACGAGAAGAGAGAAACATGATATTTCATGAGACACACGGAATATCCTATCTTTTATATACTATTTCTGTAGTTGTTTTTACAAATGTAAAACCTTGAAACGTAAATTTCCCCCACCTAACACGCAGGGACGGTTCACCACCCCTTCTATTTGCGAAGTAGTTTCGTGTTTGCGAAATCTACGAGACCTTTGTTGGAAGCCAAAGAATACACGCTGGCCAAGTAACAATAACAGTGCTTTGCCTCGAAAATATCACATTTCTCAACTTCGGAAAATTAAGTCTTTCACACTGAAGTATATCAAAATAAGTTTACTGCGTGTCATCGTAATCCTACTGTGTGGATCGTTCCACAGCAGCAATCACTGGTTTGTCTGGTTCAGATTCGCTTATTTACAAGAGGCCGCCATAAACCTGAGTGCAACAAACAAACAAACAAACAAACAAACAAACAAACAAACATACGAACAAACATACGAACAAACATACAATGCATATGTAATTAATTCAAGAACAGTGTGATAAGTACTGACATACAAACTGTGAAACACAAGTGCCACGTTCATGAGTTAGTCTGGCTAACCCTGAAAGGCTCCACGATACTATGCATTAGTGTTATTTCCGTCGCATCATTATCAAGTGCTTGTGCAACGTTTACTTAACGTAAAGTATCTTATCACAGTCTTTAAGGCAGATTCACCACTCCTTAATCATACTGAACAATTGAGGACACATTGTTCCTAAAAAATACATCAGCTGTTCTGCATCAATTGTATGTCTTGTTGGTGTGGGGTCGCTCGTCACGCGGAAGACCCGAGTTAGTCCCCTGACGTGATATTTCTGAAATGTTTCTGAAGCGGCGTACAGCCATACGCACTAGATTGAGGGGTTGAGACAGGATGACACCAATACCCGTTCCTTGCGTTTCACGGTGCTGAGCCGGATGAGCTGGGGAGATGAGTAACTTGACTTTCTCCGTATTTAAATACCGGCATCCTTCTACACAAGAACACTCTCTTGTACGTGGCCGAGAACCGTCTGCTCATTGCCATATATACAATGAAGTTGACAGATGAGTTGCAGGACTCAAAGAGCAAAATAAAACCTCCGATCAGATTAAAGGTGTTTGCATATCGTCCTTGGAAGTCGAATTCAGGGACGATGAACCTTACGGTAATTGTTATTGTCCCTGGGATTACACAGATGAGGTAGATGGCGTTGACGAGGAGCAGCATGCTGGTGGTGCGGTCGTCGTCCTTGACCTTGTCTACAGTGGAAGAGATCCTACGTCTCCATGACGCGCTGCGCTTCAACTTGGACACCACAAGCGCAGTGAACAGGCACACCAGAAACAATGGAATGTACCGGAACACAAAGTTCAGAAACTGATCAAGATAGAAACTGAAAAAATCCAAATTGTCCAGATTGAACTGGGTTGGTTTCAGAAACGGCACTGTTCTGTTTTGTTGGCTGTTGTACACCCAGACTGTTTCATAGAGATTTAGAGCCGGGGCCATAGCTGTGGTTGCAGAAATATAAAGGATGGTTACTGCGACTATCATACGCCGTGGCGTGAGCAGATAATGAGCTTTCAGGGGTAAATACACTGCTATGAAGCGTTCGATGGCTATCAGCATGATCAAGAGTGTCGTTATCCGCCCAAAAAGGATATTGAGAACCAGAACGTGGGATTTCATGATTGTACTGAGATCATCAGCAGCAAAAGCATCGACTTTGGACACAAGACAGTTTAATTTCCTCATCAGTGCCGTTACAAGAAACAAAGTATCTGAAACTGCCATTCCAAACAGGATGACATTGACTCTCTCCTTGGAGCCTTGCACGCACAGGACTACAAAGCTCATGATGTTCCCGACAATCCCAAACAAACAAACAGTAGGCAGGAAGCCACAGTTCACCACCTCAAGAACAAGGTCCTTGGTCCCTGCGCTGATTAACGGTTGGCCAAGAAGACCTTCAGAGGGGGATGTGTATCCATGCGTTGTGTTGGTCAGATCCATCGCCGTGGTGACATCTGATGTAAACTGACCGTTGTCACTTCCGTTGATGAACATGCTGGAGCTGCTGCCGGTGATAGCAAACGTTGTTTCCATTTCTGAGAAGAGGAAAAGCAGATACATAAATCGAAAGTTTTGCTCAAGTGGTCAGAACACATGCTCACTTCAGTCACAAAACAATGTACCCAATTGATTGTTATTTAAAAAAAGGAAACGCTCAACATGTTTGATCAAGACCGGCCGTAAAATACTCTTAAATATGTTTTATACTCACAGTACCTGTATGTATAGAAACAACCACCGAATTGTTAACATTAGGAAATACACATATTTGTGTATACACACTGTGTCAGGCACGAAGAAGAAAGAACAGATGACGTAGGCATCGTTATAGACACGCTTAACCAACACTTTTATAAATATTCTTCCACATCAGATTATTTTATTTTTTTTGGTCACCGTTAACGGTCGTGTCGATCAATGTGACAGAACATAGCTCTGCGTCTATATGCATGTGCGTGTGTACTTGGTGTCAGTAATACAACACGACATGTAAATAATTCACATGTAAATCAAATCACATACAAATCAAGTACTGAATCGTTAGAGTTGAATTGTCTTCACTGTCGTTACCATCCGTATTCTTACCGTCATTGCCATTGTTGTCACCCTTCTGGCAAGGAATAGTCAGAATATCGGAACAATCAACAATGCTTAATGTTAAAGAAAAAGTACATTTATATGCATGAAAAAGATTCCTTGGTGGGAAATCTCGTACGTCCAATTTAAAGATCTACGGAGAATGTGGACGATACTCATGAACTAGATTTACAAAGGTAAAGACGATAAAATACCTAAATGAGTTAAAATGCCTGTAACTTTGGGATGTCACGATTGCCTGATACATAGATGATATTCTCGAATAATACGCTACACGATACACACTTACCTGTTTCGATTCATATTATATTACGGTATCGGTTCACATATACAACATTTAAAACAACAATGGAATGGCTACCTACATTTCAATAAACAATTTTATCATTGTTAGTTCATTCTATATCTTCATTGTACAATGTACACAGTTTTAAGACTGAAAATCTGTTCTAGTCTTTTCTGTTTGGTGTTAACACTCCAGTCGTATCTAAAATAAAGTATTGATTGAAATTAGACCAAATGTTCAGGACGTTTCAAGCCTTTTTAATGTTTAAGCCCCATGAAACATACAAATTCATGCAAACTTTTAGCGAATTAAGTTTCGCGATAGGTATCGTATACAAAATATCGCAAAAGGTATTATCTTGAGATACAGAAGCCAGATATCCAAAGAAATGCTATTACACTGCGACCAACAAGGACAGAAAACTGGGCATCTTTGCTAAACATCAGTTTTATTCATGGGATTGTGGTACTATGTGGAGAGGACATTATACGGATATGCCAGATCACATCATGGATGCTTTTACTCAGACCTTGAAATGTATGTTCATTCAAAATTTGCATTGTTCTTTATAATTATTAAAAAAACTATCAAGTAATTCCCTCTTTAAAAACAGTTTCTGAAAAAAGAAATATGTATTAAATGTAACACTAAAAACATTTCGAATAGCACTTTAAAAATTCAGATGAACTCTTTATCGAGGCGGGAAGGTATATGGAAACATAGAATTTTTTATTGAAACACTGTAGAAAATGAATATAATTCTTATTAATATGTCCGTTGCACATACTGCGTGCTGTGAACCTGAGAAGTTCCAAATATGTTACGTCATAATTTTTCATACACCCATTACTGTATAGCATGTACTGTAGACCTCCCACAATAAACATAACTCAACAATCACATGTGTGAGTTTCATGACAAAATGATTACGTTTTTCTGTCCTCATAGATTTCACTTATATTTGAAGCGATATTGTAATAAAATCTACAAAAAAACATTTCCATAATCATGGTAAATATCTACTTAAAGCAGGGTCCATTGTGTGATTCCGACTATATCATAAGCATATGTTAAGTATTCACCATGTAATGGTGACGCCACGGGTGTTCGCGAAAGGGTGGGCGTATACTGCCCACCGGTGACATCCATATCTGTGTCTCCAGGGCCCACTTGCACAAAACGATCTTAGCGCTAAGACTATTGTAAGCCCATGTTAAAGTATGGGAGTTAAGATCATCTTAGCGCTAAGATCGCTTTGTGCAAGTGGGCCCTGGTGTGATGTTGATACATATGATATGCCAAATATAATATATAAAACCTCAACGCTAGAGCTTAATAAGTCTCGATTATCTGCCTAAACAGATTCTATTAGCGTAAACGGCTAAATAATGGTGAAACGTATATAACTGGATCACTGAAAATCAGTGGTAACACCAGGGCCCACTTGCACAAAGCGATCTTAGCGCTAAGACTAACGTAAGCCTATGTTAAAGTATTGGAGTTACGATCATCTTAGCGCTAAGATCGCTTTGTGCAAGTGGGCCAAGGTGTTCGAGAAAAGGGTAAGCACGTCGTGCCCTATCGGGAGCACCGCCACCCGCCACGCATTGCATAATACAGGGAAGTGTTTCTTTGTTGCCATGCTATGTACCTCACCAATCTGTCACAAATGTCATTTTGTACATGTTACATGGAATATGTCAAATCAGCGAATATGAATAATCGCTGACATTTTCAGGAACACATGTAATGTCTGATCAACGCAGGGAAAATACATAATCCCTTACACTTTTAGGTATTATTGCCCTGATTAAACACAAGGTTTCCAGACATATCCCCTGAAACTACTCCATTCATGGTTGTTAGAAGACGTATTTTCTCAATATCAATATATTAATGTAAGTGAGTTTATTAATAAGAAAAATACATTTGACAAATGATAACATAGATAATCAGCATACATCAGTACCAGCTACTTTAAACTCAATAATGTCACTTTTGCAGTAAGACGCAAGTCATCAAATGTAAATCCATTTGAGATTCATAAACACATGCTCATTATATAGACGGAATCGTAGACAGGGCCTTTGGCAGCGATTTCTTATGAATATGGAAAGGTATAACTCGCTTTTTTTACTTTCACATAAAAATGTACAATATTGGATGTATGAATTCAGACAGTTAGTAATATAACATACATTTATATATTGTAAAGCATATTTCACAGTGCGGATACCATATATGCAGTTTTATGGAGGCTATTAACAAACCTTTATGCTGTCACGCTGTCTTCATTGGGTGGCTGAGATCCCTCTAACCTCTAGTGCTGTATTACGACCAGATGTTTCCTATGGTACGCGATGACACGTGCGCTCTGCTCAGGTGCAGGCCAGCAACTGGAACAAGATATTGATGGTCTATACATATCGATCTTCCCGAACTAATACTCAAAAACTTTGGATATCCGATATGCTTAATCGTGTCGTATTCGGGGAAATCACCTGTGCTAACAGTTTGTTTGCTCTGCAAACAGATGTTAGGGTGTTTGAGGCTCCAGTTTTATATTAAGTGATGGACATTTACAGAACGTACTTATTTTATATACATAGTGATGATATAAATACCCCGTGTGTTTGGAGAACTGTGAGTTCTACAGATATATGTCACAAGAACCACAAAACCACAAATGTTGAATGTATGGAGACATTGAAACACGTTGATGGTGGACACGGCTGTATCAAACTTAATGATGCATTAACCTGACATTAAATCTCCATTAACTAATACACCAATACATTCAGTTGTACCAAAGTTTTTTCTGTTTTTTTTCTTTTATTGTTTTTTAAAAGAAATACCTGTTACGTAAAATTGGCTTCCGACCAGGGTAGCAGAAAGCCCATGACACATAGCACAACTTATCAGTACATCTTAGATTTTTGTACGGATATAACATACTTCACTCTCGTAATACAAATATACTGCATATATCAAGTATGCATAAACTATTAAAGCTTAATATCATATTGCAGTGCAGGAAAGGACATGGTATCTAACATTAATGTCTTAAGTATAAAACTAAAATTAAAATGAAAGCTGCTCATTTCTAAAGTTTTAATGACACCATCCTTTCACTAGAGAGCCATTATTTCATTAAATAGTTCTAGATAGGCAATACTTATGTGCTGTGCATATAAGTGAAAGAAAAGTATTATGCAAGGTGAGGTTCCATATTGAGGGAAGGATCCTTTTCTTATGTATCTTAAATGTTAGATTCCCTCCTGTTTTTGTTAAACTTACCTTTTAGGCGGTAACTAGTTAACCACTTAGGCGCTTAGTATTCATCTCTTCAGCACATCTTTTTAAAGCGCAAACGCTGCATCTTACCAACATGGTCTTGTTACCGATGTTAGTTAAAATGCCAATCCGTGGAATCGGATTAAAGTTTGTTGAGAAACACACTTTTTAGCCTTGGCTAGTCGCTTGGGAAGAAAGACTATCCGAGCGGAGGTTTCCCCTACTCCTACCTCCACGCTTTGTCGCCACTTGAGAGCTTTATGGTCTAATGCCTCTGTCCCAAAGAGGGCGGGTCAGCAGAAATTGTTAAAGCTGAAGGTGACGTCTTAAAACAATTAAAGCAGCAAAAAAACCATGCTTCTGTGAGAAATCCCCGAACTGTAGTTTCTATGCCTTCGTCGGTGCCTCGACGAAGGTTTAAAGGCGGAGTCGTTGTGCAGACAGAAGCTGGTTGCGTAACGTGTAAGGCTGTTAGGCTGGGATTGTGCCAACTTATACCGGTGCAGATTTTAAACACCGTCTGTGTTTTTAAATTAGTACAGTTGTGTATTAGAAGTGACGAGTTTGCGTTCTAATGGATTCCAATAGTTCACACTGGAGACTCAGAGAATCTATGTGATGACGTCCGACACATCTTGAAATTACGTGTTCTTTACTCACTGACATGCATTGACAACATTGCTTGCCCGTGCTGCACACATATCCAATACCCTAAACACTTGTGTACTGACTATGTGTATGTCCCCAATGAGACCTCACCTGTGTTGACTATTGGAATCCATCAGAACGCATTAAGGCTTATGTTATTGATATGTGCTTTAATCGAGTGACACCACACCGAAGCCATTTGTTTACATCTGTGTTTACACACATTATGTCTAATATATTCGCCTTTGGTTTACGGAATAAGGACTATGTTCATGATTGCCCTCAGCCTTAAAAAAACTACGTCAGCCATAAACATACAGTCACGATTTGTCTGGCAGGTTAGTTAATACATGCTTTTTCATATCTAACTGTGTGTATTTTCTGTGTGTGTATGTCGGTGTGGTTTTGTGTCTGTTCGTGTGTGTGTATGTGTGTGTGCTTGTGTGTTTGATTGTGTCTGTTTGTAAGTGTGTGCTTGTATATGTATATGTGTTTGTATGATTGTGTGTAAATTTGTGTGTGTTTGTGAGCGTATGTCTATATGTGTTTGTGTGCATGCGTGCGTGCTCGTTTGTGTGTATGTGTGTGCTCGTTTGTGTGATAACTACATACCTTCGGGAGGAGAAATGAGGTGGTGTACACCTTTAAGTACTGAATAATTTACCAGAAAATATTATTGTCAATGGTACACGTCTTTCATTGTGATAATGATAATAAAAAAAATGCACATTGCATGTCATCTTATCCAATGTTAACTGGGGTGGATAGAATTCCTAACATAAACAAAACTGGGTGGAATAAGGTCTATACTATAGATTAGGAGTGGCGATATTGTAGGATATTTGATATGTTACAACACTGAGGTTGCCTGATTAGTGAATTTTCCAATAAATATACCGGCTTCATGATAGCTGCCTGTCTGGCATCGCACTTGTGGTTGGTAGCACGAGCTATAATCCACACAAAACCTAACTTCCTGAAACACATTACTTCATTCAGTGTGGCTTCAAGGGAATAACTCCAAGTTATGTTCATATCCTACACCCAAGTTTCAGGGGAAAACATTTTGTGCATGTCAGATATATGGTTTATCAACCATTAATACGTGCCACCAATTGACTCCCTGTGTCCCTATTTCACGCCACCAATTGTCAACCTGTGACCCCTTCTACATGTCATCCCATGTCGCACTGTGTCCCCTATTACACGCCACTCCATGTCTCACTATGTCCCCTATTACACGCCACCAATTGTCAACCTGTGACCCCTTCTACATGTCATCCCATGTCGCACTGTGTCCCCTATTACACGCAACTCCATGTCTCACTGTGCCCCCTTTTACACGCCACTCCATGTCTCACTGCGTCCCCTATTACACGCCACTCCATGTCTCACTGTGTCCCCTATTACACGCCACCAAATGTCTCACTGCGTCCCCTATTACACGCCACCAATTGTCAACCTGTGACCCCTTCTACACGTCATCCCATGTCTCACTGTGTCCCCTATTACACGCCACTCCATGTCTCACTGCGTCTCCTATTACACGCCACTCCATGTCTCACTGTGTCCCCTATGACACGCCACCAAATGTCTACCTGTGTCCCCTATTACACGCCGCTCCATGTCTCACTGCGTCCCCTATTACACGCCACCAATTGTCAACCTGTGACCCCTTCTACACGTCATCCCATGTCTCACTGTGTCCCCTATTACACGCCACTCCATGTCTACCGGTGATCCCTATTACACGCCACCCAATGCCTACCTGTGTCCCCTATTACACGCCACCAAATGTCTCACCGTGTCCCCTATTACACGTCATCCCATGTCTACCTGTGTCCCCTATTACACGCCTCTCCGTGTCTCACTGTGTCCCCTATGACACGCCACCAAATGTCTACCTGTGTCCCCTATTACACACCACTCCATGTCTCACTGTGTCCCCTATGACACGCCACCAAATGTCTACCTGTGTCCCCTATTACACGCCACTCCATGTCTCACTGCGTCTCCTATTACACGCCACCAATTGTCAACCTGTGACCCCTTCTACACGTCATCCCATGTCTCACTGTGTCCCCTATTACACGCCACTCCATGTCTACCGGTGATCCCTATTACATGCCACCCAATGTCTACCTGTGTCCCCTATTACACGCCACTCCATGTCTCACCGTGTCCCCTTTTACACGTCATCCCATGTCTACCTGTGTCCCCTATTACACGCCTCTCCGTGTCTCACTGTGTCCCCTATGACACGCCACCAAATGTCTACCTGTGTCCCCTATTACACGCCACTCCATGTCTCACTGTGTCCCCTATGACACGCCACCAAATGTCTACCTGTGTCCCCTATTACACGCCACCCCATGTCTCACTGCGTCCCCTATTACACGCCACCAATTGTCAACCTGTGACCCCTTCTACACGTCATCCCATGTCTCACTGTGTCCCCTATTACACGCCACTCCATGTCTACCGGTGATCCCTATTACACGCCACCCAATGCCTACCTGTGTCCCCTATTACACGCCACTCCATGTCTCACCGTGTCCCCTATTACACGCCACCAATTGTCAACCTGTGACCCCTTCTACACGTCATCCCATGTCTACCTGTGTCCCCTATTACACGCCACTCCATGTCTCACTGTGTCCCCTATTACACGCCACTCCATGTCTCACTGTGTCCCCTATTACACGCCGCTCCATGTCTCACTGTGTCCCCTATTACCCGCCATCAATTGTCAACCTGTGTCCCCTTCTACACGTCATCCGATGTCTCACTTTGTCCCCTATTACACGCCACTCCATGTCTCACTGTGCCCCCTATTACACGCCACTCCATGTCTACCGGTGATCCCTATTACACGCCACCCAATGTCTACCTGTGTCCCCTATTACACGCCACTCCATGTCTCACTGTGTCCCCCTATTACACGCCACTCCATGTCTCACTGTGCCCCCTATTACACGCCACTCCATGTCTACCGGTGATCCCTATTACACGCAACCCAATGTCTACCTGTGTCCCCTATTACACGCCACTCCATGTCTCACTGTGTCCCCCATTACACGCCACTCCATGTCTCACTGTGTCCCCTATTACACGTCACCCAATGTCTACCTGTGTCGCTATTACATGGAAAGACGTGGGGTGGTAGGCTATGTCGGTCATGAAAATACGCAGTGTGCTATGTCGGGGATGGACATAGAAAAACGTGGGGTAGTATGCTGAGTCGGTCCTTGAAAGACGTGAGGTGGAATTCTATGTCATAGAAATACGTCGTGAGGTATGTCGGACATGCAAAGAAGGTGGGTGATATGTCGGACATAGAAAGACGTAATGTGGTATGCTCTGTCGGACATGGAAAGACGTTGGGTGGTGTGCTAGGTCGGACATGGAAAGACGTGGTGTGACACGTTGTCTGGGTCACTGAAAGGTTAACGTCCCAGACAGTACGTTCCGCCACGCCATCGCCATGACGGCCCTCGACATAAACTATATTTTAGTAGAAACGAGTTGATAAATATGACAGACGTTAGAAATAATTGGTGTTTTTCGTCCCTGCCCTCTTTTATGTTTCTCCAATAATATAAGTAAATTCTAAAGAGTTCGCTTTAATCATTTGGCATTACACAGACGAAACCCACATGTCTTTATCTTACAATCGTAATCGTTAAAATCTAAATAATGCATTAAGCTGCTTTCGTACATTGTCTCCTTTCATAAGTATCACTGGGGTTTGACAAATGGAATGACGCCCTTGGCATAATTGCCTCGTAAGTTTCAGTAGCGTTAGGCTGTGCTCTGAGAGGCCGATTATATTATAGAAATGAGATTGGTGGCAATTATCGAATGTCTAACAACCCCCTAAGTGCTTCCAGTAAATTACCCACTTCTGTGCACAATGTCCACTGAAATATCCATCCGCCCGAAGATCTTTGTTTTGACCTGTTTGTAGAAACAACAGTGGTGATGGTACAAATGCAACAAAACAGTATGAGTCCGAGGTACTCTTCTTGTCAGAGAACGACCGTCAAATACTTACACACATAGTAAAGGAGCTGGGATTAAACGTCAAATTTTAAGTTTTTCACTTTCCATGTAGGAATGTAAGCCCAATGACTCGAAACGATAATGGAGTAAAGTTTAATGAATTCAAGTACCGTTATACTAATTTATGAGCCGGGCCTTTTCTACAGTTACTACAGTTCAACTACTGTCAATGCCATTCCTACATTAGGCTGCTAACGAGTTGCCGTATTTCATTGGGGTAAACTTAGATCGGAATATTTTTTAATGCAAACATCAACATGTATAATATTTTTAAAGTTTTCTTAATTGTGTTGCAGTGTCTTGGAATGGCTCTTCAAAACGTCTAATTCCATCTTTAATTGATCGGTTTTCTTTGATGTTACCGTTTCAAAGAACAGTCCCTCAAACACCGCTTTGAATGCGAGCACTCGTTTATACATTCATCTAACAGTTAATGATGACGCACACAGTGGCAATCTACGTGTCTGGAATCACAAAGTTGCCCTTACTTTAAGATGCTAATCCCCATCGTATTGTACATTCACTGTCTCTCATCCCGAACGAGCTGTGCAACTATACCACTGCACAATTACTGTTGTTATATTTATGACTTAATCCATGTCAGGCGATCTTGAATATATAGGCCTTGGTCCCTGAGACGAAAAAACCCTTAGCCTAGCTAGGGTTAGGTGCTCTGGGGCACCAACACCCCCATACTATCACTATGTGCTGACCTGGCACATAGTGCTTCTCATATATATCTACCTGTATAAGGTAAACTCTATATATACGAGTATGCAAATAGTTATGAATCAATGTCACGCGCTTTGCCCGTTGTTGTATACATGAATAAGCTGAATTATCCTTTAAACTTTATTTATTGTCACAACCAGTCGTTGAAGGCAAGCACATTCACTAAATGATAGTGTATATATCTCTCTCTCTCTAGAATGAAGCAATTGACAACCAAAACTACCATTGTTATTCAGAAGACAACGTATAACATACAGCTCTGGAGATTGAATAGCATATGTGCTGAGAAGCATAGCATGATACACGTCCGGAAATATACATCGTTCCTCTATTTCGTTATGGCCGACAAGCTGCAGGATATCCGTCCGGAAATATGCATCGTTCCTCAATTTCGCTATGGTAGACAAGCTGCTGGATATGATTGTAGGATAGTTTATTTTTCTCTGTGATTTACTTTTATTTGTGCTGAGTACCATAGGAGGGAAGGTACGGAAAGATACGTAGTTCCGCTACTTGGCTATGGTAGACAAGCTGCTGGCAAGAGTATTCTGGCTTGCTGTGACATCAAGTCCTCGAGCCTGGGGGGATCTACACAAGAACACTCTTTTGTACGTGGAGGAGAACTTCTTGCTCATGGCCATGTACACCATGAAGTTGGCAGAGGAGTTGCAGCACTCCAGTAATAAGATGAAGCCACCCATTAGGTTGAACAAGTTGGAATATCGCCCCACAAAGTTGAATCCTTGGATGAAGAACCGGAGCGTAACAGTGATTGTGCCGGGCATGAGGCAGGAGATGTAGAGACAACTCACAAGTACCAGCATGTTGGTCACTCGATCTTCATCCTTTGTTTTGTCAGCGTTCTGGGAGGTCTTCCGTCTCCAGACTGAGCTCCTCTTGATCCTTAAGACAACCAGAACGGTGAAGACACACACCAGCACTATTGGAATGTAGCGGAACATGATGTTGAGGAACTGGTCCAAGTAGACGTCAAAGAAATCCGCGTTGTCGATGTAGAACTGTGTCACTCTTATATAGGGAATAATGCGTTGTTGACGTTTACTGAATACATAGGTGATTTTGTAGAGATTGAGCAGAGGGGCAAAGGCGGCACAAAGAGTAACATACAAAAAGACTACGGCGAACTTCACGCGAGTCGGCGTTAGAAGGAATTGGGCCTTGAGAGGGAAGTACACTGCTATGAAACGTTCTATGGCAATGAGCATGGTGAGAGCGCTCGTGATCCGTCCGAACAGCATATTCAGCATCATTACTTGGGCTTGCATTATCATATTAACGTCGAATGCAGCATTCTTGTCGACCTTCGACACAAGGTGGTTGACCTTTCGCAGTAACGTTGTTATTAGAAACAGTGTGTCCGATATAGCTAATGCAACGAGGATGATGTTGGTTCGTTCCTTCGACCCCTGGATGTAGAGTACTACGAAGCTCATTACGTTACCCACAATTCCAAACACGCAGACGACAGGAAGCAGTCCACAGTAGATGATATCGAGAACGAGTTCTTTCGCTTCAGTGCTGACTAATGGCTGGTATGTCTGTCTTCGGGAAGATGGTGCCGATTCTTGAGTCGAGCTTTCGTTTTCAGCCGCGAGAACCGAGGAGTTGAAGACATCAGTGGTTTCATTTGAAGTTTCAATGAGAGTGGAAGTCGTTGTGGGGTTTTCAGTATCTGCAGTTAGGGTAGCTGCAAGTATTGTTGTTACGGCGTAGGCAAAGGTAATATTCATTGTGAACAGCCCCTGAAAAAAAGCATCAAATGAAAAAAATGACATTTATTGACTCACATTATTGGCTAACAAATTGAAGGAAACGAATGTAAGCTTTGGGTAGACGAAGAGCGGATACGAATGAGTGAGTGAGTGAGTAAGTTTGGTTTAACGCCGCTTTTAACAGTATTCCAGTTATATCGCGGCGTGTCAGCTTAATGTGGGAGGAAAGCCCGAAGTGATGCAGGTCTCAGACGTTTACCACTTCGGTGAAACCCACGAGTATGGTGCTGACAAACCTACAAACATAATCGGGGCGAACCGGGATTCGAACCCACAATCATAGGTTTCTGGCGTGCCCAAGGGACGCAACTCTGCACAGCGAATCGCGGCGCCTTAGACGACTGGGCCACCCGTGTCCCCCGGATACGAATGAGGTGGATACATTCTGCTCTGAACCTTATGTCAGTAATATGCCAGCATTTAAGCTGTTTATGTTTACCACTTCAGCGAAATCCAAGAGTAGGGATAGTGTACTGTCATATAATTTGTTCTCACGTGTTACAAAAATATATGTGTTCGCTTAGAAAAAAAATACAATTGGACGATTTCTCCGAAGAAAATTCTGTCTCTAACATTGTCACATTGGTTAATTTTGACAACCTTTTGCTTGTTTTCGTAAAGGCAACAACACGAAAAATGTCCCTTCTAGATTCCATAGTAAGTATGTGACCCACAAGGTTTGTCATGTCCTGAATCAACTGGTGTCAAAGATCAACTCTTGTCCAAACATTTAAAAGGCAGGGCGGGACAACTTAGGAATGGCCAGGAGTCCGAACTTGACCACACAGAAGGAAGCGAGCTACAAAAACATGTTTTATATCATTGGAAAGCTCTCGAGGAGACGAATCCAAATAATGTGTGTCCCAGTGTGTTCACATGTTCACAAGCTCAAAAATTGGCTCAGAAAATGCATTACTGCAGAAATTTCTGGCCGAATTTTTTTTTTCTGCAGAAATTTCTGGCAGAATTATTTTTTTCTACAGAAATTTCTGGCAGAATTTTTTTCTGCAGTAATTTCAACCATCAATCTTTGGAAAGTTTAAATTGAATTCAGCAATTGAAGATATTTATCTTGGTATTATATTTACCAAATTTATCAAGAAAAGTTGACGTCACTCGAATTAAACAATGGAACAACATGTTGGCCTCATACCTTAAAATGAGATTTTAGAACAACACTTACCGAAAGTCCATTTACTCACACGTTTGCATGTCCTTCTATTATGCCCAGTATACGAAGAAGAACAAATTTTTATTGTGTATTTTAACGCTTTTTAATGTTTATACATTGTCTTAGCTATATGTATATCGTCTCTCATAAATCGCTGGGCGATTGGTCGTGGTTTTATTTTTCATGTATTTTATACTATGTTTTATCAACTGTACCATGAATGAAACTTAAATAAACAATTCTGTCTGTCTGTCCGTCCGTTTGGACATTTCAGCCCGAGGACTGCATTTTGGTGGTGATACAAGTAAACTAGTTCTGAAGAAACATGCTAGTTATTTGCTATCAGAATACTTCATTGTCATTTATACCAAGTTTAAAGGGTTCGTAACGTTTCTTGAACGGGGCATTTATTGTGGGACAAAAGGACCCTTTTTCATAAATGGCCCTTTTTGGTGCGTAGTTAGACAACAAGGGTTGGCCTTCTGACCAATAGAAACCAGAGGATAGTTGAAGACTGCTCCAATGATTAAACGCTGAATAAAACTTTGGTTGAGTCCTACTTTCAGCTGATTGTTATCACTTGCTTGACAGTTCAAGGTCCTGATACTAGATTTTTACAGCTGTACCGAAATGTCGCATCGAAAGATTAACAGAAAACGAAACCCCGCCTTCATATATACTATCGCTTCTAAATGTCCCCTGAAAAGAGTACTAGTATGGATACTATTTCAGAGTGAAAAAAATGTTCGCAACAGCACGTACATGGGTTTGCAAATTATGAAAACAGCCATGCAAGAGCAATTTCCATGCTCACGTGTTTCTGTATTTTGGTTACATAGAGGTGATTCTTTAATAATGATTCTCCCACACATTGTCCATCCCCATCTTAGCGTTTCAGAGATAGTTGCGCAGGAAAATATGCTAAGTTTGTTAAACCTGTACACCATATTTATGTTTGTTTCGCAAGATTACCTGATTACACAACGGAATCAGAACTGTTGTTAAATAGTTTGTATGTCAGTGCTTACAAACTGTTAGTAACTGTTACCATCTCAAACACTTACCTTGATAATATTGGTTTCGTAAATCGAGGACATTTGCAGTATCTTGTTTCAATTGCATCGTTGGTTTTATATACTGCAACATTGTATTGATTTATCATCCATCTTATGTGCTGATCAGGGAACAAAATAGCCATTCAGATCACTGGGCGTATTGTACTGCACATTCACGGAAGTGAAATAAGCGAGGCAACACGATTTGTCAAGAGAAAGTTACGAGTAGTCATGTTCTGCACATGGTATTAATGCGTCACAACTTCATTGCATGACGAAAACTGAGTTCATAGTGGAGACTTGCCATTAAATAAATTGTTAATACCTTCAACTTGGCTACAAGGCATAAAGATCTTTATGTTATATTTACGGTTTTTTTTAGTAAATGTTAATTAAGGAAGAATATTATGGATGAAATCACCTGATGAAGTATATACTCCGAAACGTTGTATTCCTCATGTAGAACAAGTTGACATCAATAAATTCTCTTCCTTATGTGTATCACTTCATTCAAAGACTTGATTATGTTAATTGTGTAAATGCAACAAACCTCTTTCCATAATCACAAAAAATGCAAAATGCTGAGTCCACTGTATGATCCCGACTATATCATGGGCAGGTGTTAATGAATGGTTATCAAATAGTGATAATACCAGATATTTACGTAGAGGTGAGAGAATCCCGCCCATAGGTTGGTTGGTTGGTTGGTTGGTTGTTTTACGCCGCACTCAGCAAATTCCAGCTATATTACGGCGGTCTGTAAATAATCGAGTCTGGACCAGACAATCCAGTGATTAATATCATGAGCATCGATCCACGCAATTGGGACCGATGACATGCATCAACCAAGTCAGCGAGCCTGACCACCCGATCCCGTTAGTCGCCTTTTACGACAAGCATAGTCGCCTTTTACGGCAAGCATGGGTTGCTGAAGACCTATTCTACCCCGGATCTTCACGGGTCCCGCCCACATGTGGCACCCGTCACAAACACATGCAAACAATTGCTTTGATCTTTCGAAAAACATAAATTGTCTCAGAAAATGCTCGACAAAAATAATTATGGTTCAGACAATTGAAAAACGTAATTGTTTGCCACAAAATGTATATAGTTTTTGAAACAAAAATATTTAGGCTCATAGTTTAATAAGAAAATATCTGGGTTTTTTTGCAGCAAAAGCTGAACCAATACATAGTCTCCATACAAAATCCGTGCCGCCCTCAGTAATTCAGTTACCTTTGTTTAAGATACATGAATGTGAGCTTGTCATGTTACTCAGAAGTATTCAGATATGACTGTTTGCTTTAAGGAGATATCCTCACTGTTTTGATCAGCATTCTAGAAGTTGGTGAAAGCAGTAAACCTACAACTTTATGGATAACAACTTCTGGTTGATTGCTTTTAGCCATGTTCCAGTGTAGGTTGCCTTTACGCCAA
Organism: Haliotis rufescens; assembly: GCF_023055435.1. NCBI lineage: Eukaryota > Metazoa > Mollusca > Gastropoda > Lepetellida > Haliotidae > Haliotis > Haliotis rufescens. The sequence goes on along the minus strand of NW_025964112.1, from coordinate 61,409,936 downwards.
GTGGAATCTGACTGGGCAGCCCATGGAGACTGATTGTTCTCTGGTGTTGACGTTTTTTATTTCCTAACTTGTGTAACCACGTTATCCATTACCAAGAGCGAGGAGGAGGTGACGCATCTCTTGTATTGTCAATTCAAAGCATTAGTACGTAATGGCCCTATTAACAGAAAAACACAAAACCAAACCATTTCCATCGTGTATATGTTATATTGAGAGCCTTGAAAGCATTGAAAGTGGAAAATCATCATACAACTGTAACGCCCATTTCGGTCAGATGTTCCTGATTGATTACTTTAGACTAGTAGCTCATTATTGTGCGAGACTCTCGCCTTAGCTACTAATTGTTGAGTATTAGGATGAATTAATTGATACATTGATGTTCTACATCTAAATTTGCGTCTATTCTAATTGTTATCCGTTACTCCGTGAGCTATTCATTATTTATTATGAAGCTTAGACACCCGTAATGTTGTAATTTGTCTGTTGAATACCTTCCCAGAACCGCCTTACTGTGTGTGGACATTGATATCTTGACACAGATCTCAATCGCATTTGAAACCGGAAATATCCTTGATATTTTACTGTCATCATTTATTTTAAGTCGCATAACAGAAATCTGATCAAAATGATGCCATGTTATGATGGGCAGAACTTGCTTACCCTTTTCGCGAACACCTGGTGTCATCCCTGATTTTCAGCGATCCATTCATGTTAATTTCACCGCTATTTTGACTTTTATGCCCAATGGAATCAGTTTCGTGGGAATATCGATACTGGTTATTCTCTTGCGTGAACGTTGTATATTTATATGAAATTCTGATGCCTTGTAGGAAATCTGCTAACTCACAGAGAAGTCTCGAACTATGGAGTCAGTCTCGGCAGTGAATCAATAAACTCATCACAGCGGAGCTCTCTATACCAAGGGGATAGCTGGATGGAGTTTGGACTGCAAAAGACTGAGGGAGGTAACGATTTTACGAGCTTCCTTGGGGCACCAGAACGCTTGACATTTTATGAGCGCCTCGTTTTTCTGCCCCTAACAATCATCGGAGTGAGTGAGTGAGTGAGTATGGTTTTACGCCGTTTTTAGCAATATTTCAGCAATATCACGGCGGGGGACACCAGAAATGGACTTCACACATTGTACCCATGTTGGAAATCGAACCCGGGTCTTCGGCGTGATGAGCGAACGCTTAAACCACTAGGCTACCCGACCGCCCCAAACAATCATCAGAAATAAACTTATAAACAATATATACCACCATAAAATACCCTCCCCTTTCAGTGAAAACTTTCTTTAAAAGGTACAATTTCAAGGATAAAAGTGTTAACATTTCACGCATTTAAACACGTTATAAAAACAGAAATGTAAATGCATAATTTACACAACTGCAACGTGTGTATTGATGCAATCAAAAGACTCTAGAAAGTGCATCTGCAATTACACTGTCTTTGCCCCCTTATGTTTGATCTCGAGATTAAACTCTTGCAAAAACAACCTCCGCCGCCTCAGTCTCAGTGGATTGTGCGTGATAAGTGAACACTTTATTGGAATACGCACTAATTCCCAGATAAAACTAAAAAAAGGTTGCAATGACAAAATCAATGCAAGGTTTTCTTACTCTTTTACAGAATAGTTTTTCTGGTGCTGACTAACTTCCGTTGAAAAGTAACGACCAGGATGGTTGATGCCATTTGCATCCTCTGGTAATAATGTCAGACATAGAAAGACGTGGGGCTGTAGGCTATATCAGACATAGAGAGGCGTGGGGTGCTAGGCTATATCAGACATAGAAAGGCGTGGGGTGGTAGGCTATGTTGGACATAGAAACAGGTGAGATGGTATGCTATGTCGGACATGGAAAGACGTAGGTTGGTATGCTATGTCGGACATGGAAAGACGTTGGGTGGTATGCTATGTCGGACATGGAAAGACGTTGGGTGGTGTGCTATGTCGGAAATGGAAAGACGTAGGTTGGTGTGCTATGTCGGACATGGAAAGACGTTGGGTGGTATGCTATGTCGGACATGGAAAGACGTTGGGTGGTGTGCTATGTCGGACATGAGGGGACGTAGGGTGGTATGCTATGTCGGACATGGAAAGACATTGGGTGGTATGCTATGTCGGACATGGAAAGACGTTGGCTGGTGTGCTATGTCGGACATGGAAAGACGTTTGGTGGAGTGCTATGTCGGACATGGAAAGACGTAGGTTGGTGTGCTATGTCGGACATGGAAAGACGTTGGGTGGTGTGCTATGTCGGACATGAGGGGACGTAGGGTGGTATGCTATGTCGGACATGGAAAGACGTTGGGTGGTATGCTATGTCGGACATGGAAAGACGTTGGGTGGTGTGCTATGTCGGACATGAGGGGACGTAGGGTGGTATGCTATGTCGGACATGGGAAGACGTTGGGTGGTATGCTATGTCGGACATGGAAAGACGTTGGGTGGTGTGCCATGTCGGACATGGAAAGACGTTGGGTGGTATGCTATGTCGGACATGAGGGGACGTAGGGTGGTATGCTATGTCGGACATGGAGGGACGTTGGGTGGTATGCTATGTCGGACATGGGAAGACGTTGGGTGGTGTGCTATGTCGGACATGGAATGACGTTGGGTGGTGTGCTATGTCGGACATGAGGGGACGTAGGGTGGTATGCTATGTCGGACATGGAAAGACGTTGGGTGGTGTGCTATGTCGGACATGAGGGGACGTAGGGTGGTATGCTATGTCGGACATGGAAAGACGTTGGGTGGTGTGCTATGTCGGAAATGGAAAGACGTAGGTTGGTGTGCTATGTCGGACATGGAAAGACGTTGGGTGGTGTGCTATGTCGGACATGAGGGGACGTAGGGTGGTATGCTATGTCGGACATGGGAAGACGTTGGGTGGTATGCTATGTCGGACATGGAAAAACGTTGGGTTGTATGCTATGTCGGACATGGAAAGACGTTGGCTGGTGAGCTATGTCGGACATGGAAAGACGTTGGGTGGTGTGCTATGTCGGACATGAGGGGACGTAGGGTGGTATGCTATGTCGGACATGGAAAGACGTTGGGTGGTGTGCTATGTCGGAAATGGAAAGACGTAGGTTGGTGTGCTATGTCGGACATGGAAAGACGTTGGGTGGAGTGCTATGTCGGACATGGAAAGACGTAGGTTGGTGTGATTTGTCAGACATTGAAGGACGTTGGGTGGTATGCTATATTGGACATAGAAAGACGGACATACAGAGACGCCATGTGGTATGCCATGTCAGACAGAGAAAGACGTTGGGTGGTATGCTATGTCGGACATGGAAAGACGTTGGGTGGTGTGCTATGTCGGACATGGAAAGACGTTGGGTGGTATGCTATGTCGGACATGGAAAGACGTTGGGTGGTATGCTATGTCGGACATGGAAAGACGTAGGTTGGTGTGCTATGTCGGACATGAGGGGACGTAGGGTGGTATGCTATGTCGGACATGGAAAGACGTTGGGTGGTATGCTATGTCGGACATGGAAAGACGGACATACAGAGACGCCATGTGGTATGCTATGTCAGACAGAGAAAGACGTTGGGTGGTATGCTATGTCGGACATGGAAAGACGTTGGGTGGTGTGCTATGTCGGAAATGGAAAGACGTTGGGTGGTACGCTATGTCGAACATGGAAAGACGTTGGGTGGTATGCTATGTCGGACATGGAAAGACGTAGGTTGGTGTGCTATGTCGGACATGAGGGGACGTAGGGTGGTATGCTATGTCGGACATGGAAAGACGTTGCCTGGTGTGCTATGTCGGACATGGAAAGACGTAGGTTGGTGTGATTTCTCAGACATGGAGGGACGTTGGGTGGTATGCTATGTCGGACATGGAAAGATGTTGGCTGGTGTGCTGTCGGACATGGAAAGACGTTGGCTGGTGTGCTATGTCGGACATGGAAAGACGTTGGGTGGTGTGCTATGTCGGACATGGAAAGACGTTGGGTGGTATGCTATGTTGGACATAGAAAGACGGACATACAGAGACGCCATGTGGTATGCTATGTCTGACAGAGAAAGACGTAGGTTGGTATACTATGTCGGACATGGAAAGACGTAGGTTGGTGTGATATGTCGGACATGGAAAGACGTTGGGTGGTATGCTATGTCGGACATGGAAAGACGTAGGTTGGTGTGCTATGTCGGACATGAGGGGACGTAGGGTGGTATGCTATGTCGGACATGGAAAGACGTTGGGTGGTGTGCTATGTCGGACATGGAAAGACGTTGGCTGGTGTGCTATGTCGGACATGGAAAGACGTAGGTTGGTGTGATTTCTCAGACATGGAGGGACGTAGGGTGGTATGCTATGTCGGACATGGAAAGACGTTGGCTGGTGTGCTATGTCGGACATGGTAAGACGTTGTGTGGTATGCTATGTTGGACATAGAAAGACGGACATACAGAGACGCCATGTGGTATGCCATGTCAGACAGAGAAAGACGTAGGTTGGTATGCTATGTCGGACATGGAAAGACGTAGGTTGGTGTGCTATGTCGGACATGGAAAGACGTAGGTTGGTGTGATTTCTCAGACATGGAGGGACGTTGGGTGGTATGCTATGTCGGACATGGAAAGACGTTGGGTGGTATGCTATGTCGGACATGGAAAGACGTTGTGTGGTATGCTATGTTGGACATAGAAAGACGGACATACAGAGACGACATATGGTATGCCATGTCAGACAGAGAAAGACGTATGTTGGTATGCTATGTCGGACATGGAAAGACGTAGGTTGGTATGCTATGTCGGACATGGAAAGACGTTGGGTGGTATGCTATGTCGGACATGGAAAGACGTTGGGTGGTGTGCTATGTCGGACATGGAAAGACGTTGGGTGGTGTGCTATGTCGGACATGGAAAGACGTTGGGTGGTATGCTATGTCGGACATGGAAAGACGTTGGGTGGTGTGCTATGTCGGACATGGAAAGACGTTGGGTGGTATGCTATGTCGGACATGGAAAGACGTTGGGTGGTATGCTATGTCGGACATGGAAAGACGTTGGCTGGTGTGCTATGTCGGACATGAAAAGACGTTGGGTGGTGTGCTATGTCGGACATGGAAAGACGTTGGCTGGTGTGCTATGTCGGACATGGAAAGACGTAGGTTGGTGTGATTTGTCAGAAATGGAGGGACGTAGGGTGGTATGCTATGTCGGACATGGAAAGACGTTGGGTGGTATGCTATGTTGGACATAGAAAGACGGACATACAGAGACGCCATGTGGTATGACATGTTAGACAGAGAAAGACGTAGGTTGGTATGCTGTGTCGGACATGGAAGGACGTGGGTGGTGTGCTATGTCGGACACAGAAAGACGGGGGCAGTGCTATCGCCATGACGCCCCTCAAACCATATTTAAGTCTCGAACTATGCAGTCGGTCCCGGCAGTGAATCAATAAAATCATCACAGCCGAGCTTTCTATACCAAGGGGATAGCTTGATGGAGTTTGGACTGCAAAAGGCTGAGGGAGGTAACGATTTTCCTTGAGGCACCAGAACGCTTGACATTTTATGAGCGCCTCGTTTTTCTGCCCCTAACAATCATCAGAAATATACTTATAAACAATATATACCACCATAAAACACCCTCCCCATTCAGTGAAAACTTTCTTTAAAAAGTACAATTTCAATGGGGTGATATGCTATGTCGGACATGGAAAGACGTGGGTTTGTGTCCTCTGTCGAACATGGAAAGACGTGGGGGGTGGGGCTGGGAGTTGGGTGGGGCTGGGTTTTTTTTCCTCTGATGAACATTGAAAGACGTGGGGTGGTATCCTCTGTCGAACTTGGAAGGCGTGGGGTGATACGATGTCTGGGTCACTGATGGGTTAACGTCCCAGACAGTACATTTTTTCCACGCCATCGCCATAACGCCCCTCAAACTATATTTATGTGAGTTGATAAATATGACAGACGTTAGAAATAATTAATATTTCTCGTCTCGGCCCTCTTTTATGTTTCTTCAATAATATATTCTCAAGAGTTCGATTTAATCATTTGGTAGTACACTGACGAAACCCACATGTCTTAGGACGGAAACTCTTTATTTTACAGTGTCACCCGCCGTGATATTGCTGGAATAGTGCTAAAAGCGGCGTAAAACCATACTCACTCACTCACTCACTTTATTTTACAAACCAAATAACGCATGAAGCTACATACGTACAGACTCTAAATTGTCTCCTTTCATAATTATCACTAGGGTTTGACAAATGGAATGACGCAATTGGCATATTTGTCTCGTAAGATTCGGTAGCGTAGGCTGTGCTATGCGAGGCGGATTATTTCATAGAAATGAGACTCGTGGCAATTATCGAATGTCTAACAACCCCCTAAGTGCTTCCAGTAAATTACCCACTTCTGTGCACAATGTCCACTGAAATATCCATCCGCCCGAAGATCTTTGCAGGGCTATTGACCTGTTTATACAAACAACAGTGGTGATGGTACAGATGCGTCCAAAGTTCTTTTTGTGTTAGAGAACGACCGTCAAATACTAACACATAGAGTAATGGAGCTGGGATTAAACGTCAATTTTTAACAGCTTTTTCACTTGCTATGTAGGATTGTAAACCTAATCACTAGAAACGATAATGGAGTAAAGTTTACAGATTCCAAGTACTGTTATATTCATTTATGAGCCGGGCCTCCACTACAGTCAGAACAGTTCAACTACCGTCAAGACCCGTGAACATCCGGGGTAGAATAGGTCTTCAGCAACCCATGCTTGCCGTAAAAGGCGACTGGGCTTGTCGTAAAAGGCGACTAACGGGATCGGGTGGTCAGGCTCGCTGACTTGGTTGATGCATGTCATCGATCCCAATTGCGTGGATCGATGCTCATGATATTAATAACTGGATTGTCTGGTCCAGACTCGATTATTTACAGACCGCCGTCATATAGCTGGAATATTGCTGAGTGCGGCGTAAAACAACAAACCAACCAACCAACCAACTACAGTCAATGTCATTTCTATATTAGGCTGCTAACGGGTTGGCGTATGTCATTTGGGGGTAAAGGTTGATCAATATATTTTTGAATACAAACATCAACATGTATAATCTTTTCAAAGTTTTCTAGATCGTGTTGCAGGGATTCAGTTCCATTTTTATTGATTGGTTTCCTTTGATGCTACCGTTTCAGAGCACGGTCCCTTAGATTCTCCATAGTTTTACCAAATACTGATTTATTTATGAGCTTATATAGGTTCTTTTGGAAATCACTAGTAGCCACCTTTCTTAAATCTGTGTTAAGTCTTATATAAGGCTCCATCTAAGGACTTTGATATAAATTAAGAACTCTTTGTATTTTCTTTAGTTTCATGACTAATGATAAATATAACTGGAGATTTCTATAGTGGACTATATGTTTTGTCTTATTCATCAAATTTGGCACGAGTTTTTCTACGTAAGCTAACATTCTGTGAACTATAAGGTGTTTATGTAACTCTGTTGGGTCAACTTCTAGTATGTACTCATTATCAGAATCTTTTGGAATATTATTCACATAACTCAAAACCATCTGCGGGTAAAGGTTGACTCATAGACCATCCGTACAAATTGTTGGCATCGAGATATAATATGGTGTAGTAGGTTTAGCCAAATCATATCCTTCTACTAATTGATTTTTGGCCTCAGAATATCTTTTCTCTTAATCCTTACTCAATAAACAAGTGCATATCATAATCAGTAAGTAGTTTCAGTTCTACACCGGTCTTCTTCAACAATGCATCCCACGAGAGTCCGGGACTGGAATAGTACGATGCCGGATCCGAACCATATTGATTTTAACAGGTCTTTTTTAAATAACTCAAATACATCAGTGAGTAATAGTACATCAGTTTTTAAGCTTAAATCAAGATAACCACCAATATTCTTACAGCCACATATTAACAGCATGTTTATAATCAGCTTAAGTTATTTTAGATTCTGTTAAGTTACAATAGGTGGTAATTTAGCTTCATCAAATCTAGACCAATCATCCAAATATTCGTATGCCCCTATTGGCTTCTAGCTATGTGTTTTCTGTCCATCGTGTTGTGACAGCATCATCCCTTTGTTGCCACACCTACCTATGTTATCCCACTCATGTATGCTTTGTTGTTACTGTTAATCCTCTACTGTTAATCCTCTACCTACTATATATTTTCTGCACTATGTCCCTCATTCAGTCTTGCTTGACAACGGTATAAGGATCTATACCGAAACGTCGCTTTTCACAGTATTAAAGAAGTTGTTATCCATAAAAAATATTGTGTCTATCATGAGTTTGCTCATTATGAAGAAAGCGATGCAAGGGCAATTACCAGGCTCACGTATTTCTCTATTTGGTTACATAGAGGTGATTCTTTGAAACTGATTTTCCTACACATTGTCCAACACTTTCTAGCATTTCAAAAATATATAGCGCGGGGAAATATACTGAATCTGTCAAACATGTACACTCTATTTATGTCTGTTTCGCAAGATTAAAATTTAACCTAATTTCATCACAACTGAATCAGAACAGTTTTTAAATAGTTTGTATGTTCGTGCTTACAAGTTGTTGAAAAGGAACTGTTAGCAACACAAACACTTACCATGATAATAATGGTTTCGTATATCGAGGACATTGCATCGTTGGTTTTATATACTGCAACATTGTACTGATTTATCATCCATCTTATGTGCTGATCAGGGAACAAAATAGCCATTCAGATCACTGGACGCATTGTAAAGCACGTGAACGGAAGTAAAACAATCGAGGCCTCTGCATTGGTCAATAGAAAGTTACGAGTAGTCAAGTTCTGCAAACGGTATTAATTCGTCACAACTTCTTTGCATGTCTAAAACTGCTGAGTTCATATTGGACACTTGACAATAAATAAATTGGTAATACCTTTCAACTTGTCACAAGGCATACAGATTTTATGTATACATAAGTTTTGTTTTCAGTTTATGTTAATTCATATAAAAGAAGTTGACATCAATACATTCTCTTCCTTATGCGTATCACTTCTAAACACCCTTCAAAGACTTCTTTATGTTAATTGTTGTAAAATATATGCAACAAACCTCTTTCTGTTATCACAAGAAATCTCCGCAAAATGCAGAGTCTGCTCTACGATTCCGACTATATCATGAGCAGGCGTTAATGAATAATTATCAAATAGTTATAATACCAGCTGTTTAGGTAAAGGCGCGGGTATCCAGCCCCACAGGTAGCATCCATCACAAACACATGCAAAGGCACGTTATATGCTTGGATTTTTCGAAAAACATATATTGTCAGAAGAAATGCTGGACAAAAAAAAATATGATTCAGTCTGTTGTAAAACGTAATTGTTTGCTATGAAAATTATATTGTTGTAAGGTGTTTTTGAAACGTTCGTAGTTTAATAACAATGAATTTAATTTTTTGCAGCTACAGCTGAAAAAATGTATAGTCTCTATACATTATATGGAATCGTGTATATGTTATACTGAGAGCCTTGAAAGCGTTGAAAGTGGAAGAACTGTAACGCCCATTTCGTTCAGATGTTCCTAATTGATTACTTTAGACTAGTAGCTCATTATTGTGTGAGACTCTCGCCTTAGCGACTAATTGTTGAGTATTAGGATAAATTAATTGATACATTGATGTTCTACATCTAAATTTGCGTCTACTCATGGCTATTCATTATATATTATGGAGCTTTGCAAATCAATATGTTGTAATTTGTCAGTAGAATACCTTCCCGGAACCGCAGTATTTTGTATGGACATTGACCTTTACACAGGCTTAAACGTCCACACTTGTGGTTTTAGGGGGCTATAGCCGTATTCGTATATTTTGAGAGGGACGGAGTAATTTCAGTTTAACGCCACATTGTAAAACGAACGTGAATATGTACAGAAGTATTAACTGGATCTTAATCGGAAGTCAAACTCCAAATATCCTATTCTCTAATAGCAGAAATCTGATTAATATGATGAAATTTTATGATTTTTATATAGGCAGGACCTGCTTAGCCTTTTCAAGAACAACTTGTCATCACTGACTTTCAGCGATTCACATCGAAACTCTCTATACTGGGAGGGTAAAACAGGTGTCAAGGGCTGGGGCGGAGTTTCGACTGTACAGACTGAAGAAGGTATCGATTTTACGAGCTTCCGTGGAGCAACAGAACGTTAGACATTTTATGAGCGCCATACATACGTTGTTTATTTTTCCATAAACAACCACTCACAGTGGAACATGGACATTAATACAACAAAGTCATTTAAATGAAAGAGCATGAGTATGAGAGTGTACATTAGATTTTTTAAGTATGCAGGAGACAAATCTGCTGAGGTTTCTTCGCACTCAGACACTGAGTAAAAAATAGTTGTAGTTTATGGTAATTAGGCTTAAATTCTATTAGCCATTCTTATATAATTATTATAATCTAACAATCATCAGATATAAGCTTATGTACAATATACACCACCACAAAACTCCCCCCCCCCCCCCCCCCCCCTCCTCAAAGGAAGAAGGTTTGAACAGAGTGAAAACTTTCTTAAAACGTACAATTTCAAGGATAAAAGTGTTTACATTTGACACTATTTAACATGTTAAACAATCAGAAACATACATGCATAATTAACAAAACAGCACGTGTGTACTGGTGCAATCAAAAGACGCTAGAAAGGGCATCAGCAATTACATCGCCTTTGCCCCTGATGTTTGATCTCGAGATAAACTCCACCTCTCTCGTTTTTGTTCTTCTTTTCGGAAGAAACATCAGTGCATTGTGTGAAAACACTTGAATGGAATACACAATAGTTCCCGATAAACCTTAAAAAGGCTGCACTGACAAAATCAATGCAAGGTTGTCTTTCTCTATGACAGAGTGATTTTTGTGGTGCTTGCTAAATTCTGCTGAAAAGTAACAAACAAGGGTGGTTGATGCCATCTGTATCTTCTGGTAATAATACACCATCAGCACCGAGGTCACTTGCATCAACTGCCAGCGTAAATGTTTTCTCAAAATCTGTCACTTTCAAGAAAGGTGAATTCATGAGAATGAATTTTACACTGATTTCCCAAAAAACTTTGTCCTTTTGGCCAACGCATTAGTGGGTTGGGCCACTACATCAGAAATTACCAGCCATACCGAGAAATCTCAATGCTATAATTATAATAATATAATTGTTAATGCAAGAGAACAGCCAGTCTAGTGTTATATGGCAGTGTATTCTAGCGTTTCACAATGAATGTGTCACGATGTTTCTGTTGGGATTCGGTAGACGCTCATTGCATTGTGTTTGGACAGTAATAAGTCGTCAGGAATGTAAGAATTCGTCAGGAAATTACTATATTTAGATGCTGATGTGGTGTGTAAAATTCCGGTCCGGTATACCGTGGACGGTGATAGTGTGTTATAGAAACACGTGGAATATGCTTTGTTGTGAGGTCACTGTGTAGAAATTTCCAGTAGTTAGGTAGTCTGTATGTAAGGAGAGAAGAGCATGACCATCAAATCTCTCAGCCTTTTCATCACATCAGGGCTAGCTTCCCTCTGTGGATTACTCATCACCCCTAAATCCCTGCCTATGTCCGTCTCGGAAGCTTGACCACTGTCGCCGCTGGTTGAATATATATTATTATCACTGACTTTTCGATCACCTCTGTTTTTCGTATTTCATACCGGCAACTACCATCATATGAATTGCCATTGAATATTATACAACCATTCTAGTGTGTACTGCCATTGTAATTGTTGTGCGGTAATTTGTATTGATTTGCAAAGTTAGTTAATTTTGTAATACATTTGTTGATTGTATGCCAGTTGTTGGTTGTTTGTTGGTTTCACACTAAGTTCTTTTACGTACAAATTTCTGGGATAACATATTGTTTCAAAATGGGAATCGACACACAACACTAGATTATCCACCAAAACAAGATTCCATTTGGCATAAAGGGCAAAATAGCTGTGAAACATATATGAATGGACTATTGAAAATCAGTGATGACACCAAGTGTTCGCGGAAAGGGTAAACATGTCAGTACAGTCATCAATTCTTGGTATGGGTATGAGCCAGTTGTTTATGACGAGTTGACTCTTTTCAGGTCGGCACGACATCGCTAGCTGTTGTCAGACGTGGGTACCAGGATGCACGGTGAACTCCACTCAGTCACTTGGTTCGATGTCATTCTCCAACATCTGTTTGACTCCTTTCTGGAGATGTTCCAACTTGAGTGGGTTGAAGCGACATGGATGCTGTTATGAAGGCATTGCATTACCTACAGTGTACATCTATGGCAGGACTTAGTAAGTCGGTACAACCAGGTAATCCAGAAGAAATGGACAAACGCATGAATTAAATCTGACATGTGTCTCTGTTTGGAGTAAGGTGGGCTAACACCTCATAATTTCTAAGCCAAGGGCTAGCCTTCTCACCTAGATCATCATCGCTTGCATACTGAGAACTGCACTCATCTGATACAGATTCAACAGGAGAAAGAGCAATACCTTTTGGTGGTACATGTTTAGATTTGTCATATTATTTGATACTATTTCATTGACACAAACGTTTTTGTTTTTGGTGACCTTCAGTTTGTACAATGTAGTCATTGTCAACCAACTTTCTTGTCAGTTACATAAAAACCTTGGGATCTAGCCCTCAAATTGGTGACAACACCAAAACCTTATCGTCAGGACTGAAAATTATATTTTTACATTCAGTCATAGTGGGCTTTTCCCTGGCAACTTCTGTCGTCCTCAGAAGTCTTGTTCGGAATGTAGATGCATAGCTTAGTGGATTCAAGCCAAGGTAATCTTAGTGAAAAACTAGGTCAATGACTCAACAATAATAGGCGTTCCTTAACCGAATGATCTATTGCCTGACACGGGCCTGCAAAACAGTGGGACATCTTGTCGCAAATAAGGCCAGAAGACATGAGCTATCATCCTTTAACAAACTCACAGTGACCAAATGTGTAGGTGTGCCAAAATCATTACTTGTTGACGAAATCTCTGTGGAACCACAATCACCATCATCGTCGGTTTTGATGACATCAGAAATAAGCTAGGACTTGACATTAACAAAAGCATGAGACATGATTTCACTGACCTTTTACGACATTAAAATGACCTACCTTGTGACTATATCTACATCTAACACCTGACGACGAATCTGAATCCTGTTTCGAATTGTAACTGACTTCTTAGGGAATGAACTACCTGACATGCTAGGATTCGAACCTGTCTGAACCGAAGTAGTTCACTTTTCCTGGCCTGAATTACCCGACTGACCTAACTTGAAAGTACCCAGATCATTCCTGGGAGAGTAACTGTACTGCCTGAAATTACCTTTGTGAGTAACCGAGTAATTATCTGTCAAGTTTGCAGCATGGTGTAACTGATCTACAGTCAGTTCACTCTGAACCCTGATTTCCTCCTTACCCAACGACTTAGAAATGCTTCAACCTTAAAATCCACGTTATAGTTACTGACTAAACCCGTCTAAAACTATGAGGATTGACCGAAAACTGGCAAACTTAACACTGAATTACTTTTGTTTAGACTTCTCAACAAATTTGAATCAGATCCCTGACGAGCCCCCAATTTCTCTTGTATTGATTCCCATATCAAAGTGCGAATAGTAACCCCAAAAATCGGTATATCCAGAGCTACATCGTGAAATCAGTAAATTACCACTCACGATCAATGAATAATTAACAAATTATGACGAGGTTTCCAATCATAAAAGGCAATACAATGTGTCACATATGTGGCAGCAGCAATGTATAAGATGCCTCACAATGAATATCAGTGCACACACGGACGTCCCGAATTTGTCTTGAATGAGGCACATGCTCCTTTATTATAGAAAATATTGTTGGAAGCAGGCAGACAATTTTGATACATTTCACTGGCCAAGTAGACACGTCGCAGGTCACATGGTAGAAGGTTTCGATTCCCCCTCATTCTTACCTCATCCATGGTCACAAGAAAGAATAAAGGCTACATGGTATCATTCATTTGGAAGATTTGTTGCCTGTCCTCAAGGAACCATTGCAACTGCACAAATTAAGAACAGGACTATACACTGTATCATTGAAAGAAATGAAGCTACTTCAGCAAACTTTGCCCAAAACAAACAGTAAGAGCCCACAGTATCGACGAGAGTGTATAGTTCTTGATATTGCATTGAAACGTTTGGCCAAACCAGAAAAAGACTCTACTAAATAAGACAAAGACCGCAAGTTCTGGAATTTGCAAACAAGGGAATTGATGACTTGATTGATTAAAGTAATATTCTCGACAAAACATATTCACCAAACTATCAAACAATTTTTCAAATTTCAGGAACCACCAACAATTTCACGTTCCTATACAAACACCATTTTATCCAGGTTGTTCAATTATAGAAAATTGTTGCAAAACGTGGACTTGGCAGCTCATGATGTAAATTACAGTAATTGTGACTGCAAAAACTCCTGGTTCTTTTTTTAGCTTTGATAATCCACATGGTATTAATTCAACTTGTCTCAAATACTTTCTGTGAATATAAATGCAGCCCTTCCTTGATTGTATTGGTGATTATAGTTTAACTTTGAGACAGGGATTTTGTTGTACATTTGCTGGACCCAGCAATATATCTCTGTACGGATTTTATGGAATCCAGTACAGAAGAGGAATAGACATGTTATCAGGAGTCAAGTCAAAAGTTGATAGTTCTGGTGCAGGCAGAAAACATACTGGCCTTATATGTGCCGTTCAAAATATTTGATTTTTCAACTTTGTACACCACTATTCAACTTTTAGAAAAACTTCCTAAAATTGAAAACAAAATTTGGAGGTAAGTCATTCATGCTGATATGTTTCTTTTTGGCTCAGAAGTTGTTTGATCAAGGTTATAACATTCAAGGCCTCGGAAAAGCTTTCAAAACGTTTAATGGTAGACATGTGGAGGACATTTCCAAATTTAACGCATCAGTGACTAAAATGATATCCGATGCAATTCCCTATTGTGACTTATACCATATGTTCCCGTGTCTTTTCAGGTGAATAACTGGGTTGCCTTTGCACGTGCTTGTGGTGGGTGCCGCCTGTGGGGCAGATTACGCCAACCGTTTCACGAACACCTGATATCATCACTATTTGATTGATTCATAATCACATGGCCGTGATATTGCCAGAATCTTACAATCGATACTGTGTTTGGTAGAGATTTCTTATGAACGTGGAAAGGGTTTTCTCGTTTTTATTTTTATAAAGGTACCCAATGGACCATGGTTGTGTTTCTAATTAAATCAAATCCCTAACACTGCAACATGTTTGTTATAATTACCAGTCAGTCTGGACACAGATTAACATAAAAAATAACTTAACTGCTCTGCAAGCACAATGTGTGAGTCAGTGAGTTTGGTTGAACAATATTTCAAAAACATCACCATGTGTCAGCTTGACGTGGGACGAAAGCCAGAAGTGATGCCGGTTTAAGACATTTACCACATTGATGAAAGCTTCTAGAACGAGTTTGGTGGCAAATCCATAGAAACATAATCAAGGCTAATTTGAAATACGAAACCACGATCATAGGGTTTTAAAAATATTTTTGACACTTGTGTTATTACTTTGCTTTTGTTTGTGAGGATTTTAACATAGGCTTTGACAAATAACGATATTCGTCTGGAAGTATGTATATACCCACATCTGATTTATGTACGTTTGCATGAATAAGTTGAAGTTTTTTTCCTTTTTTCATGAAACTTTATTTCTTGGTCATCGAAGTTGACGAACAACTATTAATAGACTGAAAATGTAGGATAGTGGACTTTTCTCTCTGTGTGAGATTGAATAGCATATGTGCTGAGAAGCATAGCATGATACACGTCCGGAAATATACATCGTTCCTCTATTTCGTTATGGTAGACAAGCTGCAGGATATGCAGGGTAGTTTATTTGTCTCTATCTTGAAGTGATATAGAAAACAACTCATTGATAACAACAACCGTTGATGTAAGGAATATCACTCATAAACATATAACAACTATTATTTGTGCTGAGTACCATAGGAGGGAAGGTACGGAAAGATACATAGTTCCACTATTTGGCTATGGTAGACAAGCTGCTGGCAAGAGTATTCGGGCTTGCTGTGACATCAAGTCCTCGAGCCTGGGGGGATCTACACAAGAACACTCTCTTGTACGTGGAGGAGAACTTCTTGCTCATGGCCATGTAAACTATGAAGTTGGCAGAGGAGTTGCAGCACTCCAGTAATAAGATGAAGCCACCCATTAGGTTGAACAAGTTGGAATATCGCCCCACAAAGTTGAATCCTTGGATGAAGAACCTGAGGGTTACAGTGATTGTGCCGGGCATGAGGCAGGAAATGTAGAGACAACTCACAAGTACCAGCATGTTGGTCACTCGATCTTCATCCTTTGTTTTGTCAGTGTTCTGAGAGGTCTTCCGTCTCCAGACTGAGCTCCTCTTGATCCTTAAGACAACCAGAACGGTGAAGACACACACCAGCACCATCGGAGTGTAGCGGAACATGATGTTGAGGATCTGGTCCAAGTAGACGTCAAAGAAATCCGCGTTGTCGATGTAGAACTGTGTCACTCTTATATAGGGAATGATGCGTTGTTGACGTTTACTGAATACATAGGTGATTTTGTAGAGATTGAGCAGAGGGGCAAAGGTGGCACAAAGAGTAACATACAAAAAGACTACGGCGAACTTCACGCGAGTCGGCGTTAGAAGGAATTGGGCCTTGAGAGGGAAGTACACTGCTATGAAACGTTCTATGGCAATGAGCATGGTGAGAGCGCTTGTGATCCGTCCGAACAGCATGTTCAACATTAGTACTTGGGCTTGCATGATCATATTAACGTCGAATGCAGCATTCTTGTCGACCTTAGACACAAGGTGGTTGACCTTTCGCAGTAATGTTGTTATTAGAAACAGTGTGTCCGAAATAGCTAATGCAACGAGGATGATATTGGTTCGTTCCTTCGACCCCTGGATATAGAGTACTACGAAGCTCATTACGTTACCCACAATTCCAAACACGCAGACGACAGGAAGCAGTCCACAGTAGATGATATCGAGAACGAGTTCTTTCGCTTCAGTGCTGACTAATGGCTGGTATGTCTGTCTTCGGGAAGATGGTGCCGATTCTTGAGTCGAGCTTTCGTTTTCAGCCGCGAGAACCGAGGAGTTGAAGACATCAGTGGTTTCGTTTGACGTTTCAATGAGAGTGGAAGTCGTTGTGCCGTTATCAGTATCTGCAGTTAGGGTAGCTGCAAGTATTGTTGTTACGGCGTAGGCAAAGGTGATATTCATTGTGAACAGCCCCTGAAAAAAAGCATCCAAAAGAATTATTGTCGTATGTTGACCAACATTATAGGCTGACAAATTGAAGGGAAAAATTCAAACTTTGAGAATATGAAAAGTGAGTACGAATTATGCAGTAGGGCAGGACATACTTACTACGTGTCAGCACTGATTTTGAGTTATATATTCGTTACACCACCAATGGAATAGGTTTCGACGGATACTCGAGGCTGATTATTCTTTAGCGTTGACGTTATATATTTTCTTGATCAAGATCGATGTTTTTGCAGGTGGACTTAAGTCTCTGATTTCTGTCAGAAGTTCAGAAGCATGTATGCGGAGTCAAATACAAAAGAAATGCTTGGATATATTAAAACTGCCCCACAATGTCGCAAAACGAACATATTTCTTGAACGATTTTCTTTTTTAATAAGCAGAGGAATTTCTGCACGTGTACACATCTAATTTAACAGAATTCCTTTCAACAGAATCGATAAATGCTCTATTGATGGAAATAAATATGCCACATACTCATCGACGAAACGCTGAATTGTTTTGAAATATATGTATGTTCTGAAAAAGAAGAAATATTTGCTGGATGTATATTGGATTGCCACCCTCCAATCCCCTTCCCCCAAACATACACACATCCTCACACAGACACATCCCAGCGATAAATATTGAATGCTTTTTTGCACATTTATCAACTACAGAAGAAACAGTTCACAGTGATATTATTCATAGGTCATAAGTAGTCAAGAAGGGTTCCAGGTCCAACGTTTCACCAAGCATGTGCACCGATCACTTAAACTGTATTAAATGTTACATAGCTCTTGGCACGTTTGATGTCAAGTCAGTGTACTGTTTATCAAACATGCTACATACTATGGCAGAGACTACTGACGACGTCAGTGCCATTGTAACACACTTGGCATGCGCATCTGGCTTTTGCCGACCATTGTATGGTATTCAAGAGGGGCACTGTGACTCTTTTCCTTTCCCAGCGGTTTGGTAGACTTTGAGGTCTTAAATGCGAATTGCTGCTTTGTGTATTACGAGGGGTGGCTGGAAAGTCCCGAGCATTACTATGAAGGATGTATAGTACATCCTTCACAGTTTGCATGTACAGTACTTTCTGTGTTGCTACTGAACCAACTTCACAACTAGTTCTTTCATCAAAGTGACTTTGTACTCCCTGTTGACGAAAATGTACAATTTTGACTGCCGTGCAGTCATCAAATATCTACAACTGAAAGGACTAACTCCAACAGAGGACATGGTGTCAACTTTAGAGGATGAAGATGCTTCCTTTGCCACTATTAAGAGTTGAGCAACAAAGTTACAGAGGGGAAGAGAGGGCCTCGAAGATGATCCAAGGTCAGGAAGACCTTCAACTGCCACCACCAAGGTAGCCTGTTGTACAGACCCTCGAACAAATATAGCCAATATAGTCCATGCAAGTCTATAATAGGCTAGATTACTGTAGTTTCACAAGCGAGGACAGAGCTTCTAATTATCAGTTAATCTCTTGCTGTTATTAGTTCAACACTCAGCCATGACCTCCCGCTCCTGCCCTGCCCCTAATCTGTCTCCCAGACCCCAGAAATTAAATTGAATAAAGAATACTACTCAAGTCTAGAACGATTTGTCAAGTCTAATTGCCTCAGCTGAAATTAAGCATTGTTCTGGGTTCCATTTGGATCATAAGTTGTATTTTGTTGATGTATTTTTTTGAATAAGATAACTTTATTTCTGGGACTAAATGTTTGTTTACCCTGCCCTCTAAGTCTGGTCAGACAACATGTGTGATAACATTGGAGACATACTGACGCACAAAGGTCTGTATTTTCTTTAGTTGTTTCCTTGTTACTCTGGTTACTCTTGTTTCTTGGAATAATGACTTTCTCCATGAATCATTTGATTCAAAAACATCTTCAGATCTTCGTCTTTTTGTAAATTCAGTTCACTGGGATTGATGCAAATAAATAGCAGTCTTTTCAAATGATGTCGGCTTAGCGCATTGTCCACTCGTGTTACCTCAGCTAGACATGATCGACACATGGTTTGTGTGGAATATTCTCGATGGGCTGACAAATATTTTTTTAATCAGAAGACGTAACTTTGTCTTAGTTCCTCCAATAAAGAGTTTTCTTCTCCTCGATGTTACACCATTAAACTGCCACATATATTACAAACAGAACTTTAAGACTTTGGAGACATATTAAGTAACTCTGAAACCTTTTCGAGAGAGCACAGGAATGCTGTCCCTAAGCTTGCTCTCAAAATAGACATCTTGACATTTGACACTCTCCTCTAAAATGCCCACAGCTCCCAGTGGGGAGCTCTTCTTTTGGGAAAGGTGTGTGTGTGTGTGTGTGTGTTTTGGGGGGGGGGGGGGGAATAAATATTCCTGTCACATACCATACACATTCAGTGGCATGTCAGGGATGGGTGGTCGGAATCTTTACTCATTTTGTGAAATTCCTAGTATTCATGTCTCTTCAAAATTATTAAGTCTCTGAAAATGAAGAGGGTTTCTGGGCTCCTATTTATTATATTTTATGAAGATAATTTAACAGCTGTTTTTTTCTGTAAAAATATTTCCATTTCAGAGACCAGATGTTAGTCTACCACCAAGGTAAAGTGATAAAATACCTGACATGAATGATCACAAAAAATAAATTGTCCCCGAAAATTCTTGAAAAATATAATTATGCTCCAGGCTGTTGAAAAAAAAATATTTAAAAAATTACATTGTTGCAAACTGTTTTTTGTATAAAAAATAAGTCAGGCTCTTAGTATTTAAATACAAAACGTAGCTGTTAATCTCGATACCAAATCCGAGTCGTCGAAATGTTTTAAATGATTTTTCTACAAAATCATAGCCTTCTGCTATTTTAATACTTGCAAACTTTGGACGTACGTGATTGACACAATCAGGTTCAGCAGTATGGCTTAAATTACTGAAAAAGGCTGATATTTTTAATTCCAGGAAATGAGCAAGTCTGTGATACAAGACGAAATGTTTCACCACAGACTTGAAAAGTCTTTATCTTTATCCATTGGGAATACGAACGGGGATAAGAATTAATTCCGTCCTTTCAAATAGACAATCGCTAAGCGATGCAGTGTCATTGCTTTATCGAACACCTGGTGAGGTGAGGTGAGGTGAGGTGAGGTGAGGTGAGGTGAGGTGAGGTGAGGTGAGGTGAGGTGAGGTGAGGTGAGGTGAGGTGAGGTGAGGTGAGGTGAGGTGAGGTGAGGTGAGGTGAGGTGAGGTGAGGTGAGGTGAGGTGAGGTGAGGTGAGGTGAGGTGAGGTGAGGTGAGGTGAGGTGAGGTGAGGTGAGGTGAGGTGAGGTGAGGTGAGGTGAGGTGAGGTGAGGTGAGGTGAGGTGAGGTGAGGTGAGGTGAGGTGAGGTGAGGTGAGGTGAGGTGAGGTGAGGTGAGGTGAGGTGAGGTGAGGTGAGGTGAGGTGAGGTGAGGTGAGGTGAGGTGAGGTGAGGTGAGGTGAGGTGAGGTGAGGTGAGGTGAGGTGAGACGTTGCGTCCAAGATTATTGCACTTATATAGCGACGTGCATGGACGTCGTTTGTGTGGCTGCTTGTACTTGTCCGGACTGATGCCGATTTATAGTGCCAGCTCACTGAGATACCATGCCGCAGTTTAACATGAATACCCCACTCAGACACAGTATACTGACTCCGAGCCGACCAGTCCTTGTTTAAGCCCCTTAATGCCGAGCGCCAGACAGGGTAACAAGTACCATCTTTTAACGTCTTTTGGTATGACGCGGTCGGGGATCGAACCCCGGACGCTCTACCATTAGACCACGGGGGCGGTCTCGAACACCTGATGTCACCACAGCTTTCAGTAATTTTCGCTGCTATTTTGCCTTTTACGACCAGTGGAATCTTTGTGGACGAATAGTCGAGACTGGTTATTGTCCAGCGTTGACATTTATATTTACGTAAGAGTAATAAATGCATTTCCAGGAATACCTTTATGATTACTTTGATACAATTTGGAGTTGCATTTGGAATAATAAAAGGCACTTAATAACATTAATATTATTTGACATTATTACGAGGGTTGATTGATAAGTGCTGAGCCTGATATTGAAGGAATTGCGTAACAGTGAAATCTTTTGTTACATTACAGAACAGTATATCCACGAAAACGTGATTCAACTGAACAAACTTCGCTGTGTTGTACTCATATACTCAGGGATAACTTTTGGTGTTACATTCTTTTTCTGCAAGTACGTCATCTCTGCAAGTACGTCATCTTTGCAAGTACGTCATCTCTGCAAGTACGTCATCTCTGCAAGTACTTCATCTCTGCAAGTACGTCATCTCTGCAAGTACGTCATCTCTGCAAGTACTTTATCTCTGCAAGTGAGTGAGTGAGTGAGTTGGGTTTAACGCCGCGTTTAACAATATTCCAGTTATATCGCGGCGTGTCAGCTTAATGTGGGAGGAAAGCCCGAAGTGATGCAGGTCTCAGACGTTTACCACTTCGGTGAAACCCACGAGCACGGGTATGGTGCTGACAAACCTAGAAACATAATCGGGGCGAACCGGGATTCGAACCCCTAATCATAGGTTTCTGGCGTGCCCAAGGGACGCAACTAAGCACAGCGAATCGCGGAGCCTTAGACGACTGGGCCACCCGTGCCCCCATCTCTGCAAGTACTTCATCTCTGCAAGTACTTTATCTCTGCAAGTACACCATCTCTGCAAGTACACCATCTCTGCAAGTACACCATCTCTGCAAATACATCATCTCTGCAAGTACTTCATCTCTGCAGTTACTTCATCTCTGCAAGTACTTCATCTCTTCAAGTACGTCATCTCTGCAAGTACGTCATCTCTGCAAGTACACCATCTCTGCAAGTACACTATCTGTGCAAGTACTTCATCACTGCAAGTACACCATCTCTGCAAGTACACCATCTCTGCAAGTACACCATCTCTGCAAATACATCATCTCTGCAAGTACTTCATCTCTGCAAGTACACCATCTCTGCAAGTACACCATCTGCGCAAGTACTTCATCTCTTCAAGTACGTCATCTCTGCAAGTACACCATCTCTGCAAGTACACCATCTGTGCAAGTACTTCATCTCTGCAAGTACTTCATCACTACATGTACTTGATCTCTGCAAGTACACCATCTCTGCAAGTATTGTATCTCTGCAAGGACATCATCTCTCCAAGTACGTCATCTCTGCAAGTACGTTATCTCTACAAGTACGTCATCTCGGCAAGTACTTAATTTCTGAAAGTATGTCAACTCTGCAAGTATTTCATCTCTGCAAGGACGTCATCTCTGCAAGTACTTTATCTCTGCAAGTACTTTATCTCTGCAAGTACTTCATATCGGCAAGAACTTCATCTCTGCAAGTAGTGCATCTCTGCAAGAACGTCTTCTCGGCAAGTACTTCATCTCTGAAAGGATGCATCTCTGCAAGTACTTCATCTCTCAAGTACGTCATCTCTGCAAGTACGTCATCTCTGAAAGGACGTCATCTCATGAAGTACTTCATCTCTGCAAGGACGTCACCGGTGCAAGTACTTCAGCTCTGCAAAGACATCATCTTTGCAAGTACGTCATCTCGGCAAGTACTTCATCTGTGAAAGTACTTCATCTCTGCACTACTTCATCTCTGCAAGGACGTCATCTCTGCAAGTATTTCATCTCTGAAAGGATGTCATCTCTGCAAGTACTTCATCTCTGTAAGGATGTCATCGGTGCAAGTACTTCATCTCTGCAAGACATCATCTCTGCAAGTACATCATCTCTGCAAGTACGTCATCTCTGCAAGTATTTCATCTCTGCAAGGACGTCATCTCTGCAAGTACTTTATCTCTGCAAGTACTTTATCTCTGCAAGTACTTCATATCGGCAAGAACTTCATCTCTGCAAGTAGTGCATCTCTGCAAGAACGTCTTCTCGGCAAGTACTTCATCTCTGAAAGGATGCATCTCTGCAAGTACTTCATCTCTCAAGTACGTCATCTCTGCAAGTACGTCATCTCTGAAAGGACGTCATCTCATGAAGTACTTCATCTCTGCAAGGACGTCACCGGTGCAAGTACTTCAGCTCTGCAAAGACATCATCTTTGCAAGTACGTCATCTCGGCAAGTACTTCATCTGTGAAAGTACTTCATCTCTGCACTACTTCATCTCTGCAAGGACGTCATCTCTGCAAGTATTTCATCTCTGAAAGGATGTCATCTCTGCAAGTACTTCATCTCTGTAAGGATGTCATCGGTGCAAGTACTTCATCTCTGCAAGACATCATCTCTGCAAGTACGTCATCTCTGCAAGTACTTCATCTCTGAAAGTACTTCATCTCTCAAGTATGTCATCACTGTAAGTACGTCATCTCTTCAAGTACGTTATCTCTACAAGTACGTCATCTCGGCAAGTACTTCATTTCTGAAAGGATGTCATCTCTGCAAGTATTTCATCTCAGCGAAGGATGCCATCTCTGCAAGTACTTTTTCTCTGCAAGTACTTTATCTCTGCAAGTACTTCATCTCTGCAAGTACTTCATCTCTCCAAGTACGTCATCTCTGCAAGTATGTCATCTCGGCAAGCACGTCATCTCTGCAAGTACTAGATCTCGGCAAGTACTGCATCTCTGCAAGTACGTCATCACTGCAAGTACGTCATCTTGGCAGGTACTTCATCTCTGTAAGGTCGTCATCTCAGCAAGTACTTCATCTCTGTAAGTACTTCCTCCTGTAAGTACCTCATCTCTGCAAGTACCTCATCTCTGCAAGTACCTCATCTCTGCAAGTACCTCATCTCTGCAAGTACTTCATCTCTGCAAGTACGTCATCTTTACAAGTACTTCATCTCGGCAAGTACTTCATCTTTACAAGTACTTCATCTCGGCAAGTCCTTCATCTCGGCAAGTACTTCATCTCTGCAAGTACTTTATCTCTGCAAGTGCGTCATCTTTGCAAGCACTTCATCTCGGCAAATACTTCATCTCTGCAAGTGAGTCATCTCTGCAAGTACGTCATCTCTGCAAGCACTTCATCACTGCATGTACTTCATCTCTGCAAGTACGTCATCTCTGCAAGCGCTTCATCACTGCAAGAACGTCATCTCTGCAAGTTCTTCATCTCTCCAAGGAAGTCATCTCTGCAAGTACGTCATCTCTGCAAGCACTTCATCACTGCATGTACTTCATCTCTGCAAGTACGTCATCTCTGCAAGCACTTCATCACTGCAAGAACGTCATCTCTGCAAGTTCTTCATCTCTCCAAGTACGTCATCTCTGCAAGTACGTCATCTCTGCAAGTACGTCATCTCTGCAAGCACTTTATCTCTGCAAGTATGTCATATCGGCAAGTACGTCATCTTGGCAGGTACTTCATCTCTGTAAGGACGTCATCTCTGCATGTACTTCATCTCTACAAGTACGTGATTTATGCAAGGACGTCATCTCTGCAAGTACTTCATCCTGCAAGTACTAGATCTCAGCAAGTACTTCATCTCTACAAGTACTAGATCTCTACAAGTACTTCATCTCTACAAGTACTAGATCTCTACAAGTACTTCATCTCTCCAAGTACTAGATCTCTACAAGTACGTCATCTCTCCAAGCACTAGATCTCTACAAGTACGTCATCTCTCCAAGTACTAGATCTCTACAAGTACTTCATCTCTGCAAGTACTAGATCTCTACAAGTACTTCATCTCTACATTTACTAGATCTCTACAAGTACTTCATCTCTACAAGTACTAGATCTCTACAAGTACTTCATCTCTACAAGTACGTCATCTCGGCAAGAACGTCATCTTGGCAAGTACTTCATCTCTGCAAGGTCGTCATCTCTGCAAGTACTTCATCTCTGCAAGTACTTCACCTCGGCAAGTACTTCATATCTGCAAGTACGTCATCTCTGCAAGTACTCCATTTCTACAAGTACTAGATCTCTGCAAGTACTAGATCTCTGCAAGTACTTCATCGCTGCAAGTACGACATCTTTGCAAGTACTTTATCTCTGCATGTACGTAATCTCTGCAAGTACTTCATCTCTGCAAGTGTTTTATCTCTGCAAGTACTTCATCTCTGCAAGTGCTTCATATCTGCAAGTACTACATTTCTGCAAGTACGTTATCTCTGCAAGTACGTCATCTCTCCAAGTACTAGATCTATGCAAGTACGTCATCTTTGCAAGTACTTCAGCTCTGCAAGTACTTCATCTCTTCATGTACTAGATCTCTACAAGTACTTCATCTCTGCATGTACTAGATCTCTTCAAGTACTTCTCTGCAAGTACTTCATCTCTACATGTACTAGATCTCTACAAGTACTTCATCTCTACATGAACTAGATCTCTTCAAGTACTTCTCTGCAAGTACTTCATCTCTACATGTACTAGATCTCTTCAAGTACTTCATCTCTGCAAGTACGTCATCTCGGCAAGTACTTCATCTCTGCAAGTACTTCATCTCTACATGTACTAGATCTCTTCAAGTACTTCTCTGCAAGTACTTCATCTCTACATGTACTAGATCTCTTCAAGTACTTCATCTCTGCAAGTACGTCATCTCGGCAAGTACTTCATCTCTGCAAGTACTTCATCTCTACATGTACTAGATCTCTACAAGTACTTCATCTCTGCAAGTACTAGATCTCTTCAAGTACTTCTCTGCAAGTACTTCATCTCTACATGTACTACATCTCTACAAGTACTTCATCTCTACATGTACTAGATCTCTTCAAGTACTTCTCTGCAAGTACTTCATCTCTACATGTACTAGATCTCTTCAAGTACTTCATCTCTGCAAGTACGTCATCTCGGCAAGTACTTCATCTCTGCAAGTACTTCATCTCTACATGTACTAGATCTCTACAAGTACTTCATCTCTACATGTACTAGATCTCTTTAAGTACTTCTCTGCAAGTACTTCATCTCTACATGTACTAGATCTCTTCAAGTACTTCATCTCTGCAAGTACGTCATCTCGGCAAGTACGTCATCTTGGCAAGTACTTCATCTCTGCAAGTACTAGATCTCTACAAGTATGTCATCTCTGCAAGTACTAGATCTCTACAAGTACTTCATCTCTGCAAGTACTAGATCTCTACAAGTATGTTATCTCTGCAAGTACTAGATCTCTACAAGTACTTCATCTCTGCAAGTACTAGATCTCTACAAGTACTTCATCTCTGCAAGTACCTCATCTCTACATGTACTAGATATCTACAAGTACTTCATCTCTGCAAGTACTAGATCTCTGCAAGTACTAGATCTATGCAAGTACCTCATCTCTGCAGGTACCTCATCTCTGCAAGTACTAGATCTCTACAAGTACTTCATCTCTACAGGTACGTCATCTCGGCAAGAACGTCATCTTGGTAAGTACTTCATCTCTGCAAGGTCGTCATCTCTGCAAGTACTTCATCTCTGCAAGTACTTCACCTCGGCAAGTACTTCATATCTGCAAGTACGTCATCTCTGCAAGTACTCCATTTCTACAAGTACTAGATCTCTGCAAGTACTAGATCTCTGCAAGTACTTCATCGCTGCAAGTACGACATCTTTGCAAGTACTTTATCTCTGCATGTACGTAATCTCTGCAAGTACTTCATCTCTGCAAGTGTTTTATCTCTGCAAGTACTTCATCTCTGCAAGTGCTTCATATCTGCAAGTACTACATTTCTGCAAGTACGTTATCTCTGCAAGTACGTCATCTCTCCAAGTACTAGATCTATGCAAGTACGTCATCTTTGCAAGTACTTCAGCTCTGCAAGTACTTCATCTCTTCATGTACTAGATCTCTACAAGTACTTCAACTCTGCATGTACTAGATCTCTTCAAGTACTTCTCTGCAAGTACTTCATCTCTACATGTACTAGATCTCTACAAGTACTTCATCTCTACATGTACTAGATCTCTTCAAGTACTTCTCTGCAAGTACTTCATCTCTACATGTACTAGATCTCTTCAAGTACTTCATCTCTGCAAGTACGTCATCTCGGCAAGTACTTCATCTCTGCAAGTACTTCATCTCTACATGTACTAGATCTCTACAAGTACTTCATCTCTGCAAGTACTAGATCTCTTCAAGTACTTCTCTGCAAGTACTTCATCTCTACATGTACTAGATCTCTACAAGTACTTCATCTCTACATGTACTAGATCTCTTCAAGTACTTCTCTGCAAGTACTTCATCTCTACATGTACTAGATCTCTTCAAGTACTTCATCTCTGCAAGTACGTCATCTCGGCAAGTACTTCATCTCTGCAAGTACTTCATCTCTACATGTACTAGATCTCTACAAGTACTTCATCTCTACATGTACTAGATCTCTTCAAGTACTTCTCTGCAAGTACTTCATCTCTACATGTACTAGATCTCTTCAAGTACTTCATCTCTGCAAGTACGTCATCTCGGCAAGTACGTCATCTTGGCAAGTACTTCATCTCTGCAAGTACTAGATCTCTACAAGTATGTCATCTCTGCAAGTACTAGATCTCTACAAGTACTTCATCTCTGCAAGTACTAGATCTCTACAAGTATGTTATCTCTGCAAGTACTAGATCTCTACAAGTACTTCATCTCTGCAAGTACTAGATCTCTACAAGTACTTCATCTCTGCAAGTACCTCATCTCTACATGTACTAGATATCTACAAGTACTTCATCTCTGCAAGTACTAGATCTCTGCAAGTACTAGATCTATGCAAGTACCTCATCTCTGCAGGTACCTCATCTCTGCAAGTACTAGATCTCTACAAGTACTTCATCTCTACAGGTACGTCATCTCGGCAAGAACGTCATCTTGGTAAGTACTTCATCTCTGCAAGGTCGTCATCTCTGCAAGTACTTCATCTCTGCAACT
Organism: Haliotis rufescens; assembly: GCF_023055435.1. Taxonomy (NCBI): domain Eukaryota; kingdom Metazoa; phylum Mollusca; class Gastropoda; order Lepetellida; family Haliotidae; genus Haliotis; species Haliotis rufescens. The sequence continues at coordinate 61,381,747 of NW_025964112.1, read as the reverse complement.
TCTTCACCTCGGCAAGTACTTCATATCTGCAAGTACGTCATCTCTGCAAGTACTCCATTTCTACAAGTACTAGATCTCTGCAAGTACTAGATCTCTGCAAGTACTTCATCGCTGCAAGTACGACATCTTTGCAAGTACTTTATCTCTGCATGTACGTAATCTCTGCAAGTACTTCATCTCTGCAAGTGTTTTATCTCTGCAAGTACTTCATCTCTGCAAGTGCTTCATATCTGCAAGTACTACATTTCTGCAAGTACTAGATCTATGCAAGTACGTCATCTTTGCAAGTACTTCAGCTCTGCAAGTACTTCATCTCTTCATGTACTAGATCTCTACAAGTACTTCATCTCTGCATGTACTAGATCTCTTCAAGTACTTCTCTGCAAGTACTTCATCTCTACATGTACTAGATCTCTACAAGTACTTCATCTCTACATGAACTAGATCTCTTCAAGTACTTCTCTGCAAGTACTTCATCTCTACATGTACTAGATCTCTTCAAGTACTTCATCTCTGCAAGTACGTCATCTCGGCAAGTACTTCATCTCTGCAAGTACTTCATCTCTACATGTACTAGATCTCTACAAGTACTTCATCTCTGCAAGTACTAGATCTCTTCAAGTACTTCTCTGCAAGTACTTCATCTCTACATGTACTAGATCTCTTCAAGTACTTCATCTCTGCAAGTACGTCATCTCGGCAAGTACGTCATCTTGGCAAGTACTTCATCTCTGCAAGTACTAGATCTCTACAAGTACTTCATCTCTGCAAGTACTAGATCTCTACAAGTATGTCATCTCTGCAAGTACTAGATCTCTACAAGTACTTCATCTCTGCAAGTACTAGATCTCTACAAGTATGTTATCTCTGCAAGTACTAGATCTCTACAAGTACTTCATCTCTGCAAGTACTAGATCTCTACAAGTACTTCATCTCTGCAAGTACCTCATCTCTACATGTACTAGATATCTACAAGTACTTCATCTCTGCAAGTACTAGATCTCTGCAAGTACTAGATCTATGCAAGTACCTCATCTCTGCAGGTACCTCATCTCTGCAAGTACTAGATCTCTACAAGTACTTCATCTCTACAGGTACGTCATCTCTGCAAGGTCGTCATCTCTGCAAGTACTTCATCTCTGCAAGTACTTCACCTCGGCAAGTACTTCATATCTGCAAGTACGTCATCTCTGCAAGTACTCCATTTCTACAAGTACTAGATATCTGCAAGTACTAGATCTCTGCAAGTACTTCATCGCTGCAAGTACGACATCTTTGCAAGTACTTTATCTCTGCATGTACGTAATCTCTGCAAGTACTTCATCTCTGCAAGTGTTTTATCTCTGCAAGTACTTCATCTCTGCAAGTGCTTCATATCTGCAAGTACTACATTTCTGCAAGTACGTTATCTCTGCAAGTACGTCATCTCTCCAAGTACTAGATCTATGCAAGTACGTCATCTTTGCAAGTACTTCAGCTCTGCAAGTACTTCATCTCTTCATGTACTAGATCTCTACAAGTACTTCATCTCTGCATGTACTAGATCTCTTCAAGTACTTCTCTGCAAGTACTTCATCTCTACATGTACTAGATCTCTACAAGTACTTCATCTCTACATGTACTAGATCTCTTCAAGTACTTCTCTGCAAGTACTTCATCTCTACATGTACTAGATCTCTTCAAGTACTTCATCTCTGCAAGTACGTCATCTCGGCAAGTACTTCATCTCTGCAAGTACTTCATCTCTACATGTACTAGATCTCTACAAGTACTTCATCTCTGCAAGTACTAGATCTCTTCAAGTACTTCTCTGCAAGTACTTCATCTCTACATGTACTAGATCTCTACAAGTACTTCATCTCTACATGTACTAGATCTCTTCAAGTACTTCTCTGCAAGTACTTCATCTCTACATGTACTAGATCTCTTCAAGTACTTCATCCCTGCAAGTACGTCATCTCGGCAAGTACTTCATCTCTGCAAGTACTTCATCTCTACATGTACTAGATCTCTACAAGTACTTCATCTCTACATGTACTAGATCTCTTCAAGTACTTCTCTGCAAGTACTTCATCTCTACATGTACTAGATCTCTTCAAGTACTTCATCTCTGCAAGTACGTCATCTCGGCAAGTACGTCATCTTGGCAAGTACTTCATCTCTGCAAGTACTAGATCTCTACAAGTATGTCATCTCTGCAAGTACTAGATCTCTACAAGTACTTCATCTCTGCAAGTACTAGATCTCTACAAGTATGTTATCTCTGCAAGTACTAGATCTCTACAAGTACTTCATCTCTGCAAGTACTAGATCTCTACAAGTACTTCATCTCTGCAAGTACCTCATCTCTACATGTACTAGATATCTACAAGTACTTCATCTCTGCAAGTACTAGATCTCTGCAAGTACTAGATCTATGCAAGTACCTCATCTCTGCAGGTACCTCATCTCTGCAAGTACTAGATCTCTACAAGTACTTCATCTCTACAGGTACGTCATCTCGGCAAGAACGTCATCTTGGTAAGTACTTCATCTCTGCAAGGTCGTCATCTCTGCAAGTACTTCATCTCTGCAAGTACTTCACCTCGGCAAGTACTTCATATCTGCAAGTACGTCATCTCTGCAAGTACTCCATTTCTACAAGTACTAGATCTCTGCAAGTACTAGATCTCTGCAAGTACTTCATCGCTGCAAGTACGACATCTTTGCAAGTACTTTATCTCTGCATGTACGTAATCTCTGCAAGTACTTCATCTCTGCAAGTGTTTTATCTCTGCAAGTACTTCATCTCTGCAAGTGCTTCATATCTGCAAGTACTACATTTCTGCAAGTACGTTATCTCTGCAAGTACGTCATCTCTCCAAGTACTAGATCTATGCAAGTACGTCATCTTTGCAAGTACTTCAGCTCTGCAAGTACTTCATCTCTTCATGTACTAGATCTCTACAAGTACTTCATCTCTGCATGTACTAGATCTCTTCAAGTACTTCTCTGCAAGTACTTCATCTCTACATGTACTAGATCTCTACAAGTACTTCATCTCTACATGAACTAGATCTCTTCAAGTACTTCTCTGCAAGTACTTCATCTCTACATGTACTAGATCTCTTCAAGTACTTCATCTCTGCAAGTACGTCATCTCGGCAAGTACTTCATCTCTGCAAGTACTTCATCTCTACATGTACTAGATCTCTACAAGTACTTCATCTCTACATGTACTAGATCTCTTCAAGTACTTCTCTGCAAGTACTTCATCTCTACATGTACTAGATCTCTTCAAGTACTTCATCTCTGCAAGTACGTCATCTCGGCAAGTACGTCATCTTGGCAAGTACTTCATCTCTGCAAGTACTAGATCTCTACAAGTACTTCATCTCTGCAAGTACTAGATCTCTACAAGTATGTTATCTCTGCAAGTACTAGATCTCTACAAGTACTTCATCTCTGCAAGTACTAGATCTCTACAAGTACTTCATCTCTGCAAGTACTTCATCTCTACATGTACTAGATATCTACAAGTACTTCATCTCTGCAAGTACTAGATCTCTGCAAGTACTAGATCTATGCAAGTACCTCATCTCTGCAGGTACCTCATCTCTGCAAGTACTAGATCTATGCAAGTACCTCATCAAGTTCCTCAAGTGTTTTAAGGTCAGACCCCTACTTAATGTAATGACTTGTCACAGTGAAACAATTCGCTCAAACTGACTATAGTTCATGGGGATATACCTCTATGACATCATGTAATCACTATCGTGAAATTTCTGTAGTATGAGGCTCAGAACTTATCAGTCAACCCTTGTATATCCCAATCTGTTAAATCAATACATCGAATTGGTATTTTTCCCAAGTGTTTAGGCTGCCGTACCAACACAAGCTAACCGCTGTGACACAGTTGTTAAATGCATTTAGTTTGAATCTCATTGCTTGCAAGCTCACAAACACACACTTACCTTGAAAATATAGCTTCCGTATGTCAAGCAAATGTTCAATGTATTGTTTCAGTTTTATCACTGGGTTTATATATTGCAACAGTGTTTTAATTTATGACCCATTTCAAGTGCTTAACTATTGATCAGGAAACAAAACACCATTAGGATCACTCAACGTAATGCACAGCACATTGGCGTAGGTGAAACATCTTAAGTTTGTACATTGGCCTGGAACCAATGCAACGTTTACCATTATTTGCACCATGTTCTTCAAATAGTATAATTCATCTCGACATCAACGTAAGACAAATGCTGCAATAACAACCTTTCAAAATATTATTCTTGTCATTGTACAAATCGGTCCTTCAAGGCATTTTAATGCTTTTGTTCTCTGTAGATTTGTGTTTGGTGATGAAGATAACTGTTGTCAAAGGAATGAAACACAAAGCAGTTTCATCCTTACATCAGTTCTCCTTGGAAGAACAATACACAATGTTATGCTAAGACGAATAAAATTTCATTATTTCCATAAGGACGTGCTTATGGAAAGAAATTTCGTTTACATTCGTATTGAAGAGAATGCCTTCTGAAGAGAATTTGTGCTTCATTACCCTCATACTTAAACATATGAATGTGAGCTTGTCTTAGCGGAATACGAATCCTGCTGAAAAGTTGTTTCAAGTAAATTACAATGCTCAGCAAAAGCTCTTGAAAGAGTTTTATGGCAGACATTTGGAGAACGTTTCCAAATTTGTGCATCCGTGACAAAAACAATGGCTGATGCAATTCCCTATTTTGATTTGCCCCATATGTTACCGTGTTTGTTCAGTTGAACACTTGTCTTGCCTTTGCATGTGTTTGTAACACCTGCGGGGCATAATACGCTCACTTTTTCGCGAACACCTGGTGTCATCACTATTTCATAGTGATTACAAATTAATAGCGTCAAAACCCTTCCCAAGCCACAGGAGATCTCTGCTAAAAGCAGAGTCGATTGTACGATTGTGACTGTCATGAGCAGGGGTTTATGATTCACTGTTAAATAGTGATGACACTAGGTGTCCGCGAGAAGGTGAGCGTATCCTGCCCCACCGGTGGCACCCGTCACAAACACATGCAAAGGCACGTCAACATATGTTCATTCTATTATCTGATTCTTAAAATCGACTCTGCCTTTAGCAGAGCTGTCTTATAAACACATGCTCATGATATAGTTAGAATTGTACAACCGACTCTGCCTCATGCAGAGATTTCTATTGGATGTGAAAAGGATTTTGTCACTTTATGTACAACTATGGAAGGGGTTTTGTCACTTGTATGTACTTTGAAGTGATCTTCACTGTAACGCATACAGTTACGATCAGAAGGTCGCACATCAACACAAACTTTAGTAGAGTGTGTTAGTTCACTTTCAGAAGATATAAAACGAAAGTTTGGAAACATTTGCATGTTTTATCCTATATTCAAAGTCTGTTGTCCACTACACAGAGAGAGAAGAAGGTAAAATATCTCGTGTATTGTCACTTATAAACAAACACTAACAAAATATAAAACGTCAGCGCTAGAGAATAACCAGTGTCTGTTATCCGCCGGAACAGATTCCTTCAGGCGTTAAAGGCATAACAACAGCGCAAATGATATATACTCGTAGATGGATCCCTGAAAATGGAAAGGCTAAGCATATCCAGGCCTACTGGTAGCACCCGCCACTCATACAATTTGCATAAAACAATTAGTGTTTGATGGTTGCCTGGGGCCGTGCAGCACTCCTACCAGCGACGGCAGACTGAAGACAAACCAGACAAACAAACAAACATTTCCATTGTATATATTTTACATTAAGCATCTTAAAAGCGTTGTAGACAATCACTATACAAGTACTGCCATGCCCACTTTGAAGAGATACTTTCAATTGACTTCTCTATACTCGAGGCTCATTATTGTGTATGACTCTCGCCTTATCTAATAATTCTTGAGAATTAGGATGAATTAATTGATACTTTGAAGTTCTACATTTAAATGTGCGTTATTATTATTGTTATTCGTTGCTATGCCCAAACATTATGAATTATGTAGCTTAGCAACCCATTATGTTTTCAGTGTGTCTGTTGCACATCTTCCCGGAACCGCCGTATTGTGTCCGAATATTGATAGCTTTACCCGGGCTTAACGTCTTGAGGTTTTAGGGACCATATCCTTATTGCTTCATGTTGAGAGTGAGTGAGTGTAAAATGAATGGGAACGTGTTAAAAAATGTGAATTGAAGCCCAATTGGATTTTTTACTCCTTACCTGGACGGTATTGAATAAGATCCAGCCAAACATGCACAGAGAATCCTAAATCGTTAATGCAAAGAACACAATCCGTTACAATAATCGAACTGGTAATTACAATGATGTATGAAAGAAAATAAGGCCAAAGTTATATTAATTTATTGGTTGCAGGTTGCTACACCATGTTCGTTGAGAAAGCCACTGCGTCGTTTAATTGCCGTCAACGCCGAACGCTATGTTAAAGACGTCTGCTACTCGGCATTAACATGTGCAGATATTGTAGTCAAATTATATTTACTTCGTTGAAAATGATTAATTAGATCCCTACAACCTGATCAAATATAGACATACAATACAAGCCCCTAGTCAAGCAAATACTGTTAAATACGTCTATGTGTGATAAAACGATGTCACCTTGTACAAGTGATTGGTTAATCCGGACGATTTCAATGGGAATGGTACCATCGGATTATCCATGTTTTATCCTATCAAGCGAGTAAATGAGTTGTATTTTAAGCCGCAGTGAGCAGTATTTAAGTCACATCGCGACACGTCAGCTTGGTGTGGGAGGAAAGCCAGAAGTGATGCAGATCTTAGATGTTACCATATTAGTACAAACAACGAGAACAGGCATGGTACAGACAAACCAAGAACCATAATCAAGGCGAATGTGGGATTCAAACCCGGCGCCGTAGATGACTGGACTTCCTTTGTCCCTCCAGTATGAAGCGAGAAAAAGTTACTTTGAGGGTGGTGCTGCCTGGATTGGAAATATACAACTGTTCATATCCATGAGGTGGTACAAACGTCGGAATGAAGGTAATGATTTATTCATTATTATATTTCTAGTAGGTTGGACGGAAACCTGTTGATGTTAATTCATTGTCGCATATAATTTTCCTAACCGATGACACATCCAACTGATGTGACACATCCTTGCAGACGGACAATGTCAATGAATGTTCACGAAAGAATGAAAGTATGAAAGAATGTATAAGGGGTAGGCACGCGAAACTCTATTTACTCTTTTTCAAGCAAGGATGGTATGGCAAAGCCACCCATCATATATCGGCTGTCCCCCATACATGATGCTCAGACGTCCAGGGGCCGTATTGTGGCTTCAGAAAGCCTTGACGTCAAATGAAGCTCTGGACGACTCGTGTGCATCGTGCCAATTGCAGGAGAAACATGTCCATAGCCGCGGATTGTTCTGTCCAGCATCTTCACGTCCAACAGACCCGCCCCCTCTTCTTCACTTTGAGGAGTGAGTGAGTTTAAGGCAGGCTTTAGACGTTTATCACTTTTGTGAAACCAAAGAGCATGGGTATTGTACTAACAAACCCAGAAACATAATCAGGGCGAATCTGGAATTCGAACCCACGATCATGTTTGGGTATACTAAGGGACACAACACTGCATATCAAGCTGTGGCGTCGTGGACGACTTGACAATACGTGCCACATCAATTTCACAAGATAGATAAGGTGATGTGAAATGGGGTTTAATGTGTGTGGCTGCTTGTACTAGTACGAACTAATGCCAGTTTGGTAGTGTCAGTCCACCAGGATACCATGCCGCAGTTAACAAGAACACCCCACTCAGACACAGTATTGTGAGTCTGAGCCGACCAGTTCTTGTTTTATCCCCTTAATGACGAGCGCCACACAGGGTATCAAGAAGTAACCTCTTTTAACGTCTTTTGGAATGCCTTGGCCGGGGATCTTGCCAACGGCCTTCCGCTTGCCGGACAGACGCTCTATCCACTAGACCACGAAGGCGGTTATTAAGAAGGTAGACGAAACTGAAAGAGTCTGATAGGTCTGATAACAGACTAAACGATAACAGTCGTGCTCTTTTATAGGCCTGGTTGATTTAATGGTTCTTTTTGTAGACCTAGAAGCGACAAAAACATTTCCCTTATCATAAAAAAATCTGCATGATCTCATCATCGATACATTACTTCCAACCGACACAATATTCGCCTACTTAATCCAAGCCCTCTGCCAACCCTTACAGACGATTTATCGCAGTTACATTTCATTTCAAGGACATTGTTATTCAAAACACATCACCGAGCAATGTCTCTTTTGAACTAAACTGCCTGGAAAAAGAAAATATACACTTGAAAATTAGATTTGACCCAAAGATTACAAACGTTGTGAAAACGTTACAAGGTTGAAAACAGTCGCCTAAACACTGCATACTGGAGGTCCCAAACACAACCATCGTGTAACCATTTCTTGTTTGCCAGCATCAAACATGGGTGTATACTTTCGTTTGCCCAGCAGCGTAATATGCGATTTTTCAATTTGTATTAATTACACATGACATGACATCCTCACATTAGGATTCCAAACAATGACACGTCTCGTAATTTTGAATTTGGGTACGGAAACGTATCTGAAGCATTTACGTCCAACATAACTCACCATAGTGGCATCAATGAGTGAGTTTGGTTTATCGCCGGTCTGAACAGTATTTCAGTTCTATCAAGGTTAGTCAGCTTGATGTGGGAGGAAAGCCCGAGTTGATGCAGCTCCTAGACGTTTATGACTTTGGTGAAACACAAGAGCACGTATATGGTGCTGAAAAACCTGTTCATATTCAGGGAGAACCCACGACCAATCTCAACTCCACATAGCAATTAAGGCGCCATTGATGACTGGCCCCCCGTGTCCCAAGCACGATCTTTAGGTGCGGAAATGTATATAAAATTATCGAAGATGTGGAGAACTTTTATCTTACCAAGGAACGAATCGATCACGATGAAACAGTTAGGAGAAACCAGGCAAATGGATTCACTGAAGAGTTTGTATTTGTCACAGACTGTTGAAGGTTGATATCCAAGGTTACCCAAAGGTGCAATATTTTCAGTCTTCTCTGGATTATACTTAACCTGCCATTTATCAGCCCATTCTGAAATTCTATGGAGATCACCATTAAGTATTCTGCTTGTAGTCAAGGGATCTTCGACAAATACATAAAGTGAAGTATCACCAGCAAACAGTTGTTTCATGGATTGCATATGATCAATAATGTCATTTAAATAAATAAGAAAAATCAAATGACCCAATATAGATCCCCAAGGTAGACCAATTGCAAACTGATTTACGTTGGTTGCCTGACCATTAATTACTACTCTCTGTGATCGATTGGATAAATAGCTTTGGGGTCATTTCAATAAATTTCCATTGATGTCCACTGCTTTTAATTTAGATAATAATCCCTTGTGCCACACCTTATCAAATGCCTTACTTACATCACAGAACACTGCCCTTACTTCCTAACCATTATCTAAAGCAGGAACTATCTCATTGTATGAGTACGTGAGTTGACATTGCGATGAATCTCCAGGTATAAACGAAACGACAAAACGCTTCCATATCCAATACAAATATCTGCATCAAGCAGAGTCGATTATACGATTCTGTGTCCTTCTTTGGGTCCTTAAAATACACGCATATGTGTATAGAATTCACCATCGACCTCCCCGAACTGGGTATGCCCATCCCACTTGTAAACATTCCATCGTTCAATTATGTGTCATTCGGTGAAAACATAGCACTCATTAACCCTGCTGTGTTTGTATTGTTAACGCTAAGGAGAACAGACCGTTCTTGTATTTTCCTACAAATTTAGGTTTCGATTCCACTTATCAGGCATAATAATAAAAAGAAATCACATACGATGGAACTTGGTACTCCATCACAATTCGTGTTATGACACTAATCTACAGAACAGTGTATGAGGATGCAATTGAGACGTGAGCGGTGTGTGATGGTTATTGATTTAAGACGTCAATACCAAGCCCTCTTCGGAGCGGAGGTTTGGTGGTTCGATCCCCTGGCCACGTCATACTTAAAGGTGGTACTTGGTTTTACCCTGCCTGGCACTCGGCGTGAAGGAGATAAGACAAGGACTGTCCACTTTAAAGTCGGTATAATGTGTCTGGGTGGGCCATCATTGGTATATTAGTTGGTTATTAAGATGTCAATACCCCTGTCAATGGCTTGGTTGAAAAGCTGTGTTGAAAACGTAATTACTTTGAAACTCCACCGGTGGCACCCGTCACACATGTATAGGCAAGACAACACATGCTATTCTCGGAATCTTAAAATCGACTCTGCTTTTCTCTTATTAATGTCTTATTAATATGAAAGGGGTTTTGTCGCTTTTAAGTGTTCGTTACTGAAAAGACATACAGTTACGATCAGAAGGTCGCACGGCAATACAAAACTTAGTAGATTGTGTTACTTTACTTTGAGGAGATATAAAAAGACAGTTTAGAAACATATGCATGTTTTATTCTAGATTCGAATAAATAAAGCGACAAAACCCTTTCCACATCCAATAGAAAACGATTGTACGATTCCGACTATATCATATATCATAAGAAACAATAAGTGTTTGTTAGTTGCTGTTTTTTCAACTTTCTTTATTCATGTAAATGAGTACAATTGCCTATGGATGGTTGGTTGATTGGTTTGTTGTTTAACGCCGCACTCAGCAATATTCCAGCTATATGACGGCGCTCTGTAAATAATCGAGTCTGGACCAGACAATCCAGTGATTGATATCATGCGCATCGATTCACGCAATTGGGATACGATGACAGGCATCAACCAAGTCAGCGAGCCTGACCACCCGATCCCGTTAGTCGCCTCTTAGATCCCGTTGAGGCTTCTTCGCATTGAGACTTTATGAGTACAAAATAGTTGTTGTAGTTTATGGTAATTAGGTTTGACATAATAATACTTGTTGAGAAAGCGCTGACGATCAGTTTCCAAATGTGTACACTCAAACAGGTAGTGAAACTCGTCACCGACATTATATTACAAAGTGGAAGGGTCCTATCATCATAGGGTAAATCTATCCATAGACCCGTGAAGATCCGGGGTAGAATACGTCTTCGGCGACCCATGCATGCCTTTAAAGGTGACTATGCTTGTCGTAGGCGGAGACTAACGGGATCGGGTGGTCAGGCTCGCTGACTTGGTTGATGCATTTCATACTATCCCAATTGCGTGGATCGATTGCGTGTCAATGGATTGTTTACAGACCGCCGTCATATATCTGGAATGTTGCTGAGTGCGGCGTTAAACAAGAAACAAACACACAAACACTTTGCTTTACCAGTTTTGTCAATACAGTCATCAATTCTTGGTATGGGTATGAGCCAGTTGTTTATGACGAGTTGACTCTTTTCAGGTCGGCACGACATCGCCAGCTGTTGTCAGACGTGGGTACCAGGATGCACGGTGAACTCCACTCAGTCACTTGGTTCGATGTCATTCTCCAACATCTGTTTGACTCCTTTTTGGAGATGTTCCATCTTGAGTGTTTAAGCGACATAGATGCTGTTATGAAGGCATTGCATTACCTACAGTGTACATCTATGGCAGGACTTAGTAAGTCGGTACAACCAGGTAATCCAGAAGAAATGGACAAACTCATGAATTAAATCTGACAAGTGTCTCTGTTTGGAGTAAGGTGAGCTAACACATCAGCCTTCTCGCCTGAATCATCATTGACACTACAATGACCTACCTTGTGACTACATCTACATCTAACACCTGACGACAAATCTGAATCCTATTTCGAATTGTATCTGACTTTTTAAGGTAATGAACTACCTGACATGCAAGGATTCGAACCTGTCTGAACCGAAGTAGTTAACTTTTCCTGGCCTGAATTACCCGACTGACCTAGCCTGAAAGTACCCAGACCATTCCTGGTAGAGTAACTGTACTGCCTGAAATTACCTTTGTGAGTAGCCGAGTACTCATCTGCCATGTTTGCAGCATGGTGTAACTGATCTACCTACTGTTCATTCTGAACCCTGATTTCCTCCATACTCGGCGACTTGACAATGTCTCTCAACCATAATTGACTAGGTTTCCAAATCACAAAATACAATACAATGGGTCAAATATGTGGCAGCAGCAATGTATAAGATGCCTTACAATGAATATCACTGCACACACGAATGTCCCGAATTAGTCTTGAATGAGGCACGTGCTCCGTTTTAACTCTACGACATATTGTTGGAAGGAGGTAGACAAAATCGGCCATTTTTGATTGGCAAGTAGACAATTCGCAGGTCAGATAGTAGAAGGTCTCGATTCGCCCTCATTCTTGCCTCATCCATGGTCACAAGAAAGAATGAAGGCCACATGATATCATTCATTTGGAAGATGGGTTGCCTCTAGTTCAAGAAACATTGCGACTGTACAAAGTAAGAACAAGACTATAGTCTGCATCATTGACAGAAATTGAACTACTCCAGCTAACTTTGCTGATGAATGGGTCTACAAACAGGTAGAGCCCACAGTATCGACTAGACAGTACATTCCTTGATATCGCTTTGAAATGTTTGGCCAAACCAGAAACAGACTCTACTAAATCAGACAAAGGCCGCATGTTCTTGAATTGGAATTTGCAAACAAGGGAATTGATGCCTTGATTGATTAAAGTAACATTCTCAGACAAAAGTCAATTTCCCAAACTGTCCAACAATTTATAAATTTCGGGAATCACCAACATTATCTAATACAAACAAATTCTCATCCAGGTTATATATCAATCATAGGAAAGTGGTGCACAACGTGGACTTGGCAGCTCATGATGTAATTCCACTGCTTGTGGCTGTCAAGACTCCTTGTTCTGAGAGTGCATAAAAGTGAAGCAAATCCGGTTTTTGTGACCACATGGTATTAACTCCACTGTGAATATAGAGATAGCCCTTTCTTGATTGTATTAATGATTATGGTTAATCTTTTAGACAGTGATTTGGTGGTAAATTTGCTGGACCCAGCAATATATCTCTCTGTTTACGGGTTTTTATGGAGATCTTTTGTGGATTCCATCCAGTAAAAGGAAGAATGGGCATGTCTTCAGGTTTTAGAGAAAAGCAAAACGTTGATAGTACTGATGCATGGTTTTGGCAGAATTCTTCGTGAGATAACATACTGGCATTATGTATGGAATTAAAAACATCTGATTTTTCAACTTTGTACGCCACTATCCCGCATGACAAACTTAAGCAAAAACTTCCTCATTGATAAGTTCTTTGTAAAATTGGAGGTGAGACATTAAGGCACGAAGTAGGCATCCGCATGGGCTCCCCTTCTTGGTGATCTGTTTCCTTTTGCTCAGAAGTTGTTTGATCAAAGTAACAACGTTCAAGGCCTCAGGAAAGTAAAACATTTTATGGTAGACATTTCCAAATTTGACGTGTCGGTGACAAAAATTGTGTCCAATGCAATCCCTATTTTAACTTGTACTATATCTTGCCGTGTTTTTCAGGTGTACAATTGACGTGCCTTTACATGTATTTGTTCCACCAGTGGAGCAGGATACGCTCACCTTTTCGCGAACACCTGGTATCATCATTATTCGATAGTGATTCATAAACACATGCTCATGATATAGTCGGAATCGTGTGATCGACTCTGCTTTGGGCAGAGATTTCTTACAAAACTTTTTGTCGCTTTTATTATATAAATCGTGGAGGTCACCCCCTCAAATGGCCGCTTTTATTTTTGTATGGCTATGTCGTATGTAATCAATGGGTAATGATTGTTTACTAATTGAATTCAATCCGTAACACTGCAACATGTTTGTTATATATGCCCAGTCAGTCTGGACACAGATTGACATAAATGAACTTAATGCTCTAGAAGCACAATCAGTGAGTCAGTGAGTTTGGTTGAACGATATTTCAACTGTATCACCATGTGCCAGTCTGACATGGGAGTAAACTATTAATAGACTGAAAATGCAGGATAGTTTACTTTTCTCTCTCTCTGAAATGAAGCAATTGACAACAAAAACTACCATTGTTATTCAAAAGACAACGTATAACATACAGCTCTGGACATTGAACAGCATATGTGCTGAGCATAGCATGATACACGTCCGGAAATGTCAATTCAGCGTACTGTTTATCAAACATTCTATATTCTATATACAGTATCACTGTGACAAACTGGATATGCGCGTCTGACTTGTCCAGACCACTGTATGGTATTCAACTCTTTTCCTTTCTGGTAGACACTGTTGTCTTCAAATCATAATACATTTCCGTGAATTGCCGTGTTGTTTCCTTTAGGTGTGGCTGATACGTCCTGAGCATGACACCTTGTGTTGTGTAAACATCATGAAATAGTTATATATTAGGCATTCACCTAATGAAGGAGCAAGAAGTAGTGTAGGATAGTGTATAGTACGAAGAATGTATAGTACACCCTCCACAATTTGCATGTGTCGAGTACAATACTTCCCGTGTTGTAACTGAACCAAATACACAACAAGGCAACATGTTGCTTTCACCAAAGTGGCTAGGTACTCTCTGTTGATGAAATGTACACACTTGACTGACACTGTCAACAAGTATCTCCAACTGAAAGGACATGGTGTCAACTCTAGGGGATGATGATGCTTCCTTTGCCACTATTAAAATAAAATATCTTCATTTCAGAGACTAGATGTTAGTCTACGACCATTGTAAATTGATAAAATACCTGATATGAATGATGGACGACCCATCACACGTGACATAGCCAATACAGTTCGCTCCTCTCATGAGAGAGCTGAGAACATTCTAAGGAATGATTTGGTTATGACAAACGTTTCAGCACGCTGGGTTCCAAAGCTTCTGACTCCTGATCAGGAACACCCCAGGTTCATCATTTCTCGTGCGAAGTTATGTCGTTTTGAAACAGACATAGCTGACGGGATTGCCTAAAAGTCGGGCCGGGCCGGGCCAAGACGGGCCAAAGTGTTATTGGCTAATTACTTAATTATCGGCGATCATATCTACATATTATTGATGCAACATACACACATGACACTACTGAACAATCACCAATCCAAAACGTGCAGCATAATTAAGTAATTCGGAGTAAATCACTTAAAAACTAGAAAGTGGAGCTGTGTGTTAGCGTCGCTGATCTAGGTAACATGTAAAAGAGCAATCGTTAAACCCAATAGGATTTGACACGTATCAAATACTTCTAGCTATCGTCATACGAATTTCCATCTGTCGGCATAGCGTTTATATTATAGGAACGTACTATATCTAAGTAAATACCACTTTATAACGTCACTGTTCATCGTATTTAAAGCTGACACGTTGGTTAAAGTAGACCTCTTCTCCCTCTACTCTCGACAGTCACACAGTTCCCTCCGACTTGGCCCGGGCTGTCAAAATCAACTTTAAACAGACAGATTTAACTTCAAATGTGATAACCTCTATAGATTAGTGTTATATCTACCTATACACCACTTTATAATGTCACAGATTGCAGTATTTATAGAAAACATGGGGCTTAAAGTGAAGCCCTTTTCCCTCTACATTCTCAACATAGTCTCTATCAGAAGTGTTTGGCTTGTGTTAGGTCCGACTTGGCCCGGGCGGTCAAAATCAACTTTAAACACACAGATGTATCTTCAAATGTGATTATATCTATAGATTAGTGTTATATCTACCTATACACCACTTTATTATGTCACAGATTGCAGTATTTATAGACAACAAGGGGCTCAAATTGAAGCCCTTTTCCCTCTACATTCTCAACATAGTCTCTATCAGAAGTGTTTGGCTTGTGTTGGGTCCGACTTGGCCCGGGCGGTCAAAATCAACTTTAAACACACAGATGTAACTTCAAATGTGATTAAATCTATAGATTAGTGTTATATCTACCTATACACCAATTTATAATGTCCAGGTGTATCGCATTTAAAGAAATCTGCGCCCTTAAAGTGAAGCATTTTTACTGTATTTTCTTTAAAACATCCAAGTCAGAAATGTTCGGTCCGACCTGGCCCGGGCTGTTAAAATCACCTTTAACCTCACAGATGTATCATCAAATGGATTCACATCTATAGATTAGTATTATATCTACCTATACACCACTTTATAATGTCACAGATTGCAGTATTTATAGACAACAAGGGGCTCGAAAGTGAAGCCCTTTTCCCTCTACATTCTCAACATAGTCTCTATCAGAAGTGTTTGGCTTGTGTTGGGTCCGACTTGGCCCGGGCGGTCAAAATCAACTTTAAACACACAGATGTAACTTCAAATGTGATTAAATCTATAGATTAGTGTTATATCTACCTATACACCAATTTATAATGTCCAGGTGTATCGCATTTAAAGAAATCTGCGCCCTTAAAGTGAAGCATTTTTACTGTATTTTCTTTAAAAAATCCAAGTCAGAAATGTTCGGTCCGACCTGGCCCGGGCTGTTAAAATCAACTTAAACCTCACAGATGTATCATCAAATGGATTCACATCTATAGAATAGTATTATATCTACCTATACACCACTTTATAATGTCACAGATTGCAGTATTTATAGACAACAAGGAGCTCGAAAGTGAAGCCCTTTTCCCTCTACATTCTCAACATAGTCTCTATCAGAAGTGTTTGGCTTGTGTTAGGTCCGACTTGGCCCGGGCGGTCAAAATCAACTTTAAACACACAGATGTATCTTCAAATGTGATTATATCTATAGATTAGTGTTATATCTACCTATACACCACTTTATTATGTCACAGATTGCAGTATTTATAGACAACAAGGGGCTCAAATTGAAGCCCTTTTCCCTCTACATTCTCAACATAGTCTCTATCAGAAGTGTTTGGCTTGTGTTGGGTCCGACTTGGCCCGGGCGGTCAAAATCAACTTTAAACACACAGATGTAACTTCAAATGTGATTAAATCTATAGATTAGTGTTATATCTACCTATACACCAATTTATAATGTCCAGGTGTATCGCATTTAAAGAAATCTGCGCCCTTAAAGTGAAGCATTTTTACTGTATTTTCTTTAAAAAATCCAAGTCAGAAATGTTCGGTCCGACCTGGCCCGGGCTGTTAAAATCACCTTTTACCTCACAGATGTATCATCAAATGGATTCACATCTATAGATTAGTATTATATCTACCTATACACCACTTTATAATGTCACAGATTGCAGTATTTATAGACAACAAGGGGCTCGAAAGTGAAGCCCTTTTCCCTCTACATTCTCAACATAGTCTCTATCAGAAGTGTTTGGCTTGTGTTGGGTCCGACTTGGCCCGGGCGGTCAAAATCAACTTTAAACACACAGATGTAACTTCAAATGTGATTAAATCTATAGATTAGTGTTATATCTACCTATACACCAATTTATAATGTCCAGGTGTATCGCATTTAAAGAAATCTGCGCCCTTAAAGTGAAGCATTTTTACTGTATTTTCTTTAAAAAATCCAAGTCAGAAATGTTCGGTCCGACCTGGCCCGGGCTGTTAAAATCAACTTAAACCTCACAGATGTATCATCAAATGGATTCACATCTATAGATTAGTATTATATCTACCTATACACCACTTTATAATGTCACAGATTGCAGTATTTATAGACAACAAGGGGCTCGAAAGTTAAGCCCTTTTCCCTCTACATTCTCAACATAGTCTCTATCAGAAGTGTTTGGCTTGTGTTAGGTCCGACTTGGCCCGGGCGGTCAAAATCAACTTTAAACACACAGATGTATCTTCAAATGTGATTATATCTATAGATTAGTGTTATATCTACCTATACACCACTTTATTATGTCACAGATTGCAGTATTTATAGACAACAAGGGGCTCAAATTGAAGCCCTTTTCCCTCTACATTCTCAACATAGTCTCTATCAGAAGTGTTTGGCTTGTGTTGGGTCCGACTTGGCCCGGGCGGTCAAAATCAACTTTAAACACACAGATGTAACTTCAAATGTGATTAAATCTATAGATTAGTGTTATATCTACCTATACACCAATTTATAATGTCCAGGTGTATCGCATTTAAAGAAATCTGCGCCCTTAAAGTGAAGCATTTTTACTGTATTTTCTTTAAAAAATCCAAGTCAGAAATGTTCGGTCCGACCTGGCCCGGGCTGTTAAAATCACCTTTAACCTCACAGATGTATCATCAAATGGATTCACATCTATAGATTAGTATTATATCTACCTATACACCACTTTATAATGTCACAGATTGCAGTATTTATAGACAACAAGGGGCTCGAAAGTGAAGCCCTTTTCCCTCTACATTCTCAACATAGTCTCTATCAGAAGTGTTTGGCTTGTGTTGGGTCCGACTTGGCCCGGGCGGTCAAAATCAACTTTAAACACACAGATGTAACTTCAAATGTGATTAAATCTATAGATTAGTGTTATATCTACCTATACACCAATTTATAATGTCCAGGTGTATCGCATTTAAAGAAATCTGCGCCCTTAAAGTGAAGCATTTTTACTGTATTTTCTTTAAAAAATCCAAGTCAGAAATGTTCGGTCCGACCTGGCCCGGGCTGTTAAAATCAACTTAAACCTCACAGATGTATCATCAAATGGATTCACATCTATAGAATAGTATTATATCTACCTATACACCACTTTATAATGTCACAGATTGCAGTATTTATAGACAACAAGGGGCTCGAAAGTGAAGCCCTTTTCCCTCTACATTCTCAACATAGTCTCTATCAGAAGTGTTTGGCTTGTGTTAGGTCCGACTTGGCCCGGACGGTCAAAATCAACTTTAAACACACAGATGTATCTTCAAATGTGATTATATCTATAGATTAGTGTTATATCTACCTATACACCACTTTATTATGTCACAGATTGCAGTATTTATAGACAACAAGGGGCTCAAATTGAAGCCCTTTTCCCTCTACATTCTCAACATAGTCTCTATCAGAAGTGTTTGGCTTGTGTTGGGTCCGACTTGGCCCGGGCGGTCAAAATCAACTTTAAACACACAGATGTAACTTCAAATGTGATTAAATCTATAGATTAGTGTTATATCTACCTATACACCAATTTATAATGTCCAGGTGTATCGCATTTAAAGAAATCTGCGCCCTTAAAGTGAAGCATTTTTACTGTATTTTCTTTAAAAAATCCAAGTCAGAAATGTTCGGTCCGACCTGGCCCGGGCTGTTAAAATCACCTTTAACCTCACAGATGTATCATCAAATGGATTCACATCTATAGATTAGTATTATATCTACCTATACACCACTTTATAATGTCACAGATTGCAGTATTTATAGACAACAAGGGGCTCGAAAGTGAAGCCCTTTTCCCTCTACATTCTCAACATAGTCTCTATCAGAAGTGTTTGGCTTGTGTTGGGTCCGACTTGGCCCGGGCGGTCAAAATCAACTTTAAACACACAGATGTAACTTCAAATGTGATTAAATCTATAGATTAGTGTTATATCTACCTATACACCAATTTATAATGTCACAGATTGCAGTATTTATAGACAACAAGGGGCTCGAAAGTGAAGCCCTTTTCCCTCTACATTCTCAACATAGTCTCTATCAGAAGTGTTTGGCTTGTGTTGGGTCCGACTTGGCCCGGGCGGTCAAAATCAACTTTAAACACACAGATGTAACTTCAAATGTGATTAAATCTATAGATTAGTGTTATATCTACCTATACACCAATTTATAATGTCACAGATTGCAGTATTTATAGACAACAAGGGGCTCGAAAGTGAAGCCCTTTTCCCTCTACATTCTCAACATAGTCTCTATCAGAAGTGTTTGGCTTGTGTTGGGTCCGACTTGGCCCGGGCGGTCAAAATCAACTTTAAACACACAGATGTAACTTCAAATGTGATTAAATCTATAGATTAGTGTTATATCTACCTATACACCAATTTATAATGTCCAGGTGTATCGCATTTAAAGAAATCTGCGCCCTTAAAGTGAAGCATTTTTACTGTATTTTCTTTAAAAAATCCAAGTCAGAAATGTTCGGTCCGACCTGGCCCGGGCTGTTAAAATCAACTTAAACCTCACAGATGTATCATCAAATGGATTCACATCTATAGAATAGTATTATATCTACCTATACACCACTTTATAATGTCACAGATTGCAGTATTTATAGACAACAAGGGGCTCGAAAGTGAAGCCCTTTTCCCTCTACATTCTCAACATAGTCTCTATCAGAAGTGTTTGGCTTGTGTTAGGTCCGACTTGGCCCGGACGGTCAAAATCAACTTTAAACACACAGATGTATCTTCAAATGTGATTATATCTATAGATTAGTGTTATATCTACCTATACACCACTTTATTATGTCACAGATTGCAGTATTTATAGACAACAAGGGGCTCAAATTGAAGCCCTTTTCCCTCTACATTCTCAACATAGTCTCTATCAGAAGTGTTTGGCTTGTGTTGGGTCCGACTTGGCCCGGGCGGTCAAAATCAACTTTAAACACACAGATGTAACTTCAAATGTGATTAAATCTATAGATTAGTGTTATATCTACCTATACACCAATTTATAATGTCCAGGTGTATCGCATTTAAAGAAATCTGCGCCCTTAAAGTGAAGCATTTTTACTGTATTTTCTTTAAAAAATCCAAGTCAGAAATGTTCGGTCCGACCTGGCCCGGGCTGTTAAAATCACCTTTAACCTCACAGATGTATCATCAAATGGATTCACATCTATAGATTAGTATTATATCTACCTATACACCACTTTATAATGTCACAGATTGCAGTATTTATAGACAACAAGGGGCTCGAAAGTGAAGCCCTTTTCCCTCTACATTCTCAACATAGTCTCTATCAGAAGTGTTTGGCTTGTGTTGGGTCCGACTTGGCCCGGGCGGTCAAAATCAACTTTAAACACACAGATGTAACTTCAAATGTGATTAAATCTATAGATTAGTGTTATATCTACCTATACACCAATTTATAATGTCACAGATTGCAGTATTTATAGACAACAAGGGGCTCGAAAGTGAAGCCCTTTTCCCTCTACATTCTCAACATAGTCTCTATCAGAAGTGTTTGGCTTGTGTTGGGTCCGACTTGGCCCGGGCGGTCAAAATCAACTTTAAACACACAGATGTAACTTCAAATGTGATTAAATCTATAGATTAGTGTTATATCTACCTATACACCAATTTATAATGTCCAGGTGTATCGCATTTAAAGAAATCTGCGCCCTTAAAGTGAAGCATTTTTACTGTATTTTCTTTAAAAAATCCAAGTCAGAAATGTTCGGTCCGACCTGGCCCGGGCTGTTAAAATCAACTTAAACCTCACAGATGTATCATCAAATGGATTCACATCTATAGAATAGTATTATATCTACCTATACACCACTTTATAATGTCACAGATTGCAGTATTTATAGACAACAAGGGGCTCGAAAGTGAAGCCCTTTTCCCTCTACATTCTCAACATAGTCTCTATCAGAAGTGTTTGGCTTGTGTTAGGTCCGACTTGGCCCGGACGGTCAAAATCAACTTTAAACACACAGATGTATCTTCAAATGTGATTATATCTATAGATTAGTGTTATATCTACCTATACACCACTTTATTATGTCACAGATTGCAGTATTTATAGACAACAAGGGGCTCAAATTGAAGCCCTTTTCCCTCTACATTCTCAACATAGTCTCTATCAGAAGTGTTTGGCTTGTGTTGGGTCCGACTTGGCCCGGGCGGTCAAAATCAACTTTAAACACACAGATGTAACTTCAAATGTGATTAAATCTATAGATTAGTGTTATATCTACCTATACACCAATTTATAATGTCCAGGTGTATCGCATTTAAAGAAATCTGCGCCCTTAAAGTGAAGCATTTTTACTGTATTTTCTTTAAAAAATCCAAGTCAGAAATGTTCGGTCCGACCTGGCCCGGGCTGTTAAAATCACCTTTAACCTCACAGATGTATCATCAAATGGATTCACATCTATAGATTAGTGTTATATCTACCTATACACCACTTTATTATGTCACAGATTGCAGTATTTATAGACAACAAGGGGCTCAAATTGAAGCCCTTTTCCCTCTACATTCTCAACATAGTCTCTATCAGAAGTGTTTGGCTTGTGTTGGGTCCGACTTGGCCCGGGCGGTCAAAATCAACTTTAAACACACAGATGTAACTTCAAATGTGATTAAATCTATAGATTAGTGTTATATCTACCTATACACCAATTTATAATGTCCAGGTGTATCGCATTTAAAGAAATCTGCGCCCTTAAAGTGAAGCATTTTTACTGTATTTTCTTTAAAAAATCCAAGTCAGAAATGTTCGGTCCGACCTGGCCCGGGCTGTTAAAATCACCTTTAACCTCACAGATGTATCATCAAATGGATTCACATCTATAGATTAGTATTATATCTACCTATACACCACTTTATAATGTCACAGATTGCAGTATTTATAGACAACAAGGGGCTCGAAAGTGAAGCCCTTTTCCCTCTACATTCTCAACATAGTCTCTATCAGAAGTGTTTGGCTTGTGTTGGGTCCGACTTGGCCCGGGCGGTCAAAATCAACTTTAAACACACAGATGTAACTTCAAATGTGATTAAATCTATAGATTAGTGTTATATCTACCTATACACCAATTTATAATGTCCAGGTGTATCGCATTTAAAGAAATCTGCGCCCTTAAAGTGAAGCATTTTTACTGTATTTTCTTTAAAAAATCCAAGTCAGAAATGTTCGGTCCGACCTGGCCCGGGCTGTTAAAATCAACTTAAACCTCACAGATGTATCATCAAATGGATTCACATCTATAGAATAGTATTATATCTACCTATACACCACTTTATAATGTCACAGATTGCAGTATTTATAGACAACAAGGGGCTCGAAAGTGAAGCCCTTTTCCCTCTACATTCTCAACATAGTCTCTATCAGAAGTGTTTGGCTTGTGTTAGGTCCGACTTGGCCCGGACGGTCAAAATCAACTTTAAACACACAGATGTATCTTCAAATGTGATTATATCTATAGATTAGTGTTATATCTACCTATACACCACTTTATTATGTCACAGATTGCAGTATTTATAGACAACAAGGGGCTCAAATTGAAGCCCTTTTCCCTCTACATTCTCAACATAGTCTCTATCAGAAGTGTTTGGCTTGTGTTGGGTCCGACTTGGCCCGGGCGGTCAAAATCAACTTTAAACACACAGATGTAACTTCAAATGTGATTAAATCTATAGATTAGTGTTATATCTACCTATACACCAATTTATAATGTCCAGGTGTATCGCATTTAAAGAAATCTGCGCCCTTAAAGTGAAGCATTTTTACTGTATTTTCTTTAAAAAATCCAAGTCAGAAATGTTCGGTCCGACCTGGCCCGGGCTGTTAAAATCACCTTTAACCTCACAGATGTATCATCAAATGGATTCACATCTATAGATTAGTATTATATCTACCTATACACCACTTTATAATGTCACAGATTGCAGTATTTATAGACAACAAGGGGCTCGAAAGTGAAGCCCTTTTCCCTCTACATTCTCAACATAGTCTCTATCAGAAGTGTTTGGCTTGTGTTGGGTCCGACTTGGCCCGGGCGGTCAAAATCAACTTTAAACACACAGATGTAACTTCAAATGTGATTAAATCTATAGATTAGTGTTATATCTACCTATACACCAATTTATAATGTCACAGATTGCAGTATTTATAGACAACAAGGGGCTCGAAAGTGAAGCCCTTTTCCCTCTACATTCTCAACATAGTCTCTATCAGAAGTGTTTGGCTTGTGTTGGGTCCGACTTGGCCCGGGCGGTCAAAATCAACTTTAAACACACAGATGTAACTTCAAATGTGATTAAATCTATAGATTAGTGTTATATCTACCTATACACCAATTTATAATGTCCAGGTGTATCGCATTTAAAGAAATCTGCGCCCTTAAAGTGAAGCATTTTTACTGTATTTTCTTTAAAAAATCCAAGTCAGAAATGTTCGGTCCGACCTGGCCCGGGCTGTTAAAATCACCTTTAACCTCACAGATGTATCATCAAATGGATTCACATCTATAGATTAGTGTTATATCTACCTATACACCACTTTATTATGTCACAGATTGCAGTATTTATAGACAACAAGGGGCTCAAATTGAAGCCCTTTTCCCTCTACATTCTCAACATAGTCTCTATCAGAAGTGTTTGGCTTGTGTTGGGTCCGACTTGGCCCGGGCGGTCAAAATCAACTTTAAACACACAGATGTAACTTCAAATGTGATTAAATCTATAGATTAGTGTTATATCTACCTATACACCAATTTATAATGTCCAGGTGTATCGCATTTAAAGAAATCTGCGCCCTTAAAGTGAAGCATTTTTACTGTATTTTCTTTAAAAAATCCAAGTCAGAAATGTTCGGTCCGACCTGGCCCGGGCTGTTAAAATCACCTTTAACCTCACAGATGTATCATCAAATGGATTCACATCTATAGATTAGTATTATATCTACCTATACACCACTTTATTATGTCACAGATTGCAGTATTTATAGACAACAAGGGGCTCGAAAGTGAAGCCCTTTTCCCTCTACATTCTCAACATAGTCTCTATCAGAAGTGTTTGGCTTGTGTTGGGTCCGACTTGGCCCGGGCGGTCAAAATCAACTTTAAACACACAGATGTAACTTCAAATGTGATTAAATCTATAGATTAGTGTTATATCTACCTATACACCAATTTATAATGTCCAGGTGTATCGCATTTAAAGAAATCTGCGCCCTTAAAGTGAAGCATTTTTACTGTATTTTCTTTAAAAAATCCAAGTCAGAAATGTTCGGTCCGACCTGGCCCGGGCTGTTAAAATCAACTTAAACCTCACAGATGTATCATCAAATGGATTCACATCTATAGAATAGTATTATATCTACCTATACACCACTTTATAATGTCACAGATTGCAGTATTTATAGACAACAAGGGGCTCGAAAGTGAAGCCCTTTTCCCTCTACATTCTCAACATAGTCTCTATCAGAAGTGTTTGGCTTGTGTTAGGTCCGACTTGGCCCGGACGGTCAAAATCAACTTTAAACACACAGATGTATCTTCAAATGTGATTATATCTATAGATTAGTGTTATATCTACCTATACACCACTTTATTATGTCACAGATTGCAGTATTTATAGACAACAAGGGGCTCAAATTGAAGCCCTTTTCCCTCTACATTCTCAACATAGTCTCTATCAGAAGTGTTTGGCTTGTGTTGGGTCCGACTTGGCCCGGGCGGTCAAAATCAACTTTAAACACACAGATGTAACTTCAAATGTGATTAAATCTATAGATTAGTGTTATATCTACCTATACACCAATTAATAATGTCCAGGTGTATCGCATTTAAAGAAATCTGCGCCCTTAAAGTGAAGCATTTTTACTGTATTTTCTTTAAAAAATCCAAGTCAGAAATGTTCGGTCCGACCTGGCCCGGGCTGTTAAAATCACCTTTAACCTCACAGATGTATCATCAAATGGATTCACATCTATAGATTAGTGTTATATCTACCTATACACCACTTTATTATGTCACAGATTGCAGTATTTATAGACAACAAGGGGCTCAAATTGAAGCCCTTTTCCCTCTACATTCTCAACATAGTCTCTATCAGAAGTGTTTGGCTTGTGTTGGGTCCGACTTGGCCCGGGCGGTCAAAATCAACTTTAAACACACAGATGTAACTTCAAATGTGATTAAATCTATAGATTAGTGTTATATCTACCTATACACCAATTTATAATGTCACAGATTGCAGTATTTATAGACAACAAGGGGCTCGAAAGTGAAGCCCTTTTCCCTCTACATTCTCAACATAGTCTCTATCAGAAGTGTTTGGCTTGTGTTGGGTCCGACTTGGCCCGGGCGGTCAAAATCAACTTTAAACACACAGATGTAACTTCAAATGTGATTAAATCTATAGATTAGTGTTATATCTACCTATACACCAATTTATAATGTCCAGGTGTATCGCATTTAAAGAAATCTGCGCCCTTAAAGTGAAGCATTTTTACTGTATTTTCTTTAAAAAATCCAAGTCAGAAATGTTCGGTCCGACCTGGCCCGGGCTGTTAAAATCAACTTAAACCTCACAGATGTATCATCAAATGGATTCACATCTATAGAATAGTATTATATCTACCTATACACCACTTTATAATGTCACAGATTGCAGTATTTATAGACAACAAGGGGCTCGAAAGTGAAGCCCTTTTCCCTCTACATTCTCAACATAGTCTCTATCAGAAGTGTTTGGCTTGTGTTAGGTCCGACTTGGCCCGGACGGTCAAAATCAACTTTAAACACACAGATGTATCTTCAAATGTGATTATATCTATAGATTAGTGTTATATCTACCTATACACCACTTTATTATGTCACAGATTGCAGTATTTATAGACAACAAGGGGCTCAAATTGAAGCCCTTTTCCCTCTACATTCTCAACATAGTCTCTATCAGAAGTGTTTGGCTTGTGTTGGGTCCGACTTGGCCCGGGCGGTCAAAATCAACTTTAAACACACAGATGTAACTTCAAATGTGATTAAATCTATAGATTAGTGTTATATCTACCTATACACCAATTTATAATGTCCAGGTGTATCGCATTTAAAGAAATCTGCGCCCTTAAAGTGAAGCATTTTTACTGTATTTTCTTTAAAAAATCCAAGTCAGAAATGTTCGGTCCGACCTGGCCCGGGCTGTTAAAATCAACTTAAACCTCACAGATGTATCATCAAATGGATTCACATCTATAGAATAGTATTATATCTACCTATACACCACTTTATAATGTCACAGATTGCAGTATTTATAGACAACAAGGGGCTCGAAAGTGAAGCCCTTTTCCCTCTACATTCTCAACATAGTCTCTATCAGAAGTGTTTGGCTTGTGTTGGGTCCGACTTGGCCCGGGCGGTCAAAATCAACTTTAAACACACAGATGTAACTTCAAATGTGATTAAATCTATAGATTAGTGTTATATCTACCTATACACCAATTTATAATGTCACAGATTGCAGTATTTATAGACAACAAGGGGCTCGAAAGTGAAGCCCTTTTCCCTCTACATTCTCAACATAGTCTCTATCAGAAGTGTTTGGCTTGTGTTGGGTCCGACTTGGCCCGGGCGGTCAAAATCAACTTTAAACACACAGATGTAACTTCAAATGTGATTAAATCTATAGATTAGTGTTATATCTACCTATACACCAATTTATAATGTCCAGGTGTATCGCATTTAAAGAAATCTGCGCCCTTAAAGTGAAGCATTTTTACTGTATTTTCTTTAAAAAATCCAAGTCAGAAATGTTCGGTCCGACCTGGCCCGGGCTGTTAAAATCACCTTTAACCTCACAGATGTATCATCAAATGGATTCACATCTATAGATTAGTGTTATATCTACCTATACACCACTTTATTATGTCACAGATTGCAGTATTTATAGACAACAAGGGGCTCAAATTGAAGCCCTTTTCCCTCTACATTCTCAACATAGTCTCTATCAGAAGTGTTTGGCTTGTGTTGGGTCCGACTTGGCCCGGGCGGTCAAAATCAACTTTAAACACACAGATGTAACTTCAAATGTGATTAAATCTATAGATTAGTGTTATATCTACCTATACACCAATTTATAATGTCCAGGTGTATCGCATTTAAAGAAATCTGCGCCCTTAAAGTGAAGCATTTTTACTGTATTTTCTTTAAAAAATCCAAGTCAGAAATGTTCGGTCCGACCTGGCCCGGGCTGTTAAAATCACCTTTAACCTCACAGATGTATCATCAAATGGATTCACATCTATAGATTAGTATTATATCTACCTATACACCACTTTATTATGTCACAGATTGCAGTATTTATAGACAACAAGGGGCTCGAAAGTGAAGCCCTTTTCCCTCTACATTCTCAACATAGTCTCTATCAGAAGTGTTTGGCTTGTGTTGGGTCCGACTTGGCCCGGGCGGTCAAAATCAACTTTAAACACACAGATGTAACTTCAAATGTGATTAAATCTATAGATTAGTGTTATATCTACCTATACACCAATTTATAATGTCCAGGTGTATCGCATTTAAAGAAATCTGCGCCCTTAAAGTGAAGCATTTTTACTGTATTTTCTTTAAAAAATCCAAGTCAGAAATGTTCGGTCCGACCTGGCCCGGGCTGTTAAAATCAACTTAAACCTCACAGATGTATCATCAAATGGATTCACATCTATAGAATAGTATTATATCTACCTATACACCACTTTATAATGTCACAGATTGCAGTATTTATAGACAACAAGGGGCTCGAAAGTGAAGCCCTTTTCCCTCTACATTCTCAACATAGTCTCTATCAGAAGTGTTTGGCTTGTGTTAGGTCCGACTTGGCCCGGACGGTCAAAATCAACTTTAAACACACAGATGTATCTTCAAATGTGATTATATCTATAGATTAGTGTTATATCTACCTATACACCACTTTATTATGTCACAGATTGCAGTATTTATAGACAACAAGGGGCTCAAATTGAAGCCCTTTTCCCTCTACATTCTCAACATAGTCTCTATCAGAAGTGTTTGGCTTGTGTTGGGTCCGACTTGGCCCGGGCGGTCAAAATCAACTTTAAACACACAGATGTAACTTCAAATGTGATTAAATCTATAGATTAGTGTTATATCTACCTATACACCAATTAATAATGTCCAGGTGTATCGCATTTAAAGAAATCTGCGCCCTTAAAGTGAAGCATTTTTACTGTATTTTCTTTAAAAAATCCAAGTCAGAAATGTTCGGTCCGACCTGGCCCGGGCTGTTAAAATCACCTTTAACCTCACAGATGTATCATCAAATGGATTCACATCTATAGATTAGTGTTATATCTACCTATACACCACTTTATTATGTCACAGATTGCAGTATTTATAGACAACAAGGGGCTCAAATTGAAGCCCTTTTCCCTCTACATTCTCAACATAGTCTCTATCAGAAGTGTTTGGCTTGTGTTGGGTCCGACTTGGCCCGGGCGGTCAAAATCAACTTTAAACACACAGATGTAACTTCAAATGTGATTAAATCTATAGATTAGTGTTATATCTACCTATACACCAATTTATAATGTCACAGATTGCAGTATTTATAGACAACAAGGGGCTCGAAAGTGAAGCCCTTTTCCCTCTACATTCTCAACATAGTCTCTATCAGAAGTGTTTGGCTTGTGTTGGGTCCGACTTGGCCCGGGCGGTCAAAATCAACTTTAAACACACAGATGTAACTTCAAATGTGATTAAATCTATAGATTAGTGTTATATCTACCTATACACCAATTTATAATGTCCAGGTGTATCGCATTTAAAGAAATCTGCGCCCTTAAAGTGAAGCATTTTTACTGTATTTTCTTTAAAAAATCCAAGTCAGAAATGTTCGGTCCGACCTGGCCCGGGCTGTTAAAATCAACTTAAACCTCACAGATGTATCATCAAATGGATTCACATCTATAGAATAGTATTATATCTACCTATACACCACTTTATAATGTCACAGATTGCAGTATTTATAGACAACAAGGGGCTCGAAAGTGAAGCCCTTTTCCCTCTACATTCTCAACATAGTCTCTATCAGAAGTGTTTGGCTTGTGTTAGGTCCGACTTGGCCCGGACGGTCAAAATCAACTTTAAACACACAGATGTATCTTCAAATGTGATTATATCTATAGATTAGTGTTATATCTACCTATACACCACTTTATTATGTCACAGATTGCAGTATTTATAGACAACAAGGGGCTCAAATTGAAGCCCTTTTCCCTCTACATTCTCAACATAGTCTCTATCAGAAGTGTTTGGCTTGTGTTGGGTCCGACTTGGCCCGGGCGGTCAAAATCAACTTTAAACACACAGATGTAACTTCAAATGTGATTAAATCTATAGATTAGTGTTATATCTACCTATACACCAATTTATAATGTCCAGGTGTATCGCATTTAAAGAAATCTGCGCCCTTAAAGTGAAGCATTTTTACTGTATTTTCTTTAAAAAATCCAAGTCAGAAATGTTCGGTCCGACCTGGCCCGGGCTGTTAAAATCAACTTAAACCTCACAGATGTATCATCAAATGGATTCACATCTATAGAATAGTATTATATCTACCTATACACCACTTTATAATGTCACAGATTGCAGTATTTATAGACAACAAGGGGCTCGAAAGTGAAGCCCTTTTCCCTCTACATTCTCAACATAGTCTCTATCAGAAGTGTTTGGCTTGTGTTGGGTCCGACTTGGCCCGGGCGGTCAAAATCAACTTTAAACACACAGATGTAACTTCAAATGTGATTAAATCTATAGATTAGTGTTATATCTACCTATACACCAATTTATAATGTCACAGATTGCAGTATTTATAGACAACAAGGGGCTCGAAAGTGAAGCCCTTTTCCCTCTACATTCTCAACATAGTCTCTATCAGAAGTGTTTGGCTTGTGTTGGGTCCGACTTGGCCCGGGCGGTCAAAATCAACTTTAAACACACAGATGTAACTTCAAATGTGATTAAATCTATAGATTAGTGTTATATCTACCTATACACCAATTTATAATGTCCAGGTGTATCGCATTTAAAGAAATCTGCGCCCTTAAAGTGAAGCATTTTTACTGTATTTTCTTTAAAAAATCCAAGTCAGAAATGTTCGGTCCGACCTGGCCCGGGCTGTTAAAATCACCTTTAACCTCACAGATGTATCATCAAATGGATTCACATCTATAGATTAGTATTATATCTACCTATACACCACTTTATAATGTCACAGATTGCAGTATTTATAGACAACAAGGGGCTCGAAAGTGAAGCCCTTTTCCCTCTACATTCTCAACATAGTCTCTATCAGAAGTGTTTGGCTTGTGTTGGGTCCGACTTGGCCCGGGCGGTCAAAATCAACTTTAAACACACAGATGTAACTTCAAATGTGATTAAATCTATAGATTAGTGTTATATCTACCTATACACCAATTTATAATGTCACAGATTGCAGTATTTATAGACAACAAGGGGCTCGAAAGTGAAGCCCTTTTCCCTCTACATTCTCAACATAGTCTCTATCAGAAGTGTTTGGCTTGTGTTGGGTCCGACTTGGCCCGGGCGGTCAAAATCAACTTTAAACACACAGATGTAACTTCAAATGTGATTAAATCTATAGATTAGTGTTATATCTACCTATACACCAATTTATAATGTCCAGGTGTATCGCATTTAAAGAAATCTGCGCCCTTAAAGTGAAGCATTTTTACTGTATTTTCTTTAAAAAATCCAAGTCAGAAATGTTCGGTCCGACCTGGCCCGGGCTGTTAAAATCAACTTAAACCTCACAGATGTATCATCAAATGGATTCACATCTATAGAATAGTATTATATCTACCTATACACCACTTTATAATGTCACAGATTGCAGTATTTATAGACAACAAGGGGCTCGAAAGTGAAGCCCTTTTCCCTCTACATTCTCAACATAGTCTCTATCAGAAGTGTTTGGCTTGTGTTAGGTCCGACTTGGCCCGGACGGTCAAAATCAACTTTAAACACACAGATGTATCTTCAAATGTGATTATATCTATAGATTAGTGTTATATCTACCTATACACCACTTTATTATGTCACAGATTGCAGTATTTATAGACAACAAGGGGCTCAAATTGAAGCCCTTTTCCCTCTACATTCTCAACATAGTCTCTATCAGAAGTGTTTGGCTTGTGTTGGGTCCGACTTGGCCCGGGCGGTCAAAATCAACTTTAAACACACAGATGTAACTTCAAATGTGATTAAATCTATAGATTAGTGTTATATCTACCTATACACCAATTTATAATGTCCAGGTGTATCGCATTTAAAGAAATCTGCGCCCTTAAAGTGAAGCATTTTTACTGTATTTTCTTTAAAAAATCCAAGTCAGAAATGTTCGGTCCGACCTGGCCCGGGCTGTTAAAATCACCTTTAACCTCACAGATGTATCATCAAATGGATTCACATCTATAGATTAGTGTTATATCTACCTATACACCACTTTATTATGTCACAGATTGCAGTATTTATAGACAACAAGGGGCTCAAATTGAAGCCCTTTTCCCTCTACATTCTCAACATAGTCTCTATCAGAAGTGTTTGGCTTGTGTTGGGTCCGACTTGGCCCGGGCGGTCAAAATCAACTTTAAACACACAGATGTAACTTCAAATGTGATTAAATCTATAGATTAGTGTTATATCTACCTATACACCAATTTATAATGTCCAGGTGTATCGCATTTAAAGAAATCTGCGCCCTTAAAGTGAAGCATTTTTACTGTATTTTCTTTAAAAAATCCAAGTCAGAAATGTTCGGTCCGACCTGGCCCGGGCTGTTAAAATCACCTTTAACCTCACAGATGTATCATCAAATGGATTCACATCTATAGATTAGTATTATATCTACCTATACACCACTTTATAATGTCACAGATTGCAGTATTTATAGACAACAAGGGGCTCGAAAGTGAAGCCCTTTTCCCTCTACATTCTCAACATAGTCTCTATCAGAAGTGTTTGGCTTGTGTTGGGTCCGACTTGGCCCGGGCGGTCAAAATCAACTTTAAACACACAGATGTAACTTCAAATGTGATTAAATCTATAGATTAGTGTTATATCTACCTATACACCAATTTATAATGTCCAGGTGTATCGCATTTAAAGAAATCTGCGCCCTTAAAGTGAAGCATTTTTACTGTATTTTCTTTAAAAAATCCAAGTCAGAAATGTTCGGTCCGACCTGGCCCGGGCTGTTAAAATCAACTTAAACCTCACAGACGTATCATCAAATGGATTCACATCTATAGAATAGTATTATATCTACCTATACACCACTTTATAATGTCACAGATTGCAGTATTTATAGACAACAAGGGGCTCGAAAGTGAAGCCCTTTTCCCTCTACATTCTCAACATAGTCTCTATCAGAAGTGTTTGGCTTGTGTTAGGTCCGACTTGGCCCGGACGGTCAAAATCAACTTTAAACACACAGATGTATCTTCAAATGTGATTATATCTATAGATTAGTGTTATATCTACCTATACACCACTTTATTATGTCACAGATTGCAGTATTTATAGACAACAAGGGGCTCAAATTGAAGCCCTTTTCCCTCTACATTCTCAACATAGTCTCTATCAGAAGTGTTTGGCTTGTGTTGGGTCCGACTTGGCCCGGGCGGTCAAAATCAACTTTAAACACACAGATGTAACTTCAAATGTGATTAAATCTATAGATTAGTGTTATATCTACCTATACACCAATTTATAATGTCCAGGTGTATCGCATTTAAAGAAATCTGCGCCCTTAAAGTGAAGCATTTTTACTGTATTTTCTTTAAAAAATCCAAGTCAGAAATGTTCGGTCCGACCTGGCCCGGGCTGTTAAAATCACCTTTAACCTCACAGATGTATCATCAAATGGATTCACATCTATAGATTAGTATTATATCTACCTATACACCACTTTATAATGTCACAGATTGCAGTATTTATAGACAACAAGGGGCTCGAAAGTGAAGCCCTTTTCCCTCTACATTCTCAACATAGTCTCTATCAGAAGTGTTTGGCTTGTGTTGGGTCCGACTTGGCCCGGGCGGTCAAAATCAACTTTAAACACACAGATGTAACTTCAAATGTGATTAAATCTATAGATTAGTGTTATATCTACCTATACACCAATTTATAATGTCCAGGTGTATCGCATTTAAAGAAATCTGCGCCCTTAAAGTGAAGCATTTTTACTGTATTTTCTTTAAAAAATCCAAGTCAGAAATGTTCGGTCCGACCTGGCCCGGGCTTTTAAAATCACCTTTAACCTCACAGATGTATCATCAAATGGATTCACATCTATAGATTAGTATTATATCTACCTATACACCACTTTATAATGTCACAGATTGCAGTATTTATAGACAACAAGGGGCTCGAAAGTGAAGCCCTTTTCCCTCTACATTCTCAACATAGTCTCTATCAGAAGTGTTTGGCTTGTGTTGGGTCCGACTTGGCCCGGGCGGTCAAAATCAACTTTAAACACACAGATGTAACTTCAAATGTGATTAAATCTATAGATTAGTGTTATATCTACCTATACACCAATTTATAATGTCCAGGTGTATCGCATTTAAAGAAATCTGCGCCCTTAAAGTGAAGCATTTTTACTGTATTTTCTTTAAAAAATCCAAGTCAGAAATGTTCGGTCCGACCTGGCCCGGGCTGTTAAAATCAACTTAAACCTCACAGATGTATCATCAAATGGATTCACATCTATAGAATAGTATTATATCTACCTATACACCACTTTATAATGTCACAGATTGCAGTATTTATAGACAACAAGGGGCTCGAAAGTGAAGCCCTTTTCCCTCTACATTCTCAACATAGTCTCTATCAGAAGTGTTTGGCTTGTGTTAGGTCCGACTTGGCCCGGACGGTCAAAATCAACTTTAAACACACAGATGTATCTTCAAATGTGATTATATCTATAGATTAGTGTTATATCTACCTATACACCACTTTATTATGTCACAGATTGCAGTATTTATAGACAACAAGGGGCTCAAATTGAAGCCCTTTTCCCTCTACATTCTCAACATAGTCTCTATCAGAAGTGTTTGGCTTGTGTTGGGTCCGACTTGGCCCGGGCGGTCAAAATCAACTTTAAACACACACATGTAACTTCAAATGTGATTAAATCTATAGATTAGTGTTATATCTACCTATACACCAATTTATAATGTCCAGGTGTATCGCATTTAAAGAAATCTGCGCCCTTAAAGTGAAGCATTTTTACTGTATTTTCTTTAAAAAATCCAAGTCAGAAATGTTCGGTCCGACCTGGCCCGGGCTGTTAAAATCACCTTTAACCTCACAGATGTATCATCAAATGGATTCACATCTATAGATTAGTATTATATCTACCTATACACCACTTTATAATGTCACAGATTGCAGTATTTATAGACAACAAGGGGCTCGAAAGTGAAGCCCTTTTCCCTCTACATTCTCAACATAGTCTCTATCAGAAGTGTTTGGCTTGTGTTGGGTCCGACTTGGCCCGGGCGGTCAAAATCAACTTTAAACACACAGATGTAACTTCAAATGTGATTAAATCTATAGATTAGTGTTATATCTACCTATACACCAATTTATAATGTCCAGGTGTATCGCATTTAAAGAAATCTGCGCCCTTAAAGTGAAGCATTTTTACTGTATTTTCTTTAAAAAATCCAAGTCAGAAATGTTCGGTCCGACCTGGCCCGGGCTGTTAAAATCACCTTTAACCTCACAGATGTATCATCAAATGGATTCACATCTATAGATTAGTATTATATCTACCTATACACCACTTTATAATGTCACAGATTGCAGTATTTATAGACAACAAGGGGCTCGAAAGTGAAGCCCTTTTCCCTCTACATTCTCAACATAGTCTCTATCAGAAGTGTTTGGCTTGTGTTGGGTCCGACTTGGCCCGGGCGGTCAAAATCAACTTTAAACACACAGATGTAACTTCAAATGTGATTAAATCTATAGATTAGTGTTATATCTACCTATACACCAATTTATAATGTCCAGGTGTATCGCATTTAAAGAAATCTGCGCCCTTAAAGTGAAGCATTTTTACTGTATTTTCTTTAAAAAATCCAAGTCAGAAATGTTCGGTCCGACCTGGCCCGGGCTGTTAAAATCAACTTAAACCTCACAGATGTATCATCAAATGGATTCACATCTATAGAATAGTATTATATCTACCTATACACCACTTTATAATGTCACAGATTGCAGTATTTATAGACAACAAGGGGCTCGAAAGTGAAGCCCTTTTCCCTCTACATTCTCAACATAGTCTCTATCAGAAGTGTTTGGCTTGTGTTAGGTCCGACTTGGCCCGGGCGGTCAAAATCAACTTTAAACACACAGATGTAACTTCAAATGTGATTAAATCTATAGATTAGTGTTATATCTACCTATACACCAATTTATAATGTCCAGGTGTATCGCATTTAAAGAAATCTGCGCCCTTAAAGTGAAGCATTTTTATGTATTTTGTTATATTATTTTATTATTTTGGTATTTTGATACTGTTATATTATATTATTATTTTGGTATTTTGATACTGTCAGAACCTATCAGTCAACCCTTGTATACCCCAATCTGTTAAACCAATACATCGAATTGGTGTCTCTGTTTCGCAAGAGTCAAGGTTACCGTAGCATCACAACTGAACTACTGTGACACAGTTGTTAAATACATGTATTTGTCTATGGATGTATGTATATGTGCGGAGTATGTTTAGTATGAGTACGCGCCTCCGTGTGGCTGAAAAGTAGCTTCACGTAGGTATGTGTCCGTGTGCTACATTTTTTTATTCTGTTTCAACTGAATAGTTTTATGATTGATATGTTTTATAGTGTCTCGTAGGTCATATTTTGCCGGATGTTATATTTACTGTTTTGTATATATCTTATCACGAAGTGTATATAACATGTGACACTTTAATAAACAATATTCTCTCTCTCTCTCTCTCTCTCTCTCTCTCTCTCTCTCTCTCTCTCTCTCTCTCTCTCTCTCTCTCTCTCTCTCTCTCTCTCTCTCTCTCAAGCTGACAAACACAAACACTTGGCTTGATAATATAGCTTTCGTATGTCAAGAAAATTTGCAATATATTGTTTCAATTTTATCATTTGGTTTATGTATTCCAACAGTGTCTTGATTTATGATCCATCTCACGTGCTTAATTATACATTAGGAAACAAAATACCAAAATCACTCAACGCAGTGCACAGCACATTCGCGTAGATAAAACATCTTAAGTTTGTACATTGGCCTGGAACCAAAGCTACGATTACCATTATTTGCACCATGTTCTTCAAACAGCCTAATTCGTCTCGACATCAATGTAAGACAAATACTGCAATAACAAGCTTTCAAAATATTGAAGTCTTTGTATCACATAATTCGATAAAACACCTTCATAATAATGATTTTATTCACTGTAGATAATTATGTTTTGGATGATGAGCATTCAAAGGAATGCCACAAAGCATTTTCATCCATACATTTTCCCCATCAGTTCTCCTAGAAAGAACAATGCACCCTGTGATGCTTCGACGAGTAATATGTCATTATTTCCGTAGGAGTGTTTATGGAAAGGAATTTCGTTTACATTCGTATTAAGGAGAATACTCACTTCAGTAACCTCATATGTAAACATATAAATGTGAGCTTGTCTTAGTGGAATACGAATCTTGATCAAGATTACAAGGTTACAACTTTCACGTGGAGGACATTTCCAACACATGCTCATTTTATTATCGGATTCTTACAATAGACTCTGCTTTTAGCAGAGATGTCTTATAAATATGGAATTCGTTTTGTTGCTTTAATGTACAGTAAACTACGGTTATAACGAACACGCTTATAACGAACTGACGGATATAACGAACTTACTTTTTGGTCCCGACTATTTGCCGTAGTTATGCTGTATATATGCTTATAACGAACTACGGTTATATCGAACTAAACTTAGAAGTCCCTTTGAGTTCGTTTTAACCGTAGTTTACTGTACTTTGAAGTGTTCTTCACTGAAGCGTCAGCGTACAGTTACGATCAGAAGGTCCCACGGCAATAAGAAGATGTTTTATTGTATATTCAAATAAATATAGCGGATAAAGGTTGAAAACAGTCGCCAATACATTGCATACTTGAGGTCCAAAACACAACTATGATACCCGTATCAAATACATCACCATCGAATAACCATTTCTGGTTTGCCACCATCAAACATAGGTGTATCCTTTCTTTTGTCCGGTAGTTAAATATACGATATTTTATATGAATTACACACTGCCAAATCCATGACATTCTCACATAAGGATTCCAAACGACACGTTGGACCTGTCTCGTAATTTTGAATGGGGGTTCTGAAGAATTTACGGCCAACATAACTCATCAGTGGCATCGAGCCATATTTACCTACCTTATCAGTAAGTGAGTGAGTTTGGTTTATCGCCGATCTGAACAGTATTTCAGTTCTATCAAGGTGAGTCAGACGGGTGTGGGAGGAAAGCCCGAGCTAATGCAGCTCCTAGACGTTTACAACTTTGGTGAAACACACGAGCACGGCTATAGTGCTGAAAAACCTGTTCACGGAGAACCCACGATCACAGGCATCTGAGGCTCAACTCCGCACAGCAAATTACGGCGCCTTTGTTACTGGCCCCCGTGCCACAATCACTATCATTATGTGGGGATATGTTATTATTATTGAAGGTGTGGAGAACTAAGTAACAATTCAAAGGTGCATTGATAATAACAAGCGAGGCGATCACATGACTCAGGCTCTGATGATATATTTTCGACAATGGGTCTTTTCCTTGATGATAGTAAGGGTTGATGCATATACCTAACAAAAAAAATGACATTTACCTGTAAAGTTGATAAAAGAACGGGTCATGCACATGTCATGCTCTAAATCGATACCTCTTATACAAGTGCCACATCGTGGTAAGGTCCCGTTCAGGGCATGGATTCACTGAAGAGTTTGGACTTGTCGCGGACTGTTGCAGGTGGGTATCCAAGGTTTCCCAAATGTGTGAATGTTTCTGACGAAGCACCTTTCAGATGAGATGATTGACCGGCATTTCGTAGAAGTTGATGGATAACAAAGTAGACACAGTCTATGGATAACAACCTCTTTCAAATACAGTGAGAGCAATGACTATTCTGTTACAGTATATCAAAGAAGTTGTTATCAATAAATTGTGTTAACTCTGTCCCCTGTCACATCTTATAGAGAAGAAATGATATAACTCGATGAGTTGGAGATGTCAGATGTTTCCAAACCACAGGGTTAAACACATATTTCTTCACAAATCTGAAATGTTACACCCAAGTTTTAACAGATTCCACATTGACCTGGGGCAACTGGCAGACATCTTTCAACTATCCGAGATTCCCCCGATTAATTCAACTGTTGGTTCTAACTTTAATGGTCCGGTGATTTCAATGCAACAGTCTGTTCCCATCTGATTGGTGAGCGGTATGATCCAGTCAAGCCTTGTCAATGGCCAGAATGTGAACTGTGTTCACTTGTCAACTTTTTTATCATAAATTGATCATATATCAGTAATCTATATGTTTTATATTATTTTATATGAAATAATGGTCGACATTAATGTGGAACCATTTTGATACCGTTGGACCAAGGACCAATAACAACGTTATTCGCTACCAGTCATCCCAATGATTTCAAATTCGTAAACGTCATCAAATCCGAACAAAGTTTCACTGAGGTAACGACCCTCCATCTGACCGCATGTGGATCACTCGGATCCAAGAATAAAATGTACCTGGACAAGTGATTCGCCACCCAGAGACGAAGGCAGGATGATGATTACCATGGTGTTTGTGCTATGCATTCTGTAAACTTATTGTGCATAGGAACCTGAAATAATATTTCATTTTGTGAAGTAAATAGTAAAATATAATTTATTTGTGTTACGGTTACAATATGTCCAGACAGTTACACTCATGTCTGCAGCAGTCTCCACTAGAGTATGGAACAAGCTGCAGTCTTAATCCCCACTGTTGTATGAGTTATTTCGGTCTGTTGATTGATATACATCTGCCGTTTCAAAAGACGGCAAAAACTTGGTTTAAACATATTTTTATTTCAAAAGAAATCTGGATCGGTAAACAAGCAAAACTTGCTTATATAAATCCCTCACCATGTGATAACTTAACAACAGCTGGTTATATGTGGGCAAGATAGTGCTGAACATAAATATACAAAATGCAAAAATGAAATACATGAAGCTAATACCTTAAAGTAAGAGGTGTCTGTGAAATGAAATAACGCATTTTCCAATACTACATGCATAAAATTAAAACTGCTCAAATCTTTTGCTTTTGACAATGAAATCGTGAACTGATTGAAGATTATCCGTGTTTGTAGAGCTGCTGACTGAACTATTGCCAAATATTTTTGTTTCTAAATCGTACCATGTGTGTAGAAATACACAGTGCTTCTGATATTATGGTATTTTTTACAGGTATAGAAAAGGTGAATTGCATCATCAAAATAATATCCACAGGT
This sequence comes from Haliotis rufescens, assembly GCF_023055435.1. NCBI lineage: Eukaryota > Metazoa > Mollusca > Gastropoda > Lepetellida > Haliotidae > Haliotis > Haliotis rufescens. Next base: position 61,341,569 of record NW_025964112.1, on the reverse strand, counting down.
GCCGTCTGGTATGTCGTTTAAACTTATCAGCCTTTAAGTCACTTCTCCTTTGGCCCAAACATCAGTCCTCTGCCTTGTACACTCTCAAACATCGGCTTCCTGCATAAACGATTTGATTTAAACATATGTATTTTCACGAAAATATGAAAATGGATTGGTACACAAGCGAAGCCCTTTTGTTAATACCGCTCCATTACACATAATACAGGAATAAATACATCAGTGAAGGTTAAATGTAAGAAATAAATTATACATGCCAAGCCCAATGTGTATATACAATAAATATATTTGAAGTTTATATTAATCATTTCATTTACTTAATTGAAATTCTGCCGTTTTCTTAATATGAAGTTTGGAATAGAATCTAATGTTTGGATTTATCTTCTTTACTCAAATACGAGTTTCCGTATGGCACTGTTTGTAAAGGTTGGTTGCTGGCTTTGTTGTTTAACGCCGCACTCAGCAATATTCCAGCTATATGACGGCGGTCTGTAAATAATCGAGTCTGGACCAGACAATCCAGTGATTAATATCATGAGCATCGATCCACGCAATTGGGATCGATGACATGCATCAACCAAGTCAGTGAGCCTGACCACTCGATCCCGTTAGTCGCCTTTTACGACAAGCATAGTCACCTTTTACGGCAAGCATGGGTTGCTGAAGACCTATTCCACCCCGGAATCTTCACGGGTTACTGTTTGTAAAGAGTAACCATGTTGGTAAAATACATTTCATTTCGACGAAGATAGTAATTTATCCATACAAAAAAGAAATGTAAAGTATCTTCGGTATGATATCCACAGGAACAAATTTTAGTATCCAAAATATGTCTATCATACTGATCTGCGTTAAGATCGCTGCAGTCAAGCTTGAGGCGACTGTGAATAATTTGACATAACCTGTTTCCATAATTTAAATCCTAGTGTATACCATCATCTCTCCTTCCATGTAGCAAGCTCTTAAATTGTGTAACGTTGTCTGCCCCGCTAGATTTTCTGGTAACATATTCCAAAGTTGTGTTGTAGCTGGTATAAATGAATCTGCATAACCTTTTGTTTTACACTTCACCGTTTGAAGATTAGCTTTATCCCTTAAGTAATAATTTGTGCATTCCGAAACTGTATTAGGAATAAGCCTACAAAGATATTCGGGTGAGAGATGATTATTCATTTTGTAAAACATTATCAATTTTGAATTGTATCGTCTGTCTTTTAATGACTTACAATTTGATTCATTGTAAATGTTTTGATGATTCATATCCCGAACAATGCCACATATGGTTCTAAGAGCATTCTTCCAATATATTGGCTTGTTCATCAGTACATTTATCCCAAATATGACAACAATACTCAACAACTGGTAAAATATAGGATTACGTTACGGGTAAATTGAATAGATTCAGTTTTATCGGGACTAAATTTAACCTGCAATCTAGCAGCCCAATTCTGTCCAAGTTATTATTGAGACAACTAGCAGCTATATCTAGATCTTTTATAACACATACACAGATGTGTCATCAGCAACACGTCTTATATTACTACTTATTGCTTCAACAATGTCATGGATAGAGATAATAAACAATAATGGTCCCAAGAGAATTCACCATTGACCTCTTCGAATTGGGTATGCCCATCCCATTAATAAATGGTCGATCCTTCATTTATGTGTCATTCGGTGTAAACAAAGGACTTATTAACCATGTAAGTCAGTAGGTTATTAATTGGTCAATACGCCTGTCAAAGGCAAATCAACACATGCTCATTCTATTATCGGCATCTTAAAGTCCACTCTGCTTTTAGCAAAGATATCTTATATATATATGGAAGGAGTTTTGTCGCTTTTATGTACTTTGAAGTGTTCTGCACTGAAACGACATACAGTTACGATCAGAATGTCGCATGGTAATAAAAACTTTGGCAGGGTGTATTGTTTACTTTGAGGAGTTCAAAGATAATTTCTCCAAGTCTTGTAACATCTGTCTTATGTTTATGTTTCTTGTTTATGAACTGATCAAACACAGCCAGTTATTGATGTTGGTATGACGTGGCTGGGAATGTACTACCGGCCTTCCGCTCGCCGGCGGACATTAAGAAGATACACGAATCTGAAATATACTGAAGTGTCTGATGGCAGAAAACGACGACGGACGTGCTCTTTCATAGGCCTGGTTGATTTAATTGGTCTCATTGTTAAAGTAGAAGCGACAAAAACATTTCCCTAATTATAAGAAATGTCTGCATGTTCCCATCATCGGTGGCAATGTTGATACACTACTTTCGCCCATCCAAAGACGTATATACATACGTCTTTGGCCCATCACAATATTCGCCTAATTTAAACCAAACTCTCCCAGCCTTACAATTCATCAAAGACGATCTGTCACAGTTACGTTGTTTAACTAACCTGCCGGTCAAAAGAAAACATACACTTGAAAATTAGATTTGACCAAAACATTACAAACGTTATCAAAACGTTACTAGGTTGAAAAGAGTCGCTGAGACACTGCATACTGGAGGTCCAAAACATAACTGTGATACCCGTATCAATTAAATCACCATCGAAATTCTCTGATCACACAAGCCCAAGAATAAAAGTTACCGTCAGCTGGACGAGGGTCTCGCCACCCAGAAACGTAGACAGGAAGATGGCGCCACATCATCTCTGCACTATGGTGAGGCTGTTTTCAGCCTTGTTGACATTTCTCAAACATTGAATTCCTGCATAAATGATTTTAAAAAACCTGTTTCGGGGCGAAAACAACACAAGAAGAAAACAGGATGTTGCCAGTTATGAATCAATGAAGTGTTCCCGTGGGCCAATCATAATATTAACTTTTCCCAGTCACTCGATCACACATACATGTTATTTGACAACACACCTATCCTCAATTTATGTATCAATAATAATTGTATGTTGAAAGAGCATGTTCTCACATAGATGCCTTATCCACTAGACCTCGGGGGCGGTCTTTGAATCAAGAAGATGAAAAGGATTTGTTGGAGAAGAAATGGTGCAATGCCAATTTCAGTTGCCAGCTTATCTCAATGTACCCTAGGTCTGGTAACCATGGTGTCCGTTCCTCCCTCTTTGTGAGTGAGTGAGTGAGTATAGTTTAACACCGCTTTTAAGCAATATTCCAGCAATATCATGGCGGGAGACACCAGAGATGGGCTTCAAACATTGTTCGGGAATCGAACCCGGGTCTTCGGCGTAAAAGCGAACGCTTTAACCACAAGGCTACCCGATCACCCTTTCCTCCCTCTATGTAATTCCTGCCCTGGGATATTATCTGAGCTAAAAAAACTACACTTTTGAAATATGAGAGGAAAAGGGGAATAATCAATGTCTTTATTCATCAAATAAATACATGTGTTAAGAAAAGCAATGCTTTGCAAGACAGTTACATATACACACGTAAGCATATCTCACTGTACACAGGTAATAAAATAAACAACTGTACTATAAATAACAATAAAACAATCAAATCTGCACAATTCACATTAAAACTTCACAGAGTACAGTAAGGCAAGTTATACATTGATGCCCAACAACAATGTTGATCATTATTTCACTGCCCGACTGTAGAATGAAGGCCACATTTTTTACACATAAAATCAAGTGGTGATATTAGAGTGCATTTTCATGAAATTAAGCACATATATGAGGTATTGCATTTACACAAATTATTTTTGTGTTTTCAATTGCTATCATAACCATTTTTGCGATAAAATTGACTGGAAGTGGTATTGCATTTACATGACATACACCTGATATCTTTGATTGCTATGATAACAAGCAAGATTTTCTCACTTCAAAACATATTTTCTTTGGGGAAACTTGCCACCATTGTTGCATTCATTTGGCTTTCAATTTCAAAAGATAACAATTAGTTTTCATCAGTGTAGAACAGAAGTTCACCTCTCCTCTACACCAGTTTAAGTCAATCAAGCCATACACACACTGATACTGTTATAGGTAGGGTCTGAAACAATGATTCTGCTTCTCTTCAATAACTGTATTACAATCAGAACAAATTTGACACTTGAAATTGCACCAATGACAAGAGCAGATCCAGTGAGGAGCAAAGGGAGACAATTCTGGACACACCCTACATGGAATGTGGGGATCTTGAGCGAACATCCTTGATGTTCACAGACCGTAATCCAAATCTAACTCCTCACATAATCATGGGACACACTTGAGGGTCTTTTGCAAGCAACCCACATGTTCCCTGTTTGGATAACCATATCAGCATAACATCTTTAGTGATCAAAATCAAAAGATATCAATCATAATTTCCTCCTTCAAGGTTGTTAACAAGTAATTGCACTCAATACAGTTTGTCATATGTGACAGAACTTCATACACTGTCACACTGTTTTAATGGGGATCTCGACAGCAGGGTCTGGACTTCAGTTTGTTTGTTTGTTAGTTGTTTAATGCCGCACTCAGCAATATTCCAGCTATATGACGGCGGTCTGTAAATAATCGAGTCTGGACCAGACAATCCAGTGATTGACAACAAGAGCATCGATCCATGTAATTGGGATACGATGACATGCATCAACCAAGTCAGCGAATCTGACCACCCGATCCCATTAGTCGCCTCTTAGGACAAGCATAGTCGCCTTTTACGGCAAGTATGGGTTGCTGAGGACCTATTCTACCCCAGATCTTCAGTGTATGTCTAAATTCAACTGTATTCAAAGCCTTATGTGAAAGAAAGCGTCATGCCTCACTGAAACTTTCTGTGACTGCAAATATGTCCAAGGAAAAACCCTCTGGAAACCTACCTTGGCTTATCTGACTGCTCCCTCTGAATCCATGTACTTGTACTCACTGTGGGAATTCAGGCCAAACTGATGAAAGACCGGACATGAGGCCTACCCACACCTCACAACATGTAAACCTTGCTGAATATATACTATTGTTAATCTGTTATGCCATGGTCACATGAATAAACTGAGTGACCTTCAAATTCTTTTGAGTAATAAATGTATAACACTACACATTCATCTCAACATAATAGTTGGCTATTAAGTATTAAGTAATAAATATATAACGCTAAACATTCATCTCAACATAATAGTTGGCTATTAAGTATTGAGTAGTATGTATAACACTTCACATTCATCTCAACATAATAGCTGGCTATTAAGTATTAAGTAATAAATATATAACGCTAAACATTCATCTCAACATAATAGTTGGCTATTAAGTATTGAGTAGTATGTATAACACTATACATTCATCTTAACATAATAGCTGGCTATTAAGTATTGAGTAATAAATGTATAACACTACACATTCATCTCAACATAATAGTTGCTATTAAGTATTGAGTAGTATGTATAACACTATACATTCATCTTAACATAATAGCTGGCTATTAAGTATTGAGTAATAAATGTATAACACTACACATTCATCTCAACATAATAGTTGGCTATTAAGTATTGAGTAGTATGTATAACACTATACATTCATCTTAACATAATAGCTGGCTATTAAGTATTGAGTAATAAATGTATAACACTACACATTCATCTCAACATAATAGTTGCTATTAAGTATTTAAGGCAACTTCTTTCATGCTGACAGGAATAATGGCGCTTTCAGTAACCAAGGCAACATAATGCAATGGTCAACGTATGAGTGAGTTTGGTTTATTGTTGCTTTGAATTACAGCGTGTCAGCTTACTGTGGGAGGCATTACACAAGTGATGCATGACTTAAGACATTTACAACTTTGGTGAAAGCACCATGCATAGGAGCTGACAAACCTTGAAACACAATCATGGGATTCTGGTGCATCTAAGGGATGGAACTCTGCATAACAGATTCAAGTACGAAAAAGGGCCATACACCTTAATGGTCAATAAACAGTCCTGAGCATCAATAAACAGTCATGACAATTGATGTAACCCAGGGAATGCATGATGGTTGATAATGTACAAATAATTTGAAGACCTTATTACCTCAATAAACATATCTGTTAACAGTGGATACTGTACCAGTAACCTGCATCATGGCTGCCCCAAATCTGGCACATGTATATATGGCATGCAGAGGTTCTTACCAGTTACTACGGCAACCGGTTACACCTGGATACATAAAACAGAGATAAACCATATCCTGAGAACCCGGTTCAATTGACACTGTGAGCAATCAAGCAACATCAACACATGATTGAGACAAGGACTATCTGTATGACCTGAACAAACAAATTATGTATGTATATATCTCTCTTCTTCTCCCTCTCTTCCTTCTCCTCTCTTCCTCATGCCATTTATCCCCTAGCCATGTGGTTTTGTAAGCGTAAAATTGTTTCTTTTCTGTATATAAATAAACAATATTAAAAAAAAATAATAAAAAATTATCCACAGATTCACTAAAATATCCCTCAAAATCCAACAATAACTTCCCACTAATAATTTTTGTTGTTTGCTTGTTGTTTAACGCCGCACTCAGCAATATTCAAGCTATATGATGGCGGTCTGTACATAATCGAGTCTGGACCAGACAATCCAGGGATTGACAACATGAGCATCAATCCACGCAATTGGTATTGATGACATGCATCAACCAAGTCAGTGATCCTGACCACCCGATCCCGTTAGTCGCCTCTTACGACAAGCATAGTAGCCTTTTACAGCAAGCATGGGTTGCTGAAGACCTATTCTACCCCGGATCTTCACGGGCCCCCACTAATAAAAGCACCATCAGCAATAAACATAAGATATACTCCCATTTGTCACCAGCCATTTCCAGGACCTTGTTCCTAAAAGAGATCTAGCGCTAACCAGGGTGCCATTGTACAAAACAACCTTAGCACAAAGACAGTTGTAAGTCTATGTTAAGGTATGGGAGTCACCATCAATTTAGCGCTAAGAATGCTTTGTAAACGGCACCCTGGTCAACAAAATATCAATCTGTAAATTAAGTGTTCCATATCCCTGAAATAATAATAGATATTATGAGTGAGTGAGTATGGTTTTATGCCACTATTAGCAATATTCCAAAAATATCACGATGGGGACACCAGATACGGGCTTAACACATTGTACCCATGAGGGGAATCGAACAAGGTTCTTTGTGCACTGAGCGAACACTTTAACCACTAGGCTACCCCATCGCTCCCACAGATATTATGCAACAGTCCTATTGTTAATGGTATTACAAGATAGACACAATTTTTATGGATAACAACTTCTTTAATACTGGGAAAAGCGATGTTTCGGTATAGATCCTTATACCGTTGTCAAGCAAGACTGTCTGTCCATAAAAATTGTGTCTATCTTGTCATCCGTCAACTTCTAAGTAATGCCTATCAAACAAGTTAATGGTATTGCAACAATAACATAGTCTTATGTTAGATGATAATTTAAACCTATCTGTGGGATTTGGAAATCAAACATTTTTGCCATTTTATTGACCTTGACAGCCATATCCCAAATGCAGAAGACATGAAACAGTATTTTCTTTAAAAAAAAGTATCTATCTGTCTGTGCTTCTGATGTTTTCATTAAGAATTCATTTCTTCTTCTCATGCAACGATATCATTGCGTGACTGCAACACCTAAGTCTTCCTCGTTCTCGGATTCTGTGAAAGGCATGTTTTCTTCTCATGCAACGATATCATTGCGTGACTGCAACACCTCAGTCTTCCTCGTTCTCGGATTCTGTGAAAGGCACCATCATGATATCCAACTCCACACCAAACTCATCTTCCCATGGCTGCCGGATTCCGTTCACTAATAACTGTACACCGTTAGTCGTCTCCATGGTGATCTGCCACTTGGTTTCCAGACCAGTTTGTTCATTGAAGAAGGAAAGTATCATTCGTCTCTTGTCCATCTCAACTATTTCCTGGATTACAAATAAACAGTCAGTATGTTAACTTGGAAATTATGACTTATTTCAGCATAAGTGTTGGTCATCTCTCATCCTTCTTAAGACAGCGAACTTAGTAGCCCCACTGTAGTCAACTTATGTTACAAGTATCAGGTACTGTTGATGTAGTCTGCCCTGAAATCTACATTAGCCATGTAGCTGTTGCTATGACAACAATGTGTGAGTGAGTGAGCTGCAGTTGGCAATATTTCACCTATAGCATGGTGGCTTGAAAATAATCTTGTCTGGACCAGACAAACCAGTGACTAGAAGCATGAGCAATCCATATCATGTGTTTACCAACACTCCAACTGGACAGACATTACTTTATATAATGCACTATGTAGGAGAGGGGAGGTAAAATGGGGTTTAACGTTGTGTTCTAGATTATTGCACTTATATATAGCAATGTGCGCGCATGTGCAGCTGCTTGTATGGCTGTTTATACTAGTCCGGACTGGATTTATAGTGTTAGCACAATGAGATACCATGCTGCAGTTTAACATTGATACCTCACTCTGTAAACTGACTCCAAGCTGACCCGTCCTGGTTTTACCCCCAAAATGCTGAGCGCCAGGCAGGGTAAAAAAAGTACCATCTCTTAAAGTCTTTTGGTATCATGCTGTCAGATACCAACCTCCACTGTCCGGGCAGACACCCTAACCACCAGATCAAGGTGGCACAATAAGCAAACACTTTAACCACAAGGCCGCTAAACCTAAATATAACAGGTGGACATACTCAGACATTACTTTTGAAGGTGAAATTTGAAACAAAAGTGTTTGAGTCTGAGCATGCTGAGACCATACAGACTGTGATATCAAGTATTTACAAATATACTCGTGTTCAACAAACTATCATCGTTTGACATTTTGTAAAGGAAATATATTGGTATTTAGATTTGAATCTAATCAGTTGCCTGCTACCTACCACAGTGGCAATGTTGTTGATGGGTTGTCTCTCCAGCACTGTGAAGTGTTTGGCCACCGTGTCAGCGGCTAGCGGGGCCTGGAGGCGAGGCTGCGGCCACTGGTGACTCTCCTTCACCACGCAGACTGACCGGTTGCTCAACACAAAACTCACTGGATATCTCGGATGGCGACCTTAAAAAATACAAGATTTTCAAGGCTAAAACACTATACAAACGTACCACTGAAAAACACGAGTTTCATTTTGTGTCAAAATAAACAACTTCATATATTCAAAATGCTTCACCATAAACGTATGCCACAGACAGGTTCATGATATAAACCATTTCTTATACTTATTTATTGACACATATTTCCGTAGATAAGGCCAACTATCAATGCCTGTTACATCTTATAACAGTACTTTTGGCAAAGAGACACTTCTGGTTTGCAAAAACATGAAATGGAAATCCGGAAACAAACGAAATATGATTTTTGTTTCGTGTGACAACAGTTTCATTTTGTGTCAAAATAAACTTATGTCACAACTCATATTGAAAACACTTTTGGCAAAGACACACTTTGAAAAACATGAAACGGCAAATCAAAAAACAAACGAAATATGATTGTGTTATGTGTGACTACAGACAAGCAGACTGGCAATTCCTACTGCTCAGTTACATGTATACATCTCCTTTCAAATAATGGTGAGTTTGTGTGATTTGCCGATCAGCATGATCAGTTCTCAAGCCATTTCGCCACAATTAATGTAAACAATAGTGACAGTAATCTTGTAAAAAATAATATAGAAGATTACAAACATAAGTCCAGATATGAACACATTAAATAACCAGATAGCATAACATCAGGACTAATTTTCAATCTTCAGTATGGATTTATTAACATGTTATTTCCGGCGTTAAGTGTTAAATGGTAATGTTATTAGGCTGAAAAAAACTCATCGTAAGCATGTTTTAGGTGCACACATCCCTTCCCTGTACGCAGCTGTAAGTTTTTGGGGAAATAGTGCACACCATACACAAGAAAATATGGTACTTGTGGACCAACGGTTCACTCCATGTCTCGTGTGAAGAAATGCCCTGCCCCACTTGTCTGGCAAACAGCCCCAGGACACATGCACCTCCAGGTTTTCCTTCTCACCTCTCACCATGTACCCCATGAGGTACAGCTCCAGCGCCTCATCCTCCTCCAATCGCCGTGACAACACTTCCCTGAGGATGTCTGCCATTGTTGCTTTGGCTGGTGTCAGCTGGAACTCAGCCTTGATCTTGTTGTGCATACTCAGCACATTCTTCTGCAGCAACTCTGAAAACAGACCCATTCCTATTGATCCTGTGCAACTAGTACACACATTAACTATATAAAGTAAACATGCAAGTCTCTTACTTGTTATAATTTCAAACATACATAATATAATTTCCCGTATACTGCAATACGCTTTGCAACATTTTTTTTGCAATTACTTGTATTGTTAATCTAAAATGAACACAGAAATTCATTCACAAATGTTGTTCCCCTTCGAAATTGACATACAAAACAGCTGAAATGTGGAAGTGATTCTTCTTTCATGTTGTTATCTCCCCTGTATCCATGACAAAACAAAATGGCGGAAACTGACCATGCTGATTTTAACATCATAAAATTTACTTTAGTATGTTGAAAATAGGACCTGCATGTACCATGTCAATCACTGTCCAACACTTGAGCTCCCAATATATCACAATACGAATCTTCGCATATTGCAATACCAAATTTTTGGCCAATCTACAGTCCTACTTTTTAACATCTTTTCTATGACAAAAAATACAAACCAAAACATGACTGATATGATTTAAGAATTTGCCTAGTACCCCGGTAATGACCTGTTTTCTGCTACAATCCATAATATATTGCTATTAGGTTACCTTTTTATTAGTGGTATGAAAGAAAGACTATAAGAGTTATGTGCCTTTGTAAACAGACAGTTTGTTGTATCTCACACAGTGTAGAATAATTGATCCTGTATCTTTAGTTTTGGTATGTATATACGTTCTTCTTCATTGTGATATCATGTTCATGTGTTTAATGTTGTCATGGTAATGCCAGCTAGGCTGAGAGTCGAGATGTGACTGAGGAATTAGTAAAGATACTGCTTTTTGAACTAGAGTCATCATTGTTGTCATTATTGATTAATGATTTAAGACAAGGTGTAACAATGTGATTGACATAAAACTTAACCTCAACACTGAAAACAGTGTTCAATAACATATACCATTCACAACCAGAGTACAACAGAGCTGTGATTATTTCCTTGCCGTACCAACCTGACAGGAAGGTGACGAAGCTGTTACACTGGTCAGCATCCCTCATGATGAATGTATAGCAGGAACACTCCGTGTCGAACTCCAGGCGGAAACACTGACGCCCCAAACCCATGTCCACAAACTGGAGCTCAGTCACTGGCTGGATGTCCACTGTTGTCAACCAGTCAGATACAGTCTCACTGCAATAGACAGATTCATACAGTCTCCCTGCAATAGACAGATAACACAGTCTCACTGCAATAGACAGATTCATACAGTCTCACTGCAATAGACAGATTCATACAGTCTCACTGCAATAGACAGATAACACAGTCTCACTGCAATAGACAGATAACACAGTCTCACTGCAACAAACAGCTTCATACAGTCTCACTGCAACAAACAGCTTCACACAGTCTCACTGCAATAGACAGATTCATACAGTCTCACTGCAACAAACAGCTTCATACAGTCTCACTGCAATAGACAGATTCATACAGTCTCACTGCAATAGACAGATTCATACAGTCTCACTGCAATAGACAGATAACACAGTCTCACTGCAATAGACAGATAACACAGTCTCACTGCAACAAACAGCTTCATACAGTCTCACTGCAATAGACAGATAACACAGTCTCACTGCAACAAACAGATTCATACAGTCTCACTGCAACAAACAGCTTCATACAGTCTCACTGCAATAGACAGCTTCATACAGTCTCACTGCAATAGACAGATCACACAGTCTGGCTGCCACAAACAGCTTCATACAGTCTCACTGCAATTGATAGATCACACAGTCTCACTGCAATAGACAGATTCATACAGTCTCACTGCAACAAACAGATTCATACAGTCTCACTGCAATAGACAGCTTCATACAGTCTCACTGCAATAGACAGATTCATACAGTCTCACTGCAACAAACAGCTTCATACAGTCTCACTGCAATAGACAGATTCATACAGTCTCACTGCAATAGACAGATTCATACAGTCTCACTGCAATAGACAGATTCATACAGTCTCACTGCAACAAACAGATTCATACAGTCTCACTGCAACAAACAGATTCATACAGTCTCACTGCAATAGACAGATAACACAGTCTCACTGCAACAAACAGCTTCATACAGTCTCACTGCAACAAACAGCTTCATACAGTCTCACTGCAACAAACAGATTCATACAGTCTCACTGCAATATCACAGCTTCATACAGTCTCACTGCAACAAACAGCTTCATACAGTCTCACTGCAATATCACAGCTTCATACAGTCTCACTGCAATAGACAGATTCATACAGTCTCACTGCAACAAACAGCTTCATACAGTCTCACTGCAACAAACAGCTTCATACAGTCTCATTGCAACAAACAGATTCATACAGTCTCACTGCAACAAACAGCTTCATACAGTCTCACTGCAATATCACAGCTTCATACAGTCTCACTGCAACAAACAGCTTCATACAGTCTCACTGCAATATCACAGCTTCATACAGTCTCACTGCAACAAACAGCTTCATACAGTCTCACTGCAATATCACAGCTTCATACAGTCTCACTGCAACAAACAGCTTCATACAGTCTCACTGCAACAAACAGCTTCATACAGTCTCACTGCAACAAACAGATTCATACAGTCTCATTGCAACAAACAGCTTCATACAGTCTCACTGCAACAAACAGATTCATACAGTCTCATTGCAACAAACAGCTTCATACAGTCTCACTGCAACAAACAGCTTCATACAGTCTCACTGCAATATCACAGCTTCATACAGTCTCACTGCAACAAACAGCTTCATACAGTCTCACTGCAATATCACAGCTTCATACAGTCTCACTGCAACAAACAGCTTCATACAGTCTCACTGCAACAAACAGCTTCATACAGTCTCATTGCAACAAACAGATTCATACAGTCTCACTGCAACAAACAGCTTCATACAGTCTCACTGCAACAAACAGATTCATACAGTCTCATTGCAACAAACAGCTTCATACAGTCTCACTGCAACAAACAGCTTCATACAGTCTCACTGCAACAAACAGCTTCATACAGTCTCACTGCAACAAACAGATTCATACAGTCTCACTGCAATATCACAGCTTCATACAGTCTCACTGCAACAAACAGCTTCATACAGTCTCACTGCAATATCACAGCTTCATACAGTCTCACTGCAACAAACAGCGTCATACAGTCTGACTGCAACAAACAGCTTCATACAGTCTCACTGCAATAGACAGATTCATACAGTCTCACTGCAACAAACAGCTTCATACAGTCTCACTGCAACAAACAGCTTCATACAGTCTCACTGCAATAGACAGATAACACAGTCTCACTGCAACAAACAGCTTCATACAGTCTCACTGCAACAAACAGCTTCATACAGTCTCACTGCAATAGACAGATTCATACAGTCTCACTGCAACAAACAGCTTCATACAGTCTCATTGCAACAAACAGATTCATACAGTCTCACTGCAACAAACAGCTTCATACAGTCTCACTGCAACAAACAGATTCATACAGTCTCACTGCAACAAACAGATTCATACAGTCTCACTGCAACAAACAGCTTCACACAGTCTCACTGCAACAAACAGATTCATACAGTCTCACTGCAACAAACAGCTTCATACAGTCTCACTGCAATAGACAGATTCATACAGTCTCACTGCAACAAACAGCTTCATACAGTCTCACTGCAACAAACAGATTCATACAGTCTCACTGCAACAAACAGATTCATACAGTCTCACTGCAACAAACAGCTTCATACAGTCTCACTGCAATAGACAGATTCATACAGTCTCACTGCAACAAACAGCTTCATACAGTCTCATTGCAACAAACAGCTTCATACAGTCTCACTGCAACAAACAGCTTCATACAGTCTCACTGCAACAAACAGCTTCATACAGTCTCACTGCAACAAACAGATTCATACAGTCTCACTGCAATATCACAGCTTCATACAGTCTCACTGCAACAAACAGCTTCATACAGTCTCACTGCAATATCACAGCTTCATACAGTCTCACTGCAACAAACAGCGTCATACAGTCTGACTGCAACAAACAGCTTCATACAGTCTCACTGCAATAGACAGATTCATACAGTCTCACTGCAACAAACAGCTTCATACAGTCTCACTGCAACAAACAGCTTCATACAGTCTCACTGCAATAGACAGATTCATACAGTCTCACTGCAACAAACAGCTTCATACAGTCTCACTGCAACAAACAGCTTCATACAGTCTCACTGCAACAAACAGATTCATACAGTCTCACTGCAATAGACAGATAACACAGTCTCACTGCAACAAACAGCTTCATACAGTCTCACTGCAACAAACAGCTTCATACAGTCTCACTGCAACAAACAGATTCATACAATCTCACTGCAATATCACAGCTTCATACAGTCTCACTGCAACAAACAGCTTCATACAGTCTCACTGCAACAAATAGCTTCATACAGTCTCACTGCAACAAACAGCTTCATACAGTCTCACTGCAACAAACAGATTCATACAATCTCACTGCAATATCACAGCTTCATACAGTCTCACTGCAACAAACAGCTTCATACAGTCTCACTGCAACAAACAGCTTCATACAGTCTCACTGCAATAGACAGATTCATACAGTCTCACTGCAACAAACAGCTTCATACAGTCTCACTGCAACAAACAGCTTCATACAGTCTCACTGCAACAAACAGCTTCATACAGTCTCACTGCAACAAACAGCTTCATACAGTCTCACTGCAATAGACAGATAACACAGTCTCACTGCAACAAACAGCTTCATACAGTCTCACTGCAACAAACAGCTTCATACAGTCTCACTGCAACAAACAGATTCATACAGTCTCACTGCAACAAACAGCTTCATAGTCTCACTGCAACAAACTGCTTCATAGTCTCACTGCAACAAACAGCTTCATACAGTCTCACTGCAACAAACAGCTTCATACAGTCTCACTGCAACAAACAGCTTCATACAGTCTCACTGCAACAAACAGCTTCATACAGTCTCACTGCAACAAACAGATTCATACAGTCTCACTGCAACAAACAGCTTCATAGTCTCACTGCAACAAACTGCTTCATAGTCTCACTGCAACAAACAGCTTCATACAGTCTCACTGCAACAAACAGCTTCATACAGTCTCACTGCAACAAACAGCTTCATACAGTCTCACTGCAACAAACAGCTTCATACAGTCTCACTGCAACAAACAGCTTCATACAGTCTCACTGCAACAAACAGCTTCATACAGTCTCACTGCAACAAACAGATTCATACAGTCTCACTGCAATAGACAGATAACACAGTCTCACTGCAACAAACAGCTTCATACAGTCTCACTGCAACAAACAGCTTCATACAGTCTCACTGCAACAAACAGATTCATACAATCTCACTGCAATATCACAGCTTCATACAGTCTCACTGCAACAAACAGCTTCATACAGTCTCACTGCAACAAATAGCTTCATACAGTCTCACTGCAACAAACAGCTTCATAGTCTCACTGCAACAAACTGCTTCATAGTCTCACTGCAACAAACAGCTTCATACAGTCTCACTGCAACAAACAGCTTCATACAGTCTCACTGCAACAAACAGCTTCATACAGTCTCACTGCAACAAACAGCTTCATAGTCTCACTGCAACAAACAGCTTCATACAGTCTCACTGCAATAGACAGATAACACAGTCTCACTGCAACAAACAGCTTCATACAGTCTCACTGCAACAAACAGCTTCATACAGTCTCACTGCAACAAACAGATTCATACAGTCTCACTGCAACAAACAGCTTCATAGTCTCACTGCAACAAACTGCTTCATAGTCTCACTGCAACAAACAGCTTCATACAGTCTCACTGCAACAAACAGCTTCATACAGTCTCACTGCAACAAACAGCTTCATACAGTCTCACTGCAACAAACAGCTTCATACAGTCTCACTGCAATAGACAGATAACACAGTCTCACTGCAACAAACAGCTTCATACAGTCTCACTGCAACAAACAGCTTCATACAGTCTCACTGCAACAAACAGATTCATACAGTCTCACTGCAATAGACAGATCACACAGTCTGGCTGCCACAAACAGCTTCATACAGTCTCACTGCAATTGATAGATCACACAGTCTCACTGCAATAGACAGATTCATACAGTCTCACTGCAACAAACAGATTCATACAGTCTCACTGCAATAGACAGATTCATACAGTCTCACTGCAACAAACAGCTTCATACAGTCTCACTGCAACAAACAGATTCATACAGTCTCACTGCAACAAACAGATTCATACAGTCTTACTGCAACAAACAGCTTCATACAGTCTCACTGCAACAAACAGCTTCATACAGTCTCACTGCAACAAATGGTAATTGTGAAGGGTAACCAAGCATAAACGCTCTGAGTGTGTTGCAAAGAGTTAGTCCTTCGAGACATATCAAGACGGTTTTGTGGTTATGAAATCTTGAGGCTTGCCTAAGCAACCACCCTTATCACTTGGGATATCATTTGACTGATCTATTAATAACTAGGTCACCATTACGGTCTGGTCCACTTAGAGACCCATCATTTCATATTTTCTAGGGGCTGGGAGGCTGACATTATTGCAAGAGGTCAAATATTGTACAAGAGAGCAAATATTGTACAAGAGGTCAAATATTGTACTAGAAATCAAATATTGTACAAGATATCCAATATTGTACAAGAGATCCAATATTGTACTAGAGATCCAATATTGTACAAGAAATCCAATATTGTACAGGAGATCCAATATTGTACAAGAGTTCAAACGTTGTACAAGAGTACAATGTAACCTATCCCCTACAATGAATATCAATGGTTGGTTTAATATAGAATGAGTTGAGATACAATGTACTGCCAACCTTGAGGAATCAGATGCCACTTTAAACACGTAGAACTTGGTTGCTGTCATCACCAGAATAGCTTTGAACTCCTCCTCCACCAGATACTGACAAGCATCACACTGAAATATACACCGACATGAGATATTGACATACATTACACTGAAATATACACCGACATGAGATATTGACATACATTACACTGAAATATACACCGACATGAGATATTGACATACATTACACTGAAATATACACCGACATGAGATGTCAACATACATTACACTGAAATATACACCAACATGAGATATTGACATACATTACACTGAAATATACACCGACATGAGATATTGACATACATTACACTGAAATATACACCGACATGAGATGTCAACATACATTACACTGAAATATACACCGACATGAGATATCGACATAAATTACACTGAAATAATCACCGACATGAGATGTCAACATACATTACACTGAAATATACACCAACATGAGATGTCAACATACATTACACTGAAATATACACCGACATGAGATATTGACATACATTACACTGAAATATACACCGACATGAGATGTCAACATACATTACACTGAAATATACACCGACATGAGATGTCAACATACATTACACTGAAATATACACCGACATGAGATATTGACATACATTACACTGAAATATACACCGACATGAGATGTCAACATATATTACACTGAAATATACACCGACATGAGATATTGACATACATTACACTGAAATATACACAGACATGAGATGTCAACATACATTACACTGAAATATACACCAACATGAGATGTCAACATACATTACACTGAAATATACACCAACATGAGATGTCAACATACATTACACTGAAATATACACCAACATGAGATGTCAACATGCATTACACTGAAATATACACCGACATGAGATGTCAACATACATTACACTGAAATATACACCAACATGAGATGTCAACATACATTACACTGAAATATACATTTACATGGGATACAGACAGTGATTACCCTGAAATATAGTGTGTGAGTGAGTGAGTTGGGCTTAACATGGGTTTGAACAGTATTCCAGTTGTATCACAACATGTCTGCTTCATGTGGGAGGATAGCCTGAAGTGATGCAGGTCTCAGACGTTTACCACTTTGGTGAAAACAACAAGCATGGGTATGGTTCTGACAAACCTAGAAACATAACTAGGGTCAACCACAGTGAAATATACAGCATTCCATGTCGGTGTAAATTTCAGTCAAGTCAGTATCTCATGTCGGTGTACATTCCAGTGAAATGTATGTCAAAATGTCATGTTAGTGAATATTTCAGTGTAACGCTCGTCAGTATCACTGACATCAGATACTGACAGTGACACACATTACACTGGAAAATACGCCAACAAGGGATGCTAGCAGGTGTTACACTGATATATACACCAACATGCGATACTGACATGCATGACACTGGAATGTACACATACAAGAGATACTGACAGGTGTTACACTGATATATACACCGACATGGGGTACTGACAGGTATTATACTGAAATATACACCTGCATAAAAGGTGAGGTGAAATGGGGTTTAACATCGTGTCCAAGACTATTTCAATTATATAGCAACGTGCATGCACGCTTGTGTGTGTGTGGCTGCTTGTACTTGTTGGGACTGATGCTGATTTATAGTGCTAGCCCACTGAGATACCATGCTGCAGTTTGACATGAATACCCCACTCAGACACAGTATACTGACTCCGAGCCGATCAGTCCCTGTTTTAGCCTCTTAATGCCGAGCGCCAGACAGGGTAACAAGAAGTACCATCTTTTAACGTCATTTGATATGACACTGTCGGGGATCGAACCCCGGACCTTCCGCTCTCTGGGCGGACGCTCTACCTCTAGACCATGGAGGCGGTCTACACCTGCATAAAGTACTGACAGGTATTATACTGAAATATATATCTGCATGAGATACTGACAGGTCTTATACTGAAATATACACCTACATAAAATACTGACAGGTATTATACTGAAATATACACCTACATAAAATACTGACAGGTATTATACTGAAATATACACCTACATAAAATACTGACAGGTATTATACTGATATATACACTGACATGAGATACTGACAGGTCTTACACTGAAATATACACCGCAATGAAATACTGACAGGTATTATACTGATATATGCACTGGCATGTAGGGATGACCTGATACGACTATCAGAAAAAAACTCAAACAGCATTTGAGTCTTAAAACTATATTGATCTACACTGTACAAGGTCGATATAGCATAAATGAATTAAGATAAAATTGTGCATTAAAATGTAGATGGGACCCATTTTGTCAACAAATTCAAGTCAATATGTGAAACGATACAGTAAAAAAATATGAATCGTTACAGGTATTGGGGTAAGTGTGCATCGCATACACATGTATCATGTCATCTGAGAATACTATCAAAACATCAATACATTGGTGAATTGTGACATCACTGACAGGGGACAATGTGATTCATTAAAACTTCTCACAAAACATCAATAGCCATACATGTTCAATTTAAAAAACATTCACTAACCTCACATATGACAATTACCTTGTTTCTGTGTGTTTTAGTACTGTAACACCAAAACAACAATAATGCCAGTCTTCTGGATGCTTTAGTGCCTATATAAACAAACCAGGCCATTCTACTTGTCAATCTGAGAATTCTACACATAAAAGAATTACCTTCAATATACACTCAAATTCCTCGTTATCATCAAACACGTTCATCATGAGATGCAGCTTGAGATGGTGGTCGACATGGGTAAAGGGATGTTCATACACTGCATGGGACCTCTCCCTTGTCTGAACCTCCTCCTGACCATCCTCCACCAGCTCCACGCCAGCCCCCTCCGTCACGATCACATTGATGTCCGACGCATTGTCACTCTTATCATGGAAGCTAGTCCGTTTGTCTTTCCCAAGACTGGACGCAATCCCACTGTCATAGATACTAGGTGTATCAGTTCCGTCACTTCCTGCCACCACCTCACTCACTCTTGAGGGACTACTTTCACTCTTGGAGTCTTCCTTGGTACCATCAAGACCCGAGTTCTGATAAACACTCGACACCATGCTGCTACAAATACTGTTGGATAACGGCGATCCCATAGGTGTAACATCCTTATCGAAGCCGACATCGCTCTGTTCAGCCGGAATGTGAAACTGTTTAGGTTCTGAGGCACTTCTGACAATCACCTCCTCCTTGACAAGGTTCCCCTTCACCTCCTCCTTGAAAACGTTCCCCCTCTCCTCTTCGTTGATGTTGTCCCCAGTCTCCTTATCTTTGATGGTATTCCCTGCCACCTCTTCCTCCAACACTTCCTTAATGCTCTTTCTATCCTCCATCGGTGTGAGGGCTGACAACGTCTCAGAACTCGACTCGGATATAACCGCTATACTGCCCTCGCTGGGGTTAGTCAATATTGTGATGTCACTGTCCTGAGATGCGATACGAGGATAAGACACTTTGTTCATCAAGCCTTGGTCCATGTCTGACCAGGACTGCCGTCTGAATGCTTTGTTCTCTATGGGAGTCGTCACGGATTCTATCTGAGATTCTAAACTATTGGTTTCTGTCCTTTGTGTTTCAGTGTTTTCAACAAATGCATTGCTTCTTGGTCTGGCTGCAGTATCCAGTGATTGGTTATCGGAATACAGATTTCGCCGCACATTCTGCACTTGCTCTACAACATTCGTTGACGTCTGTGGTTTCCGAGGGGTAGACTTAGCCAAAGGACTAGGTACAAATCCTTGAGAGCTGAAAGAGTGTTAAAATCTTGAAAATGCTAAGCTACAGACTGCAGCCAATCAATCAAAGTTTACTTATCTTATTACTTATTTCTTACATAACAAATAAGGTCTAAAGATTAAAAAAACATGTAAGGACACTAATGTGTTGTTACTTTAATTATTACTGGTCGGATCATCTTAATGATTCAGGACTTAGCCTTAAAACGTTTATGTGAGCATTAGTTGTTTTATTTCTCAGGTTTACAGATCCCCAATCCACAAATTTGACAACTATGAGTGAGTGAGTTTGATTTTACGCTGCTTTTAGCAATATTCCAGCAATATCACGGCGCAATGACAACTATGGAATATTATACAAAATTTAGAATTCGTTTCTTCTTCACATCAATTCAGCTGATAAACTAAAAATCAAAGCAGACTAATTTATCACGGGAAGTAATTCTTCAAGCCTTCGTCAGAATCATGGATAAAATATTCTTGTTGGAATGAACAGGATTTTGCCTGCAATTCTGCCAATTACGCACTCTGAGCGCTGTCCTCGGCCTGGACTGAGGAAACTGCCACTGGAGCTGGAGTAGGAGCCGACAGGTGTGGACAGTGCTGAGGATGGCTGCGAGTCCACAGTCTTCTCCACTTGGATCACATGGTCACTCCCACACTTCGGGCACTGGTACATCACACTCACTGGACGACAGAAACACCAGATATTGAACCACTGTTATCAGCAGAATCAGAGAAATACAAGTCACCATTGCATTTGCATAGCTAAAACATTATTTATACTAATGAAAAAATGTTGACATTCCAATTTGCAAATTCTTAACATCTGCTTCAGACATGTGGCAGATTAATGATCAATGTGAGCATAAAAAACAAACTTACCTTGACTCATGAAAGCAAGATCTTTGCTGGATCCCACCCTTGGCATAGACGTTTGGTTGGGCAGGGGTTTCCCTTCTACCCCACTGAAGTTGTGCGAACATTTCAGGCACTACAACCACAAGTATTCTGTTCAAGCTTAAGTTAAGTACTGTACCAAATGTTCTTAAATCATGTTATTTGTTTGTTGTTTAACGCCGCACTCAGCAATATTCCAGCTGTAAGACGGCGGTCTGTAAAATAATTGAATCTTGACCAGACAATCAAGTGATTGACATCGTGAGCATCGATCCACGCAATTGGGATACGATGACATGCATCAACCAAGTCAGCGAGCCTGACCACACGATCCCGTTAGTCACATCTTACGACAAGCATAATTGCCTTCTAGGGGCAAGCATGGGGTTGCTGAAGACCTATTCTACCCCGGATCTTCATGGATCCTTAAATCATGTAATAAAGTACACATAGACACAAAAAAAATCTGCTTTCATTTCAAGATCTGCCAGCATTTCTTGACCATTATTGATATAAATATGTGGTACATTTTTTAGACATTGTTATTTTCAACTGCCATCTCTGATGAAGATGTATGAAACCAACAACTCATTTACATTCAAAATGGAATCATCCATGAACACTCACCTGATAGACAAACTTTGGCAGTGACTTCAGTTCCCTTTCGTATAAGAATGGTTGAAGTAAATCACACATTTTCTGAAAACAATAATGCCCACATGAAATATCTGTGTTGGAAGTTAACCGAGGGTCTAGGATCCTTGAGCTTCTGTAGTACTTCAATCGAGTGAGTGAGTGAGTGAGTGAGTGAGTGAGTGAGTGAGTGAGTGAGTGAGTGAGTGAGTGAGTGAGTGAGTGAGTGAGTGAGTGAGTGAGTGAGTGAGTGAGTGAGAGAGTGTGTGAGTGTGTGAGTGAGTGAGTGAGTGAGTGAGTGGTTAACTGGGATATCGAACCCATGATACAAGGTTTCTTTTGTTTGTTTGTTGTTTAACGCCGCACTCAGCAATATTCCAGCTATATGACAGCAGTCTGTAAATAATAAAGTCTGAACCAGACAATCCAGTGATTGACATCATGAGCATCGATCAATGCAACTGGGATACGATGATATGCATCAACCAAGTCAGCGAGCTGACCACCCGATCACGTTAGTCGCCTCTTACGACAAGCAAGGGTACCCCGTATCTTCACAGGTCTCAAAGGTTTCTGGCGTGCCTCAGAGACAAATAGAACTTAGATAGATTGATGTGGGTATCTAGTAGATCCTTGCTAGGGGAGACAACTCAACACCACAGCATATGACGCCTCAGACTACACAGCCACCAATACCCCTCAACAACAGTTGTGATAACTTGTATTATAATGATTATACAACAAAGATAAGATCATAATACCAGTATTCACCTGCGCACTTTCATCATTTTCCATAACATAAACTCGTTCCCGTCTGTCTTTCCTAACGTAGTCAAACGACAGCTGCAAATGAGGCATCAATACGTTTCCTATCACATCCTCATGGTCTACACTGTCTTCTGACTGGTCGAGGGACAGCAGTGATTTCAAGTCAAGTCTTTCCGTTAATACTCCATTCAAGTTCTTTTCCAGGATGTATCGCTGGTTCACAGTTACTAACATCTGCTCAAAGTTCCTCTGCTTCAGGAACACTATAAATGGTTCACTTTCTTCCCCTGAAAAATGTGCCAAAGATCAATGTTAAGGTGAGGTGAAATGGGGTTTAACATTGCGTCCAAGATTATTGCACTTATATAGCGACGTGCATGCACGTGTATGTGTGTGGCTGCTTGTACTAGTCCGGACTGATGCCGATTTATAGTACTAGCTCACTGAGATACCATGACGCAGTTTAACATGAATACCCCACTACGACACATAATACTGACTCTGAGCCGACCAGTCCTTGTTTTAGCCCCTTAATGCCGAGCGCCAGACAGGGTAACAACAAGTACCATCTTTCAGTGTCTTTTGGTATGACGCGGACAGGGATCGAACCCCTGACCTTCCGCTCTCCGGGCGGACGCTTTACCACTAGACCACGGAGGCGGTCAGATCAATGTGAACATGAGTGTCAGTCCTGTTGAGGGAAACTGCACAGTACACAATAGCAGTCATCCTATTTCCATAAAATTTCAAAAGGCCCCAAAACAATATGCATTTAGCTAGGGCTGGGATGAGTCCAAATTTACTACCCGAGTACCCAGCCCCCTTATTACCCGACCCTACCCGGGTACCCACTGTAGGTCTCAAGTGATACAAAATGTCAGAATGGGATTTTTTTACCACAGTACTTGCAAAACATATTTATGGTCATGCAAACGCTGGAGTTGACTTTAGTTATATCTTTATTCAGCCATATGAAAAGTCAGAAGGAATGGGTGCATGGTCAGAAAGAAATTCGAACATTAGTGACTTCTAGTGTAACCATAGAGTTCTAGATAATTTTTGTCATTAAACAATATATCATGTGACTAACCATGGGGTACCCAGGTCCTACTCAGTACCCACCCGTCTCAGCCCTACATTTAGCGACCATTTGTCTGAAATTGCTTGATACATTCGAAACCTTTTTTCACAGTTTAATCTTACATAAAAGATTAGTGGCTCTGCATGTTACCATGACAACATGGTTACTCTGCAATTCAACTTAAAGTTCACAAGATGATGATTTCTAACCAATTTAATAATAAAATCACCCTGCACTAAAATATCAAATGAAGGAAGCAATGATGTGGAAGACATTACCATAAGACTCAATCTCTTCATCCTCGCTCCTCGTCCACTCAAACCCTGAACTCTCCTGTCTGACTGCCGGACCCGTCTTACTGTTGCTAAAATCAGACACCTGTGATAGGTTGCCTCCATGTCCATTCTGCTTCTTCATCTCTGTCCACTCCTCCTCGGCGGAGCGGGATATGCTGAGTGACCGCACCGGTTCATTCAGGTACAGATCATCTGCTGTAGGGACACTCTCAGACAATCCATTCCTCATCACAGCTGGCTGAGGCAAAGTTGTGGCTGTTGTCTTGGTTTCCTTGCCAGTGTCCTTGCTGGAGATATTGCTGGAGGTCTTGCTGGTGGTGTTGTTCACGACCTTGCTGGTTGTGTCCGAGTCACTTGCTGCACTGTTGGAGGCATCACTCCGGCCCGTGTCACTATTGAAGTGGGGAATGGCCTGCAGCCAGTTGGGGCCGTAGTGGTCACGCAGCATCTCAACGGCCTGCCGGGTATTGGTGTGTTCCGCGAAGTAGCCTCCCTTGGTTGAACCTATTTACACACAATATTCATACATGTCAATTGTGTTATGACTTTTAAGAATGTTCACAATGCATAGAGACTTAAATCATTTCCTTTCTTCATATATTTGAATAATGCAACTCATACCCTCTCAGTGCCAAATACAAAAGTGAAAACCCTTGAACTGCAGCAACTAAATTCCTCAACTGCAGGAACAAGGTAGGATGAGATGGTAATGTGGCTGTTAATCTCTAACACTTCACAGGTAACTTGGGTTGCATACTCCCCAGGGAGTTGAGAATGAAAATTCATGGTCTAAGCGCATTTGAGCAGTCAAAATTGGATAGTGCGCTATTCAGATACATAATATTGATACTACTACTACTACTACTACTACTACTACTAAAAATAATTATTACAAGGCCAAAAGTAAGCACACTAACACCCCTGACTTTGACTCCAACATATGTCTAAGTTCAAAACATGTAAAAATTCATATTTTCTCAGAAAATCCACCCATCAAAATCAAACTTTGCACTGCACCTCTTCTATTAGTATGGAGACTGTTCGCCAAATTTGAAAAGAATCCATGCAGTTGTGTTCAAGTTATAGGTCACACAAATGTTTACGTCAAAAAATGAAAAATAGCTGTATTTTATCAGAAAACCCAAGTATTGAAATCAAACTTAATACACTGCATCCCTCCTATTGGCATAGAAAGTGTTCACCTAGTTTGAAAAGAATCTATGCTGTATTTTTCAAGTCCTTGATAACACAAAAATATTTCCTTGGCAGGAACCTCTCGGTTTAACTATATACCCCTGACCTTTAACGACTTGGGTATGATAATCACGGTGTCCAGACTGAAACATAACATGGACTCCAGAACATGCAGCTATGTCCAACAATCCTAAAGTTATATCAACACTAGTCATGATGACATCTACAAAATGTGAATAAACACGGCTGGATATTCATCGTGACCATTATCGTACAGCACAGCCATTGGCTAAACCTACTGTAAGATCCTTCAGGAGAAGACACCTCAGTAGCAGATGAATCCATGTCTGCTATCTCCTTCGCCCGTTTATTGCGTTTTTTCCCCTTCTTTTTTTGACCTATAGAAAGGGAGGTGGCAATACCATCTGACTCGTTGAAACTGAACTCTCCGGAGTCGTTATGATCGCGGAAACGGCCACCTTGGGTTATCACATTATGAGCAAGAGACGATGGTCGACGAGAGGAATTCACAAAATGCGGTCGTTGTTGTGCTACCTGGAAGGCAAACATAATGATTCCTGTAGAGTAAGTGATGAACGAGAGGGGAGGTGAAATGGGGTTTAACGTCGCGTCCAAGGTTACTGCACTTGTATAGCAACGTGCGTGCGTGCGTGTGTACTGCTTGTACTTGTACTATTCCGGACTAATACCGATTTATAGTGCTAGCCCACCGAGAGACAGTTTAACCCAATTACCCAGTATACACAGTCCTTGTTTAAGCCCCTTAATGTTGTGTGCCAGACAGGGTAACAACAAGTACCATTTTTTAATATCTTTTGGTATCACGCGGCCAGGGATCATACCCTGGACCTTCGGCACTCTGGACAGCGCTCTACAACTAGACCATGGAAGCGATCAGTGATGAATGTAGTGATATGCAGTAGTCCGCAATATTAAAGCAAAAATGTCACAGTGTTCTTCAATTAAATCCAGTGGTTGACAGCATGAACAACAATCAATACCGTTGAGGCACAATGACACACCAACAGCCAGGTGAAACACTGGCACCAAGATGCCAATCACTCAGCTCTTACAACAAGCATGGGTTGGCGGGGATCTATTCTGACCCGGAAACCCATCAAACATAGATTGAAATACAAATAGCAAAGTAACTTGGAACCGTTAGTCAGATCTAGTCTCATCACCCTCAGACAAAATAAACCCATATCGGCACCAGGGTATTCCTGGCATGTTTCAGACATCACTGACATGATGCAAATGTTTTCACTCAGACTGTTCCCTCCTCAACATTGAGCATACTTACAGCAATTTCAGATGTTGACAACTTCTTTCCATCCAGTTCAAACTGAAAATAATATCAGAAATGCTCTTTGTTTACAATATGTCAACATGCGACATCAATTCATTCCACATGCTATATTATGACCAACACAACCCACCCAGTGCTGACGGTTTACCTGCAAATACCGCATACATCAAGCACATCAGTTGGGACTGCTGCGGTAATCTTGTAATGAGGCTAACAGCCATACATGATATACACCAGTTGTAATCATCACTTGATATCTACCAAATAAACTAGACAATAGTGAGTCTGTATGGTTTTACGCCGCTTTTAGCAATATTCCAGCCATATCACGGCGGGGGACACCAGAAATGGGCTTCACACATTGTATCCATGTCGGGAATCGAACCCGGGTCTTCGGTGTGACGAGCGAACGCTTTAACCACTAGGCTACCCAACCCCCCCTAGACAATAGTGAGTGAGTGAATATGGTTTTATGCCGCTTTAGGCAATATTCCAGCGGGGGACACCAGACATGGGCTTCACACATTGTACCCATGTCGGGAATCGAACCCGGGTCTTCGCCGTGACGAGCCAACGCTTTAACCACTAGGCTACCCGACTGCCCTTAAACAAGACAATAAGTTAAAAGCTATTGGAAATAACAGTTTACCTCCCCTGTAAGCTCTTTCAACTCTTGATACAGAATTCCTCATCACTTGGAATACCAAGGTGTTGCTTTGATTACCCAAGACAATATTTGTTATCTAGTTTCAACACATAACCGTTTCAAGTCAAGAAGATAAAAAATCACTGCTTGCAATGGGTATTTGTAGGGGTGACTATTGGTGTGGAAATCACTATTGCGGTAACTATTGATATTGAAAGAAACTATTGCGATAACAATTGATATTGCAAGCAACTATTGCGATAAATCGATAGTTTTCTGTGTATCATTTTAGATGGATTTTAGAGTTGAATGAAGCCTTGGAACTAAAGTTTCCTTTGAATTTAATAACCATAACAACGAATAAAAAGTAAAGTTTGAGACATGACTGACTTGTTTTTCCTTTAATCTAATAATTCAAGAAAAAGAAACTTCCACATTACTATGTGTAAATTACTACCACTCATGATCACAAGAAAAACAAATTTGAACAACATTGCATGTATTTTATTGATATGGTAAATACAATCGAAACTATTGATATTCGTCACTGAAATCACTACTATTGATCGGAAACTGATTTAACAATCGATTTATTTACTTTGAGTGCTTACTAATAGCAATACATCAATATTTCGATTTATCGTGACACCCCTAGGTATTTGCGAACTATGACATCTTCAAGCAGCAATGGCTAAACATATAAACCCAGGAAACTATATGTTGTAACATGGAACAGCTTCACTAACAACCAAACAAAATCAAGATGAAATGCCCACTGAGGATCAAAACATCATATATTTCCTTGATCTCACTATCGACTAAGTTTAATAAGATAGAAACCTTAGATATCTCCTACAAGCTAAAATGTACCCAGAGTGACTATTGTCCAATGCCGCTACTGGTGACACACCATGTGTGCCATGTGAGTGACTATTGTCCGATGCTGCTACTGGTGACATACCATGTGTGCCATGTGAGTGACTATTGTCCAATGCCGCTACTGGTGACACACCATGTGTGCCATGTGAGTGACTATTGTCCAATGCCGCTACTGGTGACACACCATGTGTGCCATGTGAGTGACTATTGTCCAATGCTGCTACTGGTGACATACCATGTGTGCCATGTGAGTGATTATTGTCCAATGCTGCTACTGGTGACACACCATGTGTGCCATGTGAGTGATTATTGTCCAATGCTGCTACTGGTGACATACCCTGTGTACCATGTGAGTGATTATTGTCCAATGCTGCTACTGGTGACACACCATGTGTGCCATGTGAGTGATTATTGTCCAATGCTGCTACTGGTGACACACCATGTGTGCCATGTGAGTGATTATTGTCCGATGCTGCTACTGGTGACATACCATGTGTGCCATGTGAGTGATTATTGTCCGATGCTGCTACTGGTGACACACCCTGTGTGCCATGTGAGTGACTATTGTCCAATGCTGCTACTCGTGACACACCCTGTGTGCCATGTGAGTGATTATTGTCCACTGCTGCTACTGGTGACACACCATGTGTACCATGTGAGTGATTATTGTCCACTGCTGCTACTGGTGACACACCATGTGTACCATGTGAGTGACTATTGTCCGATGCTGCTACTGGTGACATACCATGTGTGCCATGTGAGTGATTATTGTCCACTGCTGCTACTGGTGACACACCATGTGTACCATGTGTGTGATTATTGTCCGATGCTGCTACTGGTGACACACCATGTGTACCATGTGAGTGATTATTGTCCGATGCTGCTACTGGTGACACACCATGTGTACCATGTGTGTGATTATTGTCTGATGCTGCTACTGGTGACATACCCTGTGTACCATGTGAGTGATTATTGTCCGATGCTGCTACTGGTGACACACCATGTGTACCATGTGAGTGATTATTGTCCACTGCTGCTACTGGTGACATACCCTGTGTACCATGTGAGTGATTATTGTCCACTGCTGCTACTGGTGACACACCATGTGTACCATGTGAGTGATTATGTCCAATGCTGCTACTGGTGACACACCATGTGTACCATGTGAGTGATTATTGTCCGATGCTGCTACTGGTGACACACCATGTGTGCCATGTGAGTGACTATTGTCCGATGCTGCTACTGGTGACATACCATGTGTGCCATGT
Source organism: Haliotis rufescens (assembly GCF_023055435.1). Classification (NCBI taxonomy): domain Eukaryota; kingdom Metazoa; phylum Mollusca; class Gastropoda; order Lepetellida; family Haliotidae; genus Haliotis; species Haliotis rufescens. The sequence continues at coordinate 61,311,722 of NW_025964112.1, read as the reverse complement.
GAGTGACTATTGTCCGATGCTGCTACTGGTGACACACCATGTGTGCCATGTGAGTGATTATTGTCCAATGCTGCTACTGGTGACACACCATGTGTGCCATGTGAGTGACTATTGTCAGATGCTGCTACTGGTGACACACCATGTGTACCATGTGAGTGACTATGTCCAATGCTGCTACTGGTGACACACCATGTGTGCCATGTGAGTGACTATTGTCCGATGCTGCTACTTGTGACACACCATGTGTACCATGTGAGTGACTATTGTCCGATGCTGCTACTGGTGACATACCCTGTGTGCCATGTGAGTGACTATGTCCTGTCATCACTATGTGTCTCACCTGTGTTGTAAGGACCTGTCGAGCCACGCAGCCCGTGGTGAGGACTCGGTGTGACTTGTGGTAGACAATGGGATTGCCCACAGTGTTCAGCTGAAACAACACATTGTTTACTAACATGAATGCATTGTTTGTTGTTAATGTATCAGCAGTATTCAAGCTATATGACAGCTAACATGCATATAAGAACATGCCATCGGAAGCCTTACTGAAATGTTCATTTCTTCATGTTTGATGAATATGCACATCCTTGAATATACGATCCCCATATCAAATGTATCTATTTGCAAGTGAATACATTATGTTTTCACCTTGTTTGGAAAACATCATCACGGGAAAGCTAGCTGAGTGGTCATCAACTAAGGGACGTAACTCCAATTTCTTACCACCCATGGTGATATTGATTGCCCATCTAAAGTGCATTGACAAGCCATATCAGCCCAGGGGGTGGAATACAGGTCCGGTTATTACACCACTTGCAATATGACTGTCTCTATGTTGGCTATATCACACATGCAAAATGCCTCATATCATAGATAGGTTTATGACAAAATGTAACATAGTATTCCTCTACTAGAAAGCCCTTACTCTGTACAGCAGGAGGAGGTTGGAGAGGGCTTGCAGGAACTGATGGTCAGCGATACAGTTCTCGGACACGTCCAGCTCTTGGAGGGCGGTCAACTCTTCCACACCTGGACAGAGAGTACATGTATAGATAATATCTACCAATAATACAACAGAAATCAAACACTGCAATAGAGAGGCTGTGCTCCACACTGTGCAGTCATAACCAGTCGAGCAACATGTAATGTGCCATTGTCTTTGCATTATTTCGATGATTATTAACAGCTGGATTGTTTCATAAAATGTACATTTTTAAAACAAATTCACTTTTACCATGTTTACTACACACTGATTGTCGAGAAATCTACAAATTATGCCATTAAATATTAAGAGCTTCCTTTTACCAACAGACTGAATTTGTTGTATCGGTACTCATTTTGTCTCTTCTTACGTAAAACATGAACATGGAAATGAAGACAAATATTAGTGTGTCAACACTAACCAGTAATGTTATCCAGATTATTATTCTTGATGACGAGGGTCTTGAGCTTGGCCTTGCAGGTGATGGAGAAGGTGGGCAGCGAGGACAGGCAGTTGTAGCCCAGGTTGAGCCGCTGCAGCTCTGTCAGGTACTGAAACAAAGATACACAGTCTAGTGGCACATGAAACACAGATACACAGTCTAGTGGCACATGAAACACAGATACACAGTGTAGTGGCACATGAAACAAATATACACAGTGTAGTGGCACATGAAACAAAGATACAAAGTCTAGCGGCACATGAAACACAGATGCACAGTCTAGTGGCACATGAAACACAGATACACAGTCTAGTGGCACATGAAACAAAGATACAGAGTTTAGTGGCACATGAAACAAAGATACAAAGTCTAGTGGCACATGAAACACAGATACACAGTCTAGTGGCACATGAAACACAGATACAGTCTAGCGGCACATGAAACACAGATACACAGTCTAGTGGCACACGAAACAAAGATACACGGTCTAGTAGCACATGAAACAAAGATACACAGGCACATCAGACACACAGACTACTGGTACAACAGACACACTGACTACAGAAAAACAGACACAGATTCTTCTGGTACATCAGACACACTGACTACTGGTACAACAGGCACACAGACTACTGGTACATCAGACACACTGACTACTGGTACAACAGACACACAGTCTACTGGAACATCAGACACACAGACTAATGGTACATCAGACACACAGACTACTGGTACAACAGACACACAGACTACTGGTACAACAGACACACAGACTACTGGTACAACAGACACACTGACTACTGGTACAACAGACACACTGACTACTGGTACAACAGACACACAGACTACTGGTACAACAGACACACAGACTACTGGTACAACAGACACACTGACTACAGGCACATCAGACACACAGTCTACTGGTACAACAGACACACAGACTACTGGTACAACAGACACACTGACTACTGGTACAACAGACACACTGACTACTGGTACAACAGAAACACAGACTACTGGTACATCAGACACACAGACTATAGGTACAACAGACACACAGACTACTGGTACATCAGACACACTGACTACAGGTACAACAGACACACTGACTACTGGTACAAAAGACACACAGTCTACTGGTACAACAGACACACTGACTACTGGTACACTGACTACTGGTACAAAAGACACACAGACTACTGGTACAACAGACACACAGACTACTGGTACAACAGACACACAGACTACTGGTACAACAGACACACTGACTACTGGTACAACAGACACACTGACTACTGGTACAACAGAAACACAGACTACTGGTACATCAGACACACAGACTACTGGTACATCAGACACACTGACTACTGGTACAACAGACACACAGACTACTGGTACAACAGACACACTGACTACAGGTACATCAGACACACAGTCTGCTGGTACAACAGACACACAGACTACTGGTACAACAGACACACAGACTACAGGTACATCAGACACACAATCTACTGGTACAACAGACACACTGACTACAGGTACATCAGACACACAGTCTACTGGTACAACAGACACACAGACTACAGGTACAACAGACACACAGACTACTGGTACATCAGACACACTGACTACAGGTACAACAGACACACTGACTACTGGTACAAAAGACACACAGACTACTGGTACAACAGACACACTGACTACTGGTACACTGACTACTGGTACAAAAGACACACAGACTACTGGTACAACAGACACACTGACTACTGGTACAACAGACACACTGACTACTGGTACAACAGACACACAATCTACTGGGACAACAGACACACTGACTACTGGTACAACAGACACACAGACTACTGGTACAACAGACACACTGACTACTGGTACAACAGACACACTGACTACTGGTACAACAGACACACAGTCTACTGGTACATCAGACACACAGACTACTGGTACAACAGACACACAGACTACTGGTACAACAGACACACAGACTACTGGTACAACAGACACACTGACTACTGGTACAACAGACACACTGACTACTGGTACAACAGAAACACAGACTACTGGTACATCAGACACACAGACTACTGGTACATCAGACACACTGACTACTGGTACAACAGACACACAGACTACTGGTACAACAGACACACTGACTACAGGTACATCAGACACACAGTCTGCTGGTACAACAGACACACAGACTACTGGTACAACAGACACACAGACTACAGGTACATCAGACACACAATCTACTGGTACAACAGACACACTGACTACAGGTACATCAGACACACAGTCTACTGGTACAACAGACACACAGACTACAGGTACAACAGACACACAGACTACTGGTACATCAGACACACTGACTACAGGTACAACAGACACACTGACTACTGGTACAAAAGACACACAGACTACTGGTACAACAGACACACTGACTACTGGTACACTGACTACTGGTACAAAAGACACACAGACTACTGGTACAACAGACACACTGACTACTGGTACAACAGACACACTGACTACTGGTACAACAGACACACAATCTACTGGGACAACAGACACACTGACTACTGGTACAACAGACACACAGACTACTGGTACAACAGACACACTGACTACTGGTACAACAGACACACTGACTACTGGTACAACAGACACACAGTCTACTGGTACATCAGACACACAGACTACTGGTACAACAGACACACTGACTACTGGTACAACAGACACACAGACTACTGGTACAACAGACACACAGACTACTGGTACATCAGACACACTGACTACAGGTACAACAGACACACTGACTACTGGTACAAAAGACACACAGACTACTGGTACAACAGACACACTGACTACTGGTACACTGACTACTGGTACAAAAGACACACTGACTACTGGTACAACAGACACACTGACTACTGGTACAACAGACACACAATCTACTGGGACAACAGACACACTGACTACTGGTACAACAGACACACCGACTACTGGTACAACAGACACACAGACTACTGGTACATCAGACACACAGACTACTGGTACATCAGACACACATTCTACTGGTACATCAAACACATGGACACACAATCTACTGGTACATCAGACACACATTCTACTGGTACATCAAACACATGGACACACAATCTACTGGTACATCAGACACACAATCTACTGGTACATCAGACACACAGACTACAGGTACAACAGACACACAGCCTACTGGTACAACAGACACAGTCTACTGGTACATCAGACACACAGACTACTGGTACAACAGACACACAGACTACTGGTACATCAGACACACGCTCTGACAACACGAGGAGAATACACACAGAAGATGATGTGATACCAAAGTGGGGCTAAAATCAAATTCATTTCTATTTCTGACAATATATATATATATATATATATATATATAAGATGAGACATTGCTATAGGCTGAGTTGCCTACCTCAAGGTTCTTGTCTGCCCTCTCCAGCTGGTTGTGGCTCACATCAAACACCTCCAAAGATGGCAGTAATCTCTGAAATTAGGACGGGAACCTCCCATTTGTTAGACAGCCAGTTGTCAGACAGGGTAAAACAACAAAAGTTCCAGATAGATGCACAGCTCAGTAGCCACCTGTTACCTTAGATAGGTAATGGAACAACCCACAGAGAGACATACACATTGTGTACCCATGTGGAGAATCGAACCCGGGTCTTCGGTGTGACGAGCAAACGCTTAACCACTATGCTACCACATTAAAAGAGAGAGAGAGAAAAAATTAGCTTCTGTTATGTACACAAATGTGTTAGGTCCCCATCAATTTCTGGCAAGCTGTCCTTTCACTAGAGCAATCCACCTAGGACTGTCCCACTATAGCCAGTATACTCCTGACACCCTTTACAATACAGCTTGGTAGGAGATTGCAAATTCAAACTTTCCTAAGTTAGGATGAAAATTAATGTTGTGGATTCTATCATTAGGACATCAGTGAAGGTACACACTGGCTGCTACTGAACTGCATGTTAAAACTAAAACAAGACAATCGTTGTACCAACTTACAAGTGATCCGTCCAAACTCTGAATGCCATTGAAGCTGAGAGAGGCGGACTTGAGTTGCGGCCAGGACATTGGAGCACTCATATCTCCACCACACGTCTCGAACAGGTCCTGATGCATCACAACATTCCAGTCAATAAACAGCAAATACAAATGGCTCGCAAACATTGCATAACACAGAAACATTCCATGGAAGAAAAAGGTAAGTATTTAAGATATTTCAACATTAACAAAGATCAAACTTTACAAAGAAATCTATCTTCCATCATGGTTCCCCAGGGTCATCTTTCTGTATTGAACTAACACTACAACTAACACTACCACTGCCATTAACACTAATGCTACTAATACTACTACTAACACTGCCACTAACACTAGCACTGACGTTGACACTAATGCTACTACTATCACTGCCACTAACACTGACACTAACACTAATGCTATTACTAACACTGCCACTAACACTACAACTAACATGACAACTAACACTGCCTCTAACACTGACACTAACACTGACACTAACACTAACACTGCCACCAACATTGACACTGCCACCTACACTATCACTACCACTGCCACTAACACTAACACTACCACTAACGCTAACACTGCCACTAACACTGCCACTAACACTACCACTTACACTGCTGCTAACCCTGCCACTAACACTGCCAGTACCACTGACACTACCACTGACACTACCACTAACACTGTCACTAACACTGTCACTAACACTGCCACTAACACTGCCACTAATGCTAACACTGCCACTAACACTGCCACTACCACTAACACTACCACTAACACTGCCACTAATGCTAACACTGCCACTAACACTGCCACTGCCACTACCACTAACACTGCCACTAACACTGCCACTAATGCTAACACTGTCACTAACACTGTCACTAACACTGTCACTAACACTGCCACTAACACTGCCACTTATGCTAACACTGCCACTAACACTACCACTAACACTGCCACTAACACTGCCACTAACACTACTACTAACACTGCCACTAACACTACCACTTACACTACCACTAACACTACCACTAATGCTAACACTGCCACTAACACTGTCACTAACACTGCCACTAACACTACCACTAACACTGTCACTAACACTGTCACTAACACTGCCACTAACACTACCACTCACACTACCACTTACACTGTCACTAACACTTACACTGCCACTAACACTACCACTCACACTGCCACTACCACTAACACTGTCACTAACACTGTCACTAACACTACCTCTAACACTGCCACTAACACTAACCACTAACACTGTCACTAACACTGTCACTAACACTACCTCTAACACTGCCACTGACACTAACCTGCAGGTGCATGAGACTGCGGGACACGATGACGGTGTGCAGCTGCCCTCTCAGTATCTGCAGGCCCTCAATCATGTGAATGGGGACTTTCTTCACCTCCAAGAAAGTCAAGCTGCGGAACCGTTGTATCTGAATTGCACCCTGCATGGTGTTCGAGCCATGCATCAGCTGGAATTGTAAATTGTATAATTATATACTTATCCTATCCCTAACTATGCATTTCTCCTACTTCTTCAATCCTGGAGTCATTATGTCCTAGAGCAAAGTTTGCAGCTGAAAAAAACACCTTACCCCAACACATCCCATACATCACTATAGCCACCACTCTAAACCATGGGTCACGCACACAGCATCACAGTGCGATGCAGATCCTTGTGATCCGATCACCCTCATTCTCTTTCTAGAGCATACAGGATGGTGTAACTGTGAAGCGGGGATGGTTGGGTGGGCACTTAGCTTGTGAGGTAGGATTTTAAGTACATAAATATACAAATTATTATTGTACAATTTTCAAATTTTAAACTTATATTATCTGACACTTTGCATTTATCCCACAGTTGGATGGTTATGTGCAGCTACCCTAGCCTGTAGTAGGACCTTAACCCTGAGGCATACATGAGGAAGCTGATGCTAAACCATGATTAATCCAAGGATTGCCCCCAACCTTTGGTGTAGCATAAGGAACGAGTAAAGGTTTCTCTGAAAACCCTCATTGTGCCACTAAAACAAATACAGCATGACTTCAGGTAATTCATGTGTACTGTCGTTTTAAACAGGACACCAATATAAGGAATGACCGTGCAACTTTGCGCTAGGCAAAGCCTATTCAGCCACGACTATTAACCTCACCAAGAGGAGGTGTTCTGTTTCAAATTCCTCTTCTCCAGCATGTAGGTTTTCCAAGACAAACCCCATACATATGATCCATTGGACTTAAGGTAGATGAGCTTGGCCCCTTTTTTTATGCTATCAATGATGATTGCAGGGATTGCCTACGCTTTGAACGAGAAGAGGAAACGATTGACAATACAGTTACCTGTCTTGACATGGTCCCCAAGTCTAGTGCTAAGCTACTTTGTTAACAATGTTTATTGAGGTATATGTGGTATATGTCATTGTTTCCGACATCTGTTTTGTTAACAATGTTTATTGAGGTACACGTGGTATATGTCATTGTTTCCGACATCTGTTTTGTTAACAATGTTTATTGAGGTATATGTGGTATATGTCATTGTTTCTGACATCTGTTTTGTTAACAATGTTTATTGAGGTACATGTGGTATATGTCATTGTTTCCGACATCTGTTTGTTTAATAATGTTTATTGAGGTATATGTGGTATATGTAATTATTTCCAACATCTGTTTTGGTAACAATGTTTATTGAGGTATATGTGGTATATGTCATTGTTTCCGACATCTGTTTTGTTCACAATGTTTATTGATGTATATGTGGTATATGTCATTGTTTCTGACATCTGTTTTGTTCACAATGTTTATTGATGTACATGTGGTATATGTCATTGTTTCCGACATCTGTTTTCTTAACAATGTTCTTTGAGGTATATGTGGTATATGTCATTGTTTCCGACATCTGTTTTGTAAACAATGTTTATTGAGGTATATGTGGTATATGTCATTGTTTCCGACATCTGCAGCGAGACTGGCAAATCCCAAAAAATATGTTTCTATGTTAATGCAAGCAAGGGACCCTCCCAATATTTCTACACCATGTTTACAAGCATTAGAAGCAACACAATGTTCCGCAAGCTGAGAATCCTCAAGCATGCGGTTCACAAAGGAAATATTTCAAAAGAAAATGATGTTCATCTGTTAACAAAGTCAACAAACTGATAATCAGTATGATTCAAAAATGGTTTTCAGTGAAGATAAAACTCTTCAACAGATCTGTTCAATATCATGCTTATCAACATATCCGGTATTTGTTTAATAATAAAACATGATAAACTCACTTTGATGGCCACAGTTTTAGATATAAAATCACGGAGGAATTCCACATCCTTTTTCCAGGCAGCAGCCTGCCTGTTGATCTTGTTGAATGTTGCTGCTGATGCTGCTAGCCCCATACTCTCCGTGTCACTCAGCCGACGCATAGACGTTCCCAGCATTCCCAAACTTTGTGTCGTGAGGGACAACTTCCCCTCACCTTGCAAAATCTTGTCTCCTGGAAAATAGTATGTGGCATGGACAGTGTTCCTACGTACTTAAATAATTAAATCAATATGTGGTTTCATCAGTTCAGCTCTGTTCATAATAAATTAAGCAATAAAACTGATTACAGTCTCTATTAAGGTTACTAACAAGAAACATATTTGGGGGGATTGGGGAACCAACAGGTATGATATAATCATATTTTTCATTTTATTACATCATGTCACACACATATCTCAAACACACACACATCTCAAACACATAACTAGCAATGATCTGGCATAGCATCATTGTCAAACACTGAGCTTGTATTAGTAAGACCGGTTAAGATGGACATAAACTACAAGAGGGAGTAGTTTGTGGTAAAATAAAACACTTCAGGGAAAACACAGGGGGATGCAGCCCTGAGTGGTTAATTCTTCTTTCAGGCGAGTCTTTCTTATATGATATATCAACATTATTTACAGCCTCTTTAAAGGGGCACTAATCTCTGGCTTCTTCTCGGTTGTCTTACACTGCCTGCTGGGGCCCACTAGCTGCCGTGGGCCGATTTGCAGAAGCTCATCGGATGTCGTTATTTGTAAATACCCTTGATGGTTTTAGTTTAATAGTAAAAAAGAGTAACCCTGCAGTGAAAGCATTTTCGGATTTCAGATTGCGTGGATAAAATGATTGCTATCTCTTGTTGTTGTCCATGTTTTCTGGTATTACCCTACACCTGTGTATTTGTCGTCATTTCCTTGAAGCTCAGTTAATGAATTTATTACAGGCATAATTAGTGGTAGCACCACTCAGATTACTTGACAAGGGTTCCCATTTGGCATTTATTGTGTCTGTGGTAATTATTCAATCTAAATCCATGTTTGAAGTGAGGTGACTGTGAAATGTGTGTTATGTAATATGGTCGAGACAGCCCAGCAAGAGGAGTGATCAGTTTACTATTTTGTAAATCAACTGATCATTCCTCGCCATCAAAGGATCAACAGAAAATATGTTGAATGAATAATGACCGTTATCTTGCACAGAGAATTTGTCAAAAGCAAGTGTTTACATGTGTAGGTATACTAAAGCAGATGGAATTCACCCATATCTGGACGTGAAGTGCCGACGTAAAAACAACATACTTTGTTCAAAGGATTAGCTGATAATATGTTGATTGATTTTCATTGTTATCTAACTCTATGTTTTTTTAAAGAACTTTGGACATTATGAAAATTACTGGCTTACTCAGCTGACCTTGACAACTATGTGAAACACCTGAAACAAACTAAGCGATCAGTTGAGAAACGAACACGGGTTATAATATCCTGGAACACTATATAAATTTTTAAATATTTGATTGTTACCGAGACACGTGACATCGAATAGGTTTATTTGTACAACTGCAGACGTATGGGATATTGTTCCTTTATGTGGATATTCACAGATACATTCCTCTAACAATTTATACATATAACTTGGGTGGATTGTAATTATGATATTAGCATTTTGTTTTCATTCATTTGCTGTTGCATTGAATAGAATCATTCTTGTCCCTCTACGTTTTCTTTGGGAAGTTCTTCAATGCAAGACAGATGTTGTTTTCACAAGCCTTTTTGTTTGTAGGCGTGTATATTTAACAGTCAATGTGTAAATTGTGATTCACTCAGGCAAATTATAAAATGTCTAAATATTTCAGCAATTTATAAACTGACGAAACATCTGTCCATTTATTGAATAGATTGACTAACAATTATTAAGAGGTTCAAAAGGGCATAAAAAATCACAATTGACTAATTATGCTAGGATTAGGAGCCAATACTATAGAAATATACTTTGAATTTGGTTTTCTTTTAATCCCATCACTTTCAGTCACTGGGTGATGAAATTAAAGCATAAAAATGTTGTGTAAAATAACTGAATATTTAGGCGTTTAATAAATTGCCTTAGTGAAGATGTTACACATTTTGACTATATAATATAAACACGATAAAATAAGCAATGCTCAGGGGAAATATTTACTTTGTGTTGCAAGTCAAAATAATGTCAACGAAAATCGCGCAATAGACTTATCAAAACTTTGTCAGAATTACCGATGTAAATATACCTACATTTCCTTATTATTTTCAAGACAACTGTTTTTCAGCTTCTTGATCAATGTGACTATAGGCCCTTGCACTATCAATAAAACAGACAAATGCGCTTACTAATGTTGCAGCACAGGTCGCGAACTAGTCAAGATTTCTGCTATATCATCCGGGTACTCACGGGGAAAAAACAATAACAAAGGCAACAACCAGTCCCAGGGAATTGCTGTAGATCCATGCCCCTTATAGGATGTTAACAAAACTTACAAACTTTAAACATATTTACGTCTACTTAAATATTGATGACTCCCTGAATACAATTCTATCTCGGCAATGTCAAACAAGTCCATCACGTCACGAAAACTCACCATTCTTTCTCAGCAGCTGACACAAGCTTGATAATACATCCCTCTCTCTCTCTTCTTCTGAAACTGGTACCTTCCTTCTCCTCATCATCCTCGTCCATCTGCTCACAGGAAAACACACACCATGAAAACCTAAGGCCACAAACATATTTGTTTAATGAATGTCGTGCAACGAACATGGTCATTTTAAAAATTGAACATTCAACAAACTCTTGAAGATCTACAACAAACACATAAAAGGACTGTTTGTGAATTTAAACTGATTAAACCAGGGTTCTTAGGGTTTTGTTTGGAGAATGTTTGAAAAGGAAGACAATTGTGCAGCTATAATAATTATAGTGGTAACGGGTACCTTAAGATGATGGATGAGAAATTCCCCATTCATTTCTACTATTGTTTGGGACATTGTGTTACCACGATTGTCATTATTGGTGCTTCTTATGTCATTATCACACTTAAGCAATATTGCCATCATCAACGTTCGCACAGAAAAGGAGGTGGGATTCAATCCAAGCACACAAATAAGTTATCAAATGTGTAGTGGTCTTTTGGGTAATACCATGAATACTGTCTATACTTATTCAAAACAAATTGTTAATGTAACCTTTTGGTAACTATCTACAGTGATGCTACATTCTCATTGGTCTGCAAAATCTATGCTAGACAAGAACAAACAAGATTTCTTTGCTTTCTCAAACCAGACAGGCAGGCAACAATCTCATAAAAATCAGATCTTAGTTCTCGCTACCGCTAAACAAAGATCTGAGGACATCCCATTATGGGTCACGTCAGACCCACCTTGCGCGAACTTTGACCGACCAATGGAATGACCAATCAGAAGGCACCTATCTCGTGCTTTACAGCACTAATTTCAAATTGGCGACTACGCTTCGAAACATATCTTGACAAATTCTCGATTACAAATTTGAAACCTAAACAAAAAAACATTCTGGAATGGCTAATAGATGGTCTAGGTCGTTAAACCTGTAACTATCGTTCGGAAGACCCCGTGTTAAAGTTTTCGAGGTTGTATGATTAGAAATCACATTCCGACTGTCGCTTTCATGATCTGGTAAGCGACGCTCTGACTGGTCGGATAAAAGGTCGTTCTGACATGCCCCCTAATGGGATGTCTTCAGATGTTTGTTTAGCGATAGCGAGGACTCAGGTCTGATTTTAATGAGACTGGGCAGGCAATTTCAAATATTTAGCAAAACACAGCATCATAGTTCTTTGAAAATACTATTAAAAAATACCTGATCAACAATTGATGATCTAAGGAGTATATTGTAAAATTCCTGATCAACACAGCCAGACATTTGATGTTACTCTAAATACTGGGACCCTATCATGTCTACTGCAGCACCAGGCTGGGACTTTCTGCCAGAACATAACTATCATGATGATATTATAGCATGTTATAGTGAAGTGTATTTTAGAATCAAATGATGCCAAAGTCACCTCATTTTCTCTAGGGAGAGTGATATCTTAGATTACTGTCCCATGTTAAAGTTATTTTAAATGTTACAGTTAAAATTATACTGGGTTTGAAAGAAACATAAGTGTGCTGGTCTGGGACATATCACTACCATTTTTACCAACAGAGATATTTTTGTGCCAGCTAGTGACCAAACTATGGCTAAAAACATTCATCACTGACCGGTGAATTCGACCATTCAACCAATTGAATACATTAGGCAAGATGCTTCATCAATTTCACAATACACTGATATTATTTATCACAAAAGTCCTGTTGACAAGGTAAAATGACTTGCACAGTAAGGTTTACCACTCGATTCGAAGACCGCAACCCTCTGAATCTCCTACCTACCGCTCACCCACACTATTCCCAAATAATTTTCAGTAATCACACTAAATACTGGTTGTGGCTTTGGGGAAATCGGCGTGCAACCTGTGTGGCTGTTGTCAAGTTTGTCTTATGTCATTTAGAAAAGTAGAGGTTCTGGAAACGCCGATGGTCATGGTGATCAAAACTGCAGCCCATCGTATTCCACATAACAAAAATATTTTACGAAGGGTGGGAGAATTTTAAAATCTATTTACACGTTATCATCTGCTACATAATGGAAAAGACATCAACCAATTCTTCACGTAAACATTGCATGTGACTGAACCGGAAGTAGAAAAGTTGTCCGGAAATAGAGTTCTGTTATTTACAATTACTTATCTCCACTAAAACAGATTTAGACAATTTTATATTTAATTTAACTTAATTTAAGTTTACCTGATGGAAATGAGATCATACTAAAACAAATAGGTGTGTTATTTTCGTCTCGATCACAAATTGACTGGGCTCCTGTCTACCTAAACGAATAGGCTAAAAGCGATGACCTTGCGTCATATGTACCAACAGTGGAACCAGTTTATAATCACCAAGGTCAATGACGCAATAAGAAAGGTCAGTCAGTCAGTTACCCACACTTCCGGTCACGTCCGAATGTCAAACTGAGAGCGTGTTACGAAAGGATCCTGGAGGTCTCTACGTTTTCGATTCACCTACATCTTGAGTTTCCCTAATATTTCGTAAGTTTGAATATAATTTGTGTTCATGTTAACTTAAAAATGTAAATGCTGAGAAAGTGTAATGTAATGTGTGTAAAATTTGAGGGTCGCCAAAGTAAAATTAAAAAAACTCACAAAAGCAGAGTACATGCAGTTTTTATCACATAGAATGTATCCACAAGACAAGAACTGTTGATTTGAAGTCAATGATCAGAGTTTGATTACCGATCCGTTGGATCCAGTCGAGTCAATATTCTCAAGGACCAGTGGACAATTAATCCTGCACCATGACTGGAATTTATTTTTTTAGGTATTTTTATTTTACTAAAAGCCTAGGCAAGACTAGATCAAACTAACCACGTCTAGTTTGCTTGATTCCACACAGCAGAAGAGGTAAGGCTCTTTCGAATTTTTTGAATTTTTTTATTTTAAAGACATGTTTTCATTGACTAAGTTAGTAAGTATGAGTCTAGTGGACAATATAAGATGGTAATCTTGTGTCTTCTGCACATGATATTAATAAAGCTGTGAAGTCTAAGTAAAATTAAATATTCAATAGTCTCAGCACCACAAACACGTCACAATACTTAATGATGTTATGTTTGTTTGTTTGTTGTTTAATGCCACACTCAGCAATATTCCAGCTATATGACGGCGGTCTGTAAATAATCGAAACTGGACCAGACAATCCAGTGATTGAGATCATGAACATCGATCCATGCAATTGGGATCGATGACATGCATCAACCAAGTCAGCGAGCCTGACCACCCGATCCCGTTAGTCGCCTTTTATGACAAGCATAGTCGCCTTTTACGGTAAGCATGGGTTGCTGAAGACCTATTCTACCCTACTATTCTATTCTACTTAATAACGTAATTTGTAAACAATACCTAGGAACAGATTTGCTGGTGTCATCAAGTGTACATCATTGTACATAAGCTCCTCTCCATGTTACATCATCTCTACACGCATATGCTGCGACAGCGCATATTTCAGCAAGATCTACTTTATGAAAGCACTATCATTTTCAGTACATTTTATGTTTCGGTTTCAACGTAATTTAAGAGGGTAAAAGGATTAGAAGTAGGAACTAATATACATATTTTATTTTTTCGATTCAGTGATTTTAATTATTGTGCACAAGGAATGCAGTTTATAAGGTATAAATTGACGCTGCACACATAGTCGCCAGCCTGAAGACTATCTACCATTGGACATCTTTTACAGTAAATCAATTAGGTTTGTAGGCTCTGGTTTTGTAAAAAAAATGACACGTAAGGGATGTGCTAGGGCATCTTCCCAAGGCAAGAGTGTTAACTGACTATAAAAGTCTGGTTTCCACCCTTGCCGAACTAGGCTGGAACTACTGGGCTCAATCATAGCGCCACCAGTGGCTATTACCAGTTTTGTCCCTTCTAAGCCTCTCCTATGGACCAATCAGATTCCACCTCTCGTATCACTTGCGTTTGCTTCACACAAAATGGTGGCGCCCAGTCAAAACGATCTGACGATAATCAAGATGTTTATTGTGATAAAACGGATCTTACATCGCGAAATGCATCAAATCACGTGAGCACCTTGATTTAAAACATGAAAAGATTTGGAAAATATCTGCTGACAACGAGTTGGCGGTGCACATGCTTTGCAAATCCTGCAATCGACCGAAATCTGCACGAACCGGATTTCGATTTTGGTGCGCGAATTTGATTGGACTATGCATAGACTCGTTAGTCCAGCCAAAATGTAACTCCATAATACCAGCCTAGTATTGCAAGGGTGGAAACTGGACTTTTATAGTCAGTTAGCTCTCTTGCCTCTGGAAGATGGTGCTAGGGGTGTAAGTGCCCTGTAGTTGTACCCCCTTCTCATGCATTTAAATGATGGGAGCTGAAGTGTCCCTATTCTTTACTGTGAGCAACATTATCCTTACAGAGTTACCCCCACACACTTACACGTCAGAAAATCGCCGGACAAATTATTAAATACCATGTCATTCATGTGTACTCAAGAATTCGATGTCTGACATGTGACGCTTGGAGCCATTTTCTGTTTGCGCCCTTTCAGCTCATTTCTCACCAATCAGTGTCTTGTTGATTACAGAATGGGCCAGATGTGCCAAATGGTATCGTAAGTGTCTGTAGACCATGGTAGACGAAAGTCACAAAACACCATGCCTAGCTGTTACCTTTGTAGGTGTCTGATCTATTTGACCCTTTCCGTTCATTCCCACAATGTCTTACATTTTGTCTAAGGCATGACTAGATAAATAGGTAAACAGTGTTGATGTAGCTCAGTCAGTTAGCTGTCAGGCTAACAATCTGACAGATTCTCACAAGAACTGGTTGCTTGTCTTTGTGACATGTGACCTACGGCAGAGATCGTACTCATGAGAGAAGATTTGCTGCTGTATTCTAAAAGTGCTCCAAATCATGATTATACGTATCATGCGCATCAGTCCATCGTCACTTTCACTCCCTAAGTTATGTTGATTTTCTACCATGAGCATGATTTGTACACCAGTACTTGTGTTACCATGGTTACTGTCATTGGTCATTAGCAGGGTGGAGTCTTGACATCCTTGTCAGATGGTGTAGGGAAGTAGCGCAAACATTGCTGACTGCTGCAGTGTCTGAAATAGCTGCCTGCCCGCTTTCCTGTGTCTGGTAACCTTTCTGTCGGGATTGGTGAAATTTATTCCCACCTGCCCAACGGTCTAGTTGAAATTTCATTACCACACTGAAAGCTTTGACCCACTTACTAGAGAGAGGGAGAGCTTCCTATGTGATTATTAAAATGTGAATGTCAAAGGCACAGAGCAAATCTGAAGAAAAAAATATCAACTACCCTAGCATGAATTTACAATTGCGGACCTGCAACTTTCGTTACGGGCTTGTTACATTTATAGGTCACCAGTGTGTTTGGCTTGTTGGGAGTGAAATTTATTTCAGAGTGTGAACCCTAATGTTAGAGAAGATTCTCATCGAATCCTACTATTCCACTGATAGACAAGGTTGTTGTCATTGAAGCTGTGGCATACCGGCTGTCCACAGACTTTGTGCATGAAGCTTTAGTCGTTGAGAACTTTGTCTATCCAAATGTTTGATGTTATTTTGTTCTCATCATTTCTCTCTCTCTCTGTTGCAGGTAAATGCCAGATATGTCGTCAGAAACAAAACGTGTAGATCCTCCACAGTGGGAAGATTCTGTGAGTGCAGAATCAAAACTGTGGCGAAAAGCAAAAGAAGCACCATTTGTGCCAATAGGTTGGTGAAGATTGTTTACATGGCCATAATAATGAATTATTACGTTATTCATCTCATTACCAAGCATCCTGTCTCAAATAATTATGCTCTCCCCCAAAAGTACCTTCAGACAAAGAAAATAGCTGTGTGTTACTTTCTGTCTTTACTTATTGAAACATGACATATGCCGTATACCAAATATTCATGCTTAATGCCAACAGTTAATGTACAATAGAGATGAACAGTTTGTATGAAAAAATTGAAAAGATAAATCAAATAACATGCCTCCCACCTCACATTTTTTTATAAAGTTGGACGAATGTGTAATAGTTTGTAGTGGCCTATTGTTTTTGATATCCTATCTTCTGTTGTGTATTTATAGTATCAGCAGTCACTATTTCCTGAAACAAGTCATGTGGTTAGGCATGTCACTGCATGATCGTGTCAACTTCCCATACTGGGACAAGCCAGTTTTCTGACAGTTTGTAATGACAAAATATTGAAACAGAAAACTGAGAGTTAAGGGAGCTTATGTTATGGCCTGTTAGTCGGGCGTGTAGCATCTGTGAAAAACCTCTAAATTACTACTAGTGGCTACAATATTTCTTCACACATGCATCATATTGACATTATAGCGCATAGGTCCTTATAACGAATTACCAAGTGAGCAACAGTGTCGATGGCACCTTTTCTGGTATGTGTGTAAGATATAGAGGGATATATGTGACAAATGTGACTCAGTCTGATGATATGAGAGTTATTTTGGCATAAATGTTCTTTCACAACATTTGATTCACTTCTAGGAATCCTTGGTCTTCTGGGTGCTGTCACATACGGAGCAGTGATGTACAAGAGACGGGGACAGATGTCCACATCGGTGTACCTCATGCAGTTTCGTGTCATCTCTCAAGGCATGGTGGTGGGAGCCATCACGCTAGGCATTGGAGCAACTGTTGTGCCAGGTCTATGGAAGAAGTACGTCACAGGGTCCACGAGTGGAGGGAAGAGTTGATGCCTGATGAAATCCAAGGATTGTTAAATCAAAATATGATTATACGGTAGAAATGAGAGATACCGCTAATTTATTTTGAAGAATCCATATTGAAATACTAAGGTATATCACTAAGGTATATCATATGAACAAGAAAAGATGTTTCATGAGTCTGGATGAACCATGCTTTGATCTACAACAAGTGAAGAGCACCAGCATCTGCTGGGAAACTCCAGGAGCATTCTATGAGTGACAATTTAATTAAATAAACGTAATTAGGGAATTCAACCTAAGAATGAGTCGTAATGAACCCAGGGAAGTATGATGCTGTTCATGTATCAGATATATTTTGTTGGTGTTTTTGTTGTGTTTTTCCTTTTGCATTCTACATTTGTACATGTGTGAAAACTCATATTGCTGACTATACATTGTATTACATGGGAACCCGAGTATTCATTGTTTCTCTCATGTTTGTTGTAACTGAGCAACTGCCAAAGACGGAAGGTGGTGCATTGGAGTCAGGATATATAAGCAGCCAATCAATGGCCATCGGCTCACGTGGCCAGCACGTATGAACATAACTGTAACCACAGACTCTTTTGGTACCAAGTAAAGTTTCAACAGGATCATTTCTGCAGTTTGATTTGTCTTTCTGACTGGAGTCCACTTGTGTTACTTCCTGCAGGGTTCAAGGTTGATATGGCGGTAGTTGCCATGGTGATCAGCAAGAATTTTGCATCATTTGGAATGATTTCTTGGAAGATATGGAATATTTTGATTTCAGCGTTCCGCTTCATGAAACTCGGGTCAATGATGTGAAATAATGTTTCATTATTTGGCATGTTAGAATAGGCTTTTATTTTACCTGATCTTTTCACTTTTGAAGTTTTTGTTCAGTATATTCATGAGTATTAAATCTCTAGCCTAAAGTAAACGTGTAATCATCTTTTGAATTTGTTTTTTGTACTCATTTGGTACAATAGCATAATACATCATCCATCTCTTGTATATATCCAAAGTTGTTTAGTTGTTTAGTTGTTTATGGCTTTGATGGCTTATGTTTCTGAACATAATGTATAGATTTATTGATTTAGATAAAAGAAAATGATTAAAATAAGTGTTTCAGCTGATTAATTTGAAATGTCACAAAAGTAGAGTCCAGTAATCATGGTAATAGTCCAAGGAATTAGTATCTATTGGTCCAACACTGATTATCATAGTTGTGACTTGATACTAATAGTAAAGTAATACTAGTCATATTCAGTTTTGTGGACTATGGTAATTTTATTGTGTTATTCTGAGCAAAAACATTCTTCTAAAAATGTTTGATCTCCAGGTCTATTACCTCGCTTTCCCTCAGATACCAAAGTCCACTTATTTCGTAAAAAGGGTATCTAACGATAATGAGTGTAGTATTCTCTGTGTATGACCCACCTGGCGTCTAGTTTGACAATCGTGCAATATGGACAAAGCATGGTTTTAGCCTTTCTATAAGAATATACTGTTTTGGGATGTCACGATACACCAATACATCGGTGTATGGATATTATCCTCAGAAGATACAATACACGATACACACTTACCTGTATCAATTCATATTTTCATCCTGTATCAATTCATATTTTAATATCAACTTGTTTCACACCTCTACCCATTCATTCATATTTAATTTATTTAATTTCGGGGGCATACCTAAGGTATTTCACAGACAAAAAAATACTTATGTGACACTCCAGTTTTATTTAAAATAGAGTATTGATTGAATCAGACATACTGTATTGGAAGTAATAAGCGCCTAGGGCACTCTCAAAATTAGAAATAGGGGGCTCTTATTAGAATATTATTTTCGTGGAAGAAAGAGAGTTGAAAGATAAATTTCATGGTTTATGCTGACAACCTGAAATGTTTATATATGACAGATATATCTTTCAAGAATTTAATTGCCCAAAATGAAGGGTGCATATAACACACGAGTGCGTATTATACGCGAATAAATAAGTCTTTTGTCCACTGATCAATCGGAAGGGATGCTTTTTGGGATTGTTGACTAGCCAATATATTAGCAAATATCTCCGTGGGCGCTTATTACGTCGAATACGGTATATATTTTTATATAGGAGACCAGATGTTCAGAAAGTTTCAAGCTTTTAAACAGTGTTTATGCCCTATGTAATATTAAAGTTAATATAATAATTGCCGTGAATTAAGTATGGCGTACGTATCGTGATCAAGGTATCGCGGCAACCCTAATACTGTTCCTGAAGAATCATAAACAAATCTGTTAAATTATATCTGACGATTGACCCATGTTCTTTACTGTTGTGAACTGTAATGGATGCATGATTCTCGGTTGTCCTAGTATGGCATGTGTTATTATAATACTGAGATTTTCTTCTCAGGATTATCATGCTTATAACTAACCTATCAAAGTGAGAGAATTTTATTGAAATCTTTTATCGTGTATTGTAGAGTGTAAAACATGCTGCATTAGCAAGTTTCATACCCTGTTTTTATTTCATATTCACCTTTTAAAGGGCTATGTCGCTCAGTTGTCTAAAGCGCTGGAATTCACTGTACAGCATAAGGTCCCTCAGGCAAGCTAGGATTTGCTGATAATGGTTTTGATTCCCAATTTCAAGATCATTATGATCATTTGTTTGTCAGTGCTCGACCAGCACTCATGGGTATTTTATCAACTTTTCTTCCAAATAAGGCTGATAGAGGCGTTAAACCCAACTCACTTATTTGTCTTTAATGTCAGATATTTTAGAGGATTTTGATCCAGATTACTCCTCTACTGTTGTGGGACTATCTTGTACTATTTATGATGTGACGTTACCTTTCTTTATCAAGATTTCTACCTAACGACAGGTTGTTTCTGTTTTCTTATCTGAATGCACAAAAGGACAGATTAATATTTTCTTAAAAGTTTATATGTGTTCAGTCATTAGGAAATCTGCGGAACAGTTTTTAGGCGTTTTCTCCTTGACATGCATGATAAGCTTGATGGTTATTAATAATCTCAGGTGTTCATTAATTTGTGTATATTCAACTTTAATAATACTGCTAATTTATTACAGTTTAGATACGACGCATGGGGGGACCACTTGTGTTATTCTGTGATATAAGGGCTGACAGAGTTGTCTCCCTTTGTTGTGATTTATTCAACTGCTGAAGTGTGATATATATATGATGATGCTTTGTGAACTGGAGACTTTCACACAATTGCAAACTGTTTGTCTGGCTTTAAGTAGTAATCTGAATTTCATTTATCATGATGATAAAATGTCCAGAAGTGTTGCCAATAAGACATGATACAGTTTTAAAGTTTGATGCCAGCGACAACACCCCTTCACTTTAGTCAGAGCCCTCCTAAAATTGACCTTCTCCAAACTGACATCTGTTTAATCCAACATTTTGTCTGAACCTATGTGATGGCTGTATCACAATCATTACACATTTATCATTGTGTAAAACTCAAAATCAAATTCTGTATTTCATCTGAAATATATGGATGTCAGTTTTGAGTTACTGTTTTATGGTATATTTTCTTGTTGCTACACATGGCTGGAAGGGGAAGTGGCAGATAAACTGAACTTTATTTGTTGTAATTGATAATGGAGCTATTGATGCTTTGCAAAGTTTAAGGTGGAATAAAAGCAATAGAGTACAGATTTGGGTTTCTTGTTATTTGTTTATGGGATTATGCTTATGAGTATGCTGTTTGTTTGTCATTTGCTGTGATCTTTACCTTTTTGCACATATCTATCTTTATGAAAGTGAATCAGACATCCTCTCATTATTGTGTAGCAGTACATGGCAGTGTAACAGACACATAAAGGGAAGGGGTGGTGGTGGGGAGTTATCTCCCTTCAATTCCCATGTCAGCCGTGTGACGACTTTCTACTCCTACCACAACGTATGGTATTGTAAAGTAAGGCAACTGTCACAGATATGTCCCCAAACATTCCTCAATCTTGTGATATATATTCTATTGTCTGTTGGAAATGTAATGAAACTTTGAAGGGTGTCTAAATGGTATTTATTCGTTCCTAAACTCTGCTAAGCAGGTACATGTATTAGCAATGCTCTTAACTGTAATGACTTCATACCAAGTTAACACAGTTATGGATCTTGTTTATCTCTGTGTACCAAATCTAGCCTTTGCACTGTTATTTTGAATGGACAAGTCTCTTGCCAGGTTGCACGTGCTGGATGAAATGTATACTTTGTGTATATGTTGTTTTCAAAGAACAGAACAGCACTGTGCAATGTTAATAATACCTGTCACCAATTATGTTTTTAAATCAGTGCTAACCCATCACTAAACATTGCAAATATATGTCCCCTTCCTGGTCCCTCAATTGGAGACTTACAATGAAGTCATTCAGAAAATTATATGTTGATAAGATGTTAATAAGGCTTAACATTTAAAAAAAAAAATTAAATCAATTCCAATTGGTTGGCGACATTTCAATTAGCTCAGACTTCCTGATTTTTATATAATTATTACTTGTTCATGGTATTTTAACTAACCTGTGCTTGATGTTTTACAGATCATTAGCAGAATCATCCAGCGTCATCATCAGACATATTGAACCTGATCGCCAAAAATGTACTTATATTTAGGTTTTATAGGTTTATAACATTGGGATGACAAAGAGAGTGTGGTTATAACACCGCTTTTATAACAGAAAAAAACCCGGGGAGACACCAGAAATAGGCCTCACGTTGTATGCATGGGGTGAAATTTGAACCCGGTCGTCGACATGACGAGTGAAGGCATTAACCACTAGGCCACCCCACCACATGTCTGGCATAATCAACATAAAGGGGACCTATAATTGCAAAATAACTCATAATCGGGAATAGTCTATTAAATGTCAATATGGTAAACGGCAAAGAATACCCTGTATCCAACAAAGTTTTGTTTGTTACTTTTATTCACTTCAGTGGAAAAAGTTCTTAAAGAAACTGTCATGTTGTTAGTGTACAAGTTGACATCTTGAACGAAGGGGGCACAACGATAGGAGGAACAGCGCAAACACGCACGTACAACACAAGGGTACAGAGAATGACATCATAAGAGGGGTCGTCTCATGATCATTTTAATCGCAATCTGACTCGCTCATGTCGGACAGCCCTCGTCGTTGGAATTGCTTGTGTCACTGCTGATGGTCACAACTATAGGTGGGAATGGTGCTTGCTGAAGTCCATCACGTGACCAGTATCTTGACTATCTCGTTGATGACTTTGGTAACGCAACGCTGCCATGTCTCCACCGGTACCGCACCGAGGGATTCATTTACTAGCTTTTCAACATCCCGCAATTAAAACGTTGTGTTCAATCGTCAAACGCCACCTTTGACGATACCCCATATCAACTCTATTGGGTTTAGATCGCAGTGGTAAGGGGGAAGTTGTAAGACAGTGTGAACTTGACCTTTGATGTAATTGCCAACCACATGCACGGGATCATGTCTGTCTTATGTCTGGATCCTCTTGTATTGTGAATTGTCCATGATAATAACGTACTTGGCAGGCAAAGCGGGGACCAATTTTTTTCACCCACTCCAGATATTCCTTGCCTTTCATTTCTGTGGTTGTCCCTGTTGTCCTTGGCCTTGGCTCAGTCTGGGAGAAAACCTGGACTAGCGCAATCAGCATGGAGAACGATAACTCTTTTATATTCACCCATTGGTAACTTGCTCCCAGCCCCCTGCAGTCCCAAATCGGTACACACTGACTGCTGGCGGTGTGAGATTTTTCACCACTCATTTTTTTGTATCTGTATCCAAATGTACGGAAAAGTTGCCATTGCTTGTATTTTGTAACAATTAATTCATGTTATTCAAGGTATTTCAAGGGTCTTTGTGACATGTACTTATTATCTGAATGCAGTTGGACAGTTGCACGTCTGGCTTGATTTTACTGAAAACATCTAATTTATCAACCCTAAATGGTTTTGATAAGTTCCCCACCTGCCTCGCCTGGCCGCTCGAGTTCTGTCGACGGACACTATTTTTCAGCTTTTCAGGAGACATACCAAGAGCTTTAGAAGTTCGTTTCAAGTATTTATTAATGGCAAAAAATGGTTTTCCTTTTTCTGTTTCACATTGAAAGAAATTATACTGCTTGAAAATCAATATTCATTCTGGCTCAAATTACGAGATGTATAGTTTTAGAGTCAAAGCTGCGATTTAAGTCCTTTGAGTGATTAATTAACAAGACAAGCGTACAGTTACATCCGTATGTATGTGTGGACTGTGTCAGGTGTAGGCAGCCAATAACCTGTAGGTCTGGCCAGAAGTGAGAAGGGCACCTGTTGCTTCTCCCACACGAATGCATTGGCACTTACCGTTAGCTCACCTTAACAAACGGTCGGTGTGTGCAATGTACCTTTTACTTGCGACATCACCTTGTAGTTCTATGTACTAAAGGTTACCTCAGTAGGAACCAACGTTTTATCCTTTTAATATTGCAATGTTTGTACGAATTGAATGGATACCTTAAAAGTGCGTGAGTGAGTGAGTGAGTTTGGTTTAACGCTGCTTTTAACAGTATTCCAGTTACGTCACGGCGTGTCAGCTTACTGAGTGAGGGAAGCGCCGGAAGTGATGCAGGTCTCAGACATTTACCACTTTAGTGAAAAGTGTGGTATGGTGCTGACAAACCTAGAAACAATTGTGGGGAACCTGGATTCGAATCCACGTGTATTAGTGAAGTACAACTATACAATTGTATGGAGTGAATGTTAGATCCAGTCACAGCCATCACACTATCTACGCTGCAATGAAATTACATCACTGGTTACCATGACGTCACAATCAAATGACATCACTAATGGCTCTGCTACTGAAGCTATTAGCACTATTTTTACACTTCGGACACTGCTAATTACTGTCTACAAATTGAAAAAGTTGGAAGAATGATGTTGGATGATAAATAAAATCTCACCCTCGTGTCTTCCGATATCAATATATCAACAATCGTTGATAAAAGTGGCAAAAATCCTCGGCAAGCCTCGGAATTTTTCCACTTTTATCAACTTGTGTTGATATGTTTGATATCAAAAGACACTCGGGTGACATTCTCTATATCCTAACTAAGTCGACTCTTCTGACATGGGGTAATGGGGACCCATTCTTCCCCGTCGCCCCAAAGATTGTATCAACGTTTGGTGTATGTCGGTGACGTCCGTAACTTCTATCTTATAATGTTACATCAATGTGACGTTTTAGATTCACCACAGCGTTACGGAGAGTTTTAATCAACTTAAATGAAAATGTGATGACATATATATTGAAAACCGGGCGGTGGGGTAACCTAGGGACCAAAGCGATTGCTCGTCACGCCAAAGGCCCAGGTTTGATTCTCTACATGAGCACTACGTGTGAAGCCCATTTCTTGATATTGCTTGATTTTGCTTTAAAAAGCAGCGAAAAAACATGTTTGCTTTGGTGACTCAAACAAACGTTCTGTGCATTAGCGTGTTTAATTGCATTTATATTATGCATCAAGGAATGATATTCGCTAAGCCAATGGAAATGTATAGATAAGTTTCAACATGTGCTTGACAGAAAACACAATATTCCATGCTTAGAGTGTATATCTATATTGAACGCTCAACCATATGTGGGATGTATTCCATCCAACTTGCTTACTCCTTTTTGAACAGTGTTGCAGTTATATCACGTCGTGTTAGCTTGATGGGAGAAGAAGGTGAGAAATGATGAGGTCGCACACGTTTACCACTTTGGTGAAACTCACAAACACGGGTATGGTGCTAACAAACCTAGAAACATAATCAGGGCCAATCTGGGATTCGAACCTATGATCATAGGTTTCTGGCTCTCCCAAGGGACGCAACTCTACAAAGCGACAAGACGATTCGTGCTTCCGATATACAGTTTGATTTATTAGACAAACGGAAAAGGTTCAAAACCTTTTTGTAATTGTTCAAATTGTTCAAGGTTATTGGACCGGCGTCCAATGGGGAAGGTTATGTGTGACACTGACACACGTTTCATGATTTAATCCAAGTGCTCCCGTGATGTGATGAACTTCGCGAAGTAAAACCTTTTAATTACAATATAGATTTTGAATATCGATCAGATCGTCTTGACTGGACGCCTCCATTTTGTTTGATGCAAATGCAATGACATGAGAGGTTGAATCTGGTTGGTCTATAGGAGGGACATTGAAGGGGAAAAACTGGTGTCGTTACAATCGAGCCAAGGATTTCAGCATAGTTCGGCAAGGGTGGAAACTGGACTTTTTTAGTCAATTAACGCCCTTGCCTCGGGAAGATGTTTATTCGCACGAAAACCTTATGGTCGTCAGTGAATAATGGTCAGTGGGAGTGGAAGCTTTTATACGTCTGATTCAGCAATATTAATTAATGTCGTTTATTTTATGGTGATTTAACTATACTTGTTTAGGGCAATACAATACTTTATTACACTGCACATGGGGGTAGAGCAAACTTTATTTCTTAAACCTGCGAACCCGCCGAGGTTCGAGTTACTTTTTAGAACTAAACAGCAGGGGTCACATGTCGGATACAGTTGGTCTGCTTTCTTTCCATGGTTTAGTCGGATCGCTATGTTTTGAGCAGGTGAGCTACACAGCCAGCCGTGTTCTACTGGCTACATCCTGGTTTTTAAACAGCAACGCTCAACAATTACAAACAGTACATAATCACCGGAGAACACGCACTCAGGACACTGTAGTCTATAGTATCCGACATGAATGGGAAGACACACTGGAGAAGACCGTTGTAAAGTTCTTCACCTGGTAGTCATGTACAGAACGATTGGGTGAAGAACTGCACCATTCGTCTGGAGGGTTTGTGGTCTTATATTCCTTCCATTGTTGGGATTCTAGGGCGGAGCAGCCCCACTCTGTCCAGCGTTTGTTGTAATAAACGCCTAAAGCCGGGGTTGGGTGGAACAGTGTAGGACCTGTAGTTCGTGTGCCATCGCATCCCGACTGATCGGAACGTTACCCATACGATCAACCATAAGTTTATCTGGCTTATCTCTGATTGTTTATCTGCCCGATGGAGAGTGATACTGCTAAATCCGACGACAAGCAGCATCCATGCTCACTCACCATTATTCACTGACGACCATAAGGTCCTCGTGCGGATACACAACATAACCTGCCCCATTGACGCCATAGGGCTTTGAATCTTGTACTCACGTCGTGCGACCATACCAAGTCGCCATGGAAACATCATAATCTCCATCGAAATCGACAAAATCTTCATCCCTACGCAGAAGACTTCAGGTAAGAAGTTTCGCATATAAATGAATCTAATTCAATTTTATCATCCAAAACCGGCCTCCACTGGACATATCTCTTGCGTGTGGTCCTCCTTGGAGACATCATCACACACTGTCCTACCCAGAGTTCCATGCGACCAGCTATTATGTTATGCTAAGTCACCTCTGCGCCGGAGTGTGATCATCACAATGCTTTGCAAACCATTGTGACGCCATCGGTTACAATGACGTCACAATCAAATGGCGTCACTAATTTCTGCCACTGAAGCTGGTTTTCTGTACTTTTTACACTGGTTATGTGTGTTTAACGTACATTATTACCTTAACAAATCATATCTCTATTTTCATTGAATGAGAAAGGGCCACATGACTTTCTGTAAAGCACGTTATTGCCCTGAGACCAACCCATCGATCAAAAGTGATGTAAGGTTGGACTAACGAGTCTATGCATGCATAGTCGATTCAAAATCGCGTAACGAAATCGCCATCCGGTTTATAAATAACATGGCGACTGCCGTGCAGATTTCGGTCCATTGCTGGATTTCCAGGGCATGTGCACCGTCAGCTGGGCGTCGACAGATATTTTCCAAATCTTTTCATGTTTTTCATTAAGGTTCTAACGTGATTTGATGAACTTCGCGAAGTAAGACCGGTTTTATTACAATATAGATCTTGATTATCGATCACATCGTCTTGACTGGGCGCCGCCATTTTGTTTGAAGCAAATGATATGAGAAGTGGAATCTAATTGGTCAATAGGAGGGACATAGAAGGGACATAACTCGTATTGTACACTGCTGGCGCTAAGATCGAGCAACGGAATTCCAGTCTAGTTCGACAAGCACTTTGACAGTCAGTTAACTCCCTTGCTCGGAAAGATGCTGGTCTCGGTCAATATCAGTTTCTCGAGTCCATAAAACAGGATGTTGCCCTCATGAAGGTGATTTATTGATAAATAACACACCTCAGAGAGAATAGACAATGTGGGGAACAGCAGTGATAACCGCATAGGCTAGAGTCCTCTTATGTACAAGTTGAGGCAAAACTATGCTTTATTACCCTACACACGAGGGTAGAGTAAACATATTCTTCTTAAACATACCATGCCTCGTTCTTCGTTGCAGCTATCTTATATTGCTGTTTACAAACTGCAAAAAGTTTACTCTGGAAGAATGATTTTAGACTATAAACAAAATCTCACCCACGTGTCTTTTGGTGTTTAAAACTTTTATTGACTCGTGTTGATGTATTTGATATCACAAGACACCCAGGTGAGATTCTGAATAAATCAGCAGTGCATTATTCAATAAACAAGGTAAAACGCAATCATCTTGGTACACACGCCCTCATAAACACCACGGGGGCACGGGTGGCCCAGTCGTCTAAGGCGCCGCGATTCGCTGTGCAGAGTTGCGTCCCTTGGGCACGCCAGAAACCTATGATTATGGGTTCGAATCCCGGTTCGCCCCGATTATGTTTCAAGGTTTGTCAGCACCATACCCGTGCAAGTGGGTTTCACCGAAGTGGTAAACGTCATAGACCTGCATCACTTCGGGCTTTCCTCCCACATTAAGCTGACACGCCGTGATATAACTGGAATACTGTTAAAAGCGGCGTTAAACCCAACTCACTCACTCACAAACACACCCCACTGACAACAGATGTTCGCGAGTGAACAGATCGCGGCCTACCGGCACGGTTATTTGTGTTGCTGCTGCAGGCAGATGGAGCTGCGTCATATACAGCGGACCCTGCAACCTTGTTTTTTAACATTGGTGTCCGCTCGGTCAAACACTGCGCACTAAACTGGGAGATGTGCCCGGCCACTATCTCTCAAGTAACCGATGCATTTACCATGTATGGATTGCACAATATTTGTTTAAGGTGTCATTGTTGATCGAAATTACAAATGCATATTTTATTTTTTCTATCAAAATGGTTGAGTCACACGGACTTCTAAATATGCATACGACTGAGATGGGAGACTATGTAATTATTATCAGGATGTTGTCATCACGGCGGCGCAGGTTCATGCTAGCTGCGGTTACCGTATCGTTTAAAAACAATTTTGCTTCATGTCACTAAAGCGCTCTGTATTCATGAATTCCCCGAAAGCAAACTTTGAATAAGGATTCAAGGTTGAAAAAAACCCAATACGAGTTTTGAAAAACTAAGATGGCGGCTCCACAAACGATAACAGCTTGAATTTCTGGTCTCGATTGTAGCGCCACCAGTGGTTATTAGACGTTATGTCTCTTTTATGTCCCTCTTTATTGACCAATCAGATTCCACCTCTCATATCACATGCATTTGCTTCAAACAAAATGGCGGCGCCAAGTCAAGACGATCTGATTGATGATCAAGACCTATGTTGTAATAAAAAGGTCTTACTTCGCAAAGTGCATCAAATCACGTTAGCACCTGGATTGAAAACATGAAAAAATTTGGAAAATATCTGAGTTGGAAATCCTGCAATCGACCGAAATCCGCACAGCAGTTTTCGAACCGGATATAGATTTCGTTACGCGACTCTGATTGGACTATGCTCAGAATCGTTACAAGTTAGACACAATTTTATGGATAACAACTTCTTTAATACTAGTTTTAAAGAAGTTGTTATCCATAAAATTGTGGACAATTCACTAGTATTAAAGAAGTTGTTATCCATAAAATTGTGTCTAACTTGTCATCCGCCAACTTCTAAGTAATGCCTATCAAACAAGTCAGAATCGTTAGTCCAGCCAAAATAAACTCCATAATTGCAGCCTAGTTTGGCAAGGGTGGAAACTGGACTTTTATAGTTAGTTAACTCCTTTGCCTCGGGAAGATGAACGAGGCAAGGAGGAGGGGATACGGTAACCGCAGCTAAGGCTGGTGCTCACACTATCAATCTCTGTTCTGTCTTGCCCGTCTCGCTGCTCCCTTTGCCACATCGTTTGGCTATATTCCTGCTACGCTACAAACATCATTCAATCACTCCCGACCTCACTAAAGAATTTTGAAAGGTCATATATTGTCCAACAATGGATTGACATGGGAGCGGCTATTTTGTCCTTGACACTCACCCGTTAAACCGTCTCTTAGAAACTGCGTTACGTGGCGGGGTAGAACCGAACGTATATCACCCGCGTCGCGCGACCCTGGATTCGCAGAACACACGAACCTTTATGATGTGCAAGTTTCCCAGAGTTAATCAGGTATGTTGATGAGATGATGTATCGCACG
The DNA here is from genome assembly GCF_023055435.1 of Haliotis rufescens. Classification (NCBI taxonomy): domain Eukaryota; kingdom Metazoa; phylum Mollusca; class Gastropoda; order Lepetellida; family Haliotidae; genus Haliotis; species Haliotis rufescens. The sequence continues at coordinate 61,280,996 of NW_025964112.1, read as the reverse complement.
TGATCCTGACTCTAGGAGGCAAGCCATTTAAGATAATATATCTTGATCATATCTACCTGAAGCCTCCATGATTTAGGGTGTGTGTAGGCCATGCTGCAACACGACCCCGCAGTCGCCAACGCGGTCAGCGGTGCTGGGCAGCAAAGAACCTTCAAAGATAAAGACATAAATTATGTTTCTACCCTTAAATCACAAATGGGACAACTTGCTCTTTTTCAGGTTCAGACTTTGTAGCATGTGTCATATGAGGACAAAAAATATGATATAGACGAACACGGTAAACACACGCAAGAACGTATATATATCAACAGCTCTCTATGACATGATAAAACAGTCTACGGATTACACGTATTCTTATGCAAATATACACTCTCCACGTTATAGCCGTTCTGCTATTTCTCTTCATCAGTAACTGGTGTAGACTGACCTTACCAACTTTCCTTGTACTTCCTTCTGTGTCCTTTGCATGTAGACAGCGTTCAGAACCATCACGTGCACATGTTGTGATGTCTGTATTTCGACAGCGTTCAGAACCATCACATGTAGCTGTTTGATGTCTGTGTGTAGACAGCGTTCAGAACCATCATGTGTACATATTGTGATGTCTGTATGTAGACAGCGTTCAGAACCATCACGTGTACATGTTGTGATGTATGTATGTAGACAGCGTTCAGAACCATCACGTGTACATGTTGTGATGTCTGTGTGTAGACAGCGTTCAGAACTATCAAGTGTACATGTTGTGATGTCTGTATGTAGACAGCGTTCAGAACCATCACGTGGTCCTGTTTGATGTCTGTATGTAGACAGCGTTCAGAACCATCACGTGTACATGTTGTGATGTCTGTGTGTAGACAGCGTTCAGAACCATCACGTGTACATGTTGTGATGTCTGTATGTAGACAGCGTTCAGAACCATCACGTGTACATGTTGTGATGTCTGTATGTAGACAGCGTTCAGAACCATCACGTGTACATGTTGTGATGTCTGTATGTAGACAGCGTTTAGAATCATCACGTGTACATGTTGTGATGTCTGTATGTAGACAGCGTTCAGAACCATCACGTGTACATGTTGTGATGTCTGTATGTAGACAGCGTTCAGAACCATCACGTGTACATGTTGTGATGTCTGTATGTAGACAGTGTTCAGAACCATCACGTGTACATGTTGTGATGTCTGTATTTCGACAGCGTTTAGAATCATCACGTGTACATGTTGTGATGTCTGTATTTCGACAGCGTTTAGAATCATCACGTATACATGTTGTGATGTCTGTATGTAGACAGCGTTCAGAATCATCAAGTGTACATGTTGTGATGTCTGTGTGTAGACAGCGTTCAGAACGATCACGTGTACATGTTGTGATGTCTGTATGTAGACAGCGCTCAGAACCATTAAGTGTACATGTTGTGATGTCTGTGTGTAGACAGCGTTCAGAACCATCAAGTGTACATGTTGTGATGTCTGTATGTAGACAGCGTTCAGAACCATCAAGTGTACATATTGTGATGTCTGTGTGTAGACAGCGTTCAGAACCATCAAGTGTACATGTTGTGATGTCTGTATGTAGACAGCGTTCAGAACCATCAAGTGTACATGTTGTGATGTCTGTATGTAGACAGCGTTCAGAATCATCACGTGTACATGTTGTGATGTCTGTGTGTAGACAGCGTTCAGAACCATCACGTGTACATGTTGTGATGTCTGTATGTAGACAGCGTTCAGAACTATCAAGTGTACATGTTGTGATGTCTGTATGTAGACAGCGTTCAGAACCATCACGTGTACATGTTGTGATGTATGTATGTAGACAGCGTTCAGAACCATCACGTGTACATGTTGTGATGTCTGTGTGTAGACAGCGTTCAGAACTATCAAGTGTACATGTTGTGATGTCTGTATGTAGACAGCGTTCAGAACCATCACGTGGTCCTGTTTGATGTCTGTATGTAGACAGCGTTCAGAACCATCACGTGTACATGTTGTGATGTCTGTGTGTAGACAGCGTTCAGAACCATCACGTGTACATGTTGTGATGTCTGTATGTAGACAGCGTTCAGAACCATCACGTGTACATGTTGTGATGTCTGTATGTAGACAGCGTTCAGAACCATCACGTGTACATGTTGTGATGTCTGTATGTAGACAGCGTTTAGAATCATCACGTGTACATGTTGTGATGTCTGTATGTAGACAGCGTTCAGAACCATCACGTGTACATGTTGTGATGTCTGTATGTAGACAGCGTTCAGAACCATCACGTGTACATGTTGTGATGTCTGTATGTAGACAGTGTTCAGAACCATCACGTGTACATGTTGTGATGTCTGTGTGTAGACAGCGTTCAGAACTATCAAGTGTACATGTTGTGATGTCTGTATGTAGACAGCGTTCAGAACCATCACGTGTACATGTTGTGATGTCTGTGTGTAGACAGCGCTCAGAAACATCACGTGTACATGTTTGATGTATGTATGTAGTCAGCGCTCAGGACCATCACGTGTACAGGTTTGATGTCTGTATGTAGACAGCGTTCAGAACCATCACGTGTACATGTTTGATGTCTGTATGTAGACAGCGTTCAGAACCATCATGTTGTCCTGTTTGATGTATGTATGTAGACAGCGTTCAGAACCATCACGTGTACATGTTGTGATGTCTGTATGTAGACAACGTTTAGAACCATCACGTGAGCATGTTGTGATGTCTGCATGTAGACAGCGTTCAGAACCATCACGTGAGCATGTTGTGATGTCTGCATGTAGACAGCGTTCAGAACCATCACGTGGACATGTTGTGATGTCTGCATGTAGACAGCGTTCAGAACCATCACGTGTACATGTTGTGATGTCTGCATGTAGACAGCGTTCAGAACCATCACGTGAGTATGTTGTGATGTCTGTGTGTAGACAGCGTTCAGAACCATCACGTGTACATGTTGTGATGTCTGTATGTAGACAACGTTTAGAACCATCACGTGAGCATGTTGTGATGTCTGCATGTAGACAGCGTTCAGAACCATCACGTGTACAGGAAAGCATGGGAGCCACCACGTGTCGGCTGTTTGTGAAATGAGCAGAGTTCTAAACATTTCAGTACTGAAAAAAGTCAGCAAATATCGGTAAGGATAAGATACATGGACGAACAATTTCTTTATTTCAATTAGGAGCCACGTTTCGGTACAGGTTCTACCACCGTTATCAAGCAAGAGATATACCGAAACGTCGCTCCTAATTGTAATAAAGTTGTTCATACATTTATCTTATCCTTACTTAGTACTCCAACTAAATGCCCCTCAAAGAAGCAAATATGTGTTTCACTTCATCGATCTGATAGACTTAATGGAATCTGCAGTTCAATGGTTATATTTCAATCGTGTTATTGTTTCTGGATAAAAAATGTATCCTTTACTTAAACGCAAACATATCTTAATATTGTATTGAAGCAGTTACAAGCGGCAATAATAAGGAGTATTATTGGTGAATGCAATAATAAGGAGAAATATTGCTGAATGCAATTATAAGGAGAAATATTGCTATTGGCAATAATAAGGATTAATATTGCTGAATGCAATGATAAGGAGTAATATTGCTGAATGCAATAATAAGGAGTAATATTGCTGAATGCAATAATAAGGAGAAATATTTTGCTGAATGCAATGATAAGGAGAAATATTGCTGAACGCAATAATGAGAAATATTGCTGAATGCAATAATAAGGAGAAATATTGCTGAACGCAATAATAAGGAGAAATATTGCTGAACGCAATAATAAGGATTAATATTGCTGAATGCAATGATAAGGAGTAATATTGCTGAATGCAATAATAAGGAGAAATATTTTGCTGAATGCAATGATAAGGAGAAATATTGCTGAACGCAATAATGAGAAATATTGCTGAATGCAATAATAAGGAGAAATATTGCTGAACGCAATAATAAGGAGAAATATTGCTGAACGCAATAATAAGGAGAAATATTGCTGAATGCAATAATAAGGAGAAATATTGCTGAATGCAATAATAAGGAGTCATATTGATGAACGAAATGATAAGGAGAAATATTGCTGAACGCAATGATAAGGAGAAATATTGCTGAATGTGTTGAAATATAAGGGACAAAACTCTTTCCATTATCGTAAGAAATCTCTGCTAAGAGACAAATTATCCCAGAAACAGTAGAACAATGTAACGCAAGACGTTGTTTATCATCGGTGACAAACAAATGATCCAAATACAAGAACAAAATAACACATTTTGGGTCTTATTAATGTTGACGATTAACACTTCTTGCAGAAATAAGATCCACAATAGTAAACGGAGTGAACAAACATGTTAGTGTAACATTGCGAAATGTGTCAAAACACCAGCTGGCATTTCCTTGAACTTTCAGCTCAGTATCATCCTTGAAGGTGCTATACGTGAGTGAGGTCGCACATTTTGTATCGCAACTCTATATCGCAAACACTACACAGCTGACAGGTAGTGCCTGGGCCTGGTGACTACTACACAACACAGTGTTTTCTCTTCAACTGTCTGGGAAGGAGATTTTATGTACAGTTGTATCCAGGTAACTGTATAATGTAAACAAAAAAACGAAAAAAGAGGATAAGTTCTTATCAAGTGTTTTCGGGAACAGGTTATGTTTTTGTGCAAATGTCTTACCTTTCGAGACAAGATTTATGTCAAACCTGTTTTTTTATGTGATGATAACTATCGATTTAAAGCGTTTATGACGGGTGCCATCAGTAAACAGGATATACCTAGGTCTGCTGCATCTGTTTGTTGGGTATGTCTGTTGAATGGGTCTTTTTGCGGACATAACTTTTTTATTGTGATTTATAAACACGTGCTTTTTATATAGTAGGAATCGTACACTGGACGTAATGCTGTTTGTTATGGACAGGGTGCCTGTAATGGACAATGTTGTCTGTAATGAATACTGTTGCTTTTAATAAATAATGTTGCATGTACAGTACTGCTTGTCTAACATTGTGGATATTCAACAGTAGGACAGTGATTGACAGTTTTAAAGTGGTTACTTAAAAGTAAAAAGATACTAAAGTTGTATATAATTAATATCTTTGTCCCTAAAAGTACGTAAAACGGATTTAACTGTTAAATGTAAAGATAGATCTCAATCTAAATTTGACAACCCCTAAATTATGTTCAGGTGAACACTTGACTTGCCTTTGCATGTGTTTGTGACGGATGTCACCTACGTTCACTTCTTTGCGAGCACCTAGTATCATCGCTATTTGATAGTGATTCATGAACACATGCTCGTGATGTATTGTGGGAATAGTACAATGAATTCTACGTTTCACAGAGTTCGTATGATTAAAGAAAAGGTTTTTGTCGCTTCTATTATTTCGAATCACTATCGAACACTGCTGATACCAGGTGTTCGCGAACAGGAACATACGGTACAAGACAAAATAGGGAATTAAATTTGACATAATTCTGGTCAATTATGCGGCAAATTTGAAAATGTCCTCCACGTGTCCACCATAAAACATTTTGAAGCTTTACCAAGAATGATGTAACCCTGATCAAACAACTGAGAAGATTCGTATGACGTTCTTTGAAATTTTTGTAGAAAGAGCATGGACAATTGTTCATCAAACATTGTGAGAAGTATTCACAAAAGGCTGGACCTGCTCGAGAATTGCTCGACATAAAGGGAACGGTGATTTTGGCAAGCTGACAAGGCCAGGGTGTCATTTGTAGCGTGAGTGCACGACGTGTTTCACGTACTGTATCTTACTAGGGCTTCGAAAACACATTTGTGGAGAACAACTCTTCACTAATTCTAAGTATTAAAACTACTTCTTGACTCTTTACAAGGTAATGTTTACGAACTGCTAAATTTCGATTAAAGACTTAATGAGGAGTAAATTCAAATCCTTTAGTTTTGTGGTTTACGTTTGAATAATTGTCGTTGTTTGATGGATTATTAAATGAAGTTAAACTTTTAAATGAGAAAGGATTTGGTCATTTTTTTCTGAAATGTGCACGCCGTGACAACTGAGAGCGTCGATTCCACTTGGTTGGAGAAGCTGTCCTGGGTATCCCCACGGCTGCTGCATGTGTCTGTTGAATTTGTCTGATGCGCCTGGCTGTTGAATATGTTGGATCCGTCCATTGCATCTCTCGACCCGTGAAGATCCGGGGTAGAATAGGTCTTCAGCAACCCAAGCTTGCCGTAACAGGCGACTATGCTTGTCGTAAGAGGCGACTAACGGGACCGGGTGCTCAGACTCGCTGACTTGGTTGTTGCATGTCATCGTATCCCAAGTGTGTGGTTCGATGCCCATGATGTCAATCATTGGATTGTCTGGTCCAGATTGAATTATTTACATACCGCCGTCATATAGCTGGACTAGTGCTGTGTGCGGCGTTAAACAACAAACAAAAATAATTGCATCTCTCTGTTGGGTCTGTTCATTGCATCTGTTTGTTGAATATATCTGTTGAATGTGTTTGCTGCGTCTGTCTGTTGCGTGTTATTGCATGTCACTGCAGTGAAAGTACAGCGTGACCTATATTCGTTTACATGTTTACTAAATCAAGGTGGTTAAACAAGCATAAAACGCACAATTTAACAAGCATAAAGAGCACATGTGTCAGTCCATGTAATTTACACAAATAGCGATTGTCTGTCAGGAAGAAACTGTACTGGTCAGTCAGGTAATACAGATTCGTCACAGTGGGTGGATGTATGACATACCTCAAGGAAGATAGTGGCAAGGCAGGAGGGGATGTATGAGGCTTTATATCCCATAAGCATACAGTACGCATTATTTCTGTAACAGGCATCATTGTAACCTCTAACTTTAAGTTTCAGAACTTTATTAAAAAGCGTCTTTTCTTTCACTCTCCCGTCTCTGCTGATACGTTCACTCAAACGTTATCAAATTATTTCTGTTAACACTGTACACGTTGTCTAGGTATACCTCGAGTAAATAACCCTGGCATCTAAACATCTATATCACCCAGCTATGCCGAAGTTGCCGCTATTACGGATCACCCAGCTTGGCTTCTCCTGACCTGATGGCAAGCGGGAATATAGCATAATTTTTCAAGATTCATCTTTGTCCCATCCAGAATTCCCTTGTCTTGAAGACGATTGTTTATATGCTTCTGTTTATATGAGTTTGGTTTGTTCTGCGTGTGACATTTATTTAAATTAACGAGTACCACATGGGGTACATCACGTGATGAGGGTAACCAATAGCGATGCAGATTGTTTCTAATCGGAGATCTCTACGTGTTGAAGCTGATAGCGTGGATTCCTCTTCCTTGGAGAAGCTGTGCTCTGACTGTCCCACCATCTGCATCTGTCTGTCTCATCTCCGTTTCATCCGTCATTTCTGGTTTATTACTGTGATTATGTACTGACTGTTTGACAGCGATATAACACTGCACTAATGTGAGAAAAAACGTGTCAGTAGACCTTATTATCGGGATCGTATTTCCATGGTCATTGAACATATGATCTTTCCATCAAATGTCTGACACTGAGTAGACCACAGCCTGTGATCTCTAGCTGACATCATGCGACCCAGCATTAGGACTGTACTGTTGGTGTTGGCACTTGTGGTATTATGTGTGCTGAACACTGATGGCGTCGGAAACACAAACATCGAACAGGCCAAGGCGTTTCTGAAGCAGTATGATAACGACTACGGCAAAGCTATGAACGCTGAGGCGTTGGCGGAGTGGAGCTACAACACCGACATCTCCAAAAACACCATGGCGCACCTAGTACGTATTGCTGTGTGAGTGAGTGAGTGAGTGAGTTGGTTTTTACGTCGCTTTTGACAACACTACAGAAATATCTCGGCGATGGACAGCCGATATGGCTTTGACACGTTTTACCAATGTGGGGAATCGAACCTGTGCCTTTGGCGTGACCAGCGAACGTTTTTTTAGGATTTTAGTTAATAAAGAGATTACTGTCCACGCAGACCTGAATGCAAATTAATTATTGTGAGAAATATCCTATTATTAACATTCGGATTTACAATAGGTACTTTATTGTTCGACCCGATAATAAAGTTAAGGTAAAACAAATTGCAAATAACATATTCTAGTAGAAATTAGGACTCTCAAATATATATACTCTCATGGCAATGTCATGGTATGTGTTATCATTTCCAAGGTTGACTTGCAAGTACAGCTGGCGAATTTTTCTAAGACTGCCTATATGGAGGCCAATACATATGCATGGAGGACCTTTCAAGACCCGGATGTTCGCCGTCAGTTCCAGAAGATTACAAACATTGGACCATCTGCACTGAAAGACCCTCAGAAAGTCAAGAAGGTGAGGAATTAAATATTTGACAGTAATGTTTATTGAATCATAGCTGACAGTTACAGTGTACTGTCACCAATGAGAGGGCGCACTTACCAGTCAGAAGGTTTGTTTGAATGTAGATACCAATAAACATACATTTGTGCAGGAATACAAAAGACAGAAATGGGGTGTGAATCCGAATATGACTTATTTAGTTAACTTCTTTGTTCATCGCCCTTTCAGTTTAAGGCAGGTAACTGGTCCTCTTGTTTCCACCGACAAATAGAGCAGTCGTTTTACTTTACAGATGAGTGAAGTGACTTCCGAGTTAGAGAGTATCTACAGCACCGCGCAGTATTGTCCTACATCCGGAAACTGTCTAGATCTCGAACCAGGTCAGTACTTTCGGGAATTTCCGGGAACTGCCTCGATCCCGGTCTTGATGTCCCCCAACTTCTAACTACCAACTTCCGTTTGTATCTTATCATTATCGTTAAGGAATTGAATAAAACGGATGAGGTAAGGGTTTCTAATTATTGTAATACCTTGTACCGCCTTTTTGTAAAGGGCCTATCTCATCCTCGATATTAAAGTGTATAATATCTCCTTTTCTGATGAATGCCGTTAGGCTCGGTCGCTACCATACTTCATTACAATCACATTATGTGTAACATAAATTCTGTGCGAAATCACTGGTAGGAGATGTGAATATAACAACGAATTTGTGGAGTGCAGTGATCCAGGGGAAATGCTATTCATTTTAATAGAATAGAAATATACTATAAAAACGGAAACAATTGATAATCGACGGAAGATTTAGTTACCCGGGATAGCCCAGTGGTTCTTGGACCTGTTTGGTTTCTATTCCAATATGGGTACCATATGTGGGTCCCTCTTTATGTATCTACCACCATCATATAACTTTAGGGGCGGTCGGGTAGCCTTGTGGTTAAAACGTTCGCTCGTCACGCCGGGTTCGAATCCGACATGGGTACAATGTGTGAAGCCCATTTCTGGTGTCCCCCGCCGTGATATTAATGGAATATTGCTAAAAGTGGCGTAAAACTATACCCACTCGCTCACTCATATAACTTCAGCGCCTAGTGATGTATTGATGTCATACCACTATTGCATGGCAGGGCTGACTCGTGTGATGGCCAGCAGTAGGAACAGCACGGAGCTTCTGGACGCCTGGTGGGGGTGGAGGTATGCTACCGGACCTAGGATGAGGGACCTCTACACCCAGCTCGTCACACTCAGCAACGAAGGCGTCCAAGAAATGGGTAGATATTCAGGAGATAAACCTGCTGTTTTGAAAATTGATTTAGTCCGCTGTAGAGTAGACACCTCTTATATCAATTTGGAACCGAACGCTTTAGCGATACGGTGTACAGTTCAGATCGGTGATCGGCAGACATTTGTTATGGATCTATTTGTAGGTTATCCATGTATCCATACGCACCTCTTTTGTGAGGTTTCTGTTGCAAAAAGGAACCCTCCTTTAGAACAATCAGAATCAAGCATTCTTCAATGTCATGGTAGAATTCCGAGTAACATTGAAGGGTGTGGGTGGAGGTGGGATGGGGGATGGTGATGAGGGAGGCACGCGTGTGTGCGTGAGGACAGTTACCGCGACATCTTTTCTGACAAAAAACAAGATATGATAAGGGCCCGTTTGGGGCCACAAGATCTGCATAATATTTAATAATTAAGTTTAAAAACTGTTATCAAGGTCATATGAATGAGGACAAGTCCAAAACGTGCATGTGTAAGAAAGAAAAATTGTTAGATAACAGTCATTTGTACACTTCATACCAGCATATTATTGTTTCCAGCAACTTTGAAATTTGACATTTCCTGTTGACTATAAACGGCCCTTATCTTACCTCGTCCTATATTATGCCTCTGTTAAGTATCGGGGCGAGGGAGGCATCTGATGAATACAGTATTCGCTCGTCATGCCTTAGACCCGGGCTCGATTCCTGACGTAGGCACTATGTGTAAATTCCATTCTTGAATCGTAATATTGAAGATACTCTGTTAAAAGTACTGTTAAACCTCAACTCGGTAGAAAATGTCCATTTATGCACATCAGGCCTTACACTATCAGTCAACCGGTCTCGGGAGATATGGTATAATGTTAATCAACGTTATACCAATAGACTGTACATCAACCAATGTCACCCAGGGACCGATTGACAACGAATTTATCTTACCGCACACCTAATTATATTGTAGGTATGTTTTATGCATGCATGCTTTGAACCGAATCGGTAGGGACACCGCGGTTAGACCTATATCCACTACATAATTCCCATTCATCGACAAATATTAGAAAACAGAAAGGCATCTTAGAGTTATTCCCACTAGAGCTACACGTATTTCATTCGGAAAATATCGTAAATATTCGCAAATGCCGTCTGACATCATTAATTCGATAGGCAAAATTTCGGTTGATCTGTTGCAAATGTGATGCTAGCGGTTCGGCAATTCGAGCGGAAAACATAAGAAATGTACCTTACATGTTAGCGGGATACATAAAAATTAATAGATTGGGTCTCAGCCAAGCAAGATCCGACATTCATGCGTAAGGTGAGATAAAATAACATGCTACCTGCAAACACAGTATCTATATCGCAGTATTTATACAAAAGATTACATCTCCAGGTGATAATGACACGGGCGAGTACTGGCGGTCGTGGTACGAGTCCCCAACATTCCAGTCCGACCTGCAGGAGCTCCTGGATGAACTGCAGCCTCTGTACCAGCAGCTGCAGGCCTACGTCAGGCGACAACTGATGGCGGTGTACGGCAAGGACATCTTTCCGTCCACGGGACACATCCCAGCTCACCTTCTAGGTGAGAGTCGGACTTCCGGTCACAGCACGCTAACACGGACAAGAATTGTTCTTAACTCCAGGCTGTACTAAATTAATCTCTCTTCTGTCTTGTGGCTTTCGGAGAATTATTTACACATAGTTTGAGTTTATCTATTCGCAAATAAAACGGATCGACTGTTAGTTATAATTTATAAGAATTTAACCATATCTAGTAGTGAGTGAGTGAGTTGGGTTTAACGCCGCTTTTAACAGTATTACAGTTATATCGCGGCGTGTCAGCCTAATGTGGGAGGAAAGCCCGAAGGGATGCAGGTCTCAGACGTTTACCACTTCGGTGAAACCCACGAACACGGGTATGGTGCTGACAAACCTAGAAACATAACCATATCTAGTAGTTTTTATTAGTTTATTATTTGTGCCCCCCCCCCCCCTCTCTCTCTCTCTCTCTCTCTCTCTCCCCCCCTCTCTCTCTCTCTCTCTCTCTCTCTCTCTCTCTCTCTCTCTTTCTCTCTCCAGGAGGCACGGGTGGCCCAGTCGTCTAAGGCGCCGCGATTCGCTGTGAAGAGTTGCGTCACATGGGCACGCCAGAAACCTATGATTATGAGTTCGAAACCCGGTTCGCCCCGATTATGTTTCTAGGTTTGCCAGCACCATACCCGTGCTCGTAGGTTTCACCGAAGTGGTAAACGTCTGAGACCTGCATCAATTTGGGCTTTCGTCCCACATTTAGCAGACACGCCGCGATATAACTGGAATACTGTTAAAAACGGCGTTAAACCGAACTCACTCACTCATTCACTCACTCTCTGTCCCCAGGTAACATGTGGGCGCAACATTGGAACAACATCTTTGATATCGTTGTTCCGTTCAAAAACAAGCCCATGGTTGACGTCACAGACAAACTGAAATTCAATGTAAGATATGTTGCTACAACATCAAAGAAAGCACGTGAAAGTTTATCTAAAATTCAGGACGTGGAACATTTCTTTGCTTAATGTAAGTCGAAACAGTGAGGTCTTTTGCAAGCAAACAGGGGAACTTACATAAAGGCATCTTACATAAAGATAATTACAATACATATATCACGCTCCGAAAAACATCAACATAAATTATTAAACGGAACTTTTTTTCAATCGGAACATAGAAGATCATATGTACCGTAAATGTTGTAATGTCTGCATTTAGTGTACAGCCAATCCTCTTGATGAAAATAATACTGTCTATTAATTACTATTATTTTAATTTATTTAATATGTTTCCTAATTTTGGTCAGAGCTCACGATAGGCTCCTATTTTCATTTGAACCCATTATATCAGTACACCGTGGAGAAGATGTTCCGGACGGCGGAGGGGTTCTACAAGTCGCTGGCGCTGGTGCCAATGCCGGACACTTTCTGGAGTAATTCCATGTTGAAGAAGCCCACAGATGGTCGGAAAGTCATCTGTCACGCCTCGGCCTGGGACTTCTATGACGCTAAGGATTACAGGTGGGTGTAGACTGACTACAGGTGTTTGTACACTGGTTACAGGTGCGTGTAGACTGGTTACAGGTGGGTGTAGTCTGACTACAGGTGTTATTACACTGGTTACAGGTGGGTGTAGACTGATTACAGGTGGGTGTAGACTGACTACAGGTGTTTGTACACTGGTTACAGGTGCGTGTAGACTGGTTACAGGTGGGTGTAGACTGACTACAGGTGTTTGTACACTGGTTACAGGTGCGTGTAGACTGGTTACAGGTGGGTGTAGACTGACTACAGGTGTTTGTACACTGGTTACAGGTGCGTGTAGACTGGTTACAGGTGGGTGTAGACTGACTACAGGTGTTTGTACACTGGTTACAGGTGCGTGTAGACTGGTTACAGGTGGGTGTAGACTGACTACAGGTGTTTGTACACTGGTTACAGGTGGGTGTAGACTGATTACAGGTGGGTGTAGACTGACTACAGGTGTTTGTACACTGGTTACAGGTGCGTGTAGACTGGTTACAGGTGGGTGTAGACTGACTACAGGTGTTTGTACACTGGTTACAGGTGGGTGTAGACTGGTTACAGGTGGGTGTAGACTGACTACAGGTGTTTGTACACTGGTTACAGGTGGGTGTAGACTGGTTACAGGTGGGTGTAGACTGACTACAGGTGTTTGTACACTGGTTACAGGTGCGTGTAGACTGGTTACAGGTGGGTGTAGACTGACTACAGGTGTTTGTACACTGGTTACAGGTGCGTGTAGACTGGTTACAGGTGGGTGTAGACTGACTACAGGTGTTTGTACACTGGTTACAGGTGCGTGTAGACTGGTTACAGGTGGGTGTAGACTGACTACAGGTGTTTGTACACTGGTTACAGGTGGGTGTAGACTGATTACAGGTGGGTGTAGACTGACTACAGGTGTTTGTACACTGGTTACAGGTGCGTGAAGACTGGTTACAGGTGGGTGTAGACTGACTACAGGTGTTTGTACACTGGTTACAGGTGCGTGTAGACTGGTTACAGGTGCGTGTAGACTGACTATAGGTGTTTGTACACTGGTTACAGGTGCGTGTAGACTGGTTACAGGTGCGTGTAGACTGACTATAGGTGTTTGTACACTGGTTACAGGTGCGTGTAGACTGGTTACAGGTGCGTGTAGACTGACTATAGGTGTTTGTACACTGGTTACAGGTGCGTGTAGACTGGTTACAGGTGCGTGTAGACTGACTATAGGTGTTTGTACACTGGTTACAGGTGCGTGTAGACTGGTTACAGGTGCGTGTAGACTGACTATAGGTGTTTGTACACTGGTTACAGGTGCGTGTAGACTGGTTACAGGTGCGTGTAGACTGACTATAGGTGTTTGTACACTGGTTACAGGTGCGTGTAGACTGGTTACAGGTGCGTGTAGACTGACTATAGGTGTTTGTACACTGGTTACAGGTGCGTGTAGACTGGTTACAGGTGCGTGTAGACTGACTATAGGTGTTTGTACACTGGTTACAGGTGCGTGTAGACTGACTATAGGTGTTTGTACACTGGTTACAGGTGCGTGTAGACTGACTACAGGTGTTTGTACACTGGTTACAGGTGCGTGTAGACTGACTACAGGTGTTTGTACACTGGTTACAGGTGCGTGTAGACTGGTTACAGGTGCGTGTAGACTGACTATAGGTGTTTGTACACTGGTTACAGGTGCGTGTAGACTGGTTACAGGTGCGTGTAGACTGACTATAGGTGTTTGTACACTGGTTACAGGTGCGTGTAGACTGGTTACAGGTGCGTGTAGACTGACTATAGGTGTTTGTACACTGGTTACAGGTGCGTGTAGACTGGTTACAGGTGCGTGTAGACTGACTATAGGTGTTTGTACACTGGTTACAGGTGCGTGTAGACTGGTTACAGGTGCGTGTAGACTGACTATAGGTGTTTGTACACTGGTTACAGGTGCGTGTTGACTGGTTACAGGTGCGTGTAGACTGACTATAGGTGTTTGTACACTGGTTACAGGTGCGTGTAGACTGGTTACAGGTGCGTGTAGACTGACTATAGGTGTTTGTACACTGGTTACAGGTGCGTGTAGACTGGTTACAGGTGCGTGTAGACTGACTATAGGTGTTTGTACACTGGTTACAGGTGCGTGTAGACTGACTATAGGTGTTTGTACACTGGTTACAGGTGCGTGTAGACTGACTACAGGTGTTTGTACACTGGTTACAGGTGCGTGTAGACTGACTACAGGTGTTTGTACACTGGTTACAGGTGCGTGTAGACTGGTTACAGGTGCGTGTAGACTGACTATAGGTGTTTGTACACTGGTTACAGGTGCGTGTAGACTGACTATAGGTGTTTGTACACTGGTTACAGGTGCGTGTAGACTGGTTACAGGTGCGTGTAGACTGACTATAGGTGTTTGTACACTGGTTACAGGTGCGTGTAGACTGACTATAGGTGTTTGTACACTGGTTACAGGTGCGTGTAGACTGACTTTAGGTGTTTGTACACTGGTTACAGGTGCGTGTAGACTGACTATAGGTGTTTGTACACTGGTTACAGGTGCGTGTAGACTGACTATAGGTGTTTGTACACTGGTTACAGGTGCGTGTAGACTGACTTTAGGTGTTTGTACACTGGTTACAGGTGCGTGTAGACTGACTATAGGTGTTTGTACACTGGTTACAGGTGCGTGTAGACTGACTATAGGTGTTTGTACACTGGTTACAGGTGCGTGTAGACTGGTTACAGGTGCGTCTAGTCTGGTTACAGGTGGGTGTAGACTAAGTACAGGTGCGTGTAGACTGACTATAGGTGTTTGTACACTGGTTACAGGTGCGTGTAGACTGACTATAGGTGTTTGTACACTGGTTACAGGTGCGTGTAGACTGGTTACAGGTGCGTGTAGTCTGGTTACATGTGGGTGTAGACTAAGTACAGGTGCGTGTAGACTGACTATAGGTGTTTGTACACTGGTTACAGGTGCGTGTAGACTGGTTACAGGTGCGTGTAGTCTGGTTACAGGTGGTTGTAGACTGACTACAGGTGTTTGTACACTGGTTACAGGTGCGTGTAGACTGGTTACAGGTTCGTGTAGTCTGGTTACAGGCGGGTGTAGACTAAGTACAGGTGTTATTACACTGGTTACAGGTTCGTGTAGACTGGTTACAGATGGGTGTAGACTAAGTACAGATGTTATTACACTGGTTACAGGTTCGTGTAGTCTGGTTACAGGCGGTTGTAGACTAAGTACAGGTGTTATGACACTGGTTACAGGTGCGTGTAGTCTGGTTACAGGTGGGTGTAGACTAAGTACAGGTGTTAGTTCACTGGTTACAGGTGCGTGTAGTCTGGTTACAGGTGGGTGCAGACTAAGTACAGGTGTTATTACACTGGTTACATGTGCGTGTAGTCTGGTTACAGGTGGGTGTAGACTAAGTACAGGTGTTAGTTCACTGGTTACAGGTGCGTGTAGTCTGGTTACAGGTGGGTGTAGACTAAGTACAGGTGTTATTACACTGTTACAGGTGCGTGTAGTCTGGTTACAGGCGGGTGTAGACTAAGTACAGGTGTTAGTACACTGGTTACAGGTGCGTGTAGTCTGGTTACAGGCGGGTGCAGACTAAGTACAGGTGTTATTACACTGGTTACAGGTTCGTGTAGACTGGTTACAGATGGGTGTAGACTAAGTACAGATGTTATTACACTGGTTACAGGTGCGTGTAGTCTGGTTACAGGCGGGTGCAGACTAAGTACAGGTGTTAGTTCACTGGTTACAGGTGGGTGTAGACTAAGTACAGGTGTTATTACACTGGTTACAGGTTCGTGTAGACTGGTTACAGATGGGTGTAGACTAAGTACAGATGTTATTACACTGGTTACAGGTGCGTGTAGTCTGGTTACAGGTGGGTGCAGACTAAGTACAGGTGTTAGTACACTGGTTACAGGTGGGTGTAGACTAAGTACAGGTGTTATTACACTGGTTACAGGTGCGTGTAGTCTGGTTACAGGTGGGTGTAGACTAAGTACAGGTGTTATTACACTGGTTACAGGTGCGTGTAGTCTGGTTACAGGTGGGTGTAGACTAAGTACAGGTGTTATTACACTGGTTACAGGTGCGTGTAGTCTGGTTACAGGTGGGTGTAGACTAAGTACAGGTGGGTGTAGACTAAGTACAGGTGTTTGTACACTGGTTACAGGTTCGTGTAGTCTGGTTACAGGTGGGTGCAGACTAAGTACAGGTGTTATTACACTGGTTACAGGTGGGTGCAGACTAAGTACAGGTGTTATTACACTGGTTACAGGTGCGTGTAGTCTGGTTACAGGTGGGTGTAGACTAAGTACAGGTGTTATGACACTGGTTACAGGTGGGTGTAGACTAAGTACAGGTGTTATGACACTGGTTACAGGTGGGTGTAGTCTGGTTACAGGCGGGTGCAGACTAAGTACAGGTGTTATTACACTGGTTACAGGTGCGTGTAGTCTGGTAGTCAAAATATGCGGCAGCAGTAATATAGATTTTAGGGTCTTTTAGTCAGTACAATCAAGAATTCCAGCATATGACACAGTTGAATATTTTGAATGAGGCTCGTGCTGCGTTCTTGAATCCTTGAATTAGTGTTGGAAACAGTCAGAAAAGTAGATGGACGCAAGTCTGGTCGTAGTAGGGTGGCCTCGAATCGCCCTCGCCCACTTGTATATGTACAGCCAAACTTTTAGAAACAGTTAGCACGCGACGCTTCCCATGTGTCAACATCAACGACCAAGGGAGGTCACACTATATCAAGGTCACTGCCAAGCTCAACATTATATGAGCGCCTCAATCAATATGCCACTTACTACCATCAGAAATCCGTTACAATATACAAAACAGACGAAAGTAGATAAAAGAAGTTTCAAATGTGAGGAAAGTCATACCTTACTACCAATTGCTTTTCAGAATTAAGATGTGTACGGACATCAACATGGAGGACCTGATCACCATCCACCACGAGATGGGGCACATCGAGTACTACCTGCTGTACAAAGATCAACCCCAGGTGTACAGGGATGGAGCCAACCCTGGTCAGTTTCTCTGTTTCTTTGTCCACTGTCTTCAGTGACCGTGTGTCAGATCTCTGTCCTCAATCAACAGTGACTGCGTGTCAGATCTCTGTCTACTGTCATTAGTGACCGTGTGTCAGATCTCTGTCCTCCATCACCACTGAGAGTGTGTCAGATCTCTGTCCTCCATCATCAGTGACCGTGTGTCAGATCTCTGTCCTCCATCACCACTGACCGTGTGTCAGATCTCTGTCCTCGAACACCACTGACCCTATGTCAGATCTCTGTCTACTGTCATTAGTGACCGCGTGTCAGATCTCTGTCCTCCATCACCACTGACAGTGTGTTAGATCTCTGTTGATCTTATCCATTAGTGACCATTATTGTGAAAAATGCCACCCATAATATGTTTCGGAAATCTTAACCACGGATCGGCGCGAATAGCTGCAAGATTGCTGATGCGGCGCTAATGAATATTCACTCACCCACTCACTTAACAACGGAACCAATGAAAGAAGCAATGTAGTAATTCCTGTAACAGATTGTTTCAGTTTGCATCTAATTGCAGGTTTCCATGAGGCCATCGGTGATACCATGGCGCTGTCGGCGACTACCCCCGCCCACCTCCGCAAAATTGGTCTGCTGGAGGCGGGGCAGGACGATGACGGTGAGATGCTATAACTATCATGATTACCATACATACAATATAATCCGGTTAGCCATACCGCTATCGTTCTACGTAATATGTGCCAAACCCGACTGGAAATACTGGGATAACTACAGTCTCCATTCAGACAGTCCGATGAAGGAGAACATCGCATTAACTCCAGGTTATTTTAAATTAAACTATTTCAGATCGACGGTTTTTGAGAAGACTATAAGATTAACATCTTATTTCAGAAACTGATATCAATTTCCTGATGAAAATGGCATTGCAGAAGATTGCCTTTTTACCTTTCGGCTACCTGATTGACCAATGGCGATGGAATGTGTTCAGCGGGGACACGCCTCCCAGCAGATACAACCGCGATTGGTGGGAACTCAGGTGCGTCCTGAGAGAAGCATTAACTGTTTCATAGCACATTTTCTGCCAACCGTTAAGCATAACAAAACTATTTCTAAGGCCGATGTAACATCGACATAAGTGTCAAAGATATTTTATAGTTGATAATTACTGGACGGGCGGCTGTGAATACGTGTTGTGTGATAAATCATTAATCGAACGTTTATCTCAAAGTAATCAAATTGTCCCTTTTCTACCTCATTACCTTTCAACATGACAACGCCCGGCCTCATATTGCTCGACTTGTTCAGGATTCCCTTCAACAAAACAACGTGAATGTTATCCCCTACCTCTAATACATTCAAATGGTAATATTTTCACATTTTGACACCTTGTGTATTATTACAGATGCAAGTACCAGGGCATAGCTCCTCCCATTCCACGTACCGAGTATGACTTCGATCCGGGTGCCAAGTTCCACGTGTCAAACAACGTGCCATACATCAGGTTGGGGACTTAATACACAGCAGGGCACAAGCATTTATCCAGACAATATCCCTGGAAATATAATCAACAAAACCCTTTCCATAATCATAAGAAATATCCAATGTACGATTACGACTGTATTATAAGCATGCGTTTATCAATCACTATCAAATAGTGATGATACCAGGTGTTCGCGAAAAGGTGTGCGTATCCTGCCCCACCTTGCGCACCCGTCACAAACACATGCAAAGGCGAGTCAAATGTTCACCTAGAAAAACAAGCAAGAATACACGACACACTAAGAGACTACTTAATGATTACATGTGTGTGTAGAAACAACCTTAAAGAACATTACTGTTAGGAAAATTTAATGATTCATCTCAGAATAATGGATTGCCAATTGCTCCATTCGCAACGTGTTTTGTGTTGTTGATGTCAGGCCATCCATACCGTAAATATCAGATCCATAAGTCATATTTGACTGTCACACAAATGACATCAAACATATTTATATGTAGCTGTTCATTGTTATGAGGGTAACGCTATTTTTCAGGGCATTATCCTCCCGACGAAGGAGGGCAGTTGTAAGGACTGAGGGCTTCTGCAAATGATAATGCTCTGAAAAATAGCTTACCGTTATTATAGCTAAAATGGATGGAATTTGTTATAAAAAAATTAAAAGAAACAACAATATCGGTTATGAAACATTTACTGCAATCAACACGAATGTCACTGACCCACTTTTACAAATATGGACGTGACGTCATCTATCCCTATCCTATGACGTCACCTAACAACGGGCGTGATAATGGCACGTCGTAAAGCAAAATGAGGCCATTATCAAGTTACAGTTTCCCGCTGGTTTCAGATAACACGCGGGCGTTTACTGATAATTCTATCCATTTTAGCTATAAGATCAGTTAAAGCATGGACACACCATTAAGATGGGATAATGTGACTTTTATCAAAATATTTTTTTGTTGATGCCCAGATACTTCGTGAGTTACGTCATCCAGTTCCAGTTCCACGAGGCGCTGTGCAAGGCCGCCGGACACACTGGGCCACTACACAGATGCGACATCTACCAGTCCACTGCTGCTGGCACTAAACTCAGGTCACCGTAGTCGATTTATCATTCGATTCAGAGATGATAGTAATACAATACCATAAAGCAATAGTATGAACAGAACTAATTATCCGCGACCGATAGCTGATTGAAACCATTCATAAAATGTTTCGACACCAACAGAGAAAAATCACTTAGCATTTGAAAAAAACGTTTGCCTTTCGTCCAGCTTACTTCGTCCAAAAGTATTTTTGAATTTCCCATAATAATTCTGACTTCCAAACTTGTTAATCCACGAGAGTCGTGAGACACAAGAAAAACCACAATATGTTGCCACCATTTTTGGTTTGAATTTTACGTCCTCTGGAAAAAATACCAAAATATAACTGTGGCAATGGATTTTGTCATTCCACACTGCTTCCACATGCGACATGGCTTGGGTGAAATCTAGCGATAGCACCTTAGAAATTGCATCACAATGCTTTGCAGACCACTGTGACGCTTCAGTTCCCATGACGTCACAATCAAAAGACACCACTAATCTCCCTCCCACTGAAGCTGGTTAGCTGTACTTTGTACTTTCAAGACACTGGTTATCACTGTTTACAAAATGAAAATGTCTAAGAATGTTTGACACTCATCAATGAAAGTTTAAACCTCCACGATAAGCCTCGGAGACTTAAACTTGTGTCGACTTGTGTTGATACATTGGAAGTGAAAAGACACTCTGGTGAAGTTCTCTATATACTTGACATAGTCTATAAACACGAAGACACTAACATCCTGTCCCAACCACATGATGTTTGTCAGTTCATATTCACCACCTTCAACAAGTATCCTTCATATTCCAGGGATGCTCTTCGTCTGGGGTCATCTAGACCTTGGCCGG
Organism: Haliotis rufescens; assembly: GCF_023055435.1. NCBI lineage: Eukaryota > Metazoa > Mollusca > Gastropoda > Lepetellida > Haliotidae > Haliotis > Haliotis rufescens. The sequence goes on along the minus strand of NW_025964112.1, from coordinate 61,259,902 downwards.
AAGTTATGACCCAGCTGACAGGTCAAGCCAAGATGAACGTGAGCGCACTGAAGGAATATTTCAAGCCGCTATCTGATTGGCTAGAAGTTCAGAATGCCAATCAGGAGACTGGTTGGGATGAGCACTGCCCTGTTAATGAAGGCCTGGATGTGATGGCGTGGCTAGAGACATACAACGACCACGTGCAGGTAGTGCAGCACGAGGCCGCCCTGGCTGACTGGACGTACAACACAAACATCACGGACTACAACCAGGACAGGAGGGTCAGTGAACATGAACTGAAGGCGGTTGTATCTACCTGAGGCTCGCATTGGGGTTCCAGGGCAGAATAAGACCCCAGTTACCCATGTTTATCATAAAGACTTTCTAATCAAGGGGTGGTGGCGGGGAAGGGGTGTCACTGCTGTCCCAGTCGTCTAATTCAAAAGGTCAACGCCATCGATAATCAGTATATAACTAACTCGTCCAACTTTACCACGTAAATTCAAACGTCAACGCCAGGCAAAATAGTGGAGCAATTATATACTGAAGAACAAAAGTTCATGTGACATTGAATAGGATTTAATGCAAAGTTATGTTTTTTTACCAAATCTGAAACAATTTCGGTGTGCAACAGATAAAAGATTCCTGTGAGTGTTCAAATGGTTGAATTTGCCATACTGACTTCAGAATATGCGTGATTTCATAATAAAAAAACATGAACAAGCCAAAATGTCAATTTACAAATCAATAGCGTGTGTGTCCACCTCTGGTTGCGATGCAAGCAACACATCTTCGTCTCATGGAATGGACCAGGCGTCGGACAAAGTCCTGTGGGATATCTGTCCATATCTGCTGCAGCATGTTTCGAAGTTCCTGGAGTGACTGTGGAACACGTGGTTGACGTCGAAGGCGCCGATCCATCTCATCCAACATGTGCTCGATTGGTGAGAGATCAGGGGAGCGAGCCGGCCAGGGGATGACATTCACGTTGTTTTGTTGAAGGGAATCCTGAACACGTCGATCAATATGAGGCCGGGCGTTGTAATGTTAAAAGGTAATGACTGGGCCATGACGACGCAAAAAACGGGAGGACAACAGGGCCGATGATCTCGTCGCGGTCGCGCTGTCCATTGAGATATCCCTCTACCACTATCAAACGGGTCCTCTGTCTTGCTATAATCCCACCCCATACCATAACGCTGCCGCCCCCGAACTGATCTTCTTCCATGACACAATGATTGACGTTACGTTCATCTCGTCGTCGGTACACTCGAATCCGTCCATCGCTGTGGCTGAGGTATATAGAACTTGAATAGAACTTGTCCCCACTGCATGGCCGTCCAGCGTAGACGCTGTCTGCACCACTGTAGACGTGCTTGACGGTGGTTTTCTGTGGGACGTCTGGCGGGTCTTCTGGCGACAATCCATGCACATCTGAGGCGGCGACGTACGGTTTGTGAAGATATTCGTCGAAGGCCAGGGATGCAACTCGCTGTGCAGAGTGCCGTCACTGATGTGTGCGTCTTTATAGGTGAATCCCAGATTCACCCTGATTATATTTCTTGGTTTGTAAGAACCAACCCGTGCTCATGGGATTCATCAGAGTGGTAAATACCCAACACCTGTGATCCTTCCTTTCACATTAAGGTCGCACGCCATGATGTACCAGTAACTGAAATATTGCTCAAAGAGGCGTTAAACCAACACACATTCACTTACGAATGTGGATAGGGTGGTCCTGACGTTTGACCTTGTAGCCGTTGTAACATTGTGTTCTGGAGGCGTGGAGTGCTGGTCGTGTTGTTAACCACATGGCCAACAGTCATACCATAATTGTAGTGGAATAAAGTAGAGACAGACGTACGACATTTACTCATTCAATATATCTATAGACAGATTCGGCAGTGAATGTGGGATCACGTGTATGGGTTTGTATGAGGTGATGCATAAGTTGTGTTTGTGAAGAGGAAGGGGTTGGAGCGAGGGGGATTTTGTCAGCAGTTTCTATTCATTAAACGTCTTCTCATAAAAGGTGGGATGTTAAAAACAATATTTATTATTTACTCACTGCCATTTGTTCCTGTTATTGCTGCCCCCGAGGGGGGTCTAAAGTCTAAAGGATTGATTTTGCTGGATATTTTAATTAAGATTCAGTCAATGATATGGCAACTCTCTAATTTAGTTTGGCTATCGATTCTGAGGTTGAGTGTAAGGCTATCTTCTACGACTCTGTCTTAAAGGATCCGTTTAAGACACATCAGGGTTTCCCAGACATCCCATTTGGATGCTAAACTATTTGTTTCTACAGCTGTGTTAGTAAAGAAGACATGTGTTTATATGTGTCGTATCTCGTACCCTCCTGTGTACCCACTGCAATATACTTTACGACCAAATTGAGATGGCATTTCTTGGTGTTGCAGGTGGAGGCGGAGGTGAAGGGGTCCCAGTTCACGAAGGAGGCGGCTGGAATTGCCAGCACGTACGACGTCTCCAGCAAACATGACCCCAGCGTAGCCAGGCAGCTGCACATGATCAAAGACATCGGCACAGACGCGCTCAAAGACGAGAAGAAGATTAAGAAGGTACTGTTCTGGCACTCCTAGATATCTCCATGTCTGGAGGACATGGACTCACTCCGCAAGCTTTGATGTAACAGATTGTCTCAAATGTCCCGGGTGAATTATCGTACTGAATACAGTCAGTAATGAGATCAGCTTTCATATCAAATGTTCTATCCGTTAATATTCAAGAGTGAGTGAGTATGGTTTTACGCCGCTTTTAGCAATATTCCAGCAATATCACGGCGGGTGACACCAGAAATGGGCTTCAAACATTGTACCCATGTCGGGAATCGAACGAACGTGTCTGTTTTTAAGTCGAGCAATGAAATGTTTATAAATCATGGAAGTCAAATCAGCCGTACTCCGTGCATTTTACGAATCCTACCGTTGCCTTGAATTGGGGCCATGTGGCCTTCTAAGGTTTCCAGAGGAGAAGGTCCATCGTATATCGTCTTCAGTAGTTCACGGGTTGGAACACTTTGCAGTGCGGTACCTATTGTAACCAACAAATCAAGCCACGCCCTGGTTTCAACGAGTGTGACACCAGTGAGTGCTCCTTCCAATAAACGCTTAGATTACTTAGCACAAACCGCAGGCCCTCTACTCTCAACATTGCCTCTGTATCCAACAACTATAGGGTTCGCACTAAATAGGCACATTTGACTTCCGTGAGTACACAACACGGTCTCATTTCATTACTTGGCTAAAACAGACATGCAACACAGCACATCGGCCATGCGTTTGTTTGCCCCGGGCTGTAAATAACCTATCCAGTGATTGACATCATGAGCATCGATGTACACAACCGGGATACGATGACATGCATCAACCAAGTCAGCGTTGGCTGACCACTCGATCCCGTCAGTCGTCTCTTATGACAATCAAGGAATGCTGAAGACCTATAAAACCAGGATCTTCAAGATGGCGGCCGTGTGCATTCGCGGATAATGGGGGAACGCAGTGTATGCAAACCCGTGGCGTATTGACGATAACTGGCCTTGTGTTGCATATCGTCATACCCTGTGTTGTGTTGTAGCTGAGTGAAGTCCAGGCTCAGATGGAGGGCATCTTCAGCAAGGGCAAGGTGTGTCTCAACAAGACTCGACCTGACGACTGTCTCGATCTGGAACCTGGTGAGCCATCTTTATTTTGGCTGACTGCCATCAGGGCATTCAGGCATCGCTCAAGTGCTGTCTTCAATGTCATATAGTTCATTTTAAATGAAGTGAAATAGGGTTTAATGTCAAGTTCAGTATATAGCGACGTGCATGCGTGAATAGAAAGTTTATTTCTCTTTTGCCATTGGCCCATGTACAAAATTGTTACATTAATAAAATATATATGTTGCAATTATGTGGAAGATGACATAATATACTAATTATCAAGAGCATGTTGACACTGCGGACACGAACATAGCACACTTGTTAAGGATTGACACATCATTAGAAGTCAAGAAAACGTACAACTTCATTGATAACAACTTTTGGTTTATTGTATATGGCGACGTTTAGATTCTTACACCGTTATGAAGCTGGAGTGACAACAACCAAGTGGTGGGAGGTATATATGCATAACATGTTGTGATGAGCAGCATATTAACATTTCTACATCAGGTAAAAGATAACAAGGAGCATACAGATAACTGGATGAAGCCAATGCACAGTAAGAATAATAAATAGCAAACAGGTTATGAAGCTCATGGGTTATGAAGCCAAATGTACAGTAAGAATAATAAATAGCAAACAGGTTATGAAGCACATGGGTTATGAAGCCAGATGTACAGTAAGAATAATAAATAGCAAACAGGTTATGAAGCACATGGGTAATGAAGCCAGATGTACAGTAAGAATAATAAATAGCAAACAGGTTATGAGGCACATGGGTTATGAAGCCAGATGTACAGTAAGAATAATAAATAGCAAACAGGTTATGAAGCACATGGGTTATGAAGCCAGATGTACAGTAAGAATAATAAATAGCAAACAGGTTATGAAGCACATGGGTAATGAAGCCAAATGTACAGTCAGAATAATAAATGACACTCAGGTAATGAAGCACACAGGTAATGAAGCACACGGGTAATGAAGCACACGGTAATGAAGCACACGGGTATTGAAGCACACGGGTAATGAAGCACACGGGTAATGAAGCACACGGTAATGAAGCACACGGGTATTGAAGTACACGGGTAATGAAGCACACGGGTAATGAAGCACACGGGTAATGAAGCACACGGGTAATGAAACCAGATGTACAGTTGTAATAACAAACAGCACACAGGTAATGAAGCAGACGGGCTATTAAGTCAGATGTACAGATAGGATCAGGATTGAAATGATAAAAGTCATTGTGACAAGCTGATTGGATCCTAATTAATGTAATCTACTCTAATCAAGCAATAGACTATCTTAATTAGGATCCAATCAGCTCTTTCTTGGAATCCCCACTTCTCTGCCCCATATACTAAAATTGGTTTTATTTTACCATCAAACAAACTTCACGAATCTGTTTAGTAAGTGTTTACAAATATACAGTGCCTTGTCATCATTTTCTGTTTATCAGGAATCTCCCGGAAGTTTGCAAATTCACATGACTATTACGAGTTGCAAGCCATCTGGAAGCAGTGGCGTGACGTCACGGGAAAGAAGATGAAGTCTCTGTACACCCAGCTGGTGAATCTCAGCAACGAGGGAGTCCGAGAACTGGGTAGGTACTTCAATACTTCTGTAGCAACAGTCTACGTTCACTACCACAATACTGCAGGCCAGGAAGGAGCCGACACCAACCACACAACAGTAGTATGTCACGAGAATAGTGAATCTAGCATGTTATTATAGCAATAAATGGATTATCGGTACCTCGGAGCTACAATTATTATACTTATGTCATTGGTTATCCTAACACGATGAAGAAGTACCCATGATATATTGTAGAGAACCAATTATTTGTTCAACCAACTAAGATTTTAGCCTACCCTTGAAATGGAAAGAAATCACCCTTGTCGCTTTTTCGGGCCGTCCAAAATACCTATATGTAGCTATCATCCAACTTAAACACTTCCGAGATTCTCCTCCTTGAACCTGATATTTCTGTCAATCATAAAAATGTCAACTTTCTTTGAAAAAGGAGTAACTGTTCATTAATAATGGGTCATTATTCATCCTTTTAAATTTGATTTGCTCGTCCCAGGCTTAATGACAGGTCATCTTGAAATAGCTGGAGACAGTGCCCACTGCAGTCCCAAAAATAATTTGGGGGGGGGGGGGGGGGGGGGGGGGGCACTTGTGGCCCAGTCGTCTAAGGCGCCCTTGGGCACGCCAGAAAACTATGGTCGTCGGTCCGAATATGTCAGCACCATACCCTTGGGTCTCATGGGTTTCACCAAACTGGCAAACGTCTAAGACCTGCGTCACCTTTGGCTTTCCTCCCACATAAAGCTGACACGCCGTGATATAACTGGAGTACTGTTCAAAGCGGCGTTAAACCCAACTCACTGTCTCACTAAATAACAATCACTAAGCGCTCTCTCCCTTCCGTATCTTCCAGGTTATAACGACACGGGGGAGTACTGGCGTTCGTCGTACGAGACCCCCACCTTCCAGCAGGACCTTGAGCACCTCCTCGACCAGCTGAAGCCGCTGTACCAGGAACTGCACACCTACGTCAGGCGGGAACTGAAGAAGGTGTACGGCAAAGACAAGTTCCCTGTCACAGGACACATACCAGCCCATCTACTGGGTAAGCTAGGGCAGCTTCATGGTGTTGATTGGTCACTGAGTCATTTGAACAATAGGTCATACCCAGGAGTATATTTGAAATGCAAAAGTCATCAAGCCCTTCTAAGTCATGTATGTAGCGTCAAGAGGCTTTCCGCGAGTAAGTATTAACCCGTAGTCTACATACTGGTGTCGTGTGCAAAAAGGGAAATATTTGTGACGTATTTAGATCACGTATTTAGCGACATGCGCTAGAGCTACAGGTGTGTACATTACAGGTAACATCTGGGCCCAGGAGTGGGAGGATCTGTTCGACTTGTTGCAGCCCTTCAAACACAAGCAGAGTGTGGACATCACTCCTACCCTCAAGGTGAAGGTAAGGCAGTGACCCCGCTGCTATTGGGATTCAGATTAACATTCAGATTCCCATTCTGTTTCACATTCAGTTTCACTTTCGGACTGCCATTCGGTTTCACATTCAGACTGCCATTCTGTTTCACATTCAGATTCCCATTCGGTTTCACATTCAGTTTCACATTTAGACAGCCATTCAGAGTCTTTAAATACAAGTTGATTAACGCCTTTTTTGTTTCCCCGTAACCTGACGGTATCATTTGTGCTCATGCTTTCAACCACTGGTTTGTCTGGTTAATACGCATTTTTACGGGTACACCACTGCGTTCCAGTAACTAGTACCTTTCAGAAGGAAGATAATTTCATTATATGTTTGTCGCCATTCGCTGTGAGTTGCGTCCCTTATGCGTACCAGAAACCTATGATCGTTATTTCAAATCCCAGATTCGACCTGGTTATGTTTCTCAGTTTAAAGACTGTCAGTGGGTTTCAACAAAGTCGTAAACGTGTAAGACCTGCATCACTTTCACATCAAGCTGTCACGCATGGATATAGCAGTAATACTGTTCAAAACGGCATTAAAACCAAACTCACACACTCACCTTGAGACCCCAGAAAGGCGATTACATGTTCTGTTATCATCCATCCAGAACTTCACGACCATAGACATGTTCAAAACTGCGGAGGCGTTCTACAAGTCTATTGGCCTGACCCCCATGCCCCAGACGTTCTGGGACAACTCCATGCTGGAGAAGCCGAAGGATGGGAGGGACGTGGTGTGCTACGCCTCGGCCTGGGACATGAGCAACACCAAGGACTTCAGGTGCTGCCTTAGTTTCCCATACAGTTTGTTTGTTTGTTGTTTAGCGCTGCACTCAGCAATAGTCCAGCTGTATGACGGCGGTCTGTAAATAATCGAGTCTGAACCAGACAATCCAGTGATTGACATCATGACCATCGATCCACGCAATTGGAATACTATGACATGCTTTTGTTTGTTTGTTTGATGTTTAACGCCGCACTCAGCAATATTCCAGCTATAAGACGGCGGTCTGTAAATAATCGAGTCTGGACGAGACAATCCAGTTGGGAAACGATGACATGCATCAACCAAGTCAGCGAGCCTGACCACCGGATCCCGTTAGTCGCCTCTTACGACACGCATAGTCGCCTTTTACGGCAAACATAGGATGCTGAAGACCTATTCTACCACGGATCTTGATATGCATCATGCATCAACCAAGTCATCGTATTCCAATTGTGTGGATCGATGCTCATGATGTCAATCATTGGATTGTCTGGTTCAATCGTTTAAGGGTTGCACAGCCTAACATGCTGTTTGGAGTTGATAACAAGCTGAAGTACATTTTCTTCCCATATCGATTTACTGTGAAGGATAACTTTAAAATATGTTCTTTATTTTATTGCCTTAGGTAGAATCTTTAAACATTTTGTTATTTCATATTTGAGCAAATATTTTCCGCTAAACCCTGAACCAAATGCAAAGACATATTGCCTTACATGGATCTACTGCTTTTGGGTAGTTGGTATACTTATGTTGGTTGAACTGCACTGAAACGCGTGCGAATGTACATCATATATCCTGTATACTAGAATCAAGATGTGTACGGACATCACTATGGAGGACCTGATCACCATCCACCACGAGATGGGACACATCGAGTACTACCTCCAGTACAGAGGCCAGCCGTGGATCTTCAGAGGAGGAGCGAACCATGGTTTAATTTTATAACATTTATTTCTAAATATCGTTGGCTTATTCTAAATGTAAAATTAAATATTGTGGGGTTTGTGGCTTATGTTAATCTAAAATGTCAACGCCAGAGAATATCAAGTCTCGTTATCCACCGAAACAGATTCAGTTTGGTGTAAAAGGCAAAGTAACGGTGACAATTACATGAATGGATCCCTGAAAATCAGTTGTGACATCAGGTGTCGGCGAAGGTAAACAAACTTGTTTTGCTTCTGATGGCAGGATTCCACGAGGCTATCGGTGACACAATGGCTCTGTCCGCGTCCACACCGAAGCACCTCAGGCGAGTTGACCTGTTGGCTCCTGGGCCCGAGGATGACGGTGAGTCTCTAATGTATACTCTTCACGCCAAAGAACCTTGTTCTATACATCACAAGGGGGCTGACTTAAACTTCAACTGCAGCTACACCCTGGGGATTCGGGGTTACAATTGGTCCCAAGCAACTTACGTTTGTCTTAAGAGGCGACTAAATTAATTGGGTGATTCAGGGTTGACTGCGTGTCATCGTACCCAGACGGTGCTCGTAATATCAATCACTGGTTTGCTAGGGTCGCAGTGATATAAATGGAATATTGCTAAGTACGGCGTTAAAGAAGAAGTAAGCAGTATGTGTGAATCTAAACTGGACTTAAAGTTATCAACGGTAGCTTTGTCTCTGTGACATCAGCATCTCCATAAGCATCAGTATTTTCTGTGATATTGATGTTTTTCACATCTTTTAGCACTATTCCAGCCTTATCATTGCTGTGGACACCAGGAATAGGCTGCATATGTGCTGGGAATCGACAGCGTGACAAGACGCCGCTTTTACCACTCGACCACCCGCTTAACAATGACTGATATCAGTTGCAGCAGGATCACTCGGGGTACATGCAATTTTATGCATCCCGCGTTAGGTATAATGCCACGAGCCGGACGAGTGGTGTAAAACCTCATGAGGTACACATAAAACCCCATGTACCCCGAGTGATCCCTTCTACAACGAATTTATTTGACAGACATGTTTTAATGTGACATTAAAACAAATGCTTTTAAATGGATAGAAAACAGCTGTTCAATTAGGCTGAGGTTAACTTGTGCTATGTCACGTGACTATCATTGTCGCGGAAAAAGCGTGCGGCTTTCTGCTTCGAAACGGGGTATAGGTTATTTATTCTTCCGCTGTAAAGTCCACGTGCAGCCTGTTTTCTTCGTGGCGGGGTAAAAGGGATTTTATTTCCCTTCAAGGCGGGATACATTGTATTTATCAAGATAACGTGAACCACTTCATTCTGAATTATTTTATGGGCGCGGCTATTGTTAAAATTCTGAACTACGCAGAAGGGAATGAACCGTTCTGTGATTGAGGTTGGTATGATAAAGGGTCTCCATGACAACCGTTACAATCGAGACTATGAAACGCCCTATAGATGTGTAAACCTGCGACATCTTGCAGAGAGTGACCTCAACTTCTTGATGAAGACTGCCCTTGAGAAGATCGCCTTCCTTCCGTTCGGCTACCTGATTGACCAATGGCGGTGGAGTGTGTTCAGTGGGGAGACGCCACCTACAGAATATAACAAGAAGTGGTGGGATTTAAGGTGAAAACTGTTGATGTTCAAGTAATACCATATCTTGGATTCTGAAATGAGTCTTTTTCTGCATTCATGTCTGATGTAGCACTGTGTTTCGTAACCACACCACGTTATATCCCGGTACCGTTGCAGATGCAAGTACCAGGGTATATCCCCACCCGTTGCCCGCTCAGAGGAGGACTTTGACCCTGGAGCCAAGTACCACGTTGCTGCAAATGTACCATACATTAGGTATAGTGAGTGAGTGAGTGAGTGAGTGAGTATGGTTTTACGCCGCTTTAAGCAATATACCAGCATTATCACGGCGGGGGACACCAGAAACAGGCTTCACACATTGTACCCATGTCGGGATGCGAACCCGTGTCTTCGGGGTGACGAGCGAACGCTTTAACCATATAAAGCGTATATTTAGAGGATATTTAACGACAGTTGCCAAATGCGCTGTTTTTCTCATCTTGTGGCGTAGCTAAAACTGATCTTTTCACAAGTAATATAATTAATATCTATAATATAAATTGTCAATGCAAGAAGAATAACCAGTCTAGATTATCCGCCGAAACAAATTACATTTGGTAAAATAGCTGTGAAAATAATGTGAATGGGAAATATTATTTATTATTATAATGATTACACTGGTGGTCGTTATTCTCCAGATACTTCGTGAGTTTCGTCATCCAGTTCCAGTTCCACAAGGCGCTGTGCCAGGCAGCCAAGCAGACAGGTCCTCTACATAGATGTGACATCTACCAGTCTAAAGACGCCGGAGACAAACTCAGGTTCACACACGATCTCACACTCTACCCATCGTCAATAACGAACAATTATTTTAAGAGATGCCACAAGAGTAACTTAAAATTACACGAACAGTCAACGAAAACATGAACCTGAATCTTTGCACAAATGAAAAGTCTTAATGCGTGCGTGCGTGCGTGCGTGCGTGCGTGCGTGCGTGCGTGCGTGCGTGCGTGCGTGCGTGTGCGAGCACGAGGGAGAGGGTGCAGTGTGTGAGTGAGAAAGAGTGGTGTGTGTGTGTGTGCGTGCGTGTGTGTGTGAAAGAGTTGAAAGAGTGTGTATACAGGCACATCGAGTCAGCCACCTTTGTTTATTAGATCCATGCTGGAAATGGGGTCGTCGAAACCCTGGCAGGAAGCGATGCAGGTGATGACGGGACAGCGGAAGATGGACGCCAGCGCCCTCATGGAGTACTTCCAGCCTCTCACAACATTGCTGAAAGAGAAGAACGCCCTGTCGGCGACGGAGGACGACCCGGGCTGGACAGATATATGTCCAAATCCTTCCGGCAAGATCACAGATGTTACGTCGGCGAGACAGTTCATGGAGGAGTGTGACAAGGAGGCTATGGTGGTCATTTATAGGAGCTCAGAGGCCAGCTGGACTTACAACACAAACATCACTGATTACAACAGTCAGTTAGTGGTACGACACAATTAACGCTAATTGCAACAGGTGAGGTGAGGTGAAATTGGGTTTAACGTCGCGTCCAAGATTATTGCACTTATATAGCGACGTGCATGCACGTGTATGTGTGTGTGTGGCTGCTTGTACTAGTCCGGACTGATGCCGATTTATAGTGCTAGCTCACTGAGATACCATGACGCAGTTTAACATGAATAACTCACTCAGACACAGTATACTGACTCCGAGCCGACCAGTCCTTGTTTTAGCCCCTTAATGCCGAGCGCCAGACAGGGTAACAACAAGTACAATCTTTTAACGTCTTTTTGTATGACGCGGCCCGGGATCGAACCCTGGACCTTCCGCTTTCCGGACGGACGCTCTACCACTAGACCACGGAGGCGGTCCTAATTGCAACATAGACTTGGTAGTACGACACAACCATTACTCATTAAAAAAATCAGTTAGAGATAGGACACAATCATCACTGAGTACAACAGACAATTGGGGGTACGACACAATCATCACTGATTAGAACAGACAATTTTAGGTCCGACACAACATCACTGACTACAGAAGACAGTTGGAAGTAAGACACAACTATCTCTGATTAAACAAGATAGTTAGACAGAATTATATCTGATCACACAAGACACTTAAAGGAACACCGAGGTAATTGGTGTATCATTTCCGACGGTATGTCCATCTCTGTCAGTTCCGACGGTATGTAATCTCTATCAGTTCCGACGGTATGTCCATCTCTATCAGTTCCGACGGTATGTTCATCTCTATCAGTTCGGACGGTATATCCATCTCTATCAGTTCCGACGGTATAACCATCTCTATCAGTTCCGACGGTATGTAATCTCTGTCATTTCGGACGGTATTTACATCTCTATCAAATTCGACGGTATGTAATCTCTATACGTTCCGACGGTATGTACATCTCTATCAAATTCGACGAGTTGTAACCTCTATCAGTTCCGTCTGTATATCCATCTTTATCAGTTCCGAAGGTATGTCCATCTTTATCAGTTCCGACTGTATATCCATCTCTATCAGTCGACATACCGTCGGAACTGATAGAGATGGATATACCGTCGGAACTGAGGGAGATGGACATACCGTCGAAACTGCTAGAGATGTACGTACCCTCGGAACTGTTAGAGATGTACGTACCGTCGGAACTGAGAGAGATTTCATACCGTCGAATTTGATAGAGATGTACATACCGTCGTACATCTCTACCAGTTCCGACGGTATATCCATCTCTACCAGTTCCGACGGTATCTACACGCATAATATTATGTCTGGCTGTGTCCCACAGTGTGTGTTTGGCTGCAGGTGGACGAGAGCCTGAAGGAGACAGATTTCGACAAGAAGATAACAAGGAGGGTGAAGATGTACGACTGGGAAAACTTTCAGGACGAGGGACTGAGGAGACAGTTCAACCTGAGCTCAGTGAGCGGCACCACCGCGCTCTCAGACCCCGACAAGATCAAGCGGGTCAGTGGATCTCACTTGTATAGGGTATAGTTAATTCAGGTTTTATAAAATTCCTATTTGAAAATAAACAACCAGCTGTTGGCGACCTGTTTTTCTGTCAGCTTTAACACAAGTACCGTGTGTTTGTCGTAAAAAACGACTACATTGGCCCAGGTTGCAATGGTCAGTCTTGCTGCTTGCTGTAATCAGGCTGCGATAGCGTGCGTCTTTGTTCATATTTTTACTCTTTGGTTTGCTTGTTTAGTCATGATTATATATATATATACTTTTTAATGTGAAGTTTGCACGATATACGGTTTGTCCATTTGGACGAGAGGTCGGTCATATGACGTTCATAAGTGTGTGAACGACACATTTTGACTTTCCTTCATAAGATTGTATTCTCGGAATGACGTGAACTACTTCCACGTTCCTGACAAAGCCCCCTAGCACGTATAAATACAGAAATGATGCTTCTTTTAGACCCTTCAATCTTGAACTCGGCGTTTTAGCCTACAGTGGAAGAAGGCAGAGAGTTTGACTGCATGCCCGTTCAAGGATATCCTCGCTCCAACCCATATTCTAGTGAAAATTTCGAAATTTCGAGTTTTTAAAAATAAACTTAAAATAACGATAAAATATTCGAAGAAACGAGAAAAAAAACTCGAAATCTCGAGAAAATAATTGAAATAACGAGAAAATAATCGACGTAACGAGAGAAAAATCGAAATTTCAAGTTTTTGAAATAAAATCAAAGTAAAGAGAGAAAAAGTCGAAGTAACGAGAACATTATTGAAGTAACGAGAACTTTCGATTTAAAATATTGATTTTATGGTACCAAAGTGGCATCAGTAGGCTTTCGTAAGGGGTTAACGCTACATCTGTTCTGTGTTAAAGCTGAGTGAGCTGGAGTCACGGATGGAGGGACTGTTCAGCACGGCCAAGGTGAATGTCAGCGGCGTTATGTCAGACCTGGAGCTGGGTACGTTCACACAGACATGGTTTCGCAGCTCGACTAACACTATGGCATATATATAATTTGTAGGGCAGCAAGACTCAGCCTTTTTGAATATATAAATTGTCTTTAATATTGTGCTATGAATTTACTTAATGAATATACGTAAAGTATCTCTATGTTAAGCCCCGCCAAGTCATATTCGTCAGTGTCTCATAAAACTCACTTTTATACAACTCAGGAACATTGATGTTTATAAAGTATAGGACCAAATAACACACACACACACACACACACACACACACACACACACACACACACACACACACACACACACACACACACACACACACACACACACACACACACACACACACACGATCCTACGATCACAAGCATGTTAAGTCTAGGCACACTCGGATGTTAATGCCACTGTGACAGTCCCTGGACATTTAGACTTCAGCTATGCAGCCCAGGAACGATAGTACTTTATTCAGCCCTTCACATACCTACAATCTGATTGTGCAAATGAACGCCAAGATTACATCATATGACCTTGTCTGTACGTCAGAAATAACCCGGATATTTGCGCAATCACGAGACTACGACGTCCTGACCAATGTGTGGAAGGGATGGAGGGATGCGGCGGGGCCCCAGCTCAAGCCCCTGTACCAGGAGTTCGTCCAGCTCAGCAACGAGGGTGTCCAGGCTGACGGTAACTCTAAACCTGAACACGGCGCGACCTGAGACTATACTCGCTATTTTTAATTTTATAAAATAATGTTATTACTACACGATAGTTTTAAGTTTGGTCAGGGTACATGTTATATCAGACGACGTTGTATGCAAAGTAAGTATACATACGATACAGGATACTGTTTTCTATCGTTAAATCACTTGTGATATATAAACCGATTCCTTCTGCACTATTTTTCAAACTTTTTGATGCAAAGGTTGTTCCCATGTTGCTGCATGGTAGTGAAATATGGGGTTCGGATGATATTAAAGAAATAGAAGCTGTACACACACTTGCTTGTAAAAGATTCCTAGAGGTCAAATCATCCACGCCTTCACGTAGGGGTAGCAAAGTACGTGATCTAGACTACCAGTTTTAGGACTTTCATTTTTGTGGAAGCCTCGGTTGCTGAGTTGGTTAGATCGCTGACTTTGTGTGCTGGCGATAAGGTGCCTCACTCTGGCAGTGAGTATTCGAATCCTGGATGGGTCTCAACCCAAAAAAGTACGAGAATCTGTACTTAGAAAGTGCTATCCCAAATATAACATTTGTAATATTATTGTGATCTGCAAGCTCAACGCAGTGTTATAAAGTGTAACTGGACTTAGCTGAATACTGTATAAGGTTATGTACCATGGGCCGATTGAGGCGCCTCCATCTGTACGAAATAAAGAACTGAATATACAGACAATAAGGCCAGCTCGTTTCTCAATGTTAAATTTGTATACATACAAAGCGTTTTTGAATGTAAACGGTGTTCACAGACAACATAACATTGCGAGTGTATCTCTCTATTAAATGAAAGGCAGCATGGTAGAACCTCGGTCTGAGTGTACATTCTTGATGTCAGGTTTCAGCGACACGGGACAGTTCTGGCGGTCTTCCTATGAGACTCCCGGCTTTGAGGACGACATGGAGGCGCTCCTGGTGCAGCTGAAGCCTCTCTACCAACAGCTCCACGCCTATGTCAGGACGAAACTCATCGCCACCTACGGCAAGGACAAGTTCCCGAAGAGTGGTCACATCCCAGCTCAACTCCTGGGTGTGTTGGACATCTCTCTTCAAGTTCTAAGTATTCTCTACCCACTGCGTGTTAACATGGCACTTTGCATCTCGGCGGTGACCCAGCTGTCATTGATGTTTCACATACCGCCTCCATGGTCTAGTAGAAAGATCCGTGGTTCCATCCCAAGAAGCTTCATACCCGTAAAGAATAGGTCTTCAGCAACCCATGCCTGTCGTAAGAGGCGACTTACGGGATCGGTTGGTCAGGCTCGCTGAATTGTCTGATGCATATCATCGTATCATAATTTCGTGGATCGATGCACATGATATGAATCATGTCTGGTCCAGACTCAACGATTTGCAGACCCACGTCATACAGCTGGAATATTGCTGAGTGCGGAATTAAACAAGAAACAAACAATCAATCAAACCAAAAGACGTTATAAGATGGTACTTGTTGTTACCCTGCCTGACGTTCGGCATTGAGGGGATAATACAAGGACTGGTCGGGTCGGAGTCAGTATCCTGTCTCCATGTTAAACGGCAGCATGGTATCTATCTGAGCAACCTCTATGGAAAGGGAAAAGTCCGGGCTAGTACAAGCAGCCATGTACACGCACACACACCCTCCCTCACACATACACTCACACACTCACACACGCACACACACCCTCTCTCTCACATACACTCGCACACGTACACACACCCTCTCTCTCACATACACTCGCACACGCATACACACCCTCTCTCTCACATACACTCGCACACGCACACACACCCTCTCTCTCACATACACTCGCACTGGCACACACACCCGTTCTCTCACATACACTCGCACACGTACACACACCCTCTCTATCACATACACTCGCACACGCACACGCACACACACTCTCTCTCTCACATACACTCGCACACGCACACACACCCTCTCTCTTACATACACTCGCACACGTACACACACCCTCTCTCTCACATACACTCGCACACGCACACACACCCTCTCTCTCACATACACTCGCACACGCACACACACCCGTTCTCTCACATACACTCGCACACGCACACACACTCTCTCTCTCACATACACTCGCACACGCACACACACTCTCTCTCTCACATACACTCGCACACGCACACACACCCTCTCTCTTACATACACTCGCACACGCACACATACCCTCTCTCTCACATACACTCGCACACGCACACACACCCTCTCTCTTACACACACTCGCACACGCACACACACCCGTTCTCTCACATACACTCACACACGCACACACACACACTCTCTCTTGCATACACTCGCACACGCACACACACCCTCTCTCTCACATACACTCGCACACGCACACACACCCTCTCTCTTACATACACTCGCACACGCACACACACCCTCTCTCTCACATACACTCGCACACGCACACACACCCTCTCACTCACATACACCCGCACACGCACACACACCCTCTCTCTTACATAGACTCGCACACGCACACACACTCTCTCCCTTACATACACTCGCACACGTACACACACCCTCTCTCTCACATACACCCGCACACGCACACACACCCTCTCTCTTACATACACTCGCACACGCACACACACCCTCTCTCTCACAAACACTCGCACACGTACACACACCCTCTCTCTCACATACACTCGCACACACACACTCTCTCTTACATACACTCGCACACGCACACACACCCTCTCTCTCACATACACCCGCACACGTACACACACCCTCTCTCTCACATACACTCGCACACGCACACACACCCTCTCTCTCACATACACTCGCACACGCACACACACCCTCTCTCTCACATACACTCGCACACGCACACACACTCTCTCTCTCACATACACTCGCACACGTACACACACCCTCTCTCTCACATACACTCGCACACGCACACACACTCTCTCTCTCTCACATACACTCGCACACGTACACACACCCTCTCTCTCACATACACTCGCACACGCGCGCACACGCGCGCACACACACTCACACACACACTTCGATATATAAGTGCAACGAAATCATTAACGCGACGTAAAACACCATTTTATCTCACCGCTGTATGTTTCTTAAGGTAACATGTGGGCTCAACAATGGAATAACATCTACGACATCCTCCAGCCATTCAAGGGGAAGTCGGCCATAGATGTCTCACCAGAGATGAAAGCTCAGGTAACTTTACAATTACCCATGACAAAATCTGTGTTTCACAAATTCATAGCTTGACTTTTGGAATTATATTATTATAAGATAGGACACGAGTGGGACTGATCGCTAGACTTTAAGCACAGGACCTTCCCATTTCACGAATGTATGACGTTTGGCAGACATATTTTCATGAGGGACATGCATAGTTATTCAATATATTACATATCATCTGTTTCTGAAAAAAACGTAGAAAAATGTGGGTTCACGAAGACAAGAAGAGAAAGCTCAGATACAGTAATCGATTGTTGAGTGAGTGAGTATGGTTTTACGCCGCTTTTAGTAATATTCCAGCAATGTCACGGCGGGGGGGGGGGGGGGGGGGGGGGGGGACACCGGAAATGGGCTGCACACACTGTACCCGTGTGGGGAATCGAACCCGGGTCCTCGTAGTGACGAGCCAACGCTTTAACCACTAAGCTACCCCACCGCCCCAATCGATTGGTGAACGGCGTTACGTAAAAGCGTATCTGACATAATGAACAAGAGACGACTCAAACTAATGTTACCGATGTCCATGACTGTGGGTGATAGAGGTCAGCCCACGCATGAATTGGCATCTCCTTATACATACCATTTCAGCTGCACTCAACATCATATGTTACATATGTTCCTAGAAATATACCGTGCTGCGGATGTTCAAGACAGCTGAAGAGTTCTACAAGTCTCTGGGCCTCCTCCCCATGCCGCAGTCATTCTGGGAGAAGTCCATGATGACCAGGCCGCAAGATGGCCGCAAGGTTGTCTGCCATGCCTCAGCCTGGGACTTCTTTAACAAGAAAGACTTCAGGTAGTAGCACCGACTGGTTTCATTGGAGATATGGTTTGAGTTGTTTGTTTTTTTGTTGTTTAACGCCTCACTCAGCAATATTCCAGCTGTATGGCGGCGGTCTGTAAAATACTCGAGTCTGGAGTCGAGTCATTCCAATGATTGACATCATGAGCATCGATCCACGCAATTGGGATACGATGACATGCGTCAACCAAGTCAGCGACCCTGACCACCCGATCCCGTTAGTAGCCCCTAACGACAAGCATAGTTGCCTTTTACAGCAAGCGTGGGTTGCTGAAGACCTATTCTACCCCGGATCAGATCTGGTTAGAGAGCCTGATTTGTGACCTGTATTGTGTTACACCAGCCATAATGAAAATCTAACCCCAGGGAGCAGGAACGATTATTAAAGCAGTGTATTAACGTTTTGAACATGTTTGCATATTGTCCCTTTCAACTTACACTCAGTGAATTAGAGTTTCTGAAGAATAAACTCCACAAATCGGTTTCTAATTATTAATATATTGGATTGCGTTTTCTTCAGCTCACCATTAAAGTCTTTCAATATGTTGATTTCAGAATTAAGATGTGTACGGACATCAACATGGAGGACCTGATCACCATCCACCACGAGATGGGGCACATCCAGTACTATCTACAGTACAAAAACCAGCCTCTTGCCTTCAAGGGAGGAGCTAATTCCGGTACATATTCTTTCTGATGGTTATATTCTGTCCAAACGGGGCCACGAGTGTCCCAGTCGTCTAAGGCGCCCCAATTGGCTGTGCAGAGTTGCGTCCCTTGGACACGCCAGACACCTTGATTATGGGTTCGAATCCCGTTTCGCCCCGATTATTTTTCTAGTTTTGTCAGCAACATACCTATGCTCGTGGGTTTCACCGAAGTAGTAAACGTCTAAGACCTGCATCACTTCGGGCTTTCCTCCCACATCAAACTTACATGCCATGATATAACTGGAATAGTGTTAAAAGCGGCGGGGGCGTCTCTGAGCGTCGGCATTGTGTAGTGAATAAGGCCCTAGTACGCCCAGTAGTATGATATGGCTTGAAAACTGATAAAGGTGACATAAAACCGTATTCACTCACTCGACCTCCATGTCCGTCATTTTCATAATTTTCTGATTTGTTTTGCTCGAAACCCATTTTTCTTAACACATTTAGATGAGACTTTTATCGACTTCAGTTTTCGTTCTACAATATTTGATGGCTGTTTATCAACTTCTGTGGTAATTTTTTCTAAATGTATCACGACGAAAGTTCACCTAATTCCACATAAGCCAGTGATACGACTTTTACATAACTGAACAATGTATTGCAGGGTTCCACGAGGCAATTGGTGACACAATGGCCCTGTCAGTATCCACCCCTCAGCACCTCTACAAGATTGGCCTGCTGAAGACCCTGACAGATGACCATGGTGAGAATCAAGTCCTTATTTTATATGCATAATTAACAGCGACAAAAACATTTCCTCAATCATAAGAAATATCTGCTAAAAGAATGGGACAGTCTACGATTCCGTCTATAGCATTAGCATATGTTTATGAATAACTATCAATAAAAATGATGTTACCAGGTGTTCGAAAAACGATGGGTGTATCCTGCCCCTCCTGTCACAAACACATGCAGGTGCAAGTCAATTGTTCACCTGAAATATAAACAACGTAAAGTAGTTGAAAACTTCCAATGATGTTAATTTGTTCACTTTTGATCTTCCGCAGAAAATGACATTAATTTCCTGATGAAAATGGCCTTAGAGAAGATTGCTTTTCTACCATTTGGCTACCTAATTGACCAATGGCGTTGGAGTGTGTTCAGTGGGGACACGCGGCCTGAGGAATATAACCGGAAGTGGTGGGATTTAAGGTAACGACGGAAAGTTGTCACATACCACCCTTTTTTGACTCACTAACCTTTTTGACCCTGTGGGCTATCTGTCATCTGTGGGACGTATGCGAGAAGATTTAAACTTCACACAAGCACGACAGTTCATCAGTGACACAAGGCTTTTTCTTTCGTTGATTAATGTTCTATTAATCAAGTAGTGTATACATTGGGAGAGATTTTTAATGTACAACATACAATATATATAAATTACATATATGGTTTGCTTTATACGCAAAAGTAGCTAAGTTTTGAACAGTGGCTATTAAGTTCAGTTGAAGCCATCAAAATAGGAAACTGTAGAGTACATATAGAATCAATGTGGTACATACTTACATCTCAAATGGCGATAGCGACTATAAAATATTACAAAGTTAGTTACTGACCATAATTTAAATGATACTATAAACATTTGAAAATATATTACACGTACAAAATGAATACACTGGAATGTTTCCCTTATAGAATCTTCCACGTAATACTACTTAAACTTATTTCTAGCACGCGAGAAACAAGATTACCGACAGTTAACTCAGGAAAACAAATATATTCACTCTCACAGATGCAAGCATCAAGGCCTGACGTCACCCGTTCACCGAGACGAACACGACTTTGACCCGGGCGCGAAGTACCACGTGCCGGCCAATACGCCATACATCAGGTAACGCCGAGTAACAGTCGCCGAGATGAAATTCAGTCTATATGAACATGTACATATTTATAAGAGACGCATATTGTTTGTTATCCAATTTATTACTTTTAAGACTAGTTGTTGTTCTGGAGACCGCCTCCGTGGTCTAGTGGATAGAGCGTCTGCCCGGAGAGCGGAAAGTTGACGCTTCGATCACCGGCCGCATCATACCAAACCCCTTTAAAAGATGGTACTTGTTGTTACTCTGCCAGGTCCTCGGTATCAAAGGGACACTGTGTCTGAGTGGGGTACAAGTATTCATGCTAAAACTGCGGCACTGTATCTCAGTGGGCTAGAACTATAAAACCGCCATTAGTCCGGACTAGTACGAGCACACCCACACCCACACCCACACCCACACCCACACCAACACCAACACCCACACCCACACACACACCCACACGGACGCACACACACACACCCGCCCATGCACGTCGCTATATGCGTGCTGTAATCTTGAACGCGATGTTTCAACCCTCACCTGTTGTATCTGTAAGGAGGAGCCAAACACCTTTGTATCAAGCACTAAGCCTCGTTCCTCCTGGACCTTCTATAGGTACTTCGTCAGCTTCATCATCCAGTTCCAGTTCCACCAGGCGCTGTGCCGGGCAGCCAATCAGACGGGGCCGCTGCACAAGTGCGACATATACCAGTCCAAGGCAGCCGGAGATAAACTCAGGTATGAGTGAGTGTGGTTTTACACCACTAAATCGGCGAACGGTTTAACCACTAGGTCAACCCCAAGCCCTTGGATTTGAAAGAGTTGGTGACTGAAAATAGGAAAACAAGGTTAGATCACACTCAACCACTCAGACTGTTGGAGCAGGCCATGATTACGCTCTTCGCGTACACCTGGTGTTATCGCTGATTGTCAGTGATTCATTCATATAGTTTTCACCGTTATTTTGTCTTTTACACCCTATGGAGTTTATACTGTCTCTGGCTTTGGCGTATTGAATTGACGTGGTTGAGTAGGAAGACCTAGTATATATGCATTGACTATTGGTGTAATTTTTAGACAGTAGAAGAAATTGTAAAATGTGAAGACATTGTATTGATACGCAGTTGACAGAAACAGTTAAACATGGAATCAATATCAATGATGTCCCTCCAGCGCCGTGCTGAAGATGGGTCAGTCCAAGCCGTGGCCAGACGCAATGGAGGCCATCACTGGACAGCGCAAGATGGATGTGGGCCCCTTGGTGGAGTACTTTAAGCCACTGCTTGATTGGCTGGAGAAAGAAAACTCTGGCCAATCACTTGGCTGGGATGAAACTTGTCCACCCGGTATGGTTGGGAAGATCAGGGACGAGGGGGTTGCCCAGGAGTGGCTGAAGGAGTACAACCAGAGGTCATCGGAGATATACTATGAGGCCACCGAGGCGGAATACACCTACAATACAAATATCACAGAATATACCATTCAGGCTTCGGTAAGTTTTACGTTGGGGAAATAATAGGTGGTTCAGTGATCTGAGGCGCCGCCTTTCGCCCTTATATAGATGCGTTCCTCAGCTGTGCGGTTCTGGTCCAAGATTCGCACTGATTATGATGACGGGTATTTAAGCACCATGCCAGCGCTCATGAATTTGAAAACGCCTTCGACCTACATTACTTCGGGCTTTCCTCCCCCATGAAGCTGACACGCCCTTCTTAACTGATATACTGTTCACAAGACGTTACATCCAACTCACTCACTCACTCTTGAGGACTGATTTGAATGTGATGACATTGGAAGGAAAGCATTTAGAATCATTAACTGTTTCGGGAAGAGAAACTGACAATAATGATCACATGCTAAATGACTACCAGATACCTCTTATCATTTGGTCGTAAGTTCGGAGTTAGTATACAGCCACGGATCATGTTCGCTGCTAAAATAATGTCATTAACGTAATACTTGCGTGTATCCCTCTCAGCATCCATATCATCGACTATCATGGTGTATTTCCAGGTTGCGGCCAATCTGAAATTGGCCCGGTTTGACAAGGAGTCGGCAGCGAAAGCAGCCGAGTTTGAGCCCAGTGCTTTCCCCGACAAGCTCCTCCAAAGAGAGTTCAAACTTATCAAAGACATCGGAACCAGCGCTCTCAAGAATGAGACTAAACTAGCAAGGGTAATTAGGGACTCGTTACTGTTTTCTCGCCGTACGACATGATTTCAAATTAGGCAGTGATTTCTTGTTAAAAAACGGCCACATCATTCGAGATCAGACGTTAAAAGTATATGTCCTAAAATGTACAGTACTGTGACCATGTTTTACGAAGCACGTCTCGTAATATACGTAAGTGCAACCTGTAGGACTGTGCAGTATCAAGTGTATACATATTAAAGGAGCCGAACATCCTCCATTGTTCTCGTAGATGGAGAAGTTGCTGTCTGATATGCAAGGCATCTACAGCAAAGGCCGAGTGTGCCTCTCTACCGGGCGATGTCTAGAGCTGGAGCCAGGTATGTTTGTCACTCTACAGGGTGATGTCTAGAGCTGGAGCCAGGTATGTTTGTCACTCTACAGGGTGATGTCTAGAGCTGGAGCCAGGTATGTTTGTCACTCTACAGGGCGATGTCTAGAGCTGGAGCAAGGGAATGTTTGTCACTCTACAGGGTGATGTCTAGAGCTGGAGCCAGGTATGTTTGTCACTCTACAGGGTGATGTCTAGAGCTGGAGCCAGGTATGTTTATCACTCTACAGGGTGATGTCTAGAGCTGGAGCCAGGTATGTTTATCACTCTACAGGGCGATGTCTAGAGCTGGAGCCAGGTATGTTTGTCACTCTACAGGGTGATGTCTAGAGCTGGAGCAAGGGAATGTTTATCACTCTACAGGGTGATGTCTAGAGCTGGAGCCGGTAGGTTTGTCACTCTACAGGGTGATGTCTAGAGCTGGAGCCAGGTATGTTTGTCACT
Organism: Haliotis rufescens; assembly: GCF_023055435.1. Lineage (NCBI taxonomy): Eukaryota > Metazoa > Mollusca > Gastropoda > Lepetellida > Haliotidae > Haliotis > Haliotis rufescens. Next base: position 61,235,831 of record NW_025964112.1, on the reverse strand, counting down.
CTACAGGGTGATGTCTAGAGCTGGAGCCAGGTATGTTTATCACTCTACAGGGTGATGTCTAGAGCTGGAGCCAGGTATGTTTGTCACTCTACAGGGTGATGTCTAGAGCTGGAGCCAGGTATGTTTATCACTCTACAGGGTGATGTCTAGAGCTGGAGCCAGGTATGTTTGTCACTCTACAGGGCGATATCTGGAGCTGGAGCCAGGTATGTTTGTCACTCAACGGGGCGATGTCTAGAGCTGGAGCCAGGTATGTTTGTCACTCTACAGGGTGATGTCTAGAGCTGGGGCCAGGTAGGTTTGTCACTCTACAGGGTGATGTCTAGAGCTGGAGCCAGGTATGTTTGTCACTCTACAGGGTGATGTCTAGAGCTGGAGCCAGGTATGTTTGTCACTCTACAGGGCGATGTCTAGAGCTGGAGCCAGGTATGTTTGTCACTCTACAGGGTGATGTCTAGAGCTGGAGCCAGGTATGTTTATCACTCTACAGGGTGATGTCTAGAGCTGGAGCCAGGTATGTTTGTCACTCTACAGGGCGATGTCTAGAGCTGGAGCCAGGTATGTTTATCACTCTACAGGGTGATGTCTAGAGCTGGAGCCAGGTATGTTTGTCACTCTACAGGGTGATGTTTAGAGCTGGAGCCAGGTATGTTTGTCACTCTACAGGGCAATGTCTAGAGCTGGAGCCAGGTAGGTTTGTCACTCTACAGGGTGATGTTTAGAGCTGGAGCCAGGTATGTTTGTCACTCTACAGGGCGATGTCTAGAGCTGGAGCCAGGTAGGTTTGTCACTCTACAGGGCGATGTCTAGAGCTGGAGCCAGGTATGTTTGTCACTCTACAGGGCGATGTCTAGAGCTGGAGCCAGGTAGGTTTGTCACTCTACAGGGCGATGTCTAGAGCTGGAGCCAGGTATGTTTGTCACTCAAGGGGGCGATGTCTAGAGTTGGAGCCAGGTAGGTTTGTCACTCTTCAGGGCGCTGTCTGGACCTGGAGTCCGGTAGTGTATAGGCTTGGAGCCGGTAGGTGTTTCTCTGTACAGAACCGTATTGGACATGGAGCCGGGTAGATGTGTCTCTCTACTGCGCCGTGCATAGGCCTGGAGCCGGTAGGTGTTTCTCTGTACGGAGCCGTATTGGACCTGGAGCCGGTAGATGTGTCTCTCTACTGCGCCGTGCATAGGCTTGGAGCCGTTAGGTGTGTCTCTGTACGGAGCCGTATTGGACATGGAGCCGGGTAGATGTGTCTCTCTACTGCGCCGTGTATAGGCTTGGAGCCGTTAGGTGTGTCTCTGTACGGAGCCGTATTGGACATGGAGCCGGGTAGATGTGTCTCTCTACTGCGCCGTGCATAGGCTTGGAGCCGTTAGGTGTTTCTCTGTACGGAGCCGTATTGGACATGGAGCCGGGTAGATGTGTCTCTCTACAAGGCATGGGCTTGGAGCCGGTAGGTGTTTCTCTGTACGGAGCCGTATTGGACCTGGAGCCGGTAGATGTGTCTCTCTACTGCGCCGTGCATAGGCTTGGAGCCGTTAGGTGTGTCTCTGTACGGAGCCGTATTGGACATGGAGCCGGGTAGATGTGTCTCTCTACTGCGCCGTGCATAGGCTTGGAGCCGTTAGGTGTTTCTCTGTACGGAGCCGTATTGGACATGTAGCCGGGTAGATGTGTCTCTCTACAAGGCATGGGCTTGGAGCCGTTAGGTGTGTCTCTGTACGGAGCCGTATTGGACATGGAGCCGGGTAGATGTGTCTCTCTACAAGGCATGGGCTTGGAGCCGGTAGGTGTTTCTCTGTACGGAGCCGTATTGGACATGGAGCCGGGTAGATGTGTCTCTCTACTGCGCCGTGCATAGGCTTGGAGCCGTTAGGTGTTTCTCTGTACGGAGCCGTATTGGACATGGAGCCGGGTAGATGTGTCTCTCTACAAGGCATGGGCTTGGAGCCGGTAGGTGTTTCTCTGTACGGAGCCGTATTGGACCTGGAGCCGGGTAGATGTGTCTCTCTACTGCGCCGTGCATAGGCTTGGAGCCGTTAGGTGTGTCTCTGTACGGAGCCGTATTGGACATGTAGCCGGGTAGATGTGTCTCTCTACAAGGCATGGGCTTGGAGCCGTTAGGTGTGTCTCTGTACGGAGCCGTATTGGACATGGAGCCGGGTAGATGTGTCTCTCTACTGCGCCGTGTATAGGCTTGGAGCCGTTAGGTGTGTCTCTGTACGGAGCCGTATTGGACATGGAGCCGGGTAGATGTGTCTCTCTACTGCGCCGTGTATAGGCTTGGAGCCGTTAGGTGTGTCTCTGTACGGAGTCGTATTGGACATGGAGCCGGGTAGATGTGTCTCTCTACTGCGCCGTGTATAGGCTTGGAGCCGTTAGGTGTTTCTCTGTACGGAGCCGTATTGGACATGGAGCCGGGTAGATGTGTCTCTCTACTGCGCCGTGCATAGGCTTGGAGCCGTTAGGTGTGTCTCTGTACGGAGCCGTATTGGACATGGAGCCGGGTAGATGTGTCTCTCTACTGCGCCGTGTATAGGCTTGGAGCCGTTAGGTGTTTCTCTGTACGGAGCCGTATTGGACATGGAGCCGGGTAGATGTGTCTCTCTACTGCGCCGTGCATAGGCTTGGAGCCGTTAGGTGTGTCTCTGTACGGAGCCGTATTGGACATGGAGCCGGGTAGATGTGTCTCCCTACTGCGCCGTGCATAGGCTTGGAGCCGTTAGGTGTTTCTCTGTACGGAGCCGTATTGGACATGGAGCCGGGTAGATGTGTCTCTCTACAAGGCATGGGCTTGGAGCCGGTAGGTGTTTCTCTGTACGGAGCCGTATTGGACGTGGAGCCGGGTAGATGTGTCTCTCTACAAGGCATGGGCCTGAAACCGACAAATATCTATCTCTACAGTAATGTGACCTACCTTTGGAAAGTAGGAAAATCAAAAACATCAATGCAACGATAATTTCATGAGCGCAGAGTTGTGACTTTGTTACCCATGTTGTTGCTGCAGGGCTGACGAGGCTGATGGCGTCGTCGCGGAACTACAGCGAACTGCAGGAGGCGTGGAGGAAGTGGAGGGACGTCACGGGCAAGACCATGAAGACGATGTACCAAGAGTTCGCGTCGCTGAGCAACGAGGGAGTCCAAACATTAGGTAAGATGATCATAAATACGAGAAACGATTCAAACTGATGCGATTGCTTGTAGGGCCAATGATTATTTGTAATGTATAACTTATTGAATAGTGCGGGAGCCTGTCCAGATGAGAAATCCTAATTTATCCTTTCTCATTATGTTGACTTTTGAGTGACTGAAATTGTTGAGGGACTGATATTTGATATTTCTGAGTTGGGGCTCGGATAAACAATGTTGCCAACATAGTTATCTGGTTTCCTAGGTTACGCCGACACTGGGGAGTACTGGAGATCCTGGTACGAGAGCGACTCCTTCCAGGAGGGACTCCAGAAGCTCCTTGCCAAACTGAAGCCTTTCTACCAGCAACTGCACGGGTATGTCCGCCGGAAGTTAAAGGCGGTGTACGGAGCTGAACACTTCCCCTACAGTGGACATATCCCTGCTCATCTTCTAGGTCAGTGTTTGTACCCGTGATAAAGCAGATACATCGATTTATTAACGTAAAACACAGGTGTTTAATCATTCGTGATCAACTCGTACTATTCCGGGACAAGCCGAACAGCGACTCGTGCCCCTCTCATGGCCATTTTTGCGACTGGGTTCCGTCAAAACCCAAACGGGCTTGCCTAAAAGAATTGTCAACTCGTTGCGCAATGATGCACGTATATTTTCCCCATGTATCATATATTTTCCTGATGCTATTTAAGACACATCGGGACTTACGGTATTATACAGCATGAACACATTTAACTGTATGTTGGGACATATATAAAGTCAGAAATTATTCCTGAGGGATGCTTTGACCAAAGTACTTGAAGTCATACGCCCAGTGTGGTTGGTTTGTCGTATTTTCGCACATAAAATTCATGGATAAGGTTCGAGTCTTCTTGCAGGTTATGGAAAGAGGTGAATGGGGACGAATGGTGTTAAATACAAGCAGTATAATACGGTGTTAATTACAAGCTTAGGAAGCGGGGTAAAAGTACGTTTTTATACTAAGTGGACAAGACCTCAAACAGTACATTTGTACTTTTTGCGGTTGAGATGTGGAGTGGATGTATATCAATTTTTGTTTCTATTATCTATAGTTTGGTTGTTTTGTGTTATGTATGAGTACCGTTTCAGCCTGATAATTAATTATTTCATGTCGCAGGTAATATGTGGGCACAGGCGTGGAAGAACATCAATGATTTGGTCACACCTTTTCGGAACAAGACAGGCGTGGACGTCACACCTCAGATGAAGGAGCAGGTACAGACATAGATAACAGCTTGTAGCGTAACATATCTTGTAATGTTCAATTGATTGGGCGCTCTGAAAGTTCACTGGAAGGAAAATCAATACATCAACTGTTATGCTTCGTGATAAGTGCAAGTGTCTGTCGTCTATTCTATGTTTTCTTAGGTCGGTGTATTTATTGCTAAATTTTTATGTTCCATCTGACATCGACACCTTTCTGTCGGGTATGTCACAATGGCCACTGTCCCCACATGAACAGACTTATAGATGGCTTAGTCACCATAATGGCCGCATCCGGTAAGCTGACTGAGCAAAATTGTTCAACCCCATTAGCTGAATAATTATCTTGTAAGCTGATTAACTACAATAGCTGCAACCTGTAAGTTGATTCACTGCAATAGCTGTATCTGCAAGCTGACTGACTACTATAACTGTATCCCGTAAGATGATTGATTTTAATAGCTGTATCCCGTAAGATGATTGATTTCAATAACTGTTTCCCGTAAGATGATTGATTTCAAAATTTGCATCCTGTAAGTTGATTCACTGCAATAACTGTATGTGTAAGCTGACTAACTACTATAACTGTATCCTGTTAGATGATTGATTTCAATAGCTGCATCCTGTAAGATGATTGATTTCAATAGCTGCATCCTGTAAGTTGATTCACTGCAATAACTGTATGTGTAAGCTGACTAACTACTATAACTGTATCCTGTAAGATGAATGATTTCAATAGCTGCATCCTGTAAGATGACTCATTTCAATAGCTGCATCCTGTAAGATGATTGATTTCAATAGCTGCATCCTGTAACATGATTGACACAGTGGTTGCACACCGCAGGGCTACACGGTAGAGAAGATGTTCTGGACAGCCGAGGACTTCTTCAAGTCTCTGGGTCTAGAGGCCATGCCTATGGAGTTCTGGCAAGACTCAATGATCAGACGACCCCCGAACAGAGATGTCGTCTGCCACGCCTCTGCCTGGGACTTCTACAACGCTAAAGACTTCAGGTTATAATTGTGTGACCAAAGTAGGAGCAGGATTACACATGCCATAATGAACTCACTATAAATATATTGTCATATAACTCGCTTTCTCGGTGTCTTACAAGAAAGGCTATCAGATAACCTTCCAAAACAAGTAAATTTATTTCCCTTAAATCTTATGGTCGTGGGTTACGAGAAAATACAGAATAAAATTAGATATATACAGTTACTAGTATTTAGTCTAGGAAATATGGAATGCAAATGTCTTGCGTCATGTCTGCCACTTTTTTGTGACATTTATATTTGTCTGAATTTGAAAGATTGTATGTATTGTTTATCACTAATAATATACTTATTTACTTGACAGTTTGCATTATATGAATATATGTAGTTTGTGGATTTCTTCACCTCACAAGGTGAAAGATTTTCTTTAAATATTCTGATTTCAGAATCAAGATGTGTACGGACATTAACATGGAGGACCTGATCACCATCCACCACGAGATGGGGCACATCCAGTACTATCTCCAGTATAAGCACCAGCCCCATGCTTTCAGGGACGGAGCTAACCAAGGCATGCATCTCATCTTTTGTTTTGATAAACATGAAAATCAATATCATATCATTAACGTTTGTTTGATCTCCATATTTATAAGATCGCTTACATGTGACCAAGGTGTTGGTTTTCATCCTGAAAATTGAGTTGACAGTCATTGAGATCTCATTGAAAACATCATCAGAAGCAACATAGATCACATTGAAAACATCACCAGAAGCAACTTAGATCTCATTGAAAACATCACCAGAAGCAACTTAGATCTCACTGAAAACACCATGAGAAGCAAACTTAGATCTCATTGAAAACATCATCAGAATCAACTTAGATCTCATTGATATCATCAGAATCAACTTAGATCTCATTGAAAACATCATCAGAAGCAACATAGATCACATTGAAAACATCACCAGAAGCAACTTAGATGTCATTGAAAACATCACCAGAAGCAACTTAGATCTCACTGAAAACACCATCAGAAGCAACTTAGACCCATTGAAAACATCATCATCAGAAACTTAGATCTCATTGAAAACATCATCAGAAGCAACATAGATGACATTGAAAACATCACCAGAAGCAACTTAGATCTTATTGAAAACATCATCAGAATCAACTTAGATCTCATTAACATCATCAGAATCAACTTAGATCTCATTGAAAACATCATCAGAAGCAACATAGATGTCATTGAAAACATCATCAGAAGCATCATAGATCTCATTGAAAACATCATCAGAGGCAACATAGATGTCATTGAAAACATCATCAGAATCAACTTAGATCTCATTGACATCATCAGAATCAACTTAGATCTCAATGAAAACATCATCAGAAGCAACAGATGTCATTGAAAACATCATCAGAAGCAACATAGATCTTAATGAAAACACCATCAGAATCAACTTAGATCTCTCATTGAAAACATCATCAGAAGCAACATAGATCTCATTGAAAACATCATCAGAAGCAACTTAGATCTCATTGAAAACATCATCAGAAGCAACATAGATGTCATTGAAAACATCATCAGAAGCAACATAGATCTCATCGAAAACATCATAAGATTCAACTTAGATCTCATTGAAAACATCATCAGAAGCAACATAGATGTCATTGAAAAAATCATCAGAAGCAACTTAGATCTCATCGAAAACATCATCAGAAGCAACATAGATGTCATCGAAAACATCATCAGAAGCAACTTGACTGAAACAGGTGGATGTTGCTTTCAGAGTAGAAGTTTCATTTGAAGGAAACATATAATGCTATTATCCAATGTGGTACTACGTTGCCAAAACATGTTATTCTTTGGGAAAACATGCGGGATGGCACTTCAAATACTGTTCATTGCATGTCTGTTACCTTATTTTTTTCCTTTTGTATATTATATATATATATATTATGTGGATACAAAATGTAATGTGTTGATCCTCTGCAGGTTTCCATGAAGCCATCGGTGACGTCATGTCGCTGTCCGCATCTACTCCCAACCATCTGAAAACAATCGGCCTGTTAGAGAAGGTTGAGGATGACCCAGGTAGGATTCAGCCACGTCATTAACAGCTCTTCCCCAAAAACTTCATCTTTAGTAGTGGAATATATACATGAGGTTTCGGGGAAGCTATGTCCTCTTGATACGCATGTAGAGAGATGTCTTAAGATTCAGGAAGTAAGGACCCTCTACTGGACGTTGAGCGAAACATTAGAGGTACTCAACATTTGACATCAAACCATAAATTAATAGAATAAACCACTGACTCTTATGTGTTCTTCAGAGAGTGATATCAATTTTCTCATGGCCACTGCCTTGGACAAGATCGCCTTCTTGCCGTTCGGCTACCTGATTGACCAATGGCGATGGAGTGTTTTCAGTGGGGAGTCGCCAATCAACAACTACAACAGTAAATGGTGGGAGTTAAGGTACAAGAACCAGTCATTTCAGTTTAATGAATAGAGAGAGCAACTCAATATAGTTTAATGCCGCCTTAAGCAATCATCCAGCCATATCACGACCACGACCGATGACACCAGAAATGAGATTCCACCTTTGTGTGGAATTGATCCGAGCCTTTGGCGTTACAAGCGAACGCTTTATCTAGACTAACACATCGCCCTTAATATGAATCAATATAAGAGCTCAGATGCAGAATACCTTATATGTGAACTAAATAATCGAATTAACTTCCAGTTGAACTGCTGTTCATAATGATTGTTTGAATAATGCTTTCATTTCTCATAACCTCCACGTGTCCACGACACCTGCTGATATAACGCCTGAAACTGACTTTTGACCAATGCGTGTTTTTCATGTCTGTCACATTTAGTTATCATTCTGATATTCTACTCCTGTTTTTTGTAACAGCAATGTTCGAGCTGCATGAGCCAAGATATTTACACAGGTCCCCGAGCCGTGGTTTCATAGGCCTGGAGTGGAATATGTGCGCAAACTGTTCACTTTATACACCTATATGTTGTTTTTGTGGGACAGATATAGGTCTTGTGACACTATTTTATTTAGATAAAAAGGAACAGTACCAGTATTGGTCCCAATAACGTCACGCATTCTCTATCTGTTACTTATATATACATATACTCCTCCTACTGTGTCGGATATTCCTGCTGTTAAAACTGTGTTGCCCCTTCCGTCTATGATATGTGTCTGTATTGTATACCAGATGTCAGTACCAGGGCGTTTCTGCTCCCGTACCAAGGTCAGAGGCAGATTTTGATCCCGGAGCAAAGTTCCATGTTCCGGCCAACTCTCCATACATCAGGTATGTTGTTTCCCCCTCAGAAATAAAACATGAACATTGGGGCATCTCAGCTAATGATTGGGTTCAACAAGCCTTTGTGCACTTTAAGCATTAGGGCGAATAAGGAACCGACACGGCTAGGGGACGCATGGTTTTCCATGACTCATACTTGTAATTGTTTCATGTCTGACAGGATGGACCCTTTCGTTGATACCCGTTGTGAGGCCGCGTTTACATAGGGAGTTACGACACCCGTAACGCTAAGGTTACTCTGTGGAACGAGGACCTGGGTGGGAGCTCAGATGAGTTTTGTTTTAATGAAGAGAATAACTTCTCATTTACTGTTAAACAGGTAATCGTTACTGGGAATTTGTTATGCATCAGAAAACCAATCGAAAGGTTTTATCTCTTCAGTTCCTCTTGTGTGATGATATGTGTTCCGTTGCCATTTTCATGTTGTTGTTTTTTTTACATTTAATGTCAGGAATGAGTCTCCTCATGTGTCACGGATAGGTGTATTGATATACCTGACGCTGATCGATGTTTGGTGTTCCCAGATACTTCGTGAGCTACGTCATCCAGTTCCAGTTCCACCAGGCGCTGTGCAAGGCCGCCGGACACACGGGGCCGCTACACAAGTGTGATATCTACAATTCCAAGGAGGCAGGAACACGTCTTGGGTTGGTTGTTCTGTCAATATTTTGGAGACAGGATTAACTTGTTTCCAGATAACCCAAATTGGACCTTAGTTTCATTCACCGAAACACCACCATACTGGCGCTGCATTTAATCATGTTATGAATCAATATGAGCCAGGTCTAATTGACCTTTTGATTTCATCAATGTCCTGTGCCATGTAAAAAAAGAGACATTGGCGCTACCATATTTGTCTATGCTTACCTATGGAGGTAGCAAGTTGTAGCATATTTGTGGAACGAGATCATGAACATGATGGTATCAGCACAAAGGAATTGGAGAGTACGTATTGCTTTAATCCGCAACAGTGTTGTATATGTATATATATATTCATTATATTCCCCTTTGTGACGAAATATCTAATATGTGTATGATCTCAAACGTCATATCTATCTTCCAATTCGCAGTAACGTGCTGAAGCTTGGCGCTTCGAAGCCGTGGCCGGATGTGATGGAGATGATGACGGGAGGCAGGGACATGGACGTCGGGGCGTTGCTGGAGTACTTCCAACCTCTTATTGATTGGCTGGAGAAGGAGAATGAAGGGGAGGAGCTAGGCTGGAGTGACAGCTGTCCATCAGAAGATGCTACTGAAGCTGGTCAGTTCTTGCAGGACTACGACAAAGAAGCTGAGAAGTATCTGGTCAAAATGAGCGTTGCGGACTGGGCGTACCAGACTAACCTCACAGACGAAACCTCAAAGGCGTCGGTACGTGGATAACATTGTACTTTACAATGGAAAACCTTCATTTAATGCATGATGCGTCAGTGAATCGAACTCATAATATCGGATCTCCCTAAAAAATGGACGCAACTCCGCACAACGAATTGTGACGTCTTAGACAACTGGGCCACCCGATGATGATGATGTTGCCCAAAACAATTTCCCATGACGGGCGTGAAAGGGAAATAACTGATTACTCAAGAGTAATGGGGTTATTTTTGAATAGGGGCCTGAAAACTAGCTGACTGAAATGATGTGGTAGTGTTTTTTTTAGTTGCTTTTGCTTGTTTGTTTTCATGGGTAAGACATTTAGATCCTACCGTTTAATTTGGTTTTGATAAGATAATTGCCTAGGTGGTAATAGTTGGATGAATTAATTAGGAATTGCTGAATTGTGGTGATGCGTGTGCCTATTTCACTTAAGAGTTTGTTGCGTTGTATGTTGTAGTTTACATTGGAAAATTACATACACTATAGGACAGTGTGGGCAGGTGCCTGTACGATGATTTTTAATTTTGAGCTTATGTCTGTTCAGGTTTGTGTGACCAGTGTGGAGTCTAGTTATTGCCATGTCCGTTAGTTTGTTTTTGTGGTACGTTGAGACTTTGTGTTGAGTTTTTTTCACTATTTCTTTATGTATTGGAGGGAGATGGCCTGGTTTAAAGCTAGAGGGCCGTTTTTGCTGGTGTAGTAGTTTAGATTTGTATTTATGGTTGGAGTTGGTAGTTGTGGTGTAAAGTTTTGCGACTGAGGGTTTTCCGTTTTGATGTGGCTAAGCCCAAGTTCGTGTATTTTATTAAGAATGTAGCTAACACTTGTTTGTAGGCCTTTGCTTACTTGAATGAGTTTTTTTATATGCGGTTTTAGGTTTTTAGTATTACTTAGTAGTTGTTGCATTAGTTTATTGTGGACGGCGCTGGTCCAGTAATTTAGTGAGAGTTGGTCCCTTCGGGGCTCGAGGGGAAGCTCTCCTGAAAGTGCTAGTAGGGCCTCAAGGGAAGTGTCCGTAGTAGTACTGAGTGCCATTTTGAGAGCTTGTTATAGTATTGAGTTTAGAGTTTGACGTTTTGAAAAGGTTTTGATCTGATAAGGGTTTGGTAGATACCTAAGAGTTTTTTTATTTGCTCCCCAAGTTGAGCCTCTTATTGCTCTCAAGAGGTTAAGGTCCTTGGCGCACCTACTTTTAGGGTCTTTGACATGAGCTTCCCAGGTGAGATGCTGGTCAAAAATTAGCCCTAGGAATTTGGCTTCTGTTTTAAATTGAATATTTTGGCCGTTTAGAGTTATGGTAGGGTTTATTTGGAGCTTCTTGCGATGTTTGAAGATAATGCCTATGTTTTTAAATATGTTTACATTGAAGCCCAACTTGGTCGACCAATCAGCAACGTTATTGATAGCGTTTTGAAGTAGTTCCGTTGCTACTGAAATTGCGCCGCTACGGACCCAGAGAGTTCCGTCGTCTGCAAACTTAGATGTGTTTACTTTTTTGTTTATGCCTGGAAGAGATCATCTATTATTATATTGAATAGAGTCGAGCTAAGTATGCTACCTTGAGGTGTACCGTTTTGGAGTTTATAGGGATTGGATGTGGCCCCATCAGCGCCAACTGTGATATGTCTATGTTTTAGAAAGCTGTGGATTATGTTTGCTATCCTATGCCCTTTTTGTTTCATTTTTGCATTAAACCATGGTGCCAGACCATGTCAAATGCTTTAGAGAAATCGAGGGAGATTTCTACTGTATATTGTTTTAGAGCTATACCCCTAGCGGCATCCTGTTGGAGCCTGGTGAGGTGGCCTATGCTGGATCGGTCTTCTCGGAAGCTGCTTTGGTCCTGTGAGAGACTATCGTTTTGATTTAGTATGTGGTTTAGCCTACGTTTGATTATGGATTCAAATGTTTTACATAGGTTGGAAGTTAGAGGTATCAGTCGATATGTGTCCGATTTATCTTTGGGTTTGCTTGGTTTAGGCACTGGTATGACAAGTGCTTCCTTCTAGGCTGAAGGAGCTCACACAATGGAAAGGAGGAATATTATCTAAATGTTCAGGACAATATTCCTATAAAAAAATTTAACAGCTTGGAACATCGATTTTTACCATATCAACTGATTTTCAATATTAAAAGCAACGATACCTGTCCGCAAATGACGCAAAGTAAACCATGTCAGAGAGTTCTTCTCACCCTATGATCTTTGACGAGCCGACCCCATTCCCCATCGCCATGAGGTTATAGGCTTGACAGTAAGAGGGTACGCCACTATTCTGTTGTAGGTTCGTGGTCGCTTAGATGTGGCTGATTTCCAAAGTCGATATGCTGATCGAGCCAACAAGATAGACTGGGGGAACATAGAGGAGGATTCCATCAAACGCCAGTTCCAGAAGATCACAAACATCGGTACCAGTGCAATGAAGGACAAGAACAAACTGAAGAAGGTAAATTACCTGGAAGTGCACTTGAATGATTTGCTTTCATTGTTTGTTGTGTTCCAGCGCACCCAGCAATATTCCAGCTGTATGACGGTGGTCTGTGAGGAACCGGTCGGACTAGATAATTCAGTGATTGGCATTGGGCGTGGATCCACATCATTGGGATGCGATGACATGGGACCGAACAACTGACCTTGCCTGAACACCCAATTCATTTGGTCGCCTCTTACAACAAGCATCGCTTGCTGGGGACCTATATTTACCCTGAATCCCCATGGATTTGGTGACTTGCAATGTGTTTGTGTCAATATTTTTATAGTGTTTTAGACTAAAATTTGGTGAAGTGAATGAGACATGATATAGACAATATAAATATAAGCGACAAAAAACATTTTTATAATCATAAGAAATTGGTAAATCAGTGGAAGGGAATTGACAATTTAATCATATCATATCAGACCATCGATACACATGAAGCATTAGTCAAACGTCTCGGCCAAATTCCCGTGTTTTGATCCGAGCAGTAATTAAGATTCACGTGCATAAAGAAACAAGACAAAATAGAAATCCCGGTTTACAAATCTGTACACCTAGACTGAGCGTTGGTGTAGCCAAGTTATTAGGTCTTGGCGCTCCAATGAAACTTCAAGGCTGAAAGGGGCGATAACATAGTCTCCATCACCTGAAATTACCGACTTTGTTGTTTTTAGATGGAAGAGCTCCAGTCTCAGATGGAGAACATTTATGGGGCGGGTCAAGTGTGTCTCAATAGCTCCGACTGCAGGCCACTCACGCCAGGTAGGTTGTTGTCACAGGTATCTATTACAGAATGTGTATCAGGTGTGTGATAGGACTTGGACAACTACCTTTATATTTTCGCATCCAACGTTTTGACCTGTTGATAGATTCCATGCACGATTCATATGAAGAACACCCAGGTAACACGTAATTTTGTATTTACCCAAATCTCTCCCACACACCTGTTTGTCAGTAACATGGCCCCAGGCCTAGCGGTAGACTAGACTATGCATGCACTATCTACACACATGCCATCTTCACTTCATAAACTATCTACGCTACCTACACTATCTATATTACCTGCAATACATTCCCTTGGGGGACCTCACATTACCTGCAATACATACCCTTAGGGTCTCTCCCCACAGCCTGTCAGACCCGTGACGATCCGGGTAGAATAGGTCTTCAGCAATCCATGTTTGCCGTAAAAGGTGACTATGCTTGTCCTAGGAGGCCACTAACGGGATCGGGTGGTCAGGCTTCCAGCTTTGGTTGATGCATGTCATCGTATCCCAATTGCTTGGATCGATGCTCATGATATCAATCACTGGATTGTCTGGTCCAGACTCGATTATAACAGACAGCCGTCATACAGCTGGAATAGTGCTGAGTGCGGCGTTAAACAACAAACAAAGAAACACAGCCTGTCAATGTATGGTTGGTTGGTTGGTTGGTTGTTTAACGGCACACTCAGCAATATTCCAGCTATATGACAGCGGTCTCTAAATAATCGAGTCTGGACCAGACAATCCAGTGATTGATATCAAGAGCATCGATCCAAGCAATTGGGATACGATGACATGCATCAACCAAAGCTGGAAGCCTGACAAAGATAAAAAGAGAGGCATGTGAAATATGCTTGAGTCAGGCTAGAAACGTGTTAGTAGGTTCATCCTTTTGGTCAGCTAATCGTGTAGGGAACCTGAGCTCACTCATAGTGGTGAACATCATCTACCAGCTTCTAGGTAGAGTCCTTAAACACTGATGGACAAAAGAAACTATACAAAAAAGACGTTGCGTTCAGGAAAAGGAAAGGTAAGACAATTCAACGATGGTATATGTTTTTTCAAAGGACATCAGTTAGCACCAACAACATAATGTGTCGAATCACAGCCAGTGGAAATAAAGAATTCAGAGGGTCAATAAGGAGACCGGTGTCAGTTGTTCAGTATTCGATCACACAGAATTGAAAGTGTAGACACAATGAAGTCCCACTTGTCTGTCAGTATTGGGTATGCCCTTCATGGGCATCAGTACACGCCCTTGCAAGTCAGACGCCTGATGATGAGAAGTGGCATTAGCAACCGTTCCTCCCGGGCTGCCTGCAGTAACTGCTGTCTGAATCTGACGTCCAATATGGTTGGTTGGTTGGTTTGTTGTTGAACGCCGCACTCAGCAATATTCCAGCTATATTACGGCGGTCTGTAAATAATCGAGTCTGTACCAGACAATCCAGTGATTGATATCATGAGCATCGATCCACGCAATTGGGATCGATGACATGCATCAACCAAGCCAGCGAGCCTGACCACCCGATCCCGTTAGTCGCCTTTTATGACAAGCATAGTCACCTTTTACGGCAAGCATGGGTTGCTGAAGACCTACCCCGGAATCTTCACGGGTCCAATATGGTCCCACAAGTGTTTCTTTTGCTCCTCAGTATATATGACATGGGTCATCCCTTCTAGAACAAACGCAGAATCCGATCCTAGCTCACGGACAAAACATCACACACCACCTCTTCTATGGCTTTGCACTTGCTCGTGAGATTTTATTTAATATTTTTCTGAAATTGTAAACACAACTGCTAGATCTTAATTTCTTTTGTACAGAAGACATTGTTTCTTTATTATCTTGTTTCCAAGATCAGTATATCTTAAATCAAAATTGAATTGTCTAATTCACATATAAAACATCATTTTCTACAGCATTAGAACAGATCATGGCCTCATCACGTGACTATGACCTCCTTCTGAAGGTATGGAAGGGTTGGAGGGACAACACAGGAAAGAAGATGAAAGACCTGTATCGCCAATTTGCTGAACTGAGCAACGAGGGTGTGCGAGAACTCAGTGAGTGGTCACGCTCTCTATACCTGTACCCTGTACCCGCTGAGCTGAATCCTGGGCCCACTTGCACAAAGCGATCTTAGCACTACAACTATTGTAAGCCTATGTTAAAGTATTGGAGTTACGATCATCTTAGCGCTAAGATCGCTTTGTGCAAGTGGGCCCTGTTCTGTTCGGGGAGTTTGCCCTAAACGTCAGTACCTTACTCTTTGCCGCATCCTGTACCACAGGCCTTGGTTCTGTGTCAGTTGTTCCCGAGTACGCTGTGTACCGTGCTTATCCTGTACCCTTCTTGTCTACCTCGTCTTGTCTCCTGTTCACTAACAATATCACATACCGGGTACCGTCTTGTCAATTTCCTGTAGCCCGTGTGCTGCGTCAGGCAATCAATACAAATTATGCAAATTGTATGAATGGCGGGTGCTACCGGTAGGGCAGGACATGCTTAACCTTTTCGCGAACACCCGGTGTCGTCACTGATTTTCAGTGGTCCATTCATATGGATTCCAAGTGGAATCTGTTTCGGTAGAAAACCTGGCTGGTTATTCTCTTGCATTGACAATTTATATTTCCATCTACCTTGTACCTACTTGTCAGTCTCCTGTGCCCATACACGTGTATGTACCCTGTACCCGTTTGACTACCCGATGTTATGATGATTCAAGGTACCGTGTACCCACTTGTCTACGTCTATGACAATATCATGTACCCGTTTTACTACCATTGTACCCGATGTTATGGCGATTTAAGGTACCTTGTACCCACGTGCTTACCCCCTGTGTCGTGTCCACTATAGTAATTCTGTTATGTACCGGGTAGATGCTGATCTACCAATCGCTGTATCCTATTCCATAACTTTATCATTTGACTACCCCTATACCCGGTGTTGTGACGATTCCATGTACCGTGTGCCTTCCTGTCTGCCCTCCACATTTTTATTTTTTTATTATTTTTTTATTATTCCACTTTTTTTTGTCGTACAGCACTTCAAACATATTAATGTTCATACAGCGATTCTTAAAACAACAACAGAATCATACATCATGGGGGCATATGAACTTGGATAATTCGGTATTTGAGTTGATATGGTTACAAAAATAATTTGTGGCAGCTGGACCAAAACTTCACAAACTTGTTGTAGTTACAGTTAGAGTAAGCTATCGCTTTAGTTATAAAGTAGTAATTTGCCAACTCTCTCTGGATCAACTCGAAAGACAATTTTATCTTTTTAAGATAAAATTTGAATATAGTATCCTTAATGACAAGGCATATAGCATTTAATGGATCATTTCCTTCAAATGGAAAGCCCGGTAAAACGTTTTCTTTGGTGAAATTGATATGAATTTCCGCCTTATTATTTATCCATCTTTCAAGTTCGGCCCAGAGAGAGAGTTAGCGTTTTCACAATTCCATAGTACATGAGACATGTTGTGACGATTCCATGTACCGTGTGCCTTCCTGTCTGTCCTCCACATTTTGATAAAGGTTGTCCAAGATACCTCGATGAGGTTTGGTACACAAAAAGAAACTGTATGTTACGTAACATATTAACAACATATTTTCAACCTTCACTTCATACATTCCTCGTTCATAAATTCCATTTACCCCGATAGAGCTCCAAGAAGAAAATATCATTCCTTATTACTAAATGCTTAATAAAGGTGTTGGTGTTGATCTTTGTATTCACAACTCCAATGTTTCATGGTAGACTACAAGGACACGGGCGACTACTGGAGATCAGCATACGAGAGCACCACCTTCCAAGAAGACATCCAGGAACTGCTGGCAGAGTTACGTCCCTTATATGAACAGCTGCACACCTATATACGGAAGAAACTGATTGGTCATTACGGACAGGAAAGGTTTCCGGCAAGCGGACATATCCCGGCTCACATATTAGGTGGGCAATGGAAGGACATTGGTGTCAGCAGGATAGCTATAGACCAACATTTAACAATCTTGTTGCCACCTTTTCAAGACTCTTTTATGTTTATGACATAATTTTGTAGACAAAAATAGTCTGCGAATCTCCTTGATTACACTGTAATGAGATCACGTCAGCATAACAAACCTAAAGGTTTTCAATTCATATTCACAAATCTGGAGTGAAAACCGATTCCTGATCATAGTTCATAATGTACTAATTTACTCAATATACACACATAATTTGAGCTCTAATTTGAAATCTGATCTGATGTAGGATGAGGAATCAACGCGATCTTCTACATTAATAACGCCCTGCCTTTCTAACAGCCACCTGTATAACATCCTGTCCGTCTGACAAGTATTCTACAAATATTCTGCAAAACAGGCGATATCAATGAATAATAACCAATCTGACAAAGACAGATGTGTTTAATGTTGGTAATGAGAGAAGCGTAACAATGAAGAATTCGACAAATCATGATTATCACGAATTCATAGATAGAGGGTCATCACAGTCACCAAAGACGTATTCTGAAAATGCAGTGAATAAGTGTGCTCATTAGTGACCGCTAAATCCGTCACGGCTCAACAAGTATCCATATCAGTGGTCATGTTGCTGTGTTGTCCTTCGACTCTTCTCGAAACGCAAGGTATAGTTCATCGAGCGTAGTTGTGGGCTGCAGGCGTGCTCATCTTCGGATGCTGTCCAGGTGCTCAGTGTGGAAATCCCAGGGCCATTGTTGCTGATGGTATTGTTGTAATGTTAAGCTGCAGCAAGTACATGGTGCCAATCTCCTACGGGTGACACGTGCATTGTCATCTTGAAAGAGAAAACGTCGACCAAAATAAGGGTCGACCGAGTAAGGGTAGCACGATAGGTGCAAGTACGTTGTCATGTCAGTACTGTTTTAGTTACCCTCACAAAGATCGTGTGTAATAGCGTTCTGTCCGTCATGTTGATCCAACTCCAAAACCAGCACTAAACCGCCGTCATACTTATCTTTCTGTGGACATTGACATCGACGTTATGTTCACTGACATGCCTCCCGTCACGACCATGCGTATCAATGAAGTTTAGGGAGAATCTGGATTTGTTTGAGATCATTTCACGTGGACAACGACTATTCCTCCAGTGCCTACGTTATCTGTACCGTTGGCTGCAATAAATTGACCAGTCAAACACCAGTTGCCTGTGTTGGTGGTTGCTTGATTCATTGACTGTGGCACATGAGTGTACTGGCTAAAATACCTAACCGGAAGAATGCCTTAACCTATTTCTTACTTTAAGAAATCACACATACTTGTACGTGTATCCTGATTTGTACAGGTAATATGTGGGGGCAGACCATGGAGAACATATTCGACATCGTCCAACCCTACAAGAACAGGTCAAGTGTGGACATCACACCGCAGATGAAGGAGCAGGTAACTCGTCACTGTCAGGAATACCAGGCATAGTTAGTGGTCAGTGAGTGAGTGAGTGAGTGAACCGAGGTGTGAGTGAGTGAAACACTTAAAAGTTTGATCTCTAACACAAAACAAAATAGAAATCGGGCTATAAAACGCCAGCACCCAAAGGTAGACAACTAAACAAGGGACCAGGGGTATTTACAATACTTCTGCTACTGATGATGATGATGGTGATGGTGGTGGTGGTGTGATGATGATGGTGGTGGTGTGGTGATGATGGTGATGTGATGATGATGATGATGATGTAGTTGTAGGGATGATGATAATGATGATGATGATTTTCATTTATGGTAATATAGGATCATGTATGTGTAAGGTGTTGCTTTCAGAAGGTATTTCGCTTCCGGGGAACATGTCGGGTCTGATAGTGTTAAATAGATAATAGTTTACACAATCTGTCGAGTTACAATGTTTTAGGAGGGAGAACGTTCATGGCCATGAGACATGCCTGAGGCTAAGCAATGTTGACGCCACTTCCTCCACGGCTTACTCAACAGACAATAATTCTGCGGTGCTTTTTAATACCTCTCCAGTGTTGAATGTGTCACTTCCTGCTTTCAGAAATACACGGTAGAACGAATGTTCCGAACTGCGGAGAGTTTCTTTGTGTCCCTTGGACTCAACAAGATGGTGGACTCGTTCTGGACGGACTCCATGATAAGGAAGCCGGCCGGACGGGAGGTCGTCTGCCATCCCTCGGCCTGGGACTTCTATAACGCCAAGGACTTTAGGTGTGTAGTACTATGTGGGCATCTGCCATGAGAACAACTCTATTGAGAACAAACATATTCGCAAAGCTGATCAGATCGCTATTCGGGGGGTGGGGGTGGTAGGGATGATGAGTGGGGTGTGGCTTCCAATAACGTTATTATGACACATTATATGCATTTAATACATTTCTACATCTATGTATATAATACATTCTTCATTCGCAGTTCTATTTCTGCAGGTTATGGCTTGTTCAATAATTGATGAATGTTTTTTCTGACGTTTTCGTTAATTAAAATCCAAGCTTGACCTCCATATGCTTGAAGCATCTGTTAAGACAGATTTGCCCCCTACAGACACGGACGTAGGGGACAGATTAATTTGTAGGAAGATCAAGTTTTAAAAAATAAATAAAAAATTAAGAATGGAAAACATACACTTCTTCCATTTGTACCAAATGAAAAATTGATTATCAGAACCAAGTGCTGAAAGTATAATTGTCTCCAACTGTTTTCAACAAGCACATAAGAGAAAGAATTATCGTGTCATATGTAATAACATATGTCTGTATCGCCACACTAGAATCAAGATGTGCACGGACATAAACATGGTTGACCTGATCACCATCCACCACGAGATGGGACACATCGAGTACTACATGCAGTACATGCACCAGCCTCAGGCATTCAGGGACGGGGCTAACTCAGGTATATAAGTCACACACCTGCAGGGTTTTGCTTTTCTTCAAATTTCATTATCAGATTTTTATGAGAAAGTAATACGTCATGGAGGTCTAATGCCTGTATTTGTCCCCGGCAATTTAGCGTATTATTCCGAGACAAAACATCACACATATTACTGAAAGACGAGAATGGTGATAAGACAGCATGTGCAAAAATGATATATAAATATAGTATTGATACAATAAATAAATAAATATATAGCTTGGATAGACAATCACAGCTTTAAAGTTCATACGATTATATTGCGGATAAATATGATGACGTTATTAAATCTTTATTTATAATACCTAAAGAAGTTTTATTTTGTATTGTTTGTAATACTTATCATTTTCCTATGATGGATGCGTTTGAAACGAACCCGCGTTGACCTCGACCTAAAAATGTCAAATTCGTGCGAAATGCACAAACCACCGACCGACCCTACCATGATGAGTCCCATACAATATACCTTCCCTGTTACCTGTCAGGATTCCATGAGGCCATAGGCGACACCATGGCGCTGTCGGCGGCCACACCCGCCCACCTGCACAAGATCGGCCTCCTTGACAAAGTGGAAGACAACGAACGTAAGTCTGCGGGTGGGAGAGCTTTGAATCGGTCCTTTGTTTGTTTGTGACCTGGTTAGAACAGCAGGTCTCCACAGTGGGTTTGGGAACTATTTTGAGTTTGGTTCAGGAATTGTGGGTTATATTGTCTTAGATTTATGGCTCCAAGTATGGACGTTTATAATATCCACACAATAGGTTATAAAACATAATCCCATCAGTTGGAGATATCTATTGTAAATCTTAATGGAAGTATCTGATACTTGTCATTTAATGTTTAAGGCTATTTGGTAGAGTGCCACACTGCAGCCGCGTATGAGTGTGTTATGTATGTCTGACACCACTCCCTGACCACTCCAGTTAACGTTGTTCTGGATGAAATCTCAAAGAAGACGTTTGACATTAACAATAAATTTATAAACTTTCAATACTTATGAGATTAACCAATACAGCCACCGAATACTTGATGACATAAATATTGCTAAAGGTGGCGTAAACAGTTAGTAGAACTACTTTCTACGACATGAAGGTGTGATGGTAATACGTATTCTCGTCTACAGTTGATGACATCAACTTCTTGCTGAAGACTGCCCTTGAGAAGATCGCCTTCCTTCCGTTCGGCTACCTGATTGACCAATGGCGGTGGAGTGTGTTCAGTGGGGAGACGCAACCTTCAGAATATAACAAGAAGTGGTGGGATCTAAGGTGACATGAACAAACTTTAAGCATATCAGATTTCAGACCAACACAGAATTCAGCTATTGTCCCTAGACATTTAACGTGTAGCCTATCAGAATCAGATTGAGAATCAGAAGGGGGTCACAGTCGTTGGGAAGGAGATAAATTTGTCAATTCCAAGTCACACCGAAGGTCATGGGCACCGATTAAGCCATTGCTGAAGTTCATTATACGATGCACATTCATATGAGGCGGTAATCTATTTGTTAACTTAAATAACGTAATAATGTGAAAAGTGTATAAAAAAAACTATATCACAGCAGATTTATATTTTATGTTTTCAGGTGTAAATATCAGGGGTTATCTCCCCCTGTTGTGCCCTCGGATGACGATTTTGACCCAGGTGCTAAATACCACATTCCCGATAACACTCCGTATATCAGGTAGGAACACGGTTGATTGTATCGTAAACATACCCGATATTTATACTTTAGTACCCTTGCGAATGAAATAAATGGTTATTACCTGATATGCTAACGTGAAGCTGTAAATCTATTGATGTACTTGACCCCAACGACTGCTACTGGAGGTAATGGTTGCCGCGGCAGCTGTTGTTGTAAAAGTAAGTGGACAATCGTAGAAGTAGGGTTTGTGGAACTGTTGTCAGCATCAGCAGTTGTATTTGTAAAATTAGTTGCGCTTGTAGCACTTTTGTTAACTATATTTTTGTAACTATGTGCATATGATTAAAAATATAATCATTTGTAATGCTGTATTCAAGGTGATGCTAGAAGTGGAAGATTGTGTGTGTGTGTGTGTGTGTGTGTGTGTGTGTGTGTGTGTGTGTGTGTGTGTGTGTGTGTGTGTGTGTGTGTGTGTGTGTGTGTGTGTGTGTGTTTTCGCGGATTTCTAGGTAAATAATATACCCCAACACATAATGTATGTCCCAAACATATAGAGTGGTGACAGTACACAACAGTATTAGATGAAAAGGCTGCTACAGATCAATAAATGAATATTCAATTAACAAGTCAATTTCGTTTTTCTGTCTTAAAAGCGACTTAAAAGAGATTTATTGATATTTTTTTTAAACATGTTAGATAGTCTTACAAAGTACATATTTACACCAAAAGAAAATTATGTTTTGATTTCATTGTTATCTACAAAGCAGTAAACAACTGCCCGGATCCCAACAACCAGCGCGCATGCATATTGTCATCTTAGCTGGAGGCCGAGCTGTGCCTCTGACGTCACAGTAGAGAGACGTCCGCCATTTTGTTTCGTTTACAGTGCATTAATCTATATGACAATGAAGTAATTTTCCGTTATTTTCCGCGTATTGAACACGCACAATTGGGTATTATGTGGACATGGGGATGTTCTAGTTCTTCAAACATACTAAATAAACTTGGTTACGAAAATAAATTTAGCATTCATTGTTACATAGATTTCCATGACTGACTACCCTCTTACAACCATTACAAAGGGCCATGCACATTGATCAGACTCCATGCAAAGGTTATATATTTGACACAATTTTGGACACGTGAAGATCAGAATAGATCTTCAGCAACCCATGCTTGCCGTAACAGGCGACCATGCTTGTCCTAAGAGGCGACAAACGGGATCGGGTGGTCAGGCTTGGTTGATGCATGGCATCATATCTTTATTGCGTAGATCGATGCTCATGATGTCAATCACTGGCTTATCCGGCCCTGACTCGATTATTTACAGACCGCCGTCATATACCTGGAATATTGCTGAGTGCGGCGTTAAGCCCCCGTTACACTATCAAAAACTTTGATCAAAAACTTGGTCAAAGTCCATTTTGACCATTTTTTTATAGTGTAACATGCCATCAAAAACTTTGACAAAGTTTTTGACGAGACTGTGATGGAATAGAAACCGATCCTATTTCTCGTTAAACTTTGATCAAAGTTTGATGACGTTGATTTAATGTAGCCAATCAGACTGCAAGGAACATTTACCCCTTTTCAACCGGAAGTGCATATAGTCAACTCAACACGAGTCAACTATTTTGGACTGATGAGATTAATTGATTTGTTTAAACAAAGAGCAGTCATTCTCGGGACCAAATACCTTTGCCCTCCCCAACGCCGCCTTCTCAACATGGCGGTACACAAAATACAAATGACAACGGCAAACAATTCTTCGTCAGTAGCATCCACCTTGGCAAGATAATTCCCACCAACATTTTGACGGCCTGTACAAAACTTTGATGAGTGTAAACAGCCCAACTTGGACCAAGAACACTTGGTCAAAATTTTCTTTGACCAAGTTTTTTATCAAAGTTTTTGATAGTGTAACGGGGGCTTTAAACAACAAACAAACACAATTTTGGTGCACATAAATTCACATATTCAGTTCATGGTCTTACTTGAAACCCTCACCCAGATTCTGCAGGAAAGGTATCTCGTAATTTATTTATTTTTTAAGGGTGCCAACCCCCTCCTCCCCTGAATCCCGAATACCATCCAATTTTTTCACTCTCATGAGTCTCATTTGCTCATCCTTGAAACCAGAATACTACTCAACAAGAATCTCAAAAGTATTGAGAAAAGGACGCGATTTCAAGTACAATTACTGAAGAAATGTCGAACAATAGTAAATATAGGGGGTTGGCAGCCTCTTTTGTGGGACGTCTTTTATAAACTGGACTTGAAGTTGAGAATCTTCTGTGTGCACAGTATCTGTAAGCCTTGAAATTAATTGAGTACTCATTATAAAAAAAATGAATATAAAACACCTTTACACTGAGGATAACGTTTAACACCAGAATGTGTTCTCCGTGTTCACATCAGACTGATCGTCTTCACTCGGTAGTGCTTCCTCGATTTCCTCACTGATGTCAAGACTATTTTGACTAACCACTGGCTCATATCGATATGGACGAATGTGTGTAAGGTTACTGAGCGATAATCGATGGTATGACGAACGCGAGTAATCTACCAAACACTAAACATAAACAGAGATCGTGTGCAAGTCAACTCTCCACTATGACGTCACGTCACGTGATGACAACTCTATTGTTTCCGGGTTACGAGATGCTTTTAACTTTGTTTGTCACCAATATTGCCTTTAGGATTTTTTCCTTCAAGATACTTGTTTTAAAATGCTTTATAAATGATTTAATCCCATGTTTATAGTTTACTGTAAATCTCCTTTAAAGCTTTAAGCTGCAAGCTAGTTGAGAAACCAGAGACATGAACTCGGGACGTTTTTGTTGTGAATGGATACCTTCTTTTCTCAATCGAAATTATAACACACATTTGCGTGTATATTGTTTAACGCTGTATTCCAGCAATTTGACGGCGCCTGTAGATAATCAAGTCTAAATAAAAATTGATATTGTGAACACAGTCGGGGTACGTTGACACGCCTTCGGTTGGAAGAAGAAATTAAGTGTTGCCAGCAATGGTTCAATTACAGTGATAAAACGTTACATCGATATTAACCATGATTATATCCGTATTATACTGACCGTTCAGTGAAGCAAAAGCGTTTAAACCAACTCTACATATTGCAGATACTTCGTGAGTTTCGTCATCCAGTTCCAGTTTCACAAGGCGCTGTGCCAGGCAGCCAATCAGACGGGGCCGCTGCACAAGTGCGACATCTACCAGTCTAAAGCGGCAGGCAAACTGCTCGGGTAGGTCAAGGTTGTCAGTCCCGGCTTAACGCCGCTTTTAACATTATTCCAGTTATATCACGGCGTGGCAGTTTAATATGGGAGGAAAGCCAGAAGTGATGCAGGTCTCAGACGTTTACCACTTCGGTGAAACCCACGAGCACGGGTATGGTGCTGACAAACATAGAAACAATCGGGGTTTCTTGCGTGCCCAAGGGACGCAACTCTGCACAGCGAATCGCGGCGCCTTAGACGACTGGGCCACCCGTAACACTGTAACACATGGGGCATGTGAGAGTCATATTCGTGCTCTAAGTGCGTCGTCTATTGTCGTATGATTAAATATAACTATTTGTAAATGATATTGTAAAAGTATATACACTCTTTTGGATGGAAAAGGACATATATACATGTCGGTATTGCCAGGCTCAGTGATGCGCCCTATAACTTTAAGAGGGTCCTAAACATAAATATAGTTTCAAATTAATAAATTTCTAATGGTTATTAATGCTTCAAAATATTATAGGATACTAATCAGTTCGAACAAGTATGCTGAATAGCTGTCATAGGGATATCCTGGATGTAGGTAAGCCATCCAATACTTGCTCAAATCATGTCAACATGATTGCTGGAATATCGCTTGCGTCGACCTCTATATCGTACTTAACCCCTTCACAGTTAAACTTCACTGGAGGCTTTTTGTTAATACTTTTGCAAATGGACTGTTCTTTCTTTGAGAAATTGCAGTTCAAGGTCCCTGTGGCCAAGTGAACTAGAATAGGAGAAGCCTAATGGTAAAGAAAAAGGCACAACCAAAGAGATTTACATTCAGTTACTGACGTGACGACGTACAATGTAAAAAGGAAAGCGTATGACGTGTTCTGAAAATGGTTCTTTCTTTACAGAGATGTATTGAAGATGGGTGCCTCGAAGCCTTGGCCGGAAGCCATGGAGGCTATCACAGGGCAGAGAAAAATGGATGCTGGCCCACTTCGAGAGTATTTTAAACCGCTGGCTGATTGGCTACAGCGGGAGAACGCCAATGAACGGCCCGGGTGGAGCGAGTCGTGTCCGGAACCTGATGATTATAATAATGGCGGACACAGTCCCACTAAAAGACACAATGAAGGGAGCACTGTAGGTCAAGTTCAGTGTCCTACCGCAGCCCCTCCCTCCAACAGCGGAACACTACACGTGATTAGTTATGCTACGGGGATATTTAGTGTATTAATCTTAATGTTTAATTCATTTCAGGCGTAAGAGCTACTTCTGTTTGTAAGGAGATTTTACTTGAATAAAAAAAATTTTCGAACAGAAACGTTTGCTCAGTTCAAGCCCTTTTAGCGCCGTAATTTTCCAGCAACCTTTTTCTTGTTGACCTCAGCGGCGAAGCGTAGAGCTGAGATTTGATGGTTGCTTTAAAATAAATACGAGGTAAGGTGACCACAGATGAACATGATTGTGTAGCCTATGGTTTGGTTAGCAAGTACCAATAGGTTGAAATAAGTGACATTCATATTTCATGCGATATCGAGCTATGATTCGAAACGAGTGTGAAATCTTGATAAAGGGCCAAGATTGCGGGTGTCACTCCTTGTCTATATGTACATGGACGGGTGTGATTTTTTTCTATACGAATATAATATGCTGTACACGCTATCATCGAGTTCCTGTGGTCTGGAGACGTGGTTCCTAGCGCCCGCGTTAAGCTGAAACGTTGTCTCTGAGTAATAATGAGATAGTGAGTTTGGTTAAACGTCGCTCTGAACAGTATTTCAGTTATATCCTGGCGTGTCACCTTATAGGGAAGGAACAC
Organism: Haliotis rufescens; assembly: GCF_023055435.1. Classification (NCBI taxonomy): domain Eukaryota; kingdom Metazoa; phylum Mollusca; class Gastropoda; order Lepetellida; family Haliotidae; genus Haliotis; species Haliotis rufescens. The sequence continues at coordinate 61,208,917 of NW_025964112.1, read as the reverse complement.
AAAGTAATACAGGTCTTAAACGTTTGTCACTTTGGTGGAACAGACAGGTACGGATGTATTTGCTAACAAACCTTGAAGCATAATCAGGTCGATTCGCTTATTCGAACCCACGATCATAGGTTTCTGGTACGCCTAAGGGACGCAACTCAGCACAGCGAAATGCTGCAAGTGAAGGAAACTCAAGTGCCTGTCATGATGTTAGATGCGTACCTGGCACAGGGCTGGTAATAAATCCAATTTATAATTTATAGATATTGAACACAAAACAGCATATATCACAACCCGACACACGAGATTGATTCCATACACCGTGAACCGAGATGAGTCAAGCTATACAAGACATTTGTACTTTACAGTGCTGTTATATTATGCCCTATACGAATGATGCTTTAGTATGCCCCCTGTTCCATTCTTCGATAGCGGTATGTCAGTATGTTTTTCATTTCTTTGAGTTCCGGGAAGATTCCGGGTTAGAATTGGTCTTCAGCAACGAACGCTTGTCGCAAGAGGCGACTAACGAGATCGGGTTGTCTTGCTCGCTGACTTGGTTGATGCATGTCATTGTATCCCAGTTGAGTAGATCAATGCTCATGATATCAATCACTGGATTGTCTGGTCCAGCCTCGTTATTTACAGACCGCCGTCACATAGCTGGAATATTGCTGAGTGCGGCGTTAAACAACAAACACAATTTGGACAATATTTTGAAATTCTACTAACGTTATCTGTCACGCTGTGTTAGAGGTAAGTGAGTGAGTATGGTTTTTACGCCACTTTTTGAGCACAAATGCTACCCATGTAGGTGATCGAACCGGGCCTTCAGCGCAACGAGCGAACGCACTTACCATTACGCCAAGGCACCTTAAAATTAGGAATGCAAATTATTGTCAATCCCCTTTGCAATTCTCAATTACAATTATTTAGATTTCTTTCTGTAGCAGCACCTAGTTGTCGGGGTGGTAACGGCACACAACAAATGGCTACAGGGTGTGAGCTGGTGGCTGTTTATTCTCTCAGAAGAGAAATGTGAAAGGTGAAAAACGCCCTAAAACCATGTATAAATAATATGACATACTGCACAAAAGACATAGATTGGTTGGTTGGTTGTTTCACGCCGCATTCAGCAATATTCAAGCTATATGACGGCGGTCTGTAAGTAAACGAGTCTGGACCAGACAATCCACTTGTTGATATCATGAGCATCGAGTCACGCAATTGGGATCGATGACATGCATCAACCAAGGCAGCGAGCCTGACCACCCGATCCCGTTAGTCGCCTCTTACGACAAGCATAGTCACCTTTTACGGCAAGCATGGGTTGTTGGAGACCTATTCAAAAGACATAGAACATTGACATTGTTATACATCATGGCCATAAATCTAATGGACATTCAATTACATGAACTTAAAATAGCGAGAAACCTATGTTACATGTGTAGTAAGTAACCTGTTCAAAACTATATTGACAATGATACAGTAACATTTATGCTTATGATGCCACAATCAATTTAAACTAAATATAAACCCTGTATACTGTCATAACATTAGGCAGGTACAATACTACGTGATGATTACAAAGATATATGACGTCAGCATATATACATTCATAAATAACACATAAACAACAGGGGCGGTCGGGTAGCCTAGTGGTTAAAGCGTTCACTCGTCACGCCGAAGACCCGGGTTCGATTCCCGACATGGGTACAATGTGTGAAGCCGTGATATTGCTGGAATATTGCTAAAAGCGGCGTAAAACCATACTCACTCACTCACTCATAAACAACACACACCAGATTGGTGAAACCCGTGCTGGGTTACCAAGTCTTCTAAGTTAGTGCCAGTTACATCTGCATTGACAAAGTATAAACTCATGCAGATACTATTTACACTATAACTTTCCACAACACATAAGTAAAATAGGTATTTAAAACAAGGATTTATCAATAATTTAAATAATGCACTTTAACACATATGCATACATTTAACATAATTATCGCAATAACCTTAATGTGATATAAAATTACTATGAGTTTATTTAGGGTTTAGTTTTACTTACTTAATGTTAAAGTTAAGATGATAATAGCCTAGGCTATTAACTATTTATCAATTAAAGAAACTGCTTTATAATATTTTATCAAATTAAATAAACATAACCAGAATACACTGAACTGTGAATTCAAAACACAACCTGAATAATAAACCTAGCACGTCTTATTGAAGAATTAGAAATACACAAATACATATAAAACATCACCAAGAAATATACTACAACTAACCTTCAAATCCATAAAATTAACACACATCCATTTTATCCATGAATATTATTCCAAACACAAGATCCATCCAAGAATATACACGAAAATGACTCTGATGCATATACTTCAAATGCAATCTGGCAACTGTCCCAGATCACAAGCGAACAAACGTATACCCGTGGTCAGCTGTGACTGACCCAGAGAACAATAGAGCAGTCTGAGCGCAGGGTGGGATATTAAGTGCTGTGAGTGAAAAGCATCAAGTGGCTTGGTTAATAATGGCTGGAAAAATAATGGACTGAATGAAACAGATAAGCTATGTTATTAATGTTTAAGCTGAAATACACTTATATGGCAAAAGTAAGACATAGTAAATAAACTGTGTACTTAATCCATATCTGAGTGAGTGAGTGAGTATGGTTTTACGCCGCTTTTAGCAATATTTCAGCAATATCACGGCGGGGGACACCAGAAATGGGCTTCACACATTGTACCCATGTCGGGAATCGAACCCGGGTCTTCGGCGTGACGAGCGAACGCTTTAACCACTAGGCTACCCGGCCGCCCCAATCCATATCTGAAATAGATGTGTATAAAACTAGGGCTAAAATAGAAATCAAAACTAACTTGTATGTACAAAGTATCACTGCCACATTTCAACAATTACTGACATTTCTATGAGTGAGTGAGTGAGTGAGTGAGACAGTGAGTGAGAGAGTGAGTGAGTGAGGTTTTACGCCGCTTTTAGCAATATTCCAGCAATATCACGGCGGGGGACACCAGAAATGGGCTTCACACATTGTACCCATGTCGGAAATCGAACCCGGGTCTTCGGCGTGACGAGCGAACGCTTTAACCACTTGGCTATCCGACCGCCCCACATGTCTATGAAATGAATAACACAATGTGTGTTTGTTTGTTAGTTGTTTAACGCCGCACTCAGCAACGCTCCAGCTATATAACGGCTGTATGTAAATATTCGAGTCTGGACCAGACAATCCAGTGATTGATATCATGAGCATCAATCCACGCATTTGGGATACGATGACATGCATCAATGAAGTCAACGATTCTGAGAAAATGTAGAAACATATTGGGTTTCCTGATGTCTATTATTGGAACGTCACATAAAATGTCAGGATTTCATGAACAGGTGATGACGTCATCTTTAATTATTTGCAACAATGCGTTCACATAACGTCAGGTTGCTATGGGCCTCTTTGCAGACAAAGAAAACAATGGAACAATTGTTATAATACTCAGTGGGAATTACTGAAAATAATTTCACATATATCTGAGCCTTTATAGATAATATATAGGGAATATTTGATTGTCTCGTGAAATATCATGTTTCTCTCATCGAGTTCGCTATGAAGAGTTGCGTCCCTTGGGCACGCCAGAAACCTATGATCGTGGGTTCGAATCCCGATTATGTTTCTAGGTTTGTCAGCACTATACCCGTGCTCGTGGGTTTCACCAAAGTGGTAAACCTCTAAAACCTGCATCACTTCGGGCTTTCCTTCCACATCAAGCTGACACGGCGTGATATAACTCGAATACTGTTTAAAGCGGCGTTAAACCCAACTCACTCACTCACGCATTATACGCAGCTATGTACCCTGGCAACAGCTGATCTACGCCAAAAAACCGCTTTCTTTCAAGGGTTTATTTATTTCCACGTGAACGTATATAATGTACCGGATGTATGCCCCTATAACTTACTACTGTCATACATTATATCAAGGATTGAGTAGGAACAGATTAACAGATTTATGAGAGTATTGTTCGAATGAGGATATGACACCTAGGTTGGTGAGGGGTGCGTCCATTTCAGAGAGTCATCTCACACCATGAGGTTGTGTATGTTTGTCGTGGTCTGCCTCCACGCCATGGCGCGGGGACAGAATATCACCGATGTAGCTCAGGCAGAAGCATTTCTTGAGGATTACAACATCAAAGTGTCAGAATCTCTGAATGCTAGGGTCAAAGCGTCTTGGACATATAATACCAACTTGACAGACGAAAACGCGGACAAAATGGTAAGAATTGCTTTGTTCGAATGACACAGCTAATATAAAGTAGGGCATCTCGGAGATATGACGACCGAGGTTGCAATATATAAGTGAATTCTTGTCATAAGACGTCATTTTAAAAAAAAGTGGGTATTGTATTATTCTCCAGATATATATAACTTCATTGGAGTGAAAAAAACGTCCTTGAATAGTTATATTTGATTTTTTTAATAAATATTTCCTTGAAAGACTTATATATTATGTGCTTCTAGGTTCATAACTTTTATTTCTATTTCACACCATTTAAAAAAAATGATGTTACAGATATAACGAAAGCTGTCCGTCCATGTACATTGTAAATGCGCGTCATGTGCATCTAAATATGAAATAGTGGTACAATTATGCCTGCTACATTATGAACGTGGAGATTGTGATCATATCCGTGTCCACAGAGAAGATTTCAACCCTAGGAATTCACCGGTGGCCCATACAGTGTATATCCAGTAATTTATACAGTAATAAATGTGCGTGTCAAAAACTTGTAAGGTATCCATTTATATCAAGATTAGCGCTACCTGACACAAACGACGACGCATTATAAGGGAGCCCAGATCCTCCCTCGAACCGTGATGCGTGTAATTATTACTGACGTCATCAACATGTTGTGTCTGCTTGTTTGATTGACGGGAACCTCTGACAAACACGTGGTTTCTTGAACACACTGCGGAGAACCTGGTGGTAGGAGCATATATTTAATTGCAATCTTGGTGGCAGTACCAAATATTCAGTTATGCTTGAGGCTGGTACGCGGGATTCGAGGGGATATTAAAGGGAATTCAGGACTCAGCAGTGTGCTACACAGGACGCAATTAAAATCGTATTTGGTAAGCAGAATCAACATTTAAAAAATAATGGGGTACGTAAAAACACCTTTAATATATTTTAGCTTTTTTAATTAACTTACTTCAAATCGCACACTTTTATGCGGTCATGAGATTTGTGTTAAGTAGTATTTGGGAGTCAGGGGTGGGGGTGACTCCGAGTAAAAAAACAGATGGTATTCAGGGGAGGGGGATTGACACCCCATGATCAGCTAATAGTAGATGAACTGATGAATGAAGAAAATGTTGTTGGTGGATTTATTATTAAGAATTGACTTTCACTTGTGTGTTTATCAAAGTTTGTACCTTTATAGAGTGAGGGCCAAACTGTATCACCTTATATCACTATTTTATAACTAATATATATAAGATGTACACACAATTCAGTACGTATGACTTCATTTCTACGCTGAAAACCATACATATTCATAGATTGATGTAGACTGTCACTGTCAGTCTTGGTACGGATCGAGTCGACAGTTTGGGAGTTCACTTCTTCGCTTTCTTCACTAGGACGGGTCGTAGCGAGGACGTTTGTAAACGGCCATTCCATTACACAATCTGACTTTTCTCAGCGTATGCTAAAATGCAGAGTTCAAGGTTCTCAATAAGCATAAACAACGCCTCTGCATTTATTGCTGCTGGGGACATCGGAGGGGGGTAGTAGGGAAGTAGTCAGTCAGTGTTTACCTCATTTCAAGAAAACAGTCTCGTGAAAGGACTATGAAAGTCAAATTGTGTCGTTAAGATTGGTTGGTTGGTTTGTTGTTTAACGCCGCACTCAGCAATATTCCAGCTATATGACGGCGGTCTGTAAATAATCGAGTCTGGACCAGACAATCCAGTGATTGATATCCCGATCATCGATCCACGCAATTGAGATGTATCAACCAAGTCAGCGAGCCTGACCACCCGATCCCGTTAGTCGCCTCTTACGAGAAGCCTAGTCGCCTTTTACGGCAAGCATGGGTTCCTGAAGACTTCTTCTACCCCGGATCTTCACGGGTCGTGTCGTAATGAACGCCAGTTTCGCGGTCTTGTGTCCGGCTCCCTCGACCAATGGAAAAGCCGCATATCGTGTAAACGTCACATAAAACAAGATATTTAGATGTTTAAATAGTAGATGTAACGATAGCTCCACAAAATAGTTGATGATAGGTTTGTTATCATAATATTATAGCCAAAGAAATCACATTTGACAGACTTATTACTATGAGTGATGCAGTGAATGAAATAATGACCGAAGCCACAATTGTTTATGAATTTAACGAGTGTTGTGAGAAACGAAATGGCAGCCACAGTTTGTTGTTTGTTTGTTGTTTAACGTCGCACTTAGCAATATTCCAGCTATATGACGGCGGTCTGTAAATAATCGAGTCTGGACCAGACAATCCAGTGATTAATATCATGAGCATCGATCCACGATTGTGATCGATGACACAGAACTAAAGACACACAAAGAGGATGTGAATGAACATACACGTTTTGTCCACATGGGACTGAATATGACACAATAAAGAACTGATTGACTGACTAACTCGTTTATTTGCAAAACTGATAATTAGATCGTGTTCAGATAGAGGAAAATCTCCGACATGCAGCGTTCGCGAAGGAAGCTGCAAAGAACGCCTCGCTATATGCCTGGCAGGATTTCGAAGACCCGATGAGAAGGGAATTCTTCAAGATCACAGACATTGGCACAGCGGCAATGGCGGACCAAACCAAACTTGAGAGGGTAGGTACAGCTATGAGACAAGTAACCGAAACGCCCATGTGATGCAAACACTGGTTTCTAGTTTACCGCCGCACTCAGACAAATTTCAACTATATATGATGGCTGTCTGTAGGTTGGTTGGTTGCTTTGTTGTTTAATGCCGCACTCAGCAATATTCCAGTTATATGACGGCGGTCTGTAAATAATCGAGTCTGGACCAGACAATCCAGTGATTAATATCATGAGCATCGATCGACGAAATTGGGATCGATGACATGCATCAACCAAGTCAGCGAGCCTGACCACCCGATCCCGTTAGTCGCCTTTTTCGACAAGCAGAGTCACCTTTTACGGCAAGCATGGGTTGCTGAAGACCTATTCTCCCCCGGAATCTTCACGGCGGTCTGTAAATAATCGAGTCTGCACCAGACAATCCAGTGATGGACATTATGGGCATTGAGTTACGCATTTGGGATGCGATGACATACACCAGCACAGTCCCGTACTGATCTACTCAAGTAACACTTTTCATCGTGAATTTTTATACAGGAACAAATATGTGGGCATTAGTTTAGAGTGAGTGGGTATAGTTGTACGCCGCTTTTAGCAATATTCCAGTAATATCACGGCGGAGGACACCAGAAATGGGCTTCACACATTGTACCAGGTGGGAATCGAACCCGGATCTTCGGCATTAGTTTAGCGCTGAGCGATGGATTATCGTGAAATGTAAGACATTTACTCGCAGAATAGCTGGCAATGCTTGTGTCACCGGTACCTCAGATGGACTTGGTGCCAAAGTTTGCATTATGGCCATTAACAATATATATTTATTGATAAACAACGATAACTCTCGATAAACAGCCCGCATGCACCAAACATGTATATAATGGGAAGGTGTTAATGATAACACGACTCTCATTGGTTCGACTGATCTGAAGCATACAACGGTATTAAAATGGGACAGTCTTTAAACCGGGGCCGGTCGGGCAGCCTAGTGGTTAAAGCATTCGCTCATCACGCCGAAGACCCGCGTTCGATTCCCGACATGGGTACAATGTGTGAAGCCCATTTCGGGTGTCCACCGCCGTGATATTGCTGGAATATTGCTAAAAGCGGCGTAAAACCATACTCACCCACTTACTCACTTTTAAACCGGGTTTGAACGCACAAGTACATAACGAAATAAAACCTTTCAGCTATGACCTGGACAAAGCACACACAATACTTACCTTGCAATATCACGACTTTGTTATTTTCGGGGTTATAAATTATGTGTTGTGTGTTTTTCCCATCAGCTGAACACCGTGTTATCGGAGCTGCAGAAGTTGTACAGCACGGGGAAGGGCTGTGTGACCTCGGACAGATGTCTGCCGCTCGATCCAGGTAGCGTTCGTCATTATCCCCCGGACCAGTGAAGATCCGGTTTGGAATAGGTCTTCAGCAACCTATGCTTGCCATAAAAGGCGACTATGCCTGTCGTAAGAGGGTGGTCTGGTTCGCTGACTTGGTTGCTGCATGTCATATTATCCCAATTGCGTGGATCGATGCTCATGATGTCAATCACTGCATTGTCTGGTCCAGACTCGATTATTTGCAGACCGCCGTCATATAGCTTGAATGTTGCTGAGTGTGGCGTTACACAACAAACAAACAAATAACAAACAAACATTATCTCCCGCGCTATTATTATAAATTGTTACACCTCTATTCAGAATCTTGCAATTCCATTGGTTAATCTGTATCACGTGACGAAACAATACATTACGATGTCGACCCCGAAATCATGTGACTGACTCAAATTTTGACTCGTCACGTGATCAGTATTGACCGGTCACTTGATGAATATTGACTCGTCTGCTAGAAAACAAGATGGCGTCTGGTGCGAACATTTCACGGTTCGCAACTAAGTTACTGTGAGGAAACAGAGGACGGTTTAAAGACTTCATAAACTTTAAAGTGAATTTCGGTATACTGACCTCGCCAAGAGTTATTATTTGTATAACGCTATACAGGATTGACATGGAAGAGATCAGGTCAGTGAGCCTATATCCAATATATCAGGTTATATAATTAAAACAAGTCAACCTAACATCATTAATCTTATACCATTATTATGTTGGTCCATGCCGAAGACCTGGGTTCGATTACCGACATGGGTACAATGTGTGAAGCCCAATTCTGGTGACCCCCGCCGTGATATTGCTGGAGTATTTCTAAAAGCGGCGTAAAACCATACTCACTCACTATAATCTTGGGCGGTCGGGCAGTCAAGTTATGTAGGCGTCCCCAGTCACGGCGAAGATCAGAGGTCGATTTCGTATATGGATACATAATGCTGTGCCAACTATTGGTCGCCCCGCCATGCTGTTGCTGCACATAGGTACTAGATAAATACACAGTAACGTCCTTATCTACGCCTGCTACAAGGTAGCCACACATGAGAGACATTACAGTATGGAAGGGATGTTTATTGTGACCGTCTCTTTGATTCCAGACCTGACTAACATCCTCGCCAATTCCCGCGATATAAAGGAGCTAGAGGGGGCGTGGAAGGGTTGGAGGGATGCCACTGGCAAGAAAATGAGGACGCTCTTCACTGAGTATGTCAACCTGCACAACGAAGCTATACAAGAAAGTGGTAAGTAATTGGGTAGATCGACGCTCAGGCTATCAATCACTGGATTGTCTAGTCCAGACGCGATTTTTCTACAGACCGTTATCAATTAGCTAAAATATTGCGGTGTGCGGCGTTAAACAACAAACAAATAACTATAATATATAAAATATGAAATATATTTATTATTAAGAACTTGTACTACGAAGCACCTTTTCTCTCTTAAGGTTACAGCGACACGGGAGAGTACTGGCGCTCTATGTATGAGTCGCAGGATTTCCGTACTGATGTTGCGGCGCTGTTTGAGCAGTTGCAGCCGCTGTACCAACAGATGCACGCGTACACACGCACTAAACTCATCGAGAAGTACGGCAAGGACAACTTCCCATCCACCGGCCACATCCCCGCACATCTTCTCGGTGAGGCTCTAACTCGTTTTCTTTAACAGACATGACTTCACCAGCAAATGATATATTCACCATTAGAAATTATAATAGCTAAATATGTCAAACTCGTAAGCCTGTTTCTGTGGCCGATACATCTTACACCAGCATCTTGTCTCCATGGTCATCCATATCATAAAACCCAAAGGTCCAGTGTCTCAACCCAGCCGCTGTCTGATAAACACCACGTGGCCAGATGTACTGATCCAGTAATTGTATAATTCGCACTCTTCTACGCGGGCAGGTGTATCCAGTCACTGTATTATCCGCACTTTTCTATGTGGGCAGGTGTACTGATCCAGTCGTTGTATAATCTATGCTCTTCTACGTGGGCAGGTGTACTGATCCAGTCGTTGTATAATCTACACTCTTCTACGTGGCCAGATGTACTAATCCAGTAATTGTATAATTCGCACTCTTCTATGTGGCCAGGTTTACTGATCCAGTCGTTGTATAATCTATGCTCTTCTACGCGGGCAGGTGTATCCAGTATTGTATAATCTACACTCTTCTACGTGGGCATGTGTATTCAGTCACTGTATAATCTACACTCTTCTACGCGGGCAGGTGAATCCAGTATTGTATAATCTACACTCTTATACGTGGGCAGGTGTATCCAGTATTTTATAATCTACACTCTTATACGTGGGCAGGTGTATCCAGTATTTTATAATCTACACTCTTCTACATGGGCAGGTGTACTGATCCAGTGATTGTATAATCTACACTCTTCTACGTGGGCATGTGTATTCAGTCACTGTATAATCTACACTCTTCTACGCGGGCAGGTGAATCCAGTATTGTATAATCTACACTCTTATACGTGGGCAGGTGTATCCAGTATTTTATAATCTACACTCTTATACGTGGGCAGGTGTATCCAGTATTTTATAATCTACACTCTTCTACATGGGCAGGTGTACTGATCCAGTGATTGTATTATCCACACTCTTCTACGTGGTCATGTGTCCTCCTGAAGTTACTGAACAATTATGAAAGTATTTCCTTCCCAGGTAATATGTGGGCTCAGCAATGGAACAACTTGTACTCCGATTTGGTGCCAATAAAAGGCAAACCAAGTGTTGACATCACCGAGGAACTGAAAAGACAGGTAAGACCGCTACGATATTAAAGAGAAGGAACTGGCATGGACTATGTATTGAAATAGAAACGTATTAACGGTTGTTTAGAGTTCTATAGCGAGATGGTAACAAGAAGTTATGACGCCTTAACTAACAGTAATTACACCATATTTTGCCATATTTCTTGAAATAGAACCATAGAGAAAGGTTGTTATTTAACTCAGTGAGATGATAACGCGAGGTTATTACGCCTGTTCTAACAGTAACTACACCAAACTGAACATCTGCTAAGGTGTAGTCAATCGTTGTATAAGCTATATGCCGCACTCAGCATACAGCTAAATACTGCGTTCTGTAAATAATCCAGTCTGGACCAGACAATCATGTGATTGAAATCATGCGCTCCGATCTATGCAATTCGGATACGATGACTACATCAAGCAAGTCAACAAGCGTGACCACCCCATCATGTCTTGCCTCTGTAGGCAAAATGACTGTAAGCAAAGTGCACTGTAGGCGATAGTAGACTCCACCCTTACAAACATGGCTTGCTGAAAAAAATTATATAATTGCCCGGATCTACACGGGGCTATTCACATTTAAGCCTCTAGCCTTAAGTTTTCCAAAATCTTACACATGTATGAGCTGACGATTTGTGGCTTATACGTAGTTTCCATGTTTTCTTAGGTGAACAGTTGACTTGCCTTTGCATGTGTTTGTGACGGGTGCCCCCGGTGGGGCAGGATACGCTCACCTTTTCGCGAACACCTGGTATCATTATTATTTGATAGTGATTCATAAACACATGCTTGTGATATAGTCGGAATTGCACAATCGACTCTGCTTTATGCAGAGATTTCTATTGGATATGGAAAGGCTTTTGTCACCTTTTTCAGATATAATGAAGTTTTACTCATATTTAGTTCTCATTCTGACACTGTCAGGCTTAAGTTTATATCTAAGGTACCATTTCTTTTCAAACATTATTTTTTCAGAACTTCACGGCTGTGAAAATGTTCGAAGTCTCCGATGCATTCTTCACCTCAATGGGAATGAAAGAGATGCCACAGTCGTTCTGGGAGAACTCCATGCTTGAGAAACCCACTGACGGGAGGGACGTGGTCTGCCACGCCTCGGCCTGGGACTTCTACGACACAGAAGACTTCAGGTACGTTTAAGTAGCGTACCTGTTTCACGAACATCTGAGGTCTTCAATGTAAATTGACTTGGCATTGATTCGTGACCTGTACTTGTCCGGACTAAGCTAGCCGAGACTGACATGAGTGCCATGTCACAGTTTAACATGGATACCTCAAGCACCACCTTGTTGTGACGATGCCAAGGAATCGAACCATCCACCTTCCGCCCTCCTGGCAGCCGCTCGTCCTCTACATCACGGAGGAAGTTCATACAGATTTGAATCTAGGACGTTTTTTAATTAATTTGTGCAATTTAAGAAACATTTTTTATGAAAATTGCGAAAAACCTCTTCATCACCGATTTTCAGCGGTCAATTAAATCATTTTTACCGCTATTTTGCCTTTTATGCCGAATAGAATCTGAGATGGGTTATACATCACGAGATGGGTTATACATCACGAGATGGGTTATACAACACGAGATGGGTTATACATCACGAGATGGGTTATACATCACGAGATGGGTTATACATCACGAGATGGGTTATACATCACGAGATGGGTTATGCATCAAGAGATGGGTTATGCATCACGAGATGGGTTATGCATCACGAGATGGGTTATGCATCACGAGATGGGTTCTACATCACGAGATGGGTTCTACATCACGAGATGGGTTATACATCACGAGATGGGTTATACATCACGAGATGGGTTATACATCACGAGATGGGTTATACATCATGCAATTCCTGCTCAAAGGTTGTTTGATCAAAGTTACAACATTCAAGGGACCCGTGAAGATCCGGGGTAGAATAAGTCTTCAGCAACCCATGCTTGCCGTAAAAGGCGACTATGCTTGTCGTAAGAGGCGACTAACGGGATCGGGTGGTCAGGCTCGCCAACTTGGTTGATACATGTCATCGATCCCAATTGCGTGGATCGATGCTCATGATATCAATCACTGGATTGTCTGGTTCAGACTCGATTATTTACAGACCGCCGTCATAAAGCTGGAATATTGCCGAGTGCGGCGTTAAAAAACAAACGCAACATTCAAGGCCTCACTTAAGCTTTCGGGGGTACGGGTGGCCCAGTCGTCTGAGGCGCCGCGATTCCCTGTGCTGAGTTGCGTCCCGTGGACACGCCAGAAACCTTTGATTTTGGGTTCGAATCCCGGTTCGCCCCGATTATGTTTCTAGGTTTGTCAGCACCATACCCTTGCTCGTTGGTTTCACCGAAGTGATAAACGTCTGAGACCTGCATCACTTCGGCCTTTCCTCCCACATTAAGCTGACAAGCCGCGATATAACCGGAATACTGTTAAAAGCGGCGTTAAACACAACTCACTCACTCACTCACTAAAGCTTTCAAACGTTTTATGGTAGACATGTGGAGGACATTCCAATTTTGGCGCATCAGTGTCAAAGATTATGTCCGATGCAATTCCCTACTTGTGCCATATGTTCCTGTGGTTTTTAAGTGAAAAATTGACTTGCCTTTGCATGTGTTTGTGACGGGTGCCACCAGTGGGGCATCCTGCGTCACCTTTTCTCGAACACCTGGTATCATCACTATGTGATAATGATTCATAAACACATGCTTTTGATAAAGTCGGAATCGTACAATGGACTCTGTTCTTGGCAGAGATTTCTTATTAATATGGAAATGGTTTTGTCACTCTTTTTTACGTCGAGTACAATCTCCAGTACAAGCACCTGTCTGTCCGCTAAAGAATGGGAGCTATGAATCACTAGTGAAGTCAAACATCATGTTACCACAGCTCCTTTCATCACTTTCAGAATAAAACAATGTACGGAGCCCACTCATAGCCAGATGGTTACTGTGCATCATGAGATGGGTCACGTGGAGTACTATCTCCAGTACAAGCACCAGCCTGTCCTCTTCAGAAGGGGCGCTAACCCCGGTAAGTCATCTATCCAATATCACAACTCCTTTCATCACTTTAAGAATCAAGCAGTGCACGGAACCGACTCATAACCAGATGGTCACCGTGCATCATGCGATGGGCCATGTGGAGTACTTCCTGCAATACAGTGATCAGCCAGTGCTTTTCCGCGGTGGAGCTAACCCGGGTATGTGACCTTGAAACAACGGCAGGATAGGAATAGAAAATAGTTTAACTAAAATAAAAATAGAATAGTGAGACCGCCTCATCTGTTTCATATTTAGATCTATGCATAAAGATTCAGAGTGACAAAACACTCTCCATAAGACTGTATAACAAGAGGGATGACATCAACTTTCCAATAGTCAACTTTCCCTTCATGTCGAGCAGTATTCCAGCAGCTCCAGCCTTTGGTGTTTACACTTCACAACTTTTGAGATACAATCGAGCATGCTCTTTCTACCAAGATGTCAAAGAGCGTCATACGACTCTTACTCAGAGGTTGTTTGATCAACTTTACAACATTCAAGGCTTTACAATTCAGCATTAAAGATTTCAAAAAGATTTATGGTAGACACGTGGAGGGCATTTCCAAGTTTGACGCATCAGTGACAAAAAGTGATGTCCGATGCAATTCCGTATTTCAGCTTGTACCGTATGTTACCGTGCTTTTCCAGATGAACAATTGACTTGCCTTTGCATGTGTTTGTGACGGGAGACATCGGTGGGGCAGGCTACACACACCTTTTCGCGAACACCTGCTATAATTAATATTTGATAGTATTTCATAAACACATGTTCATGATAAAGTCGGAACCGTACAATCGAGATTTATATTGGTTTTGTCAATTTAATTATCTAGGAAAGGGTGTGTGACCTGTCGTCATGTGTGTGTAGTGTAAGAGAAAGCCCCAGTTTTATGCTTACCAACATTCTACACACAGTGGGTGGAGACTTCCAACATGTGATTTGATTTAACACCAAAATATTTTTGCAATTGTTTCAAGTTAAATTTATTATGATTGGAACAGGTTTCCATGAAGGAATAGCCGATGTGGCATCTCTGTCCTTCCAGACACCTAAACACCTCCACGCCATTGGCTTTCTCCCCACCTTGGAAGAGGATGATGGTAAGGAAGATGGAAGTGTATTGATTATTGTGTTTGTTTGTTGTTTAACGCCGCACTCAGCAATCGAGTCTGGACCATACATTCCACTGATTGACATCATGTGCATCGATCCACGCATTTGGGATACGATACCATGCATCAACCAAGCCAGCAAACCTGACCACCCGATCTTGTTAGTCGCCTCTTAAGACAAGCTTAGTCGACATTAACGGCAAGCATGGGTTGCGGAAGACTTATTCTACCCCGGATCTCCACGGGTCTGTATTGATTAACGCCGCACTCAGCATCCCATAGTAAAGCTTTTAAAAAGTTTCATTTGACGCATCAGTGACAATAATGTCTGATTGAATTCCTTTATCGACTTGTGTCATATGTTCCTGGGTGCCGTTGTACGTAACGGCTCAGCGCTACGACTATCGTAAGTCTCTGTTTAGATATGGGAGTTACGATCACCTTAGCACTAAAATCGCTTTGTACAACGGCACCCAGGAACATATGTCCCTTTTCATGAGGTGAACAACGGACCTGCCTTTGCATGCGTTTGTGATGGGCGCTACCGGTGGGTCAGGATACGCTCTCCTTATCGCGATAGTGATTCATATACACATGCTTAGGCTATAGTTGGAAAACATAAACTCGAAGTATGGAATGGATTTTGTCGCTTTTAATTAAATAATATTGAATACATTAATACGGTCACATTATCAATCTAACAGTAACATAGCCTTTAGGTTAAAGAGTTCTCTCGTCACGCCGAAAGTGCATGTACAGATCGTGAAACTCATTTCTTATTGTTATGCGTCAAATGCGGCATACCCACCCACCCACTATGAAGCTATCAGCCGCTATGTGGTCCTGTTCGCAGAAACTGACATCAACTTCCTGTTCAACATGGCGCTGCAGAAGATCGCCTTCCTTCCGTTCGGCTACCTGATTGACCAGTGGAGATGGGATGTCTTCAGTGGCGCCACGAAACCAGAAGAATACAACGCCAAATGGTGGGATTTAAGGTGTGTTTCTATGAGCGCCGTAGAAAGGAAGTAACCCTTGTTTGTTTACCTGGGACAACACCGCATAGGATCCCGTTTTACACTTTGAAGCACTGCATGAAAACGTTGGTAAATGCTTTAACTGTTTGTTTGTTTGTTGTTTAATGTCGCACTCAGCAATATTCCAGCTATATGACGGCGGTCTGTAAATAATCGAGTCTTGACCAGACAATCCTGTCTTTGATATCATGCGCATCGATCCTCGCAGTTGGGATTTGATGACATGCATCAACCAAGTCAGCGACCCTGACAACCCGATCCCATTAGTCGCCTCTTACGAACGGGATTGGGTGTTGATGCTCATGATGTCAATCACTGGATTGTCTGACCCAGACTGACTTGACCTAACACCTGAAGACATGTCCATTTTTCTTTTGTATGGGATTCCAAAGTTGGATTGAAATCCATACAAAGAGATATTAATGCTGTGTACAGCAAATGTATCGTCTAGTCCTTGTCTAAAAGATTAACCATCATCCTTAATAAAATCAAGGAAGGACTTTATTTATTTTCACAAGCTCTTTCTACGAACATTTCAAAAAGCGTCTGTCGCTGTCCTAAGAATATAGGTTTGTCGGGTAGCATAGTGGTTAACGCGTTCGCTCGTCACGTCGAAAGCCCGGGTTTTATTCCCCACATTATGTGTGAAGCTTTCTTGTGTCCTATAATAGTGCAGGAATATTGTTAAAGGCGCCGTAAAACCGAACCCACTAACGAAACATAGTAGTTTTACTTACTTTTGTTTAACGCCGCTCTCAGCAATAGTCAAGTTATAACAGGCTGTAAATAGACAGACAATCACGTAATTGAAAACAGTAACAACGGCCGAGGTAGAAAATCCGACCCCTTCCAGTTTACTGTTTACTGTTGACACTAATCGTACATTTGGTGTACTTTAAGATCCTTGGCCTAACAAGGGTATTAACAACGATAATCTTTAATATGACTGCAATAGCAACCCTGCGTCATCTGATCATCATGAAGAATGAGTGAGTTAAGATTTTACATCGCATCGGCAGTATTGCAGCCATATCGCGTTGAGAACGATTAACAATTATTAAACACATGTCGGCAAAGGACAGTAAAACGGTAGGGACAATATCCCATTGTGAGTATAAAACACAAATCAGATCACATATGAAACCTTATTATTCATTATACACACTTATATCAATTTTATTTTTGTCTGTTGTTTTACGCCGCTCTCAGCAATATTCCAGCTATATGACGGCGGTCTGTAAATTAATCGAGTCTTGACCAGACAATCCAGTGATTGACATCATGAGCATCGATCCACGCAATTGGGATCGATGACATGTATCAACCAATTCAGCGAGCCTGACCACCCGATCCCGTTAGTCGCCTTTTACGACAAGCATAGTCGCCTTTTACGGCAAGTATGGGTTGCTGAAGACCTATTCTACCCCGGAATCTTCACGGGTCGCTTGCGTGAGTGAGTGAGTTGGATATAACTAATTAGGAACAGGGTAAAGACCACCTTATAGGGGATAATAGGGCCCTACAGTACCTCTGCTTCCTACATGATTCCCCAGAAGGATTTATGCCATCACTTCTGGTAACATTAGTAGCATGGATCACAAGCCATGAATGGAAATCAATGCATTAAAGCAGTAGTCTATATTATATACGTTGATCAAGAATAGACTGCGGCATGAGAACGCTGATTTTACACTGCTTCAGCCACCACCAACTCTCCGCCCAGTAGTACCACAATATGATAAATATCTCACGTATTTGGAAACACATCAATTATGCAAAATATATCCATGAATACTATTTCTCTCATAAAGCCAAGACGTAAAATATCACTGACCTCATTAAAAAGGTTCTTTGTTTTTTTTACGATTATAACTATCCCAGAATCGGAGGAACCGCATCTTTCAATAAATACCAAGTACGGCATCGTTGTAAACTGACCAATTCAAATCAAGTATGACAACCCAAGTAGGTGTAACCTATATAGCTGGCTTAATTGCATGTAATATATTTATACCTCCTTGCGTGTCCCACTTCTTGTTCATAAGATCTCGGATATCTATTTAATCCCAAGGCTAGTCACTGTGGTCAGCTGTGCACTCCAAACGCAGCAGACCAGACCGTGTTTGTGACGGGTGCCACCGGTTGGACTGGATACGCAAACCTCTGGTATCATCCCTACTTATTGGTGATTCATAAATATACAGTCTTAATCTTATCTCGAATTATTTGTTGTCTCATCTACGTAGATGCAGTCTGCAGGGAGTTTCACCACCCGTGAAGAGAACTGAAGAAGACTTTGACCCAGGAGCAAAGTACCACATACCAGGCAACGTGGCATATATTCGGTATAATTCAGTTAATCACAATGTGCACTGCCAGTGGTTGGTTGGTTTGCTGTTTAACGCCGCACTCAGCAATCTTCCAGCTATATGAAGCGGTCTGTAAATAGTCGTGTCCAGTGATTGATATGAGTATCAATCCAGCATTTGGGATCGATGACAAGCATCAACCAAGTCAGCGAGCCTGACCACCCGATCCCGTTAGTCGCCTCTTACGACAAGCATAGTCGCCTTTTACGGCAAGCATGGGTTGCCGAAGACCTATTCTACCTACTGCTAGTGATGAACACGTATCTTTGTACTGCCAGTGATGGACACGTATCTTTGTACTGCCAGTGATGGACACGTATCTTTGTACTGCCAGTGATGGACACGTATCTGTGTACTGCCAGTGATGGACACGTATCTTTGTACTGCCAGTGATGGACACGTATCTTTGTACTGCCAGTGATGGACACGTATCTCAGTGATGGACACGTATCTTTGTACTGCCAGTGATGGACACGTATCTTTGTACTGCCATTGATGGACACGTATCTTTGTACTGCCAGTGATGGACACGTATCTTTGTACTGCCAGTGATGGACACGTATCTTTGTACTGCCAGTGACTGACACGTATCTCAGTGATGGACACGTATCTTTGTACTGTCAGTGATGGACACATATCTTTGTACTGCCAGTGATGGACACGTATCTTTGTACTGCCATTGATGGACACGTATCTTTGTACTGCAAGTGATGGACACGTATCTTTGTACTGCCAGTGATGGACACGTATCTTTGTACTGCCAGTGATGGACACGTATCTTTGAACTGCCAGTGATGGACACGTATCTTTGTACTGCCAGTGATGGACACGTATCTTTGTACTGCCAGTGATGGACACGTATCTCAGTGATGGACACGTATCTTTGTACTGCCAGTGATGGACACGTATCTTTGTACTGCCAGTGATGGACACGTATCTCAGTGATGGACACATATCTTTGTACTGCCAGTGATGGACACGTATCTTTGTACTGCCAGTGATGGACATGTATCTTTGTACTGCCAGTGATGGACACGTATCTTTGTACTGCCAGTGATGGACACGTATCTTTGTACTGCCAGTGATGGACACGTATCTCAGTGATGGACACGTATCTTTGTACTGCCAGTGATGGACACGTATCTTTGTACTGCCAGTGATGGACACGTATCTCAGTGATGGACACGTATCTTTGTACTGCCAGTGATGGACATGTATCTTTGTACTGCCAGTGATGGACACGTATCTCAGTGATGGACACGTATCTTTGTACTGCCAGTGATGGACACGTATCTTTGTACTGCCAGTGATGGACAGGTATCTTTGTACTGCCAGTGATGGACACGTATCTCAGTGATGGACACGTATCTTTGTACTGCCAGTGATGGACACGTATCTTTGTACTGCCAGTGATGGACACGTATCTTTGTACTGCCAGTGATGGACACGTATCTTTGTACTGCCAGTGATGGACACGTATATTTGTACTGCCAGTGATCGACAAGTATCTTTGTACTGCCAGTGATCAACACGTATCTTTGTACTGCCAGTGATCAACACGTATCTTTGTGCTGCCAGTGATGGACACGTATCTTTGTACTGCCAGTGATCAACACGTATCTTTGTACTGCCAGTGATGGACACGTATCTTTGTACTGCCAGTGATGGACACGTATCTTTGTACTGCCAGTGATGGACACGTATCTTCGTACTGCCAGTGATGGACACGTATCTTTGTACTGCCAGTGATCGACAAGTATCTTTGTACTGCCAGTGATCAACACGTATCTTTGTACTGCCAGTGATGGACACGTATCTTTGTACAGCCAGTGATGGACACGTATCTTCGTACTGCCAGTGATGGACACGTATCTTTGTACTGCCAGTGATCGACAAGTATCTTTGTACTGCCAGTGATCAATACGTATCTTTGTACTGCCAGTGATGGACACATATCTTTGTACTGCCAGTGATGGACACGTATCTTTGTACTGCCAGTGATGGACACGTATCTTCGTACTGCCAGTGATGGACACGTATCTTTGTACTGCCAGTGATGGACACGTATCTTTGTACTGCCAGTGATGGACACGTATCTTTGTACTGCCAGTGATGGACACGTATCTTTGTACTGCCAGTGATGGACACGTATCTTTGTACTGCCAGTGATCGACACGTATCTTTGTACTGCCAGTGATCAACACGTATCTTTGTACTGCCAGTGATGGACACGTATCTTTGTACAGCCAGTGATGGACACGTATCTTCGTACTGCCAGTGATGGACACGTATCTTTGTACTGCCAGTGATGGACACGTATCTTTGTACTGCCAGTGATGGACACGTATCTTTGTACTGCCAGTGATGGACACGTATCTTTGTACTGCCAGTGATGGACACGTATCTTTGTACTGCCAGTGATGGACACGTATCTTTGTACTGCCAGTGATCAACACGTATCTTAAAGGAGAACTAGACTCAGGAGAACTGGAAATCCTAACAAGATTAAATCGAGGTCCTCGCATTACGTATCTGTTATGAAGTAGATCAAGCAAGTAGGTATTACCCTATTATTACACAAATACAATGTCCACGTGTCCCACATGGCCGCAACTACAACGTCTAGACCTAGATTCAAAATAGAGAGAACCCGCAGAGCACAACTCATGTCAAATGCTAAAAACCTTGATTTGAATGCCAATGTTTTTCTAATTTCACATCGTATTTTGTAAACATCCAATTATGTTAATAATGTTTTCTCTTTGTTATTCTTCATACAATTGTTTTCAGCGTAGTTTTACTTGTTACAGATACTTTGTGAGTTTCGTCATCCAGTTCCAGTTTCACAAGGTCTTGTGTGAGGAAGCCGGGCATACGGGGCCTCTACACAAGTGTGACATCTACAACTCTACAGAAGCCGGAGACTTATTCAGGTGGGAGACTGTACCTTTTGTTTGTTTGTTGTTTAACGCCGTACTCGGCAATATTCCCGTTTAGCATCATCGATACACGGGGAACACGTTATTGAACCAGATGATGAACCAGACCAGGTAGCTATTATGGAGATGGGGGGAACATTCGCAAAGGTAACGTTCCACGCATCTATATAATGAGTTACAACAAATAATATTATAAATTATTTTATGAGTGGTACAAAATCGTCAACAAAACCTCCTGAGTTGGATGCTGGTTGTTCAACGCTGCACTTGCACTGCTACCTTTCCGCTATATGACGGCGGGCTCTGTGTAACAAACCAAACCTTGATCAGACAAACCAGTGATTGATATTATGATAACGATCCACGTCGTCAATTAGCTTGAATGAGTCAGTTAAAATTTAACGTCGCATCGGCATTATTTCAACCATATAGCGACGAGACCAATGAGTGCGACGTTTAACAATAAACAAACGTATTGTCTTCACAGTGGCATGTTGGGGCTGGGATCCTCCAAGCCATGGCCAGAGGCTATGCAGAACATCACAGGCCAGAACAAGATGGACGCCCAGCCTCTGATTGATTACTTCCAGCCTCTCCTTGATTGGCTCAAAATCCAGAATGCCGGAGTCAACGTGGAATGGAGTGTCACTTGTCCGGAGTTTGTTGACGCTAAGGCATCTGCCACTTCAATTCATTTATCTGGATTCGTGTGCTTGTTTCTCTTGGTTGTAGCTGGGTGGCTGAACCGTCGAGGTGAATGGTTTTGAGTATGATGCAGTTGTGGACGTCCACATAATCCCTTTCTGTACCTTTGTTTGTAAATCTTGAGAGGAAACAGATACTGTCTCAGTACAACTGTATGACGGATTTACTAATAAACATATAAACTCTCTGTATGCCAAACATAAAGCGATGACATGATTGTGCAGAACATTACATCAAAGTATTCGATCAAACGGCAGCTGCAAATCAATCAATAAAATAACTTTCCAACTAGATTTTGTTTTTTCTCTCTTAAAGGCGACTAGAATGACTTTTTGCTTGTTGAGAAAACCTGAAACACGGAAATGAGAAAATATATACTTTCCTTTTTGCACACTAGCAAACATAACATTATAACAAATTGTTTGTTGTTTAACGACGCACTCCAGCTGTCGACTCAATAGCTTTTACATCATCTGCTCTTTGATGACTTTTGGAGAACACTAGCGCCTATATTTCAGATGTTTAACGCCGCGCGCATTGCTTGCTTGCTTGCTTGCTTGCTTGCTTGGTTTGTTGTTTAACGCCGCACTCAGCAATATTCCAACTATATGACGGCGGTCTTTAAATAATCGAGTCTGGACCAGACAATCCAGTGATTTATATCATGAGCATCAATCCGCGCAATTGGGATTGAGGCCATGCATCAACCAAGTCAGCGAGCCTGACCACCCGATCCCGTTAGTCTCCTTTTACGACAAGCATAGTCACCTTTTACGGCAAGCATTGGTTGCTGAAGATATGCATCAACCAAGTCAGCGAGCCTGACCACCCGATCCCGTTAGTCGCCTTTTACGACAAGCATAGTCACCTTTTACGGCAGGCATGGGTTGCTGAAGACCTATTCTATAGCTAGAATATTCCTGAGTGCGGCGACAACAAACAAACAACCATCCAGGCTTGCCGTAAGAGGCGACTAACGGGATCGGGCGGTCCGCCTCGGTGACTTGGTTGGTGCATGTCATCGTATCCCAATTGCGTAGATCGATGATCATGATGACGATCACAAGGAAAAATGTTTTCTATAACACTGAGCGCCAGCGCAGCATACCCAGGAAACCAGGCTGCTGTTTGACCTGCTCAGAAGATAACATGATGCCATCGCTATCATTAGATTTCGTTGATAAGAAGTATCACAACATGCATGTAGATCTCGGGGCATTTTTCTATCTGGCTTCTTAAAGCATTGGCTTTCTACATGGAGTCATCAATTCTTCGCTGTTGGTATTTGAAGCGTCCCCTAAATCTAAAGTTTTCCGCACAGATCTCGTTTGTTAAGTAAACAGTTTGATTGATTGTTTAACACCGTCACCAATATTCCAGCTGTATGATGGCGGTCTGTAAATAATCGCGTCTGAACCAGACAATCCAGTGTTTGATATCATGAGCATCGATCTACGCAATTGGAATACCCGATGTCGTTAGTCGCCTCTCACGACAAGCTGTAATATTGCTGAGTGCGGCGTCAAAGAACAACCTCACGTCAAGCATAGTTGTATACAGAATTATATATGTTCAAATTGTCTCTCTGAGTTATCTTATTAAATTCATGAGGGTTATGGTACCATTTTGGTTTCCAGTCCTTCACCCTTAAAGGAGCATTCAGAATAAAATGTTGACTTTGAACATGCCTTGTTTGTGTTTGTTTGTTTGTTGTTTAACGCCGCACTCAGCAATAACCCGATCCCGTTAGTCGCGTCTTACGACAAGCATAGTCGTCATTCATATGTACATAAGATACAATGCCCAAAGAGTCAGATTGTCACAGTAGCTTCGACATTTGTTGTTTGTTTGTTTGTTTGTTGTTTAATGCCGCACTCAGCAATATGTACTCGTTGTAATGTCTACTGAATCGCAAAGGAAACGTCACGTCATGAAAATAATTCAAGAAATTTGCTTTCCATGAAAATCAAACTTCATTTGCGTTTGCTTGTGCTATTTCTGATAAACGACACCCTAAAACGTGGATCAAACATTCTTGTATCGATATCAGCGCCATGCAAGACTTTCGAAGAATCAGAGAAACCACTCTTTGGGATGACTGTATGCCGTTGGTGACCCGGTGTCGTTGCTGTAATCTGTAGATGGTTCACACGGGGACATTAAAAGCATTGGCAACCATTCGTGCAGTCTGGCCAGCATGCAGCATGATTCTCTTGCGGTTCAGTGTAAGTGTACATTGTTGATGTATTTTTCATTCTCTAGGATAATCAGGTTTTGTGTTAGTTGAGGAATAAATGGAGGCCCTGATGTAATAAATGTTAAAAGCAGCCTAACCAGGAGATTCGAACAATACCAGGTCAATAAAAACATAGTTGACTTATAGATGTCAACTTCTTATATTTTTCCAAAGCAATGTTTCGGTACGCGCCGTATTGAAAAGATTTTGCTCGAAAATTGCCTAGAAAGAATAAAAAAGTTTGTTTCTTTTCGATCAAGCTTAGATGGTTTGTAGAACGTTAACAATGATCTCTAGATGATCATATATCTTTAAGTTCTATGTCATGTCCAGTTTTAAGAGGCTTTACGACTGAGGCCAGAATTGTCATTTTTGCATACTTTTCAAGCCTCCTCAATGAACAGAGGTCGCCATCTGTAGTGTTTGTTCTCGACCCACAGGGCTATAGCAGCAGCAAGGACAGGGGCTCTCACTGGGTCAAGTGCACTTTCAAGTCGTAACAATTCGCGAGAAATGTGAATACTTGTACTGCAATGGCGTTGCCAGTTCTATTTGCTTAAATGTTCATGTATGAAGGAATTTTTTAATTAATAATCTGTAAACGTAATGTATGCATTGTCAGATTCACAGGAGAAGCCCGTTTGGGAATCAGGGACCTGTCATGTTGCTATTCAGGGAGGGAGGGTCAGTGGTTCTCAATAGAATTTGCCGTCCCAATTAGTTGTGTACATACTCAGGTGTGACTTATTCATGCATTACAGTTCTATGGGGAGATATAGAGTATTTAGAATATGTAGTTTCTCACACTGAATAACTGCGCAGTTACGCCCACACGTCCACTAGTTTGTCACGTGGGCATGGCGGAATGACAACGGGAGGGATCAACGAGTTCTAATGATACGAATAGCGTGTGTGTGTGTGTGTGTGTGCGTGTGACGTGTTGTAAGGCGTAACTAATAACAGGATCGGGAGATACGAGACTCAGTGACTTGGTTGATGCATGTTCTCGTATCCAAATTGAGTAGATTGGTGTTCATGATGTCATTCACTTTACCGCCGTCATATAGCTAGAATATTCCTGAGTGCGGCGTTAAACAACAAGCAAACAAGCAAACAGGTGACAACTGTGACTATTCTAAGGTAGTTTCAGATATTGGAGTGACTTCCATTAAGATTAAAGCAGTCTTCCAAGGCGTTTACATAGCAAAGTAAGAAAGTGAGCCCTTGATATCACTTATACGAGTCAGTGGATTTAAATAACTGTTTTAAAGTTTGATGACATATGTTGAGTTCCTCAAATGTTGGGAATCAACTTCGGGTTTGTTGCGTAATGTGATTGAAAGATTGTTACGAGTCGCGTAAAAACCATACTCATTGACCAACTCTTTGGAATAGCGCAAAAATGTCTCCCCCAAACCATTGTACGATTCCGACTATATCATGAACGTGTGTTTATGAATCACTATCAAATGGCGATAATACAAGGTGTTCGCAACCCCTGAAGATCCGGGGTAGTATAGGTCTTCAGCAATCCATGCTTGCTGTAAAAGGCGAATATGCTCGTGGTCAGACTCGCTGGCTAGGTTGATGCATGTCATCTTATCCCAATTGCATGTATCAATGCCCAACGTCCATTATTTACAGACCGCCGTCGTATACCTGGAATATTGCTGAGTGCGGCGTTAAACAACAAACAAACAAAAACAAAAAAAATGTCATAGCACGGCGTGAGGCGTTGTTGCCATCAACCAGAGATCTCCCACAGCCAGAAACGATCATCTGCAGGACACGTAAAATCAAACTGACTCACTGGCTCTAATGAAATCAGAAGAGACCTTATGTCAGGTATATATTCAAACATATGCTTGGTTTGGTTGGTTGGTTTATTGTTTAAAGCCGGACACAGCAATATTCCAGATATATGACAGTGGTCTGTTAATAATCGAGTCTGGACCAGACAATCCAGTTATTGATATCATGAGCATCGATCCACGCTATTGGGATCGATGACATGCGTCAACCAAGTCAGCCAGCCTGACCACCCGATCCCGTTAGTCGCCTCTTACTGCAAGCATAGTCGCCTTTTACAGCAAGCATGGGTTGCTGTAGACCTATTCTACCCAGGATCTCACGGGCCGAAACATATGCTCTTCAGAGACCTTCAAGCGACACACAATACTAGGACCAAACATGATTGATAGAAGCAGCTAGGTGTGTGCGCACTGGCGTCACCTGCACGTGAACTACTTTCTGACCTCTGAAGAGCTTATGTTTGGAGGTCAGAAAGTAGTTCGTGTGCAGGTGACGCCAGTGCGCGCACACCCAGCTGCTTCTATCAATACCCGCTCAGTCTACCTGCGACCGTACACTCGGAGACATGCGTACACACCTCTGTCTTGCGCTATTTAGCGCCGTCACGGTGTTGTTGACCAGTGGTCAACTGATCACTGACCTGGATCAGGCAAGGCAGTTCTTGGACGAGCAGGATGCCGAGAGTGCCCGCGTGTATTACAAGTCATCGGTCACGGCATGGGACTATTACACGAACATCACAGACGAGAACTTAGATGCATTGGTAAGACCCGAATATATCTTGTGATCACATATATGTGAACTCAATTACATGTATCTATGATTATGATGTTGAAAAATATGACTTTTCGAAAAAATATTCTATAATTCAAAATTTCCAATTAAAATTATTTCATGATTTTGTTGCTTAAAAGTTTTGTCTTCTTATTTGAAGTCCCGATTGGATGAATAAAGAAATTCATAAGTGGAGCTTGAATGAGAGAGCGATTGTTTTACGACGCTTTCAGCAATTCGACCAGAATTACCACAAAGAACAACGGGAATGACCGTCATACATTGTGGCTATGTGGGGAATCGAGCCTTCACTCTTTCGTCTTACCCCAATGTTCTCAAGACGGCAAGTGACAAGCAGTCTTTTGTATGCACAAATCGAAGATCGATCAGTATTTAATTCGTTAAGCTACATATCATCCTAATTATTGTCAAATTTCAGTTTTCAAGGATATGGTACAAAACTTTTACTTTGGACTCTTGTTCGGGCACAGATTTGTTTTGAAATATCACTTTTATTTAGGAGATAACTTTTTATTTATCACCCCAAACTTGCTTCCACAGACGATATCGTTTGGGTGAGATCAAGCGATAGCACCGCCATGATGTTGTTGGAATATGTCTGAAAGAGGCGTAAAGTCATACTCACTCACTCACTCACTCTACTCACTCGCTGGCCGTGTCCCATATTTCAATTCTACCTAAGTCACAAAGAGGCTATGTGGGTACCTCTTATCCGAGTCATCACTGTTACATTTGAAAGAGAAAGGAAATTTGAATACCGGTCTTTACACGAGACTTTGTCAGAGGATATATTGATATTTACATGATGCTGACAGTGTCGGATACCGTGAATAGATCTGAACATGACGGTATTCATGTCGCACCGTCTGAGAGGATCTTTTCGTAAATACAGGGAACTTTGTGCCATTGAATGTATTGTTAATAGACTGTATGCGTGCGTGGGGTCATACTGGTCTCCACGGCCTTTTACTGCGAGGATTTGTCAACATTGTAGACTGCTCTAAAGCATACCTTACACGCCCGTTGTTAAGTGGACCATAACACATATTGCTGCTGCATAGGTCTCATGACTCGGATTTTTACCGTCCTTTACTTTTGAGAAACACTATTAGGGATACAAACGTCAAAACGAAAGCAATACCATGAACGTATTAACTATTCTATTAAATGTCTTATTCATGTTTGTTGTTTAACGCCGTACTCAGCAATATCCCAGCTATATGACGGCGGTATGTAAATAATCGAGTCTGGACCAGACAATACAGTGATTGACATGAGCATCGATCCACGCAATGGTTGGTTGGTTGGTTTGTTGTTTAACGCCGCACTCAGCAATATTCCAGCTATATGACGGCGGTATGTAAATAATCGAGTCTGGACCAGACAATACAGTGATTGACATGAGCATTCGATCCACGCAATGGTTGGTTGGTTGTTTTTTTGTTTAACGCCGTACTCAGCAATATTCCAGCTATATGACGGCGGTATGTAAATAATCGAGTCTGGACCATACAATACAGTGATTGACATGAGCATCGATCCACGCAATGGTTGGTTGGTTGTTTAACGCCGCACTCAGCAATATTCCAGCTATATGACGGCGGTATGAAAATAATCGAGTCTGGACCAGAAAATACAGTGATTGACATGAGCATCGATCCACGCAATTGTTGGTTGGTTGGTTTGTTGTTTAACGCAGCACTCAGCAATATTACAGCTATATGACGGCGGTCTGTAAATAATCGAGTCTGGATCAGACAATCCAGTTATTAATATCATTAGCATCGATCCACGCTATTGGGAACGATGACATGCATCAACCAAGTCAGCGAGCCTGACCACCCGATCCCGTTAGTCGCCTTTTACGACAAGCATAGTCGCCTCTTACGGCAAGCATGGGTTGCTGAAGACCTATTCTGGCCTGAAATCTTCACGGGTCTCCACGCAATGGGGATCGATGACAGGCATCAACCAAGTTAGCGTGCCTGACCACCCGATCACGTTAGTTGCCTTTTACGACAAGCATAGTCGCCTTTTACGGCAAGCATGGGTTGCTGAAGACCTATTCTACCCCGGACCTTCACGAGTCTGGGCACTGAGTTTGATATCAGATTACAATGGACATATTCGCTATCAATAATACTCACGCATGTCTAATATATTTCAAACGTCTTGAACTCTAGAGACATGTTGTATGGCAGACAAACATTCCCAATATCGTTTCATCACATTGGAATATATATAAATAATCCTGTAATTTGCATCCTTTTTAAACCCTATGGAAACAGTTGAACCATGGCCTTTTTATTTGCCATGAATGTCAAACCTGTGTAAAACGGATCGCATAAAATTCATTCTTTAGGAATACTTGGAAATAATTCAATTTATTAGCATACATTCCTAACATTTGGCATAGGTGATGTCCCCAATGGGCATAGAATCCAACAATTCCAAACCTTATCCCAAACATGAGGGCACACATGGAAATGTACTATTTCGTGCAGTGTCATATCCCAGACGTGTTCAGATTGTCGGAAAGTCTGGGCTCATTGCTTGCCAATGCAAAGGCATTTTGTGGTTCTTGTGCTCCTGGAGGCGAGCGTCGACGAATCGTGCACAGCGAACACGGGCGTTGTCCTAAAAGACAAAACGTCGACTCACACGCCTTGAAAATAAGACAACAAAGGTAAAAGGGTGTCAGTATATTGTCCCGACAGCACTGTCCAGTGACCCTTCCTTTCACAATATGTAATGGGGTTCGGTCAGTCATTGCGATGCCACCCTACACCATAGCCGAACCACCGCCAACTCTGTCATGAGGTCTTAGGTTGACATTGGCTTGACGTTCATTTCGACGTCCCCAGACACGACCACGCCTATCAAGGCAGTACAAAGTGAATCGGAACTATTCTTAAAAGATGGCAAGTGACCAGGGACGATTACACCAAGTTTCGATGTTGTGTACAACACTGAGGCCTGTTGGCAATATGACGACTTCTAGGGCGGCACAACACGTCGACATCGAGCATGGAGATGAGTGAGTGAGTGAGTGTACTAGAGTATCACAGATGTATAGTATGGAACCATAAAAAGATATCACGATAAATAACAATGCATTATAAAAAAGGGGCTAGGGATCGCCAGCAACTAAAGGTAGGCCACTATACTAGGAACCGTGGGGACTGACAATGGAGATGAGCTG
Organism: Haliotis rufescens; assembly: GCF_023055435.1. Lineage (NCBI taxonomy): Eukaryota > Metazoa > Mollusca > Gastropoda > Lepetellida > Haliotidae > Haliotis > Haliotis rufescens. Next base: position 61,178,628 of record NW_025964112.1, on the reverse strand, counting down.
CATTTCTAATTGCGTGACCCGTATCTCGTACTCTAGTAGCCTGATATGAGTTTGCAGCATTTTGATTCGCCGTTTGAGCTCGATTTCGTAGAGCCTGGTTTTGGATCAGTCGATCCTGTACTTGTCGTTGACCTGGGACGACCTGAACGGGCTGATCGTCAACATTTTGGGTTTATTGGTACCTGTTCCATAGTGTGGTAATCACAGACTGTGAAACGTTGAACGTATTGCCCACTGCAGGTCGACTGCTGCAAGATAACAAGACGATCAACGAGGTCGATAAGCCAATGAAGGCACAGTCAGCACCGGGTGTCTTCATGTTCAACCTGTAGTGTATTGTCATTGTGATTAGTGCTTTAGTAAATATTACGTCATGACTGACCGCATGTACTGCCGCCATGATATATGAATAATCCCATGTCTTCGTGGTTAATAGGTACGGGGTCGGTCGGGTAGCCTAGTGGTTAAAGCGTTCGCTCGTCACGCCGAAGACCCGGTTCGATTCGCGACATGGGTACAATGCGTGAAGCCCATTTGTGGTGTCCCCCGCCGTGATATTGCTGGAATATTGCTAAAAGTGGCGTAAAACCTCACTCACTCTCTAATAGATACGGAGATAATCCAAATATGACAACTAGGAAGACACCACACAACCAGGAATAATGCACAAATATAGACTATAAAAACTGTCGACAAAGGGGTCATGGATTACAGCCATAGCAATTTCTGATACTTTTTGGTGCGTGCAGTGCCAAAAACAGATGCTATATGGCAATGATATTGGTAACTCGTATAATTGTTTACGTTTCAATGGGAAACGGTAACTATTATTAAAATACAGATCTGTATGTGATTATTTTATGCACATACCGACTTGAAAGCAGAACAGACACAAGGGGTCTATCATATTCACTGAGTCGTAAACACCAACAGAAGTTAATAAACCCTAAAGGGATGAGACTGTTTATTCTAGCGTTCCTCATCCGTGAGCACCTTGTACGAAACGCGCTATTAACACGTTCAAGGGTAAGATACTTTTGAGTGGTAGTGTACTCCCCATGCATCACACACAATACGGAATAACACACACATGCACGCTTGTATAATGTATTGATGTACGTTATGTGTTCTATGCGTACAGGTCGAGTCCGATCTGATGGTGGCAGAGTTCACAAAGGAAAGTGGGAGGAACGCTTCCATGTTTGACTGGAAGAACTTTCAGGATGAAACCATGCGGAGACGATTTTCAATATTGGCCGACATCGGCACAGCTGCTATGCCTGACAAGACGAAGCTGAAACGGGTAAGAATCATCATATATCAGCCAGTGTGGTGTGGTGTGGTGTGGTGTGGGCTATGATGGGTAGGGATGGGGTGGGGTGGGATTGTGGATGGTCGTGTAAAGATATTACAACACTATAACTAAATCATTTTTCAACATTAATAACGTTAGAATACGCACTTGCGTGTTGCTTGTGTATCACACAATAAGCCCTCTTTTTTATAAGGTCTTAAAAGCTCTTAAAAGCTCTTAATACCTACTCCTGGAAATTTCAAGCAAGTACATTGTCAGTTAGGACATTCACAAATGCCAACTTATTGGTAAGTACCAGAGAAAACGTTCTTGAACTTCCATTTCTCTAAAAAGAAACAAATATTCCTCACATTGACGAATGATCAAACAGGCATTCCATGCTTCGAGATTGTTTTCAGCTGAACAACGTGCTGTATGAGATGGAGGAGATCTACAACACGGGCAAGGTGTGCGTGAAGGACGATGAGTGCCTCGACTTTGAACCGGGTATTTTATTCCATATATTCTTGTTATAACGATAGCGATAACAGATGCTCCGTTTGATAGGTAACTGTCATCATTTAACAGATTTATCATACAAATGAACCAAACCAATAAATAAACAAATTTGTTTTGATACTGGATACTCAATACATCGTGTGTACAACGAATAGATTGTCGTCTGGTTTTGTATAATAAACTTTACTTGTTTGCAGTTTTAATATTTGTATTATTCAAATAAACAAAACCGACAAAAACTCACAAACACATGCAAGTCATTTCACCTTAACAGATATGGGGACATATGGAACAAGTCAAAATCTAGAATTGCATCATTTTTGTTGCCCTTTGTTCGCAGGCTTGAGGCGTATTATGTCGTCATCCCGTAACTACGAGGAGTTAACCAAGGTTTGGAAAGGATGGCGAGACCAGACAGGGAAGAAGATGAAGAACCTTTTTGCCGAATTCGTTTCCCTCAGCAACGAGGCCATCAGAGCAAATGGTGAGATCTACCTGGCATACATGTATGGGCATACAGTAAGTGGATTGTTCCTGGGTGGTTTGAAGAAACTGCAATAAATATAATCCGTAAACACCATAACATGTTTTAGGCACAAGTGATGCCATCATTTGCATTTCCCAATGATGTTTTAAAACTCTTGGAATATAGTGAATGAGGTAGTTAGTGTTGAAAGCCGCTTTGAACAATATTTCCTAACTGTCAAAACGTGTAAACTTTTGGGTCCTAACAATCTAGGTCCTGAACCGCCCTTGCTTGATTGCAACGCGGTAAATATATTCCACCTTGAAAGAGGGAATTTCAAAGCAACAGAAGATGTAGAGGGACGTAGCTCTCCGCATCGAGATGTGGCGTCTTTGACAACAGGGTCCCCGTATACCTGTAGTGACCAGTTATGCTTACCACAATCATAACGGAGGACCGTCAGTCAAGCCATATGTCCTCATGATCTATTCAGGCTATGCAGACACTGGTGCCTGGTGGAGATCGTCGTATGAGACCGAGACCTTCAGGCAGGACATGGAACAGTTGTTCCTGCAGCTGGAGCCGCTCTACATACAGCTGCATGCCTACACCAGGAGGAAGCTGATGGAGGTGTATGGAGAGAGCGTCTTTCCCTCGGGGGGACATATTCCAGCGCACTTGCTTGGTAGGTATTTTGGCTCAACAGGTATGCACGTCATTAATGAAGAGGGAAAGTGTACCAATTGTCAGGGAGAGATATTACCGGTAATAACAGACCATGCTGAGAGACTAGCTGCCGCGGATGACTGGGAGTCCAAAAGGAAGGGTTGAGAATTACTTTTAGAATAATGTGATCATTTTCGCTTTGGAGAAGAAAGTATTATGTTGTATTTTTACTTCATTCTCATGGTGTTGATACATCTTCAATCTCAAACAGATTTGATAAACTTTCAGAAAAAGGTTAATGTGGAAAATGATATGTTTATCCCGATGATGCACTGTTTCAGGCAACATGTGGGCGCAGAGTTGGGGCAATCTACTCAACATTCTCCAGCCTTACAAAGACAAGCAGAGCGTGGATGTCACCCCTCAGATGAAGGCACAGGTTGGTTTCAAAAGTGCCGCAAAGTGTTTGATGAAATAGCGATAGGTAGAGCTGGAATATGTGTTGGATGAAATGTAAACGTGTGTGTGGTGTGGTGTGGTGTGGTGTGGTGTGTCGTGTAAAAAGTAATTTCACCAGAGAGTATTTGCTTAAATCCCTTTGCAGGGCTACACTCCACGCAGGATGTTCGAGACATCCGAGGAGTTCTTCACGTCGCTTGGTTTGGAGCCAATGTCACAACTATTCTGGAAGAATTCAATGATAGAGAAACCCAAAGATGGCCGTTCGGTCGACTGCCAAGCATCTGCCTGGGACTTCAGCAATGGCAGTGATTTCCGGTGGGTACGCCTGAACACTGACGGTTGTTCCGGGCTCAAGCGTGTAGTGAGCCCAAGAACGGTGTTGTGGATTATCAGTGTCAGATTACCTGTATGTTACCTGTATCTTACCTGTATGTTACCTGTATGTGAAACTGGTATTCTGTTGTATTGAATCGTAAGTGGTAAGGTAAGGTAAGATAGTTTTTTTATTTCCCGATTTGGAAATTTGGTTTACAGTTAAGAAAGAGACATGAAACTTAAATACAATAAATACAGGTTAACATGAACGAGTATACAACGACGATAACACTACGTATGAACATGGCATAACTGATCAATAAAAAGTTAAAGCTACCATGAATAAAAGTGTATTACGTCTTTGAAGTAAATGCCTGATTTAGCGAAAACAAGATTGCATGCCAGACATCTTTACCTACCATTTGCTCCAGAATACAGCAGTGTACGGACATCACCATGCAGGACCTGATCACCATTCACCATGAGATGGGGCACATCCAGTACTACCAGCAGTACATGCACCAGCCTGTCGTCTTCAGAGAAGGAGCTAACCCCGGTATGTTGGATTTGGTTTTGTTTGTTTGTTGTTTAACGCACTCAGTAATATTCCAGCTATAAGACGGTGGTCTGTATAATCGAGTCTGGACCAGACAATCCAGTGATTGATATCATGAGCATCGATCCACGCAAATGGGATCGATGATATGCATCAACCATGTCAGCGAGCCTGACCACCCGATCCGGCTAGTCGCCTCGTACCACAAACATAGTCGCTTTTTACGGCAATCATGGGTGCTGAAGACCCTTTCTCCCCCGGAATCTTCATTGGTCCGGTATGTTGGAAGGATCCTAAGGGCGACTAGGCTCAGGACAAACTTGCATTCGTTTGAAGCACCCAGAGGGCGACTAGGCTCAGGACAAACTTGCATTCGTTTGAAGCATCCAGAGGGCGACTAGGCTCAGGACAAACTTGCATTCGTTGGAAGCATCCAGAGGGCGACTAGGCTCAGGACAAACTTGCATTCGTTGGAAGCATCCAGAGGGCGACTAGGCTCAGGACAAACTTGCATTCGTTTGAAGCATCCAGAGGGCGACTAGGCTCAGGACAAACTTGCATTCGTTGGAAGCATCCAGAGGGCGACTAGGCTCAGGACAAACTTGCATTCGTTGGAAGCATCCAGAGGGCGACTAGGCTCAGGACAAACTTGCATTCGTTTGAAGCATCCAAAAGGGCGACTAGGCTCAGGACAAACTTGCATTCGTTTGAAGCATCCAGAGGGCGACTAGGCTCAGGACAAACTTGCATTCGTTTGAAGCATCCAGAGGGCGACTAGGCTCAGGACAAACTTGCATTCGTTTGAAGCATCCAGAGGGCGACTAGGCTCAGGACAAACTTGCATTCGTTTGAAGCATCCAGAGGGCGACTAGGCTCAGGACAAACTTGCATTCGTTTGAAGCATCCAGAGGGCGACTAGGCTCAGGACAAACTTGCATTCGTTTGAAGCATCCAAAAGGGCGACTAGGCTCAGGACAAACTTGCATTCGTTTGAAGCATCCAGAGGGCGACTAGGCTCAGGACAAACTTGCATTCGTTTGAAGCACCCAGAGGGCGACTAGGCTCAGGACAAACTTGCATTCGTTTGAAGCACCCAGAGGGCGACTAGGCTCAGGACAAACTTGCATTCGTTTGAAGCATCCAGAGGGCGACTAGGCTCAGGACAAACTTGCATTCGTTTGAAGCACCCAGAGGGCGACTAGGCTCAGGACAAACTTGCATTCGTTTGAAGCATCCAGAGGGCGACTAGGCTCAGGACAAACTTGCATTCGTTTGAAGCATCCAGAGGGCGACTAGGCTCAGGACAAACTTGCATTCGTTTGAAGCATCCAGAGGGCGACTAGGCTCAGGACAAACTTGCATTCGTTTGAAGCATCCAAAAGGGCGACTAGGCTCAGGACAAACTTGCATTCGTTTGAAGCATCCAGAGGGCGACTAGGCTCAGGACAAACTTGCATTCGTTTGAAGCACCCAGAGGGCGACTAGGCTCAGGACATACTTGCATTCGTTTGAAGCATCCAGAGGGCGACTAGGCTCAGGACAAACTTGCATTCGTTTGAAGCATCCAGAGGGCGACTAGGCTCAGGACAAACTTGCATTCGTTTGAAGCACCCAGAGGGCGACTAGGCTCAGGACAAACTTGCATTCGTTTGAAGCATCCAAAAGGGCGACTAGGCTCAGGACAAACTTGCATTCGTTTGAAGCATCCAGAGGGCGACTAGGCTCAGGACAAACTTGCATTCGTTTGAAGCACCCAGAGGGCGACTAGGCTCAGGACATACTTGCATTCGTTTGAAGCATCCAGAGGGCGACTAGGCTCAGGACAAACTTGCATTCGTTTGAAGCATCCAGAGGGCGACTAGGCTCAGGACAAACTTGCATTCGTTTGAAGCACCCAGAGGGCGACTAGGCTCAGGACAAACTTGCATTCGTTTGAAGCATCCAGAGGGCGACTAGGCTCAGGACAAACTTGCATTCGTTTGAAGCATCCAGAGGGCGACTAGGCTCAGGACAACTTGCATTAACAGCATATTCATTGACGTTATTCATACACCACGTTGTTTGTCCACTAAACAGAAACTTCCTGGCTTTAATCAATGTAACGGTTGATGCTTGTTACACAGAAACACTGTTTTATTACACTAAGTACAACATCTAGACCTAGACTGTGGAATTTAGTACCCCTGTAATAATGTACTTTCTTAATTAAGGAATCTTGGCCCTGTTCCACAAAGCGATCGTAGTGCTTGGAAAGTCGTAAGTCTATGTTAAAATAAGGGAGTTACGGTCTCCTTAGCACTCCGATATCTCTATGGAACGGACCCCAGAACAGACGTAGATAAGTGAGTAACTGAGTTGGGTTGGTCTACGCTGTTATATAACGGAACGTCGGTATGTGGGAGGACTGCCCAAGATGATGAGAGTTTTAGATGTCTCCTACTTTAGTGAAACCCACAAACACGGGTATGGTACATATTCGAGTCAAAACTCGAATTCGAACCCACGATCAGCGGATAAGAGAAGAGGCCCTGTCCGAATGATATGGTGAATAGTTGAACTCAAATAGATGGATGAGTTTTCCGTCAGAGCAAGCTCTATACAAGCTGATTTTGGAATATATAATTTTACATGCACAATTACCAGTGACTAAAGCTGAACGGTCGAATTTATATTTTTGTTGACAAGGCATTGGCAATAGTTTGTAGACGTTGGTCCAAAAATGTTTTTAAAAATGTATATGATACTTTTATCCATTTCTGTGTGTACATTTATTAAATTATGGAAAAGGCTGGTGCCAGAACCTTGAAGAAAGACGTACTGTTGTAGGCTTCCACGAGGCTATAGGAGACGTGCTAGCTCTGTCTGTGTCCACGCCCAAACACCTCCAGAAGCTTGGTCTCCTGACAGAAGTAGAGGAAGATGCAGGTACGTACTTCGCACTGAGTGATAAAATGAGTGTAGGTTGATCTGGCTTTAGCAAAACAGCCTGTGAACAAACCAGATAAACATGTGTTCAGAGAATCCATTGTGATTCTATCACCATTAGGCTTTATCGACGAGCAGGTCCTGGAGGTACCAGGAACTTTTTCAGTCCCAGAATCCCAAGGGGAAGGCAGACAACTTGATTTCAATAGGGATATATTTTCTTTTCTTTCGGCAGAAAAGTGTGTATTTTTTGCACCAAGACCCCCAAATACATTTGAACCGACAATACAATATATTGTCTAGAAGGTAATTTAGTGTTGTCATGTTTGTACAATTTAGTCGAACACTTGTCATACAACACTCCCAGTGGATGTCTCATAGATTTCTTGAAATATTTAACTTGTTTAATATGACAGCTACAAGTAGCTCATATATTTACAGAAATTTCACATACGGAGGTAAGTAAAGGAGTAAGTATATTCCCCGAAAGGTTATGTTCCTCACAATGAAGAAGTTGACATCCATAAATTCTCTTCCTTATGTGTATCACTTCTAAATGTCATTCAAAGACTAGAATTGTCACATGATTTCCAACAATTCTGAAATAATACATCTAGATTTTATGTGCAGATATTTCCTAGCCCCATACATAGTTTAAAGTATCAATAATATTTGACTAAATTGTACAAATACTGCAACACTAAATTAATTAACAGACTACTGTTTGCAACTCATTAGCCTAGTCACACATGGTTTATTTCAGCATTTAATTTTTCAACCACCCATGTCTCTAGGTGTAGTCGTGAGTGGTAGAGCGTCTGCCCGAGAGCTGAAGGTCGGGGGTTCGAACCCCGGCTGCGTCATATCAAAAGACGTTAAAAGGTGGTATTTGATCTGACTCGCGGCATTAAGGATCGGGTTGGAGTCAGTGTACTGTGTCTGAGTGGGGTATTCATGTTAAACTGAACCAGCACTAAACAATCGGCATTAGTCCGGACTAGCACACACACACACACACACACACACACACACACACACACACACGACGTGCAAGCCACGTCGCTATATAAGTGCAATAATATTGAACGCGCAACGTTAAACCCCATTTCACCTCACCCAACTACCGTTGCAGAGAGCGACATCAACTACATGTTGAGCATAGCCCTTGAACAGATCGCCTTCCTGCCGTTCGGCTATCTGATGGATCAGTGGCGATGGAGTGTGTTCAGTGGGGAGACGCCACAGCGACTGTACAATACCAAGTGGTGGGCCCTCAGGTAAGTCAGTACAAGAGATGTAGGTGAGAGACGCCACAGTTCTTCTACAAAACTAGTTGTGGTCCCTCGGGAAGACCAGACCTGAGATGCAGACTTTTAAATAACAAGTTAGCCTGATGTTGAATGTTATATGTTCACTGTCTAAGATTTAATTATTATACATTTGATGAAGAAGTCTTGCAGTCAATATACAACAAATCATGTTTATAAATTACCTATTACCTATTTTTCTCGGATAATTAGCTCACCTTACAGGAAGTAAGGGCGATTAAGTCATGGCCTGTGTTCTTCTGGCGCCTGGCGTCCCTTGTAAACATGTTCTCAGAAACCAGTAGACTAATGAAGCTGAAACTTCACATACCTCTTCCCACCCATAATAACACCCCAGTTTGTCCAAGCGGTTCGAATCCGATTTCAATATGGCCGCCAAGGCAGCCATATTGAAGAAAGCTATTTGTTCTAAATTTTATTTGGTATATGTGTGGGTAGTAGGGAAACTCAACACACAAGTTGATATTTTATATTTTGATCTTGATTTGACCATTGTACTTAAATTTAATGCTCTTAAAATCCCTCAAAATGCATTTTCTTTCACTGTAAACGTCTTCTTCTCAGAAACCACTTGACCTTTGAAACAGAAGTTTCGCATGCTTATTCCCACTATTCATGACACCTGAAAGAAAAAGGTTCAAGTCATGTTTTCAATATGGAAACAACGACAGCTGGATTGACATAAGGTTATCTATGGCTCCGCTGTTTAAGTTCAAAATGTTATTTAATGCTATTAAATTCGTTCACATTGCACTTTTCACTCTGCAATCTTCTCGTCTGGAGTTGCCGGACTTGGGAAGCTGATGTTTGACATCATATTTTGTTCAAATGATAAGGAGGTAAGTGTGCTTATTTGAAACTGGTGGAACTACTGTCTGGCATTGGAACGTAATACTCTCCTGAGAAAGTATGTGAACTGGTTTGTATTGCAACAATGTTATGCAACAATGATATATTCTGGCATTGTCAGAAATATTGTGAAGATTTGGTGACTTGTTCCAAACACTTGTCTCACTTATGCAGTGCCTTGGCACTATTTTTCCTTGTTTCTATTTGAGCAAATCTGTGCATGTATTGCACGTCCAGTGTCCTTCTTAATTATATATATTCTACAGACAGCGTGATACACCTTTCAGATGCCGATATCAAGGTATTTCTCCACCAGTAGAAAGGTCCGAGGACGATTTTGACCCTGGTGCCAAGTACCACATCCCCGCTAATGTACCATACATCAGGTACTTACATTCAAGATGTTCTTTCTGCCTGACATATACCATGGAAAACAAGTTAAAGAACATCCACAATTAATAGGGTGTGTTTTGCAATACACACCAGAAAGAAAAAATCGGTTGTTCTTCAACTTCTGTTAAGTACCATATATCAATGTAGCCTCGGATCAAGGCACTCATTCTGCCTGATATACTTAAGTGCCTCCGATACCAACACACATATTCCAGGATCCATCACGAGTTCGACCCGTGAAGATCCGGGGTAGAATAGGTCTTCAGCAACCCATGCTTGCCATAAAAGGCGACTAAGCTTGTCGTGAGAGGCGAGTAGCGGGATCGGGTGGTCAGGCTTGCTGACTTGATTGATGTTTGTCATCTATCCCAATTGCGTGGATCGATGCTCATGTCAATCACTGGATTGTCTGGTCCAGACTCGATTATAAGCAGACCGCCGTCAAATAGCTGGAATATTGCTGAGTGCGCCGTTAAACAAACAAACATCACGAGTTCAAACGGACAAAATGTCTCCTGACCTAGTCTGTCTGGCATGGAACGTCTTTGTCATAGAGGGATATACGTCTTCATACACAATAGTTCCTCATAATGTCGACCCAGGTACAGATGCCAGTCTTCATGCTTCAGATACTTCGTGAGTTTCGTACTCCAGTTCCAGTTCCACCAGGCGCTGTGCCAGGCAGCCAATCAGACCGGGCCGCTGCACAAGTGCGACATCTACCAGTCAAAGGAAGCTGGCAATCTCCTTAGGTATGATCGTTGAGTCGCCTCTTAACAGTCAAGCATAAGTTGCCAAGCCGTGCGGCTACGTTGACACGCCTTCAATCACGCCTTCCTAAAACATCAATGTAGACTTACATATTCTGTAGTTCCTGTGATGTCGTACACCCATATTTTGTAGTATTTAACTGTGCAATTATTAGGGCTGGGACGATTCACCGATACATCGATGTATCACAATACATTACAGTTCGATACGACTATCGATTCGTGGGTCTATGTATCGATACAAAACGATACACAGCTGATATACTACGAGTAACAAAACGTATTTGCCGCTGTTTACATCGTCCGTTTTGTTCCAACGCAGTCAGTAAAGAAAATCAAGCGATGATACAAGGACAAATATGATTGGTTGATTTTCGTAGTACGACCAATCAAATGACAGCCTTCAAACATGGCGACTGGCTTTCCGGCCAAGAAGCATCGAGTCCCCAGACACCGTAGGCCGGTTTACCGGCGAAGTCGTAGTCACGTCAAAATAGTATATATTTTTATGGACCTACCTGTAATATCATTCATTTATTAAATCTATCACATTTCATAATGTCTGAAATACATATTCCAATTCAATTTATCATTTTTTATCGATAAATTAAAAAAATATTCACTAATATTCCCGCGATGTTTTTGAAATACGGGTCCACATCGAACATGTCAAAGAGCAAAATAAAGACGTTTTAAACAAATCTTTAAATATATTATACAAAGTAATAAATGATATCAACAAAAATATATTACATCTAAGTTATTATTTCCATCTTTTCGTGCTATCGCGTGTAATGTAAGTCAAATGACATCTCGGCTTTCGTCGCCTTGAATTCTCGGCTCGGACACAATGTTTGATGATAAAATATATGCATGAAAAATCTTTGTCACAGCTCGTAACCTAGCACGATACGTTCACGAAGTTCCATATTTTTCATATATATCGTGATTTCCTGCTTAAAACGTTCAGAATAGCACGATTTAACAAAACATCTTTCGCGAACTTCTGAAATCAAACACGAGCTTGGTATCACAGCTGTAATTTGATTGGCTGCCTTAAGGTCACGTGCTCAAAATTGTCAAATCACGAAACTTGTAGCAGATTTCGGCAAGAAAGCGTCATTAGAAACCAATTTTAATCCAACGAAATCGCTTGTTATAACTACGGAAAAAAAACAGTCGATGTTACGAGAATGTAGATGAAGGAATAAGCTTTCCAGCGATGTGTCATATGCCATTCTTCGAAGAACGTTTTATTCATACGAAGCCTCGAAAAGGGGGGTATTTCTTCATGTTACTGAGCGGACAGCCGCTGTTATCGGGAAATGGGTGATGACAGAAACTATTCATAATTCTTTTTTTTAAATGATTTTCCAATAACGTAAACAATAAAAAAAACAGAAATAGGTAAGTGGATTTTATGAATTCTTATATTTGCCGAAAATCGTCAAGTTTTCCATTCCTTGTTCCTTAATCTGGATGTTAACAACGTGTTAGCTTACATTTTTTATTTACAACCAACTTAATTAAGTTGTAAATGCATTATTTTAAATAATGTGAAAAACATAACTTTCATATTTATAAACCATAGGATAAGACCTTTCAAATGGTGTATAACATGTAGTGGCAAATATATTTTACAAGCAGATATTTTCTTTTATAAATGTTGGCTTCATCTAACACACAAGAGTCTCTGGGAACTCCGTGTCCCAGCAGTAAACACTTCTGGTTGACTGTTGTTGAAAGAGTTAATGTTCAGACATCAGTTAAACATGTCTGACTTTGTGATTTACTAATTAGTGTGATGTTGATTATTCAAGTTCAGAGTTTCAGGCAATTTACCTTTCATTGATCATTGTGAGAAAATCACAAACCAGTGGTTGTTTTTACCAAATAGTTCTGCTGTTCAGATGACGTTTAGAGTGCATTTTTATTGCAGGAAATCCAGGTATTTAGTCAGGCTCCTAAACTCAGGTGTTTTGAGTCTTGCTATTGAGTGACATGTGCTGTGTTTGACACATGTTCTGAAGGAAAATTTGAGTTATTTGATGAGAACTATTTTACATTAAACTTTCATCATCTTCCACCAGCTTGTGACATTATTTTTTGTATCGTATCGTACGTATCGTATCGTGACCTCACTATCGTCCCAGCCCTAGTAATTATGCAGTCGTCAGACTGCAATAGTGACACATTTGTTTAAGGCGCCGCAGCGTCTGACATGCTTTGCAAAATCTGCGTACCTTAGGCGTGCCAGACCCCTATGCTCGTTGGTTCGAAACCCAGATTCGCTCTTGGTTTCTCGGCATCATTCGCGTGTTTGTGGTTATCACTCAAGTGGTGAATGTCCTGATTCACTTCGGGCTTTCCTCGAAGGGTGTTAAAAACACGTCACAGAGACGGCCTGTTGAGGTGTTTGCCCTTGTCATCCATCGGTAGGTGTCGGATTGCATGCGGGGCGGTCGGGTAGCCTAGTGGTTAAAGCGTTTGCTCGTCACGCCGAAGACCCCGGTTCGATTCCCGACATGGGTACAATGTGTGAAGCCCAATAGCCTTCCTCGCGTGTGTGTGCGTGTGTGTGGCGGTGTGTCGGTGTGTGTGTGTGTCGGTGTGTGTGTGTGTGTGTGTGTGTGTGTGTGTGTGTGTGTGTGTGTGTGTGTGTGTGTGTTCCCGAGGAGTCTGGATAACAAAATCCATAAATTCATATAATAAGCAACTATCCACGTCGTCAGGCTGCCTTAACACGTCATCAGCCAAGTCACCTCGCCTGATCACCCGATCCGTTAAGTAGCCTCCTACGTCCAGACAGGTTACCCCGCCGTCGGACAGACATAGGAGTGCTTGACGCCGCACGCAGGAATATACAAAAATATTAATAAGATTTATCACCTTTATTTTTAGTCGAGTTTTAGAGCTTGGTCAATCGCGACCGTGGCCGGAAGCCATGGAGATACTTACTGGACAAAGGAAGATGGACGCCAGACCGCTCATAGAGTACTTCCAGCCGCTCATTGATTGGCTGAAGGATCAGAATAAAGGTTACAAGACAGGTTGGGACCACAAGTGCCCGGATTCCATCCCGAAAACTGCCTCTGCAACCACAACCAGAGTCACATACGGTCTTCTGTTAGTTACCATAGTGACTGCTGTCCTGAGTTACATGTGAAACTTATAAGCATGTCCCGTTTATTCTTTCGAGTTTCTTTGAGATCAACCTGCCGTAGTTTTATTGCTGACTCAACAAAAAGAATATATTCTCTGAATCTAAGTCGACCCCCACTTTATTTCGAAAACAATCTATTGAGAGAACCACTGGGTAATCTAGTATAACTGAAGAAAAAATTGAAAGTGATGTAAAACTCAAACAATGTTCCCTGTGAGTTATATTTGATATTATAGAAGCGCACGCATTTGTATAATATAGCAATTTTGTAAAGTGAAACAATTGTGTTATTATTCTTGACGTTGAACAAAGGCTATGATATATTCCTACACAACCCTATACACACACAGCTAATGTGTCTACCCATACGCAGTTGTATATCTACAAGGTAAAACAAATAATCACATTCACAGTTATTTCAATATTTGGCAAATATAAAGACACACAACACAGGGCCCCATAACCTGAAAATAAAATTTCTATTTTGTAAGTTGGTTGGTTTGTTGTTCTACGCCGCACTCAGCAACATTCCAGCTATATGACGGTGGTCTGTAAATAATCGAGTCTGGACCGTACAATCCAGTGATTGATATCATGAACATCGGGACGCAATTGGGATCGATGACATGCTTCAACCAAGTCATCGAACCTGGCCACCCGATCCCGTTTGACGCGTCTTACGACAAGCATAGTCGCCTTTTACGGCAAGTATGGGTTGCTGAATACCCATTCTACGTCACGGGTATTAGGGCCTAATGCTATGCCTATCATGTTAATGATTGCACAGTTAATGAAGTAGTTTAAATGCTCACTGGTTCGTCCTGTTGTAGCGGCCCGGTCCTGAACTTCTGATAAATCTTGACTGTCTGAAGTATATCCCTCTTGAGGTTAATGGTTTATTTTGCATTGATCAGTTTCAGGGCAATGTTATTATTGCCTAAAACTATAATGATACTTATATATATCAGACAGCCTAAAAATCTCAAACAAATCCTTTGTCCAACAAAATACAAATACCGTCAGTGTAACAAAATGTCGCACACCTCGATGTGGAACTTGCCCAATAATACTTGAAGACTGCAAATTTAAATTTAGCTTAGATAAACTATTTACTGTTAAAAACAACATCGACATCAACATCTTTTAACATATGCAGAATGTGGTGAGCATTAAATTGGAGAAACCGTTACGCAACTCAGAGACCGCATGACTATACACAGACAGAAAATTCGAGATCCAAAGCAAGCACATTGATGAAAGCGGGGATGGCCATTTTGCTGTCTTTCAGTTTAATAAATTGTTTAACAATAATAAACATTTACAAATGGAAAAAGAACAGATGTTCATTAGGCTTTTGAAACCTAAACTTAATTCAAACGAATTATTGTCATTATCCCAGTGTAGTTCTACGTTTATTTGTGCTCTCAATTACACCACAATGTATACTCTGCACACACAAAAAGAAACGCAAAAGTATTAAAATCGTATATATTTGACAAAGTGTTGCCGACATTAATGCAAAAATAATACAAAAAAATGAATTGATCATTTCTGCATGGAGTCGGATTGATTAGGTTGGAAAAAATGAGTGAGTGAGTATGGTTTTACGCCGCCTTTAGCAATATTCCAGCCATATCACGGCGGGGGACACAACAAATGGGCTTCACACAATGTACCCATGTCGGGAATCGAACCCCGGTCTTGGGTGTGACGAGCGAACGCTTTAACCACTTGGCTACCGAAGTTGGTGAGAAGTGGAAAAAAAACCCCGCAAAAACACAGCCACGTGAGTGCCGAAACACATATGCAGTGCAACGTCACTTGTTGGGCGATCACAATCTCACAGCAAGTGAACAGCGAAAACATATCACGACTGACAGAAGCCCAACGCAACAACGCCATCGGGCGACTGCAAGTAGGAGAATCATCTTCAGCTGTAGCCAGGTCTTTCCACGTATCACCAAGCACCATAACAGGACCGTGGAACCGTTATCAGGCGCGTGACCTTCCAGATCCGGTCGACCACGTACCACTACTATAGCACAGGACAGATTCATACGGCTACGTCAGATTCTTCGGCCACAATATCCTTCCCACTATGCAACAAGCGAACGTCATTTTCCAACAAGACAACGCCCGACCTCACACGGCAAGACTGACAACAGCCTTTTTCGGGAATCACAACATCCAGGTCAATAGTGTAGGATGGTACCGGTGCCCCTAAGCCAGCAGGAGTTATCTGCCACTACCGGAAGTGAGTTCAGCCAAGATGGCGGCCGTCCCTCTCATCAATCCCTCTCATCCAAAACATTCTTAAAAACAACATAGGCCCAAGAAACCAAGCACTGGCCCGCAAAAACCCACTACTAACCCCCATATTTACAATTTAACAATGTACCTAAATGATTTGTTGGTTGGTCCGTTGGTTGGTTGTTTAACGCCGCACTCAGCAATATTCCAGCGATATGACGGCGGTCTGTAAATAATCGAGTTTGGACCAGACAATCCAGTGATTAATATCAGGAGCATATCTACCTAAATGAACACAAACTAAATAATTTAAGACAAAACACCAAACCTTCCAACATTTACACACCAAAACTCCAAACCCCTGAAATAGACACCACACTTGCCTCCACGCTAAACAAACAAACGGATCCAAACATCGCTAAAAACAATTCATTAGCATACATCTACGAGAAATGGCCAGATTGGTGCCCGATTTACACAGACGTATCCTCTGATCCGCCCTCAAAGCACACCGGCTTTGTCGTCCATATCTTTCAACCTCTAAAACAAACAAAATCTTACCGACTCCCCAATAATCAATCAATCTTTACGGCCGAACTCATGGGCATGGCCACAGCCCTTCAAAACCCACAAATAAATACCGACCAAGACATCCTCATCCTCACAGACTCACTCAGTGGACTCCAGGTCCTAAAAACCAAAAACACAGCCCCAAACTAATTAATCAAATACTAAAAAGCTCTAATGAACTAACTGCAGCAGGCAAACAGATAGAATTCGTTTGGATACTCGCACATGTAGGAATTTATGGTAATGAACATGCCGACCAAGCAGCTAAACTTTCACTAAAACTCCCAGAAATAAGCATAAATCAGACAATATCCAAATCAGAAATTAAAAGCGTAACAAAACAAAAAATCTCCAAAAAATGGCAAACAAAATACAAAAAATTAAACTGTCAGCTCAAAAAAATACTCACAAAACCCCTAACTAATGCCCCAAAAAATCGACAGGGCCATAACTAAATTACAAACAGGTCACACCAAACTAAACAGCAACCTTCAAACACTAAAAATACACGCAACAGGCACATGTCCACACTGCACTCAAAAAGAAACCGCAGAACATGCACTCATCCACTACCCACACAAGACACACAGAACAACACTCAAAAACACACTAAACTTAAACTCCGAGTTAACTCTAGAAAAAATCTTAAACCCACTAAATAACACATCCAACTTTAAAGCCCTAGGCAAATACCTAATTAAAACAGATCTTATCAACCGAATATAACCCCCAAATAATCAAAACTCACCCAACACTCACACCTCCCTCTCTCCTTTTAAATATCCAAATTAAAAACTCCTATATAAGCAACCTCCAAACCCCCCTCCTGGGTTGCACAAATCCCTTCCTTCATATTTTTTGACAAATACATTAAATGGCTTGGCGGGCCCGCGTGCGACATACGCTTGCAGTCGGAAAGCGCACGTAAAATCCCCAACCTCAGTCAGTCAGTCGGAATTGTTCAGTTTCACCTGTGAAATATTATCGAATCGATAATGGCAGAGACGAATAGCTGTACAGATTCTTGTGAGGGGGCCAGAATTCTGGTGACTGATAGTATTGACTCTTGTCTGCCCAGATCTGAAAGTACGGATTCTTGTGATTGTAGGCCACCGCACAGTAAGCCACTTAGCAGCTAAAATGTCCATTAAACTCCTAGAAATAAGTCTAAATCTGCCAATCTCAAAATCAGAAGTTAAAAGTATAACCAACGAAAACTTCACCAAAAATGGCAAATTAAATACCAAAACTCAAACTGCCAGCTCAAAAAAATACTTTAAAAAAACCTAACTAAACCTTAGAGCCCCCACCCCACCAAAAAAACACAGTGTCATAACTAAATTACAAACAGGATACACCAAACTAAACAGTCACCTTAAAATACTAAAACTATACGCTACAGGCATTCAACAAGAAACCCCGGTCCTTTTCAGGGCCACCCAACTCTCCCGAAAGAACACTTTGGTCATTGCCACACACAAACAAATCTACCCCAAAAGAACCCCACACCCACACCCACCCTACCCCGACGCCATCTTGGATGCGCACGCCCTCCCGGAACCGAAAGTACCGCCATCTTAGAGACACACGCCTTCCCGGAACCGGAAGTGCCACCTTCTTGGAGGCACACGCCTCCCCGGAACCGGAACTCACTTCCGGTAGAGGAAGATAACACCTGCTGGCTTAGGGGCACCGGTACCGTCCTGCACTACTCAGGTCATCCCGGTCTCCAGATTTAATCGTACATTTATGGGATGCACTGGATCAACGACTGCGAGCACGTCAGCAACAACCACGACCTCCAACAGTTGGCACAGGCACTGCAGGCAGAGTGGGTGAACATTCCACAGGCAACAATTTTAGATCAAGACCCTTCGGCTTTGTTTACCTTTCGGCTGAGTTGTTTAAACCTCTGGTGCTTTATTTCTTGATCTGCATACACCAGTCATCAACACTTTATTGGTGAAATGGCGAAAATTGAAG
The DNA here is from genome assembly GCF_023055435.1 of Haliotis rufescens. Lineage (NCBI taxonomy): Eukaryota > Metazoa > Mollusca > Gastropoda > Lepetellida > Haliotidae > Haliotis > Haliotis rufescens. The sequence goes on along the minus strand of NW_025964112.1, from coordinate 61,160,119 downwards.
TGTTAATTCCAATATGCCAACATATATTCTTGGGCACCCTGAGCAGTTATTACAGAAGAGGTTCCTTGGTGAGCTGGAAAAATATATACCATATTTCTGGATGCGGCTCACTGCATTGAAGGGTGGGGTGAGAGTTTCCGCACTGATTATCAGCATCGGCACTTGGTAAGGGATATTCTTCCGAAAGCAAAAATTGTTGCTTAGACAGCAACGGCTACAAAAACAACACTAATACACATTGAAAAACATCTCAGGTTTTGTGCTAACTGTATCATGTGATCACTCAAACATGTTGACAAGCATAGTCGCCTTTTACGGCAAGCATGGATTGCTGAAGACCTACTTAATTAAACACAAGGAGCCAGTTGGCGACTGACATGAAAATACCAGTCGCAAAATACAAAACTAGATCGCCATGGCGACCGATTTAGTCGCAAATTTGAGGCCTGCGGTTCTTCCTTTAGGATCACACAAGGCTCCTATCCACTCTGCAGCATAATTCTAAGGTAAGGTATATCGGACGTTTACGTCAGACAGAAAGTAAGGACGTGTTTTCCAGGCCCTGTCAATAAATGTGAAACCCGTGAAGATCCGGTGTAGAATAGGTAGACGGCGGTCTGTAAATAATCGAGTCAGGACCAGAAAATCCAGTGATTGACATCATGAGCATCGCTCCGTGCATTTGGGTTGGTTGGTTGGTTTGTTGTTTAACGCCGCACTCAGCAATATTCCAGCTATATGACGGCGGTCTGTAAATAATCGAGTCTGAACCAGACAATCCAGTGATTGATATCATGAGCATCGATCCGCGCAATTGGGATCGATGACATGTATCAACCGAGTCAGCGAGCCTGACCACCCGATCCCGTTAGTCGCCTTTTACGGCAAGCATGGGTTGCATTTGGGATACGATGACATGCATCAACCAAATCAGCGAGCCTGACCACCCGATCCCGTTAGTCGCCTCTTACGACAAGCATAGTCGCCTTTTACGACAAGCATGGGTTGCTGAAGACCTATTCTCCCCGGATCTTCACGGGTCCATCACGATACTAAATACTAAGAAATGTTTGATCGACGATGGTCATGTCTACATGTGACACATTCAATACATTTGTGGTCAAAGTGAACAACAGTTTCGGTAAATGTAACAGTAACGATACATGAATACGAAATTGACGACAAGATTCTTTCAGTTCAATCCGAAAATTAAAGGCATGTGTTTAGTTTTGGTCAATTTGCATTCAACAGTTAGATCTATACCACCAGAGACCATACAATAGATGTTATTGTCTCTGATACCACACAATAATCAGGTTACATTTATAAAAGTTAAATTATTACAAAGATATTTAAACAAGAGTTTAGGAATGGGCCTAATTTGAAGCACCAGAAGTTGCACCAATATTTCTCAGCTTGACTACAATATATGATTATGGTTTTTTCCACACCAATCCTTAATCTGCTGCTACGTTTAATATCCGTTTCTTCAAGTCTGAGTATCTATTATCTCTCCAAACAATCCGTCTGTTTTGCTCAGTCCAGAGGTACATGTGTATTGGTGGCACTGCTTTCGAATCGACGAATTTCTGCAACATGGTGGCCGCACCATTTCCTAACTGCGATTGCCTGTGTTGTGTCAGGCATGGTTGACAAAAGCGGTGTGAACAGGCATGGTTGACAAAAGCGGTGTGAACAGACATATTCGCCTTCATCTGGTTCCACAATGAAATCTCCTGTGGCACTGATTCACTAATCCCAAGAATCGGCACTGTAATGTTATGTGGGTTAACTTGAATCACAGGTAACTCTTGTATCTATAGAAAATAGATTCACTGACTGCATGGGATCAATTAAGAATGAACTTTCTCTTTGTGTGAGTTCATTGGAGTATAATTAAATTTTCCTTGTGTTCATTGAAATTCCTGCATTCTGATTACCTGAATTGGTCACGTGTTTTTGTATTCATTTCCCAATGAATGTAATCCTAATATCACATGCGAGGGAATTCCCATTCTGCTCACGTGTATCGCAATGCACTGGACATTAAGCGAAATTCATGCATATTCCTTGTCCATACAACCCCTGAGACCGAAGGCCGAGAAGGAATGAAACAGCAAATGTGCAGACTCGCTCACCTGTTTTTGTCCCGCTCTCGGCGCCACAACTTTCATTTCTTCAGGTTTCATTCCTAACTAGCATTTTTCCAACTGGGTCTTCCCGTTCTCAGATGTTCTCTAATGTTCGATTCTGGCGGTAACTGACTATGTCATTTGAAACAGCTGCCTTCTTCCGGACATATTTGTTCCGGCTCGTTACAGTCTGACTTGCAGTTCTTCTCACCTCTTTCCTTGATTAACAGGTGCTATGAACTTTGTTATAACCCTACTCTCCGTTGATTGGCTACTGACTGTGTGGGCGTGTCAAGTTATGTGCATAAATTAAACAATCACCTGATTCATGTCACGCCACAGTATGTATACCTACACCGAGAATGTTTATCAATGTCGTCATTTTTGTCTGCTTTTATATAAACAACTGTTTTTGGTTAAACTATTATATGTTTTCGTTGTCGAATTTAATTATAAGCGGATTCATACAGTTTGCACATCGGTTTTTCGATTCATACCTCAATGAACCGAAAAAAATACACAGTCAATCTTTAAATGAACCTTCTTAGAGTGAGGGCCAAACTGTATGAACATCAGAGCTTGCGACGACGTTCAAACAATGTTTAGCCCTCACTCTATGAAGGTTCATACTCCAATGAACTCGCACAAAGTGAAAGTCAGTTCCTATAATTTTTTTATCACAATTTCTTACCTCAAAGGATGTAGGCCAAGTTCTAAAAACAATTTTATTTAATACGTGTGATTTTATGTTTACATTGACAGCCATACAACAACCAGCTATATCCGGAGAAAATGGTTCCTCAAAAAGAGAGGTGACATGAGCGTATGGATGCACAACTTGCTCTTCAGAAACATCTTACGCAGCACATATGTTCAAATTATATCCTCATTCGATGAGAAAAATCTGTAGAGAACCATCTCAGTAAGTCAGTCACAATGACAGCGCGTCCTAATACATTTACATGAAGTACAAGACGTCAAAATGGCCGACACGATAAACGTGACGGGAGAGATTTCCGAAGTTGTTAATGACCCTGTGGCGGTTACATGTGTTAGTCATCATTGATCAACTGGCCGATCATTGAAAGCTCAATAAAGATTCGTCAAACAGACACTAAGGTAAATTCATAGATTGCTGGAGACGGTCAGTGTCAGCCTAGACACGGATCGAGTCGATATTACGATAGTTTAGATGTGCATTTCTTCGTTTGTTCATTAGGATATTCGTGAACAATCATGCAGTCACGCTCTGTGACATTTCTCAATGTATACTGAAACGCTGAGACTAGGTTCTAAATGATCAGATAGAACGCTTATATGTTTTCGTGCTAGGGAATTCCCAGGGGTTTCCCCAGGTATGTCGAAGTAGTCCGTCAGTGTTGACGTCATTTCAAGAACACGGTCTCGTGAAAAACGTATGAACGTCAAATTGTGTCGTTCATACACCTATGAACACGCGGCATTTAGTACAGGGAGATAACTCTACATGGCATACAGATCTCAATATAGTGAAGCACTCATACAATCTGGCAGACTTGCCAAAAATCACCACAGGCACTGAATTTGTCAAAGTTTCTGTTGCACTTGCAAGGGCAGTCGCCTTCTTGTGGATTCGAGTCACCATTGTCATAATCGAAATTACCAAAAGCTCCCTGGTCATCTCGAACAACTCGCCGTTTATATTAGGCGTCACATGAAAATGTTTTGTTGATCATATTGAAGACAAGCGAACTTGACAGATGCTCTCATGAGGCGTGGTTGCTAGGAGATCGCGTGGTCAGAAAGGGGGGAAACAAAAGGTTTGAGAAAGTAATCCGCAGTGCAACCCAAAAGTACCATGTACAGGATGTGTTTTTTAAATAATAATATTCACGGAAACATTTCTTTTCTAAAAATGCAAATTGATTTATTAATTCACCCAAAGGTCGTTACCCTGATCACCTGGGTTGTTATCTGGAGGGACTCTTGTGATAACGCCGTGAATCAGGCTGTGTGTATTTCATTGTTGAAGACTGACCAGGAAGAATGTCGAGGCTTTGACATTATGACAGATGACCCGTGAAAGATTCCGGGGTAGAATAGGTCTTTAGCAACCCATACTTGCCGTAAAAGGTAACTTTGCTTGTCGTAAAAGGCGACTAACGGGATCGGGTGGTCAGGCTCGCTGACTTGGTTGATGCATGTCATCAATCCCAATTGCGTGGATCGATGCTCATAATGTCAATCACTGGATTGTCTGGTCTCGATTATTTACAGACCGCCGTCATATAGCTGTAATATTGCTGAGTGCGGCGTTAAACAACAAACTAACCAACCAAGAATATGTCTGTTCACTGCTTTTGTCAACCATGCGTGACACAACACAGGCAATCGCAGTTAGGAAATCGCGCGGCTACCATGTTGCAGAAGTTCGTCGATTCGAAAGCAGTGCTACCAATACTTCTGGACTGAGCTAAATAATTGTTTGGAGAGACCGTAGATACTCGGACTTGAAGAAACGGACATTAAACGTAGCAGCAGATGAAGGATTGGTGTGGACAAACGGGAAGTGATGCCAGATTGTGTTTTAATACTTGTGCGCGAAGTGTATCCATATCCACCAAACAAATATACACGGGACAAGTGCGGAGCTAATGATCAAACTCAGTTTTGTGGGTGAAGTTTATGTGAAAGGAAAGGAAATCCATAATTAAAATTGTCTTGGAATATGTGTATTGGAGTTTTCGTTTATCGTAAGCACAATTTTATCTAGATGGACCTAATGTAGATCAAAACATTTTATTAGTTTATTTCGTTACTTATTCATCAGTTGCTTATGTGCATTGTTATGTTGAAACGCGTGACATATTCATATATTGTAGTCAGGCTAAGAAACATTGGCTCAATTTCTGCTGTTAGATATCTGGATAGTCTCTTTCAGGAAATATTCTCAACGTCCATCCAAAAGAGAATAAGCGAGTGAAGTTATCACTGCTGTCAGTATTATACCAGCTATACCACCTTTCAAATAGGGACCGAACAATTCATACATGTGGATGTTGGGGGGGGGGGGGGGGGGGGGGGGGGGGGGGGGGTAGGGGTCGGGGGTCCTGGTATTTTGTCTTGAGATTAAATACCCCGTATGTTATCAGCTACAGCGGCATAACCAGATATGTTTTTAATTTAATCCTTTATAAGAAACATGCAGCAATGTAAGTTGTGACAGACAATTTCTTTTTGCAACAGTCTGAAGCATACTTATTTTTTTTCGAATATCAAATGGTCGGTCCCTTAAGACATGCAGCGCAGGTCTCTCATGGAGCTAATGACCATTCATCTTTCGTTCACAAACTTGTGTATGGGTGCGCACGGGTGAATCCATATACAAATTGGGAACGGAAAACAAGAGGTAGGGGGGCACGGGTGGCCCAGTCGTCTACGGCACCGCGATTCGCTGTGCAGAGTTGCGTCCCTTGGGCACGCCAGACACCTATGATTGTGGGTTCGAATCCTGGGGGTCCTGGTATTTTGTCTTGAGATTAAATACCCCGTATGTTATCAGCTACAGCGGCATAACCAGATATGTTTTTAATTTAATCCTTTATAAGAAACATGCAGCAATGTAAGTTGTGACAGACAATTTCTTTTTGCAACAGTCTGAAGCATACTTATTTTTTTTCGAATATCAAATGGTCGGTCCCTTAAGACATGCAGCGCAGGTCTCTCATGGAGCTAATGACCATTCATCTTTCGTTCACAAACTTGTGTATGGGTGCGCACGGGTGAATCCATATACAAATTGGGAACGGAAAACAAGAGGTAGGGGGGCACGGGTGGCCCAGTCGTCTACGGCACCGCGATTCGCTGTGCAGAGTTGCGTCCCTTGGGCACGCCAGACACCTATGATTGTGGGTTCGAATCCTGGTTCGCCCCGATTATGTGTCTAGGTTTGTTAGCACCCTACCTGTGCTCGTGGGTTTCACCTCAGTGGTAAACGTCTGAGACCTGCATCACTTCGGGCTTTCCTCCCACATTAAACTGACAGGCCGCGATAGAACTGGAATACTGTTAAAAGAAGCGTTAAATCCAACTCACTTGATCACTCACTGTTAACAGGACCAACCAGGGAGTATTTATACTACCTTACAAGCCGTGCAATCATTAATATCTTAGGCATGTTATAAGGGTTCGCCCGTACACAATAGAACGGAATATTTTGGTTATGTGTTCCTGTGTTATGTGTAATGTGTATTTGCCAAATATTGAAATAATTGCGAATATGGTTACTTGTCATGTCTATTCTTAATGTTGGGTCAGCATTAAAACTACAGCAGGTTGTTCGCAAAGAAACTCAAAGGCATCAGAAGAATATTTATAGTCATTTAATAGAATTATAACTTGACAGACATATGGACAGGTTTTAGACCACACCAGTGAACATCTAATTCCTGACAGAAGATACTTTATCAAAAAGTATTATATAGTACGACAGGACTTGAGAGAGTTGAGGCAGTAATTGCTTTCCATTGTGAAGCAACTAAAACATCAAGCATAAACGAACAGTTTTTAGATATAAAAATGGACCTATGACGTGACAGAGATGTATCCAGATTGCATATCCGTCAATGCTGATTCTTGTAAATACTCTAACCTGTGTGCGATTTTCAAACCACACTCGTGAGGATCTTATTCCCCCCAAAAATATGATGACGGGTCCGCCTTCATGCAAGAAGATAGATATATAAATAGAGTTATAAATCAAAGGCTTTCTAATATGACAGGACTTGGAATAAGTTGACGCAGTCATTGCTTCCCAATGTGAAACAACCAACACTCTACTTCTGCGGTAGCAGAACCATCTATATGATAATAGCCAGAGCTTCACATATAACTCAGGACAGCAGTGACTATGGTAACCAACAGAAGACCGTATGTGACTCTGATTGAGGTTGCAGAGGTAGGAATCGGGATGGAACCCGGGCACATGTGGTCCCAACCTGTCCTGTAACCTTTATTCTGATCTTTCAGCCAATCAGTGAGCGGCTGGAAGTACTCCATGAGCGGTCTGGCGTCCATCTTGTTTTGTCCAGTAAGTATCTGCATAGCTTCCGGCCACGGTCGAGATTTACCAAGCTCCAGGACACGACTGAAAATAAAGGTGATAACCTTAATAATATAAACGATTGGGGATCCGTTGTGATTTCGGGTTAGAATTGGTTCCATGCAACTTATGCTGGTCGTAAGAGGCTACTAATCGATCAGATGGCCAGTTTGGGTGTCAAGGTAGCCGCACGGCGTGGCAACATATGCTTGCTAAGAGGCTATGTATCGATGAGATTGCCAGTTTGGGCGACTTGATTGAAGGCGTGTCAAGGTAGCCGCACGGCGTGGCAACTCATGCTTGTTCAGAGGCTATGAATCGATCAGATGGCCAGTTTGGGCGACTTGATTGAAGGCGTGTCAACGTAGCCGCACGGCTTGGCAACTTATGCTTGTTAAGAGGCGACTCAACGATCATACCTAAGGAGTTTGCCAGCTTCCTTTGACTGGTAGATGTCGCACTTGTGTAGAGGCCCGGTCTGATTGGCTGCCTGGCACAGCGACTTGTGGAACTGGAACTGGATGACGAAACTCACGAAGTATCTGGAACATGAAGACTGGTATATGTACCTGGATCGACACTAATAGGAGGAACTATAACATGAATATACTGGAGCATAATACTTATGTGTATATTATTGTGCCCCGATTGGCATATACCCCTTTGGAAATGATGGTATATTATTTTACGGTGCTTATTTTGTACTTGAATGCCTTGAATCCCTGTATTAAAGCTGGGAAAAGAATATGTCATTGACACAGACTCGTGATGGATCCCAGAGTATGTGACTAGGAAGCAGAGGCTACATTGATGTATGTCACACAGAAAGAACATCTTGAATGTAAGTACCTGATGTATGGTACATTAGCGGGGATGTGGTACTTTGCGCCGGGGTCAAAATCGTTCTCGGACCTTTCTACTGGTGGAGAAATACCTTGGTATCGGCATCTGAAAGGTGTATGAAGCTACCTCTGAATAAACATACTTAAAAAAAAACATTGTACGTGCAACACATGTACAGATTTGCTCAGGTATAACTAGGAAATATAGTATGAAAAGGTTAGTATCAGCATTGCTTTTCTAATATTTTCAGCGTGAGTATAAATAAAGTTTATAAATAACAGGTAACTTAATCTTCACAATGTTTCTAAATCAGCTAGAATATATTTTCATAATATAAAATTGTTGGTTAAAAAGGAGTTGATTTTAATTTATTCAAAATTACAAGTCCTGAAACCTTATGAGGAGATTATTTCTTTGTGATGTCATACGATATTTCATAGAAGTTTTAAATATGCACGCCCAATGAGTTTAAGAAAATATTATGACAAAATTGAGCTTCTTCAGTCTGGCAATTTCGGGCGAGAAAGGTACACAGTAATTACATAGACTGAATGTTTGTTGTTTAACACCGCACTCAGCAATATTCCAGCTATAGGATGGCGGTGTGATTGACATCTTGCGCATCGATCCACGCAATTGGGATACGATGACATGCATCAACCAATCAGCGGCCCGACCACCCGATCCCGTCAGTCGCCTCTTACGACAAGCATAGTCGCCTTTTACGGGAAGCATGGGTTGCCAAATACCTATTCTACCCCGGATCTTTACGAGTCCACAGCGACTTACAATTACAGAGTCAAAATGCAATTTCATAGAATTTGAAAGCATTTCATGTTAGGATTTTGTGGTGAAATAGGTACTAATAGCTTTTTCAGTTCTGCTGCCGTGGTGGCCAGATTGAAAATGGGACACAAGCATGCGAAAATTCAGTTTTAGTGGTCAAGTGGTTTCTGGGGAAATGCCATTTATAGTGAAAGAAAATGCATTTTAAGAAAAGGAGAGTGAGTGAGTTTGGTTTAACGCCGCTTTTAACAGTATTCCAGTTATATCGCGGCGTGTCAGCTTAATGTAGGAGGAAAGCCCGAAGTGATGCAGGTCTCAGACGTTTACCACTTCGTTGAAACCCACGAGCACGGGTAGAAAGAACTTAAGAGCATTGTCACAGTACAATGGTCAAATCAAAGTCAACGTATACACTAATCCTCTAATCTCTAATCCTGACTTACCTGAGGGCCCACCACTTGGTGTTGTAGAGGCTTTGTGGCGTCTCCCCACTGAACACACTCCATCGCCACTGATCCATCAGGTAGCCGAACGGGAGGAAGGCGATCTTGTCTAGTGCCATGCTCAACATGTAGTTGATGTCGCTTTCTACAAAGGTGGTTGAAAAAATAGTTTATAGAATCAATAGTGGCAAGATTATGACCGACAGGACGAAAGTCTAGTAGTGTTTTTAAAACTTGGTCAACTAGTATTCATACTACACCCTTCAATACCCGTGAAGATCCGGAGTAGAGCAGGTCTTTAGCAACCCATGTTTGCTATACAAGGCGACTATGCTTGTCGTAAAATGCGACTAGAGGGATTGGGTCGTCAGGCTCGCTGACTTGGTTGATGCATGTCAGCGAATCCCTATTGCGTAGATCGATGTTCATGATGTCAATCGCTGGAATGTCTTTGCCAGACTCGATTAATTACAGACTGTCGTCATACCGCTGGAATATTGCTGAGTGCGACGTTAAACAACAAACAAACAAAACACCCCTTGAACTATGCATGTGGTGAGAAATACCTGTAGTCTGCAACCTCGGGGTATCGCGGTACTTGTTATGTACGCAAAACGGAACAAAATGCACTCACTAACCTTTATGATTACGTGTTCTCTATATCAGATGTCATTTATTTTATCAAACAATGCATATTTTACTGATAAAAGTTCATTATTTACATTAGTAGCTCCGAGTAAAAGCCGGGCCTCGCGCTGGGTTTGACAAGGGAGAGAACTCCATCGTACCCCGTTCCAGAGAAAAGTTGTCTATGGAGATCCGAATTGGACAAAAACAGGACACCAACCACTAATATAAGTATGATGATGCCAGACTTCAGTGATTTGTCCAGACAAGTGCAAAGACAACACAAGTAAAATTCTGAATGTGTTATCAGTAATAGGTATTCAGTGCATATTTACCGTGAAAGTAAGAAAAAAATATTTTTTAAAATCAACAACAAAATATCAGAAATGATAGATTTTTGTTTAAAAAATTGGATGACAATAATTTGTCACAAAAGTGGGGAAATGTTAAAAGTTAACAATAAGTATATAAAAAGCACTTCTAGTATGCCAAAAGTATGTATTTATCATTTGGCTACTAGTGAAGAACGGATTCCTAAGTATGGCATTATGGCCCTTATGATCTCCTAATATAAATTCTGGCCACAGAGCGGGAACAACTGTGCGGACTACGTAACTTCTGTTACCTCATTGGTCGCCATGAATATGCAGATGATCTAGTGCAGGTCGTTAGAGAAAGTTTTCTTGGGAAACTGAGGGTAATATCGTTGTCCACTGATAGATGAGGGGTCAGGCAATATTAAAAAGATGCCAAAAGTAAGTATCAACGCGTTAATATATCCTTACGTAAAGCAGACGGAGCCACCTTCCAAGGAAATTGAAATTGTTTACGGAACGAGCACTTCCTGGTTACCGATTTGCATTAATAGACAGCCGCAAAGAGGCGTGTCCCGCGTGAACTACCGGAAACCACAAATGCCGCGATACCATGAATGCCGCGGTACCACGAGGTCCGAGAATACATTTAATTTCAGTCTTCTGTATATAAAAGCTTCCTTTGTTTTGAATCGCTATTCCGCTAACACCGTCTATTGATTTAAAGAGCGACCTGTAACAGCAACCTAGGTCAGAGCAAGTATCGCACCTTGTCACCTGACACCCGGCTGTGTGATATGTGCTTGTCTTGTTAACACACCAGGGCCCTGTTCCACAAAGCGATCGTAGCGCTAAGATGATCGTAACTCCCATACTTATGGGCCCATAAGCTTATGACAGTCGTAGCGCTATGATCGCTTTGTGGACCGGGCCCTGCATACATACAAAAGAAATTCACAGCCTTTCAAATGACGCAAATACATATTGTGAGTATAATGTATGAATACTTTAAGTCACAAGTAAATGGGGTGTCCCATTTTTCTCAAATACAATTACTCTGAAGAGAACCACACATGTCCCAAAACGTTACGACTCTACCGTTGTTGGGATTATCAATGCTAAACGCCCTTGTACCACAAACCAACCAACAGGTTCAATACTTGTTTCTCTGGTTTGTTCACAGGGTGTGTTGGTAAGGCCGTGAAATACTCCGGCGTAAATCAACACACACTCACATCAACATAACACTCAGTGCGAAGCGCCTACCTGCATCTTCCTCTACCTCACATCAACATAACACTCGCTGCAAAGCGCCTACCTGCATCTTCCTCTACCTCACGTCAACATAACACTCGATGCAAAGTACCTTCCTGCATCTTCCTCTACCTCACATCAACATAACACTCGATGCAAAGTACCTTCCTGCATCTTCCTCTACCTCACATCAACATAACACTCGCTGCAAAGCGCCTACCTGCATCTTCCTCTACCTCACATCAACATAACACTCGCTGAAAAGCGCCTACCTGCATCTTCCTCTACCTCACATCAACATAACACTCGCTGAAAAGCGCCTTCCTGCATCTTCCTCTACCTCACATCAACATAACACTCGCTGCAAAGCGCCTACCTGCATCTTCCTCTACCTCACATCAACATAACACTCGCTGCAAAGAACCTACCTGCATCTTCCTCTACCTCACATCAACATAACACTCGCTGCAAAGCGCCTTCCTGCATCTTCCTCTACCTCACATCAACATAACACTCGCTGCAAAGCGCCTACCTGCATCTTCCTCTACCTCACATCAACATAACACTCGCTGCAAAGAACCTACCTGCATCTTCCTCTACCTCACATCAACATAACACTCGCTGCAAAGCGCCTACCTGCATCTTCCTCTACCTCACATCAACATAACACTCGCTGCAAAGCGCCTACCTGCATCTTCCTCTACCTCACATCAACATAACACTCGCTGCAAAGAACCTACCTGCATCTTCCTCTACCTCACATCAACATAACACTCGCTGCAAAGAACCTACCTGCATCTTCCTCCACATTTGTCAGCAGACCGAGCTTCTGTAGATGTTTAGGGGTGGCCACAGACAGAGCTAGCACGTCTCCCACAGCCTCGTGGAAGCCTACAACAGTAGCTCACCCTTCAAGGTTCTGGCACAAGCCTTGACCACAAATGGATAAATGTACAAACACATATGGAAAAAAATATACATTTTGTTCAAACTTTTGGTCCAACGTTAACAAACTATTCCTAATGCTTTGTCAACAAAAATACATATTCGATTTTGCAGCTTGAGTCAGTAAAAGTTATGCGTGTAAATATATGTATACCCAAATCAGCCTTGTACACCTTGCTCTGATGGAAAAACTGATCCATCTATTCGAATTTTACCTACATCTACTTCGGGGCAGAGTTTTTTCCCTCCTTCGTGTAAGGATCCGTTATCGTGTGTTCGAAAAGCAGTTTCGAATCAACCATTCCTGTGTTTGAGGTTTCACTGAAGTAGTAAGAACTAAAACTTCGATATCTTGGGCATCTCCCACATGCCGACGTTCCGGGATATAATCACATTGTAAAACCAACCCAACAGACAGTTACTCACTCATCTACGTCTGTTCTAGATTGAAAAAGTACCTCATTAAAGGGGTACTAAGCTCCACAGCCTAGGTCTAGATGGTGTACTTAGTGTAATTAGCCAATGTTTCTGTGTAATAAGCATTAATTGTTCCATCGATTAAAAAAACAGGCAAGTTTCAGTTAGTGGACAAAGCGATGTATGAACGACATGGATACAACCTGCTAGGGATGCACGTTGGCAAGAGCCTAGTGCCCCTCAGGGAGTGTCCAACATACCGGGGTTAGCTCCGCTTCTGAAGACGACAGGCTGGTGCATGTACTGCTGGTAGTACTGGATGTGCCCCATCTCATGGTGGACGGTGATCAGGTCCTCCATGGTCACGTCCGTACACTGTTTTATCCTGGAACAAATAGAAGGAAAAGATATCTGGTATTTCAATCTCGTTTCTCTTTAATAAGGCCACTATTTTCGGAAGTCATACACTTGTATCCATAAGTTGCTTCTCAATTTTGTATGAGCTTATTAGTCCTAAGTCATACAATTGTTTTCAGGTGAACAATTGCCTTGCCTTTGAATGTGTTTGTGTCGGGTGCCGCCAGTGGGGCAGGTATCATCACTATTTGATAGTGATTCACAAACACATGCTCATGATATATTTGGCAGAGAATTCTTATGAATGTGGAATTTGGTTTATTAGGCTTATATTTTAATCTTCTTCCTGTCAAATAAGGCCAGTATTTTAAAGAAGTCCTACATTTTTATTCATAAGTAGCTTTTCATTTTTTTATTGCTCAGTTATGCCTATTTAATTACTAGTGCTATCGTCGTTGAATACTTATTCATGAATCTGAAACTGATAATCCACTGCATACTTGTGCCTAAACTTGTACCCACCGGAAATCACTGCCATTGCTGAAGTCCCAGGCAGACGCGTGGCAGACGACCGAACGGCCATCTTTTGGTTTCTCTATCATTGAATTCTTCCAGAATAGTTGTGACATTGGCTCCATACCAAGCGACGTGAAGAACTCCTCGGATGTCTCGAACATCCTGCGTGGAGTGTAGCCCTGCAAACGGATTTAAACAAATACTCTCTGGTGAAATTACTTTTTACACGACACACACACCGCACCGCACCGCACCGCACCGCACCGCACCGCACCGCACCGCATCGCACAACACCACACCACACCACACCACACTTGGTACACAATTTATCTGACCAATATCATCGCCTTTCATCTCAGGGCATCGCAATTTCATCAAACACTTTGTGTCACTTTTGTAACCAACCTTAGCCTTCATCTGAGGGGTGACATCCACACTCTGCTTGTTGTAAGGCTGGAGAATGCTGAGTATATTGCCCCAAGTCTGCGCCCACATGTTGCCTGAAACAGTGCATCATTGGGATAAATATTTCATTTTCTTCATTAACCTTTTTCTGAAATTTTATCAAACCTGTTTGAGATGGATGAGTATCAACAACATGAGATTGAAATAAAAAAATACTTTCTTCTCTCAAGCAAAATTGATCACATATGTCCAAATTGATATGTTTATGTTGGGTTTTCATTGGGTTTTCAAGGGATAATCATCCATAGCAGCTGGTCTATCAATATGAGCTGTTAGTATCGGAATTATCTCTCCCTGACAATAGGTACACTTTTCCTCTTCATAAATGATGTGCACACTTGATGAGCCAAAATACCTACCAAGCAGGTGCGCTGGAATATGTCCCCCCGAGGGAAAGACGCTCTCTCCATACACCTCCATCAGCTTCCTCCTGGTGTAGGTGTGCAGCTGTATGTACAGCGGCTCCAGCTGCAAGAACAGCTGTTCCAAGTCCCCCCTGAAGGTCTCGGTCTCATACCATGATCTCCACCAGGCACCTGTGTCTGCATAGCCTGAATAGATCATGAAGACATGGCTTGACTGACGGTCCTCCGTTATGATTGTGGGTAAGCGTGAAACGTCACTATACGGATATGTAGCAGGCATACGGGGACCCTGTTGTCAAAGACGCCACATCTCGATATTTGAGAGCTACGTTCCTTGGACAATCCGAATTATTTTCTTTGGAACCCTTCAAGTGGGTCTTCATCCTTTGTTACTTTGAACATCCTTCTTTCAAGGTTGTACATATCGACCCTATTGCAATCAAAGAAGGACGGTATATGAACTTAATTGATAGGACCCAAATGCATACACTTTTCGACAGTACGGGGAATATAAACGGCGTTCAACACTTTCTTCCTCACACACTTCAAAGCTTATTATTTTGCCAAAACCATGTCATAGATTTTACGGATTTTGTTTATTCAAATTTATTCAATCCAATTAAGAACAATCCACTTACTGTATGCCCATATATGTATGCTAGGCGGAACTCACCATTTGCTCTGATGGCCTCGTTGCTGAGGGAAACAAATTCGGCAAAAAGGTTCTTCATCTTCTTCCCTGTCTGGTCTCGCCATCCTTTCCAAACCTTGGTTAACTCCTCGTAGTTACGGGATGACGACATCAGACGCGTCAAGCCTGCGAACAAAGGGTGACAATAAATGATATCCTATGGAATTCCCAAGTTGATTTGTATCATATGTCCCCATGTTATTGTAGGCGAACAGTTGACTTGCTTTCGCATGTGTTTGTGACGGGTGCCCTGTGGGGCATAATACGCCCACCTTTATGCGAACATCTGCAATCATCACTATTTAATGGTGAATCATAAGCAGATGCTTATCACATAGTCGGAATGGTGCAATGGACTCTGATTTTGGTACATCTGTCTATGGTTATGGTAATGTTTTGTCGCTTTTATTTATTGAAATAATCCAAATATTCAAACTGCAACTGAAATGTACGTTTCATATTGACGAAACCAGATGACCATCTCATCGTTGTACACGAGGTGGCTTGATTCCAGTATCAAAACTAATTCGTTGATTTATTGTTTTGAATCATTGTATGAAATCTGTTAAATGTTGAGAGTTAACTAGCATCCGATATGGCTATGACTGGAATACACGGAATTAACAGCTTACCCGGTTCAAGGTCGAGACATTCATCGTCCTTCATGCACACCTTGCCTTTGCTGTAGATCTCCTCCATCTCAGACAGAACATTCTTCAGCTGAAAACAACATAGAGGTATAGAATACCTGTATGCCAGCATCTGCCTGTCATTGAGAGGAATATATTTTTCTTCTAAAGGAATGGAAGTCCGAGAACGTTTTCTTTGATACTTTAACCAATAAGTTTGCATCTGTAAAATCTTAAATGATCGCTATATCCTTGCCAATCCGAGGAAGAGGTGTTCAAGCTTCCTTTCTTTTAAAATGGGGGCACATTGTGAGATCACAAAGACGTATACAAGTACGTTTTCTATGGGTGTTTGTTGAAAAAATGATTTCGTTACAGCTTTTGTAATATCTTTACTTTTAGAATACACATCCATCCCCAATCCCACCACACACCCGACCACACACCCCACCACACACCTGACCACACACCTGACCACACAACACCAAACTGCTCTGGCTGATATACGATGATTCTTACCCGTTTCAGTTTCGTCTTGTCAGGCATAGCAGCCGTGCCGATGTCGGCCAATATTGAAAATCGTCTCCGCATGGTTTCATTCTGAAAGTTCTTCCAGTCAAACATGGAAGCGTTCCTCCCACTGTCCTTTGTGAACTCTGCCACCATCAGATCGGAAGCGACCTGTACGGATAGAACACAACGTGCATCAATACATCATACAAGAGTGCGTGGTACATGCGGCGGCATAGAGAATGACGTTATTCCATATTGTTTGATGATGAGGGGAGCACTAACACTCAAAAGTATGCTAGCCCACAACGCGTTTCGTGAGAGCTTCTCGCGGGTGAGGAAAGCGAGGTGCTGTGTCAGTAGGAACGTGTTGTGTAAGGTAATGTCGACGTCAACGCTAGAGAATAGCAAGTCGATCGTCCGACGAAACGGATTCATAGAGGTGAACATTATGTGAATGGATCACGAAAAAATCAGTGATGACACCAGGTGTTCGTGTAAAGGGTAAGCAGGACCTCTATCGGTAGCAGCCGCCACTCATATAATTTTGGTAAATATATGTTTGTTGCCTGTGTGTTAAGGAGGTAAGGTGAAATTGGGTTTAACGTCGCGTCCAAGATTATTGCACTTATATAGCGCGCGTGCGTGCGTGCGTGCGTGCGTGCGTGTGTGTGTGTGTGTTTGTGTCGCTGATTGTACTAGTCTGGACTGATGCCGATTTATAGTGCTAGCTCACTAAGAAACCATGCCGCAGTTTAACATGAATACCCAACTCGGACACAGTATACTGACTCCCAGCCGTCCAGTCCTTGCTTTTGCCCGTCAATGCCGAGCTCCAGACAGGATAACAACAAATACCATCTCTTAACGCCTTTTGGAATGAAGCGGGAGGAAGCTCTACCACTAGACCACAGAAGCGGTCGCCTGTTACGGAACGCGTGGTGAAGCTACGTGGTGTAGTTATATGTGTTCTTAGAACGGTGCTGGGCGTTTTTCTCTATTGAATCAACTAGAAACTACAATACCTAACAAATGTATTTGTAAAATGCGATGTTTTTGTTTGTAGGATAAATGAGGCGTTTACAATATTACTGAGGATGTCGATGTTCATAGAGTTACTTTTATAACACGTTGAAAATACTCTACTATTCATGGTGCCCCTACTGTGATATAGATAGAATTATACTAAGGGCAGCGTCCACCATACTCAGCCACTCGCTACAAGTTATTGTCTTTAAAAGCCACATTGAAACAAATCTACTTTTCTCCCCATGCTTGTCGTAAGAGGCGACTAACGGGATCGGGTGGTCAGGCTCGCTGACTTGGTTAATGCATGTCATCGATCCCAATTGCACGGATCGATGCTAATGATATCAATCACTGGACTGTCTGGTTCCATATAGCTGGAATATTGCTAGGTGCGGCGTTAAACAAACAAACAAACAAAACAAATTCTCCCCACATATGGTTTCATCTCTGGATTCCAACTGTGTATGTATAATGATTAAGTTTTGTCAAATATTTTCGCATTGTCAATGAACTCCAGATTTGGTTTCACTTTATTCCAAGATTTTTTATTCTAAAAGATGAGAATAATTTAACATGCTGACATTGATACAAAATGTTATAGAGAAAATTAATTTTAACAATAACCCCTAAGTCTCGTTGGTTGGGAATGCGTGTGGTATGTACAAATCAACTGTCAAAAAAACATACCAAACGTCAGCGTTATCGTTGTCACACTTTCACCTCAGAAAGTGTTTACGGTTCAATGAATATGACAGACCCATTCGACTTTTCCTGCTGCTTGTATCAAGTCGGTATTGGCATAAAATAATAACTACACATCGGTATAAGCATAATAATTATCATCACGTTTCAACCAGAAACGTGATGTGTGAACAATGATACGCGTTATTAAATACTATATTAATGTAATAGCTATCTCTTGTGGCATTTGCACACACCGATCAGAAATTGCTATCACCGTTTTTCATAACCCTTATGTAGGTTAAGACCCGTGAAGATTCCGGGGTAGTATAGGTCTTCAGCAACCCGTGCTTGCCGTAAAAGGTGACTTTGCTTGTCGTAAAAGGCGACTGACGGGATTGGGTGGTCAGTATTCCTGTTATATCACGGCGTGTCAGCTTAATGTGGGAGGAAAGCCCGAAGTGATGCAGGTATGAGACGTTTACCACCTCGGTGAAACCCACGAGCACGGGTATGGTGCTGACAAACCTAGAAACATAATCGGGGCGAACCGGGATTCGAACCCACAATCAAAGGTTTCTGGCGTGCCCAAGGGACGCAACTCTGCACAGCGAATCGCGGCGCCTTAGACGACTGGGCCACCCGTGCCCCCCATATTATGAAAGATATACGCATTACGGTCAACGTCTATAATCAGGCAATATGTATATTGACTGAAAATGTCAGGCAATATGCATGCTGACCGATTCACTCAGGCAATGTACATATTGACTGTTATTTTCAGTCATAAACATATTACCTGATTAAAGACGTTGACTGTTACATATACACGTATAAGCCATGTGTATAAAACCTGGATACAGTTAAGGTATTTTAATGTATATATACGTGTCTGTTAGGCTTCATAATTTATGGAACCCGTGAAGATCCGGTCTTCAGCAACCCATGCTTGCCGTAAAAGGCGACTGTGCTTGTCGTAAGAGGCGACTAACGGGATTGGTCAGGCTCGCTGACTTGGTTGATGCATGTCATCGATCCCAATTGCGTGGATCGATGTTCATGATATCAATCACTGGGTTGTCTGGTCCAGAATCGATTATTTACAGACCGCCGTCATACAGCTGGAGTGCGGCGTAAAACAACAAACCAACCAACCAATCATAATTTATGGTCTGATGTGACCATCGAATAACCATTTCTTATTTGTTTCGTCCTTAGCCACCATCAGAAATGGGTCATTTTCTGTCATGACCAAACGAAATAGTCGCCAAGTCGCTCCTTATTCATGTAGAACTGCATTCATTGTATACACTTACAATGACAACAGGTGTTATGAAACGAGTAAATGTCTCACACACGACGCGCTTTCACTCACTGACAATTAAACAAACTGACAACTTGAGAATATATTACCATGATGTCATTGTACGATGCAGCCTGTATTCAGCACGTTTCTGTCGAGCCAAGGCGTCTTGTAATACACGTACAAGACATTGAATGGAATAGGAAATATTTTCATGTTTCACTTGACATGGGTCCCACCTGTTATTGCTTTCGTTTTGACGTTTGTATCCAGAATAGTGTTTCTCCAAAATCAAGGACGGTAAAATCAGAATATGAACAAAGGTAAGCTGAGTCACGTGCAAGTATCATTGTTCCAATGTTGACAAGACCCGTGAAGATCCGGGGTAGAATAGGTCTTGAGCAACCCATGCTTGCTGTAAAAGGCGACTATGCTTGTCGTAAGAGGCGACTAACGGGATTGGGTGGTCAGGCTCGCTGACTTGGTTGATACATGTCATCGTATCCAAATTGCGTGGATCGATGCTCATGATATCAATGACTGGATTGTCTGGTCCAGGCTCGATTATTTACAGACCGTCGTCATATATCTGGAATATTGCTGAGTGCGGCGTTGAACAACAAACAAACAAACTGTGTTGCCAAACATGATGAGTTATTTAGTCGCTTTAAAATTTAAGCTTAACGGATGTCCGTTGAAATTGTACCCGTTGGAGGTCCGAATTCGAAAAGGTTCCCTGCAAATTGCGCTGGTCGTGAGGGATAAGGGAGGGGGGGGGGTGTGATGTGTGGCCATGGCACGGACGTACCTGAGCACACACCCGATTCACTTAACAACGGGCTTGTAAACTATGCGTACGAGCAGTTTCCAATGTTGACCAGATCCTAAAGCCGTGGAGAACCAGTGTCACCGCACGCACACATACGTCCTAATGCCAATATATTCAATGAACATAGTGTCATGTAAACACGAAAATATCCACTTTCAGACGGTGTGAGCTGAATACCGGCATGTCCACTTCTTAACAGTATCCGATGTCAGTGTAAATATGTAAATATGAACATATTCTCTGACAACGTTTCGTGTAAAGTCGGGTATATCATAGCGGAGGGTATGTCGTGTAAACAACTGTCATCTCAAACATCATAACATGCCATGCAACACAAGAAGAAGGTGGCGATAGGCATGAATGTTTAGTTGCATTTACTGAGTGAAATTATTTTATAATGTATATTTACATTGAGACTACAAAACATGAATTATAATTCTCGATCGAAGATGTTTTTAAAATATATTGGGATAATCGGGTTTTTTTATTTATTAACGAGCTACCGTTTAGGATGTTACTGATTCTCGAACATACGAAATATGGGACACGGCCAGTGATTGAGGTCGTAGAGTGAGTGAGTGAGTATGACTTTACGCCTCTTTCAGACATAATTCAACAACATCATGGCGGTGCTATCGCTTTATCTCACCCAAACGATATCTTCTAGTTTGAGGTGATAATTAAATTTTTCTCCTAAATAAAAGTGACATTTCAAAACAAAACTGTGCTCAAAGCAGAGTCCAAAGTAAAAGTTATTATACAATATTATTGAAAACTGAAATTTGACAATAATAAGGATGACATGTAGTTTATCGAATCGATCTGTGGATACAATAGACTACTTGTCACTTGCCGTCTTGAGAATATTGGGGTAAGACGAAAGAGTGAATGTCAGGTTCGATTGCCCACATAGCCACAATGTATGACGGTCAGTCCTAGTGTTCTTGTTGTAATTTAGGTCGAATTGCTGAAAGTTAAAACAATAGTCGCTCTCTTAAGTAAGCTCTGCTTATGAGACCCGTGAAGATTCGGGGTAGAATAGGTCTTCAGCAATCCATGCTTGCCGTAAAAGGTGACTGTGCTTGTCGTAAGAGGCGACTAACGGGATCGGATGGTCAGGCTCGCTGACTTGGTTGATGCATGTCATCCATCCCAATTTCGTGGATCGATGTTGGTGATGTCAATTGTCTGGTCCAGACTCGATTATTTAGACAGCCGTTATATAGCTGGTATATTGGTGAGTGCGGCGTTAAACAACCAACCAACCAACCAACCAAATCTACTTATGAATTTAATCTTTATTCTTCAAATCGGGTGTTAAAATAACAAGACGTAACATTTTCACCGTAACGTGTTTACAGAGCATTAAATACAAGGAAGAATTTGAAATGGAAATTTTGAATAAAAAATATTTTTTCTTCAATATCATAAATATTAAAAACGTTCAGTGAACAATACATTAATACACCCTGAGTTTATATGTGATCAAAAGATATATTCGGGTCTTACCATGGCATTTCTGTTCTCGTCTGTGATGTTCGTGTAATACTCCCATGTCTTGACCGATGACTTGTAATACACGCGGGCACTCTCGGCATCCTGCTCGTTCAAGAACTGCCTTGCCTGATCCAGGTCAGTGATCAGTTGACCACTGGTCAAAAACACCGTGACGGCGCTAAACAGCGCGAGACAGAGGTGTGTACGCATGTCTCCGAGTGTGCCGTCGCAGGTAGACTGAGCGGGGATTGATAGAAGCAGGTAGGTGTGTGTACACTGGCGTCACCTGTAGGTAAACAAGCTCCAAACGACACACAATACCAGGACCAAACATGAACTACTTTCCTCTAAGTAGTATACGTTTGGAAGTATTCCTGACATAGGGTCTCTTCTGATTTCAGTCTAACCGGTGAGTCAATGTGGTTTTACGTGGTCTGTAGATAATCGTTTCTGCTATGGGAGATCACTGGTTGATGATTGATCAACACCTCACACCGTCGGCTGTAACAGTTTGTTGATCTATACTACTATATGTACTACCGACAGAAGACGAGGCATCTGATGAAATGATGGTGAAGGTGTAATGGATATTTATGGTTGTAAACTTAATTCAGGGCGTGTAGATCACTATCTGGTGTGTCCACAATGTTGGGCGAAACATGCACATCCAGATGGATACTGTTGAGTAACTTGCGTAGGGTGGCCCTTGATATTGGCCGCCATTCCGCCTAAAGAGCTGCCCTAAGCTAGGCCACGTTGGGGTGGTTATTGTTTCTCTGGCGTACACCTCCGCCCGAGAACATCCCACTGATGCTGTATTGGAGACGTGTCAAGGGAACACAGCGGGCAGTCCAATGTCCGTATGCCTACCGCCCGAGATCATCCCACAGATGCTCTATTGGAGACGTGTCAAGGGAACACAGCGGGCAGTCCAATGTCCGTATGCCTTCCGCCCGAGATCATCCCACTGATGCTGTATTGGAGACGTGTCAAGGGAACACAGCGGGCAGCCCAGTGTCCGCATGCCTACCGCCCGAGATCATCCCACAGATGCTCTATTGGAGACGTGTCAAGGGAACACAGCGGGCAGTCCAATGTCCGTACGCCTTCCGCCCGAGATCATCCCACAGTTGCTTTATTGGAGACGTGTCAATGGAACTTTGCGGGCAGTCCAATGTCCGTACGCCTTCCGCCGGGAGACCATCCAACAGATGCTCTATTGGAGACGTGTCAATGGAACTTTGCGGGCAGTCCAGTGTCCGTACGCCTTCCGCCCGAGACCATCCCACAGATGCTCTATTGGAGACGTGACAATGGAACTAAGCGGGCAGTCCAATGTCCGTACGCCTTCCGCCCGAGAACACCCCACAGATGCTCTATTGGAGACGTGTCAATGGAGCTTAGAGGGCAGTCCAATGTCCGTACGCCCTCCGCCCGAGAACATCCCACAGATGCTCTATTGCAGACGTGTCAATGAAGCTTAGAGGGCAGTCCAATGTCCGTATGCGTTCTCGTCGGAGATAATCGGCGACGACCTGGCATTGTCATCTTGCATTTCAAAATTTCAGCGAATGGAACGACAGGACGCAAACTTTTGTCAACATATCGCTGGACAGTCAAATGTCCATTCACAATAACCAAATCAGTTCTGTCATGTGTAAAACCGACCCACACCATGACACAACCGCCCCCATAACGATCATGGTCAATTGTTGCCCTGGCATACCGCTCGCCGCTACGTCGCCAACAATGTTTTCTGTCATCGGTGAATCGGAGGTAAAACCTTGATTCTTCTGTAAACATGGTGTAACGTCACTGGCGCACAGCCTGTCCCTGGTGATGATTAGCCCACCCCAATCTTTGCCGCCTATGGCAAGCTGTTAGGGCCACACCCTTCACAGGATGCCTTGCTTTCAGGCGAGCAGATTTTAATCTATTGCGTAGTGCAATTATGGTAACGGGATGATCTTGTCTAGGTGTCGATTGTCTAGGCCTGCCACCCCAAGGTCTCATCGCAACCTCACCCGTACTTGTCCCTTGTCGATAAAGTACACTTTTTGATTTGCCAAACACTTGGGATGTTTACATCCCCTCCTCTATCATACCCACTATTCGCCATTATATTTGTTTTTCTGGTACCGCCTCGGAGGCATTGTGTGTGTGCTTAGTACAATTGCACTAGCGATTGTGAGTTCCCTCATAAGCGCGAAGTTTGACTCCTGTGTGCACTTGCATCACGTGCTGTCCGTGCATAATGTGATTAGATGTTCAGATGCAACGTCACGGTAGTTTAAATGCACACCTCAACCATAGCTACATTCCAACCATTCATTCCCTTATTTTTTGTCGGTAGTATGTATACTTTTAAGCTGTAATGCATGCATCGACCACAAGCCTGATGCACAACTTACTAGGACTGTTGAGAACAATGACCTGTCCGTAATTCCCAAACATACTTCTTCCTATGAAACTGACAATGCATAAATGTTTGGAATTCGAACATTAAGCCACACGGCATTGATAACCGTATATACATCCTAACGTCTAGAATCTGTATCAGATAAAGTCTCCACAGTCTCTCGAATTGTTACGACTTGTGGGTGTGACCCAGTTAGAGCACACACACACACCCCACACAACCCCCATTCCCCCACACCCCCAACCCTTGCTGCAGCTTTATACATCTGTTTCCAGAGCAAACACTAGAAGTGGTGACCTATGTTCAACGAGCACGCTTGAAAAGTATTTAAAATTACTATTATGTTCTCAGTCTTAAAGTACGACGTTAACATTAGACATTAAATACAAGGTAAAAATATATCATCTGCTTCAGACCATTGCTCACGCTCTGGAAATACATTTTAGCTTGACACAAAAGAAACAAAGTGTATCTTGATATTTGCTTTAATTTGTTTTATACAAAAATACAAACGTACTACTGTACAGGAATAACATGGATGGACTACTATCCTGCATCCACACAACTGCATCAGCTCGAGAAAAGCCCATCTACATCACGAAGTCAGACACAACGCTACTTCTGCATATCCCAAAGAGGTGTAACGTGTTAATTAAGCGTGGAAATGAAACAGCTAAACATCGTTGTACATAATATTACATCATGGCGGATGCCATGTATAAAGACATCATTATGTTATCATTAAATTCACAGAAGAATGTAACATGTACTGGTAGCATGCAGCCGGACAATATGACGACCCAGCAACTATACACAGATCACATATACAACCACAGCATTGTTTTTAACCCGGGAAAACAAACTTTTGTGCGCATTTTAGAACGAGAGTAAAGTACCACACTGTTGGATGAGTTTATACGTAATTCTTTCATTACAATAACCAAAGACAAGACAGTGTACCGTGTGTCGAGCATGAAACCATATCACTCAAACTTCACATTCAGAAACTGAACAGAGTTGGAATAATGTTATTTAATCATGCTGGACGACTCTAACTGCGTAAAATGTTATTCCATGGCCGAAAATAGGACTGCTGTGAGTGTGGACTGTGTTGAATGGCTATTGAATAAAAGTTTCAAAGCAGTAGTGTATTTATTTTATGCGTTTGTGCACGAAAAGAAACTGAGCCCAAACAAAGTAGACGTGACACAATTCAGATGTCGACATATTTACATCTGCCCATCTGTATTGGGGCAACACGTGACCTTGAACAATATCTTTAAGTGTCACTTTAGAAGTTGTTGTAACAGTGAAGACAGAGGTCACTTACTTTATTTCGACTTCTTCTTTTTTTCAATGTGACGTTTCGAATAGGGAATACGAATAAAGAATTGTCAAT
This sequence comes from Haliotis rufescens, assembly GCF_023055435.1. Lineage (NCBI taxonomy): Eukaryota > Metazoa > Mollusca > Gastropoda > Lepetellida > Haliotidae > Haliotis > Haliotis rufescens. Next base: position 61,134,588 of record NW_025964112.1, on the reverse strand, counting down.
ACGATATGTGCCGAAACATTATTGAAGGAACAAAAAAGCTGAAATCTATTCAACTTTGGTTTCGCTGACCTGATTTGGCTGCGTTTAATAATCGTCACACGGGGGCCTCAATTTATTCCTCTGCTCACACAAAACTTGATTATGCAACAGTGTGGAAACTACAACGCCTATGTACAGTTATATTACAACGATCCTTTGAAAATGAGGGTACACACGAGGTAAGTATCGCCCGCCCTGTTATACACCAGACAACATTATGTAAGTCACAATGATGACAGAAGAAGAGTGGCCAGTAAAGCCATTAGTGATATGCTGACAGGGCTTGTGGAGCTGGGCACTGGTATCTTTTCTGGGCACATGTGCTTCCAGCCTGTCTCGTGCCCTTCGTTTTGAGTTTTCAGCCAATCAGTGAGCGGTTGAAAATACTCCATGAGCGGTCCGGCATCCATCTTGTCTTGACCGGTAATGATCTGCATCACTTCGGGCCATGGCCGAGATGAACCAAGCTCCAGCACTCGACTGAAAGGGAGATATATTTAAACGTGAGTTCCTGACCCGTGAATATTGTATGGGGTGAATGTTGGTAAGCAAGGAAACAAAGGAGAATGTAACTTGCTTTATTATCAGCCTGCCTGATGGCTGTTGGTGATAACGTTCGACACGCATACCTGAGGTATAAATGAACGCGGCGAAGGGTTTTGAAAGAGAAAGGAAATTATTGTCTAAATTCTTAGATGAATATCGACCTGAGGAGAGAGCCAGCTTCCCTTGACTGATAGATGTCGCACTTGTGCATCGGCCCTGTTTGATTGGCTGCCTGGCACAGCGCCTTGTGGAACTGGAACTGGATGACGAAACTCACGAAGTATCTGAAACAACATATGTAATTAGTGGGTGTACCTCGCCTATTGTACAGACAGAGACTTTACGCGTGTTGTTTCTGTATAATGAGCATAAGTGCGGTGTTTTATGCCTATTGCCTATGGGTGTGAGCGTCATGCACTTTACAAATTGTATAGTGAGTATAAAGGCAATGTACTTTACCAATTGTATAGTGAGTATAAAGGCAATGTACTTTACACATTGTAAAGTAAGTGTAAAGACAATGTACTTTACAAATTGTAAAGTGAGTATGAAGGCAATGTACTTTACAAATTGTAAAGTGAGTATAAGGCAATGTACTTTACATTTGAATAGTGATTACAAACGTCATGTACTTCAGGTATTGTATAGTGAGTATAAACGTCATGTACTTTACAAAAAGTATAGTGAGTGCGTTTGTTGGCTTTGAACAGTATTCCAGTTACATCACTTCAGCGAAATGCAGGAGGGAGGCTCGAAGTGATGCATGTCCACTTTGGTAAAACCCTCGACTACAAGCATGGTGCTGACAAACCTAAGAACATAACCAGGTCGAACAGGGACACAATCATGGGTGTCCAGCGTATCCAAGGGACGCAACTCGATTTGCGGTGCATTGGAGGACTGGGCCATCCGTTCAGCACAATTGTACAGTTGAATACGAATGGAGTACCTGGTGTATATAACACTGTTGTTTCTCACCTGATGTATGGTGTGTTGGCCGGAATGTGGTACTTAGCGCCGGGATCAAAGTCATCTTCGGATCTTTCTACCGGAGGAGATACACCCTGGTATCGGCATCTGAAAACAGGCATTGAGACATCAGCAGGGACTCGAGGTCACAGATGTGAAGCGATTCCAATGACTGGACCAGGTGTCTTTGTTGTCATATCTTTGACGACCGGTTGATTGTATTTTTAAAAGCCCCGCTACTTGGTCACACACCCAAGCTAACCTACCCCTCTGCAGATGGTCCACAGCCTGGTGGTGTTGACTACTAGTATATTTGGCGTCTCTAGCTTGTGTACTTCCGCTCGTCTCCCCTGTGGGCTCACAGCTTCCTACTGTAGAAGCTCTGAAGCGTCCAAACTCACCTCAGGACTTACCCGGGGGCCCCCTCTTGATGCTATAGACACGCTGCGTAGTCTCTACCCTGCATCGTTCCCCTAGCTCTCTGGCGTGTCATACCTGAACCCACCACTTGGTGTTGTAGAAACTTATGACTCACCTGGACAACCACACTTGGTGTTGTAGAAGCTCTGTAGCGTTTCTTACCTGTAACTTACCTCTCGACTTACGCTAGGGTCCAAAATTGGTGTTGTAGAGGCTCTGTGGCGTCTCTCACCTGCACCTCACCTCATGACTGACCTGAGGGCCCACCAGTTGGTGTTGTAGAGACTCTGTGGCGTCTCTCACCTGTGTATATTCCCCCGTCTTACCTGAGGGCCAAGGACATGTTGTTGAAGATCTGTTGCGTCCCTCACCTGCACCTCACCTCATGACTTACCTGAGGGCCAACCACTTGGTGTTGTAGAAGCTCTGTGGCGTCTCTCACCTGCACCTCACCTCATGACTTACCTGAGGGCCCACCACTTGGTGTTGTAGAAGCTCTGTGGCGTCTCCCCACTGAACACACTCCATCTCCATAAATCCATCAGATAGCCGAACGGGAGGAAGGCGATCTTGTCTAGGGCCATGCTCAACATGTAGTTGATGTCGCTCTCTGCAACGTTGTTGCAATGTTGATAAAGTCATAATATGCTACAAATATGTGGTAATTTTAACGGATGTTCTGCCGGTAAAGACATCTTTAAAAGAAATACTTTTTTAGGAAATACACGAGAAACAACTAAGTAAGTCCTCATCCAGAAATAAATAACATGCCTCGATCCTCTTCCACGTTAGACAAAAGGCCAATTGACTGTAAATGTTTTGGGGTTGCAACTGATAAGGCCATGACATCTCCCACTGCCTCGTGAAATCCTGCAAATCAAACACACATTTGCCTCCTTTTAATACTATAAAAATACTAATTACACTAGTTTTGAAAACGCATATGCATGTCTTAGAGGTCAACAAACTAAAAATGACAATTTCTTGACATTTGAATTTTTTTCTTTGGTTTTACCACAAGATATTACAGATTCGTAACATCATGCTAACAAGATTATGCACACTTCTGGGGATTGAACAGCATGGATCTACAGCATAAGTCTCTCCTAATCAATCCCATTTACGTGGATCGATGCTCATGATATCAAAAACTGGATTGTCTGGTCCAGATTCGATTATTTACAGACCGCCGTCATATAGCTGGACTATTGCTGAGTGTGGCGTTAAACAACAAACAAACAAACAAACAAACATTTCCAAATATTGCTTACACGTGATTATGTTCATTAGACACCATGCACATCCTATTAATATACAACAGAAGGATGGCCGTATTCAAATACTTTGATTTCAAAAGAACAATTTACTAAAAGTGTCCCGCCTTCAGGCAGGTCATTGTTGTCAAAAAGTGCACATTCCACATCTTTTACAGATCACCCATATTACGTTCTGGAGCTAATCTACAAACGTTAACAAACAAAGTATTATTATCGGACTGTACAGACTTCATCAGAAAGCATCATAAATGACTTATCCTTTAAGGAAATTACACGCTCTCTGCTAGTGTACGTTTGCTTTGAAACTTTATTACTCTAACACAGAAAACATTTTCAAAACTTGACACCCACGCATCGAAATTCCGTAGAATCTCTGTTAATGAGACTAATAAACAAATTATTATTGTATTACTGAAACTAATCAAAATATACTGCACTTACTCTACAATTAATATACTCTGCGTTTAATATAACCGGTTTTCATGTATTTTTCCTGGGATTTTGACTGGTGTTTTATGTGATGTTCACGCTATCATTGACCATCGGCGGAGCAGGATACTCTCACCTTTTCGCGAACACCTGGTATCATTATTATTTGATAGTGAATCATAAACACATAGTTGGACTCGTACAGTGAACTCTGCTTACGATTATGGAAAGGGTTTTGTCGTTTGCATTTATATATTGTTATTACATTTTATTCTGACAGTGTGCTGATGCTGCAATATTGCTTACACGGTGTATAACAAGAAGCATTCACTTCTATTACAAAGCGTTACCTGGATTAGCTCCCGCTCTGAACACAACAGGCTGGTGCATGTACTGGAGGAAGTACTCCACGTGTCCCATCTCGTGGTGGGTGGTGATCAGGTCCAGCATGGTGATGTCCGTGCACTGCTTCACCCTACACAATATTGCAACAGGGCTTCACTCTGTTCTCACACCTATTATCTTGAAGTGCATGTTTTGGTTTGGTTTGGTTTGGTTTGTTGTTTAACGCCGCACCCAGCAATATTCCAGCTATATGACGGCGGTCTGTAAATCATCGAGTCTGGACCACACAATCCAGTGACTGATATCATGAGCATCAATCCACGCATTTGGAATCGATGACATGCATCAACCAAGTCAGCGAGCCTGACCACCCGGTCCCGTTAGTCGCCTTTTACGACAAGCATAGTCGCCTTTTACGGCAAGCATGGGTTGCTGAAGACCTATTCTACCCCGGAATCTTCAGGAAGTGCATGTCTAGTATGTGCAGAACAATTAAAAAAAGCAATTCCGGTTGCCTAAAGGAAATTAAAACATGTCCTTTGATATCAACAGAAAGTATCTTCAAAGATTACTACAGAAGTAAACAGACACCAGGAATGATGCAAGCGATTATATCGACACCATAAGGGCGTCCCAAGCTAACATACAGAATTATAAGCACACACCGGTAGTCCACACAAGAGTTGTTCCAGGAGATTACGTATATTCTGACACCAGACGGAAGTCCGTACTAGTAGTGGTTTCATGGAAAATATATTTACACTCACCGGAAGTCCCGGCCATTGTAGAAATCCCAGGCAGACGCGTGGCAGACGACTGGGCGACCATCTTTAGGCTTCTCTATCATGGAGAGATCCCAGAATGGCTGTGGCATAGGCTTCATACCGAGTGATTGGAAGAAGTCGTCCGCGGTGTGAAACATCCTCAGTGCAGTATAGTTCTGAAACAATCCATGAGAAACAACATCCGTGATACGCAACTACGTTCAGACGCCCTATATATGCAACACAAGAGCTGGTGTAGCCTAATGGTTAAAGCGTTGGTTCGTCGCGTCGAATGTAAAAAAATGGATACAATGTGCGAAGGGTATAGTTCCCAAGTCATGATGTGGCTGGATTATTGCTGGAAACAGCGCAAAACACTACTCACTCGCTCCCTAAAATTCCTGACTTATCTCCCCTGTGGGTCCCTTACCTGTGCCTTCATCTGTGGGGTGACGTCAACGCTCTCCTTGTCCTTGAAGGGCTGGAGAATGTCGAGTAGGTTGCCCCACGACTGGGCCCACATGTTGCCTGGAAGACAGGACACCATTCTACTCAAAACGACAATGATAAGAAATTCTTTGTTGACGCCTACCCCGTAGATGGGCTTGAATATCCATATGTGTTTATTGTGGATCAAAAATTCCCTTGTCTGGTATATTTACGCCTTGGAATAAAATGATAGGGTGACACCTACCCAGTAGTTGGGCTGGAATGTGTCCTTCCTTGGGGAAGATCTGCTCTCCATACACCTCCTTCAGCTTCCTCCTGGTGTAGGCGTGCAGCTGTATGTACAGCGGCTCCAGCTGCAGGAACAGCCTTTCCACGTCCTGGGCGAAAGTGTCGCTCTCGTACCACGACTGCCAGTAGGCACCAGTATCGTTGTATCCTGTAATATACGACAGCTACGCGATTAATCGCTAGGAACAATGAATAACGAAGCGTGGTATTTCACGGTGAAACATTGTTCTATCATGACGTCATTTCTGGAGATTCGAACATGCGGTCGTATCTTGACATCGTAAATTGGACGACGTTATTTTTTAGAAGGGTAATGTCTAATGAGTTGTTCCCCGTAGATGTAGCTTGGCAACGCAGATAAACACAATGGCCAAAAGATCGCATCCCAGAGTGGGCGAGATATGATAATTTGTATTGGGAGAAAAGGTACAGATAATCGACGTGAAAATTGAAAGCTGATTGGGTAAATACCAAACTTAACACCCCTGTACATAAAAAAGTGTTGTCACTTTTTGACGAGTATCCAGTGAGTTATCATTATTCAAACACGTCCAAATATAAATTTAAAGCTTGTATATATTATTAAAACCCTTGAAGAGGCTGTATATAATGTCGAGATCTCATAAAAGAAATAAACGACTTGTGGTCGTTGGTTATTATGCAATAATGCGCCCCTCAGAACTTATTCTCCCTGCAGTGTTTTATTGCACGATAAAAAAACTCCCTCTCGTCGTATATTTCTGAAGTATAAATACACTTCGTGCGGTTATTCGCCACAAAATAACGTGGGGTTATTTTTCATTCAATTTTGAGTATAAAGCCGACAATAAGAGGTGTATAGGACACAGAACACGACTTCCTTCATGTCGTGTAATTTTGACATAAATAACTGAGAACATAAGTGAAGAAATGCTATCCTGGCCAATTAATTTGTCATTTGGATGATATCCACTATATCAAACACAACAAACATTCGAACTCACGATCCTCAAGCCATTCCAGTTGATATGGTAAATGAATTTAACTAATAATCCGGTATTAAAAAGTTATAATTATGAGACATGAATTATCAGAGGGGTCATCGAATTAGTTCGAGATATAGATGCATTCGTTACAAAAGAGTTCGAAATATTGAGGTTCGACTATATGTACCGTTTGCCCTGATGGCCTCGTTGCTTAGTACAACAAACTCAGCATACAGGTCCTTCATCTTGTTTCCCGTCTGTTCCCTCCATCCGCGCCAGGTCTTTGTCAGTTCCCAGTAGTCACGTGACGTAGCCATCAAGCGAGTGATTCCTGCAGAACGACATGACACATAATGTTATCTCCTTCCGGGGACAGATTACCCGTGTACCATCGAGTATCACGTCATTGCATGCTCCGTCTGACATAGTGCACTGCGTATATATGCCCTTTACCCTGTGTTGAGAAGTACACCCAACCTCTTGTAAATTGTGTGAGATCTATCGAGGGCTGGTGCAGTACAATTTGAGGTGACGTGAGATGAAATGGGGTTTAACGTCGAGTCCAAGATTATTGTACTTATAGCGACGTGCACCCACGTGTATGTGTGTGTGTGTGTGTGTGTGTGTGTGTGTGTGTGTGTGTGTGTGTGTGTGGCTTCTTGTACGAATCCGGACTATTGCCGATTTTATAGTGCCAGCCCACTGAGATACACCCCCCATGCTGCAAATAACATGAATCCCCAACTCAGACAAAGTATACTGACTCAGAGCAGACCAGTCCTTGTTTCAGCCCCTTAATGCCGAGCGAAACAACAAGTACCATCTTTTCTGAAATCAAACCCCGGACCTTTCGCTCGCCGGGCGGACGCTCCACCACTAGACCACGGAGGCGGTCCAGTACAGTCAGAGACTATGTGAACTTGATCCCAACATTATTGTGTGCAGTATGCCAACTTTCTCCATGGTATGTTGAATACCTCACAACAGAAGTTAAGCAGACTCGATGTTTTAATATATCTGTGGTTCATCTGTCATAGCTGTGGGTATTGCAACCACAACCTTCCAAATGTGTATGTTCTTTAAGTGTGTGTGTGTGAGTTTGGTTTTAACGCCGCTTTTAACATTATTCCAGTTATATCACGGCGTGTCAGCTTAACGTGGGGGCAAAGCCCGAAGTGATGTAGGTCTCAGACGTTTACAACTTCGGTGAAACCCACGAGCACGGGCATGGTGCTGACAAACCTAGAAACATAATCGCGGCGAACCGGGATTCGAACCCACAACCATAGGTTTCTGGCGTGTCCAAGGGACGCACGACGAATCGCAGCGCCTTAGACGACTGGGCCACCCGTACCCCCTTCTTTAAGTGTTATAGTGAGTATGTATGTAACATACCTGCTTCTTAGGTTAGTGTGTGTTAGCATACTTAACTCTGGGGTGTCGAGTGACCATGAAGCCGAATGACCCTTATTCTATAACGACATGCCTCTGCACTATAGCGTGTGCAGATATATAGCTTTAGTGTGTTCAGAATAGCCCACTTGTACCCTAGTATCGTATCGTATTATGTGTTAACCTGATGCCCATACTGTGCCCCGTAGGGATCTGGGTTAGAATATTGCTGGTCGTTAGAGACAAAATTGGATATGTGTGCCGTTGTACACCTTAGCGCTAAGGTCATACCTTAACACAGACCTACGTTGGTCGTAGTTCTAAGGTTATGTGTGCCGTTGTACATATCGATCTTAGCGCTAAGGTCATACCTTAACATAGACTTACGTTGGTCGTAGTTCTAATGTTATGTGTGCCGTTGTACAAATCGATCTTAGCGCTAAGGTCATACCTTAACATAGACTTACGTTGGTCGTAGTTCTAAGGTTATGTGTGCCGTTGTACAAATCGATCTTAGCGCTAAGGTCATACCTTAAAATAGACTTACGTTGGTCGTAGTTCTAATGTTATGTGTGCCGTTGTACAAATCGATCTTAGCGCTAAGGTCATACCTTAACATAGACATACGTTGGTCGTAGTTCTAAGGTTATGTGTGCCGTTGTACAAATCGATCTTAGCGCTAAGATCAGACCTTAACATAGACTTACGTTGGTCGTAGTTCTAAGGTTATGTGTGCCGTTGTACAAATCGATCTTAGCACTAAGAACATACCTTAACATAGACTTACGTTGGTCGTAGTTCTAAGGTTATGTGTGCCGTTGTACAAATCGATCTTAGGGCTAAGGTCATACCTTGACATAGACTTACGTTGGTCGTAGTTCTAATGTTATGTGTGCCGTTGTACAAATCGATATTAGCGCTAAGGTCATACCTTAACATAGACATACGTTGGTCGTAGTTCTAAGGTTATGTGTGCCGTTGTACAAATCGATCTTAGCGCTAAGGTCATACCTTAACATAGACTTACGTTGGTCGTAGTTCTAAGGTTATGTGTGCCGTTGTACAAATCGATCTTAGCGCTAAGGTCATACCTTAACATAGACATACGTTGGTCGTAGTTCTAAGGTTATCAGTGCCGTTGTACAAATCGATCTTAGCGCTAAGGTCATACCTTAACATAGACATACGTTGGTCGTAGTTCTAAGGTTATGTGTGCCGTTGTACAAATCGATCTTAGCGCTAAGGTCATACCTTAACATAGACATACGTTGGTCGTAGTTCTAAGGTTATGTGTGCCGTTGTACAAATCGATCTTAGCGCTAAGGTCATACCTTAACATAGACATACGTTGGTCGTAGTTCTAAGGGTATGTGTGCCGTTGTACAAATCGATCTTAGCGCTAAGGTCATACCTTAACATAGACATACGTTGGTCGTAGTTCTAAGGTTATGTGTGCCGTTGTACAAATCGATCTTAGCGCTAAGGTCATACCTTAACATAGACATACGTTGGTCGTAGTTCTAAGGTTATGTGTGCCGTTGTACAAATCGATCTTAGCGCTAAGGTCATACCTTAACATAGACATACGTTGGTCGTAGTTCTAAGGTTATCAGTGCCGTTGTACAAATCGATCTTAGCGCTAAGGTCATACCTTAACATAGACATACGTTGGTCGTAGTTCTAAGGTTATGTGTGCCGTTGTACAAATCGATCTTAGCGCTAAGGTCATACCTTAACATAGACTTACGTTGGTCGTAGTTCTAAGGTTATGTGTGCCGTTGTACAAATCGATCTTAGCGCTAAGGTCATACCTTAACATAGACCTACGTTGGTCGTAGTTCTAAGGTTATCAGTGCCGTTGTACAAATCGATCTTAGCGCTAAGGTCACACCTTAACATAGACTTACGTTGGTCGTAGTTCTAAGGTTATTTTGTACAACGGCAACCAGGCTGGTTGTTAGGCTCAGCGATTTGGTTGATTGCGCGTCCTCGTATCCCGATGGCGTGGATCGTTTCTCGCCATATCGATCACAGGATTGCCTGGTCCAGACTCGGTTATTTACAGGCCGTCGTCATATAGCTGGAATATTGCTAAGTCGGGCGTTAAACAAACAAACAAATAAACAAACAAACCTGGCTCCAGCTCGAGACACTGATCGTCCTTCACGCACACCTTGCCCGTGCTGTAGATCCCCTCCATCTCAGACAGCACGTTGTTCAGCTGAAAACAACGCCATTGTATTCCATTACTGCTGGCAATGTAGTGTACGTGGTCAACTCATATTACACTTCAGCGATGTTTCGATTAACACCGTTATCGAGGATGGTGCTAGCAAACCATAACACATATTCAAGACGAGACTGGGATTCGACCAGAGTATTCTTGCGGAACAAAAGGACGCAACTCTGGGCAGTTCTTTTGACTTTCCTGACACACCGACACACTGGGACACGATACCAGCATGGTATCGGTATTATGTATCGATTCAAAACGATACAAGAACATACTAGAGTGACATGTAATATGGCAAAGACAAAAAATACCATCTGCTGATTGTATGTGTGGGATCTGAAACCAACGTCTTTCAAAACGTTTTATGGTGGATATTTGGAGGACAGTTTCAAATTTGACTCATCAGTAGCAAAAATCATGTCCGATGCAATTCCCTATTTTGATTTGTACCATATGTTTCCGTGTCTTTTCAGATGAACAATTGACTTGCCTTTGCATGTATTAGTGACGGGTGCAACCGGTGCGACAGGATAGGCTCAACCTTTCGCGAACACCTGGTATCATTACACCTTGATAATAGACACATGCTCATGAATCGTACAATCGATTGAGATCTCTTTTCACTATGGCAAGTGTTTTGTCGCTTGTATTTTATGAATTGACTCAGTTCTGCTAAAAATATTTCAGTAAGGCTGCTATTCATTTCATGTGTTTCTTTAATATGTCAAGATGCGAGTGTTCATGTACGTATAAATATACGTACATGAACACTCGCATCTTGACATATTAAAGAGAGAGTATCGTGTCACAACGAAGTATCTTGTTACAGCTCCAGTTAAAACCCTACTTGTCACAGATGAAATATTCCATCTCAAGTATCATTTGGATCGTTGCTCAAAATATCAATCACTGGTTTGTCTGCTCCAGACTCGATTATATGGATACATATATAAATGAAAAATTGCTGACAGCGGAATTAAACAACAAAACAAACTGGTCTGTAACACTGGATAATTCGAAGATCACTATTACTTCGAGTTAACGGGGTTTCAGTGCATATAGTTCTCCTCACCCTCTCTAGTTTGGTCTCTTCCGGCATGGCGGCGGTGCCGATGTCTGCGATGCTAGCAAACATCCTCTGCAGAGTGGCGTTCTGGTAGTTCCACCATTCAAACATGGAGGCATTCTTAGCTGACTGTTTGGTAAACGCGGCCTCTTCGAGGTTGGTAGCCACCTGAAATTACAGATACAACACAGATTAAACCGAGTCGTGCTAAATAATCTGTCAATTAAAGTATTATTTCGGATGAGCTGTCTAGTTAATATGTCTCTCTATATTGAGCATGAACAATCCCAACTAATGCCCTGTAAGGATTGAGCTTCACACTTAGTTCATGATGACCCAAATAAGCATGGCAGTATTAATACGAATATCTACCGAAACAGATTCCATAGGACGTAAAAATCAAAATAGGCATGAAAATCATATTAATGGATCACTGAGAATAAGTGATGAGGCCTACCTTTAGAATACAGTACCACAAACCTTTCAAACACGTGATCATACCCTATGACGTAATTTGTAGTATTTTGTTGCCAGTCACACCGGCGAAACAATGCCCTGTGACGTCCTCACAGTGAGCTATCAATCTCTACACGCAATGTCATTGAATACGCCCTGTGGTGTTGAGAGTTTTGAGTATTTGTTTACAGCCTGCGGCTGCGCATTTTAGAGCAAGCGCTAGTTTACGAAAGCAAAGTGAGAAGTTGTGGTACTGTATTCTAAAGGTGCTCCAGTGATGACACCCGGTGTTGGATTTGGTTGGTTGGTTGGTTTGATGTTTAACGCCACACTCAGCAATATTCCAGCTATATGGCGGCGGTCTGTAAATAATCGAGTCTGGACCAGACAATCCAGTGATTAATATCATGAGCATCGATCCACGCAATTGGGACCGATGACATGCATTAACCAAGTCAGCGAGCCTGACCACACGATCCCGTTAGTCGCCTTTTACGACAAGCATGGGTTGCTGAAGACCTATTCTACCCCGGAATCTTCACGGGTCAACGGTGTTGGAGAAATGAGTAAGCATGCCCTGCTCTACCTGTAGCACCCGCCACACACACAATCTTCAGTACGTGTCAGCGATTAAGGAGGTGTGAACACTCCATGTAAAGGCCATGGTACGGGATAGCATCGCCCTCCTTGTTGACAAGCTACGTGTCGCATTTAGTAAATTCCTCTAAGTGTCTACCATAACATTTCTGGAATGATTTAATCGGTCTTTGAAGGTGAAACACGGGAAGAGCTCTGTGTGAGAGGATGTTAGACTATGCTGGTATCCCATGATGGAGGAAGTGCGTGGAGTGCTGAAGACCTGTTTCCCAACTGTCGTCCATCAAGAATACCAACATCTTTACATGACTCGCAAAACGTGTTTTAGTCAGCGGGAGCAATAATACATCACTGTTGTATAAGAACCTTCATCTCAGAATTGTTTAATGACAGAATTGCTTCATCAGTTTAGAGCGTGTGAGTGTGGTTTTACGCCGCTTTTAGCAATATTCCAGCAATATCACGACGGGGACACCGGAAATGGGCTTCACACATTGTACCCATGTGGGGAATCGAACCCGGGTCTTCGGCGTGACGAGCGAACGCTTTAACCACTAGGATACCCGACCGCTTCAACTGTTTGAAGTCCAGGTGGAGGTGGAAGCATAATAAAAGGAAATCTATAGTGCGCCCTAGGCAATGGTGTTGATACTGATACTCGGGTGGATTAAATGGTTATACGAATGCAAACTCTTCTTGCACCTTACAACCGCCTCCGTGGTCTAGTGGTAGAGCGTCCGCCCGGAGAGCGGAAGGTCCGGGGTTCGATCCCCGACCGCGTCATACCAAAAGACGTTAAAAGATGGTACTTGTTGTTACCCTGTCTGGCGCTCGGCATTAAGGGGCTAAAACAAGGACTGGTCGGCTCGGAGTCAGTATACTGTGTCTGAGTGGGGTATTCATGTTAAACTGCGGCATGGTATCTCAGTGAGCTAGCACTATAAATCGGCATCAGTCCGGACTAGTACAAGCAGCCACACACACACAATCTTGGACGCGACGTTAAACCCCATTTCACCTTACCTCACCTCTTAATTCACAGAGTACAGCATCATAGCTTGTATTACTAGAAATGCCTACAATTTGTTTACAAAACTATAACTGTGCTCTTTCAATGCACGTTATGTGCTGATATCCCCAAACTTCAGAGGGTAGATTAAGATAGGAGCGATCATTCCGTCGAACAAGAACGTATTTACATTGAGCTTATAACACTTAATAAACCTTAAAAGACTAAATGTGGCTTTCTTAGCTTGTTGTGATAAGTGTAGACATTCTTTCCCCAACTCGTGTAGGTGTGAACTGGACACCGATCAGCATTAAATTCGCTGTGGGATTCTAACTACGATATTAAAATACGGCCACACTGAGGGCAAGCCATACTTTCCTCGTGATAAGCCTACAACTTATAATATAGGCTGAGGGAATGTATACCTAACATGTTGTGTCGATATAAATGTGATATAACACAGGTAGAGGTTGGACGACGGCTGTGTAAACACGGGCACCCATTGACTCTCCTCAACAGCACCATCACGAGCTGGTCGCTCCTCCCGCTGTACAGACAGTACTTGTTGACACTGGAGTAACCACTCGTCCACGTGTATAACTTACATTCCCTCTTATCTCATGTGATAGATGAATAACGCTGCACGCTTGTAAAAGGTTTGACATGATCATTTAGCCGTTTCACCTACGTTTCATTCAGCGTCGTCTTAGGCTGACATGATAACATCGGTTAATTTACCAGTTTTATTATACAACAGTCTGACTTCCTGAGTTGTGTCTGACACAGTTGACATGTCTTTATTTACTTCATAGATCAGTATGCCAATGTCAGACACTGTAAGGCATGTCCTGTAACTTCAAAATGGCGAGATCAATATGTCGATGTCAGACACAGTGAGGGACGTCACGTAACTTCAAGATAGAGAGAGTAATATGTCGATGTAAGATGCTGTAAGGGACGTTGTGTAACTTCGAGATAGAGAAGTATCTCTGTGCATAACTGTAAAAGACGTCACGTAACTTTAAGATAGAGACATCAGTATGTCGATGTAAGACACTGTTGGATACGTCAAGTAACTTTAAGACATAGGGATCAGTATGTCGATGTAAGACACTGTTGGAGACGTCACGTAACTTTAAGACAGAGAGATCAGTATGTCGATGTCAGACACTGTAAGGGACGTCATGTAACTTTAAGACAGAGAGATCAGTATGTCGATGTAAGACGCTGTAAGGGACGTCACGTAACTTTAAGACAGAGAGATCAGTATGTCGATGTAAGACACTGTAAGGGACGTCACGTAACTTTAAGACAGAGAGATCAGTATGTCGATGTAAGACACTGTTGGAGACGTCACGTAACTTTAAGACAGAGAGATCAGTATGTCGATGTCAGACACTGTTGGAGACGTCAAGTAACTTTAAGACATAGGGATCAGTATGTCGATGTAAGGCACTGTAAGGGGCGTCGCGTAACTTTAAGACAGAGAGATCAGTATGTCGATGTAAGACACTGTAAGGGACGTCACGTAACTTTAAGACAGAGAGAACAGTGTGTCAATGTAAGACACTGATGGAGACGTCACGTAACTTTAAGACAGAGAGATCAGTATGTCGATGTAAGACACTGATGGAGACGTCACGTAACTTTAAGACAGAGAGATCAGTATGTCGATGTAAGACACTGATGGAGACGTCACGTAACTTTAAGACAGAGACATCAGTATGTCGATGTCAGACACTGTTGGAGACGTCACGTAACTTTAAGACAGAGAGATCAGTATGTCGATGTAAGACACTGTTGGAGACGTCACGTAACTTTAAGACAGAGAGATCAGTATGTCGATGTAAGACACTGTTGGAGACGTCACGTAACTTTAAGACAGAGAGATCAGTATGTCGATGTAAGACACTGTTGGAGACGTCACGTAACTTTAAGACAGAGAGATCAGTATGTCGATGTAAGACGCTGTAAGGGACGTCACGTAACTTTAAGACAGAGAGATCAGTATGTCGATGTAAGACGCTGTAAGGGAGTTCAACAAACATGCTTATAAAGGACATGACAACAGTCTGAGGTAGGCTTAGTTTGAATATACGCACGTGGGTATGTACTTTATGCTCATCTATGTGTTTGCATTATTTGCCATGTTTGCGAAAGTTGTTGACGCAGGCTGTCATTTTTACATTGAACATTCAGACACTTTATAGTTTCCATCAGAAAAAAGCATTTACGTAATGGAACACGCCATAGTTTAGAACTGCGGAGACATTGAGTTGTGTTGATATTTGCCAACAGGAACATTAAAGAGAGTTCATTGCATGCGTCATTAAATATACAAGTAAATTCCTTTCATCGTGCTTAATTTTTTGCTTTCCGCCGAGAAGAGAACCGTTTGCCACCGCGGGGTTCACAAGGAAATGAAATTGCTATTGATGCTGGGAATAACGTAAGGGAAAAAACTCTTCGCGACTTCGCACATCCACAGAAGTGCAGTGTAGAGGTAAAATATCTGCTTCGTTGCAACCTCCAGCGTCCGGTTGTGTCGCAACTCCGTCCCAACACCGCCAGGACACGTGTCCGGGAGTGTCATTACACCGTCCCCACACCACTTGGACCCGTGTCCGAAACCGTCCCTATCCTGTCCCAACACCGCCAGGACTAACGTCCGAAAGCGTCCCTACCCCGTCCCCTCACCACCAGGACAAACGTCCGAAAGCGTCCCTACCCCGTCCCCTCACCACCAGGACAAACGTCCGAGAGTGTCCCTTTCTCGTCCCCTCACCACCACGACTAACGTCCGAGAGTGTCTATCCCGTCCTCTCACCACCAGGACTAACGTCCAAGAATGTCTATCCCGTCCCCTCACCACCAGGACTAGCGTCAGAGAATGTCCCTACCTGTCCCCTCACCACCAGGACTAACGTCCGAGAGTGTCCCTACCCCGCCCCCTCACCACCAGGACTACCGTCCAAGAGCGTACCCACCCCGTCCCCTCACCACCACGACTAACGTCCGAGAGTGTCCCTACCCCGTCCCCTCACCACCAGGACTAAAGTCCGAGAGCGTCCCTACCCCGTCCCCTCACCACCACGACTAAAGTCCGAGAGTGTCCCTAACCCGTCCCCTCACCACCAGGACTACCGTCCGAGAGCGTCCCCACCCCGTCCCCACACCACCACGACTGAAGTCCGAGAGTGTCCCTAACCCGTCCCCTCACCACCAGGACTAAAGTCCGAGAGTGTCCCTACCCCGTCCCCTCACCACCAGGACTAAAGTCCGAGAGTGTCCCTACCCCGTCCCCTCACCACCAGGACTAAAGTCCGAGAGTGTCCCTTTCTCGTCCCCTCACCACCACGACTAACGTCCGAGAGTGTCCCTACTCCGTCCCCTCACCACCACGACTAATGTCCGAGAATGTTTATCCCGTCCCCTCACCACCAGGACTAGCGTCAGAGAGTGTCCCTTTCTCGTCCCCTCACCACCACGACTAACGTCCGAGAGTGTCTATCCCGTCCTCTCACCACCAGGACTAACGTCCAAGAATGTCTATCCCGTCCCCTCACCACCAGGACTAGCGTCAGAGAATGTCCCTACCCCGTCCCCTCACCACCAGGACTAAAGTCCGAGAGTGTCCCTACCCCGTCCCCTCACCACCAGGACTAAAGTCCGAGAGTGTCCCTACCCCGTCCCCACACCACCACGACTAACGTCCGAGAGTGTCCCTACCCCGTCCCCTCACCACCAGGACTAAAGTCCGAGAGTGTCCCTTTCTCGTCCCCTCACCACCACGACTAACGTCCGAGAGTGTCCCTACCCCGTCCCCTCACCACCAGGACTGACGTCCGAGAGTGTCCCTACCCCGTCCCCTCACCACCAGGACTAGCGTCAGAGAATGTCTACCCCGTCCCCTCACCACCAGGACTAAAGTCCGAGTGTGCCTACCCAATCCCCTCATCGCCAGGACGGGCGTCTCAGACTGCATAACGCAGTAGATTTCAGGAATGTTTCTTGTAACAACTAGAATATCAAAGAGGTTATCGCCCACACATCTCAATCGTAAAAGAAATTGTGAATGTATGACCTAGTTTGTTTCCGCAAGTAATGATCTTCGGAGAAACAGAAAATGTATATGAAGCATACCTGAAATATGTGAGACAGTACTAAAGGACGATTGCTGGCCTACAATAAGACCCACAAATGTCGGATATGTATCGTGGAATAGCTGGCAGGTTTGTTTGTAATAGATAATTGAACTGGAAATGCCAAACTAAAGGGTTGCGCTGCTGTCCCGAGTGGGCTGATAACGCCAGGCCATAAAGAGATATACCATAGTCTACACTGGGCCTTTCATGATATACCGACAATCTCCAAACATTCTTGTGGCTTGGTTTGTCAGAGGATGCAATAAATGTTGGTTGAATAGATTGATGCCGTGCCTAGAAGGACGAAATAACACGGTTGGGACAGTTACACTTAGTGCTGGGGGATTTTCAGGCCTCAGTTTAAGCTGCTGTGGACGTAATGTGCAACTCTTGGCACGTGTTTGCAGCATCAGATGCCAGTCATCTTTTGTTCCTTGACTTACTTAGGTCACAGCTCATTAGGTTTAAGGTTTTCCAAATACATTTTAAACTGCTTTAGGGTATATGTCTTCTAAAATCTTCGCCTGTGAAACTATCAGTCAAAATTATTCCTAACACTATACAAATGGTCTCTTTACATCCCACGACCCGTGTGGATCCGGGTGGAATAGGTCTTCAGAAACCCATGCTTGTCGTAAGAGGCGAATAACGGGATCGGGTGGTTAGGCTGAAACGTAGAGCCTGCGTGATATGTCAGTGACATAATGTCAAGTGGTACGGGTGCCACCCTGTAGAAACACGCTCAGTGACATAACGTCGAGGGGTATTGGTACCACCCTGTAGAAACACACTCACTGACATAACGTCAATGGTCGAGGGGTATAAGTACCACCCTGTAGAAACACGCTCAGTGACATAACGTCGAGGGGTATTGGCACCACCCTGTAGAAACACGCTCAGTGACAGAACGTCGAGGGATACGGGTACCACCCTGTAGAAACACGCTCAGTGACATAACGTCAAGGGGTACTGGTACCACCCTGTAGAAACACGCTCAGTGACATAACGTCAAGGGGTATTGGCACCACCCTGTAGAAACACGCTCAGTGACAGAACGTCGAGGGATACGGGTACCACCCTGTAGAAACACACTGAGTGACATAACGTCGAGGGGTATTGGTACCACCCTGTAGAAACACACTCAGTGACATAACGTCAAGGGGTACTGGTACCACCATGTAGAAACACACTCAGTGACATAACGTCAATGGGGTACTGGTACCACCCTGTAGAAACACGCTCAGTGACATAACGTCAAGGGGTACTGGTACCACCCTGTAGAAACACGCTCAGTGACATAACGTCAAGGGGTATTGGTACCACCCTGTAGAAACACGCTCAGTGACATAACGTCGAGAGGTATTGGTACCACCCTGTAGAAACAAGCTCAGTGACATAACGTCAAGGGGTACTGGTACCACCCTGTAGAAACACGCTCAGTGACATAACGTCAAGGGGTATTGGTACCACCCTGTAGAAACACGCTCAGTGACATAACGTCGAGGGGTACTGGTACCACCCTGTAGAAACACGCTCAGTGACATAACGTCGAGGGGTACTGGTACCACCCTGTAGAAACACGCTCAGTGACATAACGTCGAGGGGTACTGGAGCCACCCTGTAGAAACACGCTCAGTGACATAACGTCGAGGGGTACTGGTACCACCCTGTAGAAACACACTCAGTGACATAACGTCGAGGGGTAATGGTACCACCCTGTAGAAACACGCTCAGTGACATAACGTCAAGGGGTATTGGTACCACCCTGTAGAAACACGCTCAGTGACATAACGTCAAGGGGTATTGGTACCACCCTGTAGAAACACGCTCAGTGACAGAACGTCAAGGGGTATTGGTACCACCCTGTAGAAACACGCTCAGTGTCATAACGTCAAGGGGTACTGGTACCACCCTGTAGAAACACGCTCAGTGACATAACGTCGAGGGGTACTGGTACCACCCTGTAGAAACACACTCAGTGACATAACGTCGAGGGGTAATGGTACCACCCTGTAGAAACACGCTCAGTGACATAACGTCAAGGGGTATTGGTACCACCCTGTAGAAACACGCTCAGTGACATAACGTCAAGGGGTATTGGTACCACCCTGTAGAAACACGCTCAGTGACAGAACGTCAAGGGGTATTGGTACCACCCTGTAGAAACACGCTCAGTGACATAACGTCGAGGGGTAATGGTACCACCCTGTAGAAACACGCTCAGTGACATAACGTCAAGGGGTATTGGTACCACCCTGTAGAAACACGCTCAGTGACATAACGTCAAGGGGTATTGGTACCACCCTGTAGAAACACGCTCAGTGACAGAACGTCAAGGGGTATTGGTACCACCCTGTAGAAACACGCTCAGTGACATAACGTCAAGGGGTATTGGTACCACCCTGTAGAAACACGCTCAGTGACAGAACGTCAAGGGGTACTGGTACCACCCTGTAGAAACAAGCTCAGTGACATAACGTCGAGGGGTACTGGTACCACCCTGTAGAAACACACTCAGTGACATAACGTCGAGGGGTAATGGTACCACCCTGTAGAAACACGCTCAGTGACATAACGTCAAGGGGTATTGGTACCACCCTGTAGAAACACGCTCAGTGACATAACGTCAAGGGGTATTGGTACCACCCTGTAGAAACACGCTCAGTGACAGAACGTCAAGGGGTATTGGTACCACCCTGTAGAAACACGCTCAGTGACATAACGTCAAGGGGTACTGGTACCACCCTGTAGAAACACGCTCAGTGACATAACGTCAAGGGGTATTGGTACCACCCTGTAGAAACAAGCTCAGTGACATAACGTCAAGGGGTATTGGTACCACCCTGTAGAAACAAGCTCAGTGACATAACGTCGAGGGGTACTGGTACCACCCTGTAGAAACACGCTCAGTGACATAACGTCAAGGGGTACTGTATGTTTAACGCCGCACTCAGCAATATTCCAGACGGCGGTCTGTAAATAATCGTGCCTGGATCAGGCACACCACGAGAATTTTCTTACGTTACTTTACCTCTGACAAGACATTTATTTGTCTGAATCGAGAAAGATTTCTCAATTACGTCTTAAGTCCACATCTTGACATTACAACCATTAGGACTCGGCGTTGCTTCCACGCAAAGGGACCAGGCTACGGCAAGGATATAGCTCTACTTGTCCTATCCAGCGAGACGTATTTATAGTGCAGTCACCTGATTTTAGAGTTTAGAAGGTGAGCGGTTAAGATTTCTCCCCATAACTCGAATAATCGATAGTTACTTTCTCTATTCACCCCACACCCCTCAGCTCCATCACGGAGTCCGAGGCTAGACAGAAGACATCCTAAACAACATTAAAGTGATGAGGCTGTCTCAGTCACTCGGATCAATGGGAGTTTAATACAGTTCACTCACTTAGTTTAATATCTTACTGCGCAGCCCTTAGATTCACTTCGTCAAACCAACGCTGGGAGAAAACGTGTTAAAAATAAAGCTGTTAAATCAAAGTGTTCAGGTTAACTTTAGCTCAAAGTCTGACGTTGTGCCTCGGTATTTCTTTGATGAAAATGGTTCCTTGGCTACTTCTTTTAAGAAAGTAGATTTAACACACAGGTGTAAATCCGACTGTAAAAGGGGTATGGAGTGGGTGAGTGAGTGGCTGAGTGATCATGTAAATGAGAATATATTAATAACAGATATACCAATATATACTTAATTAAAGATGCAAATGCCTTGTACGGAATATCAGTGAGTGAGTGAGTGAGTGGCTGAGTGAGTGAGTGAGTGGCTGAGTGAGTGAGTGAGTGGCTGAGTGAGCATGTACATGAGAAAATATTATTAACAGATATACCTATATATACTTAATTAAAGATGCAAGTGACTTGTACGGAATATCAGTGAGTGAGTGAACGTGGAAATAAGTAAATAAAATTAACAGATGTACGAAAAGATGTTTTAGGAAACATTAAAATGAATTTACGGAGTTTGTGTGAGTGAGTCAATGTGTAGATAAGTAAATGAAATTAACATATATACAAAAAGATGTGTTAATGAAAAATGCAAGGAAGTTGTACGGATTATATGTGAGTGAGTGAATATGTAGATAAGTAAATTAAATTAACGGATGTACGAATAAATGTTTAATGAAACATGCAAATGAATTTACGGAGTATGTGCGAGTGAGCGTGTAAATGAGAAAAGTAAATTAACAGATATACGAATAAATATTCA
This sequence comes from Haliotis rufescens, assembly GCF_023055435.1. Classification (NCBI taxonomy): domain Eukaryota; kingdom Metazoa; phylum Mollusca; class Gastropoda; order Lepetellida; family Haliotidae; genus Haliotis; species Haliotis rufescens. The sequence goes on along the minus strand of NW_025964112.1, from coordinate 61,112,972 downwards.
ATGAAACATGAAAATGCGTTGTAGTGGTAAGAATGGGTGAGTGTGTGACTGAATGAGCGTGTCAATAAGTAAATTATATCTACAGATATACGAATTGATGTTTTATGAAACATGAAAATGAACTGTACTGAGTATATGCGAGTGAGCGTGTGATAGAGAAAAGTAAATTAACAGATATACGAATAAATGTTTAACGAATATATGTCATATAAAACAAGAGAGTGGGTTGTACGAGGTATGAATAACTGAGTGAGTGAGTGAGTGAGTGAGTGAGTGAGTGAGTGAGTGAGTGAGTAAATATAATTAACAGATATACGAATAACGAAACATGCAAGTGACTTGTACGGAGTATGGTGGGATGAGTGAATGACTAAATAAGTAAATTAACAGATATACACATGGATGTTAAATGAGTTGAATTGAAAGAAATATGGACATATAAATACAATATACATACGAGTGAATTGTAAGGGGCGGGTGCGTGAGACGATCGGTGAATGAGCGGGCGAGCGTGAAATTAAAAAGATAGACAGACAGATAAAGGAGCAGATGTTTAAGGAAACACGCGAAAGACTTGTCCAGAAAGAAGTGAAGAAACAGGTGATCAACAAAGTGTGTAGGAAATGAAACAAATATGTAAACTAACATATAAAAAAGGTTTACTACAACATGAGAAAGTTGTAAGAGCGACCGTCAAAGAATGAGGAACATCGAGTCAGGAAATAGTGGACTAATTAGCTCGGTTGAGTGGAAGCTAGCGTCCACCACAGGAAGGACTACTCCAGATTGCAGTCCACCGCCCCCAGTAGAGTCACTTTCAGGGTAACTGGCGTCAGCTACCTACTGTATTTGTACGCCAGCTTTACTGTCATATTTGTACGCTGAGAAACTCATATGATATTGGACCGCAAGCTCTTACACCACACTGCTGCAAAGTGTCATATTTTAAGGTGCTAACAATACTGGCGCCTGGTGCTGGTCAGGCGCCGTCGTTGGTGGGAATGTGTTAATAAAATAAGAAATACAATTTATTATGGCCAGTAAATGTAACAAGAAATATCCTTATTTATACATTAAACACTGAAAAGGAATTGAAGGTGAAACGGGAACTACGACATCGTCGCTGACATGAAACCGCATCAAACAATATCGTGATTGGACAGGTACTTCATGTAACACATGTCGCCGATACTATTCATATTTATAACAGTATTAGTTGTCTCCTTTACCACTCATCACATGGGATGTATGGGATATGCGAAGATAGTTACAAATACTGAGATTAAGAAGGAGCTTCTAGAATAATAAGAAATAAATGTTACATGTGTGCAACTCGCGGCGGACACCTGCAACATTGATCTCGCTCTTCACTTACCATTCTCTGTTTGTTTGCATCCGTGATGTTTGTGGAATAATCCCAGTTTGCTGCAACATTGTTGAAGGCAATTATGCTGTATTGTGCATCGTGTTTCTTGAGGAACTCAATGGCTGCTTTTAAATCAGTTGTTTTTCTAGATCCCTCTGCAGGAGCCAACACAGTGGTCGCGTAGAGCAGTGCTAGAAGCGCGGTGTAGCGAGGCATTCTGCACGAGCTTCTCCGTAGAATGTCATTAGCTTATAGGTCGGGCGTGTTCCCGTCACCTCGGAGTACTTGGAGGGTTTATAAGCAAGAAAGGGCAAAACGATGGGCCGTAATTAATTCAATCAACGTTATCAATGAACATATACCATCCCAATGTAAGCGATAAACCTATACAAGTGCAAATCATTCATCATTTTAAAGGTACAGCAACCGTTTTAAGTGAATAATGTTAAATATCAACAAAATAATATTGAGTAAATTACAGACTTAGCGTCAAACTCAAAACGAGTTAGGTTGTTATTGTTATTTCTATAAAGATGGGCAGAAATTAGACAATTGACGCAACTTGACAGCCATTATAAATTACGGATTTTCTTCCGTGTGAATTATGTTCGTGGTCTCGGTAATTGAAAATGTTTTTAATAGCTACAATGAAATTTAATCGATATTTTAAATATCCATGATTTAATTCTGTCCAAATGTTGAAGGACTATGATGGAGCGTTGCGATGTAACAATGTCATTAAAAAATTATCCATATGGATTGTTAAACCAATAAAAAACCATATGTTTACAGCCAATCATCTGCAAGGAAAACGGTACTATCTTCTCCGTATTCATGGGTTAAGTGAAACTCGGCATGTTCATTCCCAATTGGGTAATACACATTGTATAACAGCACGTCTTTATCTCCCCAAACCAACTGATTATTCATAGAACGTAACTTTCGTCATAATTAGCATGGTGTAATATTCGATTGGGCGCTTAGTGCCGTCACGCGTTGAACCGCCAGTGCTTAGAGAATATTTCTGGTGTTGGGATAGAACACAGGTATTTCACGCACTGCAAACAAAATCTGATTTTTTAATATTAAAAAACACAGAAAGAAAATGGAAATAATTCGGGAAAACAATCTGCGTTTTTTAGGCAATAATGAGTCAATTAAATTTTTATTGAAAGCATCTCATTTACTGATTTAGTAATATGTGTTTTTTTATGCGTCAATATGATTAACCCTCTGGATCCGTGTAGGGTGAAGGAAGAAGGTGCACGTGTTTCTATATCCCATAAGACCTGACAACATGAGCAAAGAATTAAGAAATTGCATACACATTCTCGTCAGCTTGACAATTGCCATTGTACTACTACTGTAAGTGATGTTTAACCTTCCTTTCGGAGGTTACACGACATTAAAAAAATACAATCGAACCCGGGTGCCAGGTTAGTGCGGCCCTTGGCTTGCCGATGATCACTGCTGGGGACGTTTAAATAGACAGAAAAAGGGACATTACTCTAGACACATTGGACACATCAGGCAAATTGGACGTTTAAATTTGAGTGAGTGAGTGAGTATGGTTTTACGCCGCTTTTAGCAATATTCCCGCAATATCACAGCGGGGGACACCAGAAATGGGCTATACGCTTTAACAACTAGGTTACCTCTCTTATTTGAACGTTACCGTTCGGAATAACGTTGGTTCGCTGTTTCGAAAGTTACAAACCCATCAGTCGTGCCCGATATGTTTTACGTTATATATCAAGAGATTTATGTTTTTGTTTGCTTCTTGAATACAATGATTGCAGAATTTCATTGAATCATGCCAGAACGAACTTTATTCTCTACACGTCACATGATTCAATGCGTGGATGACTCGATGTGGTTTTAATTTAATGGTTTGTCAAATTAAGAGGTAGTTCTTAAGTCATTGTGTCTATCGGTGTTCAGCTGGGTGCACACACACACCGTGATATAACTGTAATACTGTTAAAAGCGGCGTTAAACTCGACTCATTCACTCACTCAGGTGGGTGCGAAGGACCCAGTCATCTATTGAAACGCAATTAGCTGTGAAGAGTTGCGCCCCTTAGACATGCCAGAAACCTATGATGCTGGGTTCAAATCCCAGATCCCCCCATGATTGTATCTTGGTTTACCAGCACCATACCCCTGCTCGTGGGTCTCCAAATTGCCTAGCATCCAAGACGTACATGACTTCGGGCTTTCCTCCCACACCACACTGGCACACAGTAATATAACTAACATACTGCTCAAAGCTGCTCAGTACCTACGAGCTTTTAAATATAGCCCGCGTGAGCTTCCCCTGTAAGCAAATAGTCCCCTCCGTGCATAGATTCAACCAACGACCTTCAGACAGGTTCGACCGGCTTTTAAACCCCACACAAACATCAATAACTGAAACGAAATAGTATAAACCCACTTTACGATAGCCACAACACTAAGAAGCGAGTACATACAAAAAGTGTGGCCTTTCTCAGAAGTGTATATCTGAGGCCGCCTGACATTTGGCGATACCCTCTAATCCTCCTCCGGTCGACCGCTCTACTTGGAGGGATGCATGGCGTGTGTAGTGCTCCCGGTAGGGTGGTGTATGAAGTAGAAGCGGGCTACAGTAGGGAGAAACGACTGGCATATTATATTCACTTTAAATATTTGTATCGGATGTTCTCTGATGTCATCTTACTAACCTCGCCATTCAAGCAATCACTCAGTGTGACAGAAACATCGATGTAACCCATCACTCGGAGGAGAATCAAATAATCAACGTCGCTCTGTCTAGCATCAGCCAGAGAACGTCGACCGGTAGTAGTAGAATCAACCTCAGTAGCGCTAGAAGTAGCTATAGTACGTTCATCAGTAGTACAGAAATCAGCTATAGAACGTACTTCGGATGTAATACTATAGAACGTACTTCAGCAGTACTAGAATCCGCTATGGAACGTACATCCTTAGTACAAAAATCAACTACTGAACGTACTTCAGTAGTACTAGAATCAGATATAGAACGTACCTCGGCAGTTCTAGAATCAGATATAGAACGTACCTCAGCAGTACTAGAATCAGATATAGGACGTACCTCTGTAGTACTAATATCAGACATAGAACGTACCTCCGTAGTGCTAGAATCATATATAGAACGTACCGCCGTAGTGCTAGAATCAGATACAGAACGTACCTCTGTAGTGCTAGAATCAGGCATAGAACGTACCTCCGTACTGCTAGAATTAGCTATAGAACGTTCCTCTGTAGTACTAGAATCAGGCATAGAACGTACCTCCGTACTGCTAGAATCAGCTATAGAACGAACCTCTGTAGTGCTAGAATCAGATATAGAACGTACCTCGGCAGTGCTAGAATCATATATAGAACGTACCTCCGTAGTGCTAGAATCATATATAGAACGTATCTCAGCAGTACTAGAATCAGATATAGAACGTACCTCGGCAGTACTAGAAACAGACATAAAACGTACCTCTGTAGTACTAGAATCAGACATAGAACGTACCTCTGTAGTACTAGAATCAGATATAGAACGTACCTCTGTAGTACTAATATCAGACATAGAACGTACCTCTGTAGTACTAGAATCAGACATAGAACGTACCTCTGTAGTACTAGAATCAGACATAGATTGTACCTCAGCAGTACTAGAATCAGATATAGAACGTCCCTCCGTAGTACTAGAATCAGATAAAGAACGTACCTCTGTAGTACTAGAATCAGATATAGAACGTACCTCCGTAGTACTAGAATCATATATAGAACGTACCTCCGTAGTGCTAGAATCAGATATAGAACGTATCTCAGCAGTACTAGAATCAGATATAGAACGTACCTCTGTAGTACTAGAATCAGATATAGAACCTACCTCCGTAGTGCTAGAATCAGATATAGAACGTACCTCCGTAGTGCTAGAATCAGATATAGAACCTACCTCTGTAGTGCTAGAATCAGATATAGAACGTACTTCTGTAGTACTAGAACCAGATATAGAACGTACCTCCGTAGTGCTAAAATCACATATAGAACGTACTTCTGTAGTACTAGAATCAGATATAGAACGTACCTCCGTAGTGCTAGAATCAGATATAGAACGTACCTGTGTAGTGCTAGAATCAGATACAGAACGTTCCTCTGTAGTACTAGAATCAGGCATAGAACGCACCTCCGTACTGCTAGAATCAGCAATAGAACGTACCTCTGTAGTGCTAGAATCAGACATAGAACGTACCTCGGCAGTGCTAGAATCAGATATAGAACGTACCTCTGTAGTACTAGAATCAGGCATAGAACGCACCTCCGTACTGCTAGAATCAGCTATAGAACGTTCCTCTGTAGTACTAAAATCAGACATAGAACGTACCTCCGTTCTGCTAAAATCAGATATAGAACCTACCTCCGTAGTGCTAGAATCAGCTATAGAACGTACCTCTGTAGTGCTAGAATCAGACATAGAACGTACCTCGGCAGTGCTAGAATCATATATAGAACGTACCTCTGTAGTGCTAGAATGAGATATAGAACGTACCTCGGCAGTGCTAGAATCATATATAGAACGTACCTCCGTAGTGCTAGAATCATATATAGAACGTACCTCCGTAGTGCTAGAATCAGATATAGAACATACCTCTGTAGTGCTAGAATCAGACATAGAACGTACCTCCGTTCTGCTAAAATCAGATATAGAAAGATTTCCTCTGTTGTGCTAGAATCAGATGTAGAACGTACCTCCGTAGTGCTAGAATCAGATATAGAACGTACCTCAGTAGTACTAAAATCAGACATAGAACGTACCTCCGTTCTGCTAAAATCAGATATAGAACGTACCTCTGTTGTGCTAGGATCAGATATAGAACGTACCTCTGTAGTACTAGAATCATATATAGAACGTACATCAGTAGTACTAAAATCAGACATAGAACGTACCTCCGTTCTGCTAAAATCAGATATAGAACGTACTTCCGTAGTGCTAGAATCAGATATAGAACGTACCTCGGCAGTACTAGAATCAGACATAGAACGTACCTCTGTAGTACTAGAATCAGATATAGAACGTACCTCTGTAGTACTAATATCAGACATAGAACGTACCTCTGTAGTACTAGAATCAGACATAGAACGTACCTCTGTAGTACTAGAATCAGACATAGATTGTACCTCAGCAGTACTAGAATCACATATAGAACGTACATCAGTAGTGCCAGAACCAGGTATAGAACGTACATCAGTAGTAGTAGAATCACATATAGAACGTACATCAGTAGTGCTAGAACCAGATATAGAACGTACTTCAGCAGTACTAGAATCAGATATAGAACGTACATCAGTAGTAGTAGAATCAGACCATCACGCAGTAGAACTAGCAGCCTAACCAGACCACCAGTCAGCTGTACGAGCGGTAGCTGAAAGGTTCTGAGCGTAACTGTGATGGAATGTGTCAATGACCGATGGACCGATCTGGGTTCTAATTATATTTCAACATAATCCCCTCCAATGCCCACACATCCTGGCTTCCCACTGGCTACTTCCTGGTGGTGCAAAATGTCATCCACATCAGAAATGACGTCATCATCATCTGCATAATACTTGCCAGACAGTTCTTTCTTCAAGGTAGGGAAGAAGCGGCAAAAGGAGGTTCAATGTATTCAAAGTCACAGTCATGCATTTCATCCATTAACAAGTGCATTGTCCTGTTGTACCAAACCTCTAATGAGTTTTCCGCGACGTTTAGACTTGATATTCTCACAGAGCTGCTTTAGCAGCTTTGCATGATAATCGACAATCATGGTCTGACCTTTCGGGAGGTAATCCACCAGAAGAATTCCTTTGGAAACCCAGAATCCCGAAACCATCACCTTGTCAGTGATGGATCAAACTTTGCCTTCTTCAGGGGAGAAGACTTGGTTCCACTGCTTTGGGTATTGTTTCGTCTCGATCTACAACTGGTTACAGATCGCAACACAAAATCAGCTCGGTCCGCTTCAAAACGATGGGAGATGAACCTAGGGCGTTTTCTTATAAGGATTCAGAAGCCTTGGAAACCAGCGTGCTGAAACCTTTGTCATGCTCAGTTCGTTCCTCAGAATGTTCTCAACTCTCGTATGACAGATGCCTACTGTATTGGTTGTGTGGCTGGAAGCGAGTCGTCGTTCGTCAATAATCACAGGACGTACGTTATCAGCATTGTGCTTATAGTGGTGGCAGTTGAAGGTCATCTGATCTTGGATCATCTTCGAGGCTCTCTCTCTCTCTCTCTCTCTCTCTCTCTCTCTCTCTCTCTCTCTCTCTCTCTCTCTCTCTCTCTCTCTCCTTCTTGAACACCTCTACCCACCTCTTAACAGTGGCAAAAGAAGGATCATCCTCGTTAGTCGACACCATGCCCGCATGGATGTGTGTTTTTTATTGGGTGATGACAGCGCGCAGCATACCAATCACCAACATGGAGAAATGAGCTGCCTGGTTGCGTATTTGGATCAAATGCAGGCTGTAAGCATGGAAAGTGGTGTACTGAATACACATATGAATAATGCAAACTGGTTAGGGTGTACTTTATATCCTTCGTAGTTTAACACCGAACTTTTCCGTCATCCTTCGTATATACTGTACATAATGGTAGACTTTGTGATGATGTCGTACATGGCATACTACGTGATTGTCTGTGTAATGTCATACCTTCATGAATGTTTGTGAAATGACATTCTTTGCTTTTGAATATAATGGCATACTTCGTTTATGATATCCATATAATGACACATCCTGTTCATGAATGTATGTATAATGAGTGAGTGAGTTAGTAAAAATTAAACGTCGCATCGGCATTATTTCAGCCACACAGCGACGTCTGTATGACATACGCGTGCCTGTGTGATATCATACCTTGTTAATACTCCGATGTGAATGTCTGTGTATTTATGAATATCGATATAATGTCTGGTGGTTCATGAATCTGTCTGATTCTATTTTTTAAAACGTGTTTGTATCGTTATCTGTCGTGCAGTTATCTTATTTTCGATCAAGAACGTTGATAGAACTTCATTTCGTTTATCCGACATACTCGTTAATCCGACATAATCATATGCAACCAACCATGTCGGATTAACGGGACTTGACTGTACCTCGTTCATGAAAATGTATAACGACATATATTGTTCATGGATATTCGTATAACGAACTATATTGTTCATGAATATGTGTATTACGGTATATATTGTTCATGAATATATGTATTACGACATAAATTGTTCATGAATATGTGTATTACGAGATACATTGTTCATGAATATGTGTATTAAGACATACATTGTTCATGAATATGTGTATTACGAGATACATTGTTCATGAATATGTGTATTACGGTATATATTGTTCATGAATATATGTATTACGACAAACATTGTTCATGAATATGTGTATTACGAGATACATTGTTCATGAATATGTGTATTACGACATACATTGTTCATGGATATGTGTATTAAGACACATATTGTTCATGAATATGTGTATTACGACAAACATTGTTCATGAAAATGTGTATTACGACAAACATTGTTCATGAAAATGTGTATTATGACACCCATTGTTCATGAAAATGTGTATTACGACATACATTGTTCATGGATATGTGTATTACGACATACATTGTTCATGGATATGTGTATTACGACAAAAATTGTTCATGAAAATGTGTATTACGACAAACATTGTTCATGAAAATGTGTATTATGACAAACATTGTTCATGAAAATGTGTATTACGACATACATTGTTCATGGGTATGTGTATTACGACATACATTGTTCATGAATATGTTTATTACGACATACATTGTTCATGAATATGTTTATTACGACATACCTTGTTACTGAATGTCCGTGTAACAATGCCATACCTGAAGCATGTTTATGAGTGTCTGAATAATCACACGAGACAATATATCATCCCGAGTAAACATTGCATTAGCATACAGGGCACGTACACAACAATGGACAGGGATTGTCATCACGTCGAAGCCATGTTGGGAAGACTATCGGCCTAATGCCTTGTCAAGACTCGATTTTTAACTGGCCGCCGTGGTATGGCAGGAGTACCGCTGTGTAGTGTCAGCAAATTGTGTGAGTGGCAGCTGCTACCGGTAGGGCAGGACATGCTTTCCATTTTCGCGAACACCTGGTGTCATCGCTGATTGTGATTTAAGTTTCACCAGTATATGCCTACTACGCCCAAAGGAATCTATTTCCGCGGATAATCGAGACAGATTATTCTCTGGCGTTAACGTAATATATTTACGCAAAATATAGATCCCATTTTCCTGAAATTCCTACTTTCGCGTGTTTCCTATCAGTGGTATTATAACGGTAGAAATGCTACGAGTAACCCACTATCAAGCTCGTAAACCCCACTTATGTAATAACTGAATGATGGCAATACGTTGGTTTACGAAGTGTGAGTTAAGGTTGAATAGTTTATCCCATGCATTACATCGCAAGATTACTAAAATATAATCATGTCTATAAAGTAGGTTCCAACCAACTCTTGAAAATATCTACCAGTGTGACAATTTGCATGTTTACATTTGTCCGCGTTCCTGGTCATGGGCGCGCGTGTTTGGTCGTGTTCATCTGCTCCTGTGACAGGACCCCGGGGCGAGTATATTCTGCTCCAGTGTATGTTATTTTGATTCACATTACTGTCCGTCAAAGGGGAAATGAGCATGACAGAAATGCTGCTGGTTTTTTATTTTACTTACACGAATTTATGATAGTTAAAATGAGTCGCCTTGATGGCTGTTTCCTCAGAGACTTAAAATGGGACGTTCTCTTGTACGTTGTCAGTATATGGTCGACGTTGTGAGTAGTTTCTGGAGCGAGGATGCCAATCCCGCCTTCCCCTGAATCCCGAATACCATTTATTTATTAACTCTGAATCTCATCCCTCACCCTTGAATCCCGAATCCCGAATACGACTTCACACAAATCTCAAAAATATTGAGACGTTAATTGCTGAAAAAATCTCGCCCCGCATACCACATTGCTGAGTCAAGAATACCCCCTGAATAGACCCCCGAATCCGGCGTACAGGGTTGGCAGCCTCTAGAGTGACACCAAGACACTTTCTCGGTACCATCTCGGTATCTGGGTATCATTTGCCGTTGGATAATATGCATTATAAAATTTGAGTAAGCTGACAAAAAAAGGTTGTGGTTAAATCGATTAGCACCCTTAACCATTTGTACACTCTGTGTAACGTCTACGTGTTGTTATACACATAGATACGAGACAAAGCCAAGATTAACATATATGTACACCCCCGTGTCAGAATAGTGGACCAATATCATAATTCAGTACCATTTACGATGCCTTTCTATAAGTATCCTTACAAGTTTAATACATTACTAATAGGTATGGTATAGATAATAGTTGCTCTAGGTGCCGTACAGTTACTTGTCATTATATATGTTGAGATCAATTTCATTTCCCAATTGTGCTGTGGATCTATAATCCCAGTTTAAGGACTATGAACCGAAATACCTTCAGTCAGGGTATAGTCTTACAACTTAAGTCTCACCATCGCTTTTCGGTTGTCTTCGGTGAGGTTGGTGTAGTATGTCCATGCTGTTTCCTCCGATGTGTAATACACCCGCTCACTCTCGGCGTTTTGACTCTCTAAGAACGCAACTGCACGTGCACGTTCCGAGGCGTTCTGCCCAGTTACTCCAGGGGTGCGCATGATGCCCACGCCTAGCAGCGCGAGACACAGGAGATGTGCGCGCATGTCTGTGTGAGATGCGACTGGCGTGAGAAGGGAGGCGTGTTGATATATAGAGGATTAGGCTTCCTTGTCAACGCCGAGGTCACAGGATGTACCGTCCCATCTCTCACTCACTCACGACATTTATCTGTGCCGCAAACGATACTGTGCTAATTACTTATTTATGACTAATCACATTCTTTACCTGGATATAGATGTCAAATAGTGAGGCATTATATACCTGTGTTGTTAGATATTGTCTCTATTAGGAATATTGTTAGATGTTGCCTCCGTTATGTATGTTCTTAAATGTCGTTGTATGTTCTGCATGTTGTTAAATGTTGTTGTCTCTGTTCTGTATGTTGTTAAACGTCGTTGTATGTTCTGCATGTTGTTAAATGTTGTTGTCTGTGTTCTGAATGTTGTTAAACGTCGTTGTATGTTCTGCATGTTGTTAAATGTTGTTGTCTCTGTTCTGTATGTTGTTAAACGTCGTTGTCTGTTCGGCATGTTGTTAAATGTTGTTGTCTGTGTTCTGAATGTTGTTAAACGTCGTTGTATGTTCTGCATGTTGTTAAATGTTGTTGTCTCTGTTCTGTATGTTGTTAAACGTCGTTGTATGTTCTGCATGTTGTTAAATGTTGTTGTCTGTGTTCTGAATGTTGTTAAACGTCGTTGTATGTTCTGCATGTTGTTAAATGTTGTTGTCTCTGTTCTGTATGTTGTTAAACGTCGTTGTCTGTTCGGCATGTTGTTAAATGTTGTTGTCTGTGTTCTGAATGTTGTTAAACGTCGTTGTATGTTCTGCATGTTGTTAAATGTTGTTGTCTCTGTTCTGTATGTTGTTAAACGTCGTTGTATGTTCTGCATGTTGTTAAATGTTGTTGTCTGTGTTCTGAATGTTGTTAAACGTCGTTGTATGTTCTGCATGTTGTTAAATGTTGTTGTCTCTGTTCTGTATGTTGTTAAACGTCGTTGTATGTTCTGCATGTTGTTAAATGTTGTTGTCTGTGTTCTGAATGTTGTTAAACGTCGTTGTATGTTCTGCATGTTGTTAAATGTTGTTGTCTCTGTTCTGTATGTTGTTAAACGTCGTTGTCTGTTCGGCATGTTGTTAAATGTTGTTGTCTCTGTTCTGTATGTTGTTAGATGTTGTTGTCTCTGTTCTGTATGTTTTTAAACGTCGTTGTGTGTTCTGCATGTTGTTAAATGTTGTTGTCTCTGTTCCCCATGTGGTTAAATGTTGTTGTCTCTGTTCTGTATGTTGTTAGATGTCGTTGTCTCTGTTCTGTATGTTGTTAAACGTCGTTGTGTGTTCTGCATGTTGTTAAATGTTGTTGTCTGTGTTCTGTATGTTGTTAAACGTCGTTGTGTGTTCTGCATGTTGTTAAATGTTGTTGTCTCTGTTCTGTATGTTGTTAAACGTCGTTGTGTGTTCTGCATGTTGTTAAATGTTGTTGTCTCTGTTCTGTATGTTGTTAGATGTTGTTGTCTCTGTTCTGAATGTTGTTAAACGTCGTTGTATGTTCTGCATGTTGTTAAATGTTGTTGTCTCTGTTCTGTATGTTGTTAAACGTCGTTGTGTGTTCTGCATGTTGTTAAATGTTGTTGTCTCTGTTCCCCATGTGGTTAAATGTTCTTGTCTCTGTTCTGTATGTTGTTAGATGTTGTTGTCTCTGTTCTGTATGTTGTTAAATGTTGTTGTCTCTGTTCTCCATGTGGTTAAATGTTGTTGTCTCTGTTCTGTATGTTGTTAAATGTTGTTGTCTCTGTTCTGTATGTTGTTAAACGTCGTTGTGTGTTCTGCATGTTGTTAAATGTTGTTGTCTCTGTTCCCCATGTGGTTAAATGTTGTTGTCTCTGTTCTGTATGTTGTTAGATGTTGTCTCTATTAGGAATATTGTTAGATGCTGCCTCCGTTATGAATGTTGTTTAATGTTGTCTGTTCTGCACGTTTTTAAATGTTCTTGTCTCTGTTCTGTATGTTGTTAAACGTCGTTGTATGTTCTGCATGTTGTTAAATGTTCTTGTCTGTGTTCTGAATGTTGTTAAACGTCGTTGTATGTTCTGCATGTTGTTAAATGTTCTTGTCTGTGTTCTGAATGTTGTTAAACGTCGTTGTGTGTTTTGCATGTTGTTTAATATTGTTGTGAACGTTACTAATGTTGTTAATGTTCCTGACACTGGAAGTATACTGTGAAGAGAACAACCTAAAGACACAAAATCACATTTCAAACTATATGGCTATACCAGTTTTAGCGTTATGATAGTGTAATAAAATAAAGAAATGCCCTTGTTTCAAGTTGAACGCCGTTGTTATCATGATAGACAGGAGGCGGTTTGCTTACATTGGATGCGGTGTATCGTCTTTATGAAGCTTAAAATTCCGCCTTGCATCTGATCTGAGGTGGGTGTTATAAGTGAATAACGTGACAGGTCACTGATGTCATGTTACTAATGAGCTGTAACCCAGATATCTACAGCTAGAGTTTCGTAATGTGTCCATCTATTCAGTGCCATAAGAAGGCATTGTCTTCAGATGATGGCAGACGTCGGAGAACATATGTCCGTGTGTTAAGGGTCCAATATTGTGTTTTGATATCGACTAATGTTGGGCTGTTTGTACTCTGACGCGGACCCGATATAACGACGTCCCCTTTAAAACAATGCGCTGGGACGGTCGGGTCGCCTAGTGGTTAAAACGCCGAAGACCCGGGTTCGATTCCCGACATGGGTACAATGTGTGAAGCCCATTACTGGTGTCTCCCGCCGTGATATTGCTGGAATATTGCTAAAAGCGGCGTAAAACCTCACTCACTCACTCACTCACTCACTCACTCACTCACTCACTCACTCACTCACTCACACAATGCGCACTGGCGTCTTCCAGCATCTGAAGGCAATGCCTACTTATGAAACTGAATAGCTAGAAATATTACGAAACACCATCTATATAAAGAAATTGTTTTGGGGCACATCTTTCTCAAACATGAGGAGGGCGTCAGAACATTTTTATGAATTGAAAACAAAAGTGATGCCGGGAAACACCTTGTGTATTTTCCCACCAAGAATACCAAGAAATAGAACGGGGAACACATTGTACTAGACCCTTTAAAACAATGTCAGTTGTCAAGTATTATATTTTATTAACAACAGTATGCTTTATACGAAAAAAAGTAGTTGGTTTTTTTTCTTTGATATTACAATAAAATTGACAAACCGCGCAGGATTTAAAGGCACGCGTCGATGCCGGAGAAACATTTCCATTTTTAGACTTAACTGCCAGGCAAAAGAAAGTATACACTTGAAAATACCTGCTTCATAATTACTGTGTCCTGTGAAATTCCTTTAGACGTCACGTGCACGTCACCTGTTGTGAGATACTCATTGATATGGTGTATGTAAGATCCTCTATGATACCCGTATCAAACACATCACCATCCAATAACCATTTCTTGTTTGTTTCATTTTTAGGCACCATCAAACATGGGCGTATGCTTCCTTTTCGCCGGCGGTTTAGTAAACAAAACTTGAATAACAGAATAGATGTACAGTAAAGTACGGTTATAACGAACTCAAAGGGACTGCTAATTTTTGTTCTTTATAACCGTAGTTCGTTATAAGCATATAAACAGCATAACTACAACAAATAGTCGGGACCAAAAAAGTAAGTTCGTTATATCCGTCAGTTCGTTATAAGCGTGTTCGTTATAACAGTAGTTTACTGTATATTGTGCGTCAACATAATTAGAAACAGAAAACATGGAACAAACAGGTCAACCACCACATACACTTCTACTTGATAGCACCGTAAGGGGCGACTAACGGGATCGGGTGGTCAGGCTCGCTGACTTGGTTGATGCATGTCATCGTATCCCAATTGCGTGGATCGATGCTCATTATGTCAGTCACTGGATTGTCTGGTCAAGACTCCACGATTTACAGACCGCCGCCATATAGCAGGAATAGTGCTGAGTGCGGCGTTAAACAACAAACAAACAAACAACTTGATAGCAACTTCTGGTCCCAAACCCATGCGCGTCAACCTTAAATAGAAAACACTACACACTGTATATCATGGAGGGCCGATTGATAACCCTGTGGTTAAAGCATTGCCTCGTCGCGCCCGGGTTCGAGTCCATGCATGCACTGAAGTATTCGAACCTAGAAAGCATGTGAAGGTTACGGATCTATCACATGCATGTGAAGGATCCGAACATGGAAAGCATAGAGAGGATATGCATCTGGCATGCACGTGGCTCGTGCATATCAAAGCAAGGAATATTTGATTTATATAGGCGATACCTTTAATATATGATATACTGAATATCCATAATAATACGACTGGTCTTCCAAGTGTCACAACCTACACCTGCCGTTTAATCCCCCCTGACATTGAGAAATGGATGCCAATGGGTACCTCTCCACTACAATCATTACATGACCAGGAAGGTGGGAGCCTGATTTGACGCGGACCTGCTGTTGGCGTGTTCACACGCCCTGTTTTGTATTCATTGTCGAAGGAGGTCGCAACCGATGTGACCTTTGTTTGGAGGAAGAGGAATAGTTGTGCTGTCTCACAGGACACGCCTACAGTACCGTGACGCGCACTTTTTTCAGAAATCCCTTTTTTAAGTGAAAGAAAAACCGATTTAAGCGGCTTTTTGCCGACTGAAGAACTGATCGACACCTTTGTATTGTGTTACGTCGCGTCTCTCTTATGAGTGGCGTTAGATGAGAGAGGTATTACGAGATAGTTATGTTTAGGATTATTATTATTTATCAATTGCATTTGAACAAAATCGAGACTTGTTTCCTGCTTAAGAAATCTTGTTGAAGAAATGTCCTGTTTCCTGCATATTGCATAGGTAGAATCTCTCAGCGGCTGCTGACTACTGCTGTCTGCACGTGCTCTTTGTGTGTGACATGGTCACGTGGCTGCATGATCTGCGTGTGGCATTGTTCGCTGTGTGCACGATCCATACGTGGTGCACTGTGTGGTGCACTGTGTGTTTCCCGCAATATCACTTGGGGGAACACCACGAATAGACTTCACAGGTCCTTCTCATGTTCGAACCTGAATTTCAGCATGAACTTCGTTAACTTTGTTGATCAACGCCGCATTCAGCAATATTCCAGCTACATGACGGCGGTCTGTAAATAATCGAGTCTGGACCAGATAATACAGTGATTGGCATTATGAGCATCGATCTATGCAATTGGGATACGATGACATCCATCAACCAAGACAACGAGACTGACTACCTGATCCCGTTAGTCGCTTCTTTCGACAAGCATGGGTTCCTAAAGACCAATCTAACCCAAGATCTTTACGGGACTATAATCGGTTCCAAAGCTATAATCGGTGAGCTACTCTTAGAATGTTCTGTTCAGAACAGAAGAGAACAAAAGATGTAAATAATTCCGAGGGAGAGGAAGGCCCGGGGGGAGGGGGGGGGGGGACATGTTTTTTGTGCGACAAAGGAGTTTTTTGTAGACGGGACTGAGCATGTTTGCCTGTAGATGTACGTAGCTAAGAATGCTTCACGATATGACATTTCTTTAAGACTACCACCATTGTATTTCAAAGGCTCGGGGTGATAGCGTGTTGACTTGACCACGTGCGGTCTTTTGAGGGTTTTCTTCAGGGACATGGTAAGCATATCAGGTAAAGGTTACATACTGCGAAAGACCAACATGTCAGCTGCATAACAACACTGACAGCAGTCAGTATCCGTGTCTTCGAATATGGCATTCGTGAGACTCAGGTGTGTATGTAGAACAACACTTGTAGAAACCGATGTACCTATCAATGTCGATTTGTTGCGACGATGCAGACATAATTATTCATGAAACAAGAATATATAACATTCGTGTCGAAAGGTGAGTGCGTGAGTGAGTATGGTTTTATGCCGCTTTTAGCAATATTCCATCAATATCACGGCGGGGGCACCACAAATGGGCTTTACACTTTGTGGGGAATCGAACCCGTGTCTTCGGCTTGACGAGCGAACGCTTTAACCACTAGGCTACCCAACCGCCCCCGTGTGGAAAGCTGTTAAATATAATGACTAAAAGTTTGTAATAAACATGTACCTCTCTCGCCGTTTTTCCCGTTGTTTTGTTTGTTTCTTATTTTCGGAGAGAGTTTATCGACTAACAATAGTATTCATGCTTGGTGTGAGTGAGTGAGTGAGTGAGTGAGTGAGTGAGTGATAAGGAAGGACACTAAGAAATGGCTTCACACACCGTAACCACATATAAAATCTAACCCAGGTCTTAAGCGTGATGAGTGAGTGAGTGGATGGAACATCTACAACACCGGGGTCCTTAAATAACCGACACGGGAACAGACAAACTAGTGGTTAATATTATGAGGAACGCAACATTGTCGGACACGATGAGACGCGGTATACCTGTTACCGAGCTGTCACCGAGCTAGGCCACTAAACAACAAACAAACAAACATAATCAATATCAACTAGGTATATGGGTGGTTGAACGTTGTGGCTATTGATATATAGGGTTCAGTATACCCTGTGGATTCCGGGGAAGTATGTAGGTCCCTAGAAATTTGTGATTGTCGTAAGAGGCAACTATGCTTGTCGTAAGATGTTGTCAATCACTGGATCATCTGGTCCAGACTCCATTATTTACAGACCGCCGTCATATATCTGGAATATTGCTGAGTGCGGCGTTAAACAACAAACAAAAACAAAACCTGTAAGGGCCAGCTATTGAGAACTAGGACCTAATGTAACCCGAGTCGGCGTGCATGACATGGGCACGCTGTAACCGCTCAGCTATTCCCCTGTCCGCTCGGATGAGTCTGTCCGTATAAAACCACGTCCTTCACAACAGAACCACGTGCCGTATCAGGTTTCTGCAACAGGTGGATTGATACAGATGACGTAAACATGAAAGAATAATCCTCGCACAATCTCGCGAGGCGATCAGAACACACGAAAGTGAGACTGGCGGTGGTTGTTATGCGGCCGACATGTTTTTTTTAATTTTGCTATCAACAATGTCTGTATTATCTTCCCTAACCAAATAGAACTAATTATTTTTGTTATCGGTGCTACATATATATTAGATTTTTAAACAGCGATGTGTTACCTTAAATATCACATGTATCTTCGAAGACAGTGGGGTTCATACCACAGCGTTGTCTGACTTGCATTAGGGAATGATACCGCTGTGACTGGCCCACTGTTCTCTTTCTGTTGGAGAAAGGTGTCTTTATCGCAGACAACAGACAAGCCTTGCGTTTTATTTGTAAAGCTATACTCTTAAGTTCTTAACTTGTCCCAGAGCCAGACTGATTAGAAAGGATTCCTGATCTTAGCAATTCTACTCTCATTGGAGAGGCTGAGTTAGTGAGTGCCGCTTTGAACAGTATTTTAGTTATATCACGGCGTGTCGGCTTGATGTGGGCGTGGGGAGCCCCATGATGGCGAAACCCACGAGCACGGAGATGGTGCCAACAAACCAAGAAATGTAATCAAGGTTATCCGGGATTCGAATCCACGATCATTTTTTATGGTTCGCCAAAGTGACGTGCTAATCGAATTGGGTCTCCTTTAATAGACGACTGAGCGACCCGTGGCCCGTACTTTTTCTGGAAGTAGAACGTGTACCGACAGCTGCGGAGTAGTAGTAGTAGTAGTAGTAGTAGTTTGTTTCTTTGTTGTTTAACGCCGCATTCAGCAATATTCCAGCTATGTGACGGCGGTCTGTAAATAATCGAGTCTGAACCAGACAATCCAGTGATTGACATGATGTGCATCGATCCACGCAATTGGGAGACAATGACGTGCATCAACCAAGTCAGCGAGCCTGACCACCCGATCCCGTTAGACGCCTCTTTACGACAAGCATAGTCGCCTTTTACGGCAAGCATGGGTTGTTGAAGACCTATTCTACCCCGGATCATAGTAGTAGTAGTAGTAGTAGTAATAGTAGTAGTAGTAGTAGTAGTAGTGGTAGCGGTAGCAGTAGCACGAGCAGTAGTAGCAGAAATATATGCTATTATGCGTAGTGCAGTAGCATGAAGTTTTGTTCTATTTATGACATAGGCTGTCTTCATGACTATTGTGTCGACCCCATGATATATTTATCTGAAACTTATGAAACATGTCCGTAAGATGTCAAGACCTTCTACGCCAATAACATTATTTTTGCACTGCATTGATTCGCACACCACAAAAATTGTCTTACGTTACTTTACCTCTGACAAGATATTTATTTGTCTGAATCTAGAAAGATTTCTCAATCACTTCCTTAAGTCCACATCGTTACACTACCACCATACGGTATCCGTGTTGCTCCCACGTTAAGTGGTGGTGTAACATTAGTGAGCTGGGTTAACGCGGTTTTAGCAATATGTCAGTAACGTCACGACGTTTATCACATGATGAATGCTTGAAGCGGGTGTCCGATGCTGACAAACAAACGATTATCATCAAGGCGAATCTGGGGTTCCAAACCATGATCAGTTAATCCTGGCACGGTAAGGGACATAACTCGTCCCTTATAGGCAGTAGTAGTATTTGACAAAAAGTAGTTTTTATTTTTTGTTTTATTCCAAAACGTGATAGTGCCCCCATGGTGTGCTGGGGTTTAGACAGGTCCACGGCGCCTTTGCTTGCCGATGACGTAAGACGTTGCTCATAATATTAATCATTGGGTTGTCTGGTCCAGAGTCGATTATCTACAGACCACCGTCACTTAGCTTGCATACTGCTGAATCGGAGTGCGTCACTAAACAACAAACAAACACAATCAATATCAACTAGGGATATGGGTGGTTGAACGTTGTGGCCATTGATATATAGGGTTTAGTATACACTGTGGATTCCGGGGAAGTATGTAGGTCCCCGGAAATTTGTGCTTGTCGTAAGAGGCAACTATGCTTGTCGTAAGAGGCGACTGAGTGGATCGGGTGGTCAGGCTCGCTGACTTTGTTGATGCATGTCATTGTATCCCAATTGCGTGGGTCGATGTTGATGATGTCAATCACTGGAACAATATTTACAGATTTCTGGTAGAAACGGTGAACTGTCGACAGACTGGTATTGCGATGCAACCTGACACAGACAGCCGGGATACCAAATATATCATATTCATACATAATAAGAAATATTCATAACCTTGCTGCATTTTTCATTTGATAGTCCCACGTAAAATTGAGGATGGTTCACAAAGACGGAACTACGGCCTGAACAAGTGATTGTTGCAGGACGTTTTATGTTGGCGAACATGTGGATGTTGATTAAAGATAAATCGTATTTCTACTGCTGTTTCTGGGCTCATACAGAGTTTGCAAGGCTATTTCCTGGTCGAATAAACAACATTGTTTCACTTTGATGATGTTTATCCTTTAATAACAATGACACTGTAAATATCAATCTGCTTCTTTGAAATATTCAATTTTCATATTATTTATATACTGTTTGTTGCGTAACGTCCATCTCAGCAATATTTCAGCTATATGATTGCGATCTGTACATAATACAGTCTGTACACACAATCCAGCGATTGATATTGCGAACGACGGTCCATGCCGTCGACACCATATCATCCAAGTCACCGAGCCTGACCACCCGATCCGTTAAGCCTCGTACGGCTAGCATAGGTTGCCCGAAATCAATTCGAACTCGCTGTCCCCACGTATTAGAAAAGTGCACCTGAAAATGTTTGGGAAACCATTTGAGGCAAAGGGATCCTGTATTCTGGCAATGTAAAACATCGGTATAGCCCTTAAACATAACCCTGTGAAAATCCGCGTTTGAATTTGCCTTCAGCAACCCATTCTGACTTGGTTGATGCACGTCATCGTATCCCAGTTGCGTAGATCATGCTTATGTCAATCGGATAACTGTTAATAAATCGCATTATTTATTAATAACAACTTTGTTTTCACCGTTTGTTTCAACTGTTTTACCGCCAGTATGATTATCACATATTCATTCTGGGATGATATATTCATACAGATAGCAAACACTCGTTGATGATACATTTGATAAACCTGTGACGAACGTCTTTCTGATCGAACAACTCTGGGATCATTTAACTATTCAAAGCGTATTTTCATTTCACTGTAAACCTCGACTTGCGAAATCTGTTTGTTTGTTTGTTTGTTTGTTGTTGTTGTTGTTTGTTGTTGTTGTTGTTAACGCTGCACTCAGCAATATTCCAGCCTTATAGCGGCAGTTGTAAATAATCTATTCTGGACCAGACAATCCAGTAATTGACAGTCACCAATAGTCCAGCTATATCACGAGGACTGTATAATTGAGTGTGGGTTAGGCAAACACGTGGTTGATTGCATAAGCAACGTCTCAGGCTATCTGTGTAATGTGACGCACAACCAGGAAAGTCAGAGAGACTGACAATCCGATCGCTATTTTAGTCGGCTCTTACCAGAAACATATTTACTGCGAACCTATTGTGGCCAGGGGCCAGGGAGTAACGATCTTAATCTGGATACGCTAATGTTCACGTTTTGGTAATTAACCTTTACATTGTACCAGAGACCATAAAATATGGTGTCTGATTGCACACAGAAACAGTGACTGTACCGTAGTTGTAGCTGCAGCCGTGCACGGCTGTTACGGTGGGGGAAGACAAGGCACGTGGAGACGAAACAAGAGAGTTGTACTGTAAGAGGAGCATGGATAATTCATACCGAAACTTCGAAGAGGTTGTAGGATCGGCCGAGGCGGTACTGGAAAGGGGTCGGAGAGAGTGCATGGATGCTGCAGGAAAAACTTGTAAAACCAGTTTTGATATAAACATGTCAACAACCTCTCCGATGTCAGGGTTTTTCATCATCAAGTGCGTCGTTTTGAGAAGGTTTCTTTTCACATTTGACATTTAAAAGATGTATTATTTAAGCCTAAAAGCAGTGTGGCATTCTGTGGTTACATACAGGTTGATAGGGGACAGATCGAGCATGTTTAACAGAGGGTAGAACACATTCCATTCTTACAACAATTACAGTGATGTAATGTAACCATGTACAGTTAACGCTGACCAGTTCTGCTTTACCTGGGGAAAGGGTAGATTTTACGACGCTTCTTTTAGTGTGCTTTTTGTGGCTTGTGCGTGGTCCTTGAACATGAATGATCGTCCATTAGCATTTGGACTGATTGTACGCAGATGTCGTTGTTTATTTGTTGTTCAAAACAGGAACTCGTTTCAGAATGCGCACTTTGAGTCAATATTGGTGCGTTTCAAATGAATCCAGAGTGGGTATTATTTTTTCTGATAGTGTTACTTACAACGAAATCGCCTCCTTGGTCAAATGCTAGCCTTGCTATAAGGCTGTACTGAAAGAAATGTCCATTGATGAGAAGTAATTCTATCCTCTTTATAGGCAAGTCTAGATATGTACACTCAAGTCTGTTATAGTGACAACTTGGTCTTATTGTTTACAAAATCTAGGAATTATTATTTAAACTAATAATTATTGCCTTAGAGGCGTGTGCAAGTCTAGTCAAATGCATGCACGTTGCTACTCGTATGTGGGTGCAATAATCCCATTTCACCTCACCTCATCTCACCTACACGTGCAACGACAATCTCATTTCATAATGTCAATCAATGGATTGTCTGGTCGAGACTCGATTATTTACAGACCGCCGTCATATGGCTGGAATATTGCTGAGTGCGGCGTTGAACAACAAACAAACCAACCAACCAACATTTCTAAACATTGGGCCATTTCCTCATCTGAGATATTCCCTGGCTGTGGTGCATGATAATCTCACACAGAATGTATATCCATGTGGGGATCCCGCGTTAGTGAAGGTCCCCAGCAACCTGTACAAGTACCTCGAAGTGGTACGTGGCGATTTAATCGATGGGGTGGTCAGACTTGGTGAATTGATTGATTCTGAGTCATCGTACGCCGACGACCTGAAACTTTGCTCATGATGTCAACCACTGGTTTGTCTGGTCCCGACTGGATTATTTACACTTTATTATGTAAGTTAGAATATTGCTGACATAACCATATACATACACACGTAAACAAGAGGTAACAAGGGTAACCTCATATTCAATAAGTACAAGGTACATATTTTAGAGAAAACACTAGTTGGACAATGATGATATAGAACAAATCATGGCTCAACCACTCTGGTTCAATCTTCATTTTGGAGAAAAAAAAATCTTATTTAGTATTGGTTTCAATATGGTGTTCATATTATAACAGATATTTGGATTGAAAATGGTATTTTAAATTTTGAAGATTCTAAGAGCAGATACAAAATAAAAGGAACAATTTTAGACTGTTAACTGTTAACTAAAATTCATAATGCTTGGGGAATTGTCATTACAAACAGATCATTTAAGTTAAGTCAACTAAGCATCAACAATAATTAGAGTATTAGAAAACTTGAATGGTATTTTCAACTTTCCTGTTAATTGGGAAAATGTACTAAGGACTGTCAGCAGCTGTATTTTCGATATGGATTTATCTATAGTGAGTGAGTGAGTGAGTGAGTTTGGTTTTACGCCGCTTTTAGCAATATTCCAGCAATATCACGGCGGGGGACACCAGAAATGGGCACACATTGTACCCATGTCGGGACTCGAACCCGGGCCTTCGGCGTGACGAGCAAACGCTTTAACCACTAGGCCACCCGACCGCCCCGATTTATCTATAGAACAATCTACAGAAAGAAAGAATTACTTCTGATGAACCTAGTTGATGATGATATTTGTACATTCTGTAAATGCTGTATGGGAGATTTACACATATTTATTATGAATGTGAACAAATCAACAGTAATCTAAATATTGAACTTGAATTCACAAAATATACTGTCGTGTTTGGATCTTGCACATGCAGTTAACCATATGCTGCTCTCAGCAAAAAGATAAATTTATAAAGTATTAATCAACGAAACCCGTTCTTATGATGTTCTTATTAAAAGTTTGAGTGATATTTGTCAAATTGAAAAATATTTTGCATACAAAACCAACAGAATCCAGTGTTATCACAAGAAATGGAAGCCACGGAGTTCTACCCTTGGCCTGTCCATAGTCATGAAGCGTTCATAAAATATGTTATACATGTATGAGTCAAATTGCTGTCCGCTTCAAACACTGTGTACGACCTTTCATCGATAGTGTTTTATTATGTCTTCGACCTTGATTGTAAATGTACTTGACCATTCTAGATATTTGTTAACATGTACGTGGAAATAGAATATAATTTATTTACAAATTTCACTGATTGACATGAGACATTCAAAAACCCTGGAGAGTATGACCTCATCTTGGTAGAGTCAATTGGCTTAATTCTGAGGTGAGTTGCTTCACTATCCTTTGCCGACTTCACCTAAACATGCAGCAGGCACACGCTTGGTACTGCCATGTTACCATGGCAATCAGTCATTTAGGAACTCCTGGAAGCTAATAATGATAGAACCGTTAAAGAATGCATGTTCTATAAAAAGTGTACAGATTTTTACCCAAATCGAGACATTTGTGGATCGGTCCTTCCTCATCACTTGTTCTTGTGCACTCTATCTTGGAGGCAGTTAATGTTTCTCCATGGAACGCTGCTTAAAAGAAACATTCTGTTCTCAGTGAAAGAAATTACTGGGCACAAATCAAGAACACATAGTCAATACTTCATTGGTTTTGTACAAACTACGTTCCTCAATCAGGGATAGGGTGTCTACAAAACCAGTGAAATATTGATGCTGCCATGTGAAACAAAAGCCTCCATGGGGGGTAACAGAAACAAAACAGAAACGACCATTTGAAATTGCTCTTTATTATCAACAAAGAGTGTATATACACATGATGAATAAATAGTAAACATGTACATTTATGAGTTATCACACAATCTGATGATGATTATGATGAAGATGACACGTATTCATTTGGTGGGACAAGATTCAAACTTCATAGTAGCATCAATAAATGTGGAATTAAACCTTCAACAGAAGTGTTCTCTGCCCATTCAAGATCATTTCTGTACTTCAAAGCAAGAAATGAATATTTTGAGGTAGCAAACATCACAATTTCTGAGATCCAACTTACATGTCAGTTAGGTCTTTGTCATGATGATTACATAGTCAGCGAAGTGTCCATATGAATGCTAAATAGTTTCAAGGACATATTTTGAATGATTTGTGAAACAAACACACGACCAAACACACAAATACTTCCGACATCCTTCTGATCATGACATTAGCCATGTCTCTCTGAGACTAGTCACAACCTACAATATACCTGTCGACTGGAGCTGATGACGCCACATCGACCAGATTGATCAATTAGGTAAGAATAACATTTCAAGTCTTAATTATAACAATTAATTAACTAACAACATATTCCTTGTTACATAGTGGGTGGGCCTGAACTATAATGTGCACCAAAACATTGCACCGGTTAAAAGCAAAGATGTCAATAAATATTGCTTCTCATCACCTTACCCAATTACTCTGCCAATCAAAGAATTAAAAGCCTGGATTCACCATTTGACTTTCACAAAGTGTATATATTTGAATAGAATATTTTAAATAAATCCTTCATCAGATCTTATCAGGTAAACAAAATCAAACAGAGGAACTTATTATTAAAGTAGGCCTTACAGCCCATTTTACACCCCACAACAAGTTAGCATCTTGCTTTAGGACAGAAATAAAAAAGATCTCAGGTGAATATTTTATTAAAAAATAAACAACTTCAGATTAGTTCCCAAAGTAAACAAGATTGTTCTGTTTATATGGAATACACCATTAAGGCTGATCTAGCCATTAACATGTTACATGTTGTGTGACCGACAGCACTGTGGATGCACGATAACACAAAACAATGTGATAGGTGATGAGCCTAACATCACTTCAAAGCCCTTTAGGCCACCTGCTTTTCCACACAAGGTGGGTCAAAATAAACATAAATAGCTATGTCAATCATTTATTTATTGATATGAAAGTCATTCTGCTGTGGAGTTAAAACTGCAGCTGGCTTCTCGAATCACTGACAGTGATGTAGACATGGAATTAATAAATAACAGTTTTTATTGTATAAGAGGATCTATATTACTACACATACTAAAAATAAATATTTTTATGTTTAATTTAATTCATTTCCAGCTGCTCTTCAGAGGGGGCCTTACCACCAAACAGTGTACTTTGTGTTTGTGTAAAATATTTTTTTATATGGTATATTTGGTTTAAATATACCACTAAACTCTTGACAGTGATATTTGTTATCATCTTATTGCTTTCCCTGCCTATTATTACATTACTCACTTAAATATGTAGATGTAGTCCTATGAAGTATCTCAGTATCCTTAAGTGTATATATGTGACATTCTGAAGGCACCAGTACTGGCCTGGCACTCCGATACAAATCCTGGTTCACATTCTATGACCAAGATACCTATTACCTCTTTAACAAAACCATCCTAACACAATCGCTTAAATATCTCATTTACTTATGATAGTTGTAGCAGTAAGATAGGTTTGTGGCAAGGATGAGCCAGGCTCAACTTCAGAGTGTTATTGTGGGCCTATGTATCAGCGGTGCCCTGTTGATTGGAGACCACACACAGTGCCTGGGACATCTACTGCACCTTCTTCTTGCCCTCGAGCTTGGCACAGTAGTCGTTGTACTGCGAGTCGGTGCCGAATATCTTGTCCCACCATGTAAACGTGGAGCCATAGTTACCGATGAAGTTCTTATGGTGGAAGTCGTGGAATTTGGCTCCTGGCAAAAAAGCAAGTAATTCAATGTGAGTATGTGATTGTTGCCTTGCAGCTATTCATGGACATTCACAATGTATTCTTTAATATATAAATCAGTGATGTGTGTTTGTTGTTTGATGCCACATTCAGCAATATTCCAGCTATATGGTGATAGTCTGGAAATAATCCAGTGTGGACCAGAGAAAACCAGTGATTGGCATTGTGAGCAATAATCCACACCGCTGGGGTATGAAGACACACAACCAGCCAAGTCACTGAGTCGAACCACCTGATTCATCATCGCTTTTTTTACTACCAGCAGTCTGTTCGTGGAAATTCTTAACCGGAATCCCCACAGGGTCATACAAGACTGTTAAGTCTTAAGTTTTTATGGCCAGCATTGGTCGCCAGGACCAACTCTAACCCAGAGTCCCAATGGCAGTAGAGATATGAATGCGTTGGTGATGAGTTTATTCTCTGTGTGTTGACCTCCAAATACTCACGATCTTCGAAGTGTTCTACTTTCTAAAAGAGACTACTGAGGTTGCTCACCTGCGTAGAAGGGGCAGAGGTGGAAGGGGTTAAGGTAGGGGAAGTAGTAGCCGCTGTGCACGTCGATGGTCTCCATCAGCCGCACCGTCACCCACGCCCACATCAGCATCATGTGGTTGGTGAAGGTCAGGATCCCAATGAAGAACCCAAATCCAAGAACTGAAATGTGATCATAAATCATAACTTCTATTCATTTCAAAATACTGCAATGGTTGAAATGCCAATATGTCCATGATGCAGAGTAGGTGAAGCAGAAACACACAGCATTTCATCAGTTATGTTAGGCTTCTCACTTTTACCTCTCTAAGTACAATACAAAGAAAGACAATTCTAAGAGTAGTGGGAAAGTTCTGTTCACCACTTTGTAAATAACTATTTGTTTTAGTTTCTTCATGCGAACAGCCAAAAACAAAAAAACTTAAAGTAGAAATAAAATATAATGACTAAATGGAGGCTGACTGTTTTATGATTAGGTGAAATGAAAAAAAAAATCATTAGATCCATCACAACTGTTTGTAAGAAGTGATGAATAATACATACTAAAAGTAAAATCTTCATAAAACCAATCAATTTTCTTTCCAAATCATTTCGCAATCATGATGACCTCAACAAATTTGTTTTTAATAATTAGAAGCAGAATCTGGAAGATGAATTTTTTTCTTTTCACTGCCTACATTGAACTTTAGTCCTGGTCTACCTGAGTCAAGGGAGTTAACTGACTATAATAGTCAAGTTTCCATCCATGCTGAAATATGCTGGAATTTTGGCGTTATACATTGGCTGGACTAACACGTCTGTGCATAGACCAATCAAAATCTTATAACAAAATTGACACCAGTCCGTAAACAAAAT
Source organism: Haliotis rufescens (assembly GCF_023055435.1). Taxonomy (NCBI): domain Eukaryota; kingdom Metazoa; phylum Mollusca; class Gastropoda; order Lepetellida; family Haliotidae; genus Haliotis; species Haliotis rufescens. The sequence continues at coordinate 61,084,725 of NW_025964112.1, read as the reverse complement.
GGCAACTGCCGTGCAGATTTTGGTCGATCACATTTTTTGCGAAGTATGTGTACTGTCAGCTTGGTATCGACAGATATTTTCCAAATCTTTACATGTTTTCAATATCAAGGTGCTCATGATCTGATGCACTTTGCGAGGTGAGACCTGTTTTATTACAATTTAGATCTTGATTATCAATCAGATAGTCTTGACTGGGCGCCACCATTTTGTTTGAAGCAAATGCACGTGATATGGGATGTTGAATCCGATTGATCAATAGGAGCGACATAGAAGGGACATAACTCATAATAGCCACTGGTGGCGCGACGATCAAACCATGAACATCCAGCCTAGTCGGCAAGGGTGGAAACTGGGCCCACTTGCACAAAGCAATCTTAGTGCTAAGACTATTGTAAGCCTATGTTAAAGTATGGGAGTAATGATCATCATAGCGCTAAGATCGCTCTGTGCAAGTGGGCCCTGGACTTTTTTAGTCAGTTAACTCCCTTGCCTCGGGAAGATTACCATGGTCATCTACAAAGACTTCAGTTGTTTACTTACTGATTGTCTCCAGTGGATGTGCGTATTCAGCAGTCATTCCAAACGGGGTCTGTGGACCAAGGAAATTCTCATGATATTTATAAGAACTGTGGTGTCAGTCAGGCATACGGTAACACACTAACCAAGTTATTAATGGCATAATACCTGTACGTCCACTGTGTAGAAAGCATTATGTTAATTAACATTTTTACCTGGAAGTAGTGGTGGACCTTGTGGATGTACTTGTATACTCTCCTGTCATGGAGGGCCCAGTGGAGGAAGAAGTGCCAAGTGTCCTCAATGACAGCGCAGCCGAAACAACGCAGCGCCAGATTCCACCTGAAACAGTGTGTTGTCAACATGTAGTGAGGTACCACACATTGCTCTTTACCCATGGGGATTCCAGGTAAGATATAGGCCCCTCCCCTCCCACCAACCAATGCTTGTTGTACGTGGTAACAAAATGGATTTGTTTACAGATTGAGGCATTAAACAACACACAAACACTGCTGATTTTGTTTGTTTGTTTGTTTGTTTGTTTGTTTAAATGATCAAGTCTGGACCAGAAAAAACAGATTGGCATTATGAGTAATGATCCACACCACTGGGGTATGAAGAAACACAACCAATCTAGTCATTGAGCCTGTCGATTCGTTGTTGCTTTTTATGGCCAGCATAGCTTTGACAGGGTCACTCAAGACTGTTTAGTCATCAAAGGTTTGATGTCATACTAATTACTTCATTAATGACATTGTATTTCAAATACAGCTCTTCCTAGTCTAGTCTTGGGTACTTGCATACAATGCCACAAACATATCAGGCCCTCTGTTTTTCTCCTAGCAATGGATCTGCAGTCAACATGATTAAATCGACCAAAATAACTTTCTGTACTGTGACAAGTGTAAAGTCTACCTACCATGGAGGCATACTGTCCCAGTCATAAGGAATGTTGAAATATTCAGTGAAGAAATACGTCCCTGTCATCATTGGAAGCTGAAAGAGACAAGAACAGTACTACACAAGCTATTTTAAATCATTTTAAAGTTATTATACAAGAGACCAAGGATAATACATGAATTCTTAGACGAGTTTTGAAAAATCAGTATGACACAAGCATGAGTGTCAAAACTTCTTTATTACTAATTATTTCCTAATCCTTTTGTAATATGTCATTATATATATATATACAGGCAGAAGGCAGAGGACACTCACCTGTATACAGAAATGACTGAACATAATCAGCTTTAAACATGTCCACTGCTTATCAAACGTCTCTGGTTTGTCCTGTAAAGAGAACAGCAATCTTACGACACTGAGGTATTAGAGAAGAATACTGTGGTACAATGATCACTTCAATAACAAATGTATCATACACAGCATCTTGTTTGTTGTTCACACAACTCAGCAATATTGCATCTATAATATGTCTGGACGTCACAATCCAGTGATTGATATTGTGAGCAACAAACCACTTTTTACACCTTATTTGTGACCTATCACAAAAAAATATATATTGGGATCTTTAAAATATTTTCTCCTCTTCCTCGAGAACATGATAAAAGAAGTTACACTGACATACATAAGAGCTCCAAATGCATAACTGCTTCATGTTATGAGCCGCAGTGACTGAGTGAGTGAGTTGGGTTTAACACCGCTTTCAGCAGTATTCAGGTTATATAACAGCATGTCAGCTTAATGTGTGAGGAAAGCCCGAATAGATGCAGGTCTCAGACGTTTACCACCTAGGTGAAACCCACAAGCATGGGTCTGGTGCTGATAAACCAAGAAATGTAATTGTAAATGTAACCAGGGTTCAAACAGCATTGAGCCCTATATAGACATGATGGACTTGATACAGTGATCTATGGAAGACACCTACTGCCTGAATCTTGTATCTGTTCATGAAGGGAATAAACTGGAAGATAAATGCAGGAAGACACAGGCCAAAGTACACCACCTGAAAAATACAATCAATTTGAATGTTAACAAAAGAGCTATTAATGCTAACAGCCAAGAGCAACATTCAAGGCATAAACATACATCGATGAGACTTTATTTTTCTTCAAATACAAACCTAATATTAGCATAAAATTATGAAAGGTTGATCATGAATGGTAAATAAAGCTTAACAGAAGTTAAACAGACCTATATATTATATATATGTATTACAGTCTCAATTAAATATATCATTTCATATACTATCGAAAGTTATCAATATATATATCTGTTTCGGTATCAAATCTTGTGCAATAATTAACTTACCTCACATACATTTGCAATTGTTATAGATGATCGTTTATCTGATAACGAGACTGTGTGACATCAATAAACAGTTATGACATGGCCTGGGGTCATTAAATATGATTGATAAAGCCCACTCTCTCCACATCATGGTAATCAAATTGAAATTTAATTAATTACCTCGTGGACAATCAAAGATCCCCATGTTGCGATTTGAAACTTCGTGTAGTTGTCGATCATGTGCACCCATGCTGTTCTGAAGGGATCACGGAGAGGATTATTCGGCAAATAATCAAAATATTCGCTTCCCAAACTCTCGTTTAACATTTTGGAAGTGTAGTTGGTCGACTGAGATACCGTGTCAGTGTGTCGATTGCCAACACTCTCTGTAAACTGTCAATGAATTGTATAAGTGGTGAGTTCGTCTATATTTATAACAGTACTCAGCTGATCTAGCAGCAGACAGGTGCGTAAACGTAACGTGCTCTGTGATTAGCTTGTCGTTATGGCATGAATATACAACGCCCTCTCTGATTGGTTGCTTTCCGTGGTGCGATTTAATATCCGAGACTGCTGTTTGCAAACCCAAGAAGACTTTGTCAGGGGTGGCCTGCGTTTGTGTTATCGTGAATGTTTTACGTGATAAATGTCGGAGGCAGTATGGTGACTCTTCACGAATATTGAAACGGACATGTCAGGATTTCAGTAATGTTTTGACTTCACATCTAGAATTTGCAGTTGTGGAATATATCTTTCATCTTTTTTAAGACAAGGTAGAAATATGCGCACATTTCTCTAAATTTGAATGTTTGCAAACAAACACTCAAAAATTGTTCGAGTTAAATAACTTGCCAACCCCAAAATAAGAGCAATATCCACCAGTAACCGTACAAGTTAGTAAAATAAGTCGTTCATGCCATGTATTTGATTGTATATGATCATTATCATGTCTATATATAAAACACTGTTTCGGGTGATGATAAACAATAAAAGACGGTATAATTTCTCTGCATATATTAATTAATGACCTCGATTCTGCAATAATGTTTATTGGAAAGATCTCTTTATGAGTGATGATAAATAATATGTTCAACGTTTCCGGAAATCCAAGTCAAATATATTTTTATATCCTCGTGTAATCGGTTTTCGGACGCTTAAAGAAACATTCCTAATTTTCTCGCTAATCACACTAACAACTGTAAATCATCTCACTCACTTATAAAAGACAACTTCACTTAAAAAACAAGCCACCATCCGAGTATTTACAATGTCTGTATGACGCGACAGCACTATAGTTATAGCGGGAGTAATCGCGATAAACATGGCTGTCCGAAAACGTATGTCAAGAAACCTATAACCCGACAATATATCTGAAGCCAAAATATAATACTACGCATTGTCTTGAATCTGTGAAAGTAAGGACGCTCTGTTATTCTGATGTAAGTAACGTGAGGTATCACTCATATTGATAGGATAATGCTGACCAGAGAGCCACAGAAACTCACCTTTATTAAGTGGCGTAAAACCAATGTGCTAAAAAGGCTTTCTTGCCCTACAACTATGCTGTCCAATATTGGTTTTGGTAGAGTTTTCATTGATATTCTTCACGTTCTATGATCACAGCCTTCTCATACTTTGGGATATCATATCATCGAGGCAGTTATGGGATTTTTCGCAGTGAAAAAGCCATACACTGTTTTATTTTTTGTAAGCACATTTGACAAAAACACCCTTATAAACTCTTATACGGAGATAACGTGCCCCAAGCGATGTTTGACCATTAACCTTGCTTTTGTGTGTATGCATCCTACCTCGACGGAACGAATCGGTGCTGTCGCTCACTGGTATAGTTTGTTTGTTGTTTAACGTCGAACATGGCGGCGGTCTGTAAATAATTGAGTCTGGACCAGACAATCCAGTGATTATTATCATGAGCATCGATCCGCGCAATTGGGAAGCGATGACATGCATCAACCAAGTCAGCGAGCCTGACCACCAGATCCCGTTAGTCGCCTCTTACGACGCAAGAACTGCTCACGAAAAACAATATCATGATATACAAGGGTAAATTGAAAAGTGGGTGGCCTCATAGATATCTGCTTTGTGTTCTGTGAGGTTTTAACACGTGTGTGAAGAATGATCACCTCTTGGAAGACATAACACCAAGCTGCAGGCTTATAACCTCAACTATTTTTGTGAAGTGAACGCGCGAATCTGACGGGTGAGATTAACAGCCAAAATGCATAAAAGGGCATGTCACCTCTACATATACGAAGATTTGTCCACTCCTATTCAACTGTTAAGAAATGGCCTGCAGTAAGGGAGGCAGAAGGGGCATGTAAGATGACCGTATAGGCCAAGTCGAGGATGTTCACCGCATGATCATGGTTTGATGAAGCTTGATGGCTGACGTGTTTCAGTTCAGCATATCGCTGGCACTACTGGGGTCAATGTTGGTTCAGTGCATCTTAACTGACCAGTCCACAAGCAAGCTGTCCGCAAAGATGGGTTTCCAGAATGTTGACACCAGATCAGAAGCTGACACTACTGAACATATCGATGCATTTGGTCATGTACACTGAAACACTTTGAAAACGCATATAATTAATGTTTTGGTAATATTGGGCAAAATGGCCACAAAAAATCAAATTAAGTTCTTCTGGGTATTTAGGCTTGAGATCATCCAACACAACAATGTCGTCGTACGGGTTCGAATCTAATTTTATGTGTTTAGAGATGGACGTGAGCACAAAACGCATCTTTCTGATTTCGAGCTAAAGTTGATCGTGCGTTTTCAAAGTGTTTCAGCATAGGTGGATGCGGTAATCCTGGATGAAGCGTGGGTCCATCACACTGATCCAGTCGTCAGTTGGCAACGTCTTGGGTTCAATCTTCTGGGGCAGTAGTGAGTGAGTGAGTTGGGTTTAACGCCGCTTTTAACATTATGCCAGTTTTATCACGGCGTGTCAGCTTAATGTAGGAGGAAAGCCCGAAGTGATGCAGGTCTCAGACGTTTACCACTTCGCTGAAACCCACGAGTTATGGTGCTGACAAACCTAGAAACATAATCGGGGCGAACCGGGATTCGAACCCACAATCATAGGTTTCTAGCGTGCCCAAGGGACGCAACTCTGCACAGCGACACCCGTGCCCCCTCTTCTGGGACAGTAAGGGGATGACTTTGAAGAATTAGCTGCAACGAGATCAGACTATCAATGGACACTACTGTATCACAGACTACGTCAAGCTATCAAGGCAAAACGTCGAAGGAACATCCGGTCAGGTATGCTTCTGCTTCAAGACAATGCGTCTGTGCACACTTGAGGTGACAGTGGCTGCAGCTGCAGATCGGGACTGAATTATTTCCTCCTGCCCCTTATTCCCTCCTACTCAATTCACGCCTGCGCGGTACTTTTTACCACATTCGTCACCACTCGCCCCTTTCCGTAACCTGCAAGAAGGCTTGTCCCGGAATAACACGAGTTGGTCACGAATGTTTTCACCAGTAACGACGAGGCGATTAATGCTATCGAGGCTTTGGGTACCGCCATGTGGAGACTTTCATACGGTTGAGATACCAAAGCTGGAGCATCGCTAGACCAAGTGTCTTTAGGTCAAACTGGATTATACTGAAAATTAATATGTGAACAATCTTGATTCTAAAGGAATGTGTCGCCACGAACTTTCAATCTCATTAAAGTCAGTTCTTTTACTCAAGTGATATACCATCTTCCCAAGGCAAGGGAGTTAACAGACTATAAAAGTCCAGTTTTCACAAACTGGACTTGTTAAATACTATAGTCAGTCCACTCCCTTGCCTCTTGAAAATGGTGATATACCTCTGTCTGTCAAGATCTGACGAACCCCCCATAGCGGGTCGTGCCAGCTAACCCTGAGCGAAGTTTAACCGCCCAATCTATATTAAGGGTGAATGGGTTCTGGAGCTTATCAGCTTTCTAAAGTCGATTCGGCAAGTTCAATCTTAGCAAGAAAAACGCCAAAGAACACAAAGATACCTTCAATAGTACACCCTTTAGAGCGTAGATGCCATGTCGCGTTTAGAAACATGATATATAAAGTACCCACAATACTATAACGTGGCTTTATGTTTTTTGCATTCGGAAGTCCCCGATTATATTCGTTTTCGAGATACAGAAATCAGATATGCCTTGTCATAATGCTTCGCTCACTTGCACCGAGAATTGGCTGAGTAGATAGTAAACCTGAAACAACCACCTATATGGGGGGGGGGGGGGGGGGGGGGTGTTCAGATCTTCCCACAGCGAGGTATCATTATGGTGTACCTGATTTAATGGGATTGCGAACGTTTTTGTTCATCCTCGTATACACAAGACCCTGAGTTAATGGATGACACCTTCTTCCTTGATGAGCTCTTCGTTTCGGTATGCCAGCTCATTCAGGTTCACCATCAAGACAGGGATATACATAGGATAAGGGCAGTTTTAATAGCATTGCTGTGTTGGCTCTTCACGGGGAGCGTTACACACACGAGTAAACATGTATACTGTATACAAGTGTGTATAATGATCGCATGGTCTAAGTCGGTTCTTTCTCTCGGGCTACAAACAAACACGTACACTTGTATGCACATTGCGTGAGTGGCTGGTCAGCAGGACGTGTTTGCCCTTTGAGCAAAAACCTGGTGTCATAACTGATTGTCAGTGATCCATTCGCATAATTTTCACCATTATTTTGCCTTTTACGCCCAATGGAATCTGTTTCGGTAGATACTCGAGACTGATTATCTTCTGGCGTAGACGTTTTATATTTAAATAGTCTCCGATGACGTAGGGACATCGTGACCCGGACAACCATTTCAGCGGTCAAATGTGTGTTTGTTTTATAACGCTGCACTCAGCAATATTCCAGCTATGTGACCTGACAGTCCAGTGATTGACATCATGAGCATCTATCTACGCAATTGGGATTCAATTACAGTCATCAACCTGACCTCCCGATCCCCATAGTCGCGTCTTACGCCAAGCATGGGTTGCTTAGGAGCTATTCTAATCCGGATCTTCACGGGTCCACCTCTTACGCCAAGCATGGGTTGCTTAGGACCTATTCTAACCTGGATCTTCACGGTCCGCCTCTTACGGCAAGCATGAATTGCTTAGGACCTTTCTAACCCGGATCTTCACGAACCGCCCCTTACGGAAAGCATGGGTTGCTAAAGACCTATTCTAACCCGGATCTTCACGGTACGCCTCTTACGGCAAGCATGAATTGCTTAGGGCCTATTCTAACCCGGATCTTCACGAACCGCCTCTTACGGAAAGCATGGGTTGCTTAGGACCTATTCTAACCTGGATCTTCACGGTCCGCCTCTTACGGCAAGCATGAATTGCTTAGGACCTATTCTAACCCGGATCTTCACGAACCGCCTCTTACGGAAAGCATGGGTTGCTTAGGACCTATTCTAACCTGGATCTTCACGGTCCGCCTCTTACGGCAAGCATGAATTGCTTAGGACCTATTCTAACCCGGATCTTCACGAACCGCCTCTTACGGAAAGCATGGGTTGCTTAGGACCTATTCTAACCTGGATCTTCACGGTCCGCCTCTTACGGCAAGCATGAATTGCTTAGGACCTATTCTAACCTGGATCTTCACGGTCCGCCTCTTACGGCAAGCATGAATTGCTTAGGACCTTTCTAACCCGGATCTTCACGAACCGCCCCTTACGGAAAGCATGGGTTGCTAAAGACCTATTCTAACCCGGATCTTCACGGTACGCCTCTTACGGCAAGCATGAATTGCTTAGGGCCTATTCTAACCCGGATCTTCACGAACCGCCTCTTACGGAAAGCATGGGTTGCTTAGGACCTATTCTAACCCGGATCTTCATGGATATATACCGGAAACTATGGCAAATTAGTTTAGAACCTAGAACACCAGTAGTCAATATAATGTATGTCATGTACATGTGTAAGAACACTTCTGCACAGATTCATAAGTTGCATTGAGAATTATTAAACTCCTAATGTGGCGTTAATAATTATGCAATGCGTTAATGATAATAATAATTCTGTATAAATAGTTTATACAAGTTTATTTATCTTGTTCTCCAGAAACCATGCACTGTTTTTGCGCTGTTTTCGTAGAGAGATCGATTCAAATTCTCGACATGACATGGTTCCATAACAAATAACCATCTGCGCCTAAGCTGCTTATTTCTGTCTGTACACACTCCAGTCTGGACCCAGGAGAGAACATCTGCATTAAAGTTAATACCGATGTCGTATTGCGCAAATGCCTCCTACGTATTTGTTCTTGAACCATCCCTTGCGAATGCACGAAATCAGATCGAAAATAACCTCTTTTCATCGGCTTAAAACAGAAAAATTTCAGCCACATCACGGAGGTTTGCAAGGTGTTACCCAACGTCATGTCTGCTAAAGTGATCATCCGTCCAAAACTTCTAGTGTTTTAAACTAACTTTACGCATTTACAAGGGTCGGTGTTCGATTCTGTATTTGAATAATTACCACCAAAAGCACAACTATTTAACGTTTTTGAATTTTATTTATTTATCAGAGAAAGTCAAAAGCGTTGGTACTATGTGAGGTGAGATAAAATGGGGTTTGAGGTCACGTTAAAGATGATTCACTAATACCGCGTTGTGTGGTGCATGCTTGCCTGTTGGTGCAGGCTTTTGTTCTATCCGGACTAATGCCGATCTTATAGTACCAGCCCACTGAGATACCATGTTGCAGTTTGACATGGATATTATTGGGGCTATTTCTTTCAAAAAATAATTTGTAAAACAATAAAGTTTCTTTCATGTTTTGGGCATTTTCAGAAACAAAAAGTAAAGGAATCAGCTCGAACCAGATAAACAAGCACAGGGTCAAGAAATATTGTTTAATAATTAATTGATAATAGCTTCAATTCAGCTGTTAATCAACATAAACCAGCTGCAGTTGTATCATCTTGGAATAAGCTGCTGCTGAATCAATAAATTAGTCCTCACAAATGATCTGTTATGAACAGAGTGTCTTCTCACTGGAGTGAAGAACAATCTTGAACAAAAACGGAACTTCTGAAAAATGATTGTTGTGGTTAAGAAGCTCCCCATACTCAATAAAACATGTCTCAACAGCAAGGTGGTCTGTTCCGATGTACATGGCACTGGTTGTCACCCACAAAGCCTGAGAGACCTCAGGTCCCCTGAGTGACCCTGTCACAACATGGAGGGATCCGTCTCGTGCTGACCATCACTCAGAGGGTTTGTGGGTGGACTTCTGTTCCTGGGGCACAAGTCCTCGAATTGTCAAGTCATAAACTACTTCCTCAGACTTCTTCAAATCATATTTCAGGGCATCAAATCTTTTACGTAAACTGTCATTTTTCAAGTTCAAAAGTCTGAATCCTGAATCGAGTTCTCCCACAAATCGGGCGATTCTCACTGGCCTCCCATAATCCCCAGCAGTCACCGAGTTCACTGCTAGTCGAGACTGAAAGAAAGGAATCAATATGAGGATGTAAAATAGTTAACAGAGTGAGTGAGTGAATGTTGTTCAACACTGCAATCAGCAATATTCCAGCAGTGGTCCATAAGTAATTGAATCTGAACAGGCAATCTAAATGACTGAAGACATGAGCGACAATCAATGCCATTGGGGCACCCACCATCAGCCCACAGAGTCTGTTCAGCCCGATGCTCTGTAGTATATTTGATCCCCTGGATCCTTATGGTGCAATTTACAAAGCCGTTCCAATTGCATGAAATAATCCATTCAACCTTTGCAAATGAAACACCTCTCATATTACCAGTATACATAATTATGTTCACCATAGACAGAAAACATTATACAGAAAGAAACAAGAAAGAAGAAAGTTAAACTGGGTCATGACTATAGTCAATACTTTTGAGTAATCAAAACCAAATTTGGCCAAAATAAATTATGAATTTGGAAAATACTTTGGTCAATCAGAGGTTTCAAATCACAATAACTACCTCTTATTGAAACAACTGATTGATGGCTGCATCACCACAGAAGTACTCACAACAAATAAAACAGTACTTCTTTTTCTGTCATTGTTGATAGGCCAATTAAAAAAATGACTGATATGTTGGTTTGTTGGTTGTTTTTTTGTTTAACGCCGCACTCAGCAGTATTCCAGCTATAGGACGGCGGTCTGTAAATAATCGAGTCTGGACCAGACAATCCAGTGATTTATATCATGAACATTGATCCACCCGATCCCGTTAGTCGCCTCTTACGACAAGCATAGTCGCCTTTTACAGCAAGCATGGGTTGCTGAAGACCTATTCTACCCCGGATCTTCACCGGTCAACTGACATGTAGAATTATGGGTTCACGCCACTCCCTTGACTCACCAGTTCACTGGCCAGCTGTAACAAGCCCATGAGGTAGTCATCAAGGTCAATATGGAAACCCTCACCACGCTGCATTTTTACTGAAACAAAGTACCACAGTTGCCCTACACACAAATCTAATATCTTGACCTGTCAGTTTGTTTTCCTTGATTTATTCCACGTGCATATATTCAACTCTGTAATCAAATACAACATGGCAGAAAGTCAACAGTAACCAGTCCAAACTGGTGCAAGGAGGACATGGAATACTGGGTCCAGGATAAAATAAGCAGCTGTGAAGTTATTATTGTTGACATATTTTTTTCATAAGAATTAACTTCAATCTGTTTTTTAGCCTATGGAAATATAAATGTAAAAAACGGTGTGCAGATTTACGCAAAGTTTTTATTGACGAGGGCCCATGTTTATGCCTCCATAAAGACAAAAAATATTAAAGTCAATTCTAAGATAGATCCATGGTTGATTGGTTGGTTGGTTGTTTCTTATTTTACGCCATACTCAGCAATATTCCAGCTGTATGGCGGGTGTGTGTAAAAATAATTGAGTCTCAACCAGGCAATCCAGGGATTGACAGCATGAGCATCGATCCACACAATTGGGATATGATGACATGCATCAACCAAGTCAGAGAGCCAGACCACCCAATCCTGTTATTCGCCTCTTAAGACAAGCATGGTCGCCTTTTACTGCAAGCATGGGTTGCTGAACATCTATTCTACCTTGGGAAATAGATCCAGGACTTCTATTATGACAGTGACAAGACCCACCTCCCAACATGGCTGCGGAGTCCTCCCTGGAGATGAGAGCTTCCTTCTCCAGGTAGACAATGTACGCTGACAGCCCGGTCAGTCTCTGGCTCACAAACCTCCAGTGGTCATGAAATCTGAATCAGGCATAAAACTAATGCAATACTCCATCTCACATGTTTAGCAATCACAGTTTGTTTTTCATACCGTGATATTTTCAGAGATTGATTGTTTGAATTATTGATGCATTGCAGATGTTGGTATCTAACCCTTGCATGGACATGTCATATGTAGGCTACTATCACTAGACCTTCGGCCCTTGTTGTGATGAGCCGAACTCTAACCACCATGCTAACCAATCACCCCTCCGATTCTGAAGTATGACACTTTACAGATATTTATAGTAACTGTTAACTGACAGTGAATCCATTAACACAGCTGAAATCTTCTAATCTAAAGCAATATAAAGGCAATTGAGTTGGGTTTAACATCACTTTGAACAATATTCCTATTATATCACAGCATGTCAGCTTGATGTGGGAGGGACTAGAAACAAGACTGGGACGAAACGAGATTCGAAAATACGATCAATGTCATTAAATTCAGATCTGAGTTCTCACGACCGCTATACAAAGATCTGAGGATATGCCATTACAGGTCACGTTAAAACGACCTTTTATCCAACCAATCAGAGCGTTGCTTACCCTATCAGGAAAGTGACAGTCAGAATGTGTTTTCTAATCATGCAACCTTGAAAAGGTTCACACTGGGTATTTCAAATGACAGTTGCTGGATGTTAGACGAACATACATTATCAGCCATCTATTAGACATTCAAGGACGTTCTTTTATTCAGTTTTCAAAATTATAATCAAGAATTTTGTCAAAATATTTTTCACTGTATAGCCTGGAATGGAAGTCGCCAGTTTGAAACTACTGCAGAATAGCTTGGCTAATGTCAACTTCTTGTTAGTCATTTCACTGGTCGGTCGAAGTAAGCGAAAGTCTCTTCTAACATGACCTGTAATGGGGTGTCCTCAGATCTTTGTTTAGTGGTAGGGAGAACTAAGATCTGATTTGAATGAGATTGCCCCACAATCATAGATTTCTTGCTTCCCCAAGGGTTGCAACTCGTCACATTCTCACCTATAGTACTGATCTTGAGGCACCTTCTTGGACAGATTACTGAACTGTTCTCGAACTCGTTCAAACCGCTCCCTTGCCTTTTCACACAATGTTGGGACTACATGGCAACAGATAAATCCCAATCACTCACATTTCTAAATTACATTTTTGAAGCATGAACAAGGAGCAGTTTACAAATTAAGATTCAAATAAGTAAAATAAAAGACAAAAGGCATAATGAAATAAAGACAATAAAAAACAGGAAAATACATGAACTTATCACTTGTCTAAGACTTAAGTTCACAGCGGGGCTATTACAATACCATTTGTCCCAGTGACTTCAGGCATGGAAAGTAACTTAAAAACAAAAACAGAACAGGGATAGTGGGAATTATTTTCTGCTAGCCATGCAAAAGGTCACTTGTCTTAATAAAGTAAGAAGACTTTCAAATTTCTATCTTCAATGAGCCATAAATTACATTCAAATATTAGGACTCAATCAGAAAAAGTCACTACACTGACTTTGGGACGCAGTTTTCACTGCAAAAACAATTTACAACATGTGTCAAAAACTTTACAGGCCCAACATGTTAGTAGAATTAAAATTTATTTGCCCAACATAATTTCTACTAGCCTTGGGTCTACGGGCGTTAATTTCCATTTCTGGACTTGCAAGATCAGGACGTGAAAGGGCAATGTTCAACCGTCATCCTGTCTTGTTTATCACATGATCTCACCATCATGTGAAAGTCATATCATGGCACATTGGCACAAGTAATGTGATGCACAGAAACGTTGTTGACTTGCAGTTCTAGATTTGTTGTTCTAGTTTGCAGTATTGACATGATCATGATGATGAATGCAGCTGCATGGTACAGCATGTACAATGTACAGTGTACTATTTTATCAGTTATCTTCTGATCACAATACTCACTGCCTTTGATGCCATCTTGTTGATGGACAGACTGTAGTAAAGTTTGAATTTCTCTGGCAGTTTGTTCAATATCCTTCACTTGAGACCTGATGTCCTGAAAACATCATTTTCATACTCATTAATTGTAATGATCAATATCAGTAAGTACTTTTGTTTATTGTTGCAAACAACAGTTCCATAGCTATCATAAAGTCTAGTGAGTATGGTTTTACGCTGCTTTTAGCAATATTCCAGCAACATCCGAATGGGGGACACCAGAAATGGGCTTCAATATTTGCCGCCATGAGGGGAATCAAACCCAGATCTTCATATTTTTTGGCATGACAAGCGAACGCTTTAACAACTAGGCTACCACCCCATAAAGCCGATATTGCATGAACATGATGAAGATAAAAGAAGTTTCAAATGGCAGCTATGGTCGATATGCAAGCCAAATAAAACAAGTCATAGTCCTACATGCTATTCTCATTTTGGCAACCTATGGAGAATGTACAAACGTGGCGTATAAAATCGCTGTTATAAGTAATATAACTGCATGGAACAGCCTTCCATATATAGACATGAAATATACCAAAGGTGCATGTGTGTCTTAGTGTCAATTCATGCAATTAAATAGGACCCATATACTAAAACATTGTTGAACTATGGTCCTGAGACTTTCTGATGAAAATCATCTGAGAATGTTTGATGCGGAATAATAATTTATTCTTGTGGGAAAGATGAAATCAAAGTGTATACAATGGCATAAATGTGAGACGTTTTGTGTGTTTGTGTGAAATATATAAATTTGTGAACAGGAAATTAAAAAAGTTGCTGTGTATAATATCATGGAGTCAATAACATAAATGGTACCGTTTTGATACAACCCTAGGAATCGACAGTACGACTGACATCCAACTATGATATTCTGCAACTGTCCAAGACTGGCAAAAGCTACTATGAGCCAGATCAATTTGTCAGCTTTCTTAACAATGAAACAATTCATGCAATTTGTGTCATGCCTCTCGAATTTCTTGCTCTTCGTTTATGTAATCTTGAAAAGAAGAAAATATCTGAGAAGTGGCATCTTGTGTCATGATTCGCTTTTGCAACCCCGTGGATAATGTAACGACCGAAAGACGCCTTGAAAACCGGAAGTCAACAACATGTGCCCGCTCGCGAAGATGCAAACTTTTTTGTTTTGTTTTCGTCATCAGTTAATATTGTTCTTATTGACACAAAACCTATCAAGACAGTATATGTCATGTAAAGAGAAGGGATTAATTTTTATAATTACAATTTATATTTAGTTATATGAGGATATTGAGTGCCGTACTTTCAACTGTGACTTCCGGTACGATGCACACACCCGCATCACAACACCGCATATAATGGATCCAAAGTCATACAAAACGTCCAAGGATCGCCACACAAAGGTTTTACGATGCTCATGATAACACAAATTACAGTTAGTCAGTCTGACGCGTTTGCCATCGCCTATAAATATTAGACTAGATGCTGTGGTTGTCATAATTACCATGGAAACATGTTTAGCACTAGCAGACGCTAAAAGTTAGAATTAAACTTCCAGTGTCCACAAGGCCTAATGAACGGAAAATGAGGCAATACTTGGAGACAATATAAGCATAGAAAATATTCTCTCTTTATTTTCAGTTTTACAGACATTGTTTTTAGCTTTTTATAGATTCTAGGTGTAGTGGCCATAAAATGTCCGATTCCCGTGATGGGATTCGAACCACGACCATCTGATCAGAAGTCGGACGCCTTGTCCACATGACCAAAGAGGTAAACCCCTCATCTGTGGTATGACTCCACGCGCTGCTACATACTCCCCCGTCAACAGAAGACACGTCCCGGGCCGCATAGTTGGGTACTGTGACTTATTTTGCTCAAATTTAATATGAACGCGCTCAGTCCCATGTTGGGCACAAATGTAGCAGCCATAAAATTTCCGATTCCCGTGATTGATTCGAACCACAGACTTTCTGATCAGAAGTTGGACGCCTTGTCCATATGACCAAAGAGGTTAACCTGACAAGGTAAGGATGGCATCTGTGGGATGACTCCACACCCTGCTACATAGGCATTTTGAGACCTTTCACTGAAATCCATTCAGTCTTATTGTTTCCTGTTAGGCTAAAAATACAGATTTCTTTTCTTTCAATGTTCTAAATTACAACACATTCTCCAACAATAATGCAAACATCGCATAGATCTAGATGTACGTACATGTATTTAGAAACCAGATGTACATAATATGTGTATAAAAAGTTTCAATTTGCGCTTGCGACATGTTTGTAAACATAGTGCTGTTTAATTCTAAAGGAAGGCACTACATTCTCGTACCTGTGCCTGATTAGATATGTTTTAGATTGTTAAAATTAATTATATTTAGTATCTACTAGCTATTATATGACTTGTTGCACATATACAAAATGTATGTTAATTGTGCTAACATTCTCCCGGGACATCAATTTGTGGTGTGCCCGGTCCATTAGCTCGCTCACTGGGCTGTCATATAGATCTTTACCTACTTTGTCACAGCTATTAGGCATTCTCTCATCCCTCACGCTTAAAGTAGGACATGTTTTCACTGTATCTCATCACATTAGAGAATGATCACCTTGTCCTGTATTTCTTGTAGAAATAATAGCAAAATACAAAACAAGGTCTGAAGTTTTCACAAGGTTTATTACCAATGCAGAACAAGAAGTCAAACAGGACTATGACCTTATTTGGGTAGATCTCGTCAGTGGTAATGCATTGTCATTTATTATTGTGAAAAACTGATTGTGAAACCTTTAATGTAAGCAATGATTTTGTAGAATGTGAGTGGTATTATGATGACCTGAATCCTACTTCCCAATAAGAAGCTCTGGAAGCTCTGTTGCATCATTATACAACACTCAGTACACTTGTCACTCACTCAGTTACTTCCCCTTTCAGACCTGTGAAGATTCCGGGGTAGAATAGGTCTTCAGCAACCCATGCTTGCCGTAAAAGGTGACTATGCTTGTCGTAAAAGGCGACTAACGGGATCGGGTGGTCAGGCTTGCTGACTTGGTCGATGCATGTCATCGATCCCAATTGCGTGGTTCGATGCTCATGATATTAATCACTGGATTGTCTGGTCCAGACTCGATTATTTACAGACCGCCGTCATATAGCTGGAATATTGCTGAGTGCGGCGTTAAACAACAAACCAACCAACCAACCAACTTCCCCTTGCAGGGTGGCAGTGACAATCTGGCACTGACTGCTGTAGCACTACAAGATCACTGGTCACGGACGCTGTCACTAGGTGTAACCCACGGCCCCCGCAGTGTGGGGCTCGGTCCAGCAGCTAGGGCCAAGCAGAGGAAATGTGTCAGGCCTGTTATTGACACAGGGAGATGTAAGTCAGTCAAACATTTTAATCGGCATTTTGAAGTTGGTAGTACATGTCTGTATTCTTTATGCACAACATTTCAACTTTTGTATTCTTTCTGCACAACATTTCAACGTCTGTAGTCTTTATGCACAACAGATGTTTCAACCTTGTGCATAAGGTCTATAGGTGTTGCAGTGTAGTGAATAAAGACTACAGATGTTGCAATGTTGTGTATAAAGAATACAGATGCACAACATTGCATCATTTACAGTCTTTATGCACGGCATTGCAATGTTTGTATCCTTTATGCAAAACATTTAAGAATACAGAGCAAATGGGCACCTGCTAAAGGGTAGTTAGTAGTCTCTAAATTATGTCAATATATATAATAATATATATGTTAGATATATATGTGCTTGACAATTGTGTTTTAGAAAAATGTGTACTGTAACGTGTTTGCCTACATTTTCATTTTCCCCAGCTTTGCCCCTGGGATGCTTTAGTATGATATGCTGATGATGCTGATGCTACGTACATCACAAGCAGAGACGACACAAAGTGAATACATTTCTTACCTTTAACAAATGTTTAACTTTGTTTTAGTTAGGCAAAAAGCAAAGAAAGCTTCTAAACCAGAAGTGGAAGAAGAATATGTCTTAGATGCCAAACCTCCTCCACTGACCTTGGGTATGTGTCACAGTGTTGATGACCATGATGCTGTCTTCTAGGATATTTCAAAGCTTTATATCCAGACGTACAAAGCACTATGTTAATTTTTTGTTATAACATACTTATGTGTTCTTCCACAAATAACCCTATAATACTGCTGCTGATGCCTCATTCAGCCAATTTTTACACTCACTCACTCACTCACTCACTAACTCTCACTAACTCTCACTAACTCTCACTCACTCACTCACTCACTCACTCACTCACTCACTCACTCACTCACTCACTCACTCACTCACTCACTCACTCACGCACTCACTTCACTCACTCACAAATATTACCCTATTCGACGTACGCGCCCCGCTAACATTTTGGCTAGTGAACAATCCCAATTAGCACCCCTTCCGATTGATCAATGTACACAAGACTTATTTTTGTGTGTATAATACGCACTCATGTGTTATATGCACCCTTAATTATGGGCAGTTAAATTCTTGAAAAATATTGTTGTATATAAACATTTCAGGGTGTCAGCATAAACCACAAAGTTTATGATCTTATAACTGTTTTTTTTCACCAAAATAATATTCTAATAAGAGCACCCTATTTCTAATTTATGAGAGCGCCCTGGGCACTTATAAAGTCAAATACGGTAATGTTTTTTTTTGTAATGCAACACATGATACCGGGTTGATCAGTGTGTCTAGTCAATGTTTTGTTCTGCTTAAAGATCTTAGCTGTAAAGATGCAAGATCAAATTATCATTGTCTTTCTATGGCAAATTTGTTTTTGTTTTTTTATATTCTGATGGAGAAATGTTCTATTTTTTTATTGATTATAATATTTAACCCACCTATCTTCATTTACTATACGCATGCAACTAATTGTGATGTCGTCATGTTGTGTGTAGACAGTTTGTCCAAGATCCAGGAATATGTTCCCTTCCAAAAGCAAATGAAGTTGTGTGTAGGATAAAACATGTCCAAGAGTTTTATGATATTTAAAACCTGAATCTGCGTGATAAAACCAAGAAGTGTCATGGGGTTCCTTGACCCTCAGGAAACGGGCATAAAATATGTGTTGCTCGTACTTGAAAAAGACATTCTTAAAAAGCATTGTGATTTATCAGCGCCTCTGTAACCTAGTGGTACAGATACGAAGGTTGCATGTTTGATCCTCGGGAATATAAAGGAAACATTTGTCATTTGTTTTACATTTCATTACATTGTGTTCAAATGCAAAATAAATTTCTAGCAAGAAACTTTTCATATGTTACAATCTAAACGGAAGTTGTATTAATATAATACGCGGGATATTATAACACATTATACAGCAAATGTGCCTAGGATATCATATAAAATCCCAGGGATATAACATCATCCCTGATTATAAGATTTAACCCCACTCGAGAACAATAGCATGATGTCACTGGAAGTTTATAATTTCAGGGTGTTTCCTTCTTGTTTTAATGCATACAGTCACATTTTTATATGTAGAGTGTAGGGCTGCAACGAATACACTATAAGGCGAATACGATTCGTATCATGAATATAGGGTAACGAATATGAATATTAATTCACGAATACAATAACAAGTTAGCAGTTGATGTATTATTTGTCAATATTCAGCATGTTCAGTGAGGCAACAACAACAACATTAATTATTTGACATGGTTTGTTAATTTTTAATATATTATTAATATATTATTCATTTATATACTACACTTATCCAGGTACTAGTATCTGCTCAAATGCAACAACGACCAGTAACCACAATACTGTCAAATTAAATAGTAAAAGAAATCTATGCATAAAATATGTTCTTACGGGTATTTTTTTTATGTAAATGCATATGCTTGCATATTCATAAATATTTGATTCTAGTGGGCACGAATAACAAATTCAATTCATGAATAGATACGGTTCGATGCACCGAATACGTGAGTGAATCATAACAGCCCTAGTAGAGAGATATATTCTTATCCAGCGTTAGAAATTGGCACTAGTCCTTTCGTCCTTGCCAAACTGCCCAATAGTTAAGGTATCCTAAGGACTGGTAGAAATTTGCCCTTTTATAGGGATTTACAATATGATGCTCATATTTTAGTCACTGGATTGTTTGGTCCACATATGATTATGTAAAGACCACTGTCACGTCACTGAAATATTGCTGGGTGCTGTATTAAACAACAAATAAACAAACAAACATATACATTCAACCATTGGTTTACCAAGGCATCGTGGATGGTGGCTGTACTTTCTTTTGCAATCAACCTAGCTTATTGATGGAATATTGCTAACTGCATTGTAAAACAGCATACTCTCTCTCCAATGTTTGTTTCAACATCATGCCTAGATCATACTGATTAATACATATACATACACATGTCCATAAATATCTGCTACATATCTTGCAATGATATCTGTTTAACTCTTTATGGTCTGCCTGTCCTCAGCACAGAAGTTTGGCCTGGTGGATGCGCCGGACCAGCCACTGTCAGAAGCAGAGTGGAAGAATGTCAAGGAGAAATCTAACAAACGAGATGACTCTCACCAGCCCTGTGTTATCTGTAAAGAAGACTTTGGACTTCAGGAACAGGTGACTTTCACTCATCCTACCATCATGTAAACATTTTGTAATAACTTACACAGAAAATTAACAGATTTTGATCAAATTTGGCCTACTGATGATCCATAATGAAAGGCAGGTCAAATTCACTAAGAATCCATCTTCCCGAGGCAAGAGAGTTAACTGACTATAAAAGTCCAGTTTCCACTCTTGCAGAACTAGGCTGGTATTATGGAGTTACATTTTGGCTGGACTAACGAGTCTGTGCATAGTCCAATCAAAATTGCGCACCGAAATCAAAATCTGGTTTGTAAACTCTCGTGCAGATTTAGGTTGATTGCAGGATTTGCAAAGCATGTGCACCGCCAACTCGTTGTCAGCAGATATTTTCCAAATCTTTTCATGTTTTTAATCAAGGTGCATGTGATTTGATGCATTTCGCGATGTAAGACCCGTTTTATCACAATATAGATACTGATTATCGATCAGATCGTCCTGACTCGGCACCACCATTTTGAGTGAAGCAAACGCAAGTGATACGAGAGGTGGTATCTGATTGGTCCACCGTAGAGGCTTAGAAGGGACATAACTGGTGGCGCTACGATCGAGCCCAGTAATTCCAGCTTAGTTCGGCAAGGGTGGAAACTGGACTTTTAAAGTCAGTTAACTCTCTTGCCTCGGGAAGATGCTAAGAATCATGAGCACACGAAAATTGGCTTGGGACTAGTTTTCTGACAATAAACTCCACAAACCTTACTGTATTTTCATCCAGATTTGATCGATGATTCTTTATAAAACACATTGTCTTAAACAAGCCTGGGGTTGGTTTCAAAAGTAAAACTTCAACAAACATTGACCATAAGAAATTTGATTATTAAATTTATTTCAAATGTACGAGGTATCTATGTATTTTTCAGGTTCTGCTTTCCTGTACCCATGTATTTCACCGGGTGAGTCATTTATTTTGTTTATTCTTTGTATGCTTG
This sequence comes from Haliotis rufescens, assembly GCF_023055435.1. Lineage (NCBI taxonomy): Eukaryota > Metazoa > Mollusca > Gastropoda > Lepetellida > Haliotidae > Haliotis > Haliotis rufescens. The sequence continues at coordinate 61,063,203 of NW_025964112.1, read as the reverse complement.
TATGCCAATCTCATTGTATATCCACCTACCTGTGTAAATTCATCAATGTTTAACCCACCAGTGTCTATATCAGCAATGTTTATCATTCTTGTCACTGATCTTGAATTTTGTTCTGTTTTAACTTTTTGACAGTTCAGTATGAAAAAGTAAGTCATTTGTGGATCATTTGTTGCACATTGTGCCACAAGAACTGTCACCAGAATCACTAGAATTAAGCAAGGATTAACCACTTGGTGGCTACTGTTTTAACTTTTTGACAGTTCAGTATGAAAAAGTAAGTCATTTGTGGATCATTTGTTGCACATTGTGCCACAAGAACTGTCACCAGAATCACTAGAATTAAGCAAGGATTAACCACTTGGTGGCTACTGAGTTCAGGTAATATGTTCTGTTGTGAATGTTCCAGGCATGTCTACAAGCTTTTGAGAGGTTTACTGGGAAGAAGACATGTCCCATGTGTCGACGTGAACAGTATCAGACTAGACTTATACACGAGGGCGCCAAGCTTCACAGACTCACCTGCGTCACTAGGTGAGCTGATGCCAATCATTACCATTTGGGCAGAATCATTACAATAGTTTGAAACAAATTCTTCCAATACCATTATGTGAAATAGCGTATTCGACGTAGTTAGCCCCCCACTCTAATAAGCACCCATGGCGACATGGGCAGATACAGCTTTTTTTAAAAGGGGGGGTGCACAATTAAGATCTATTTATTGTCTTTGGTGGTAATTTATACAGAAATACAGATTTTTTTCGAAATAAAAAGGGGGGGTGCACACCCCCGCACCCCCCCTCTGTATCCGCCCATGGGCGATATTTGCTAATATATTGGCTAGTGAACAATACCAATTAGCACCCCTTCCGATTGATCAATGTACACAATACTTATTTATTAGCGTATAATACGTACTCGTATGTTATATGCACCCTTAATTATGGGCATTTAAATTCTGGAAAAATGTATCTCTCGTATATAAACATTTCAGGCTGTCAGCATAAACCATGAAATTTATCTTTCAACTCTGTCTTTATCACCAAAATAATATTCTAATAAGAGCCCCCTATTTCTAATTTTGAGAGCGCCCTGGGCGCTTATTACGTCGAATACGGTTTGTTACAAATTTTGTCAAAAGAAATTACAGGTTATTTGAATTAGTACATTTAGACCTCGCTTCAGGCTTTATTACATAATGAAGTGATGCGATGGTTTATAGATTTGGAAGAGTTTGGTTCGCACGTGGTTCCGTGTACAGCACACAAGTCACAAATCAGGTGAAGCTTATGAAGCAACGTTGGCTACAGAGTGTAGTTTATGGGTGACTATATTTGTCAACTTGACTCCAGAGAATTTCTAGGGCTTCTGTCCTGCCCCACACTAAAGCACGTGTTACATGTGGTGTCTCCATAGACAAGTGACTTTTTTCGGAATATACCTATGGTCACCCAGCAGTGAATGGGTACCCAGTAGGATGAGAATGTGATGTGACTGTTAACCTTCTAGCACCTCACAGGCAGCATGGGTTCAATACTCCCTGGGGAGTTGAGAATGAAATCTGGTGCACACTGATCCATTGAAAGAGCTAACTATAATCTTTGAGCTATGATTGTGGGAAGTCTATATCAAACATGTGGGTTCCAACAGTTACGCTTTGTGGAAGTACATGAGGCTAGTTAGTAAAAGGTTTTATCTGAATACCAGTCTCAGTCCTCCTCCAGCAGCTACCCCCCCCCTCCCCATTGGGATGTCAGAGAAGAGTAGGTCCCCGGCATCTCCTCTGCTTGTTGTAAGGGCCACCTGACAAGGATCTGGTGGTCAGGCTTAGTTCCTTGGCTGACTGTGTGTCTTCATGCCACAATGACATGGATCTGGTTTGTGTGGTCTAGACTTTATTTTGTACATTTTGTACAGCTTTCATTGATATATGCACACTGTTCAGTCACTCTCTTTTTTAAATGCCTTTAAAGGTTGAATTAAGTTTGATGTTCGGAGGTATGTTGTTGACCCATGTCTGTCATTTTGTGTTCAGGATTCAAGCAGCATGGCGCGGCTATGTTGTTCGATGTTGGTACCGTAAACTGAGGGAGACACATCCACCAACTGATCCCAAACTCAGAAAGAAATTCTTTGAGGACAAGGTACAAAGAATGACCTTTGATTTTGCTAAGTCTTCACTTGGACTTAGGCACCAGTACTTTACAACCTTGATGTGATATACTGTAAGATGTGGGTTACTGCATTTATTTCACTGAAACTAATCTAGATGGCGTTCAACTTAGAAATGTTTCACTGCAAACAAAAGTAGAAAATGATTTATGCATACATAAATGTTTAAGGGAAGATTTATGTCAAATGTGGGACATTGTATCTTCAAGTCAAGGATGCAGCCATAAAATCATTTCACTGAGTGAACTCCCTTGATTTTTGCCACGCTGTGCGCAGAAGTAGGTCACACTCTGGTGAGCATAAGCTGTTTGTTGTTGTCTGGCAGGGTTTAAACAAGAGGTCAAACAATGAGGTTATGCACCAAATTTGCTCTATCATAGTATGAATACATGAGACAATTATTTCACAACTGTCACATAACATCTGTCAATATGATCATTACAAACAGTTCAGGAGTTAATGTTAAATAGAATTAATTATCACAACTCATGATGATATGCAAATTCAGAAAATCTACTTACTGTAACAATTATTGCTATACATAATCTATAACATTGAAATTATTTGGCACTCTGGTTTCTCTTCACCTCGCATAAATCTTTCGCCTTTTACTAAAGATTTCCGTGGGGAGGAACAACTCAATGAGTCTATAGACTTATTTTTTAAACCCTACTTTGTAGGGTACACATACACCAATGAAAGAACAGAATGAACTGGGTTGGAAATAAATCCATCATGATGTCCCAAATAATAATCCCTCCGAAGGCAGGGATTTAGGTGAAATTCGGTTTTAAAGTCACATTCAAGATTATTGGGCTAATGAAATGAAATTGCATGTGTCTGCTTGTGCTAGTTTGGACTAATGCTGGTTACAGTGTGCTGACTCCCCTTAATGCGGAGCGCCAGCAGAGTCTCTGGTGCCATGCAGGGTAGCAACAAGAACCATCTTTTAACGTCATTTGGTATACTGCTGTTTTCTGTACCACAAATCTGTAAAATACACAAGAAAATTTGGACTATCATGTAAATTTAGTCTTAGTAGGGGGCGTTTATAAAGATTATTTACAGATTGGCCTTGAAGTTGATCATGGAACACTTATTGAAACAGAGCACTTAATATGGTGAATTCATAGTATTTATATTTGCCCAGTATATGGACCAACCCAAACAAGTTGATGCCAAATATAGTATAAAATATTACTATTATCAAAATATATTTTATCTGTATTTCAACCTGCGCATGCTGATTAGTTAGAAAAAAATAAACTTCAGCAAAGTGTGGCCTGTGAGTAGGTGCATGATCGCATAACCAGATTAGAATTAGATTGAGGCTGGGGTCTAGAGAATGACTTGACCAAATATTGATGATTTCAACTGAATTCAACCTGTCATTGAATTTGCAAACTCAACCCATGTATGTTAGTATGTAAGCTGTATATTAATCTCCATTTTTGCTCCTGTAGTAATTTAAGACAAGCTTATACATGTCTATTATTGTTTTTACAGAGGAATATTTTGTTGATTGTGCTACCCATGTTTTCTAGCTGCAGACAATCACAGACCGAATGGTGCGATCATGTGACTTTAATGTCGGGGACTTCCTGTCAGAGATTGACAGAAGTCTGAAAGCAAGTCGTGATGTGTTCCGAAACTTTGACGCAATGTTCACCCAGATCACAGAGGAGGAATGGGACAAGATACAACTAAAGGTACAACAGTCTGGATCTAAAAACACTGTCTATATCTTCAGCTATAGTCCATGTGGGATTGCTTCCCTCTACGACGCCACCAAAGAATTATGCAGGGTGTGAGATCCTATGTTGTGGTCATGACGTCCTATACGGTGCAGACAGAGTGGACATATGGATTTCAAATTCTTTATTCTTTCACTGCAACATTTAGGTATAGGTACTAGTACCCTTTGTCCAGACAGATATATGATATATTTCCACTCCTGAGGGTGACAATATCATAACTATTTCATTGCCAACTCCATACTAAATGCATTAATGGCCTTCACCATAGTTCATTTGTGTTTTTCCACAGGCTGTCGAGCGCGGTCATGGCGACTGCCCAATCTGCCTGACATCCCTCAAGACCAAAGGACTCACAACTGAGACTCAAGAAGCCAAGAACACAACGTCAAAAGGAAGAAAAACTCCCAGAAAAAAACAAAATCCATTACTAATACTTCAGAACTATCCATTGCCTAAATCAAAACCTGGAAATATCCAAGAAAGCCTGAGTATGAACAGTGTTGAGACTGGGACTTCTCCTCGAGTGACTGATCCTGAAGCAGGTCCTGGAGGTGACAGGAGTAGTCGGACCACGGTGTTGTTGTCCTGTTCCCACGTGTTCCATGAGACGTGTCTCGACATGCTAGAGCACCTGGCTATGGGGGAGATCAAGAGGACCTGTCCTGTGTGTCGCACTGCGTACCAGAAGAAAGTCATACATCTAGCATGACAATGGGGCAGACACCATGAACTGAATCCACAATTCACTTCTGACTAGTTGTCTATGTAACATCCGGGGAGACAACTACTGCTAGTCCTTACAACTTTCAGTAATCATTAGTAGTCTAAAACGTCACAGACTATTCATTGGCTGTGAAGAACTCGTGGTTGTGGGATCTGCACATGTACAAACCAGTCACTCCACACCATTTGTGTTAGGGAAAGGGGGGAGGTTTAAACCATCAGTGACAAAAGACCATCAACTTATGGAAGAATATTTTTAGCTGGATTATCTGAAAGTCGTAAGAACTAGGCTCTCCCTTGGTAACACGTTTGTCCCAGGACCCCCCAATAGTAGTCGCTAACAACAGGTATAGGGCGTTGGGAACCTCAAGGGGCGTGTTTCTTCCAGCGTCAGTACCTCAATGTATTGTCACTGTTTCCTGATTGTGACACCTGACAGAAATGAAATGTTCATATTTTAGGATCCCAGTCCTTGTAATAACCCAAATACAAATTGGAGATTATAGAGATTCCTTATGCATGTTACAGATCAAAATACATACTATGGAAGAAAAGCTCAACATGACCAGTCATGTGGAACAGTCATGTTGCAGTTCAGATCAAAACACTTCAGTAGATGAATACTCATAGGTACTGCATTTCTATATAGCTTATGACCAGTGCCAAAATATACTAGTATACAAGAAACAGATATTGTGGCCAAAGTGATGTTGACAGGCTGTAGACTTAGCATATCATGACAGTGAAAGTTGGAGACTGTTAGCAAGGGTTTGAAACTTGTGTTGTCATTAGTCCTTAGGATGATATAAGTTGTACTAGATTGTATTGTTTCTATTGATACATAACTATCATATATTTGGTTGAGACTGTACAACTAGTGCTGGTTTCTAACAATCAAGTCATGTGCAGTGTACACTCATAAGGCCACTTTATAGAACAGCCCAAGTGGAATGTGGCTTATGTATTGTTCCAAGAGTGTAGCGCCTTACGATTTTTGTGATTGCCAAAATATCACTTTTCTTCTTTTCCTTCATAGTGCAACAAGAAGTCAATATGTTTCTCTATGAATATGATCGTTAATGAAAATTAGCATGTTGGTTACATCTTGTGTGTACATTATTCCAGTTAGACTTGATACATTTTACAGTTGTGGTTTGGAAAATGACATTTTAGTCCATTATTGTGCCATTCCTGTGTGAGTTCTTTATTTAATGTCAGGTGTGTTTCACTATTGTCCGTGTGTCACTGTGTATTTTGAACTTTGGCTCATGTATGATCATCGACCTTCATATCACACTGGGGCGGTCAAGTAGCCTAGTGGTTAAAGCGTTTGCTCGTCACCCCAAAGACCCGGGTTCGATTCATGACATGGGTACAATGTGTGAAGCCTATTTCTGGTGTCCCCCGCCGTGATATTGCTGGAATATTGCTAACAGCGGCGTAAAATCATACTCACTCACTCATATCACACTACTCTCTGTTTCATGTATATCATAGTGTCTTTATATCTTCCAAGCTATACTGTCTTTACAAACAGATTCACTGTGTTCAAATGGGTAGTGAACTCTGTCTGTTTGTACATCTCAGTGCCATTACAAACTATTTGAGCTAAACACAAGTATACTGAGCACATGATTCATAAATGTTGACATTGAGTAAAGTAGGGAAGATGAGCTTTCTGCATGAATGGTCAATACTCTTGTTCTTGAGTTACTTGTGTATACTGAAATTATAAAGTGACTCTGACAAAATTGTGTTAGCCATCTTTCATTCTTTCCGGGACATGAACAACTAACAGGACATGAATTTAGGGAATATGAGAGTGGCTGCAAGAATATATGACCAGTGAGCACAGACGTTTTTGTTATATGAAAACTATGTGTCTGCCTTACAGTGGGTAGCAGTAGATGAATTGCTCCTTGTTTTGGTAACAAAGCATATGGTATAACTGCATTTCACAAAACTGTTCTGGACGATATCTTCCAAAATGCCTGTCAGAGTTAAAAATGGAGTGCCTGTTTCCTCTCATTACTCTACATGAAGGACATGAGTCATTATTGTGATAAACTTTGTTTATTATTATTCATTAACGCAATCACATATACAAAAGTATATTACAACTTTACACAATGTGAACATATTAAAGTTGTATTAAATATGTACTTTCATTACAGTTCTACATCAGTTACAATTGTCACTTGTAACAGCTGATAAAAAAGGATATCAACATGTTACACATCATATTCTACATGTAAATATGTAGTCTTACAATGAAATAGCTGATATGGCTTCTGAATGATGGGTGATGCATGGACACATTATTGACAGATACCTGCGCCAAGTTCTTCAAATTGATCGTATCAATTTGACCATCATCATAGCCAAGGATAGATATCATTGATAATATCCAACTAGTCCGCAACTCATTTCGGACTGTTACTTGGTGAGAAAACAACTAGTCCGTCCAGATTTTCACTAGTCTCGGACTAACAATCTCATGTAACTCAACATTCACTCAAAGAGGACCATGGTAAATGCATTTCCCGGCCAGGTTTCAAATTTGTAATTTATGCCATCTGTGAAACTGGGACTTTATCTGTAATTAGGTTATTTAGTGCTAGATTGATCTACATCATAAAACTGGGCAGAGAAATAAAGTGGGATTGGAAATACTTGAATCAAACTTGCTGGGACTGCCGATTGGCCTGAGAGTCAGGACTGGTACTCCTGATCTCACCAGGACTGATCACTGACAAGCAGGGAGATTCTAGCCTGTCTTCAGTCTCTGGTAACAGGCAACAAGAACTTCTGCAAGCCCTGGTACTTACTGATCTCACCAGGACCGATTCACTGACAAGCAGGGAGATTCTAGCCTGTCTTCAGTCTCTGGTAACAGGCAACAAGAACTTCAGCAAGCACTGGTACTCCTGATCTCACCAGGACCGATTCACTGACAAACAGGGAGATTCTAGCCTGTCTTCAGTCTCTGGTAACAGGCAACAAGAACTTTAGCAAGCCCTGGTACTTACTGATCTCACCAGGACCGATTCACTGACAAGCAGGGAGATTCTAGCCTGTCTTCAGTCTCTGGTAACAGGCAACAAGAACTTCAGCAAGCACTGGTACTCCTGATCTCACCAGGACCGATTCACTGACAAGCAGGGAGATTCTAGCCTGTCTTCAGTCTCTGGTAACAGGCAACAAGAACTTCAGCAAGCCCTGGTACTTACTGATCTCACCAGGACCGATTCACTGACAAGCAGGGAGATTCTAGCCTGTTTACAGGTAACAAGATCTGATCAGTCAGAAAACATGTCTTACTCGGATATTGTTGAGACGGTTGAAAAATTAAAAAGTACCTAAATCGGTCACCCATGCCTCAGTATCAGCAACACTGTCATACTTGTCATCAGTACTGACTCCAACAAAGTGTGAATATTGTTTTATGCCCCAGTGAGCAATATTCCATCTACATCATGGCAACAAGGCCGGGCCAGGCAAACCAGTGACTGAAGGCATCAGTGCCATAACCATTCAATCCTGATTAGTAAGTTCTTCCCTCAAGCAGGGGCAATGGGATCTGTTCTATACAAGAGTCCATGGTGTACAATCTAAAGACTCCGTAGAAACATGATGGTCCCTGGAGCTCTGTCGGCAAGATGTGGAAGAATGTTTCAAGACAAGATACTGTTCCTGTTTATCATTCTCTAACATAAAAACAAAAGCTGTTAGCTTATTGCATTAGGAGTATTAAGCTGATTCCACTGGAACATTCTGGAAAAATGAAATGCAGTCTATTGTTTATATTACAAAAAGAGAACCCATCTGAACAGCATAATGAACTTCACAACCGATGATCTGTGTCGGGCATTCCTCACACACCGCACTGTGCAGTTAAACTGCTTCATTGTCTCGCTATCAAATAAACACCATCATATGAATTCACAAAGTAAACAAACAATATATAACTAAAAACAAAAACAATACACCACAATGCTTGTAAAAACTATACTGTTTATTGATATGCTCCTTTATATCTTCAGTAAAGACTTGAGGTTATTTTTGAGTACTTAAGTACACTCACTCAAAGGACGGATATTTGATTACTATGCAAGATCAGGGGTCAGGACAGTCACTATGCTTATGCATCAATGTTCACCTCTCTGAATGGCAAGACATATATCTATGTCCGACTTCTGTGCACAAGGTTCAGGATGAATGACGAATTGTGATATGATAAAGTAACACAAAAAAACACAAACCATTCTTGACCACATTTGGACAAAAACACTGATGGACCTATTGAAAATAACCTTGACCTTCCCCATGTTGAAAGGCTTTAGAGTTATTATATCCTTCTCATAATAATTGATGTCAAGAACATACAAATCATGTTCATATTTCAAAGGACACGTTCACTCCGCGATTCTTTGTTTTCTATCAAGTAAACAAAAGTACTTTTGATAATATTGTTAAGCCTGTCTGTTGATATATCAACTGATTGAAGTATTTACAACACATCGGTCGTATGTACAAGCTACACCTTTACAAAGATCGATATCTGGTGTATTAAAGCTATTCTTGATTCACAGAGCCTTGACCCCTGCAGACTGAGCAAATTGGACGAAGAAATGAAAGCAACACACAAGTTGATATACTTCATAAATACTAAACACTATCACATTCTCACAAACAGGAAACTGAGAGATACTCAACATATACAATGCACAAAACTACAACTATGAACGTAATACACAAATCAAAGCAGCTACTAACTTCTTAAATAACAATGAATCAAATGCATTGTGTGCCATGTATGCAAATATATAACATCCTGCACTGACCAAAACAATTTCTTACCAAGTAAACAAACCTCTGAGAGTAACAAAATTATTTTCAGATCCATTTTTATTTGATGGATCCAAGCTAAAATCCACAAACCATTAAAGTGAAATGTTTTGCCAACTACATCCATATCATTGCAAATAAATTTAGTCTTAACATTCATTATAAACAGAATTATAACCACCATCATGTTCCTGTGGATAAATTAATAGACATGATAAAAATTTGACTTCATGATACTCCGACACATTTGCTTGATATTATCGTCTCCATGGTTTTCCTAGCTGTCAAAGTGTGTCAATTACCTTAGCACAAAATCGATTTTAAATGCAAACATGCAACCAATAATACTATAAATTAACATATTTCCTATTCAAAATGCTAGTTTTCATTTATTCATGTGTGTGACTAAAGTTCAAATCAAAGATAACAAATATTTAAGTTTTGAGATGAATTTTCCCAAATCTGATCAGAAATATGAATATTCTTCAAGGATTGTATGTGGGAGTTATACAGCATGATGTCATCTTTGGCCACCAAGGTTTCTAATTTACATGGAAGATCTAAGAAACTGAGACAGACAAATGTACATCTGAAGTTATTCAATGTCAGTAAGAGGCACTTTGGAATGGAAATATGACTACACCTTAAAATCAGTAATCAATGATGTTTTGAATTTTCAGAATAAAGTATTGTGTTAAAGTACTATCTCAGCACTCAGTTATGATAATCTCACCAGTGAGGGACGGGGGACGGTAGACTGTACTTGTACCATGGTAATCAGAGTCCATTACAATATTATTATTTTACAATTTAGCATTTAGGGATAGACCATTTGATATTCAGCGGGAGGAGTGTTTGAGTTAGGGGCTGGGATTTGAGAGAGAAAAAAAATCCAAATGATAATGGATAAACAATTAAGTGTTCACTGGGTAAGATAGATGTCGTCTCCTTTCAGAGTGAAGAAATTGTACGTCTTGAAGCAGTGACTGAAAGAAATATCCTGTCTCAAAAAATATACCAGGCCCCCTCCACAATATTAAATGGTCGGATACTCATATTAAGTGTAAAATCAGATGCCAGGATACAATTGGTTACCACCAATTCCTGTATGTTTGGGTCTCAAGTTGTCAACTATTATGTAAATTCTAAACGAGGCATTAAGTCTTCATGACCGTATCACACTTGATGCCTTGTAACAGTGTTGAACATGTTGAGGCTACTGTCCTGTATTTGGCAATGGTTGGTGTGCTGCGATCTTCACAATGCTTCCATCCGTGTTTTGACTGTGGAGTGTACGACCTCGAGGCTGTCCCTGTCTAGTTCTCGGACAAGTAACAGCACTGACTGCAGGATGTTAGCATTCTACAACACATCACCATAGAACATGATAGAATAAGGCTAACAATAAGAATTAAAACAACTTATACAATCACTAGGTAGGATGAAGTTTCTGTGTTTGACCAACAGCAACAACAAAGTGCTTTAATGTTTTGCAAGTTCATTAATGTCCTGGGCCCCGTTCCTCAAAGCGATCTTAGCACTAAGGTGATCGTAAGTCCCATACTTTGACATAGGCTTACGATCATCGTAGCGCTAAGATAGCTTTGAGGAATGGGGCCCTGCTGCACTCTGTTCAACCCTATGGGGATTATGGGTTAGAATTGGTCCCAGCAACCTATGCTGGTCATAAGAGGCAGCCAAATAGATCGGATGGTTAGACTCCGTGACATGGTTTATTGAGTGTCATCGTACCCAACAGCTTGGATCGTTGCTCACAATATGGATCACTGGGTTGTCTGATCAAAATTTGACTATTTGCAAGCTGTTATTATATAGCTGGAATATTGTTGAATGCGCCGTTAAACAACAAGCAAATCACTTTCGAGAATGCGCTGTTAATTAAACTCTGGCTTCCATTTGTCCATTGCTAATCACCACTAACAAGCTGTTGGCTTCCGTTGTTAAGTTTCCACCTTTGTTATCATATCACTGTTCAATTGATGACATTCAGCAATTGGGATATTTTAAGATTGTCTACACCATCCTAAAGAGGATGGAATGTTTCCGTTCTCCGGTATACCGGATATTGACCAGTAAAATACGACTGGGACAGCTTAATTAGAGGGCTGTCAGTCCCTGTGTCTGATTGATATATCCATTGAAAAATGCATATCGTATCATGTGAATCACTGCAAACATTAAATCACTAAGTCTAAAAATCTGGCGTGTCAATTTTCAGTGCCTTTCTGGCATTAAAACTCAAAAAGAAAAAAGAAATTGAAACCTATTCACAAAACATAAACGTTTGTCTAAATTATAGTGTACACACTATTTCACTCTTCCTTTTAATCATGACAGGTGCACCACAATTCGGAATGACGACGGACTGTTCTGACAGGTGTACAGTACTTCACATGACTACAATGTTGACATGTAGGACACATGCACTGTCAAGTCGGTAGCTTTGATGATGTCACACTTATCGTTATAACGCAATAAATCACCATCAATATGGCTGTTCGAAAACAGTTGTGGCAAATGTCTTCGATCTTTTATTAGTGATCACGGGACCTGTAAATTTTATCAAGGAAAGGGATATCCATTTGCTACCGGTCAACATGACCAACAGATAAAAATACCAAAGGAAACACTGGCCTAGGTGGCTTCACACAGGCAACAATAGTTTGCCAACTTGTGATTTTACTTGACAAATGTGTGTTGTTATTGTTGTTGTTGTTGTTGTTACTTCCTCTTCACTCTTCATTCATACACTATGTTTCAGCAGATGTACATAGAAATGACTGTAAATCTGACTAAACAAGGCTTCAGAAGACTTACTCTGGACTTAGTGAGACTTGTAGAGGATGACCTTGGTGTGACGATCTTAGCTTTGGGTAATGGCTTCAGGCCTAGCTGCTCCCGAATTCGACTGAAAAATAGGAAAAAGCATTCATGTACAATCCTGTATCTGTAGTGCATACACATGCATACACTGTTCTTACCCATCAAAAATTAAATACCTCATAAACTGCATTCATGTGCATAATAATGAAAACTATATGATTGAAAAAGTGTATTTTAGTTCCCATTCATGATCCGTACACCCTTTCAGCTCTATGAATTAAGCTGAAACTGGGGAAAAAAATGCTGAAAATAAAAATGTCTTCATAAACTGGCGTGTGCTGTAAAATACCAACTGCATGCTATCTTAAGTAAAGAAATATTGAAAACTTTCAACATTGCTGGGCTTATTCTATGATATAACTTGTAGAGATGATAGATCACTGGGAGGAGCTAATGCACACTAGATGACTGCAACAACTCTGTTGCTGGGCTGATGTGACGCTATTAAAAAGTTTGTGTACTGAACTCTAGGCCATAATTTGTTGTTGGATTACTACAACATATAGTTTAAAATTATGCCACTATACAAGACATTTGCAACTGTTTTCTTACTTCTAAATACTCAACTAGTTTGTTCTGTTCTTTCTTTGGTGTATGTATACCCTACAAAGTAGGGTTTAAAAAATAAGTCTATAGACTCATTGAGTTGTTCCTCCCCACGGAAATCTTTAGTAAAAGGCGAAAGATTTATGCGAGGTGAAGAGAAACCAGAGTGCCCAACAACTTCAATGTTATAGATTATGTATAACAATAATTGTGACAGTAAGTAGATTTTCTGAATTTGCATATCATCATGAGTTGTGATAATTAATTCTATTTAACATTAACTCCTGAACTGTTTGTAATGATCATATTGACAGATGTTATGTGACAAATGTGAAATAATTGTCTTATGTATTTATACTGCGATATAGCAAGTTTGGTGCATAACCTGATTGTTTGACCTCTTTTTTAAACCCTGCCAGACCATGACAAACATACACCTTTGTGTGCTTATGCTCACCAGTGTGTGACCTACTTCTGCGCACAGCGTGGCAAAAATCAAGGGAGTTAATCCAGTGAAATGATTTTATGGCTGCATCTATGACTTTAAGATACATGGTACGCATTTGATATAAATCTTTCCTCAAACATCAACTCAACAACAGATGTATTTACTTACTTCGTTTCCTCCCAGCTGAGTGTAACTGCCTCCTCCTTAGCCTTGTCTCTGGAGGATTCCACACACAGAGCATCCCCCTGTGCTGCTGCTGTGTTGACACTGTCTGGGGGGCAATCTGTCCCCGGAGGGTCCTGCTGTGCTGTGGCCACACTGTCGGGTGACATATCAGCCCCCTGGCCATCACCAGGCACTGTCTGTTGTGTTACTGTCTCCGCAGCAGCAACCTCAACTACATCTGCTGCATCTCCATGTCCATCACCATTCTCCAACTCGGAGTCAATATGCAGGATTTCAGTTGGTTTTGATGCAGGTTGGTTTACATCTCGTTGGTGTAGAGGTTGGTCTGACAGGAATGACTTGATCGGTTGTGTTGCAGGAGGTGTCAAAGGTAAGGCATGCAGATCATCTCCTTCATCCAATGCCTGGTTGATTTCATCTTCTGTCACAGCTAGATCAGAGAGATATGAACACAACATGTTAAACCAATGTATAAACATATGTTCAAGAGCAAAAAAGTAACATATTCACAAAATTGTATATAGACATTGGAGGGGAAAAAAGCCTTAAAACATCTTTTTTCTCAAATGTTTCATTGCACTTGCTTGTGTCTAAATCTTGTAACACGGTAATGAAATAAATAATATTTTCTCCATGTTCTTGATATATCGTTTAACACAGTGTCACATTGTGTTCCTGTAAAAGAGTTTTAGTACACAATTATAGTTCTTATAGTCCTTTGCTTGTAAGCTTATCGTCCTCAGCAATTCCCAGAAGAAATCGTAACTGTCAATTTATTCCTATTTGAATGAAGCCTTTTCTGTAAATTATAACGTCGGCTAAACTTATTATTTTCCATTATCTCATCAATTCGAGGGGTTAGTGCCAGAACACATTATCTTGTAAAATATTAAAATTGACTTTATGACTTTCAAAACATTGTATGACCATATATAATCCTACGCCAAAATATCTATGTACTACATTGTATATTTTAAAAGATATTCAACAAGACATAAACAACTTATCACCTAACTCTGTTCTCGTGTTGCGCCAGGATGTTCTATACTAAAATACTACATGCTGGTATACACAACATTAAAGTTTTCACTCAATTCTATTAAGCCAGAAAAACGTATCGAGAATTAACACATTCTAGCACTCTGATATAGGCTTAAGACTCCTTTAATTGGAGAGCCGTAACAACTGATAAGCATTTGAGATGTGCTGGCTTTTTGTGTTTACGATTAGAGATAAGCGCTCCCCCGCACCAGATGATGTTAACTGGTGCTAGCCTTCTATGGCCCAGGATGTTTATATCTGATTCCCGGGCTAAATTCCAGTCAGCTTATACTAATGGTCATTACTTGGTCCTGGCGTCGAAGATAAACCCCACTACACAAACGTCTTACAACGGAAATATCATAGTCCAAATTATTTTCATCAACATAAATACGTTTAAGGTAAGTAAAACTGTAAATTGAATTAAATTATCTGTTATTTTACTAATTTTTTAAAATTGATCTCTTATATTGTTATAAAGTTACGACGCAACAACACGTCTGATGATTTATATAACGGATTTTTATGTTTAAGTCATTATCAAATCAGTGTTCGTTAACTTTTAGTGTGTTCTTGGTTGTTTTCAGATAATCGCAGGGATTTTTTGATAATTTTGCTATAAAATAGTATGTAAATGACATGGGTGAGACTTGTGGTTTTAACATAAACATCTTTCATAAACACAAGTAAAGTTTACATAAGAGTAAATATATGATACATGAAGTTAGATTGTAAATTGAGAAATAATGTCACATACACAAATATTTCAAGACCAGTGCTATGTATTGTTTTCTTTTGTTTTTTGTTTTCTTTCTATAGGCATTGGAAAATGAGTGAGTTTGATTCTGACTTCGAAGATCAAGACATTTTGGAAGCTTGCAATATTATCGAGAACAATCAGATATTACACCTTATTGTGCCACAACCACCCACCAACATGGAACCGAATCCGCTACCAACCACTGACAACCCAGTTCCATTGACGGCAACCAACATGGAACCGAATCCGCTACCAACCACTGACAACCAAATTCCATTGACGGCAACCAACATGGAACCGAATCCGCTACCAACCACTGACAACCCAGTTCCATTGACGGCAACCAACATGGAACTGAATCCGCTACCAACCACTGACAACCAAATTCCATTGACGGCAACCAACATGGATGCTACTCAGCTACCAACCACTGACAACCCAGTTCCATTGACGGCAACCAACATGGATGCTAATCAGCTACCAACCACTGACAACCCAGTTCCATTGACGGCAACCAACATGGAACCGAATCCGCTACCAATCAGTGACAACGCAGATCCATTGACGGCAACCAACATGGATGCTAATCAGCTACCAACCACTGACAACCCAGTTCCATTGACGGCAACCAACATGGAACCGAATCCGCTACCAACCAGTGACAACGCAGAACCATTGACGGCAACCAACATGGATGCTAATCAGCTACCAACCACTGACAACGCAGATCCATTGCCGGCAACCAACATGGAACCGAATCCGCTATCAACCACTGACAACCCAGATCCATTGACGGCAACGAGCATGGATGCTAATCAGCTACCAACAACTGACAACACAGATCCATTGACGGCAACGAGCATGGAACCAAATCCGCAACCAACCACTGACAACCCAGATCCATTGGCGGCAACCAACATGGAAGCTAATCAGTTACCAACCACTGACAACCCAGATCCATTGGCGGCAACCAGCATGGAAGCGAATCAATTACCAACCACTGACAACCCAGATCCATTGGCGGCAACCAGCATGGAAGCTAATCAATTACCAACCACTGACAACGCAGATCCATTGACGGCAACCAACATGGAAACTGATCAGCTACCAACCACTGACGGCGCAGATCCATTGACGGCAACCAACATGGATGCTAATCAGGTACAAACTACTGACAACACAGATCCTTTGTCGGCAACGCATATGAAAGCCCCTCAAGACTACATAGAGCCACGGGGGAGTGAGGGAGGAAATGAAAATGAATTTGACAGCTCTGATGACGAACCTTTAATTTATTTGGGGAAATATAGACATACACATGTTGAAAGTAGCATCGAAACATCATCAGAAGAGTACCTTCCGAATGAAGAAGATTTATGCTCGTCTGACACCACTGAATCGGAAACAGAATTGACAATACCAAATCAGAAGAATATTGTTCATAGCAAATTTCATGAAAGGTCAAGTGGGGAATTGGAGGAAACTGTTGTTCTGAAGACATTACATGAAAGTCATACCAACTACATGTATGAATCTAAAATGAAAAAGTTTCACACGGAGAGATT
This sequence comes from Haliotis rufescens, assembly GCF_023055435.1. Lineage (NCBI taxonomy): Eukaryota > Metazoa > Mollusca > Gastropoda > Lepetellida > Haliotidae > Haliotis > Haliotis rufescens. The sequence continues at coordinate 61,046,256 of NW_025964112.1, read as the reverse complement.
AGAACAACTTCTGCATTGTAATGGATACAAGTTACTGAAGGTACCGGCTGATGGAAATTGCTTTTTTAAGGCTTCTGCACTTCAACTTAATGTGAGTGAATGTGAACTGAGGAAACAACTGTGTGATCATCTTGATGATAATATCATCACTTATTCCGATTTCTATGCTGAAGTGGAGGAAAACAACCTGGAAACATGGCAAAGTTATTCACTGGAAGTGGAACATCTTCGCAGGAATGGATATTTCACCAATAAGGTTGCTGATTTCCTGCCATTAGCACTTGCTAACTGGTCAGGTCGTGGTGTCCGTATTTTCTCCAGCAAGGCATCAACTCCTGTAATTAATGTCCAACCTACAATTCGTCAACAATGCACTGAGAGAAGAATAATCCTCGCATTTACATCCATAAAAGGTATTGAAGATCATTATGATGCATGCACACCACTGGCTAACCATTTGTCAAACACAATGATAGAAAATAACATCACAAAATCTTCTCAGTACTCAAGTACTCAACATGAAACAACAGAAGCATGTGCTTCTGGAGCTACCTGTCCTGGAACGTCCACATCAGCTGCAAGTTGTCTCCAGTCCATCAGCATCTCTGATGTTTCTTGTACTGCTGTAAATGAACGCAACCATGTAATGCCAGAAGACCCTGTGATCAGTTCAAATACTTCAAGTCCAGTTCCAGTATCTTCACAGCATGGTGCCGACACAGTGTCATCAGGTAATACAGCATCAACCCCAAACAAACAGAACCCATCTCGATCTGCAACTCCAAGAAAGTCGTCAGCCTTCCATACACCTCCTAGAAAGGTGCTGTTTAGAAAGAGACGTGCGACGCCCGAGACATGGTTAAAAAATCAAAGGAAACACCTGAGATTAGGTGGAATGGAATATGTGAACCAGCAAGGGAAGACCATGAAAGGAAAATCGGTTAAAGCAGTCGACTGCTCAAAATGTAGATATAAGTGCACCCAGAAGATCCCCGAAGAAGCTCGACACAGTATATTTAAAGCATTTAGAAGCTTGTCATCATATGAAAGGCAAAAGGATTTTGTTTGTTCCAACACTGATGAAAAGAAAACCCGTACATACCTGGATGACAGTGAAAGAAAGGTGGAAAAGAAACGCCAAGTCTATCGGGCATTTAATCTACAGTGGGAAGGAACAAGACATCTTGTTTGCAAGAAGTTTTTCATGAAGACTCTTGACATTGGGGAGTCATACATCAGCCATGCCTTACAGCACAAGAGCCAGGGAACCTTTGGGAGCACAGAACGTCGCGGTAGACATAAGCCACACAATAAAACTGCCAGTGATCGCTTGACAAAAGTAAGGGAACACATTGAGTCATTTCCTAAGATGGATGCCCACTACACAAGAAAAGATACAAACAGGCAATTTTTAGGACCAGAATTGAATATTAAAAAGATGTATGAACTTTATAAGGAAAGGTGTGCTGCAGACAACAAAGAACCAGTGTCCTCATCACTCTACAGAAACGTCTTCAATAAAGAATATAATTTTTCTTTCCATGTACCAAAGAAGGACCAGTGTTCGCTTTGTCAGCAATATTACAGAGAAAGAGACACTGGTTGCCTGACAGAACAATTAACAAAGGATTTCAATGAACACCAAGCCAGAAAAATCAGAGCTCGAGAGGCAAAGATTAAGGACAAAGCACTTGCCTTGACAGAATCCTCTGTCTTTGTTGGAACATTTGACCTTGAGGCAGTATTGTACACGCCATGTTCGCTAGTTAGCGAAATTTTCTATATGAGAAAACTGAATTGTTATAATTTCACAGTGCATGATGCTGTTCACAAGAGCGGTACATGTTTTCTGTGGTCAGAGGTTGATGCCCAGAGAGGTTCATGCGAAATTGCATCATGTTTACAAATACAGTTGAAAGCAATGCCTCCTAACATCAACCATGTTATCCTGTATTCAGATACATGCACAGGGCAGAATAGGAACCAATATGTTGCTGCTTCCCTACTTCATGCTGTCACTACCACTGACCACATTGATGTCATTGACCATAAATTCTTGGAGCCAGGACACACCCAAATGGAGTGCGATGCAATTCACTCCAGTATTGAATTCGCCAAAAAGAAGACAAGTATTTTTGTTCCCAGCCAGTGGGATACTGTTATCAGAATGGCAAGAAGGAAGGACCCCTATCTCGTTATTCCAATCAAACACACGGATGTAATGGACTTCAAGAAATTGGCACATCAAAGACTGAAAAATACTAAAGTGGACACGGATGGTGGTAGAGTTAACTGGCTAAATGTTCGCTGGCTGCGGTTTATGAAGACTAGCCCTGACAGCATTTACTTCAAAACTGAACACAATGATGAGCAGTTCAGAGAAATCAAGGTTACAGCAGGCAGTAGACGAGGTAGACCTCTGAACACAACCAACTCCCTTACTTGTAGATACACTGGGAAGCAAGAAATATCACATGCGAAGAAGAAAGACTTGTTATCTCTTTGTAGATCTGGTATTATTCCAAGCGAATATCATGAGTACTACAAAGCTCTCCCAACTGGTAACAGACCTGATTGTCTACCGGTACCAGATGCTATGGAGGAAGACTATGACACAGACATTGCATAATATGATGTGTGACTGTGGTGCTGTGTTCATTATCGCACTAATATAGCTATGTGTGCGTACGCGCGTACGCGCGTGCGTAAGTGCGTGTGATTGCACTAGTCCGGACTAATGCCAATATTATTGTACCAGCCCGCTGAGATACTATGCCGCAGTTAAACATGAATACCCGACTCAGATTTGTGGAAGTCTGACAGTGCTGAAATGCTGATCCTGGCTATATTATATCTGACAAGTTCCTGCATTACTTCCTTATTTATTTCCTTTTTAGTGAGCCACAACAATCGCGTGAATGTTCAAGCTAAGAATTCCATTTACTGTTAGGAACGTAAAATGATTGTAACCACATTAAAATGTCTTATGACAGGTAGGTTGGATATCCGAATACAATCTGAGATAACTGATCTTAAGAACTGCAGTATTTGTATGTTCATAAATTGACTTTGAATGAAGCTCAGCTGGAAAAAGTATTATATTTTTTGTGAATACTGCGAGTTATGTCACCATTTTGAAAATTGAACGTTGGGTACAGATCTGTCTATCTATTTATCTATCACTTTTTACATATTATATACTGGTTTATAGATAATAAGCTAAATATGTACCCACTGTTTTATAAAAGAATATATATTTACATAAACAAAGGTTTTAAAAGGATCTTCTATTCATCTATAATTTATAGAATAACGTTTCTCCGTTAACTTTGTGTGACACATTTCCACTCATTAGCATTACAGCCTAACATTAACTTAATTTTGCAGACTAATTAGCTTTTTAGTTTTGAAACAAACAATGCAATGTAAATGTAAATGTACAGCATTTAATAAAATGAACAATGTTTGGTAAAGGCAACACTGACATTACTTTAGTTCTTTTAGGCAATGCCAGATAATCGTTAAAGCTGGTAAGTGATTATAACCACGTGTTTGTAGCAAGCGATGCTTTAGAGTGTCAGCTTACACCAGGATAATGGTATCAGCCTGTGTGTCACGCAGACTCTGTGGTTGAGCCGTTACCAGCTGTCGGGAGATAAGCTGTTATTGCTATTAATTGGCTTGCTCATTGAGAAAGTTTCTGAAGCATAAACGTATGTCCTGTGTTTGGGGTAATTTGACGCAAGCAGGAATGTTATCATTTATCAGGGCCACAATGTATCACTTCTGTTTACAAGGATCTGGGCCTCACATTTCCCCTTTCCTGTATAATGTTTATGCTGCCAGATGGAGTTGCCTTTATTTACTTCGCTTTGGCTGAAAGTCTAGCTGAATTTCTTTGGGGAAGAGATATGCCAGAACATCGTATATATTTCAGGTTATCTTTATTACATGTTAATATCAATGTTATGTTGAAAAAACAAGATATACTGTTTGGCACACTTAATGACAATGGCTGGAAACAATATTGCTAATAAAACTTCAAGTGGTGCTTTTTAGCACCATTTCAAACTTTTGAAGTGGGATTTCTCACATCTAGGGAAAATGGAGATAAGTGGTTCTGGCACTAACCCCTCGAATTATTAGTCTTTTCACTTTCTATTTGTCGTAACAAAAATCTTCCATATTTTCCCATGGTACATTATTATCTCATCACAATATTAACTACATAATGTGTCTGTTTGCAGCAAAAATACCTACCCTTGTTATCAAGTTTCTGTAAGTTTGGCAGAGTTTTCAGAACAGTCATACGGTAGTTGTTTTCTGTCGCACATGGGTTCTCAGACAACCATAACATTCGCAGTTTAGGTAACTTCTTCAGATATTGGATATCTGTTAAACTCTTTACATTATTCTTTCTAATGTACAATTCTTGAAGGTTTGGGCAATGTGCAAAATCTCTTAATGTGTCGACTTCATTGACGCTGAAAAGTAAAGACACATTGTACAAAGATTATCACAGGTTGATTTTGGCTGGTGAAACAGATTTACAAGTAAAAGAGGAAAATATGATTATTCCTTACCTATCATTATGTAACATCTCATAAATCACATGACAAAGGATTTGCCTACTTCATAAAACTTGCCTCATTTTAACAACAAATTTTAACCCGACATAACTACAAGTGCCCCATTCCACAAAGCGATTTAAGTGCTACGGCTACCATGATCCCATGCTGAAGTATGGGAGTTACGATAACCTTAGCAACAAGGCAGATTTGTGGAACACAGCCCAGTACATGAACATCATAAAAGAGGCATAAGTATAAAAAACAAATATATGTATTCAAATCAGGAAAAAGATGTACCTTAAACTGCAGACTTCTAGACTTGGCATCTGTCGGACAATACTGACATCTTTGATACTAGAACCCCTACAACAGAATCAAAAGAATGTTAGTCACAGACACAGAGTGACACTAGTTTCAAACTGGCAACTTTGATTTCTGTCTACGCTTTGAAAATATTTTGACTAGGTTCTAGATTCAAAATCTGAAAACTGGACAAAAGTAAATTCTGGAATGTGTAATACTTGGCCGAGATTGTAGGAGGGGTTATGATGGTTATAGCTTAAGTGGCACCATGTGCAAACAGCAACAAACTGGTGAAAAAGGCACTCTATAACTTTACCCTAAATGTTAATCCGTTTTGGGGGTAATAAAATATAGTTGCTCAAAAAGTAATGACATCGCTTGAGATTGAGACAATTATCCTTAGGAGTTTCAACACTATTAGGGATATAAATAATCCCATGCTAATAGCAATTTCAATAGGGCATTCTTCTCTAATGGGAAACAATGCTCCAACTCTTAGTCAGCGCGGTTTTATAATCACTGTATGCCAATTAGCATCACAAACTGGATTCTGGACCAGCATGGGCCAACTGGAGGACCTCGTTGACAGCGAGGGGGAATCCCCTTGAATTCTCACATTTGATGGGATGATTCCTTCTGCCATAACCTTTCACCTTGCAATTCGTCAGTGTGTGTAAATGTGTATGTACAATATTGAATTTAGTATACAGCAAACACTTGTACATATTATTTTTCAAAAATGAAATTCTGTTCATGTACTCAAAACAGCAACGACCCTTATTTTTCAGGCAAACTGCATGTAATACAACAACTACTACTCCATGTTTCATGGTATTATCTACACCTGTGTATTTGTCGTCATTCACTTGATGCTCAATTAATGACTTTATTACAGGTATAATTAGTGGTGGAACCCCTCATAGTACATGTACCTGACAAAAACTAATTATTTAATCTAAGATTGGGTCATAAATCCCAAGTCTGATGTGGTGAATGTATTACATGTTGTGTAATATGCATGTGGCAGTTCATCACGATGGGCATGGGTAGTTGAGTTGCCAAAAACATTGATAAAAGGATTAACCGATAATATGCTGTTTGATTAATCACTGTTATCTTGCACAGTGGATTTGTCACAAGTAAGTGTTAATGTATGTAGGTTTACTAAAGTAGACCCATATCTGCATTGGTGCGCAGTGCTTATGTCAAAACAACATAATTTTTTCAAAGGATTAGCCGGTAATACTGATTCATTGCTCATTGTTATCCAACTCAGTGGATGGTTTCTAAAGAGCAACGTACATCATGAACATAGTTGTCATGTGTGCCATCTCAGCTGACCAATGAGACATGACACCTTTGTGAAACACCTGAAATAGACTTACGTGATCAGTTGAGAGATGAACATGGGTCAAAATATCCCTAAACGCTATATATATTCCAAAATATTAGATTGTTACAAAGACATGTGACATCGAACAAGTTTCTTTGTACAGCTTCAGATGTATGGGATATCTTACCCTCATGTAGATATTGTAAAATACATTCCTCGAACAAGCTAACTGCCTGATATTAAACATATAACTACTGTTGGTTGTAATTATGATATTTGTATCATATTTTCATTCATTTGTTACAGAGGAATGCGGGAGGACTCAAGGGCGACTGATTTAAATTGTTCCATATGTAAAAAATATTCGTCAATAGCAATCATTTATGCCAAAGTGCAATGCTTATGGATATTCAAAGACGTTATACGTCTTTGGGTTGTTATTATTTTAAATATACGTAGAAAAAGCTGCAACTAAAAAAAGAATATGTTATTTCTGATAATGTAAAATTATTGTCCACAATAAGCAAATTTTGAATCTGCGAAGAAAAAGCTGATATTTCAATACTTTCAAACTTTCCCATTAAGCTTCTTAACATTCATTAAACATGATCATTATTTTCAAATTCTCTGAAATCTTTCAACTGTCCTAACACATGGACCAATATGAAAACCCTGACATGCCTCGAAAGGAAAAACAGTGACCGGCAGTGTGAACATCTGTCAATATGTGTTTGCATGTTCGTATACAGGGTACAACTGTAAGTCAACCAAGCCAGGTCTAACCCTGAGATCAGCTAATGATTGTAGCCTACCCAGTTACTGTCCGTCCTTTCCATACAAAATTTCCATTGTGGCCTAACGATGGCCATTGTAGATTTCTGTGGTAGGCCAGTTGTATACGCCTTTAAAGAAGGGGTGAGCATGACTGACACAAGTTTGCCAATCTCAAGAGTCAAGACTCGGAGCCAGTGGCGCTGTCAGTGTCAGAGGGTTCGACTGAACGCATTCATAAATTACTTTTCGGAGCGACAGTCCACTTACCAACAGTTTAGTTTGCAGACACTTTCAAGATCTGTGGCTCGGGTTCTAGCTAGTACCAATGCTTCAGTCAGTTTCCCTGTGTATTTTTCCGTCAGTGCCATAATGGGTAATGAGAGACACTTCCCAAACTTGTCAAACGATAAACCGGAAGTTTACATTGTGTACCGCACCGATTTTCGGTCCGAGGCAACTGCAAATACTTAACAATATTAGCCTAATGTCTTCCTTTTATTTATGATGATATGATATAGAATATGTACTATTTAATCCATTCACAAAATAATAATTTCATTATTTTGCGTTCAAATGTATGTGTACGAAAAGATGTGTTTATCAAAAACCGGTGTAGTATTAAGAAAGTGACCCGTACAATATTGACACGTGTTGCATGAACGCCTCCATTGCCTCCCGATACGATGTCTGTTTCGTGAAATTATTGCACGAATAGCACACTTCTGAAAGAATGTTAAATGTGATTCATCTGCATCTCTACCGTTCGTGTTTCCACTGAAACAAGCTCTTCGGGCTCTCTTCCAACATAAACTTTGATGAAAAGTCGAGACACTGTTCGGGGCGGCGCTAAACATGCTAAATGCAACTCGCTCACTCACAAATTCCACTGAAGCGGAGCCACAAAACTTAGACTTTGAATGCTTGTGGGATGAACATAACTTTGTCATTTGTAAATCTCTGTGAGTGTAAAGTTTGGTCCATAGTGACCTACAGTGTGAAGGGTGGGTTGATGGTAAAAGTTGGAAGTTACAAAACTAAGATGTTATATTTTGTTGGTCATGCCATTGGGGTACAATATGCGATTTCGAGAGGAACGTAACATAAAAGGGTTTGGCAGGCAAAGATGTGACGTGGATTTAGAAATATCCTTGGGGCCACTGGTGGCCCAGTCGCCTAAGGCGCCGCGATTCGCTGTGCAGAGTTGCGTCCCTTGGGCACGCCAGAAACCTATGATTGTGGGTTCGAATCCCTGTTCGCCCCGATTATGTTTCTAGGTTTGTCAGCACCATACCCATGCTCGTGGGTTTCACCGAAGTGGTAAACGTCTGAGACCTGCATCACTTCGGGCTTTCCTCCCACATTAAGCTGACACGCCGTGATATAACTGGAATACTGTTAAAAGCGGCGTTCAACCCAACTCACTCACTAGAAATATCCTGAATCCAATCTAATCATTGCCTGATAAACTCTTGTATGTTAACCAACGGTGTACACTTGTGGTTCGTGTAACTCTTCCCTTATGAGATGAGACAAAATGTATCAGGTGGATATCATGTTGAATTAGAGTATCTAGTACGAACTAGGCCAGTGATAGGGGTATAGTTTTTCACCGGGGTTGTTTTCTGTTTACACCGGTCAAGCGCGGCCATTTTAAACCTTCATGGCGGTACTTCTTGTTCGGCGTTTGTATTATTGTTGACCTGCCGATGATTTCCTTTGATTTATGAGCCAAATTCCCCAAGGATGGCTGATAAATCGATATTAGAAAATATCAGCAAGAGGAATTTTGATGCAATACTTGGAGATACAAAGGTAATCTTGCCCGAACTCCATCCAAAGAAGATCTCTCATTCAGTAATCAGTCAATGGCCTATCCCTTCTAGATACACTAGAGCCGTCTGGCTATTTGATCACGATAGATTAACTACCCCGATCATAATGAGGCACAACACTATGGCAGTTTGAACGATGGTATCGATTTCAGTTTTGTGCACACTGATATTGGTTCTCTGATTGTATTGTTCCACAGGGGACCTATTTAGGCCCCTTGATCAGGAAAACCTCAGATTTGGATTATCAGGTCCACAGATGTCAAGGCTTACGTAAATTTCACTGCCGCACTCAAATTACTGGACGTTGGTCATATCTACCACTACTCTCTTGCATCATTACGATTTGCCATAGCCTTGGAACATAATCATCATGTAAGATCTTGTAGCCTAGCCTATATCTACAAAATATCTCAAAATTTTGTTTTCAGCAAATTTAGTTGCAATTTATTGCAATATGACATCAGTTTCAGCAAATTTAGTTTGCAATTTATTGCAATATGACATCAGAGGATCCAGATAAACCAAACAAATCATTACCTCGCGAGTGGGTCTGATCGTGATCATGTGCACCTCTTCAGTTAAAAATTTATGTTTTCAGGTATCACATCACCATGTTCTCATATATATATATACTAAAATGAATAAGAAATGTTATTATCAATTTGCTGTCTGCCAATGGACGCAAATCAATATTTGAAAATAAAATCTACATTTTAATTTGTTTATCTATAAAACAATTTACTATCATGACTATGGGTTTCGAGAAACATACCATGTATACACATGATACATGTACCTATTGCAGGTTATGCATGTTTGAAAATAGTGCTAAATGTGGTTGTAACATCATATCTTCAGGAAGAAAGGACAGTCGGCATGTCCTTTCTTATGTTAAAGCAAGATGCTTATCTGGTATAGTTTATCTATTTGGTAAAAACAATTTGCACATGATTTTGGAAAAAGATTCTCCCTTCTAATGAAACCAAGCAAAAGTAGGATATGTCATGTGTGAGATATAACTGGGTGTTGGCAATAACCAGTCTCATAACGACCCATCAGTGATAACTGGTAGCTAGCCAGTAACCATGTGTTGATAACTGGCATTTTTCTGTATTGCAGGGATTTATCCAGACCTTCTTAGGGGCCGATATTCTGCCCCGAGTCTACAGCAAATGTCAATAAACATTCTCAATTTGGGACAAAACATTTCCAAATTTATGTGACAATGTATTAATATAAGTAACTAATAACTAATTTTATGGCTTTGTAGAAATAACCTGTATTCATTTATAACAAGACCAATAAATATGAACAGTTTTAATGCTTCGTTTTAAATGCATTAATTGCAATCTCAAAGTTCTCTGAATTTAAGAAAATATGAACTTATTAAAGGCCTCGATGTACTGACTCGGATCCTTGGACATTCGGATCAACAGTCACCTAAGGGATGTACATTGACATGTCAACTCTCAGCTGGGATCAGCATCAATACCCTTTCCCTTTGGATCGATATCGACACATGAACTTTTCCCCAGGGTGTCATCAAAATCGACATGTGGGCCACTATTGATATAACAACCTCTTTTTACATGAAAGAGGGTCAGATTCAACATGGAGAAATTTGGCATCTTTTATTGTAGATATTTTTTGTTAAGCAACTATTGCCTGAGAATAATCAGCGGTAATGACATATTGTGGCATTCAAGATCAACTTTTGCATATTTCTTGAAGGGTTCTAAAATCTTTTAAAAAATGTGTTAATTTTTATGTGTGATTTGTTGATTGTGTACACATGATTGTATCCTTACTGTACGGATTACTGCTCATGATGTCACCCATGGCTTTCTGACATCCAGACTACGTCATGAACCAACATGTACCGGTAAACATGGTAAATCTATTTTGATGCCAACACTTGTGTTTTAGGAGTACCTGTCAAGTATACTGACTGTGAAGGGCAAAGCTAAAAATGGTGACTTGAAAGAGAAAGGAATGTTTGCAGTTAAATTTCTGCATTCTGCTGTTGCTGTTGTTGGAAATGATGTGCCTGAAGACCTCATCGCAGCAGTGCATGTTTGTTGTCAAGGATACCAGACTGCTAGGGACAACATTAAGTTACAAGATGAACTGACAGTACCCAAACTTGTGTACCATATCCTCAACAAGCTTGTGCAAGAGGTGAGCAAAAGAAAAAATATCTTACTTTGCTTGCAGAAGTCTATATTGTATTGTGTGGAATCACTGCTTTCAGTGTTATTCAGTGGCACTAACTGCAGGTCTGGACTAAACTTACGTTATTAACATTAACCACCAGTTTGAAACGAGCTGTTGAGTGGTTGGTTTGAATTATTGTCTATCATTGTTTGTTGTACCAGATACCTTGGCTACTGACTGATAAATGACTGTCATTGACCTATCAATAAAAAATTGAATTTGTTAAATAAATGTTTACAGCATAGTGCTCATAAACCCTTTTAAAACCTTGGCCGAATCTGTTGGGCATTATTCATTTTGCTTAAAATGCTGTTTCAGGTACTTTCTAATTTGCTTCTGTTCATGTGCTGAACAAAGTCTCACACTTTGCATAAGCTATCATTATCAGTATTTATATATATAAGTTATCATGATATTGTCTCAGTTACAATAAGAAAGTATATATATATTCAGATCAAATGTACCATTGTTTATGAATTATTGTTCTGTCATTTTTAATATAGTGATAATCATGATGATTATATGTTTACTTTCAAATTCAATGTTTATCAACCGGTTTGTTGAAATGACAGAGTCACATGGCTAACCTGCATCAACTTGGAGTGTTCCTGTACAGCTGCCTCCATGGTGTGACTACTGAGACACCTGGTGTTAAACCCATTGTGATGAACACCTACAGTCGTCTGTGGAACTCGTCCGTCAAACACGAAGCCAGCTGCAGCAATCCAGGCTCACTTCTCATCACCACCCAGTTGAGATTTCTAGCTATGAAATTCCTCTTTAAGAAGGAAGTAATTGAAGATTCAGATGTGGAAAAAATTGAGATCGCACTAGGCAGGTACATCCATTTAGCCAACAAATTGAAATTGAAAAAGTCTGCAATTCAAGCTGATTTGAGACAGGTTTTAAGTATATTTGTCACTATGTTAGAAAATGTTTTAACTTTTAACAAGGAAAAGTTTGGTTTGATTGTTATCAAGTCCGTGATTCGAGCTGTGAAATATCTCTCCCAAAATAAGTTGTTGGGAGACGTGCAGCACTTCCTGGAGGTGGTCAGTGAATCAGGGGCAGACAATCCCATGGCTGACATGGGTTTGATCAAAGTTGTTACCAGCATACTGACTGTGGTCAAACAGTTGGACACCTTGCTTCAAGAAGAATGCAGCAGCGATGCCCGTTTTGATGAAGTAGCTTCTGTGTTGATGTCAGGCAATGAGGGTTTGATGACAGTCACTGATGAAGATAAGGAAGATGGTGGTCATCAGTTAGTTGTCCTGGAGTTGTGTCAGGTGCTGATGATGCAGCTCAAGTCTGTACCCCTGACTGTCAATCTGTCTGTTAATCTGATGGAGGCAGGCAGGATGACCATGACCTTGTATCTACACTTCCTGGAGTCGGAATGGCGGCTGATTGGTGAAGCAGGAGCACCCTCGACTGGACTGAAACGAGATCAGATTGAGAGGAACATGCTGGATGCTTTCCATGTCAAGTTCCAGATGTTTTACAAGTTGTCACAAGCTGTTACTGGTAAGGATATTTGAGATTTGCTCCTGTATTGTATTTATTAGTTTTTTGACAGTAGATGAAGTTGAAACGTTTATTTCTTTGTTGTTTAACACTGCACTGAGCAATATTCTAGCTGTAAGACAGCAGTCTGTGGATAATTGATTCTGGACCAGACAATCTAGTGATTTACATTATGAGGAGGTCACAAATATGGGTCCTGAAGATCAATTCTGACATGGATCTTCACAGGTGAGGTTCAGACTAATTCTGTCGTGAAGGTCTGTGATGGAGATGAAAGGATAACTTGTGCGTGTGTTGTTTTCAGATGATGAAGAACTGGAGACGTTGTTGGATGAGTGTTTGGAAGCTGTTGGTCTCTATCTCAATGTGCTGGGAGTTGTGGAGTCAGACAAGACACACTTTGATGACAAATACTACTTTGGTATGTTGACACCATTCAAGAATACAATATTTCCAATTCTTTGGACAAAAGAATGAAAATGGTAGTGATTCATTACATGTCAGGTTCAAGATTAAATGTCATGCAAGGCCAGACTTAGAATAACAGATGTTCAGAGCCCAGTTTCACAAAGCAGTCAAGGGGCATCATTAGTTTGATGTACCGGCAAAAGGAGGAACGAAGTGTATACAACATATCACAAACCAGTGAAGTATTGATGATGTTCACGGAGCTACGGCTATCATTACTCCCATACTTTACAGATGTGTCTGTTGTGCTATGATTGGGTTGTGCAGGTAGGTCTAATTACATTAAGTAATACGTTACCACTGTTATACCGAGGCTGTTGTCCCCCACAACTGCTCTTATAGCGAAATTTTCCACAGAGATCTCAATCACCTCATGCAGCACGTGCGTAGCCACCTAGCTGCCATGTGACACCCTTCACTCTTGTCTCTTCGCTTGCCCTAGCAAGACGTGTATCCACTGCTCTACTTGTGTTCTACGGTTTTCCGCCTTCTGCCTATCCTTGGTTATATTTATTACTGTTTCTCAGTTCAAAGTAAACTGTAATTTACGGGGCGTTAGTTATACGGCGCTTAGAAAATTTTCCCACCTAAATTTTCTCGCCTTTTTTCGCTACTAATGGGGTGTGGCGTGGCCACCTTTAGTGGTATATCGTGGTTTTTTTTTGCATCACCTATTAATATATATATATATCTATTATATGTATTTTATGTGTCTGCTATTATCGTTTGTTTTTCTTCGGAAAATCTATTGAATATGTTTGGTGTGTGTGTGTTGTAACCATGTTTTGTTTTTGTTCAAAGAACAATGTCAGACATGGAAATGGATATTTTGTCCAGCACCCTTGCTACTCCTGTTAACAGGCGCTGCGGGGCCTGTCAGAAGTTTCTGTCTTCTCGGGATCCTCACGATCGTTGCCCGCGGTGCAGGGTCCCTTGCGAGGACACCCAGTGCACCCAGTGCGAGGGTCTGGGGCCGGAGGACTTTGCGCGATACAGGCGCTACGTGCGCTCTGCTATCATCCCTGAGGTTGCCGGTTTGTCCGGTCGGGCGCCCCTTGCGGGCACTACCTCCACAGCGGCGGATCCCTTGGCGGCCCTTGGACTGTCAGGGGATTCCGTCGCGGCTTTGCTATCTCAACTGGTGGACTCCAAACTGGCGGCCTTATCTCAGGATAAGGCCCTGGTTGTTCCGGCCCCGGCCCCTTCGGTGGCTGCGGGTTCGGACGCGGGGTCCACGGGTACGGCAGCGGCTCCCGTAGTCACCGGTCCTTCCCCCAAGCCGATACACCTGTTATCTGCTAAGGACTGTGTGGGCATGGTGTATGACCTCTTTGAGGACATGCCACGACCCCAGCCGGTACCCCGGGGAATCCACGGCTCTGTGGGTTCCTCCGAGGTTTTCGATGAGTTCGCCGACAAGGCTTTTCCTGCGTCAACTTTGTTGCGCGGGATCAAGCCGTCTTTGGAGAAAGCCTTCGCTGGACTCCCGTTACCTCCTCCGTCGTGGAGAAAGGGTTCGTTCCCGGTGCATGACCTGGCCTTCCCCGAGGCAGGTCCCACCGCGGAGGCCCATGTGGAGAGGTGTCCGTGCCCCACCTGCTGCTACAGTCACTCAAGCGACTTTACAGCAAATGGACACCCTCTCTTGGCACTCCATGCTCGCTATGTCACATGGCGACACCTACTTGGCGGCGGCTGCCATTCTGGTCGAAGGTTCCCCCACGGACCGAGACCAGCGCATTTATAACTGTTTGATCGGTTTGAATGCAACCACAGACGCCTGGGTGGTATTTCTTAACGGAGTGCCCCTCATGATGCTGCGGCTGGGAAGTCCAAGGGGTCAGCGTCTTCTTCCTTCGGGAAGAGGTCCCGCCCTGAGGGCCCCCGTAAGGGCAACATGCCGCCCTTTCGGGGGAAGAAGGGACACTGGGGGAAGCCTAAGCCGTCTCTGGACGGTAAGGGCTCCTCCAAATGACTCTCACTTGCAAGGTTCGTGTGCCAACAGCGCCAGCTTCGGTTGGCCCGTAGGCGAACCCGAGTCATTCAGCCATGGACAGTTGCGCCTGCTGCAGCCTGTCAGGCCTCCCTTTCCTTCCCCTGTCAGAGCCAGACTCCAGACTTACTAGGAGAATTGGGAGCAAGTGTTCGACGACCCGTGGGTGGTCAACACGATCCGGTTAGGCTATTGGCTAGATCTCAAAGTGGATCCGCTGCTCACCGTCGCCCCGTTGGAAGGTTTCTAATCGGAGGCCGATCTTCCCATCCTTGCCGATGCCATCGGCAGGTTGGTGGAGAAGAGGCCGGTACGTGAGTTAGCCCTACCAGAAATAACACCGGGGTTTTACTCCAGGATATTTCTCGTTCCCAAGGACAGTGCCGAACTCAGAATGATTCACAATCTGAAATCTTTCAACGAGTTTTACCTGCACAAGCTGCCCAAGTTCAGAATGTTGACCTTGGCGGACCTGAAAGCTCTGATCATGCCGGCCGACTGGCTCGCTTCAATCGACCTGAAGGATGCTTATCTGCATGTTCCGATTCACTCAAACCATCACAAGTATCTCAGGTGTGGGTTGTACTCCCATTCGGTCTTTCGTCCGCTCCCTGGCTGTTCACCCGGTTAACCACCCCAATAGTGGGGGTCCTCAACAGCTGGGTGTCAGGTACGTCGCGTACCTGGACTACTTGATTTCGTCAGCTCGATTTCACACTTCGGCTCTTGGAGCAATTGGGGTGGATTGTCAATCTCCCCAAGAGCGAGTTAACCCCCTCACAGAACTTGAAGTTCATCGGAGGTCGGTTTGACACGGTGACCCATCGCCTCTTTGTCCCCCCAGACCGGTGGCACAAGATTCAGGTGATGATTGCCTTAGTCTTAGCGGTGCCACAGACAGTTCAATTTTAGGAACAGCTGTTAGGGCTACTTGTGTCAGCCCAGTACTGCACCGATCGGGGTCGTCTCCAACTCCGCCCGCTGCAACGGTTTCTAATCCAGTTGTTAGCACAGGAGGAGAACAGTGCGTCTGTTGCCCTCCCAGATGGGCTCTGATCGCATCTGGAGTGGTGGACGGTCCTTTGCAACGTCTTATCAGGAGTCTCTATGCGGCCCTTCTGGGTCACGTCGAACCTGTATACAGACGCCTCTCTAGTGGGCTGGGGCGCCGATCTAGAGGGGGAGGGGAGCCCGGGGCTGTGGTGCGTAGACGAACTAGGTCTTCACATCAATTGCCTCGAGTTCAAGGCAGTGATCAACGCAGTCAATCACTGGAAGCATCGTCTCGTCGACACCTGGCTCATGCTGGCGACCGACAACACGACGGTAGTGTCCTATGTGAACAAACTGGGGGGAACCCACAGTCACTCGTTACTCGATCTCACGTTCGAGTTTTAAGCTCTGGTGGACAGTGTCCCGTGCCAGGTACGCGCCCGTCACATCCCAGGTGTGCGGAACGTACTGGCCGATGCTCTATCGAGGCCTCGGGATCCGAGCCTCACAGAGTGGATGCTGAACCCAGTGGTGTTTCAGTGGCTGTGCGAACGTTTGGGTCGTCCGATGGTCGACCTTAAGATCACTCAAAGAAATCTTACATCCTGCTGATACCGAGGACAGATCGCTGTGTCCGGTTAGGACCCTTAAGTATTATCTTAAGGCTTCGACTGAACGCAGACAAGGCCGTGACCGTCTGTTCATATCGTGTAACCCTAATCGGACTGCTGACATAACTCGCAACTCGATTGCCTTATGGCTTCGTTCTGTCATCAATCTGGCGTACCGGTCATGGGGGTTACCGGTTGCGGGGTCAAACCCACACGAGATTAGGGCGCTAGCGGCAACATTTGCCCTACACTCCGTATATCTGTTCACAGAATATTGCGGGGTTTTTACTGGCGTTCTGACTCGGTTTTTGCCAATCATTACCTCAGAAAGGTCTCTGATGAAGACGTGTGCTGATCGCTTGTACTGGAGGTTGTGCTGATCGCGGCGCAAGCGGTCATCTAAGGGGTGTGCCCAGTGCAATTCCGAACTCCTCAGGCTTCAGACCTTGCACGGTGGTCAATCTGGGTCTACTCTAACGTTACCACAGCCGTGGGTACGGGAGTGGGGGTCCCGCAAGCCATCGCGCTCATCCACAAGTTAGTGCGGCTTTCTGTATGTTTCTTTATTTTGATTTGACAATTATGTACTTAATTGTCTGTCGTGTATTGCAACCTTGTAATGCATGCTTTCAAATATTGAATTTAGGTCACGCGCCTATTACATACGCTTAAGTAAGCTTGTTCTTGGGATATACGGTCCGAATGAAATTAATTTCCCTTTTTTCGACTGTTTAACCTGATCTAAGATTTAGCTCACATGGATACTGTGTTCTCATCCGCTGCGGCGATGAAATATCTATCCAGTGGGGCTGTTTGGAGTCAACAATCGTTTGGCAATAAAGATTGAGCCTTACAATATGCGCTTGACAGTGCTTTGGTATCCCTATATGGTAACGCCAAGCTGGGAGCATGCGCATCGAGTGCTTCCGCCTTGTTGTATACTTCGGCTGGTCGGAAGGAACACAACAGTCAGGTTTCGGGTTGTAGGTGCTCCCCACCGCCTACTGTGGTAGTCAGCCTCGGTAAAACAGTGGTAACGTATTACTTAATGTTATTTGTAGAATTTTCCTATTCGGAATATTCTATAGGTAATACGTTACCACTGGGCTGCTGCCCGCCCGTCTGTCCCCGAGCACTTGCTCTCGCAAGAGACAAGAGTGAAGGGTGTCACATGGCAGCTAGGTGGCTACGCACGTGCTGCATGAGGTGATTGAGATCTCTGTGGAAGATTTCCCTATAAGAGCAGTTGTGGGGGACAACAGCCTCGGTATAACAGTGGTAACGTATTACTTATAGAATATTCCGAATAGGAAAATTCTACAAGATGCTGAGCCCCACAATGATTCTAGCCTGACTCAGGAATTTTCAAGATTAAGAATTCCCACAACACAAGGCCATATTACCAGATTACATCTTAAACAAAATCCAACTGAAAACTTGTCAGTGATAGTAACATTTGGATATTTTGTTTAAGACCACTCGAACATGTTATTTTAAAGTCAAAACCTCAACACAGTCTTTTGACCTTATTAGGATATGATTTATAGCCATATATATCAGACATGTTACTTGTAGACCACCACGACATATTTAGAAAACGCATTTCGTGGGTTGCAGGCTACCTGATGGTGAAGTTTGGTCACTTCTGCTACAACCGCAGTCTGGACAAGCAGGCCACAGAGTTCTACCGCAATACTTGCCAGCAGCTCACTGAGTGGTGCTTTTCTGACACTGAGAAGAAACAGGCTCGCATTGAAGAGGTTGATAAAGAACTTTGTAATCTAATTCAAATAGTTGATATGCATGATACATGCAGCAAACTAAATGTTGTCCACTCTGTCATGTGTGTCACTATTATATTCTATGAAGAAAACATCTAGACTTTCTATTGAGGACTAGAGGTTCTTCATGTAGCAAAAAGTTTGAGTTTTTGTACTCTGCATCTGTTGGTAGTAATTTTTCATGGATTTTGTCAGTTCACTTGTCATGTTTTTGATAATTGTTGTTGGTGTAAATTATACAAATAAGGGTATGCTTCTACAAAGAGATGTCCCTACTTCTGAAAGCAACCTATAGGTTCTAGGTGCTCCAGGACAAATATCTTCTTGCTTTTGTTGTGCATTAAATCTCAGGCGTTGCTTAGTTGTGCTAGATTGAATTTCATGAAGAATATTTTTGAAGAAATTATAAATAAGTGTTTTAGAGATTATGTAATTGTACATGATGGCAAGGCTATCAATGCAACCTTGCCAGACAGGGCCTGTGTTTACCCTTGATGTCCTACTTGTAGTCATCTCTGTGGAAGATCTACAATTGCCTGACAGAGTGTTACCGACGCCGTGGGATGTGGAAGCAAGCCATGGAAACCATAGCGATGTACCTACACATTGATGCCAGCCATGCGAACACTCTAGTGCAGCTGTGGGTGCGCATCAAGCGGGATGCTACCAGGGAGGGACAGCAAGACTTTGTGGAAAAGTAAGACTGGGCAGGGTAGCTTGCTCAAAAAGCCCCAGTACATTCAGTATAAGCGTTTGTAAATATATGTTGAGATATTATGGAGAATGGTTTTAGATTTTATCACTTAAATCATTCACACAAAACTGTTTTACCAGTTGCAGGGGACAGTGAGTTGACAGCAGTATGTGTTAATTGTTAAACCTGTGAGATGAAGAGTTTGAAGTGAGGTGGTGTAGATGGTTTTCTTAAGATGTAACCATGTCCGCCAGCCAAAATGTTAACGCATTCTGCGTGACACATTTTCCCCATTCAAACCTATTTATAATCTCTTGATGAGGTTTGCACTTTAGGTTGAATCTGCTCTACTTCTAGTAAGTTTGACTTTCAGCTTCATTGTCAGTAGAGTGATCCTTTCTAGCGCCTTGACAGTTCATAAGACCAAACAATGTGTGTAAAACAAGTGGTAATTTGCATTCATGACACAACTACTACTGTGTATAACTGTAAATATGATATATAGTATGTAATACCATGTTTGCCCCAGGACCATGAAGGATGTGTTTGACAGTGAGGGTGAGGAGAGACCTCAGACAGATGGGGACAAGGTCCTCTGTCTGCTGCAGTCAGAGCTGGAGGCCTTCAAGGGCATCAAGTAAGTAGATTACCCAATTCAGTTTCACTAACACAATTCTAAGTAAGGTATATGATAAGGGACAGATCAGGTATAAATTTGAGATTGTTGACATGTTTTGTTGCAAATGACAAACAAATTGTCATGTCATATGGTGTAATTCATCTTCCCAAGGCAATGGTGACCGTAAAAGTCAAGTTTCCACCCTTGCCGACCAAGGTTGGAGTTTCTGGGCTCGATCGTGGCGCCACCACTGGCTGTCAGTGTCAGTTGCACCAGAGTAATGTCCCTTGTATTAACCAATCAGATTCCACCCCTAATATCACTTGCATTTGCTTCCAATCAAATGGGGGGGCACGGGTGGCCCAGTCGTCTAAGGCGCCGCGATTCGCTGTGCAGAGCTGCGTCCCTTCTGCTCGCCAGAAACCTATGATTGTGGGTTCGAATCCCGGTTTGCCCCGATTATGTTTCTAGGTTTGTCAGCACCATACCCGTGTTCGTGGATTTCACCGAAGTGGTAAACGTCTGAGACCTGCATGACTTCGGCTTTCTTCCCACATTAAGCTGACATGCCGCGATATGACTAGAATATTGTTAAAAGCGGCGTTAAACTCAACTCACTCACTCACTCACTCACTCACTCACTCACTCACTCACTCACTCACTCCAATCAAATGGGGGCGCACAGTCAAGATGTGATCGATCGATAATCAAAATCTATGTTGTAATAAAACGAGTCTTATTTTGCGAAGTGCATCAGATCCCGTGAGGACCTTGATAAAAAATCCTGCAATTGACCGAAATCTGCATAACAGTTTACGAACTGGATGCCGATTTCACTACGTGATTTTGATTGGACTATGCATAGACTCGTAAGCCAACTCCATGATTCCAGTCTAGTTTGGCAAGGGTGGAAACTGCTTTTATAGTCAGTTAACTCCCTTGCTTTGGGAAGATAGGTGTAACTGTGAGTCCTTTGGATAGATTATATGAGTATGTGGGCAAGGGACCTTTATTGCTTGGAAGTAGAGGGTCAGTGTTTTGGTTTTTTTCCAGTGGTCAATGACCAAGGCCTCCTGGCAATCTGAAACACTACAATGTCATAAATAAAGGAACACACAGTATTTTCATAGTTAACTTATAGATTAACTATAGGCATATCAAAACAATCCAGTGTTCTTGACATTCTTTTGAGTAGTACCTTTGCATAACCTTGATTCATGAATATAAGGAGTGTGCACCTAAATCTGCAGTTTAATTTTTACGATTTTGTTTTGAATACTTATTGATCATTTAATTCATTAGCTTATTAGTAGTAATGTATTGGTATGTACGACATACAGGATGACAAGATTTGAGAAGGCTGATGCTTACCTTATCTTTTTTATTTGACATTTTGTGAACATAAAATTTGGTATTATATGTCTAGGGCTATTTAACTCACTGTAACATTTGGTTTTACTGTAATGACGTGTAATGCAGTGATTCGAAAGATTTTGTCTGCAAGACGTGGAGTGTGTGTTGATAAAAAATACTGCTGTGTGACGTGACTTAATTTACAAGATATCACGATAATTACTGCGAATTATGAATCAAGGTTATCCACAAATTAGGTAAATTGCTCTGTATATATAATTACAGTGAGAGGTTGCACTCTGTAATGCTATATGAGAGACACAGTTCTTTGCAAAGTGGGGGGTGGTCGGTTAGCACAGTGGTTAATGCGTTCGATCGTCACGCCGAAGACCCAGATTCAATTCCCAACATGGGTACAATGAGTGAAGCCCATTTCTGGTGTCCCCTGTCGTGATATTACTGGAATATTTCTAAAAGCAGCATAAAACCATACTCACTCACTCTCTTTGCAAAATGGAATCCCTTCTCAAAATGCTTTGTCAAGCAGGTTCAAATCCTGCATTTGCATGATCCTAGTCTGTCAGCGCCATACTCATGCTTATATATTGCACAAAAGTGTTCAACATCTGCTACCTGCATCACATTGGGTGTTCCTCCCACAACAAGCTGATATGCTGTGATGTAACTGAAATACTGCTGCAAAAGTCTGTGAATTTGCTGGTGACAAAATGACTTTGGGATCTTTGCATTATTTCATCAATTCTGTAATGTGACTTATTTTATTTGAAAAATATCAGCAGGACATTTTTCTTGACATTCAGACAGTGCCCTAGAAAATGAACTGATCTGAAATCCTGAAAGTGGTGTTACAAGAAGACTTATGAAATGTGTGTGTGCAGGAAGCGATGGAGCGAGGGAGAGGCTGTGGTGCTGAAAGACCTGGTATCAGTGGTGGGGGACTCCGGCACCAAGGCTGGCTACCTGCTGTCTCTTGCCCAGATCATGTGGGTCACAGGGATAGAGACACACAGGTGAGAAAGACACAGTAGCTAAGAATTTGCAAGAGACAAATGACAGTATGATTATGTTCTAGAAAATTTTCATGGTTTTATCTGTCAAAACAGCACATTTTTGTCATTTCATTACCAAGTTTGAAAAGAATCATTACATTTGAAGAGTATGAAAGAAATTAAAATCAGAATACATTTCCATGTTATCTATAGAAAGAACAGTCATTATTGTGCATATTTTCATTAGCTTAAACTATTTATTGTGCTCAAAACAATTTTATTATGTCATTTTGATCTTTAATTTCAGGTCTGCCAAAGAGTGTGTGAATGATGTTCTGGATTTGCTGTGCAAGACAACAAGTTCTGAAGGCTACCTAACCTTGGCTCAGGGATATTTGTGGCGCTTCATCATCACACGAGAGGATTTGTGTAAACAGGTTTGTTCTTGACCCCTTTTTAGGCTTCAGCTTTGTCTCAGATTCTGTGACGAGAAATGAGTGACTGAATGATACTGTTAACTACTTACTAGAGTCTTCAATATGTCAGATACTATTATGCACGGCCAACAAAGTGTAACAGGTATGGTCTGACACAATGTCAAGGCTAACCTACTGAATGAGTTACATCAATAACAACTGACAGTAAGTAGTACCTAGTGATGAGACATGCATTATATTTGCCACTAGGGACCTATTCTCGTGGGAAATTCTGGAGAATATGTAAAAAACAATAAACATTTAGCATGGTATGTTATATTAACACAGTAGTTAATTTATAATGGATCGTAATGGCGAACGCTAACTAACCTATTAAATATGTCATACACAAAATGTTTCTTGTTCTTTGTTCAACTTATATAATACATCAATAAGGATTGATTGATGCTGATTTTCTTTACCGAATTTGGTAAACAAAGTACCTGTCATTAGCAAGTCAAGGGCACTTGTTGAAGTGATATGGCTATTTATAGGTATTAAACATGTGGAATATCTGCTTTTCATCAGTTCCTGTTTTGGATTTGCATAATCAGTATGCATACAACCTAAGTTGGGTCAAGGGAATTCATCTAAACAAATGGGTTCTTTTCTAATCAATTTGGAATGGGGGTAAGGGTAATTCCACTTCAAAAACATTCCAGAAACTACCAGTATCATAAAAAAGTTAACATGTATTCTTATGAGGAGATTGACATACTGCAGCAAATCCTGTATTGGATCAAGCGATGTAATGTCATGCTTAGATTTGCATATGTAGACAGACGTTAGGGTGTGTGGATTAGGAGATTTACTGATACCGCCATAATAAAGTCATACTATAAAGTCATTAACATTTGTGAGAATCCACTGATTGTGTGACAGACAATGCAGAACGAAATTTTATGGAAATATGTTCAGTTGTATATTTTGGACAGATATTCATAACGAGATGTTTTGGATAGCATATTCAGAGCTCCATCTTATATGAAACTGTACTTGTGTTCAGTACCTGCTGCCGGCCGGGGAGAGCGAGCCTGATCCGGGTGATGAGGAGCCCTCGGCCAGGAAGGGGATGAAGGATGGGGTGAAGGAGGAGTTGGCGCCGGGCAAGGTGTACACACTGCAGCAGTGTGAGATGGATGTTGCCGACATGGACCAGGCTCTAACCCTGATGATGCAGGGCATAGAAGCAGGCATCTCCGATACGTCTCAGCTGGACTTGGCAGCACTAACACAAAACCTCATCATGGCAGCATCAATCTTCAGACTCTTGCGCAAGGTAATACATATTCAATAGCCACATTTGTATTTGTTTCAAAGTAATTATTTTTTAAAGAGTACTAATGTATTTGGTCTTCTTTAACAAATGCGTAATTTTCTATATTTTTAACTTATCCTGCATTATTATGTTTAAGGAGTAATGCAGGATAAGTATACAAATGTAAAAAATATTTAGATTTTACTAAATTTTTTACTTATCCTACATTACTCCTTAATTACATTAAGTAATACGTTACCACTGTTATACCGAGGCTGTTGTCTCCCACAACTGCTGCTATAGCGAAATCTACCACAGAGATCTCAATTACCTCATGCAGCACGTGCGTAGCCACCCAGCTGCCATGTGACACCCTTCACTCTTGTCTCCTTCGTCTGCTTAGCAAGACGTGTTTTCTCCTGCTGAAGCGTTCCTTGAAGATTTGGTGATATTTATTATAGTTTATTCTCTAATAAACTGTGCTTTTATGGGGCATTGCGGTAGCTACGCTTGGTTATAATTTTCCCGCCAAACGGAACATTTTTCCCGCCCTTTTTTCTATATACTTGCGGGGTTCGCGTATGCACGTTGTGTTTTACGTTTCCCCTGTTCTTGTATGTTTTGGGGGTTAACATAACTTATTTCTTTAATAAAAGTTATATGTGTATGTTATATGTTCACATTGCTCGTTTATTTTCTTGTGAAAATGTTCGTTTGTGAATCATTGTGGTGCGTGCGTTGTAACCATGTTTTGTTCTTTGTTTATAGCAAACAATCAATGTCTGACATGGATATGTCCCCAGTATCCACCCCCTCTACCCCTGCTCCTCGGAGTTATGGGGTGTGCAGAAAGTTTTTGTCGTCCCGGGATCCCCACGATCGTTGCCCGCGGTGCAGGGTTCCTTGCGGGGACACCCGGTGCATCCTGTGCGAAGGTCTGGGGCCTGCGGATTTTGAGCGGTACCGGCTGTACGTACAGTCCGTCTCCACCCCTGTGGTGGCCGGTTCGTCCGGTCGGGGTCCCCGTGCGGGTACCACCTCCTCGGCTGCGGCGGATCCCCTTGCGGCCCTTGGGCTGTCTGGGGATTCCGTCGCCGCATTGTTGTCGAAACTTGTGGATTCCAAGCTGGCGGCCTTATCGCAAGATAGGCCGCTGGCTGTTCCGTCCCCGGCCTCTTCGGTGGCCGCGGGGTCGGACGCGGGGTCCACCGGTAAAGCGGCGGATCTCTTGGCGGCCCGTGTGCTGTCCGGGGATTCCGTCGCTGCATTACTTGCATAACTTGTGGACTCCAAGCTGGCGGCCTTATCTCAGGATAGGCCGCTGGCTGTTCCGTCCCCGGCCACTTCGGTGGCCGCGGGGTCGGACGCGGGGTCCACCGGTACGGCGGCGGCTCCCGTGGTCACTCATTCCCCCGAACCGTTGCTCCCGCTATCGGTTTAGGACCGCGTGGCCATGGTTTATGACCTCTTTGAGGACATGCCCCGGCCGGTACCGCGGGGAATCCACGACTGTGGGTTCCTCCGAGGTATACGATGAGTCTTCCGACACGGCTTTCCCCGCATCAACCTTGCTGCGCGGTTTCAAGCCTTCCTTGGAGAACGCCTTCGCGGCGGCCTCCGGTCGGGGTCTCCCGTTGCCTCCGACGTCGTGGAGAAAGGGTTTATTCCCAGTACATGACCTTGCCTTTCCCGAGGCTGGTCCTACCGCGGAGGCCCATGTTGAGCGGTTGGGTGTCCGTGCCCCACCGGCTGCTACGGTAACGCAAGCTACCTTGCACCTGCTGGACGCCCTCGCTCGGCACTCCATGTCTCACGGAGACACTTACTTGGCTGCAGCGGCCCGTCTGGTCGAAGGTTCTCCCACGGACCGTGACCAGCGCATTTACAACTGCCTGCTCAGTTTAAATGCTTCCCTGGAGTACGTTGCCGAGGACTCTCGGCACACACTTGCTCTTGTTGGGTCCCTGCATAGGCGCCTGGGTGCCGCTCCTAACCGGAGCGCGCCCCAGGCTGCTGCGGCCGGTAGGTCTAAGGGGTCGGGTTCTTCTTCCTCTGGGAAGTAGCCCCGCCCTGAGGGCTCCGGTATGGGCAATCAGCTGCCCTTTCGCGGGAAGACGGGGAACTGGGGACTCGACGGACGGCAAGGCCCCTCCAGGTGACTCTCATTGGAGGGGTTCGTATGCCGACAGCGCCAACTTCGGTTGGCCCTTAGGCGAACCCGAGTCACTTGGCCCTGGACAGTTGCGCCTGTCGCAACCTGTCAGGGCCCCCTCTCCTTCCCCAGTGGGAGCCAGACTCCAGACTTACTGGGAGAATTGGGAACAAGTGTTCGACGACCCGTGGGTGGTCAACACGATTCGGTACGGCTATCGGCTTGATCTCAAAGCGAATCCGCCGCTCACCGTTGCCCCGTTGGCAGGTTTCGATTCGGAAACCGATCTTCCCATCCTCGCCGATGCCATCGGCAGGTTGGTGGAGAAGGGGCAGTACGGGAGTTAGCTCTACCAGAAATAACACCGGGGTTTTACTCCAGGATATTTCTCGTTCCCAAGTAGGACAGTGCCGAACTCAGAATGATTCACACGTCCGCTCCCTGGCTGTTCACCCGGTTAACCACCCCCATAGTGGGGTTCCTCCACAGGAGGGGTGTCAGGTACTTCGCGTACCTGGACGACTCGCTAGTAGCAAATCGAATGACGGACACCCTGTCACGCCATCTCGATTTCGCACGTTGGCTCTTGGAGCAATTTGGGTGGATTATCAATCTCCCCAAGAGCGAGTTAACCCCTTCTCAGAACTTGCTGTTCATCGGAGGTCGGTTCAACACGGTGTCCCATCGCCTCTTTGTCCCCCCAGACCGGTGGCACAAAATTCAGGCGATGATTGCCAAAGTCTTAGCGGTGCAACAGACTGTTCACTTTTGGGAACAGCTGTTAGGGCTACTTGTATCAGCCCAGGACTGCACCGCACGGGGTCGTCTCCAACTCCGCCCGCTGCAACGGTTTTTAATCCAGTTGTTAGCAACGGAGGTGAACAGTGCGACCGTCGCCCTCCCGGATCGGCTCCGACCGCATCTGGAGTGGTGGACGGTCCCTTACATTGTCTTATCAGGAGTCTCTATGCGGCCCTACCTGGCCACGTTGACCCTGTATACAGACGCCTCTCTAGTGGGCTGGGGCGCCCATCTAAAGGGGGAGGTGAGCTCGGGGCTGTGGTGCTTAGACGAACTAGGTCTTCACATCACTTGTCTCGAGTTCAAGGCAGTGATCAACGCAGTCAATCACTGGAAGCATCGTCTCGTCGACGCCCGGCTCATGCTGGCGACCGACAACACGACGGTAGTGTCCTATGTGAACAAACTGGGGGGAACCCACAGTCACTCGCTACTCGATCTCACGTTCGAGTTTTACGCTCTGGTGGACAGTGTCCCGTGCCAGATACGCGCCCGTCACATCCCAGGTGTGCGGAACGTACTGGCCGATGCTCTATCGAGGCCTCAGGATCCGAGCCCCACAGAGTGGATGCTGAACCCAGTAGTGTTTCAGTGGCTGTGCGAACGTTTGGGTCGTCCGATGGTCGACCTGTTCGCAACGCGGTTCAACAATCAACTCCCGTTGTTTGTATCACATGTCCCGGTCCCGAGGGCCATCGATCACGATGCTCTCGCGTTAGACTGGACGGGCTTGGTCGCTTATGCTTACCCGCCGACAGCGTTGATACCACACATTCTAAGCCGGCTCCGAGGAGTTCGCTGTCGAATGTTACTGATCGCGCCCATGTGGCCGAACAGATCGTGGTACCCCGACTTGCTGACCCAGGTCACGCAGTCGCCACTTCCACTGCCTGTGAGACCGGATCTCTTGATCCACCCTCACACCCGTCAGCTTCATCCAAACGCAGGGCAGTTCAATCTGCACGCGTGGATGTTGTCACCGAGCGTCTGAGGAGTAAAGTTTTTTCTCGACGGGCGTCTCGGGCATACGTTAGTATGCATCGTGATTCTACCCAGAAGGTGTATAATGCACGTTGGGTTATTTTCACGAAGTGGTGTTGTAAACATCACATTCATTCGCCAGATAAGGTATCTGTGCAGGATATTGCTCGTTTCATGTCTCACTTGCGAGAGACCCGGAAACTCTCCTGGGGTTCCATTGCCAACTATGTCTCGTCCGTTGCTACGGTACGGGACGTTGCTATGGGTACCAGTCTCTCCAAAGAGCCGGTGATACGGGGTATTATCAAGGGTTTCAAACAGCACGATCTTAAGAAGGGCCGCCTTCGGGCACCGGCCTGGGATCTTTCCCTAGTGTTGCAATCACTTACGGAAGCTCCGTATGAACCCTTGCATAGTGCTTCGTTCCGGCATGTGACTTGGAAAACAGCATTTCTCCTCTCCTTTGCCACGGCGGCACGTGTATCCGAAATTCATGCACTCGATGTCGCCAAGGTACGATTCGATAGGGGTGACGAAGGAGCGGTCCGCCTGGGCCTGCTCATGGGCTTCGTCGCCAAGAATCAGAGAGTCGGGCAAACGGAGAGAGAATTCACTGTAAGATCACTCAAAGAAATCTTACATCCTGCTGATACTGAGGACAGAGCGCTGTGTCCGGTTAGGGCCCTTAAGTATTATCTTAAGGCTTCGAATGAACGTAGACAAGGGCGTGACCGTCTGTTCATATCGTGTAACCCTAATCGCACGGTTGACATACCTCGCAACTCGATTGCGTTGTGGCTTCGTTCTGTCATCAATCTGGCGTACCGGTCTCGGGGGTTACCGGTAGCGGGGTCAAACCCGCACGAGATCAGGGCGCTAGCGGCAACATTTGCCCTACACTCGAATATCTCTGTTCGCAGAATATTACGAGGTTGTTACTGGCGTTCTGACTCGGTTTTTGCCAATCATTACCTCAAACAGGTCGCTGATGCCGTCGTGGAGAGTGTGCACCGTCTTGGCCCGCGGATCGCGGCGCAAGCGGGCACCTAAGGGGTGTGCCCAGCGCAATTCCGAACTCCTCAGGCGTCTGACCTTGCACGGTGGTCAATCTGGGTCTACTCCAATGTTCCCACTGCCGTGGGTACAGGAGTTGGGGTCCCGCAAACCAGCGCACTCACACCACAGGTGAGGGCGGCTTTTTGTGTGCTTTGTCCTTATTTGTATTTTGACAATTATGTCTTTAATTGTCTGTCGTGTATCCCAACCTTGTGATGCATGCTTACAAATACTGGAATTAGGTCACGCGCCTAATGCATACTTTAAGTAGGCTTGCTCTGGGATATACGGTCTGAATGAAATTAATTTCCCTCTTTTCGACTGTTTAACCTGATCTAAGATTAAGCTCACGCGGATACAGTGTTCTCATCCGCTGCGGCGATGAAATACCTATCCAGTGGGGCCGTTTGGAGTCACCAATCGTTTTGGCAATGACGATTGAGCCTTACGGTATGCGCTTGACAGTGCTTTGGTATTCCTATAGGGTAACGCCTAGCTAGGTGCATGCGCATCGAGTGCTTCCGCCTTGGTGTTTACTTCCGCTGGTCGGAAGGAACGCTAGCAGTCAGGATTCGGGTTGTAGGTGCTCCCCACCGCCTACTGTGGTAGTCAGCCTCGGTATAACAGTGGTAACGTATTACTTAATGTAATTTGTAGAATTTTCCTATTCGGAATATTCTATAGGTAATACGTTACCACTGGGCTGCTGCCCGCCCGTCCGTCCCCCGAGCACTTGCTCTCGCAGGAGACAAGAGTGAAGGGTGTCACATGGCAGCTGGGTGGCTACGCACGTGCTGCATGAGGTAATTGAGATCTCTGTGGTAGATTTCGCTATAGCAGCAGTTGTGGGAGACAACAGCCTCGGTACAACAGTGGTAACGTATTACTTATAGAATATTCCGAATAGGAAAATTCTACAAAACGTAGTAATGCAGGATAAGTATACAAATGTAAAAAATATTTAGATTTTACTAAGATTTGGTGAAAAAACAAATGGCTTGTCTTCCCCAGCTCTATGGAAATTATTAAAAGCTTTTTGTCTGCTATACGTAAAAGTTTCTTAACCGAAGCCTTTTTAGTCAGAGACGCCACTTCCAGACTGCTCTGTACATGCTGTATGAACTTATTTCAGCATTTCATTGATGACAAACATAGATTATATAATGTTACATACTAGTACTTCACTAATCATTTAGGAATCACCATTATATTGAACACTACCATGTGTTTTCCCCACAGCCTGTACAAGAGCTGCAGACCCTGTGTATGGCACTAAGTGTATGTCCCTCCGCTGATGTCGTCACTGCAGCCAGAGTCCGACAGGATATATCGCGGGTGTTGATGGAGAGTGGTCAGTACCACATGGCGGAGCTGTTGCTCCCTGCTGCTGACACAACTGGGGCGACTGAGGACTCCCATCAGAAGATTCTGCTGCAACTACTGAAGGAGAGAATACATCTTCTCACTCAGAAGGTAAACTTCAGATTTTTTACTTATCCTGCATTACTCCTTAATGCATTCACTGCTTACTTACGACAACTAGAAGGACAGCGCTGCGAAGGTCCTGGGTGAAGAAATAAAGTTGTTGTTCTCAAGTCCCAATCAGTGGCCTTCCGTCGCTGTCCTGTGACCTTGATGACACCTAAGGTCATCTTCACATCACTGCTTGTCGCAGCACAGCTAGGACGTGTCCAAGCGGAGCTCTCCTTTTGGATAAATTTTAGACCTTCAGTTTGTCTACAATCTTAAAAATTGATCTGCGATGGGTGATGTATTCTTTTCATATTACTTTCACCATGTTGTGTAGTTTTATGTGAATTAATTAGGTGTGAAAAGACTCTTGTCTTTTTTCCCGCCAAAATATTGTTGTTCGCCGCCATTTTGAATTGTGTTACAATCGTTTGCCTGCCAAGGTAGTCATATTGTTTACAATTCTCAGCTACGTATGTATAACATATTCTTATGTTCTTAAATACTACTAGCTTTGGCGTAACAGTGAGTTGCGTATACTCAAATTATTGTATACTTTTTCAACTCGTTAAAAATATGGTTGCCGATAAATTAATATCAAATCTACGGCTTTCTTCCAGTCCCGCTTCATCAACAATTCTTTTATTGCGTACCTATGTTTATGCGATTAAATAGTTTTTGTTGGTCTTTTTGGTTTTACATTGAGTTGCGTATATGAACTATTGTATACTCTTGCAACTCGTAGTTTTGCCGATAGATTATTGTTCAATTCTATGGCATTCTTCCAGTACCGCCTCATCAACAATGGCGTAATTGTGTAACTTATGATTGAGCGTGGTACTAATTGTCGTGAGAAAAATCTTACAAAGATTATCATCGACGTTGTTTGGTCTGTACGCAGATGTGCTCTCCAAACCCTAAATGAAAATATAAATACCCTTGGTTTACATTGAGCTGCGCATACAAAAATATTGTATACCCTTGCAACTCATAATTTTGCCGATAGATTAGTGTTCAAATTCTTCGGCACTCTTCCAGTATTGTCTCATCAACAAGGGTTTAATTGCGTAACATACCTTTGAGCATTGTACTAATTGTCGTGGAAAAAACCTTACAAAGATTATCATCCACGTTGGTTGGTTTGCGCGCAGATGTGCTCTCCAATCTCTAAATGTAAATAGCCTTGGTTTACATTGAATTGCGTATATAAAAATATTGTATACCCTTGCAATTCGTATTTTTGCTGATAGATTACTGTTCAATTCTACGGCATTCTTCCAGTACCATTTCTTCAATGGTTTAAATGCGTAACTTATGTTTGCGTGGTGTACATATTGTCGTGGAATAATCGCCCAAAGCTCTTTATCCACGGTCCTAGGCATGCACGTAGATGTGCTCGCCAAAATTCAAAATGTAATTTTTTGTAAATCTCTAATCCAACGAGTTTACTATATAAAAGCAGATTACTCACAATCATATTTTGCAGTTATTCCGTCGTGAGACGAAAGGAATGTCACTATCGCAGAATAGCAAATGACATGGTTCGGTCATTACCACCCAACCATTATTATCGGCAGGTATTTAAAGCCTGTGACTGTGAAGTACACCATCCACCGAAATCAACAATACCGGAGGATTTTGTGAGTATCGTAACTGCTCCTATTTTTTCAGCCGCCGGACACATCCAGATACATGTATGTTAATCTGTGACGTCGGCGACAGCACCAGCGTATCAAGATGCTATGATGGGGGTAGATTAGACGCAAGCCTTGATCCAGTCAATACTTTTGAGCTTTGTGTCTGATTTATCTGCGCCGAGCGCAGCACTTGACTACAACCCAAGCACTTCTATTACGCAAGCGACGCACGATCAGCTTAGCGCTGTTCCAACATATCCAGTATAGACCTGCGCCAAGCGCAGCGTCTGACTGCTACCCAAGCGCTCCTATTACGCAAGCGTCACACGATCAGCTTAGCGCTGTTCCATCATATCCAGCATAGACCTGCGCCGAGCGCAGCGTCTGACTGCTACCCAAGTGCTTCTATTACGCAAGCGTCACACGATCAGCTTAGCGCTGTTCCATCATATCCAGCATAGACCTGCGCCGAGCGCAGCGTCTGCGTACCAATCAAGGTCTCTACAATGACGTTAGCCCAAGGCTTACAGTGTACTCGGTTACGTAACCGGCACATGATCAGCTTAGCACATGTACCCGATTGGGAAGCAGACCATCTGGTGTCAGTAACGCCCTCCCCTGATAACAGGGTAAATAAGAGGGACACCACGAGGTCATTGGAGGAAGACTTCTCCAAAATTCACATTTGCTCCGTCATTTAAGCGACCAATATCGTCAATGTTTGCAGTGGATCAGAATCTATAAGAGGATAACCCTATCTGATTAGATCACTTCCAAACTATGGTGTTTTTCCTACAGCGTCAGTTTGACCACAGGAAAATTCATCTTGAGACCGTTCTGACGGAGATTACCGTTACACCCAAGACTTTATAGCGTTTCCAACTGAGATGCTGGTTTCAAGGGCAGTCTATTACGTCAACCTTGGTCATCTACTCCCCTGTTCAACAAACAGATCGCAGACATGCACGTCAAGTTCCCAAAAAGCTTGGAAAGTCCAAGCGGGCTTGCAAGTCAGGGAATTTTAAGCCTAGACGCGAGTTTCTCAGGGAAGACCAGCATTCCCTTACTGAGAAAGGAAGTGGCAGAGACAAGTCTCAAGGACGATTTCGTACTTATCGCACTATATCATGGTGTCCGTATACGGGTAGAGATAACCCCACCGTTGACCACAGTTTGATTGGGAAAATCCAACATAGACATACTGTTGGTAAGAAGAGCTGTAGAGTGGGTTCACAACCCAGTCTTTACACCGGGGTTTTATCCTCACACCTACCTGGTACTCATGAAGGACCCAGACAAGATGAGAATGATCCACAATCTCTGTGTTCAACGAACGTTTGATTCTTGATCAGTCTCGACTATCCATCCCAACCGTAGACTTTTCAGGTCCAGTTCATTGGGGTTCACTACCAATGGTAGTATTTCCCATTTGACATGTCAGTGACACTTATGGCTATTTACAGGAGTAATGAAGCCAATAACTATCTACACGTGACGAACACTTGGTTCGAGTCGTAGATGGAGGGCGATCTACTGTATCATCAACACATGTCAATAACTCGGATAGACAATCAACGAGGCGAAGTTGGGAGTATTCTCCTTCCTATTGACTTCAATTCATAGGAGACCTGTTCAAGACAGACCAGGATATCCTATCTGTACCGAGGGACAGATGGCACAAGTTTCTACTTCTTTTGTCATCTACTCTACACCAACCACACACACTTCGCCAGTGGCAAGTGTTGCTAGGGTTAATCACCTCGGCACAGG
Source organism: Haliotis rufescens (assembly GCF_023055435.1). Taxonomy (NCBI): domain Eukaryota; kingdom Metazoa; phylum Mollusca; class Gastropoda; order Lepetellida; family Haliotidae; genus Haliotis; species Haliotis rufescens. The sequence continues at coordinate 61,012,579 of NW_025964112.1, read as the reverse complement.
AGTTAACTAGCATGGGCCGCTTACAACTGCGACCAATTCAATTTTTTCCTGAACCCTTACATCAGGAGTCAGGATCCACTCAAGGCCATCACTCTACCGACTAAGCTAGAGCCTTGCCTCAATTTGTGGCGTTGAATGTCTGCGGAGTCTCTTTATTCGGGTTTTCCCCGAATACACACCTGTTTGTGGACGTACCCTTTCAGGGGTGGGGTCTTCACTTACAAGACCAGATAAGCTCAGGGCTATGGCCCGGCGCTCAATGGAAGTGGCACATAAACAACTTGGAGTTGGAAGCTTTAATTCTGCCTATATCACATTGGCAGAATCAACTACAGTTAGCCCGACTCGCTATATCCACAGACAACAGCACTGCGGTGTGGTGCCTGTGCAATCGGGGAAAAACACACTCCCACTCTCTACTTCTAAGGACATTCAGATTTGTTCCATCTAGTGGATCGGCTGTGACTAAAGTTCATAGTTCAGCACATCCCCGGATGTAGAAATATACTGGCCGATACTTTATCACATCCAGACAGGGTGGCTCCCACCGAGTGGAAATTTCTCACAGAAGCATTCCAGTTACTGCTTCAGGAATTCAGGAAACCAAACATTGACTTGTTTATTACTTGCCTAGGCCACCAACTCATGACGTATATCTCCCCGTTGCCGGATCCGCAGACTTGGGAGGTGGACGAGTTCAGTATCACTAGTTGTCGTAAGTAAGCAGTGAATGCATTAAGGAGTTATGCAGGATAAGTATACAAATGTAAAAAATATTTAGATTTTACTAAGATTCATGACATTATGTTCAGTGCCTGTAGTAATATCAGAATGGTGACCAAGTTACCCTGTGTTATGGGTTTCGGACACTTAAAGAACCGGTTATAGTTTTCTCTCTAATCACATGAACAAATGTAAAACATCTCTTTCTTAAGAACAAGCCATCATCTAAGTATTTACAATTTGTGTGTGATGCTATACCCCCTGTTATAGCGTGAGTAATCGCTATAAACATGGCCGTCCGAAAACCTATGATCTGACGATATATGATATGTATCATAAGTCATCCGTAACTGTGCCATTAACATGATAACATGGGCGTATGAAACTACTCATTACAGATCAGCTAACAATATATTACCAGGTTGAGTGGTGATGAGAAAGCTTTAGACTGAAATTAATGTACCACATTCCTTAACCTTAGTATCGGGGATCCATAAACCAAGCTTAAGAAAGAAATCTCTTTAGATATGTTGACTTGTGGTGGCCCTGTCATCCAAGGTGCTGCAATTCGCTGTGCAGAGTTGCATCCCTTAGGCACACCAAAAACCTGTGATTGTTGGTTTGAATCCCAGTTCGCCCTGATTATGTTTCTAGGTTTGTCAGCACCATACCCATGCTCATGGGTTTCACCAAAGTGGTAAACGTCTAAGACCTGCATAACTTTGGGCTTCCTCCCACGTCAAGCGGACACGCCGAATACTGTTAAAAGTGGCGATAAACCCAACTGACTCACTCACTCACTCACTCACTCATGTTCTACACTCATGTTTTGCCCACTTCTTAAAGACAACATTACAGTATAATTAGTATAAATATCATCTCTTTTCCTGTGTAGATGGAGCCAAGTTTGACCCGGATGCTGAGTGTGGTTGAGAGCCTAGTGAAGGCCAATAGCAAGAGCTGGATAGCGACCCTCACAGAGGGTGTGGCCAAGAGGCTGTTGTCCATGTTCCTCATCCAGCCAGTGCAGCCAGAGACCCATGTGGCAGAGTACGCTCTCTCCCTGGCCCAGGAGGCCGTCAAACTCCATACAGCGGTGGTCCACTTCCTGATGGGCAGAGACATGGAGTCTGTAGTCAGTCAGTCTGGAAAGGGTAAGACATTCGACATACCCCAGATTAACTTACAACAATATAAATAATAAGCTTTGTGAAGCAAAAATAAACTATACTTGTGTAATGTATTATAAACAGGAACTAGTATTTATTGGCTTGCAACATTTCCCTGTTAATTAACCATCTTTCACAGGAATGTAATATTGTGGCAGTGGATGCCTTTCATATATCATATATAATTATTGATGAGAAAATAACATGCCTTAGACAGCACTTAGTTGTCAAATGAGGTTGGGGCTGTTGGTAACATGGGCCTGTGCAGACATTGAGTCAATACAGGCAGTGTTTGTCATGTGAGGCCCATTCTTGTTTTTCTAAACATGCTCAAGGTACAGTATATGCATTACTGCCATATGATCTTACTGACTCATGCCTGAAGTGAGTCTTTGCTTTGATCAAGTAGTTTTATATGACATTATGTGTGGTCATGTGGGGTCTGCAGATCCTCATGTCCTGGACAAGTGGATGGTGGTCAGCGAACTCCTGGAGTCGATTCTTCATCTTTGTCATCTGTATCGACATGTTGGTGATGTCAAGGATGCCAGGGGATATCTCAGGGAGGGTCTCAAGATCTCCAAGCGTCTCTGTCTACCAAGATGGTAAATGATTCATTGTGTTGTGGCAGTATTGTCCTAAATTTCCTGAAAGTCAATAACATTAATGTTACACTTTATGTTTTACAACAGGATATACATCAATATCAATAATTAACATCAACTCTGTACAGAGTTGCGTCCCTTTGGCACACCAAAAACCTATGATTGTGGGTTCAAATCCCGATTTACCCTGATTATGTTTCTAGGTTTGTCACCTGTCCTCATTTATTAAGCTGACATGCTGTGTGATAACTGGAATACTGTTCAAACCGGCATTAAATGCAACTCACTTCCTCACTCACTATTTTGACATCATGCAATAATGTTAATATGTCAGGCTTTTGATAAAAAATTGGATAAGTATTTAAGCAGCCAGGCAGCGTAATGATAACTTTGAACTATTTAGTGACATATATATAGTGAGTATTTGCCAAGGGGACCAACTTCCTAATAAAGAATTAATTTTTTTAGGCATTCAATTATTTTCCTTCCTATTGCTCATGTTGCAAACATGTCCTAGTTTTTCTTTCAGTTATTAATAATTTCTTGTACATTTCCTATTTAGGACCACGGAATTTTTACTTGAACTTGGAAGAATTAACTCGATATCTAGCAATGAAAAGGAGTGTCTACGGCTACTGAAGGAGACGTCTATGATACTCCGACAGATCCCTGGTAAAGAGGAAGTCAGTGTGTTAGATCAAAAGCCACCAAAAAACACCATCAACAATAAAACTGCTACTGCTAAGAAACCTAGAGCAACTCGAGGCAAGAGTGCATCAGCAAACAGGAAGAATAAAGTGAAAGATGTGGAAGTTATTGATGATTGTTTTGGGTTTGAGAGTGTCCGAGATGCAGGAATTAAGAGACCCTCAGAGGGTGATGTCGCCTCCATTCTTGGTCCACTGAGTTCTCTGTCTTTGGATGTGGAGCTTCCTGCATCAGTACCCCACAACACTGACTGTTCCTGCTCCTTGTGCCAAGACATCATAGTGCAGGGACTCGACCTCCTCTATTCAGAAACTCTGGGCGAGTTCTATCAGTATTCCGGATCTCTTGAGAAAGGATGGGATGAACTCAAGAAGGTCGAATCCTCTAAGTCTGCTCTGGAAAGATTGACTGCTGATAACACAACTATTATGCACGAACAGTTAAAATCAGCAGAATTAGTCTCAACTTCTAACAAGAAGCCATCAGCTCAACTCCAACCAGTGCTATTGCCAAGTATAAGGCAACTCAGTATTGAAACCTACTGCCTCCTGGCTCAAACAGCTTTGAAGAAATGTGAGTCGGAGACTGCTGACTTCCTGTCTCAGTCTGCCCTGAAGATCATCAACTCGGACACCAGTAAGGACCTGCTGCAGCAGAGTTTCCTCAAGGCCCAGCTGCAGCTGGTGCAGATACAGGCTCGCCTCCAGGCCACGGGGGATGTGTTTGTAGCCAGTGACAAGGCACCGCCAGCCAAACCAGCACCAGCCAGAGGCCGGGCTCGCTCGACCAGACAGAAGAAATCAACTACTAGTAGGAGGGGCAAGTCAGATACAGAAGAAGGTAATAATGGCTGAATGTGCAAGTTAATTTTACTTTCCGTTTCCATCTAGTGACAAGACTAAGGGAATTTATCATTTATGCCACCTTTACCATTTACTTTCAATTTCTACTGTATTAAATGTGATATTGATGTTTTGTTATGATTTTTCATATATTTTCTCTTACTTACTAGTTTGTCATTACAAGTTGTCATGTCTAGTGTCCTGCGCCAGCCATGTTTAGAAGTTCATTTTAGGTTATAATCCTCAATGGTTGTTTACCATGAATATTTTACACCTCGAGACGTCATGTAGGTGTCATATGCATACAGGAGACTGTTTCCTGACGTTGAACTTGGAGCAATCTCATTGAAATCAGATCTCAGTTCTCGCTACCCCTAAACAAAGATCTGAGGACATCCCATTACAGGTCATGTCAGAACGACCTTTCATCTGACCAATCAGAGCAACGCTTATCAGATCACGAAAGTGACAGTTGGAATGTGATTTTTGATCGTGCAACCTCGAAAAAAACATACACAGGGTATTTATGTCTGTATTCATACAATCAAGACCATTTATTAGCCATTCCAGAATGTTCTTTTGTTCAGTTTGTAATTTTTTAATCACGTATATGTCAAAATATGTTACGAAGCGTAGTCGCCAGTTTGTAACTCGTGCAGTAAAGCTAAATTAAGGTGCCTTCTGATTGGCTATTGTCGACTTCTTGTTAGTCATTCCATTGGTCAGTCAAAATTCGCGAAAGGTCGGTCCGACGTGACCCGCAATGGGATGTCCTCAGATCTTTGTTTAGCGGTAGCGAGAACTAAGATCTGATTTTAATGAGATTGAACTTGGAGTTACTGAATAGATTCCCTAGATGTTTCACTAATGAAGAACCTTGAACAGCAGCAACTTACACTCATTTACAGTTTGATATGCACCAGATCAGGTTTTATGCTCCGCTTGTGAAGTTGAATCCTATACAGAAGAATAATAAGATATACGGTATGTTTATCTGATTATGAAAGTAAAGTGTTTGTTGTGTCAGACATTTCAGTGTTTTTGCTCTTATACAGATATTCCTGCTGCTGTAGACCACCAAGATGCCTCTGTGAAGGACTCCCTAACCTCTGCCTTCACCACCATCTCTCACTTCCCATCCAGCGATGTGTACGGACACTTGTGTCGCATGCTAGCCTGCCAACACCTCAACACAGAGGAACTGAAGACAGCATACTTCCTGAATGAGGCAGTTTCCATTACGTTCAGGCATCAAGCGCTTGCAAATACCAGTCGCAAAATTAGGTAATTTCTTTGTTATTGTAAACATGCCATTATACGTCTTTAATGGGGGTCTTCTGCATCCCTTTCTTAATGAATGCCACTTATGTATTGAGTGGGTAGTGATAATATGAATCGAAGACTTGAATGGTTGGTCACCAAGAGTGGTAACTGACAAATTCACCTGTCTGTGTATCCTTATTCCAAGGATAATTCTAGATTGGGGCCTTGTGCTTTTAGCCCCTAAATAGGAAAATAGGCCCACATTTTCAAATACAATGGGGCATTTTAACATTGTGCTGTATGGGCAAGTGTGGGTGTACCTCTGGAATACTTGAAGTTTTTACATTAAAGGGCCAATATCAGAAAAATCCTGGAGTGAACCCTGTTATACTCTGATAGTTTGAATAGTTGCTCACATTATTGACCATCAGTTAGTCTATTAGATTAGATTACAGGCTGTGATAGTTTTACTAAGATACTGGTAATGTACTGCGTGTCTGTCACTACTGGAAGATGGAGAACAAAACTCGGGGCACATTATTAGTTGTCCACCCGTCTCCAGGGAGACATAGGTAGATGTACCCTCTCTGTCAGTTAATGTTCTCTGACCCCAAAGCCCAAATAAACTAACACCCGAGGAACCAGTGGACAACAAATGTCATACCTCATAAATCATACCTCACGACTAATTATACAGCAGGTATGCATGCTTTGGTCTGAATCGGGAAGAATACCATAGCTTGGCATTTATCAACTTTGTTCATTTAGCAGATGACAGAAAATAAACTCAGAGTTATTCCCCCTAGATCTATTTCATTCCAAATTGTGGTTGGTATTTTGCAGATGTAATGCCATTAGTTCGCCAATTCAAGCTGGGAACATAAGAAATGTACCTTTCATGTTAGCAGGGTACATAAAATAATATAATGTGTCTCATCCAATCAGAATCTGACATCCATGTGTAAGTAAGGATAAGGGCATTAACTCTGGTATGTAGATACTGTGTGTCTGCCACTACAGGAAGGTGGAGAAGGAGCTGGCTACGTGTGAGGGGGAACTGGAGACACTGAGGGAGGACCTAGAGGACCTATGCCGAGTCCGGAGTCTGCTGGCCTTCAACAAGGAAGTGTCACACTTCCAGCAGATGATGCAGCATATACCCCCAGGTAGAGTTCTCTCCCTTGACCAGAGACACATGGTTGTCATGCTAATGAGTGCTGAGTATGTCATTCTTTGACCTGTCTGTAAATGTTGATAGGTTTAGAGCACCATTAGACATAACATGTACATGTTTGTGTTATCAGAAAATCTGAGGGCCCATTTACACCAGCTTCAACTTGTAGACTCTCAGACTTAATTCAAATTAATACCTGATTTGTAAACATAAAATATGTAAGAACTCAACACATTAGGTAGCAGATTTTCTATGCATGTGTTACCTGATGATGACCTTGAAGTACTTATGTTTTACTTGTTTGTCTACATCAGACTGGACAGTGTGTCAAATAACGCTGACAAAGTCAGCTGGTGATGCCAATCGACTACTGCTGACCAGACTCACCTGTCACACTGACCCAGTTACCGTTGAACTACCAGGCTTTGAGACTGTCCAGGTATGTCAGTGATCAGCTTGGTCATGTTGATCTTAAACTTTATCTTGTTTAGTTTGGTTTAGTTTTCCGTTTGTTCATTTCTTTTATCTCATTTTTATATTTAAAAAAAAAGAAGGATTTTTTTTAACTGGCTGCCATTCATCGGAATGTTGATGTAAATGTCACCATAATTGCATTTAAATGAAGTGAAATGAACTGTATTATGTCCATGGATATGAGAACTAAAAGGTTAGAAAAGACACACAAATTTGTTATGCACTCCTGATTACTTGGATTATTCTTTATTCCTCTTGGGAGCCATCATTGGTAGACAATGCTGGTTCTTGGCAAGGTGCAACAGGAAATCTGGGCATATGAATTTGAATATTGGGCAACTGAAATTCCATTCTCACTTGCCTTTGTCCAGTAAACTTTTTGGAAAACATGTTAGACACCCAGCAGGAAGATTGATTACTTAGATCACATGTCATCAGTCTCCAATGATGTGGAGTGTTGCTCATAATATCAACCACTGATTTGTCTGATCCAGATTCGATTATTACCAGGCCACTGATATATGAATGGCATAATACTCATTCCTTCAATTTATTCCAACAGCATGGATGTTTTATCACACCATCAATTTGCTGCTCCAGGCCCAAACCTGTGTGGCAGGCTACTTATGATAGCTGTGATGTTACTGATTCTGTTCACCCATTATTAGCTGTCTGTTCCATATCAGTAACATAATATACATCATGATATATTGTAAGATTCTTGATTCTCAGTGGTGTTTATTCCGTGTAACAGGGTCGGAGTATTCTACCTGAGTTCAAGGCAATAATACAGACAAGCAGCGAGAGCATGAAGCTGACGGACAAGAATCAGTGGTGGCAGACTCGCAGGGACCTCAATGATAGAGTACAGGTAGGCATCTGCTCACTGCTAACTACCGGTACACAGTGTACATTATGATATGCTTTCTTCCTATATCACCTGCTATATTATGCAGGTAACTTTTTCTATCTTAAGACAAGAACAAGAAGAAAGATCACTCATGATACATGTGCTAATGTTACTGCCATACAGTGAAATGCTACATGTCCTTAATTTGTTGCCAGTCTGTAGTTGACTTGATGGAGAAGTACTGGCTGGGAAAGTGGGTGTGTCTACTACAAGGTCAGCTGTCCTTGGGTCAAAGGTCAAAAGTCAATGAAATACTTACACAGCTCCAGAAGGACATCAAAAAGTCCTGCAAGATAGTAATAGAGCCACAAGTTCTAGAGGTATGTATAAAGGCTCATCACTATTGATGCTTGATGGGAAAAGTGCACTCATTGAAGTATATGCTGTGGAATCTGTTTAAGTCAAGATCTTTTTTTTTTGAAGGGTTAGACCAGTTAGACAGCTCTTCGTACTAGACACTTAACTTGTACATGTACATAAGTTCATTTTATATACGAGGCATGTCTATTTTGCATCAGATCACCTCTCTAGTCTAGTGGTAGACCGGAAGGTCCGAGGTTCAATCGTCGGACGCTTCATAACAAATGACGTTAAAAGATGTTACTTGTTGTTACCCTGTCTGGCGCTCGGCATTAAGGGGCTAAAACAAGGACTGGTTGGCTCGGAGTCTGTATACTGTGTCTATGTGGGGTATTCATGTTAAGCTGCGGCATGGTATCTCAGTGAGCTAGCACTCTAAATCGGCATCAGTCCGGACTAGTACAAGCAGGCAGGTACGCACGCATGCATGTGCATGCAAGTTGCTATGTAAGCGCAATAATCTTGGACACTTCACCTCACCTCACCTATTTTGCATCAGGGGGCATGGGTGGCCCAGTCGTCTAAGGAACCGCAATTTGCTGTGCAGAGTTGCATCCCTTGGGCACACCAGAAACCTTTGATTGTGGGTTTGAATCCCGGTTTGCGCCAATTATGTTTCTAGGTTTGTCAGCACCATACCCATGCTTGTGGGTTTCATGGAAGTGGTAAACATCTAAAACCTGCATCTCTTTGGGCTTTCCTCCCACATTAAGCTGATACGCCGCGATATAACCGGAATACTGTTAAAAGCGGCCTTAAACCCAACTCACTCACTATTTTGCATCATCAAGTACTTAAATGTTTAATATGAGTTGATCCCCTATAGCATCAAGCATGATTTAGCATGATTTGGTCATACACCGTCCAGTAGTTAATGGTGGCAAATGATGGTACATTTGAAAAGGCCATGGAAACACAATCTGACATAGCAGGATGTTGTATCTTGCAGCTGCTGCTGACGCTGTGTATCAGCCTCCCTGTAGACAACCACATCGACGTCGCCACCAAGCTTGTGAAGGTCAACAATGAGGCTGCCCACAAACTCACCACTGCTGTGTCCAAGTGTTGCGAAACTCTAGCCTCCAATATGGACTCTCATCCTTGCCGGCAGCCAGTCCTGTTAGTCCTAGATAAGGTAAATATCTATAGCAATCAGCAAGTCTTAAGCAATGTAGACATATATATGCAGTATCTTACATGTGAAGTATGTTTTCATTATGAGACTTCCGAAGCTACCCATCTTTGTGCTTCGGCTGTAGTAAGATACAAGAAATACTTAAACCTTGTAAACAAAATTCTAAATGTGCATTACGAAACATGAATCTCAGACTGTTGTATCATTTATAGGCTTATGGTATCGTGATCCATGCATCTTGGCTTGTAATGTAGTATGCACCCCTTTATTGTACTGTCTCAGCTGCACATTACCCAAAGATTCCCACATTCTGTGCCTAATCATGCAGGAGTATTGTCTTGAGAAATGTTTAAACTACGGTAATTGACTATGGCGACATGCTTCTATTAGCATCCCTTCACTCATGTAGATCCTAAGTGGCCAGTTTCTTAGTCACACACTGACTTCTTATCCAATGGAAATATGTTGCGACATTAAATTAAGCTTTTTCAAGAATATTTATTTTATCAAGATGCTATGATGGGTGTAATATAATAATACAGGTACAAATGCCATAATTTTCCCACCCTTTACCTCATGATACACTTTTATAAGTCCCATGTAAAATGGAAGATTTCCTAGTGTGTGCCTTTGTGTACAGGATGTCCAGCACCTGCCGTGGGAGAGCCTCCCCAGCCTCCGCAGCCACCCAGTCACCAGGATCCCGTCTCTCTACCACCTCCACACTCAGCTGTCAGCAGGCCACATGTCTCAGTCTCATGCCTGTGTCAGCGGAGTTGATATTCAGAATGCCTTCTACATACTCAACCCTGACAACGACCTCATGTCAACGCAGGAGTCCTTTGAGAACTTGTTCAGAGAGTAAGACATCTATTGTTTCCAAATCAGAATTTAAAAAAGGAAATTCTTCACAAAACTTTGCAATGAAGCATAGGTATTACTTTTGGCAATGTACTGTCTAGTTTTGTTATCTCCATTGAAACAAGTGGGATTTTGAATCAATTTAATGTGGAGGCTGTTTTTGAACCAGATCTATAAATCACCTAGTATTTCTTCAGAACAACTATCATTGATCTTTCAGCTTTGAGATCTACAAGTTGGAGTCACGTTGATCTAAGAAGTTTTTAAAAATATTTTCTTTGTGAACAGAGTTCAAAATTTAAGAAAAGTCAGGCTGCCATCAGGACCAACAGACTTTTGAAGATGCAGGCCCCAACTAAACTCTTCATACCCTCTTGTAAAAAACTGTAAATTTTCTGCAGGCCATAAGGACCCATACAAACTTGAAACTATGGGCCCGACATGAGATCTGCCTGCCATGGGCCTACGGACAGGCACTTATTTTGACCACTGTTTGTGAAGCTGACGTGGCAGCTTGTGCATACTTTGTTATGATTAGGGATGACCATCTTCCGTGGATCCGTGAATTTGTTAAATTCTGATGAACCCCCCCATAAAAACACCCCAATTATGGGCCATGCTCCATTGGAAAGAAGTTTCAACTGAAAAGGAAAATGTCCATTCTCATCCCTGTATGTTGATTGCAGACCCTCTGGATGGTCAGGACTTATCGGAGAGAAGCCTACCCCCAATCAGTTCAAGTCAGCATTAACTGATCATGACCTCTTCATGTAAGTCAGTTTTAAGTGGTTGTTTTGTATCTTGTATAGACTCTTCGTCTTGTCAAAAAAGGGTAGTATAGACTTATGGAAACTTAAATGTTAATTGTGATGTGATAAGAATTCCGACCAAAGTTAATAAAGTACTCTAACCCTTTGTATCTCCTTGTATGGCATGGATGAAAACCCGATTAATCGTATACAAACTGTTATAATGAATCATTTGATTCACTTTGAGGAGTACACATTAAGAACTTTCGTTTACTTTGTTGATCTTCATCGTACCACGGCAGTGTGGTTTGTCTGTCCCAGACTTGAATACTTACGGGACGAATACACCTCGAATATTAATGACAAACATTGACAAACAAGCAATTTAGGAGTGATACTATCCGAGTTCTTAAACAAGAGTCTGTGCCAAAAACATTTGTCTACTAGCCCAAACATGGCTTGTGTCATCATTTTCATTAAATTTTTGTGTTATCATGTGGACTATTATTAGCTGCGCTTCCAATATCAAACAGAATTTATTTGGCACAGGCTTCGAACTAGTGGCTAAAGTCGCAGCCTGTAACAATAGTTGGGGAGAGAATGCTGGAGCTGGTTTGTGTTTCAGCTACTGTGGTCACGGCAGTGGCTGCAAGTACTACTCCGGCTCTGACCTGCAGCAGCTGCGGTGTCGGGCGGTGGCGGTGCTGATGGGATGCAGCAGTGGTTACCTGCAGACCCGTGGAATCCTGGAGGCCACCGGCATGATCAACAACTACTTCCTGGCAGGATGGTGAGCAGCTGCAGCAACATCATACACTGTATTCTACATGGGAAATAATACCCACCTATTTGAGTACATCACGAATATGTTGTCTGTTCAAAATATTAGCGTTCCTTTGAAAAGAATATTCGAAAATTATCCTCCATTTATATGACGTAAAGGAAAATTGTGAAACACGTCTGACACATTTTCTGTCCATTTCAGCCCTACCATCATAGCCAACTTATGGGACGTGACGGATCGCGACATTGACAGGTTCCTGGGAGGCATGTTGACATCATGGATGTCATCGGAGGGGGAGGGCAGCTTACTGGAGGCTATTCCTGCAGCCCGGGATCAGTGCCGATTGCCGTTCCTCATAGGAGCAGCCCCAGTTGTGTATGGGTTCCCCGTCAGCTTCAGAAGATGATCTGTATCGACGCGGCCATTAACATGGCTCTGGAAAACTGAACACTAGCAGGCAATAGAGAAAGAAATTAATCGAGAAAGTACTAGTTCACATTGTGATATCTTAAGACCCTAAAAGTGTTCAACCCATTGCTTATAATTATTGGCATAGTTGCCCATGCTATAAGGCTATGGCTAATGTCAATACCTAATGTACTTTGACATTACTGTTAGTTATCTATGACAATGAATGTTAACTTGGTGTCTTGACACTGTCACCCTCATAGTCTTGGAGTTGAAGTAATAGTTCAGCAGTGTTCGAGATAAAGGGAGTCCTGGGATGCTAGAAGTTTGTCTCTGTGGTATTTGAATCTAGGGCCCTATTTAATCTTTAAGTTGGAACTTTGGGGTTAAATAGGCCCCTCGAGTTTCAGGTTTAACTTTTAACACTGCACATTGTTATTGTAGTTTGTACTGGGCTAATATTTATAGAACAGCAGTGCCTCATCAGTCAGATGAATCGTGGCTTCAGCATCCAGGACACCCACCTAATGTAGTGAATATGTAGAATTGTACGTATTGTTGAATTTCGAAAGTAATTTATAGGAGTATGACATGGAATATATTGTACAAGAGCTTGGCACTTTGCTTTGTGAATTAGGCTGGATTAGTTATCAGTCAGTATATGAGAATAGTAATTTATTCAATGCAGATTACAATTTACTTGCAGCATGATTAGTGGAATGAATGTACAGCATAATGTTGCTTCTTGTCAGTCACTATGGTGATATTGACCGATTGTCTTTTTACAAGTTTTAGTTTGATAATCATTGCTGTAGTTGTTACCAGTATTAGACAGGAGCTGATAAATAGTCTTCAAAGATAGTGGCAGACCAGCATGTACATGTATGCACTGCACTGTATCAGCTGGAGTATGTATCATCAGATATCAGTAACTTTTTATGTTTGTATTATTTCTTGAATAAACTTTGAATACATGTTAGTAAAGGAACTCTGTTGTGTGTGATTATTATCCCCCGGACATAATGCCAGTCTGTCTGTTCGTCCGTCCGTAATCATTTTCTTTTCCAGGGCAGAATTCGAAAACCATTCAGTGTAATTGATCGAAACTTGGCCAATCTATCAGTCACATACTGAAGTGGTGCCTGTTGATATTTTGCGATTTTCCGAATTTTTATTTTTTAAAAATTTTTATGGAAAGAAGTTGGACATAGACTCCATTGGGGATGGAGTTCGTTTCCAGGGCAGAATTCGAAAAACATACAGTATATTTGATAACAAGGTGTATCAGTCACATGCTAAAGTGGTGCCTTTTGCTGTTTTGTAATTTGTAAAAAAATTATATTTGCTATTTAGGAATGTTTCAAAATTTCATTTTTCCGTGTATCTAGACTTCGCTGAAATGGAGGTAGGTGTCGTTTCTGGAGCAGCACTAAAAAACTGTTCAACAGTGTTGAATCAAATTTGGGACATGTATTATTCAGGGGTTGAAGTGGTGCCTTTTGCTACTTAGGAATTTAGATTATTTTTTTCCTGTTTCCATGGCAAGAAGTTTGACTACATCTTTAAAACTAATAGGTATTCTTTGAAACTATGCACACATATGACCAGTTTGTCATCTGGTGCCTTTTGCTAGTTAGGGATTGTTAGAATTTATATTTTTCCGTTTCCCTGGCAACAAGTTTGACTTTGACTTCAAAGTTCCAAATCCCAAATCCATGGTATTGTTTTGATAGCTCAATAACTACTCTTGTATACTGACAGACAGATCAGATAGAAATTCTTCATCAAGTGGACTTAACAGGCAGATAATTTGTTCTTTCGAAATTTGTTGGGGCCGGGGGGATTTGTCATCTTCTGATGACTCTTGTTGGGAGTTGATAAGGAATCGTCAATAAAAGATTATGATTCATCAATTGAATATGAACATGGCTTTTCACTAGTAGTGGGATGATACACTGATGCATTGTTGACAGGAAGTATCGATTCTAACCTTATATGTTTGCTAACTCAACCGTAGAAACTAACAGTTTCAGTCCACTAGTCTTTATAATGATAACATGTAGCAAAACCCTTAAAAATGGCAAATTTCTACTTGTCCTCATGATACCTTAACTATTGGGCAGTTTGGCTAGGACTACAGGACTAGTGCCGATTTCTAACACTGTAACTGTTACACCAAACACTAATTATTAGTGAAAACGTAAATATTTTCATCCATTGTGTCATTCTTGACACTGCCAACTGATAATCGTCAGTGTGCCAGGTATTTAGCCATCCTGCCTATGAAAAAGATGGCTTACGCAATAGAATTGTGATAGGTATCGGATCATGATATGTATTGGGTCGCACAGTTGGTGTATCATCCCAGCCCTACTTTTTACCAATTTCAGCTTCTCTGGTGCCAATGTCTAGAGTGAATGGGACAGAAAGGTTCCCAGGTCCAGTGTCTGACGATCGGTACAGTAAGCATCAGGAGGTTACAGTGTGTGACCTTGCTCATTATGCGTCATTGTTCTGACATTTGTTTGACTGCAAATGAAAGTGGGGGCTTGTGCTGTTACAATGACAATAACCAGGTTGTCAGCCGCCAGACTAACAGCTTGATCATTTTCGAGGCCAGTGTTGGAGTGGACTCCACCTCCGCTTACAGGACCATTTGATTGCTGTCTCTCATCTCAGAAACTGCTACCAGCAGGCATCACAAACGGCAAGGACAATAGTGATCAGTGTCGGAGTGGACTGTGTCACCGCTTACAGGCTGCAGAACTAATCATCACCATGTGCAGACTGTAATCTGTAACTTTCCTGTAGGACCCCGTTTTTCATTTCACTAGTGGCAGTGGGGTAGCCTATTGGTCAAAGCATTTGCTCGTCACACCGAAAACCCGGGTTTTATTCCCAACATGGTACAATGTGTGAAGCCGATTTTTCTGGTGTCCCCCTGCCTTGACATTGCTGGAATATTGCTAAAAGCAGTGTAAAACCATAATCACTCATTTCACTGACTTGTTGGTTTACTGTGCACTAAACAGTGTCAAAGTCATCACTTCTAAATCACTTTATTTTGCCTTTCAGTATACTCCTCACATGAACAGCCTTTTTGTATTTACGATGTTTTGCTACAAATAGCCTTGACACAAACAAATAATAAATGGGTTCATGACATGCAGACCTAATTCATCTTAACTAATAAGTTATTAGTTATTTTACATAGATATTAGGTTTGATCTCGAGAGACCTTGACCTTTGACTGTTGTAAATCGACTCCTTGATTACATTACATGTAAAAACAGCAGCAGGCACATTCCCAGGCTATTCTGAATGCCACAAGACCTTCCCATCAGAATCGTATCATCAACCATTTTGACTTTACCAAATCAGGCGACAGCTGACCTCACCAACATCTATCTGTATTCATCTTTGATCCCTAACGTTATCTGATGTTGTGCTACACCACCTTCTTCTCTGAACACAAGTTAAAGCACTTACAGTTTAATAACATCAATTCCGGTTTGAAAACATGCTCATGCAGAAAAACTTCATAGAGAAATTCCCATGCCTCTAACCCTCTAATAACAAACTTTAACCAATCAATCAAGTTTATTTCATAATTCTGGCCACATGGCACAGTTATACGTACAGAAGGATAATAATTTACATAAATATAAAACTAAGAAACGTAGAACATTAACATCACGTGAGTTAAATAAATTTGCATAAATTAACATAATGCTGCCTTACATTAAGTTTGGAGAAAACAAATGCTCAATTCAGTCCTAAGCATTTGTGGCCTATTGACCTTCAGTCCCAGGCTGTCAGCTTTTCAGAAAATTTTAAATTAAAAGCATATGTGGTGTTAGATGTAAATAGTCTGCATAAAACTGTTCACATGTCTTTCAATGTGTGAATGACCTTGACACAGTATGTATAGAAGAAAGTGCATACGTATTATTTATCAATGAATATTTTTTTCATATAATTAATTTCATGTTTCACAAAAAGGTTTCTGGTGACCTTGACCTTCATCTGAGGTCATCAGATTCTTCTCACAATAAGACCCCACCCAACATGCCAAAGAGATCATCTACATCAAGTTTTGTCAAATTCCAATGACATGCATGTCAGTATCGCATAAACAAGCCTTTGGGGCCCTTAGTGACCTTGACCTTCAATGTCATCATATGACATGCAATAGGAAAATACTTTGATTTGTCATGAATTAATCCGAAATTACGGTAAATTTGAGCATGTTTCATAATGTTGTTTATATTGTCTTTTAAAAATATATTTAGAATAATACTTTAATATAATAACACTGGATTATCAAGGATGAGCTGGTCTTGGTTACTTCAATTTCTATAGAGAAACCTTGTTAATCCCATGGACCCGTTCCCAGGAAAAATCATCCAGATTTCTATATTTCCAGATTAACAAATCATAGGAATTGTTAAAACAGAACTTCCTATCATCCTACATCTGAAAAGTGGGGTTACCAGACTGACAAGGTTTCACTGTAAACAAGTTTTACACAGCTTACATCAGGGATGTATCTTGGAATCTGAAGGCAAATTAGGGGAATTCTTTTTTTATTTTGTTTCAAATTGGGACTTGGGATTTGTTTTTAATGTTGTTATTTTCCTAAATTCAGAGATATTTACATTGAATTTTAACCTTGCACTAAGGTTAAACTAAGCATCAACGCCTCTTCCTCTGTATTGGTCCTGTTATCAGTGAAATACACGTCACCTCCACAAAGACACAACATTAGTAATAAATATATTAGCATGATTTTGAAAATGTCTCATTTGTTTTTACCGACATTTGCAGACTTAGGGTTGAATATCAGCATCTTAGCAGGGTTCCATTCCACAAAGCGATCTTAGCACTGAGGTGATCGTACCTCTCATATCTAAATACAGACTTACGACACTCGTTGTGCTAAGGTGATTGTAACTCCCATACTAAAACAGACTTATGACAGTCGTAGCCAGTCACCGTTCTGTGGAACCGGTCCCTGGTCTAGATACATGCTTGTAAATGCATGTACAGCGTGCAGAGCTGATTTATTGCTTCACAAAAACTCACACACAGGCAACCATTAATTGTTTATTCATTTGTATATTCATACAGTTTCACATCTTGTACTGTACACAATAAATACATTATAAACAAAGTAACAAAGGAACAAGTTGTTCGCTTTAAGCACATTGCAAAATCAAGAAAGACAACTTTTCATACTTTAACATATGAGAACAGATCACTTAATCGTCATGTGATGAATTAGAAGTCCTGTTGGAAACTTTGACTCACTGGACGTGTAGCCCATGATCTGCTTGAACAGTGAACTGAACCACCAGTCAACAACAACAACTGACGCAGCACATCGTCTAGCAACATCATTCACAGAAACAAACACATTACAAGACAGCTGTGTAATTGTAGCGATGTACTACTCTCCTTTCACTATCCGACGTTCACTCGTCGTTGATATATTATCCTAAACAAATGTCACTAGTTGTGTCTCCCTGTTTCCATGAAGGATTATTCTTTAATTAACCCAGACTAGTTTACAAAGGATTATTCTTTAATTAACCCAGACTAGTTTACAAAGCATTGTGCAGAAATCAAAATGAAACTGAATTTATGTCATCTTAGTAGGCACGCTTGTTCTTGTAGTGAAAAATGTTGAGAAGAAAAGTACAAGAACGGTGGAAGTGAGGTTGGTTTAAGGCTAGTTGGAGCAGTATGTAAGTTATATCACGCATGTCAGCTTCATGTGGGAGGAAAACCCGATGATCATAGGTTTCTGACACACCTAAGGGATGCAACTCTGCACTGTGAATTGGGGCACCTTAGACGAATGGGCCACCTGTGCCCCCTTCAAGAAAGGAAGATGAGGCAACCAAGGGTTGGTGTGGTGTGGTGTGGTGTGGTGTGGTGTGTAAATAATTAAGTCTGCCTGACCACTCAGTCCATTTAGACACCTTATACGACCAGCAAAGGTTGCTGGAGGCTAATTCTAACCCAGGATCCCTATGGGGGCAAAAAAAATCAATCTGTTCCACAAAGTGTCCCACTCTGTAATCCCTTAACGTACAAGGTCATATTTTTCAATTCTCAATCATTCATGATTGATCATGATAGCAACAGCAAGAGGCCATTTAACCATTCAGATTAAAGCTCTCATTCACTACCAAATAGCCTGTCACCAATTCACTTTCATTTTGATGTTTAAAGCTCTTCCAAAACTACTGGATACCCAAACATATCCACCATGACACAGTATCTGAGAAAAAAACAATAATTATACAACCGAACTTCCTCTGCCAACCAACACTGAATATTTCGCAATTTACAAACCATAGTCAAGAGAAGCCATCTTGTAGCAACAGTCTCACCGGTTGTATGTACACGGTCTCTGCTCTATATACACATTTCTCCATGACACAATACCATACACTGGAGCAAGAACTCAAGGAAAGATCCTTTGTTGTTTTTGTTTATTTGTTGTTTAGCACCACACTCAGCGAGATGTCGGTGTCTTATTATTTAAATTGTTTAACACCAATTTCAGTAATATTCCAGCTACATGATGGCAACCTGTAAGCAATCCATTCTGATGAGCGACGACCCACGCCCTCACGGTACGTTGAGACTATAAACCAAGTCACCACCTGACCTGCCTGACCACCAAAGATACTAAAACCCTGTGTACAATAAGCACAGGTTGATTAATTCTGACCCAGAATCTGGACAGGGGACAAAGAGAGAAGGGAACCAAGCAGTCTGTGATTTATGATGACTCAGCAATAGGGATGTCATTTAGATTGAACTCAGTTCTTCATAATGCTGGGTCCTGTTCCACAAAGCAATCCGAGGTCCACCACTGTTGTATTGTTATAATCTTCAACAGACTTATTATCATCTTAGCGCTAAGATGACTCTAGAATGGGTTCCACAAAGCAATCCGAGGTCCACCACTGTTGTATTGTCATAATCTTCAACAGACTTATTATCATCATAGCGCTAAGATGACTCTGTAGAATGGGGCCCTCTGTCTTGTCCAAGAAGCTGATCTTAGCCCTATGGCCATAAGTCTGTGACAGAATCTATTGTTAATTTGGCACTGCTAAGAGATGCAAGCCTAAACAGTGAATCATGGTACCTCGCATGACTGGGCCACCCTCTCCCCAACCCCACAAGCTGGCAATACTGTAGTAAGTCACCAAAAACACACTAAACAAATAATTTCTCTTGAGAAGGAAAAACATGAGAAAAGAAGGACCTGTAGACCCAACCCCCGAGGTGGTTTGACAGAAGGGGCCAGGTCCTTCGGGCGTTGTTTTTGCATATTTACCTCATCAAATTTATGAAGTCTTTAAACTGTATCTGGTGTGTTATAGTAACTTAGCTGCGAACTGTAAAATGTTCATACCAGATGCCTTCTTGTTTTCTAGCACTAAAGTCAATATTCATCACGTGACAGGTCAATACTGATCATGTGACGAGTCAACATTCGAAGTCAGTGTCAGTCACATGATTTCGGGTTCTACATTGAAGTGTATTGTTTCATCACGTGATACGGGTTAACCGTTTGAATTGCAAGATTCTTAACAGAGGCATAACAATCTGATTTGGATTAAACAAGCTCTGAGGGTCTTTTTTTAGCTATGCCATGACTTACACCACCAAGTGCTATGAGGGAACAGGACCAGGTGAACAGTTTGGTATTAGATTAAGGAACAAGACCAGTGCATGCAACTCCACATTAAACTTTGGCACATCTGCACAGCCTATCTAATTCCTCACACTACTGAGAACAGCCATACAACACTGACATGACCCTGCCCTGAGATGTGAGACGATGTCACCGTGACGGGACACTGGTCAAGAATCGGGTTGACACCCAACCCTGTGGGGGACCACCACAGTATGTTCGCATGACACCCAACCCCGTGGGGGACCACCAGTCTGTCTGCATGACACCCAACCCCGTGGGGGACCACCACAGTCTGTCTGCATGACACCCAACCCCGTGGGGGACCACCACAGTATGTCCGCATAACACCCAACCCTGTGGGGGACCACCACAGTATGTCCGCATGACACCCAACCCCGTGGGGGACCACCACAGTCTGTCTGCATGACCCCCAACCCCGTGGGGGACCACCACAGTCTGTCTGCATGACCCCCAACCCCGTGGGGGACCACCACAGTATGTCTCCAGCTGCTTGCCAGTTGAAGCAGGCCTGTCCGCACCCGACTGGCTGATACACACTACACTGGTGACCAAGTTAACATATACCCATGACAGGGCCCAGCTGTTAACTCATCAGCCCTGAGAGAGTATTGTCATCTTCACATATGTATAGATGTATCTACCACTGCAGTCACACTCAGCTGAAGTCGTAGAGGTTGGCCGAGGAACTTGTGTTGCTTCCCCCATTATTGGCTGAAGATTTACCAGTTTTTCTCTTCTTATTTCCGCCTGACTTTGAAGAACTTTTCTGTGACCTTTTTCTGGACCCTGTACCTGTAAAAAACCATCACATAGTTAGTTTACTGAATGTGTGAGTGACGAGTCGTATGATGCTCTGCATTATTCCAGACATTTAATGCATGAATGGTGAGGTGAGGTGCAATGGGGTTTAACATCGCGTCCAAGATTATTGCACTTCTGTAGCGATGTGTATGCACACGTGTGTGCGTGGCTGCTTGTACTAGTCTGGAATGATGCCGATTTTATGGTGCTAGCTCACTGAGATACCATGCCGCAGTTTAACATGAATACCCCATTCAGACACAGTATACCTACTCTGAGCCGATCAGTCCTTTTTCTAGCACCCTAATGCCGAGCACAAAAGGATGGTAGAAACAAGTACCATCTTTCAATGTATTTTGGTATGGTGTGGTCAGGGATGGAACCCCGGACCTTCCGCTCTCCGGGCGGACGCTCTACCACTGTCTGAATGTGAGGAAGAGATGTGGCCAGGGATGGAACCCCGGACCTTCCACTCTCCGGGCGGACGCTCTACCACTGTCTGAATGTGAGGAAGAGATGTGGCCAGGGATGGAACCCCGGACCTTCCACTCTCCGGGCGGACGCTCTACCACTGTCTGAATGTGAGGAAGAGATGTGGCCAGGGATGGAACCCCGGACCTTCCACTCTCCGGGCGGACGCTCTACCACTG
Organism: Haliotis rufescens; assembly: GCF_023055435.1. Classification (NCBI taxonomy): domain Eukaryota; kingdom Metazoa; phylum Mollusca; class Gastropoda; order Lepetellida; family Haliotidae; genus Haliotis; species Haliotis rufescens. The sequence continues at coordinate 60,991,222 of NW_025964112.1, read as the reverse complement.
TCTGAATGTGAGGAAGAGATGTGGCCAGGGATGGAACCCCGGACCTTCCACTCTCCAGGCGGACGCTCTACCACTGTCTGAATGTGAGGAAGAGATGTGGCCAGGGATGGAACCCCGGACCTTCCACTCTCCGGGCGGACGCTCTACCACTGTCTGAATGTGAGGAAGAGATGTGGCCAGGGATGGAACCCCGGACCTTCCACTTTTCGGGCGGACGCTCTACCACTGTCTGAATGTGAGGAAGAGATGTGTCCACCTACTGTTGTTGGTGGAGGTGGAGTCAGCAGGGGAGGAGTTAGAGGAGGCCTCCCACTGCAGGGTTTCTCGCAGTGCCTGGTTCTCTGCATCGTCGATGCTGTCTATGTCGACGTGTACGTCCTCACCTTCAAGGGATGAACTGAAAAAAACCCATTGCATGTAGAAATGTTAACTGTGTGATGTTTCCATAATGTTCCATGACATCAGGGAAAGATAAAGCAGAATTTTATTTTTCTTACGTAAACATTTCATGTATTTGGTAATAACATAAATAATGCAATGGTAAAGTATCGATTTGCACCATTAAATATAGCACTCATACATTTTGCTTTCGAAGGTAACCAGATATTTGTGAGCTAATTTTTGGATTTTTTCACAAAATCATTTGCTTTCCACTGAGTGTATGTCTAATCATAAATAACCTGGACAGCGGAGATGACTCACTTCAGAAGATTCCACAAAATTCAAACGAAAGTGTTTCCAACTACCAACTCATGAATATGATGCTACGTTTGTGATAATGTCTGACACACCACTTATCTCACTATGAAATCGCATCATCCTCGGGTTAAATTGTTTTGTAAGAAGACACATACCCCTGCCGCAGTAGCAACTGTCGGACTTTACTCCTCTGGTCATCTGTGTGTTGAGGACATCGACTGGACCTGACAGGTAAACACAGACACATATGCATGTAGCAGGAGGAAATACAGACGTTATTCTACACTGTAGTGAGGCTACATACGCGACGTGTCACTGAACCATACATTTAGTTGATGGGAAGGATTTAACTGAAGACAGTAGTTTGATTTACCTCTGTATTCATTTATTTTTGTCCTTGAAGAAATATACTGTAGAAAGAGACCCCAAATTAAGTACTGTGAGTGAGTGAGTGAGTGAGTGAGTGAGTGAGTGAGTGAGTGAGTGAGTGAGTGAGTGAGTGAGTGAGTGAGTGAGTGAGTGAGTGAGTGAGTGGCTTCCCACAATGTACCCATGTCAGGAATCGAGCCCGGGTTTTCGGCGTGACGAGCGAACGCTTTAACCACTAGGCTACCCGACCGCCCCAACCACTAGGCTACCCGACCGCCCCGAGAGAGACTGAGAGGGGGAGAGAGAGAGAGAGAGGGGGAGAGAGAGAGAGGGGGAGAGAGAGAGTGAGTGAGTGAGTGAGTGGCTTCCCACAATGTACCCATGTCGGGAATCGAACCCGGGTCTTCGGCGTGACGAGCGAACGCTTTAACCACTAGGCTACCCGACCGCCCCGAGTGAGAGTGAGAGAGAGAGGGGGGGAGAGAGAGAGAGAGAGAGAGGGAGGGGAAGAGAGAGAGAGAGAGAGAGAGAGAGAGAGAGAGAAAGAGTGAGTGAGTGAGTGAGTGAGGGAGGGAGGGAGGGAGTGAGTGAGCCACCGATGCCCCCTTTTCAATTGACCCAGTAACAATGATATTGATAACCAATAAGTACATGCTATGCACTATCGTTATTATATAGAGTTAAGTAGTATATACACATGTATTGTTATAACACAAACCTTGTGCACATCTTCTTGGTGTGTTCTGAGATTACCCCGCACGTCTAGAAAGAAACAATGTCTACAATAGTCACCTATATACAGTTGACCAATACATCTTACTTCAAAGTTCTTTAATTAGTGTTATCTTCAAAAGCACATGACCAACCTGTAGTCAGCAACCTGCTGCTCCGGTCAGGGGAGATAACTTTGTTTCTACATATAGAAATACTAACCACTGGTTCAAAACCCCTTTGATTAACTGGTGTATATGCTAGTGTCATCAATGATATTTGCTGTTTCCGTCAAATTGTACTTAAAAACGAAATGTATTAACTTGTGAAACACATTGTTTTCATAAATAAGGGGATGACATATTCCCACATTCAGGTGCAATTCAGAAATGGAGTTTGGCCACTGATACCTCACCAATGGTTCACTGCCACTGGATACATTCAGTTCAGTGAAGAAAAAATAATGCTGTTCAGTATTTTTCAACATCCCAAATAATCAAAAGGCACAAGACTGATCTGTACAGCAAGTTTCATCGAAAAATATTCAATGGTCTTGGGGCTCTGCTCTGAAAACAAGCACTTCCCTTCTTTTCAGAGTAAGTCCAACTTGTCGTCATGATAACAAAAAATTTAAAAAACAAAAATCCCAAATCATCAAAAGGCACCAGATATGCATATCAAGTTTCAACAAGAAATATTCAATGGTTTCAGAAAACGGACAGCTGATCACTATATCCTGTCCGTTTTGAAAAACAGCAGGATAAATATATATGAAACCGAGCCTGACCAACCAATCCATTTGGTCGCCTATTAAGACCAGCATAGGTTGCTGGGAACCAATCTTACCCCAGAATCCCCACATGGTATCTCTACCCTGAAGTTACAGAGAGAAGAGAAGTCGGTAACGTGCAAGCATCTTATCAACAGCAACATTTTCAACTTACCAGTAAAAGAAGCGACTTTCTTTCCTCTGCAGAAAAAAAACATAACAATACACTATTATTTAACATTTCTCTGACAAACATGTACAAACACAGTACAACTGTTACAGAACTATAACAAATCACTTTACAAAGGTACAGTTAACTGTTTTGCACGTACAGTAAGGCATTATGGAGTAGTGATGTACAAAACCCTCACCTATTGTCATACTTTCATAGTTGAGTGAGTTAGATTCAGGTGTTCCGATGCTTTCCGTATTGGAGTCACCTGTAAAACACAAGGTCATGGTCAACATAGCCATGGAAGTGGGGACAGTTTTTTTAAAACGAGTGTCCATCTTGTGGCTTGTCAATTCGTGTTTGGTAATCATGCGATTTCGTTCAATTTACTCAGTGTTGTTGTGTGTTAACTTTGAGTAAGTCCTCTTCCACAAATACAACATCTTTAGTAGAATTCCATAGATTTATCTAGGCCTGCTCAGGGGCAGAGACTTCGTTCCCAAGTCTGCAGCTAATGGCGCCAACTTGGAATTAAGATTGTTTCTATTCATGTTAATCAATTTAATATAGTTATGGATAATATTATGGCTTTGTAGGGGTGGAAGATAACAGAACCAATAAAATCAGAGGCACTATTGTTTTGGATACGTTATAATACCTCTGTATCTAAGAAAATAAGGACTTTTGCACACAAAAAATATTTCTTTTTGCAATTTACCCACCTCCATTTTTCACCTTGCTGACCTGGGACTTATTTCTGCGAGGAGAGTTGACACTTTTTTCCTTTTTACTTGTTTTTTTTGCTGCAAACATGAACAGAAAAGTATTGAAGGTACACATTTTTCAAAGCTTATGATACATATTACATAGGAAATTATCATGATTATTGGCAAGTTACAACTTGCAACATACACAAAATAGCAAGTACACTTGCAAGTCTACCAATGACAAGGTTGGTTGGTTGTTTTACGCTGCACTCAGCAATATTCCAGCTATATGACGGCAGTCTGTAAACAATACCAATGACAAGGTAAAGGGTCTGGAATCATCCCAGCTTTTCTCACTTTTCTTGGCTGATTCTATGTATGTCCAGTCGTTGTCATTGTCGTCGTCTCCACTATCGTCACCGCTGTCTCGCTTGGTACTGTTGTTGGCAATACTGTAAGAAAAAGATCATTCAGTAAGTGAAAACAATCTGTATAAAACGTTCTCCCATCTACAGTCAAACTCTGTGTTGTCAAACTTAAGTTAGTCTCGAGGTAAAAGCTTTGTCCCTGCATATTCCTTGTTCGTTCATCATTTTCGGTTATGTCGAACCTCGGATAACTTGAAGTAATTACACAGGCCCCTTCAACAAACAAACAACAGAGATTGGCTGTATTTCTTTCTTTCACAGATCATCAGATGTCAACATCATATGACAGCATATTCCAGGTGAATAAGGTTGTCGTGATTCATTTTGTAGCAATATAATACTTAATGTACATGCATCACTCAGTTTAAAAGGTAACCTCACGCAAACTGTGGTGAAAATGCACCATAATCGTAGTCAAAGTCACATACTTAATGAGAAAATGAATCCAATCCCTGAGCCATTCTAAATTTTATTCTATTATCTACGTTCGTCTCACAGCGTCTCCTCACCGTCTACTTGCGATACGGGAACTGTTACGCCCCATCCCCATGCACTTCTCCAGATGGGGAGCGAAGCGAGACGCCGCCAGATGGCGCTGGCAGTTAGGACACACACACTCAAACTGCTTCTTTGTCGGCACCTGGCCAAACACATCCACTCCTGGACGATCAACAATTTCTGAACAGAAAAGAAAATGTTATGAACATTAATTAGAGAGCTCATACAACTAGATATAAGATGCATAGAGGATAAACATCTACAGCAATACTACACAGTGTAGTATGCAGTTGGGTCTATGGCCTTTCAAACTATAAATATTTGATCTTGAAATCATCTATCATAATCCTTAATTGAGTGAGTGAGTGAGTCAGTGAGTGAGTAAGGTTTTAGACCGCTTTTAGCAATATTCCAGCAATATCACGACGGGGTACACCAGAAAAGGGCTTCACACATTGTACCAATGTTGGGAATCGAACCCAGGTCTTCGGCGTGATGAGCGAAAGCTTTAACCACTAGGCTACCTGATCGCCCCTCATAATACTTAGAGGCACTAAGATAATGGTTCTAATAGTTAAGAACGGGTTGATGTTTTCTATCTTCATACATCTTTATTTAATATACACAGCAGAATTTTGCAAACATTACGTACCATGATCTTTATGTGCCCTGAAAAATAAGAATAAAAATATCAAATGTCTGATCTCATTATACACAATCTACAAGACTAAGATCACCATGTATCTTATATATGTCATAATAAACAAGAAATGGTTTACTTCAAAACTAATCAAATTCACCACACAGTAGAAATAATCTCAAGACATTTATTTCCTAGACACAAAAGCAAAGGGGCTTATTTCAAAACAGGCCATACCATAGTAGCTTATTCACAAGTATGGTATCTCATTGATAAAACTCAAACATTACAATGAAAGCATATGCCTGGCACTCTAAGCAAACCGACATTGCCTGAACAATTTATTGCACAGATCCAGTGCTGCAGTCAGGCAGCCCATATGCTCATATTATCTTTGTGACTTTTGCGACTATTAAGAGCATTATTAGAGTATCTTTCCAAGATGTAGCTCCAGAGACTTACAGTGCCTTTGCTACCTGCATGATTCCCAGCAGGATTTATGTCATCACTTTGGTCACAAGTGGTCATCTTCAATGCTAACCAATATTCAAAGATCAAACCATAGTCAAGTAGTTGAAACACTAGTTGAATTTTTCAGAGTGAAGTACAGTGTACATACTGGGGATCTGTGTCAGACAGGAATATGGTGCCCCTCTTGGTCGCCCGATGAACCTCGAAACACAGACCTAGTGTCACCTCGTCTATCAGATCCAGCATCACGTCATTCATGGCTGCCTAAACATACAGACAAAACAAATGTTATTATATTTAAAAATACACAGGATATATACTCTTAAAAACGACTTGTGCTAGGAACATTCTGCTTAATGCTCCTTCTTCAAAATTCACACTAGCCCATTAGCCTGACTACTAAATTGTGCTCAGGACAAGTAACAATCCGATGATGCTAGTCCTCATTGATGTGTAGCATTTGTGGGTTATAATAAACATTTTTGTCTTGTTCAAACAGGTCTAGCTACAAACACTCCAGATTAGTGCCATGTTTCCACTTGACCTGTGGACTTGACTTAAAAAAAGAATGTCTAAGGCTGATGCGCCGAGCAATCTATCAAGTATTACTGGCAGGCTTTAGGCCAGTGAAAATTTCAGGTTCTTAATAGCCAGACTATTATTATTATTATTAATCAGCAAATGCACAGAAAAATTATTAATTTTCCCTGTTGAAATGTGCATCCTAACAGTTTTAAAACTTCTGATATTAATGCTCATTTTTGTAATCATCTGTGACATCATCACATGGTTCACAGTGGATTGAAATGCATAAGATAAAGGGTTGCAGCTCAATCATTGTCAGGTTGAATTTTGTAGTTACATCCATGTCTCAGGAACCAATACCTAAACATTCTTTTTGTTAAATGCTATAGGCCTACACATACCCTCCATACTGAGATTAGTTTGTTGCATAACGCAGCACTCATTAACAATCCAGCTGTTTAATAACTGCCTGAAAAACATGGAGTCCCGACCAGACAATCCAGTGATTGATATCATGAACAACAATCAAAGCCATTAGGGTACAAAGACACACAATCAACCAAGTCACCGAGCCTGACCACCAGATAATCTCTCACAACCTGCATAGGTTGCTAGGAACCTATTATAACCCTGAATATTCTGTGGGGCTACACACTGGAAGTACTCCTGTCCTACCCATATATCTTCCAGCATAGCTAATAGTATCTTTATTAGTTCAACACCACCATTAAATGGTTAATGATGCTGCAGCATGGCTGCAAAGGGATGGATAGAGTATGGTCTTATTACGATGCTTTGGCAAAATTCGAGCACAATCACGTGAACATGAGTTTCGCGCATTGTACCTATGTGGGAATCACAGTGTCTTCCGCAAAACGAACACTAGACTACCCTAACGCCCCTGATTGAAATTAATATAACATCGGGTCGTTATTTCCCGTTGCGTTAAAACATCTATCTGTCAGTCTCCCTGTCTTCATCTACAAGGGGAGGAACAGGATGCGAAGAAGCTCATAGGAGCCGACTACTTGAACTGGTCTACGGTCTCCGGCTGGTCTATACTGGTAATGATAATGAGATACGCTACAATTGGTAGAGGATGGATAATTAAGCCAAAACTAAGACGCTTGATATTTCTTTCAAACCAAAAATTACAAAGTCCGATTGGTGCTTAATAATATTGTAGTCACAGCACTTGCGACGAATCTTGTTTGACAACAAACAGACAAACAATGCCGGTTGAGACTGACAGCGACTGCAGCACGGCGTGGAGCGTCTCACGCGGAGCGTACTGACGTAATGAGACCTTTTGCGACTATATTCCGACCTGTAACATTTCGTCTTCGTCTAGAAAGGGCAAATCGGCTTCGACCATCGCCTGACTTCGCAAAATGACCAAGCATCGGTGAACGTGCGAGACTGATAGGCGGAAGTTGTCAAAAAATGAAATGCGCGAATCGACGAATCAACTGCATTCTTCGAATAAGATTAGAGTAGCTTCCCCTTGGCCATTGATGGCGGGAAAATGAGTTTGGCGATTTAAATATGGAAACTTTTTAAAAATCCAATCCAGCAAATATGAAACTAGACATAGTCATTTATCAAGTGGGTGATTGGTCAGATAATGATGTTAATTCACGATTGTCCAAAACTGTATTACCCTATAGGGATATAATTCTCTACATTTCATATTTTGGAGACCTTTTTCTCAAGATCCTTTTATAGCATGCATGCCTATAGCTGGCAAATATAAGTACTAGTACAAGTATTAAGCCCCTCAAATTTGTGTATTCTAATTATTACTATTAGAAACAAATGTTTCAGCCTTATTACGACGGCCTGTAAATAACAGTCTGAACCAGACAATTCTGTGGTCGATATTGTGAACAAATGATGAATTTTAGCTATCGAATTTGTACTATTATTATTTCCCTTTTGCACACTAACCGCTCCATTGTTCTTGGCCGAGTGGCATGTCTGGCTAAACTAACGACACAGGGCCTTGAATAACAATTTACACACCATGCAGTAGTCTTTGTTACACGATGTGGGAATCCATTATATTCGTGAACAAACATGAATTATTGATAGCACAAATTGTTAGATATCAATAAATACATTTCAAATTTGTGATACCGTTTTTATAGATATTCGAATTTACGATACTACCACAGGTATTTATTGATATCTAAAAATCGAATTTATGAGGTAAGTATGTAAATGGTTGATGTTGGAATAATAAACTGAGGAGAATAAACTATACTTCTCAGTTGCTTAATCATATGTTTGATTTTCCATTGAAAATATCTCAAGTTAGCGATACCGTAAATCGTGAAATTATTACGTCTCCAAAAGAATGCGACCGCTGGCCCCCAGCCATAAATGCGTCTCAATATGAACATCCTCACCTTAATCCAACCTCACTCGCATTTTTCGCATTTAATTCACGCTCGCGTTAATTTCAAGATTTACAGTATTATATCCATGCAATGAACTGTACTGGCGTTTAGTCAGCACTCAAAGAATACTTCTACATGGTTTTATTTAAAAAAATATAATTTGATGTATTCTAGTAAATTGAAAAACTTGAAAAACAATCTTAGACATCTTATCTTTGAAAATCAATAAATTTATTTTTTTCGGCACAAATTTACAACATTTCAAACATAGTAGGGGTCATGTGGTTGCAAATTCATTTCTTACCCTAGTCTTCAATGAACCAATATACTTTTATAAGAGGTGTAACGATACGGTGGGGTCGCGATACGATACGTATCCCGATTCTATGGGTTCAATATTCATTTGAGTTGATATTTTTTCGTATTGAAGGTGAATCACAACCCTGAATCACTGGTTATTAAATTTCAGCAAACATAGATTGTATATTGTTGGGCAGAAATATATTGCTAGAGGGCACTGTGAATGTGTTGATATTTACGTCAAACCACGAACTACTCGAGAAACTGCGAAAGCTGGTGGTTGAACAGTTTCTGTTTTTACTCACACGTTACACACATATAAGTTGTAATGAAATGTTATCGTATGTATTGCGATACCGGGGTCGTAAATCGATGTATTTGTATCGAAATCATCGCATCGCGATACAATGCTGTAACGCCGTAACTATACTCTTAAAAAAAAGAACCGCACAGCCAGATTTGTGTGAGGTAGGAAAATACATTTACTCGAGGAACTATACAAGGTATTGAGCCAAAATGTTGTGGAGAGAACACTTGGGAATTGTAGTCATCTCAGTTATCGGTACATAGGAAAAATCCAAGGTGAAGGTCAGCTACTATCAATAACGCGTATGCCCCCCGTTGGAATCGATAGCGGCCTGACATCCTGGGGAATGGTAGCCCACTCGGCCTGCAACGCAAAAGCCACCTGTTACAACGTCTGGGGTTGTGATTGACGTCGGCGTAGCCGTCTATCCAATTCATCCCACAGGTGCACTATCGGGGTTCAAATCTGGGGAACTGGTGGGCCAGGGGAGAACATCAACGTTGTTGTTGTATAGACAGGCTCTTCATATCCGTGCTTCATATACGATCGAGCGTTGTCCTGCTGGAATACACCGTTGCAGTTGGCTGCAATTGGGAGGACGCGTGGTAGGAGGATTTCGTTGATGCATCGTTGAGCCGTAAGATTGCCCTGGATATGGACCAAACCTGTCTTGCCTGTTCCGCCCACATCATAACGCTACCCCCACCAAACCTGTCCACTTCCTGTATACGCAGTTCCCGGCGTAACGTTTTCCCAGACGTCTGTAGACCCGTGCGCTTACATCTTCTCGATGGAGGAGAAATCTTGATTCGTCGCTGAACCCGACATCACACCATCGCAGTTGAGGCCATAGCCAGTGTTGACGACACCAATGCAGTCGTTGTTGAAGATCTTGTCGACTCAATATGACGCGTCGAACAGGACGTCTTGCTCGTAGACCTGCTGCTCTTAAACGGTTTCGTACAGTCTGGTCGGAAATTCTGCGCAGTCCGGGTATATGGGATGCGGTTGAGGTGGCTGTGGTCGTGCTTTCACGTAGGTGGCGCAGTCGGATGTAGCGATCTTGGGCGGGGATGGTTACACTTGGTCGTCTCGACCTTGGCCGATCACGTGTTGACCCATGCTGTTGAAACCCGTCCCATATAGCATTGTGAGGTGAGGTGAGGTGAGGTGAAATTGGGTTTAACGTCGCGTCCAAGATTATTGCACTTATATAGCGACGTGCATGTACGAGTATGTGTTTGTGTGGCTGCTTGTTCTAGTCCGGACTAATGCCGATTTATAGTGCTAGCTCACTGAGATATCACGCCCCAGTTTAACATGAATACCCCACTCAGACACAGTATACTGACTCCGAGCCGACCAGTCCTTGTTTTAGCCCCTTAATGCCGAGCGCCAGACAGGGTAACAACAAGTACCATCTTTTAACGTCTTTTGGTATGACGCGGCCGGGGATCGAACCCCGGACCTTCCGCTCTCCGGGCGGACGCTCTACCACAGGACCACGGAGGCGGTCTATAGCATTGTGATGGTGCTGGGCGCTACATTGAAAACCCTGGCTACAGCTGATCGGGATTCCCCTGCCTGCAAGCGGCCTATGACGTTGTTTCTTTGCACTTCTGGTAATCTTGGCATGTTGTTGAACTATCACTGTTCGATTGACGCAGATGCCAGGCAATCAAAAACCCTGCACTTTAATACCGTTCATAGTGATGCTGCACGTGCAGTACGTGCAGCTCCATGACCCTTTTGTTTAATGCACTGAGTGCATTTTTCGGAATCGTACGTGTTTCCCAACTAATGGTTTGTATGTCCTTGATGTGATCATTTTGATCCGGGAAATTTTTCACTAACACTATAACACATCAAACCTCTTCATTTTGCACCTCTTGGTCCGCTAATTTTGCTTTTATGGCCAAAAATATCCGTATTGCGTTTCTTTTTTTAAGAGTATAATTTTAAAACAAAATTACCAAGTCACAATATTTTTACAAACCGTTGCAGGAATGAGTGATATACACAATCAAATTTACAGTTCTTTCAATTTTCAATCACATAAAAAACAACCTCGGTATACTTTCTTATAGCAAACTCGCTGAATGGAAGTAATCGATATAGAAGGGTAGGCCCTAAACAGACGTAGAAGGACAGCGAACCTTGTACAGAGGGAGGACGGTAGCAAGTCTAACTCTTACAGCTGTAGAACGGCACTGAGTCTTACCAATCTCATAAAATCAGATCTTAGTTCTCGCTATCGCTAAACAAAGATCTAAGGACATCCCATTACGGGTCACGTCAGAGCGACCTTTCATCCGACCAATCAAAGCGTCGCTTACCAGATCATGAAAGTGACAGTCGGAATGTATTTTCTAATCATGCAACCTCGAAAACATTAACACTGGGTATTCCGAACGACAGTTACGGTCCGTACGACTGATTCCGTCAAAATTATCGTCCATCTCCCGATTTCGTGGGATAAACATTTGAACGGAGGACGCGTTGCACAGTTCGTAGGAAGCACTGCCATACACTCTCAACCATATATTAGACATTCCGGAATGTTCGTTTGTTCATTTTTTTCAAAATATTAATCGAGAACTGTGTCAACATATTTTTCAAGCGTAGACAGAAATGGATGTCGCCAGGTTGAAACGATTGCCGTAAAGCTCGAGAAAGCTGCTTTCTAATTGGCTGATGTCCTTTCAGTCGTCGGTCAAAGTTCGCGAAAGGTCGTCCTGACGTGACCCGTAATGTGATGTCCTCAGATCTTCGTTTAGCGGCAGCGAGAACATAGATCTGCTTTTAATGAGATTGTGAGTCTTACAAATGTAGAACGACAGTATACCTTATCTGCTGTGCGGCGTTAGGCAACAAACTCATATTTTTTATGCAAATTGTGTGAACGATAGTGTGACAGCTGTAGAACGACAGTGCGCCTTACAGCTGTAGAACGACAATGCGCCTTACAACTGTAGAACGACAGTGCGCCTTACAACTGTAGAACGACAGTGCGCCTTACAGCTGTAGAACGACAGTGCGCCTTACAGCTGTAGAACGACAGTGAGCCTTACAACTGTATAGAACCGCAGTGAGCCTTACAGCTGTAGAACGACAGTGCGCCATACAGCTGTTGAACGACAGTGAGCCTTACAGCTGTAGAACGACAGTGCGCCTTACAGCTGTAGGACAGTGCGCCTTACAGCTTTAGAACCACAGTGAGCCTTACAGCTGTAGAACGACAGTGAGCCTTACAGCTGTAGAACGACAATGAGCCTTACGACTGTAGAACGACAGAGAGGCTTACAACTGTAGAACGACAGTGAGCCTTACAATGTAGAACGACAGTGAGCCTAACAGCTGTAGAACGACAGTGAGCCTTACAGCTGTAGAACGACAGTGAGCCTTACAGCTGTATACAAACACAGTGAGCCTTACAACTGTAGAAAGGCAGAGAGCCAGATATATGACGGCGGTCTGTAAATAATCGAGTCTGGACCAGACAATTCAGTGACTGATATCATGAGCATCGATCCACGCAACTGGGATACGATGACATGTATCAACCAGGTCAGCGAGCCTGACCACCCGATCCCATTAGTCGCCTCTTACAGCTGTAGAACGACAGTGAACCTGACAACTGAAGAACGACGCTGAGCCTAAAGGCTGTGCATTCCTTCCAAATGGGTCGCATCGGTGTTACTTGTCAGGTATGGTGGCCTCTTGGGAAATACATATGTATATGATATACGTATATGCATGTTGTGTTGGCATGAAGAACAATAAAAAAAATGTCATTGTCATATTTATTTTGTTTCGGGTGTAAGATACATCTTTGTATATATTGTAACATTCTTTTTTTTTTTACAACGTATAATAATAAAACATGTACATAACAGCTTTCAACATTACCCACAATGGCCAATGAGATTGTAGCAGTTGCGTTTCTTCAAAGTTCCTGAGGTACCAGATATGTTTACCATGGAGGTTTTAAATACACCGTAAACAAGGAGGATGAATATCTCTACTGGAGATGTCATTGTGTAATCCGACCTTGCAGCTTATCACATTATGTTGTTTATCATGACAAAGTCATGCATTTTTTAAACTATTCACTTGTCATGAATAAAACACTGCTGACAACCAAACCCTATCTTATTAACCTTTACACCCCTATTTGATAAATAGTGAGCTTATTCTTAACAATATTCGCCCGATCAGGATGACACCGTTCGGCATGCAGCCGACGGACACACCCGGCTCCCATATACACCTGTTTATCAAGAAAATAAGTCTGCAAGGAAACCAAATATCACAGACATTTAATGTCGTCCAGTCAATCAACATGAGTCACTATCATTACCTCGTGGTAAAAACATGTACACGCTGCCCTTGGATATTTCATTCTCGTGGGTGTAGAACTATGCCAAGAGTCTTCAGAATCTGATATCTCCCAGCGAAGTTTTTTGACAACTGGTCTTGTTCAAATTTTCAGTGATGAAAAGTTTAAGTGGATTTCAATTGCTGTCTCTAAAATTCCCTCAGTGCAACCAGTTCACATATAACTTTAGGTAGTTAAAAACTCATAAAAATAACAAATTAAAACAACGCTCCTTAAGAACTTCAGCAATTTTTAAAAACATATAGAATCATTTTTAAAAGATTAAATCTGTCGGAAACATGTGTCAAATATGGTGTGCTATAGCCACCACGTCCACGCACCCCCGTGAAGTCGGGGGTCAGAGTTAGGATCAGAGGGCTTGTTGGCGGGGGTAACCATGGTTTTCCTGTACACATCAAGTCTGGCCAGCAAAGCCTGAACCTTGTCTGGATTCGTTGAAGCAATGTTGTGGAATTCGCACGGGTCGCTGGGAATGTGGAACAAACATGGCGACACTTCCGGTTGACAGTTTGTCTCGGCATCCACGGGTTTCTTGCCGCACTTGACGTCCACTGGATGGTCGTTCTTGCTGAATATATTCACGAACTCACTTCCAGAAGGATGTTCGAAGTTTGTGTCTTCTCCTTCTGGTGGCGGGTACCAAGAATCATCTCGACCCCCTGAAATATCTCCCATAACAAGTTTATAGTCCCCAACTCTAATAGAAGAAAAGTTCTGTATAGGATCAATGTTATGCAATATTTCTTGCCTAACAGCTTCGCCATCGTTCGACAACATTTCCCACAGATTGTAGCCATCTTGGTTTCTGAGCTTGTTGACGTCACCTCCGGCCGCGTGGTAGAGTGTGGGCAGCCAATCAGTGATGTGCATCATGTTGTCCTGGACGTACCCGGATGTAGAGAGTAGAGGGCTGTAGATGAAGCCATTCCCCCGTACCCCGCCTTCCCACATCGTGTTCTTGCAGCCACTGGGGAAATAACAACAATATACTAGTGCGTCAGCACAGCAAAGTCAGCCATCAGATAAGTGACACAAATCGCGAATTACAAATTCGAGAAATGAATATTGATCGTCGTAGATTTAATGGAGTTCCGAAAGCGGGTTTTCAGCCTATATTCAAAGATACGCTCACTCACATACGCTTTCTATACAATACTCTAAAAACAAACAACCAAAGACAGTAATTCTCACCGATTCATTAAGTAGCTTACAAGCACTCCAAAATAAATGTACTAAAAACAGGGGTAAACTCATATGTAAAATCCTCGTTATGATTCAAACGATCCAAAAAGACCAAAACTCAACGATAGCAAAACACCTTAAACAAATAATGAAAAAACCTCAACACAAAGTCTCAACGTACCACCAAAACAAACAAACGGACAGGACTATAACTAGACTCCACAATGGTCACACAAACCTAAACAGCCATAAGCTCAAAATTAAAAAGCATCGGACAGGCCACTGCCTTCACTGTCCTATAGTGTATGTAATTTCCCAATGTAAACACTACACCATACAACGCAACAAACTCTTTAGTGAAATAGGTACACACATTACCACAATCCAACAACTCCTCACTAATTCCTCCAACTATTACCACCTAGGCAATTATCTAATCAAAACCAAATTAAACGGCAGGATCTAATGTCCTACTCATAAAAACAAACAAGCAAACGTAAATAGAAAAGTACACTTAACATAAATCCAGTCAGCTACTTTTAAGGCCCCTATTCCAAAATGACCCCATTATTATTGAGTAATCGCTTATATCCCATTCTAAACCTTCACCCCTGTCAAGGGAATTTTTTTGGGCATATTTTAAATTTGCAAATTAATATTTTTTAATCATTCCTTCGTTTCTAGGTATGCCCCGAGTGCGAAATCGGCAACACCGGAAGCGCTCTTTAAAGCTACAACATCCTCATCCTCATCAACGCTCACTCACAGAACAAGGTCACAAACAGTATCATTCCTGTATCTCATGCATATTCTCATGGCATAATGCTGGGTATGGTAGTCATTCAAACACCTTACTGTCTGTCAACTAAACTTTCATAATGTATACAAATAACACAACAGTTAATAAGACAAACACGGGGCCCCCTGTTCTCACATGATACTGATAACAACATCGACCTGGACTGGACAAAAATAATCTGCGACAGTGGAGCCAAATCCCCCATTAATTACATTCCTACTTGCAACATCTGGGTGAAGGGTGATACTATATTATTCCAAAATTAATTTGGATCAGCATAAGCTAGAAAAAAATATTCTTCCTACTTTCTTGTGAAATGTGGACGCACACACACTGACTGCATAAACTGTTGCTCACAAACTCGTGACCAGATATGATGCAGAATGTGCAGCAGATCTGCATATCACATAACTTCTGACGAATCCTGCAAGATGTCATTGTCATGAAGTGGTGTTTGGTGTTTTGATCAGGGTACCGTTGTACAAAACAACCTTAGCACTACGACTGTCGTAAGTCTATGTTAAGGTAGGGAGCTATGACACCTTAGCGCTCAGATCGCTTTGTACCCAGGACTACTTATCATGACTAGTCACAAAATAACTTGACCGGCAACACTAAGGAACGCCGTAATACACACCGAAGTGGCCAGTTGCAAGCGGCGTTGTTGTCGTAACCATTGGTGGGTCCGCCGTTGTCGGTCGTGAAGACGATGATGGAGTTGTTCAACATCCCTGTCTGCTGCAACGTTGCCGTGACGTTAGCAACAGCTTCATCCAGCGCCGATACCACGCCTGAAGCAACCACACAGCACATGTATATATACTATTAAATCGTTCTTTTTACTTTCAACAACTGGTTTATAGAAGGCCCAATAGACGTACACAATCTGATTATGACAATGACGAGAAAGCAGATTCTATTCAAACCCTGAAGTTGAGTAAGTTTGTTTTAACGCTGCTATGAACACATCTACCGGAGGTAAGGGAGTTAGATAACTGACTACAAAAGTCCAGTTTCTACCCTTACCGAACTAGGCTGGAGTTAGAGTATGGCTGGACTAACGAGTCTATGCATAGCCCAATCAAAATGGCGTAACGAACTACACATCCAGTTCGTAAACAACATGAATTTCAACGTGCAGATTTCAGTCGACTGCAAGATTTGCAAAGCATCTGTACTGTCAACTCGGGATCGAAAGATATTATCCAAATCTTTTTTATGTTATAAATCAAGGTGTCCACTTCGCGCGGTAAGACCCGTTTCATTACAATGTAGATCTTGATTATTGATCAGATCGTCTTGACAGGGCGCCACCATTTTGTTTGAAGCAAGTGCAAGTAATGTGAGAGGTGGAATCTGATTGGTCAATAGGAGGGACATATAAGGCACATAACTCTTAATACCCACTGGTGGCGCTATGGACTTAAATCAGATAAAGCGCTTGCCTACTATTAATAGTATTCCAGTTAGATCAAGGCGTGTCAGCTTAAGGATGCAGGTCTTGTACCACTGTCGTGAAACTCACGAGCACGGGTAAGTGGAGACAAACCTATCGGGACGAACCGGGATTCGAACGGTCGACCCACATCATAGGTTTCTGGTGCGCCAAAGGGACGCAACTCTGCACAACGTATTCCGCATGTAGACGACTGGGCTACCCGTGCCCGCCTGAAGTCGAGATATCACCACCGTGAAACAAGAGAAATCTCGAACCTGCTTCCTAGTCATGGCAATATTCTGATGACTGGCTTGGAATAGACCTGCTTTATTACAATACCTCAGTACAAATTTGGTTAAATCTTTTAGTACTGAACTAGTCCGTTTTATTGAATCGGTGATATGATTGATAACCTTTTACGATTTTAGTATATCGTGGTATAATTCTTTAACGACGCTTTCGTTGCTAAATATAGGTGAATACTTGATGACGTGTTATTTTTTAACCCACTGTTAACCACTGACGCTGATCCTATATTTTTACGGTTTGTGACCAAATATATGAGATATAATGTACCAGCAAACAGTTTCCTCTGCGTATCTTTGAAGTCTGGGAATCTGTCGACATATTTCTGTGGTGCTTGTATAGAATCTCCTCCAGGATTCCCAGCATGCACTGCTTGGAAGGCCAAATACAGGAACAGGGGCTGCGCATGTGACAGACAGGGAGTAGTGAAAAACAGACTGGTATATTGAACACACGGAGTTACACCCCCATAGTGTACCCGAATTCACGGTGAGCAGGACTGTACTGTACCAATATGAAGTAAAATACATTTAGAAAAGTATTTGTAAGTATCCTTTTCCCTATCATTATGAGGTGTATCCCCTTGTTTGGGACATCTCTACGATGTTGTGTAATAGTATTCCTTGATTCCATATGACTGCCATTCAACCAGGTTCCCACCTTTGACTGGTTATGCGCTCTTATGACGTCACTGGCCTCTGTCGCAAACAGTGTTGTGGAATACTGCTCATCATCCGTGCGCACCAAGTCCAGGTTCCGGCGGAAGTCCAACCCCCACATACCCTGAAACACAAAACCCGCCCCTTTCTCTACATTCGGACCAAACTTTCACTCTGTTTGCCACTACTGATACTTCATCGATAATACGAAACATGGTTAATGTTAGTGTTTTATAGGTACGTACCGATGGAATATTTTGTACAGAGCTATAGATAAGCAGCGTATTTGCGTAAAATACCCCCCAAAAATATTCAAAACCCAAATAATTTCAATTTACTTGCGTACTAAAACGCATGCATTAAATGAAAAACTCAAATGTATAAAAACAGCTCGCGTAAATACCCAATGAAGCTTTTTTCAGCAAGCGTACAAAGGACCTAATTTCCGAAACACAATTACGAGCTAATTTACTTTCCGAGTCAAGCCTATATATTTAGAACATTATTTCATTTTTTTAAATCTTGAAATGTTCACTAAGTTTTGGAAAACCCTAATAGAGTGAAGAATAGATGAGTGAAAAAATATTACCCAATGAAAAATGTAATAATCTAATTAAAATAGAAACCCTAGAGTAAAAACTCTATTGCTCAAAAAGTTATCTGGAGCCCTGTTTTGTATACAAAAGGCCATGGAAGCCTGAGATGGGTGAATGTTGTTTAACTCCGCAGTCATCACATTTTCCTCTAATGGCTGTTGTATGCAAATTAATAAGTATACCACTCAGTTTGATAAGGATCCAGTGATTGAAAGTATCCATGCCACTCAGGACTGACCACTCCATCCCCGTTTTATTCCACAGAAGATATAAAAAATGCAGTACGTCAGTACACACCGGCCCCTTGCTTGTGTGGTCGAAGTAGTCTTCCTTCCCGGTGTAGTAGCCAAAGTGGGAGTCGAACCCGCGCATAGTTGGAACGTGGTTCTTCGTGAAGAAGCCCAAGTGCCACTATAACATGAGTGTTAGGTAGTACGAGACTGTGTGAATACAAGGGCGACATGATTACATACTTGGTGAAAGTCATGTGGAGATCATGCTGTTGTTTATTGTTTAAACACCACACTCAGCAATATTCCAACTATGGGGGCAGTCTCTAAATAATCTTGTCTGGACCAGCCAAACCAGCGATTGGCATTATAAGCATCGATCAACCAAGTCATCGATCCGATCAGTTAGTCGCCTCTGACGACAAGCAGGGGTTACTGAAAACATATTCTAACCCCGATCTTGACGGCGGATACGATTTTCTGTGTATAGAAGATTCTCTGTGCATTCATCTCACTGAATCAGACAAAAATACAGACTGTATGGCATGTTGTTATGGCAACCTCTTTATAAAAATATTTCTATGCTGGCTTTTACACATGATCAAGATAGTACAGATGAACTTCAGAAAGGAACTTTCTAATACTAAACGAATAACTAAAAAAAAACTACAGGCTGCTGAACTTAATTACTAGGGGTGAGACAAGAATAGTTTAAGAATACTGAAAATAACAGATTGCTTTTGATAAATACTGTTCCACTTCACCAATAACAGGTTGAACAATCTTAAATTCACTGACCATCACCTTATTTTTGAAACCATGTTTTTGTCCTGACAGTACCGACCAATAGGACCACTGCCTTTGTGTCAGCCAGTATTTAGCTCACCTTACCGACGATGTGGGAAGCGTACCCCAGCTCATTGAGGTACTGCGGCATGATGGTCTCGTTCAGGGACAGGCCATACGGAGTGGACTCGCCTATCACGCCGTGTTGGAGACCTGCGGACACAAAACGTGAGAAGAGTAGTGCCATACATTGTACAAACGGGACTGGTATCCCAAGGATAATGCTGCCTGCACTTCTGTCTAAATATAACTGCATGAGTGGTGATATTAAAGACAACTGACCGTATTGTAGATCTTGGCTGAAATATTATTGATGCGACGTAAAATCTTTAACCAACTCAATCACGTCCATGCATGATCAGTGTGCACCGGTTCCAGAATAGCATACACTGCCCTGTTCCACAAAGGGATCATAGCGCTACTACTGTCGTAAACCTATGTTACAGTATGGGAGTTACGGTCGTCATAGCGCTATGATTGTTTTGTGGAACGGGGCCCTATTCTTCTTGGCAGTTTTAAAATCTTATACATTCTGAGACTGAGAATGTCCGGGTTAGAATTGGTCGTTAGCAACCAATGCCTGTCGTGAGAGGCGACTAACGGCATCGGGTGGTCAGATTCGCTGACTTGGTTGACCATGTTATAATATCCCCAAATTTTGTTCATGATGTCTGGTCGAGACTCGATTATTTACAGACCGCTGTCATACGGCTGGAATATTGCTGAGTGTGGCGTTAAACAACAAACAAACTAGCCAACCATATTGCTGGTGCAACCAAGAATGTTCACTCATTTTAATAGTCTGCAACACCTAACGTGTCCGGGTTAACTTCGGGTTACCAGGTTAGTCACGGTGGTCCGGCTCACCTGTGTGTACGGGGCGTCTGTCTGTGTGTATCAGGTGTCCGTCTCACCTGTGTCTATTGGGTGTGTGTATCACCTGTGTGTATCAGGTGTCCGTCTCACCTGTGTGTATCACCTGTGTGTATCAGGTGTCCGTCTCACCTGTGTGTATCAGGTGTCCGCCTCACCTGTGTGTATCAGGTGTCCGTCTCACCTGTGTGCATCACCTGTGTGTATGGGGTGTGTGTATCAGGCGTCCGTCTCACCTGTGTGTATGGGGTGTGTGTATCACCTGTGTGTATCAGGTGTCCGTCTCACCTGTGTGTATGGGGTGTCTGTACCACCTGTGTGTATCAGGTGTCCGTCTCACCTGTGTGTATGGGGTGTCTGTCTCACCTGTGTGTATCAGGTGTCCGTCTCACCTGTGTGTATGGGGTGTGTGTATCACCTGTGTGTATCAGGTGTCCGTCTCACCTGTGTGTATGGGGTGTCTGTCTCACCTGTGTGTATCAGGTGTCCGTCTCACCTGTGTGTATGGGGTGTGTGTATCACCTGTGTGTATCAGGTGTCCGTCTCACCTGTGTATATCAGGTGTCCGTCTCACCTGTGTGTATGGGGTGTGTGTATCACCTGTGTTTATCAGGTGTCCATCTCACCTGTGTGTGGGGTGTGTGTGTATCACCTGTGTGTATCAGGTGTCCGTCTCACCTGTGTGTACTGGGTGTCTGTATCACCAGTGTGTATGGGGTGTCTGTCTTACCTGGGTGTATGAGGTGTGTGTATCACCTGTGTATCAGAAGTCCGTCTCACCTGTGTGTATGGGGTGTGTGTATCACCTGTATGTATCAGGTGTCCATCTCACCTGTGTGTATGGGTGTGTGTATCACCTGTGTGTATCAGGTGTCCGTCTCACCTGTGTGTATAGGGTGTCTGTCTCACCTGTGTGTATCAGGTGTCCGTCTCACCTGTGTGTATAGGGTGTCTGTCTCACCTGTGTGTGGGGCACTCTCAGTAAAATACAGATTTGCATGGGGTGTCTGTCTCACCTGTGTGTATGGGGCGTCTGTATCACCTGTATGTGTGTGGTGTCTGTCTTACCTGTGTGTATTGGGTGTCTGCCGGTCATGAGTGCGCTTCTAGTCGGGGTACATATTGGAGACACGTAGTAGTTGTTGAGGAGGATGCCATTGTATGCAAGCTTGTCTAAATATGGCGTCCTGATCTTTGAACCATGGAATCCCACGTCACCCCAACCCTGGCAAAATTGAAAGTTATTCTGTGTTCAACAGTACATAACAAGAAGCTGTCTTCAATGACACGCCTACATGCAGATACACATGACAAACCACAGATGCTAAATTATTCAAGTCCTATATCCACTGACATAAATGACGCTAACATTAGTCAAAATATTTACCATTCTTTAGTCATTTATCTTCTTATTAAGATTTTGTTTTTAAAACAGAAATATAAGATTTACTTTGCTGTGGTACTTGTGTGAAATTGTTTGTATCTTCACAATCGTCATGTTATTGATAACCGAGGAATAACGTGAAAAAATCGATGAATCAGTGTTACATAAATTATTTTCCTTAAGTTAAACTTATCAACCTGTTGTTATTGATTATACTCACCAGATCGTCCGCTACAATGAAGATAATATTTGGGCGCTTCGCCTGTGACGTCACACACACGAGCAGAAGTACAGTTATCAAAGCTGGTTTCATTGTCCGGTTGACCGCGCACCAGAAGATTCGTTGACTACAATACAATATGATTAATGTCGTAACAAACAACGTCCTACGGTTACCTTGAGAAAAGTTGCTGAATACGACTGGAGTTTGATTAAGTCAACGAATAGCGTGACTAAATGTATCTAAAATTAGATCTTTTTTACCTCGTCACGTGACCAAGATACGCCCGCCAGCTGACAACGGTCCTTGAGCTACCAGGAAAGTGTACGTTGCTTCAGTGTACAGTGATAATATAGCGATAACTTACTTTATGCCGAGGTCAACCTCCAGTTATGTATGCAAGTCGGCTTCAACATATTCAGCCAAGAAGGCTGGCGATAAGATATAAACAATCTACTCGGCGCGCAGATAGCAATGCCGCGTTCTTGATGTTGATGCTACGATTCTGTTGACACAACAGTAAAGGGAAACAACTCTTCATCAGCACCATCTACAGCTGTTTAATGGGTAGAGTGGATGCTTCCAACATAAAGAATAACTTGCGTTCCAAACTACGTGTCTTATCAATATATTTCACATAACAAAACACTTTTTTCTTAACAGAACGTAACGTGTTCCAATTTTCAAACGTGTTTGAAGAGAACCACGAATCAAATAAAGGTGTGGGTTTTTAAAAAAAAAATACTCACGTGATTAAACATAAATATGTTTACAGACATCGATTTTGAATGATTTTGAATTTGCATGACCTCTACAGTATCGATGGAAAATTGGGGAGAGGATATGGATACTATGTATTACAAGTGTTTACGAAAACACATACATTTTCTTCTGCTTCAAGAGCATCAACTGGCAATCTGAATGTGGATTGTTGAATACATGACAGAATGCAACGATTAAGAAACATCTTTATTCACCATTAAACTTGTCTGCCGATAATATTTGGTATGCCGATCAACCCTTGTTCATCCGTCAGCCATGGGCCTCATGCACCGCCGTGAAGGGCGGGATTGGCCCGCGGGTCATTTGTTATTCGTACAGCACATTTGAGTTTCATCCGATTATCTGCTTCTTATCTATTACCTTTGTTGTCATTGTTAATCTGCTCCTTATCACAACATGTCGTGCATATATACCTCTCATCACTTGGTGACCCGTGAAGATCCGGGGTAGAATAGGCCTTCAGCAACCAATGCTTGCCGTAAAAGAATCGGGTGGTCAGGCTCGCTGACTTGGTTGATGCATGTCATCGATCCTAATTTCGTGGATTGATGCTCATGATATCAATCACTGGATTGTCTGGTCCAGACTGACGTCATATAGCTGAATTATTGCTGAGTGCGGCGTTAAACAAAAAACAAACAAACCAACCAACTCATCACTTGGTTGTTGTCACTCCAGCTTGATAATTGTGCAAGAATCTACATCGAAACGTCGCTATATGCAATAAACCAGGGCACCGTTGTAAAAACCGATCTTAGTCCTAAGGTGATCGTAACTCCCATACCTTAACATAAACTTACGACAGTCGTGGCGCTAATGTTGTTTTGTACAACGGCACCCAGAAGGTATCCATAAAGTATACGTTTTTCTTACTTAACATAAAGAACATTGTCATATGAAGCCGATCCGACATTCCCTTCCACCTTATACCCGGTCATCCGGCAATCGGGGCAGACCCACATAGACGCGTGAACTGTAAATATCGGTCTTGGTCGTGGATTCGCCACGTTGCCACACCGCTTTCGCTACAACGTTGTCACAACGTTTCTTTGTCGTTGCCACAAGGTAAAATTGTGTGGTTTTCTTAACGTTTCTACAGCGATATGGTGTAACCTTACCAAACACCTTTCCTGCAACTTTGCATTATAATACACTGTTATACATGATTGACATGTCTCTCATATTCTCATCACTTTTTGACAGGGCTGATATTTATATGAAGTTCGTGCTAATTCCATTTTAATATTGTTGATTTAATGATGTGGTTCTCTAAGCGGTCACTCTGTACTTTGGAAATGACGGCCATGAGGCACAGCTGTTGTTGACGTATGTTTCTAATATGTATATCCAGGGCTGGATTTTAATCACGATCTTACAATATGTTTTTGTTTACAAAAATGAAAGTGACCAGATGATACTGGCGGCTGTGATGCTACACGATGCTAAAGGTTATGTTACAATGAAACATTCCAAAACGTTGTGTGTTTTCTGGGGAAGGTTTGGCTCTTGCGAGGAGTAATGTCTGATCTTAAATCCAACCATGTGCTATTGATTTGTTTGTTTGTTGTTGTTTAACGCCGCACCCAGCAATATTCCAGTTATATGGAGGCGGTGTATAAATAATCGAGTCTGGACCAGACAATCCACTGATTGACATCATGAGCATCGATCTACTCAGTTTGGATACAATAACATGCATCGACGAAGTCAGCGAGCCTGACCACCCGTTCCCGTTAGTCACCTCTTAAGACAATCATAGTCGCCTATTACGGCAAGCATGGGTTCCGACAAATATCTACCATGTAATGTCAGAATGAAAGTTGAGTTAGGGTCTGTTCTTGTGCAATTGACGAACATATCCAGATTACATAAACATCTGTTCACCAAGAAACAAAGAATCCAAGAGTATCAAATATTACAGACATTTTAATGTCGCCAAGTCAAACAACATGTGTCATTATTATTACCCCGTGGTACAAACATGTACACACTGCCCTTGGTTATTTCACTCTCGTGGTGTAGAACTATGTCATGAGTCCTCCGAATTTTATATTACCCACGTCTCCCTGTGAAGGTTTCTGAAGACAAATGTCGTTCTTCAAACTTTCACTTACGAAAAGACTATTATTTGATGTCCTTATATTCAAAACAGTTATATATAACGCGAGAGAGTTAATAACGTTTAAAACCTCATAATAAATAACAACACACCTTAACAACTGCAGCAAAGTATAAAAATATATTTAACTTCAAAAGAGTCTTTTTTGATACATACACTCTATAAATTGTCTGAAGACGATTAAATCTGTCTGTAGTGTGCTATTGCCACCACGTCCATGCACCCCCGTGAAGTCGGGGGTCGGCGTTAGGATCGGAGGGCTTGTAGGCGGGAGGAACCATGGTTTTCCTGTACACATCAAGTCTGGCCAGCAAGGACTGAACCTTGTCTGGGTTCATTGAAGCAATGTTGTGGAATTCGCACGGGTCGCTGGGAATGTGGAACAAACATGGCGACACTTCCGGTTGACAGTTACTATCGGCATCCACGGGTTTCTTGCCGCACTTGACGTTTACTGGATGGTCGTTTGTATGGAATGTTTTCACGGACTCGCTCCCAGAGGTATGTTCAGTCTTTGTGTCTTTTCCTTCTGGTGGTGGATACCAAGAATCATCTTTACCCCCTGAAATATCTCCCATAACAAGTTTATACTCCCCAACTCTAAGAGATGAATAGTTCTGTATAGGATCAATGTTATGCAATATTTCATTCCTAACAGCTTCGCCATCGTTCGACAACATTTCCCACAGATTGTAGCCATCTTGGTTCCTGAGCTTGCTGACGTCACCTCCGGCCGCGTGGTAGAGTGTAGGCAGCCAATCAGTGATGTGCATCATGTTGTCCTGGACGTACCCGGATGTAGAGAGTAGAGGGCTGTAGATGAAGCCATTCCCCCGCACCCCGCCTTCCCACATCGTGCTCTTGCAGCCCCTGGGGACATATACAGCATACCGTCAGTACAAGTACAACACTGCAGGGTTTGCCAGCAGATCTGTGACGCAAATGGGGAATCGCAAAATCCAAAAAAGAATGTTGATCGTCGAATGAATTGTTTGATAGGCATTACTTAGAAGTTGACGGATGTCAAAGTAGACACAAGCTTCACAACGGTATAAGGATCTATACCGAAACGTCGCCTTAACAGTAAATAAAGTTGTTATCCATAAATTGTGTTTACTTTGTCAATGCTGATGGTCGAAAATACGACGCCGATTGTACACCAGATCTGCACATCACATAACTTCTGACGAAGGACAACTAATCATGATAAGTCACAATTCAAATGGACCGTCTTGATATACGCCACTGTTTCCTGAATTGGTTGCACAAAATTGATAATGATATGTTGGTATGTTAGAAAATATTCTCATAGGTTTCTTCACTGAATGTATACTGTAGAGGATTACTTCAGGTTAGGATTAGTAATGCAATTTCAATCATGATATTATGTCATTATAATACCTTCAGATTATTTCATTTGTTTCATATTAATCACAGAGAGTGTTTATGGAGATTATTTCAATTGTTTCATATTAAACATAGAGAGAATATATAGAGATAATATCTAACACTGGCATTGTTCATAGAATCCTTCATTCTGTTGGATATTACAACATGCACAACATTTAAATTTAGTTTGTATGATTAAATTGGGATTATTAAGTTTGTATTATTTTGAAATTGAGACTTGATAAAATGGTAATAAAGTGTGTAGACCTTATGCTTAGAAATAGGCTTTCAATCGTTTTTTCAATCATGCATCCTAGCATAGATGTGGTAACAATCCAGCAACAGCTGTCCATCACCGACGGGCCTGTTCTGGGCAGTGGAATGCCCTACTGCTAGGTTAAAAGAAAACCAGCCTGCTCACTTTTTAGAAAAAAATTTTTCCCCTGTTCCACATAGTAAGTCTAATCGGGGAACGCTGTTATACACACCGAAGTGGCCAGTTGCATGCGGCGTTGTGGTCGTAGCCATTGGTGGGTCCACCGTTGTCGGTGGTGAAGACGATGATGGAGTCGTTCAACATCCCCGCCTTCTGCAACGTCGCCGTGACGTTACCCACAGCTTCATCCAGCGCCGACACCATGCCTGAATCAATCACACAGTACATGTATATAAATTACCTTATTGAAGGCCAATAAGGAAAGAGATTACTACACGGGAGTCTGTCAGATACCATTTATCTCACAACGACTTGTTTCAAAGCGAGTTAGATACGATTTGAAATGAGTTGTAAGGAAAATGTTATATTACAGGCACGAGTGCAGTAACCTGTTTCTTACACACCTTAAACTGCACCAAATCTAGTCAATGCATGTTTGTCTATTCTCACGATCGCCAGGCGCATTAATACGTAACACAATGGCCATGGATGACGTCATCCGGCTTGCTGCTTGCTGTACACACATAGTGTTAAACTCCACCAATCTCATTAAAATCAGATCTAAGTTCTCGCTGCCGCTAAAAAAAGCTTTGTTTAGCGATAGCGAGAACTAAGATCTGATTTTAATGAGATTGACACTCCACAAAATATGTTCCAGGCAATATTTGTCATATTATGAAAATGCAAACTAGATAATAACAAAGAACATTTAACAAACGCTCTAAAACCTTACACCCTGAAACCATTAAGTTTCAACACAGACGTAGGTGAATACGACTGTAGCACGAGAAACTTATCTATGAATCACAACCAGGAAAGTAGTCCGTCATAATCTGACCTGAAGTCATCCTCATGGAGTAGTCAATTCGATCTCACACATATATTTCATATCAGTTATTTCAAAATTGTTTCTCGCCAACAGGTGTGTAAGAAGCGTGTTTTTATTGAGTTTAAAGAAGACTCAATGGACTTCCAATATCGGATTATGACAAGGACGAGAAAGCAAGTTATATAATTCAAAAACCGAATTTGGGATATCGCCAGAGTGAAGCAAGAGGAATTTCAAACCAGTTTTCTCGTTATGGCCATACTCTGACGTTGGTAGTCTATTGGCTAGGAAATAGCCCTGTTTTGTTACAATACGTCAATACAAATCTAATCAAATGTTTTAGCATTAGCGATGTTGACGTTTAATCCACTGTCACACTCTTGTCACCCACAGACAATGACGTCATATTTTTACGGTTTGGGGAGAAAAAAACAAAAAAAACATAACTAACCAGCAAACAGTTTCCTCGATGTATTTTTGAAGTGTTGGTATCTGTCGACATACTTCTGTGGTGCTGCAATAATATCTTCTCCGCCATAATTCCCTGCATGCACTGCTTGGAAGGCCAGATACAGGAACAGCGGCTGCGCGTGTGACAGACAGAGAGTATTTAAACTCCGACTGGTATACTTGAACACCCGGAGTTACACGCTCACGAATTAACTCACTGTAAGCGAAACTGTACTGTACAAATATAAAGAAATATTATTTTGAAAAGAAATAATAACGAAATAAACATTTTCACTACCTTAACGATGTTTATCAACCACCAAGAACATTCTTCTTTGTGACATGTTTACCACTATGTATTATTGCGTAAAGGTTTCCTTTTTAGTTTCCATAAAACCAGGTTCCCACCTTTGACTGATTATGCGCTCTTATGATGTCACTGGCCTCTGTCGCAAACAGTGTTGTGGAATACTGCTCATCATCAGTGCGCACCACGTCCAGGTTTCGGCGGAAGTCCAACCCCCACATATCCTGAAACACAAAACCCGTCCCTTTCTCTACATTCAGACCAAACTTTCACTTTGTTTGCCACAACAGATACTTAATCGATAATATTAAACAGACGAAACATAAGAGCACACCCAGGATGGCATGGTTATTGCTAGTATTGTATGCCAATCTCATTTAAATTCCATCTTAGTTATCGCTAAACAAAGATTTTGAGGACATCCCATTAAGGGTCACGTCAGAACGACCTTTCATTAAACCAATCAGAGCGTCGCTTACCAGATCATGGAAGTGACTGTCGGAATGTGTTTTCTAATCATGCAACCACGAAATATTTAACACAGGGTATTCCGAACGACAGTTACGGGTTTTATGATTATATCCATACAATCTAGGCCATCTGTAAGCCATTCCAGAGTGTTCTTCTGGTGAGTTTTAGTTTTTTTAATCGAGAATACGTCAAAATATGTTTCGAAGCGTAGTCGCCAGTTTGAAACTAGTGTCGTAAAGCTCGAGAAAGCTGCCTTCTGATTGGCTAATGTCGATTTCTTGTCAGTCCTTTCATTGGTCGGTCAAAATTCGCGAAAGGTCGTTCTGACGTGACCCGTAATGGGATGTCCTCAGATCTTTGTTTAGCGGTAGCGAAACTTAAGATCTGATTTTAATGAGATTGTATGCGTGTACTGATGGCTATAGAATGTTTTGTATATAAAAGGCCATGGAAGCCTAATAGATGGTGAATAAATGTTGTTTGACGCCGCAGTCAACACTATGACGGCTAATGCGGTGGTCTGCAAACAAATAATCAAATAATGGACAAGACAAACCAGTGACTGAAAGTATGAGCAACGATTCACACCACAGGTGCCCGGTGGCACAATCAACCAATCAAACATAGACATTTGTGTGCTATTTGTCTATTTTGTACACTAAAATTTCGACTAGCAGAAATATGAGTAGTTTTTGCACTTAAACTTTCGCTATGAGTACGAGTCGACAATGTATTCAGAAAACGACGATGTGCAATCAGCTTCCTGCTTAGGGACCAGTTCAAAAGTTCGATATCGGATAAAAAAACCTTTTTAAGTTTTGAGATTGGATATATTTAATGACAACTCCTAACAGGATATGAATAAAATAGGTTTTCCTAGCTTGGTTACAATATAAATCATTGAGAAATCAGGTAAGTTGATGTTGTCGGATGGAAATCATGCAGGGACATTAACACCCCACCCCCACCCATAAACTTAAGGAATATAGATATTTATCCCACATCGAATTTTTTAACTGCTCCTTTACCCGTAGTCAAGCCAGCGAATAGTTTAAGTGTGCAAAATCTACTCATATTTCTGTTAAAGTCCGTCGACTACAAAATCACGTGATAGCAATAAAAGAAAAAACTTTATTCGGTCATTACAGTATAACGGAACTGGTATTTTTGGTTAGGTCAATGAGTATTATTCGAAAATAACCAACTTTCGTCTCGTAATTGTGTATTTAATGGAAAATATTTGTGATAAACCGGGTGGCAGGCTGATGGTTGACGGACTAAAGTAGACAATTTAGTGTGTCAAATAGACAATACCATATACCATTGTATACATTTCTATGCTTTTGAACACACAATTTTCGATGGTCGCCCTGAATACAAGTATGTAGAAGCAAAAGACGCAGCAAGTCGGTACACACCCCCGGTCCCTGGCTTGTGTGGTCGAAGTAGTCTTCCTTCCCGGTGTAGTAGCCAAAGTGGGAGTCGAACCCGCGCATAGTTGGAACGTAGTCCTTTTTGAAGAAGCCCAAGTGCCACTATAACAGGCATTGCAGATTACTGTTATTAGTACTAGACTTGTATAAAAAGGTGTACATGATAACATACTCAGTGTAATTGTGGAGAGCGTGCTGTTGTTGTTTTTGATTGTTAAACACCGCACTCAGCAATATTCCAACTATACGACGGCAGTCTGTAACTATTCACGTCTGGACAAGACTATCCAGTGATTGAAATTATGAGCATCAATCAACGCAATTGGTAGACGATGAGATGCATCAACCAAGTCAGAGAGCCTGATTCCCAGATCCCGTTAGTCGCCTCTTAAGACCAATTCTAACCCGGATGTTCACGGGGATTCGATTACATCTCCCTGAATCACACAAAACAGACACGTAGAACATTTCTTGTTGTTACGGTAACACCTTGAAAAAAATATTTCTAAGTTATTTTTTATCAAGATGGCACGGCTCATCTCCAGACAAGGAACTTTCCATCTTGATAAACATACTAATTACTTTCTATTACATACTCCTACAACTTCCAACGTAAACTGACGGCCTAAAGAAACTTTACCATTGTTCACTCTAGTTACAAAAACACAATACTTAGATGCATGAAGTAAAATGTATTGAAAAGATAAAAATCTCAACGAAATCAACATCTAAAGTGACAGCCATACATTATCCGATACTGGCATGACAGTTGTCCGAATTGAGGTGAGGTAGTAAAAAAAAGCTTTCAACCTAAGGGACAAAGGGCACACACATCTAAAATCGCTCAAGTTCAATGACATGTCACATTAATAGTGTGTATGACCACCCCCTGCTCACAAGACACGCAAAAACTCTCCATCGCACAGAAGTCAGTCGTCTGATTACGTCACGTGGGATACGTCACCATTTTCTTGGGGGCCTGGATCAGTTCTTGTCGGTTGGCTGGAGGATGTGGTCGTTGACGAACATGACGATCAATGACCTTCCATGCGGTGTTCTATGGGGGACATGTCTGAGCGTGCAGGCCACGACAACATGTTGCCGTTGCTGGCTGCAAGGAAGTTCTGTACGATTTGGGCTGTAAGGTGCCGGGCGTTGGCAGCTGTTGTAGAAAGGGTAGGTCAGTTGGACGAAGAATGTCATCAATGTAACGCTGAGCTGACAAATGACCAGTGGTGTTCTCTCCTGCCAACAATTTCCTCCCCACACCATACCACCTCCCCACCACAATACGGCACGAACTCCTAAACGCAACATACCAACGTTCGTTCTCCCATTCGGCGGTAAACATGATGTCTTCCATCAGTTCTGAACAGACAGAACCGGCTTAGTGAAGACGACCCTTTGCCAGTCACGTCGCTGCCAACGACGTACAGTCCGGGCCCATCCCAATCTCTGACGACGATGTTGCGCTGTCAATAACTGTCCTCTGTAAGGTATGTGAGCTCTAAGTCACTGAGCCCTGAGGTGCATGGCCACTGTCTGTCGACTAACCATATGCCCTAAGACAATCGTCGCTGATGACGTCACTGTCAGGAATCGATTCTGAAAATGCAAATACGCAAGTATCTGTCTTCATTGGGAGTAGTTACCCTGGGTCTGGCTGTTCTTGGCCTGTCTGATGTCTGCCCGATCTGTCTGGTTGCATCAGGTTAGTTACAGCAACACGGGAGCAACCAAAAGTGGCATGAGTGGCTCCTATCTGTACCATACCAAGGGCCCGCTCGCGTTCTTCGGGTGTCAGTCGTGGCATTTCTGTGCTGGTTTTTCTATCAGTGGGATTGTCTGACATACGTCCGTGTCATATATGTACCCTTATTGTATGTGTATTTTTGGCTGCCCAAGAGGCACGTGTTTTTCACCTTTATCGCATTTCCTTTGCATATAAAAACAACGTGCCGTGGACGTGTATCAATTTCTGCATAATGCACTGTTGTGTTTGGACGATATGTTTTGCATTGATTTAGTTTGAACTTGTGTTTTTAATGTTTTGCAATTTCATTTTTAAAGTGGTTAAGTGTCTTTTGCCCGTCTGTCTATTGGGAGCGACTATCGAGATCATCTGCCACTTCTGTAACAATATTCACCGTCCTAAGGTGTAGAATACCTTGCACTTTTCGACATGATGACCAAGCTCGTCAGCTAAATGTTCTGAGTAATTAAACAGTAATTATTGCTACATGTTACACCAAGTCTGAATAACGAACCCGCTGCTGGTAAGGTATTAATTATTGAAGTACTGAACAGCTAAACAACTATTGAAATATTGTATATATGTAGGAAATCATGCTGCCATTTTCATGGAGATATACACATGTGTTTTTAGATCGACTTAACGTGGTACACACACCTGCTGACCTGCCCAGGGACAAGGAAAACAACAGTTTACGAATTTCACATATTGGCCTATATTAGATCATCCTAAAATATTAATCGTGTACATGTCACTCTAAGATAATATGACAAAAAGTGAGCAGGGCTCCCTCATACCCCCGACTTCGACTCAAGCATCCTACTAAAGAACAATTGTGAGAGTGGAGATATATTGATGCCTTAACGTTTCAGCCGGTTTCTATTAAAAAATGAAATGATATAATACAGTAATGGCATCATTCAAAGATGCGTCGTTCAAAATCTGAAAACCACCCAATATATTCTCTGAAA
This sequence comes from Haliotis rufescens, assembly GCF_023055435.1. NCBI lineage: Eukaryota > Metazoa > Mollusca > Gastropoda > Lepetellida > Haliotidae > Haliotis > Haliotis rufescens. Next base: position 60,958,354 of record NW_025964112.1, on the reverse strand, counting down.
ATCCGCTTATGGAAATCAGTGCACCTCTCCTATTGGTGTAAAACCTGTACCCCAAATTGGAAAAGTGTCCATGAATTAGGTTTCAAGTTATAAGTCGTACAAATGTTGAAGTAAAGAAAAGCCTAAGTTAAAAACATGCAAAGAAATAATATTTTTCAGAAAATACACATATCAAGATCAAACTTTGCACGACCTCTCCTATTAGTATAGAAAGTGTTCTTAAATTTGAAGAGAATTCATGTAGTAGTTCTCAAGTTATAGGTAAAAAAAATAGTGAAGTACAAAAACATTGTAAGTTCAAAAGATGTAACATTCATATTTTCTCTGAAAACCCGCATATCAAAATCAACCGCTTTACTGCATCTCTTCTATTAGTATGGAAACTGTTACCTAAATTTGAAAAGAATTCATGCAGTTGTTTTCGCACAAATGTTTAAGCAAAAGAATTCTAAGTAAAAAGAAATAAAAATAGCTATATTATTTATTTAAAAAATATTGAAATCAACCAAACACCAAACAGTACAACGATGGAATGAATGCAAGTACTGAAAAATGACTGCCTTGATCGGCTACTGTCCGAATTCACAAACTTAACAGATTGAAAAATCTTAAATTCACTGACCTTTCTCTTATGATAAATATAAACACAATTGGTCCTCACAGTACCCTGACCAATGGCACCACTGTCAGTGTTTAGCTCACCTTGCCGATCATGTGGGAAGCGTACCCCAGCTCATTGAGGTACTGCGGCATGATGGTCTCGTTCAGGGACAGGCCATAAGGAGCGGACTCCTTTATCACTCGGTGCTGGAGACCTGCGGACACAAAACGTGAAAAGAGTAGCGACATACATTGTACAGACGTAACTGGTAAACCTCATCTTCTCGAGGCAGTGGGGTGTTAACTGACTGTAAAAGTCCAGTTTCCACCCTTGCCGAGCTAGGCTGGATTTCTTGGCTCTATCGTAGCACCACCAGTGACTATTACGAGTTATGTCCCTTCTATGTCCCTCCTATTGACCAATCAGATTCCGGGGCGGTCGGGTAGCCTAGTGGTTAAAGCGTTCGCTCGCCACGCCGAAGACCCGGGTTCGATTCCCGACATGGGTACAATGTGTCTGGTGTCCCCCGCCGTGATATTGCTGGAATATTGCTAAAAGCGGCGTAAAACCATACTCACTCACTCACTCACTCACTCACTCACTCACTCACTCACTCACTCACTCACTCACTCACTCACTCACTCACTCACTCACTCACTCACTCACTCACTCACCCAATCAGATTCCACCTCTCATATCACTTGCATTTGTTTCAAAGAAAGTGGCGGCGTCCAGTCTGATCGATAATCAAGATCTGTATTGTAATGAAACGGATCTTACCTCCCGAAGTGTTTCAAATCACGTAATCACCTTGATTAAAAACATAAAAAGAATTGGAATATATCTGTCAACATATGATGAAACACATGCTCTGCAAATCTTGCAATCGGCCGAAATCTGCACGGCAGTTATGCGAACCGGATGTCGAATTTGTAAATCCACGATTTTGATTGGACTATGCATAGATTCGTTAGTCCAGTCAAAATGTAACTCCATAATTGCAGCTTAGTTCGTGATTAGCGCGCAAACGTCGAAGTTCCAGACAGCATACTGTTCTTCTTGGCAGCTCAATATCCTCCATTCTCCGAGGCCGATGGAAATGTTGCTTCCCTTATCTGCAATAACCCATGCCTAACTGGATCGGGTGGTCAGACTCGCTGATTGGTTGTTGCATATCATCGTGTCACAAATGCGATCGATGCTCATTATGTCAACCACTGATGTCTGGTCAAGACTCAGTTACCTACATAATGCCGCCATATAATTGAATATTGCCGAGTGTGGCGTTAAACAACAAACAGGTTATATTGCTTGAGCCACGTAGAATGTTCACTAACTTACTCTGAATATGTCTGTTTTATAAGTTTAATAAGTCCAGTGACGTACCTGGAACTGAGTGGCACAGTAAGCCGTAGATATTTCCCTTTTTATTTAGTGAAACCCACGAGCACGGCAATCTCAGTAAAATGCAGATCTGTATGGGGTGTCTGTCTCCCCTGTGTGAATGGGGCGTCTGTATCACCTGTGTGTATGGGGTGTCTGTCTCCCTTGTGTGGATGGTGTTTGTCTCACCTGTGTGCATGGAGCGTCTGTATCACCTGTGTGTGTGTGGTGTCCGTCTCACCTGTGTGTATGGTGTTTGTCTCACCTGTGTGTATGGGGCGTCTGTGTCACCTGTGTGTGTGTGGTGTCCGTCTCACCTGTGTGTATTGGGTGTCTGCCAGTCATGATGGCGCTTCTAGTCGGGGTACACAGTTGAGACACGTAGTAGTTATTGAGGAGGATGCCATTGTATGCAAGCTTGTCTAAATGTGGCGTGCTGATCTTTGAACCATGGAAGCTGACGTCACCCCAACCCTGACAATATTGAAAACGATACAGCACATAACAAGAAGGCGTCTTCAACGACTGAGGGGTGGACCATTTGATTTCTAGGGTGGAGCTTGGGGGTAGGGGGTGGAGAGAAAAAAAAACATCCTCCAAACAAAAGTTTCGGCCGCAATATGACCATCATCAACACACAATATTTCATGAGCAAAGCCATAATCTTTGACATCGAGACATGTGCATGACAATATGCCTGTAACACTTATTAATTAATATTAATTATTTCAAATCCTCCATTTCAAGATGCCATATCATGCAAGTCACTGTGACGTATCCTTGCACAAGATTATTGACCCAACTTGTCCGGCTGAGATAGGGCTGGTACAGTTTTTGACTGTGATGTGACATGCCCATTAAGTTTCCCTTACGAGGAACAAAACACAACATAAACATACTTGTATGGTCAATATGTGTATGGGTTGACACCTCTCAAAATGAAGAAGAAAAAAACATGACTGTACCCAAAAACAACCTGGACCCCCACCCAAATATCAAATGGTCTTCAAAGGCGTCTTCAGCGATACGCCTACATTCAGATACACATGACAGATCACAGATGCTAAATTATTCAAGTCCTATATCCACTGCAATAAAATGACGCTTACACTAGGCAACATATTCACCATTCATCAGTCAGTCATCTTCGTAAAAAGATTTTGTTTTTTTTAAAACAGAAATATAAGATTTACTTTGCTATGGTACGTGTGTGAAAATGTTTGTATTTTCACAATCGTCCTGTTATTGATCTCCGAGGCATAACGTGAAAAATCGATGACTCAGTGTTACATATATTCCTTCAGTTAGTCACGGCAGTGTAGACACTTACCAACCTGTTGTTATTGATTATACTCACCAGATCATCCGCTACAATGAAGATAATATTCGGGCGCTTCGCCTCTGACGTCACACACACAAGCAGCAGCACAGTTATCAAAGCAAGTTTCATTGTTCGGTTGACAGCGCACCAGCAGATACGTTGACTACAATACAATAACTCGTACCGTTTAGCCTATAACGAAAAATGTCGTACTGTTACTATGAGAAACGTTGCGAAGTATGACTTGAGTATGATCAAGTCATCGATGATAATCATTAGATTATCTAAACTAATATTTTTTTACCTCGTCACATGACCAAGATACGCCCACCAACTGACAACGACAAGATATAAACCATGTGCAATGCAAAGATAGCAATGCAGTATTCGTGTTGGTAATGATTGTGTTTAAATAACAATATTAGAAAACAACTGTTTCCCCTTACAACAAACTGACACCCTTTGTTGTCCTGTTTGCAGAGCTTGTGGGTCGACGTTTCGTCTTTCAGGACAACTCCCGTGTCCATCGCGCACGAATCGTCAACGCTCACAGGGAGACGCGTGCGTCAACGTCATAGGCCGCCGACCACGTTGGTTGAACTTGGCCAGGCGCTGCAAGAAGAGAGTAACAGGCCAGCTCCCTCAAATCGCCATTGGGATACTCGTACGCAACATACCTCGTCGAGTGAAAGAATGTTTGACAAATCATGGCGCTATTATGCACTTCTGATCCAAAAACGTCAACTTCGAAATTTCCAATCTCCCCCCTATCGTCCTTCAAGATCGTTGGCTAACTTCAATAACGGATTTAATGTGTTTCCAATTCGTTCATTGTTATCATACAAATATAACTAGAAACTAATATTTGTTACAGTTTTGGAAACTATAAGTATTTCCAAGTATCCCCTACTAGTTTTGAAGAGTATATAACAAAACATCATCTATATTTTTGGCTGGTAATGGTTATTGCAGAGGAACAGAATGTTGTCCAACCATTATAAGTTAGTTGTCATCGTTGAAAATTATTTTTTTAATGCCCAACAAACATGTCTGAAGTGACTCACAATTTCACATAAATGTGTTATGGTTGGGTTTTTTCAAATAGGGGGCACCTGAATATTGATTGCTGAATACATGACAGAAAACAACGATTAAGAAACATTTTTATTCACCATTAAACTTGTCTGCCGATAATAGTTGGTATGCTGATCAACCCTTGTTCATCCTTGAGCCATGGGCCCCATGCACCACCGTGAAGGGCGGGATTGGCCCGCGGGTCTATCGGCCTGTTGGAGGGCGGGACCATCGTTTTCCTATAGTCATCTATCCTGCGCAACATTGCTTGCACTTCCGCCGGATGTGACGCAGCAATGTTGTGGAACTCACACGGGTCGCTGGGAATGTGGAACAAGCAGGGAGCTACTTCTGGTTTACAGTTGAACTCAGCATCCGGCGGTTTAGGTCCGCATTTCACTTCAATAGGCTGACCGACGATGGCGATGTTGTCACTTAAGGGGTTGCCGCTGAGAGACCGTTTGATGTCGACAGCATCGGCTTCCGGTGGGGGATACCACGAGTCATATTTGCCGCCCGAGATATGTCCATTTACCAGCTTGAACTCGCCCACTCTGATAGCTGCAAAGTTTGCCGTTGGGTCGATGTTGTGTATAATCTCGCTTCTCACTGCCTGACCGTTGGTTGACAACATTTCCCACAAATTGAAACCGTCTGGTCTTTTGAGCTTGCTGACGTCACCTCCGGCCGCGTGATAGAGAGTGGGCAACCAATCAGTGATGTGCATCAAATTCTCCTGGACGTAACCGGATGTCAAGAGTAGAGGGCTGTAGATGAAGCTGTTTCCCCGCACTCCGCCCTCCCACATCGTGTTCTTGCAGCCCCTGGGGAAAAAAATAGTATAGGCGTATCGCTGCATTCGTACATTGAAATATTTAAAATGATACCATATAGCATGGTCGCCTTTGTCTAATGATCAACACCCCCATCATCTTCCATAGTCTGCTGACACTGTCACTGATTTCAGTAAACTGGAACATCCACTTTGTACTTCCCCCGCACATTAGCAATCCTATGATGGCACGCCGTTATGTGACTAAAAGCGGTATTAAACACAATCACAAGAAGAAAACAATCGTCGTTAAATCGATGCTTATATAATTAGCTTTCCATTGGTCGAGTCAAGCAGTTTTGATGTAAGGCCATACTGAAAATAACGTGCATATCGGGCCTGTGACGTTATTTCGCAATAAAGATATAACGATTTATTCTATTACCCCGGTCAGTCGCCCATTGTGGACTACATTTACATACTCAACTCCCTGGGGGTGAACAATTGAAGCTGCCTGTGAGACGCCTAAAGGTTAACATTCACGTTACCATCTCATATTACCGGGTACCCATTCACTGTTGAGTGAACAGAGGCATATTTTGAACAGTCATTTGCCGAAGGAGACACCACATGTGCTTTAGAAGTCCTAGAAACTCAAACTCAGTCACCCATCCAACTACACTCCGCGATCATTTCTTAACTGTACCTGATCTTGTGCACAGCACCACGTGACACCCCTTGAAGGAATTCAAACTAACGAGGTTTATGTAAGTTAAATCTAGGACCCATGAACATGTCTTTTCCGACACATTGACTCATCCAACGTTGAGTTATGCGGGAGTACTAGTTAGTTACTATACGTAAAGAACACACTGTGGCCATGAGGCTACAAGTCTTATATCCAGTTCTGACGTTCGAATTACGGAGGGTTCACGCTATTGTTTAATACCTGAGTGGCCAGTTGCAAGCAGCGTTCCTGTCGTAGCCGTTCGTGGGTCCGCCGTTGTCTGTTGTGAAGATAATGATGGAGTTGTTCAACATCCCCGTCTCCTGTAGTGTCTGGAAGACGCTGGCGACGGAGTCATCCAACGCCGAGGCCATTCCTGCAACATCATCATGTGTTAGACGGCATCATTGGCATCACCTCAAATAAACAGACCTCTGATCGTCCCCAATTCTCCCAATTAAGAAGAACCATAACTGTATTATACCAGGGATGATAATAGGGCTGGGACGGGTAACTCGGGTACCCGGGTCCGGCGGGTACTGAGTAGGTCCCGGGTACCCACATGACTACCCGGACCCGTAGTTAGTCACGTGATATATTGTCTAATGACTAAAATTATCTGGAACTCTATGATTACACTACAAGTCATTAATGTTCGCTTTTCCTTCAGACTATGCACCCATTCCGTCCGATATGGTTGAATAAAATATGGTTGAATAAGTCAACTTCAGTGTATGCATGACCAGATTGTAAAAACATGTATCTAAATACGTTTTGCAAGGGCTATGCTAAAAAAGTTACCAAACGGACATTTTGAGACATCTCCTGAGACCTACAGTGGGTACCCGGGTAGGGTAGGGTAATAGGGGGCGGGTACCCGGGTAGTAAATTTGGACTCGACCCAGCCCTAGATGATACTATCAGGGTGTCTCTATATTTACAGACATGCATACATAATATTTCTTTTATACAGACTCTCCGGCACCACCGAAAAGGTAAACGCCTATGACCTGCCTCAGTGCCAACTCCACTCATAAATTAATAGTTACGTTTAGCAGCGTAAAAACCAAAAGCACTCAATACAAAACGAAGTAGACAAAGATTACCGGCGAATGTCTTTCGGGGAACGTCTTTGATGTTAGGGAATCTTTGGACATATTTCTGAGGTGACTGGACTGGATCGCCATTGTAGTTCCCAGCATGCACTGCTTGGTGAGCCAGCCACAGGAACAGAGGCTACAGAGACAGGAACTGACGTCACTGATTGAATGGTGGAAAGTGAAGCAGGCGTTCTCTGACTAAATGGAGAAGTGTGAAGCAGACAATCTGTTAATGCAAGTAGACATTCTCTGACTGCTTATCGGAACGTGAAGAGGACATGTCTGATTTCAGGATAAAATGTGACACAGGCTTTTTGTCATTGCATGGCGTGATGTTAAGTTCGCACACGCTAATTACATGGCGTCACGTGAAGGAGACAGAAACTGAGTTCTTGAAACGCTGCTGCACATGTCTCAGTTACTTGATGTACACCTACAAACAACATTTTTAAAACCACATCATCATAGATGGTCCTTGCAAGGACCGCATGCAAATGTATGCAACCTTATTGGGCACTGTAACCAATCAGGACCTCAAAGTATGGCAACATAACAGTTATTTTACAAATTCGAAAAGATTACTTGAAAAATACAAATGATAACAAACCTTATAAAGCACGGGACTTGTTCAGATTAAACTGAATTGTCAGTTATACTATCTGATACTGTTTGAAAGCTCGATTATTTTGGAATTACACATGAAATTTTACCGGAATCCCAGGATAAGAGTGTATTGAGGATGCAACGTGATCAATACGTTTGATTGAGTTGGGGCACTTGAATACACCTCGCTATAACCACTGTTCAAAATATAGTATTTTACAAAACGTGTTCTACCCTTCTTACCTGTGATGCGTTGTGGAGTCTGAGAATCGTGGTTGCTTCCCGTGTGTACAGCTCCGTGGAGTACACCTCGCCATAGCCTCGTTCTATTGCCAGGTTCCGCCGGAAGTCATATCCCCAGTATCCCTACCAATGCATATTGTCGGACAATATGGTTGTCTTATATTAATTGTATAATGAACAACATATTTCTCTTTTTGGAAAAAGGTTTATGAAAATATAATTGTATGCATGTATAAAAACCTCTGGCATCACAAAAGATAAAACGAGAAAAACTCAAATATGTGGTTTACACCTGATTAATGAATAAGATTATTTTCGTAATCCCTTGTCAAAACACTATTTTGGGCTTTATTGGGATAATTAAACGAGGTTAAGAAAAGCATGTGAATGACATCTGTTGCTTGTGTGAATTATGAAATAGTGTTAGAAACTGACAGCGGTTTCCAGTATATACTGTTGCTGAGATACTGGAGGCTTTCGGAGCCAATAACTTCCAAATCATAAGACGCCCGTTTGGAGTATGATGGAATAATAGGCATGTCCCTATCAAACATCGAGCAGTATATATGAGATAAAATGTAGCTATTACCCCCCATCCGTCCTCGGCGGAGTGGTCGTAGTAGTCCTCGTGGCTGATGTAGAAGCCGAAGAAGGAGTCGAAACCTCTCCTCGTGGGGATGTGGTTCTCTGTGTAGTGACCCAGGTGCCACTAGACATGTTAGAGGACGTAAGACCTATACTTCTGGAGTTAGTGTGTGTGCCACTAGACATGTTAGAGGACGTAAGACCTATACTTCTGGAGTTAGTGTGTGTGCCACTAGACATGTTAGAGGACGTAAGACCTATACTTCTGGAGTTAGTGTGTATGCCACTAGACATGTTAGAGGACGTAAGACCTATACTTCTGGAGTTAGTGTGTGTGCCACTAGACATGTTAGAGGACGTAAGACCTATACTTCTGGAGTTAGTGTGTGTGCCACTAGACATGTTAGAGGACGTAAGACCTATACTTCTGGAGTTAGTGTGTGTGCCACTAGACATGTTAGAGGACGTAAGACCTATACTTCTGGAGTTAGTGTGTGTGTGTCTCTCGGTCCCCACGGTGATATAGGCAATAGCCAGTTATGAGTTGACGTTTATAATAATTAACCCCAAACCTGCTATAATGGTCAAAAGCCACAACACAAGTGTTGCTGAATACAGCGAGACCCGTAAGTCCGGTAACCCCATTAGTCTTGTAACCCCAATAGTGTGGATACCCCGTTAGTATTGTAGCCCCGTTAGTCTGGATACCCCTTTAGTCCAGTAACCCCGATAGTATGGATACCCCGCTAGACTGGATACCCCGTTAGTCTGGTAACCCCGATAGTATGGATAACCCGTTAGTCCCGTAACCCCGATAGTCCGGATACCCGTTAGTCTTGATACCATGTTATTCTCTATACCGTTAGTCCGGTAGCTCCGTTAGTCCGGAAACCCCGATAGTCCGGATACCCCGTTAGTCTTGATACCATGTTAGTCTGGATGCCGTTAGTCCGGTAGCTCCGTTAGTCCGGAAACCCCAATAGTCCGGTTACCCCATTAGTCTGGATACCATGTTAGTCTTGATACCCCGTTACTCCGATAACCCCGTGTTTAAAATGAATTTGACAAAGCGTGAAAAAGGCAAATATAGACCTCCAATCGTTTTCATGACCATCAAATGTACTGCAAAGACTAGTAGTATTCATATACATGTATAATAATCGTTATTTATATTTATCAAAGTGCAGTAGACAGCATACGTAGCCCATACCTTTCCCACTATGTGAGTGGCGTACCCGAGTTCCTTCAGATACTGCGGCATGATGGTCTCATTCAGGGACAGGCCATACGGAGTGGCACCCCCGATCACGCCGTGCTGCATGCCTGCGTGGGAGAATGTGTGGGTTAACGCAGCTTTGAACACCATAGTCCAGCTATATCACGTAATGTCAAGTTAATGTAGGAGAAAGGTCAAATCCATCCTCGGCTATCGTGTATCAAAATCCATCCTATTATAATTTATACAGTGGGCTCATTTGCACAATATCTTTGCTTTGATTTCGGTTGGAATTACATGGCGCTGAAAATACGTCTGTGCCCCTAACCTGTATGTATGGAGTGCTAAGTACTGACCCCCTCACCTGTGTGTAAAGGGCGCCTCCCGGTAATTACTGACCCCCTCACCTGTATGCATGGTAAGTACTGACCCCCTCACCTGTATGTATGGGATGTCTCCCTGTAATTACTGACCCCCTCACCTGTATGTATAGGGCGCCTCCCGGTAAGTACTGACCCCCTCACCTGTATGTATGGGGTGTCTCTCGGTAAGTTCTGACCCCCTCACCTGTATGTATAGGGCGCCTCCCGGTAAGTACTGACCCCCTCACCTGTATGTATGGGGTGTCTCTCGGTAAGTACTGACCCCCTCACCTGTATGTATGGGGTGTCTCTCGGTAAGTTCTGACCCCCTCACCTGTATGTATGGGGTGTCTCTCGGTAAGTACTGACCCCCTCACCTGTATGTATGGGGTGTCTCTCGGTAAGTACTGACCCCCTCACCTGTATGTATGGGGTGTCTCTCGGTAAGTACTGACCCCCTCACCTGTATGTATGGGGTGTCTCTCGGTAAGTTCTGACCCCCTCACCTGTATGTATGGGGTGTCTCTCGGTAAGTACTGACCCCCTCACCTGTATGTATGGTAAATACTGACCCCCTCACCTGTATGTATGGGGTGTCTCCCGGTAAGTATGGCTGTGCGGGTTGGGCTGCAGATGGGGGACACATAATAGTTGTTCAGGATGATGCCCTTGTACGCCAGGGAGTCAATGAACGGAGTTTTGATGTCTGAGCCATGGAAGCTGGCGTCATGCCATCCCTAGAAGCAACAACCAGAACAACATGTGGTTGACAGCGTGAGCAACGATTCAAGTCATTGGCTACAGTCACACCCACTCAGGCCACATCACGTTACACGACATCGGGTACAGTCCCGGTTCGCCCCAATTATGTTTCTAGGTTTGTCAGCACCCGTGCTCGTGGGTTTCACCGAAGTGGTAAACGTCTGAGACCTGCATCACTTTGGGCTTTCCGCCCACATTAAGCTGATAAAACTGGAATACTGTTAAAAGTGGCGTTAAACCCAACTCACTCACTCACTCACTCCAGAGATTGAAAAACTGTTTTAGTCCGCTAGTCCTTATTATGATAAACTATAGCAAAACCTTTCATAATGGCGAATTCTACTAGTCCTTATGATACCTAACTATTGGGCAGTTTGGCAAGGCCTACAGGACTAGTGCCAACTTCTAACGCCGTATTCTCATTAAGTTTACTCAAGATTACAACAAGCATGTCTTGTGATAACGTCATGTCGTTAAACCATGAGAGCTGACCTAGATGTCATATCCGATGGCCTAGTCCCTATTCATAATGAATCATAAATATTGTAGATAAAGTACAGGTTATCCCAAATCAACAGGCTGATGATAAACTCGCTACCAGGCAGACAACACACTACACACTCGGTTCAACAGACACGGTAGCCTAGTAGGTAAAGCGTCACGCCGCAGACCCGAGTTCGATTCATAATTCCTTGTGGTCTTCCTTGGGTGTTCCTGGACCCGTTTTAAAGCCCACACTTTCCACTTACCATGTCATCAGCGACGATGAAGATGATATGAGGACGGGTTGACTGTAGTGCTACACGCTGAATGGCCGTCAGCAGACACAGGGGCAGCATCTCAAACCACATCATAGTGTACGTGTGGTGTACGGTGTACTGTATGGTGTAGTGCACAAGGCTCCTGCGATCTAGACGCGGCCGGTCAGGAATTACTTAACGCTACACTCTGGCATGACCTTAGACTCATATCTTTCTAAATCTAGTCGTTATCTACATTAGAATTTACTCCACACTTATTCTGCATAAAAGAATCTGGCTGTCGTTCTTCAGAGAAACTTTAGCGCTACGACTGTCGTAAGTCTATGTTAAGGTATGGGAGTTAATATCACCTTAGTGCTAAGATCGCTTAGTACAAGGGCAGGTGGAATGTTTAAAAAACAAGATTTATTTCCGATAGCCATTTCTTAGGCAATGATGACATGGATAATAGAGCACCGTGATATACACTGTACGTGTTGGTTTAATGGTATACATAAGTTAAACAATATTGTGGGTTTTCTATTAGTATGTTCAGTGTGATCGCTGAATGGGTTAAGAACAGTTGAAATTGGCCAAGATGTAACATATGTAAGATCACTGATACAATAAGCTCTTTGAACAAAGATTGACCTGAGAAGGATTGAAGTATTGACTTATCTGTGTGGCGAGAGAGGGAAACAGTCGCCATGTATTAGGTAATGTAGACAATATCGATACTAGTAGTGCTATCTTCTATAAGACGCGGGTTACATGGAGGTCATTGAATGGACAAAGATATCAAGGAGACGATCACTGTAGAGGCTTTTACAAACTAAACTCGCTGTTCACAGAAGTGAACAAGGTAAATAGGAGTTTCGTTGAAACCTAGCATTCGTTTCATTAGCCAGGTGTGCAGAGTCTAGGGCATGCATGCATGTGGTTAGATATACTTTATTTCCTAAACAGTAATGATGTTTGTTTGTTTGTTGTTTAACGACAGCGCAATCAACAATGTTCCAGCTATATGACGGTGGTCTGTAAATAATCAAGTCTAGACCAGACAATCCAGTGATTGACACCATGAGCATCGATTTACGCAATTGGGATACAATGACATGCATCAACCAAGTCAGCAAGCCTGACCACCCGATCCCGTTAGTCGCCACTTACGACAAGCATAGTCACTTTTTTTACAGCTAGCGAGGGTTGCTGAAGATCTATTCTACCCCGGATCTTCACGGGTCACAAAACACACTGTATGGCCACCAATACTGAGTGGAATACAAAGCATATATAACCATCTGCATGTCCTATACATCAATACTGGGTAGGGTATAAAGTATGTCTAACCACCTGTATGCATGCCCTAAACACCAATACTGAGTGGAATACAAAGCATATATAACCACCTGTATGCATGCCCTAAACACCAATACTGAGTGGAATACAAAGCATATATAACCACCTGTATGCATGCCCTAAACACCAATACTGAATGGAATACAAAGCATATATAACCACCTGTATGCATGCCCTAAACACCAATACTGAGTGGAATACAAAGCATATATAACCACCTGCATGTCCTATACATCAATACTGGGTAGGGTATAAAGTATGTCTAACCACCTGTATGCATGCCCTAAACACCAATACTGAGTGGAATACAAAGCATATATAACCACCTGTATGCATGCCCTAAACACCAATACTGAGTGGAATACAAAGCATATATAACCACCTGTATGCATGCCCTAAACACAAATACTGAGTGGAATACAAAGCATATATAACCACCTGCATGTCCTATACACCAATACTGAGTGGAATACAAAGCCATATACATCAATACTGGGTAGGATATAAAGTACTAGTATATCTAACCAAAGACGTATATAGATATTGTATATACGTCTTTGATCTAACCATATATAAGATAGCTGCACGATATATCGCAAAGAACAATAAAGAGCAAAACGTGGTTTATTTCACGATAAAACATTGTTCTATCATGACGTCATTTCTGGAGTTTCGAACATGCCCTCGCAACTTGATGAAGTCGTAAATTGGACGAGTTGTTCTCCATTGATGTAGCTGGGCAACGAAGATAAACACAATGCCCGAACGATGGCATCCAAAATTGGAAGAGATATGACGATCGGTATTTGGATTAAAGGTACAGATAATCGACGTGAAAATTGTGAGAATATGCGGGAAATACCAAACTTAATCCCCCCGTTCATAAAATGTACTTGTCCGACACAGCTGAGGTCGAATTGTATTCAGGGAGTCATCATTATTCAAAAACGGGTAAATATTATTAAAGCTTGTACATTTTATTAACATCCTTAAAGAGGCTGTACTTAATGCTGAAATAGCACATAAAAAATAAACGACTCGTGGTCGTTGTTTATCATACAATATAACACTGTTGGGATAATAAACCACTCGGGGTTGTGCCCACCATGCTTTATTCTCCCTGCAGTGTTTTATTATGCGAGAAACTACGACCACGAGTCGTTTATTTCTTAATTATAACCATACCATTTGTTTAGAGAGCTGGTAATTAACAACAACTAACAAGAAGTACACAAACAGAAAAGCATAATGACATAAAAACAATATTCTAAACCCATTGCTTACAAACACAAATACACATGTGCATGAGGTTCATCATTACATCCTTGCAACAATAGGCTAGGAGCGTGACAGCCCTGAAACATAACGGTCCCGTGATCGCCTACTTGTCGTCACGCGATCCTCGTTATACAGCTGGTTATCGACTCGATATGTTTACTGCAGGGGTCGATTGTTATCAAGAGACAGTCACCAGCGCGTGAGCTTACAACACCATTGTTCGTCTTCCTGGTCTGTGCAACACAGGGTAAGTAATGTCGGGATTCGACAAATGACAAAATCTTATTATTCATGAACACCATGTGCGCTCATGATGTCATAGCTCGTGATAAAACTGCATTTAAATATATGTATATTAGGTGTCACATGCTAATATTATCATGCGGAAATAATACAATATCTTTGTCGTGTGTGAATATCTAATTTTCCTACTTTAAAAGAAAAAAATGCACTCAAACTTTATATCAGTGTGTCATAAAAGGTAGATCTGAAATGCATTTGCTTTTCGCATGTTACAGTTTCGATGAATTTGAACCCGAAAACTGAACTTCAACTAATCGATTTTATGTCCACTTCCACTGGTTTGAAGTTACATGAATTGAGAGTTATCTGCCCCTTGATGTTAGTAAACAAATGACAGACGCTGCACGTGCTAGAGAACACCAGCTGGTGTTAATGATTCATGCAGCCGTCAACACGGTGTCGGTAGGTTTATTGCTACGTGATTGACTAATAAAGCAAGTATGTTTCTTGGAGTCTGATCACTCCAGGGCTTTGTACATACATCTCTATAAAAGATAGGGGGCTGTGCGCCATGCTCTAGATGTTAACTGAGTTAATCATAAACTGCTCGACAGATATGATGCACCGGCAACAATGCAGTTTACCGGGCGCAGCCCGAGCTCTACCATCCGCTCAATTACCGCGCTATAGTGCCACCGCTGTCTCGTTATACCGTTACCGTGCCTCACGCTTTGGTGACTCTCGCTTCACGATCAAACACCCGTTTTCGGTCTTAGGGAAACTTACACATCTTTACAATCAAACACCCGTTCTCGGTCTTAGGGAAACTTACACATCTTTACGATCAAACACCCGTTCTAGGTCTTAGGGAAACTTACACAACTTTACGATCCAACACCCGTTCTAGGTCTTAGGGAAACTTACACGTCTTTACGATACAAAACCCCTTTTCGGTCATTAGGGTCAGCTTGCTTTGGGCAAGGGTTAGCCATAAATTCTTACCTCTTCAAGCGTTAATCCAGTTAATCCCATTGGTTGGTCATGTTGACATAAACAATTGCGGGTGTGGTTTCAAGAAAAGATGAATGGGAGAGCGGGCAGTGATGTCACACGCATGCGCAATTCATTGTTTACTGAATTACGCATGCATGTCAATGGGGATTCTAATGACCTGTTAAACGAGCACTGATTACATGTGATAGCGCCTGTGGTCCAGTGGTAGAGCGTCGGCTAATTAACGTTGAGCCGGCGAAGCGTGTTCGAGCACCCACACCGCTAATTGGATCTGAAAAAGTGCGCCCGGTAAAGTGCACTACTCCCGATGCACCTAATGATACATTTGGAGTTACCAAATAACAAATTAAAGTGGTGTTTGATCAACATGTATCACTCGTTTCACTTTATGTCATATTTTATGTCATGTTCATCTGCCTCGGATGTTGCTGTTCTTCGGACATGGACGTTGCTGTTCATCTGCCTCGGATGTTGCTGTTCTTCCGACATGGATGTTGCTGTTCTTCGGACATGGACGTTGCTGTTCTTCGGACATGGACGTTGCTGTTCATCTGCCTCGGATGTTGCTGTTCTTCTGACATGGATGTTGCTGTTCTTCGGACATGGATGTTGCTGTTCTTCGGACATGGACGTTGCTGTTCTTCGGACATGGACGTTGCTGTTCTTTGGACATGGACGTTGCTGTTCTTCGGACATGGATGTTGCTGTTCTTCGGACATGGATGTTGCTGTTCTTCGGACATGGATGTTGCTGTTCTTCGGACATGGATGTTGCTGTTCTTCTGCCTCGGACGTTGCTGTTCTGATATGTGTTGACGTTCCCCCATGTGTTGCAGGTTACAGCAGTGACACGCTGTCGCCATGGATCACCTCCTCTCCTTCCTCCTGCTGATGGCCTCGCTGTGCACGGCGGCGACGGCGGCGACACGTCCACACATCATCCTCATTGTAGCAGATGATCTGGTAATTCTGGCATGTTTAGTTTACCATATTCAATGCATTAGTATTGCCGGCCATTCGGTCAAAAAATACAAAATTGAAAAAAGGACAAAAATACGCAATAAAGGTGAAATATTACGAATAAAGACCTAAATGTTACAAAAAAAGGTCAAAATACAAAACAATGAGACGCCGGTTTAAAAAATACAAAGAAGAAATAAAGGTCGAAAGTCTGCAATATTAATAGTGTAATATTACGAAAAGACGTCATAAGAAAAGAAAGAACAATGCGTACGAAAGAACGTCAGTGAACACAAACGGACGTTGACAATATAGAACGTCAGTGGGCATGAAAGGACGTTGACAATAAAGGACGCCAGATGGTGCTGCAATTTGTAAAACATTCCGAGTTTAATCAGCTTGTTCCACCGTGTATTTGATAAATGCATGCATGCCGAGGTGCACAATGTATTACGTTGGCTTTACTGGAATAACTCCAGGTGAAATATGGTGAAAAGTTGTCCAGAAAACACCCTCCAGAGCTCAATACTAGCAAACATTCAAAGTATTCTGTCTTTGAATTGCTATTAATACTGACGCGTGTGACGCGTGTGACGCGTGTGACGCTAGAGATAATCATGTTCATTTTGTACGAATTTTTTAGAGACGGGGTAACAGAGTCTGTTATTGATGTTTACAGGGTTACAACGATGTCAGCTTCCATGGGTCTGATCAGATAGCCACCCCCAACATCGACAGCCTTGCCTACAACGGCATCATTCTCAACAACTACTATGTGTCTCCAATATGTACACCAACTAGAAGCGCGCTCATGACCGGCAGACACCCCATACACACAGGTGAGACAGACACCCCATACACACAGGTGATACAGACACCCCTAACACACAGGTGAGACAGACACCATACACACAGGTGAGACAGACACCCCATACACACAAGTGATACAGACACCTCATACACACAGTTGAGACAAACACCCCATACACACAGGTGATACAGACATTATACACACAGGTGAGACACACACCCCATACACACAGGTGAGACAGACACCCCATACACACAGGTGATACAGACATTATACACACAGGTGAGACAGACACCCCATACACACAGGTGATACAGACATTATACACACAGGTGAGACAGACGCCCCATACACACAGGTGATACAGACATTATACACACAGGTGAGACAGACACCCCATACACACAGGTGAGACAGACAACATACACAAAGGTGAGACAGACAACATACACAGGTGAGAAAAGCACCACATACACAGGTAAGACAGACAACACACACAGGTGAGACAGACACCAAATACACACAGGTGAGACAGACGCCCCATACACACAGGTGAGACAGACATTATACACACAGGTGAGACAGACACCCAATACACACAGGTGATACAGACATTATACACACAGGTGAGACAGACACCCCATACAAACAGGTGATATAGACACCCCACACACACAGGTGAGACTGATGCCTCATACACACAGCGGAGACTGACCTTATTCAGAGGTGAGACATCTGCAGTTAAGTCATCTATGTACCATGGTTAAGTGAGACAATTAGCCCCACGCATATGTCCTATGTTTCAGGTATGCAAAACGGCGTGATAGTCGGAGATTCACCATACGGACTTCCCCTCAATGAGACCATCATGCCTCAGTACTTTCAGGAGCTTGGATACAGACGACACATCGTTGGCAAGGTAGACATTCATTAATACACTTTGTACTTGGAGTTTAACAAGATGTTTCTCTCACCAGAATGTACGTCTGAGCACAGTTCAGTACCACCTCCACGCTCCACGCTTTAACATGACAGGTGCTGATGGAAGAGTGCTGTCGCACAACATACTTGTGACAAAATATTCTGTTTCTTGTTGTGTCTGTTCCTCACCAGACTCTTCACTCTGTAGATCATTGTTTCCATCTCTGATAGGTCAGAATGATCACACACAATCGGCATGTACTTGGAGTTCCTGTCTGTAGTCGTACAGCCACACACGTTGTGTCTCTATGTAGTTATCATGGATAGTCACTAAGGCCCATACCTGGTAAAGCATCTGCAGACATGTAGCGACCTTATGTAGTTATCATGGATAGTCACTAAGGCCCATACCTGGTAAAGCTCTGCAGACATGTAGCGACCTTATGTAGTTATCATGGATAGTCACTAAGGCCCATACCTGGTAAAGCATCTGCAGACATGTAGCGATCTGATGTAGTTATCACGGATAGTCACTAAGGCCCATGCCTGGTAAAGCATCTCCAGACATGTAGCGACCTTATGTAATTATCACGGATAGTCACTAAGGCCCATACCTGGTAGAGCATCTGCAGACATGTAGCGACCTTATGTAGTTATCACGGATAGTCACTAAGGCCCATACCTGGTAAAGCACCTGCAGATATGTAGCGACCTTATGTGGTTATCACGGATAGACACTAAGGCCCATACCTGGTAAAGCATCTGCAGACATGTAGCGACCTTATGTAGTTATCAGGGATAGTCACTAAGGCCCATACCTGGTAAAGATTCTGCAGATATGTAGCGATCTTATGTAGTTATCACGGATAGTCTCTAAGGCCCATACCTGGTAAAGCATCTGAAGACATGAAGCTACCTTATGTGGTTATCACGGATAGTCACTAAGGCCAATACCTGGTAAAGCATCTCCAGACATGTAGCGACCTTATGTAGTTATCACAGATAGTCACTAAGGCCCATACCTGGTAAAGCATCTGCAGACATGTAGCGATCTTATGTAGTTATCACGGATAGTCACTAAGGCCCATGCCTGGTAAAGCTCTCCAGACATGTAGCGACCTTACGTGGTTATCACAGATAGTCACTAAGGCCCATACCTGGTAAAGCATCTGCAGACATGTAGCGACCTTATGTAGTTATCAGGGATAGTCACTAAGTCCCATACCTGGTAAAGCATCTCCAGACATGTAGCGACCTTATGTAGTTATCACGGATAGTCACTAAGGCCCATACCTGGTAAAGATTCTGCAGACATGTAGCGACCTTATGTAGTTATCACGGATAGTCACTAAGGCCCATACCTGGTAAAGCATCTGAAGACATGTAGCGACCTTATGTAATTATCACAGATAGTCACTAAGGCCAATACCTGGTAAAGCATCTGCAGACATGTAGCGACCTTATGTAGTTATCACGGATAGTCACTAAGGCCCATATCTGGTAAAGCATCTGCAGACATGTAGCGATCTTATGTAGTTATCACGGATAGTCACTAAGGCCCATGCCTGGTTAAGCATCTCCAGACATGTAGCGACCTTATGTAGTTATCACGGATAGTCACTAAGGCCCATACCTGGTAAAGCACCTGCAGATATGTAGCGACCTCATGTGGTTATCACGGATAGACACTAAGGCCCATACCTGGTAAAGCATCTGAAGACATGTAGCGACCTTATGTAGTTATCACGGATAGTCACTAAGGCCCATACCTGGTAAAGATTCTGCAGACATGTAGCGACCTTATGTAGTTATCAGGGATAGTCACTAAGGCCCATACCTGGTAAAGCATCTGAAGACATGTAGCGACCTTATGTAGTTATCACGGATAGTCACTAAGGCCCATACCTGGTAAAGCATCTGCAGACATGTAGCGATCTTATGTAGTTATCACGGATAGTCACTAAGGCACATACCTGGTAAAGCATCTGAAGACATGTAGCGACCTTATGTGGTTATCACAGATAGTCACTAAGGCCCATACCTGGTAAAGCATCTGCAGACATGTAGCGACCTTATGTAGTTATCACGGATAGTCACTAAGGCCAATACCTGGTAAAGCATCTGAAGACATGTAGCGACCTTATGTAATTATCACAGATAGTCACTAAGGCCAATACCTGTTAAAGCATCTGCAGACATGTAGCGACCTTATGTAGTTATCACGGATAGTCACTAAGGCCCATACCTGGTAAAGCATCTCCAGACATGTAGCGACCTTATGTAGTTATCACGGATAGTCACAAAGGCCCATACCTGGTAAAGATTCTGCAGACATGTAGCGACCTTATGTAGTTATCACGGATAGTCACTAAGGCCGATACCTGGTAAAGCATCTGCAGACATGTAGCGACCTTATGTAGTTATCACGGATAGTCACTAAGGCCCAAACCTGGTAAAGCATCTCCAGACATGTAGCGACCTTATGTAGTTATCACGGATAGTCACTAAGGCCCATACCTGGTAAAGATTCTGCAGACATGTAGCGACCTTATGTAGTTATCACGGATAGTCACTAAGGCCCATACCTGGTAAAGCATCTGAAGACATGAAGCTACCTTATGTGGTTATCACGGATAGTCACTAAGGCCAATACCTGGTAAAGCATCTCCAGACATGTAGCGACCTTATGTAGTTATCACAGATAGTCACTAAGGCCCATACCTGGTAAAGCATCTGCAGACATGTAGCGATCTTATGTAGTTATCACGGATAGTCACTAAGGCCCATGCCTGGTAAAGCTCTCCAGACATGTAGCGACCTTACGTGGTTATCACAGATAGTCACTAAGGCCCATACCTGGTAAAGCATCTGCAGACATGTAGCGACCTTATGTAGTTATCAGGGATAGTCACTAAGTCCCATACCTGGTAAAGCATCTCCAGACATGTAGCGACCTTATGTAGTTATCACGGATAGTCACTAAGGCCCATACCTGGTAAAGATTCTGCAGACATGTAGCGACCTTATGTAGTTATCACGGATAGTCACTAAGGCCCATACCTGGTAAAGCATCTGAAGACATGTAGCGACCTTATGTAATTATCACAGATAGTCACTAAGGCCAATACCTGGTAAAGCATCTGCAGACATGTAGCGACCTTATGTGGTTATCACGGATAGTCACTAAGGCCCATATCTGGTAAAGCATCTGCAGACATGTAGCGATCTTATGTAGTTATCACGGATAGTCACTAAGGCCCATGCCTGGTTAAGCATCTCCAGACATGTAGCGACCTTATGTAGTTATCACGGATAGTCACTAAGGCCCATACCTGGTAAAGCACCTGCAGATATGTAGCGACCTCATGTGGTTATCACGGATAGACACTAAGGCCCATACCTGGTAAAGCATCTGAAGACATGTAGCGACCTTATGTAGTTATCACGGATAGTCACTAAGGCCCATACCTGGTAAAGATTCTGCAGACATGTAGCGACCTTATGTAGTTATCAGGGATAGTCACTAAGGCCCATACCTGGTAAAGCATCTGAAGACATGTAGCGACCTTATGTAGTTATCACGGATAGTCACTAAGGCCCATACCTGGTAAAGCATCTGCAGACATGTAGCGATCTTATGTAGTTATCACGGATAGTCACTAAGGCACATACCTGGTAAAGCATCTGAAGACATGTAGCGACCTTATGTGGTTATCACAGATAGTCACTAAGGCCCATACCTGGTAAAGCATCTGCAGACATGTAGCGACCTTATGTAGTTATCACGGATAGTCACTAAGGCCAATACCTGGTAAAGCATCTGAAGACATGTAGCGACCTTATGTAATTATCACAGATAGTCACTAAGGCCAATACCTGTTAAAGCATCTGCAGACATGTAGCGACCTTATGTAGTTATCACGGATAGTCACTAAGGCCCATACCTGGTAAAGCATCTCCAGACATGTAGCGACCTTATGTAGTTATCACGGATAGTCACAAAGGCCCATACCTGGTAAAGATTCTGCAGACATGTAGCGACCTTATGTAGTTATCACGGATAGTCACTAAGGCCGATACCTGGTAAAGCATCTGCAGACATGTAGCGACCTTATGTAGTTATCACGGATAGTCACTAAGGCCCAAACCTGGTAAAGCATCTCCAGACATGTAGCGACCTTATGTAGTTATCACGGATAGTCACTAAGGCCCATACCTGGTAAAGATTCTGCAGACATGTAGCGACCTTATGTAGTTATCACGGATAGTCACTAAGGCCCATACCTGGTAAAGCATCTGAAGACATGTAGCGACCTTATGTAATTATCACAGATAGTCACTAAGGCCAATACCTGGTAAAGCATCTGCAGACATGTAGCGACCTTATGTAGTTATCACGGATAGTCACTAAGGCCCATATCTGGTAAAGCATCTGCAGACATGTAGCGATCTTATGTAGTTATCACGGATAGTCACTAAGGCCCATGCCTGGTTAAGCATCTCCAGACATGTAGCGACCTTATGTGGTTATCACAGATAGTCACTAAGACCCATACCTGGTAGAGCATCTGCAGACATGTAGCGACCTTATGTAGTTATCACTGATAGTCACTAAGGCCCATACCTGGTAAAGCACCTGCAGATATGTAGCGACCTTATGTGGTTATCACGGATAGACACTAAGGCCCATACCTGGTAAAGCATCTTCAGACATGTAGCGACCTTATGTAGTTATCAGGGATAGTCACTAAGGCCCATACCTGGTAAAGATTCTGCAGACATGTAGCGACCTTATGTAGTTATCACTGATAGTCACTAAGGCCCATACCTGGTAAAGCATCTGCAGACATGTAGTGATCTTATGTAGTTATCACGGATAGTCACTAAGGCACATACCTGGTAAAGCATCTGAAGACATGTAGCGACCTTATGTGGTTATCACAGATAGTCACTAAGGCCCATACCTGGTAAAGTATCTGCAGACATGTAGCGACCTTATGTAGTTATCACGGATAGTCACTAAGGCCCATACCTGGTAAAGCATCTCCAGACATGTAGCGACCTTATGTAGTTATCACGGATAGTCACTAAGGCCCATACCTGGTAAAGATTCTGCAGACATGTAGCGACCTTATGTAGTTATCAGGGATAGTCACTAAGGCCCATACCTGGTAAAGCATCTGAAGACATGTAGCGACCTTATGTAATTATCACAGATAGTCACTAAGGCCAATACCTGTTAAAGCATCTGCAGACATGTAGCGACCTTATGTAGTTATCACGGATAGTCACTAAGGCCCATACCTGGTAAAGCATCTGAAGACATGTAGCGACCTTATGTAGTTATCAGGGATAGTCACTAAGGCCCATACCTGGTAAAGATTCTGCAGACATGTAGCGACCTTATGTAGTTATCACGGATAGTCACTAAGGCCGATACCTGGTAAAGCATCTGAAGACATGTAGCGACTTTATGTAATAATCACAGATAGTCACTAAGGCCAATACCTGGTAAAGCATCTGCAGACATGTAGCGACCTTATGTAGTTATCACGGATAGTCACTAAGGCCCATATCTGGTAAAGCATCTGCAGACATGTAGCGATCTTATGTAGTTATCACGGATAGTCACTAAGGCCCATGCCTGGTAAAGCATCTCCAGACATGTAGCGACCTTATGTAGTTATCACGGATAGTCACTAAGGCCCATACCTGGTAAAGCACCTGCAGATATGTAGCGACCTTATGTGGTTATCACGGATAGACACTAAGGCCCATACCTGGTAAAGCATCTGCAGACATGTAGCGACCTTATGTAGTTATCAGGGATAGTCACTAAGGCCCATACCTGGTAAAGATTCTGCAGACATGTAGCGACCTTATGTAGTTATCAGGGATAGTCACTAAGGCCCATACCTGGTAAAGCATCTGAAGACATGTAACAACCTTATGTAATTATCAATGATAGTCACTAAGGCCAATACCTGGTAAAGCATCTGCAGACATGTAGCGATCTTATGTAGTTATCACGGATAGTCACTAAGCCACATACCTGGTAAAGCATCTGAAGACATGTAGCGACCTTCTGTAGTTATCACGGATAGTTACGAAGGCCCATACCTGGTAAAGCATCTTCAGACATGTAGCGACCTTATGTAGTTATCATGGATAGTCACTAAGGGCCATACCTAGTAAAGCATCTGCAATATTATTTAATGTAAACTTTGAGAATTATGTTGTAAACCTCATTAGACAAATATTAATTTATCAATAAAAAATAATTATTTCTGTTATGAATGTCTGTTCTTTTGTAAATATTTGTACTGGTATTTGAATATTGTGTCCATGTTGATATCATAGTTTAATGAATTTATGCACGCTCTGGATTTACGTCCTGTTGTGTAGTTAATGTTTTCTCCTGTACTTCTAGTGGCACCTGGGCTTCTTTGCGAAGGAGTACACCCCCACGTACCGCGGCTTTGAGTCCCATCTTGGTTACTGGCTTGGTGCGGAGGACTACTTCGACCACACGGCTGAGGCAAACATGGTGGGTCACATTGTCTCTAGGTGGCAGCATGGGGTTGTGTAGGACCAAGTCATGTGCCACATGGGCAGTATTGGGTCAGGTGGGATGGGGGGATGGGTAGAGGAACCCATTTCAATTATTATTGTATGTCTTCTCAGAAACAATGGGGGCTGGACTTCCGCCGGAACATGGAGGCTCTGCACGACCAGTATGGGAACTACTCCACGGAGATCTTCACACAGGAGGCAGTCAGCATCATCCACAACCACAACCCAGCTGAGGTATGTCCGGACTAAGATAACCGGAAACCTCATCTACCGTACAGTATTTGTTTGAAATGAAATAAGTACTACATGTATTGCTGATATCTAGAAGTCCAGATCTGGATAGAGAGTTTCAATTACAAATGGTACAAAATACACACTATTGTGTCCTTCTCATCAGACAGCAACGATGTTTGTTTTACGATTCGATACCCGACAGCCAACATCAAAAGTGGCAGATGTCATGTGATCATTGTGTTAGTTAGGTAGAATACTACTACTAATACTACTACTTATAATAATAACAACATCCCATAATAATAATAATAAGAAGAAGAAGAAGAAGAACATTTTATTAAAGTGTTACATGTTATACACATGATATATCTGAATGTAGGCTTGTGGTGTTGTCATGGTGCTGAACTAACAATTACGCCACTTACACTGGAGTAACGCCTCACCCATAGAAGAACTGAATTGTAGTTGTCAAAAAAGAGGTTTAATAGCGTTTTGACTCGGGATGTTGAGATAAACATCTATCCCCTTCCTAACATATCTCTAACTCGTCCTAATCATCCCTCCCTCATTCTCCACTTCATTTACACGCTCCAGTTTATGCCTGGAGAATTTTGGATAGGGTAATTCTGGTCAGTTTACAAGTGTTTCAGATGTCTGGAAACTCATTTATCCAGACAATATTGGAGAAAACACAAGTGTCCAGATAAGCAAGGTTCGACTGTATATAACCCAGTTAAGGTATATTGTACACCAGTTATCACTTGTGTGTTTCTACCCTTGCAGCCCCTTCTACTGTACCTGCCTTATCAAGCAGTCCACAGCGGCAACCCTAACGCCTTCACACTCCAGGCGCCCAAGAAGTACGTGGATAGGTTCCCTCACATTGAGAACATCAGGAGGAGGCTACTTGCAGGTGAGAGACATCGGGCCTTGACTACACCTGTGTAGGGTTATTGTGGGAACAAGTTATGTTGAAGCACTGTTTGAAGACCCCTTCATGTGCCACCTGTAAACAATCTCATTAAAACCAGGGCCCACTTGCCAAAAGCGATCTTAGCCCTAAGATGATCGTAACTCCCATACTTAAGCATAGGCTTACAATAGTCTTAGCGCTAAGATAGTTTTGTGCAAGTGGGCCCTGATCTTTTACTCCAATACAATACTTCTCCAAGGGTGGAGCCAGCATTTTGAAAAGGGAGGGGTCCAAAATATCAAAATCCTCTCTCAGTCAATTTTACTGCCTACAGCATACTACAAATTTGGGGGGCAGGGTCTGGACCTTCTGGACCCTCCCTCTGATTAGCTGATACTTCTCTGTGTGAAGATCTCTGGACATTGGAAGCGGCATCAGGGGAACTCTGAGCAAACTTTGGCTGCCCTATCTACATGGGTGTGTTGTCTGGTCATTGACATAGTGTTGTCACCCATAAACCTTACGTGTGTGTCTGGTCTCTGGCATGGTGTTTTCACCCATAATCCCGACGTGTGTGTCTGGTCTCTGGCATGGTGTTATCACCCATAAACCCTACGTGTGTGTCTGGTCTCTGGCATGGTGTTATCACCCATAATCCCTACGTGTGTGTCTGGTCTCTGGCATGGTGTTATCACCCATAAACCCTACGTGTGTGTCTGGTCTCTGGCATTGTGTTATCACCCATAATCCTGACGTGTGTGTCTGGTCTCTGGCATGGTGTTATCACCCATAATCCCTACGTGTGTGTCTGGTCTCTGGCATGGTGTTATCACCCATAATCCCTACGTGTGTCTTGTCTCTGGCATGGTGTTATCACCCATAAACCCTACGTGTGTGTCTTGTCTCTGGCATGGTGTTATCACCCATAATCCCTACGTGTGTGTCTGGTCTCTGGCATGGTGTTATCACCCATAATCCTGACGTGTGTGTCTGGTCTCTGGCATGGTGTTATCACACATAATCCCTACGTGTGTCTTGTCTCTGGCATGGTGTTATCACCCATAAACCCTACGTGTGTGTCTTGTCTCTGGCATGGTGTTATCACCCATAATCCCTACGTGTGTGTCTTGTCTCTGGCATGGTGTTATCACCCATAATCCCTACGTGTGTCTGGTCACTGGCATTGTGTTATCACCCATAATCCCTACGTGTGTGTCTGGTCTCTGGCATGGTTCTTCTTTTCCTTCAGCTGAGCATTGGGTTTGTTTCTGATTCCAAACCTTTCAAAAAAAATTGTAAAACTTCGCAAATATATTTGGCTAGTCAGGACTAATACCTATTGTTTACACAGAAATCTAAGATTGTTTATTTACAATTGTAATCTTGCAAGAACCACAGGGGATATCCATAACCCTGTCACCCAAGATGGTGTCACCAAAGATCCAATACTTTTCCCTGAGTTATAATGATTGTATTCCCACTAGGCATGATATCTGCACTGGACGATGGCGTAGGGGAGGTGATGAAGGCTCTCGGAGACTCTGGTCTCCTCAACAACTCCATCATTGTGTTCACCACGGATAATGGTGGCCCGTCAAATGGCTTCGACTTTAACGCAGCCAGCAACTTCCCTCTCAGGTAACCCCAGACAATAGACTCCTGGTACTACTTCATCTTATCCTTAACAAAAGTAAGGTATTCTAGGGAGCATCCATTTAATGTTCAGGGAAGGAGGGATCTTTTCTACAAATATAATAAAGACCCTTCTTTACTAAAAACAATTTACACATGCCTTGCATTGTAGGGGAAAAAACCTCAACTCACTACGATTAATAATATGTATGTATTTATTCAATGTATGCATGTAATTGAGGGGTTTACTTTAAATGTTAAGTCTCTTATATGAAGACTGTATTATGTGTTCAAAGAATACAGATGTTATTGTTATTTATTTAAACATTATATAATTGATCATCTGTTTATGTTGAAATTCTTTTAAGCTCCTAACATTGAAAACAAAAATACTGATCTCAAGGAAAATCTGGATTGCCTGGTCCACCATTATTTACAGACCACCATCATATAACTAGAGTGCTGCTGATGCAGCATTAAACATCAAACAAACAAACTTTTCATGATAAATTTTCTGTTTTCATGCAGAGGGGTGAAAGCCACACTTTGGGAGGGAGGAGTGCGAGGGGTGGGCGTTGTCCACAGCCCCCTGCTACAGAAGTCTGGCTACGTTTCGGAGCAGATGCTCCACGTCACCGACTGGCTCCCCACACTGTACCGAGCAGCCGGGGGCGATCCCCGCAAACTGAAACACCCTGATGGCTTTGACTCATGGGAAATGCTGTCGACCAATGGGAAGCCCGTTAGGACTGAAATGCTGCATAATATAGACCCGAGATCTCGTTTTGGCGGATTGAGAGTTGGTGACTACAAACTGTTAACTGGTGACGTTGGAATGAACTGGGATGGGTGGTATCCACCATGGCAGCTGACTTCAGACAACCTGTATTTCCATGTTGATAACTACACGAAAGGCGGATTCCCTCGTGAATACACCTCAAGTCACGGTTATCTGCCAAAACAAAACAGCGGTAAATCACGTCGTAGCCAGTTTTCTCCAGTCACAGTTAACTGTGGTCCTAAACCTGCCAATGCCAGCACAAACTGTGACCCCACGAAGTCGCCGTGTTTGTTTCACATACCGTCCGACCCGTGTGAGTTCAACAACATCGCGGACGAGAGGAAGGACATTGTGATCCAGCTGCTTACCCGTCTGGAGCAGTACAGCTACACCATGGTTCCCCCTGTCAACAAGCCCTCGGACGACCGTGGCAACCCCTCGCATCACGGAGGGGTGTGGGACCCGTGGGTTAACTTGTAATACATCAGTCTGAAAGATGAAATGAAGCCTGGTTTTAAAACATTGGTGATAGCATGCGTTTTTATTTTTGGTATGAAGAATGTGTTGTCCAGGTGGCAAGAATACACACTGTTTTTAAAAATACTGTCAATTGTGTGGTTTTTTTTGGGTTTTTTCATCCATCATTCATGAAAAATTAGTCTTATACATGACAATATCAGTCCTATTACATATGACAATATCAGTCCTATTACATATGACAATATCAGTCTTATTATACATGACAGTATCGGTCTTATTATACATGACAATATCAGTCTTATTGTACATGACAATATCAGTCTAATCATACATGGCAATATAAGTCTTATTGTACATGACAGTATCAGTCTTATGATACATGACAATATCAGTCTTATTACATATGACAATATCTGTTTATCAGTTTTATTATACATGACAGTATCGGTCTTATTGTACAGTATTTGTTTACCTTGTATACTGGCCTTGTCTGTGAAGCCAGTTCTCCAGATCTCCTGTCACATTCATTTGGTTTATGTCTGTTTTCATCCCAGCTGCACAAATCAAATCAAAACAAATCTATTTTGTTCCTTCAACCTATGTAAATTATCGGACATGGTTCTATTGTTGAATGCTTTAAACCTACCAACTTACTGCTGATCAGGATGTTTGTGCACAGAGCCTTTTAGGACAAGAATCTTGTCTACACCAGTATCAGACAGTGTAAAAATTGGCTGCATATTGGTTTTAAGTGTTTCCTGTGGCAGTCATATTGAAATTTCAATGGGAATAATTTTAGCTGATGATATATGGGAGAACTGAGATTGAAACAACAGAAGATATTTGAGAATGGTGTCTGTTGCTTAAATGCACTACGTACCAGTTACCGTATTACTGGTAATATAAGTACCCTGCTCTACCAACTTCAGACCAGTCTCTGAGTAATCATGGTAAGTGCCCCCTTCAAAGACCAAAATAACATGCCAGTCCATATTTTCATGTGTATGTTACAGATATTTTTACAAAAAATAGCTGTGCAGAAGAGGTATATAATTGCCTAGTAACGTTTATCAAAAACAGTGTGAAATACAGCATGCAGAAATAGTTTATTGAAAGTCTGCAGTGGGATTTCTAGTTACGGCCTCATGGTAATGACTTGATGTTTACATGTCTCTGTTATAATGTATTACGTATTATATGTATTATGTTCAGGGATTTTTAGAGGCGTTCTCTGAAACCATTGTTGGTCATAAAGTCTACAGCAAAATGTTTCAAATTGTTTGATAAGCATTTCTTAGAAGTTGACACGTGACAAAGTAGTCACAATTTATGCATAACAACTTCTTTATTCTACTGTAGTGGTGACGTTTAAGGTATAAATCCTTATACCGTTGTCAAGCAAGGGCGTCGCAATACTGTAAAATAAAGAGGTTGTTACCCATAAAATTTGTCTACTTTGTAATTTTTTAAAGTTTACCTCTGAATTTCAGAAAAAAATTGAGAACAATTTCTATTGATGACAAGTAAAGGTTTTTCCATTCTGCCTTCCATAGGCATTTAGTTTAATAATGCTGGCTAATCAGTGACAATCAGGGACAAATGGAGTTCCAGCTCATTGTTTTTGATCATTCTGTTCTGTAAGGGCAGAAATATTGCACACAGCTTTGATGGCACATGACTACCTAAATCCCCATTAAACAATCAATATTTGAGAATGTTGATGTTATGTCATCTGTATACAACATGTTGAAGGTATTGATTGTACCATTCATCACTCCCTTGTGTACCAGGTGGATATGTAATCATATACACTCGCCATGAGATTTAACTGTTGGATTACTCTCACAGAAAGTCTTGGGTGACAATAACAGCTGGTCATATTTTAGGTCACCTTGACTGTTTTCACTCATCCTTCACAGAACTTTGTTTCAAAACTGTCTGAAGGGATGAGCCTGAACCATTGTTGGATGTCTTGCTCCATGACAGCAAGCAGATTTGTTTGTGTGGAACTCAGGCCTAGGACCCTGCACTCAGCAATATTGCAGCTATATGACGGCGGTGTGTGAATAATCGAATCTGAACAAGACAACCCAGTGACTGACATCATGAGCATCGATCCACGCAATTGGGATACGATGACATGCATCAACCAAGTCAGCGAGCCTGACCACCCGATCCCGTTAGTCGCCTCTTACGACACGCATAGTCGTCTTATATTACAAGAATGAGTTGTTGAAAATCTCTTCTACCCCAGATCTTCACGGCCCCTTCGTGTTTTTAGGAACCCACTAAAACTGGGATCGGGCTGCCGGGCTGATTGCGGGACAAATTTCAGTGATGGTGTAAATCTTGCTCGTTTCAATGGTGTCCAGTTCAGACTGGATTACCGTATTCGACGTAATAAGCGCCCTGCTCTAGTAAGCACCCACGGCGATATTTGCTAATATATTGGCTGTTGAACAATCCCAATTAGCACCCCTTCCGATTGATCAGTGTACACAAGACTTATTTATTCGTGCATAATACGCCTTCGTGTGTTATATGCACCATTAATTATGGGCATTTAAATATCTGGAAAATATATATGTCGTGTAAAATACGCACAGACTTTTCTTTTGTATCATATTAGGCTGTCAGCATAAACAACAATATTACCGATCTTTCAACTCTGTTTATTTTCTAAACCAAAACTAAAATTCTAATAAGAGCCCCCTTTTGCTAATTTTGAGAGCGCCCTGGGCGCTTATTACGTCGAATACGGTATATACTGGCCAACATCACGTTGCTGGACATTTTCGCACTCGTCTGCTATAAATGACAAGATCACGTTAGTAATTCATTATCTTTGGGTAAACTGTGTTTATTGCCAGCTCACGTCACTTATTGTCAGGTGTCAAGTCTGGGATGGACACATTAAATGGAGCTACAGAAGAACAATGGGATGTGGTCTTTATACTTCACATCAATGACGAACAAAGAAATACCAAGAAAAATAACTTTATTTATCCCGCAGTACAAATGGCACAAGTACAAAATTATTAAGAAAATAATAAACTATATCTATGAAAAACCTCGTGGTTCCTTGTGAAATAACATGTTGACCGATTACTGAACGACATGTCCAGCCTTGATTGTCATAGCCTCATGTCATCACAGAATCAGCCTGTAGATCCACCTTCGTCTTTTGTGGCAAACTGCCAGGAGAGAGAATAATACCCGCCCATGTTCCAAACGTTTGGGCTGTGACCAGAGTAGAGCGACGCTTACATATGACATAAACGTAGTTTCACAGCAGCGTAAGTCTCAGTACCAACCGGAAATAACAGCATTTTATTTACAATTTGGCACTACATAATAACAAACATCCATGGTACGGTTATTTCACTAATACTAGCCGTAATGTTATTATACATTATCTACATATACCACAGATGAGGTATATTTCATATATTGCACAATATGTAAAGAGCGTAGTCTGGCTGGTCCAGGCGCGATTATTCACAGACCACCGACATAAGCTTGAATATTGCAGGGTGCCGGGTCAAAGAACACACACGCACGCACGCACGCACGCACGCACGCATGCACGCACACACACACAAACACTTTCAGTAAGTACAGCAATTTACACCAATATGTGCTCTATTAAAAAGTCACAACTTAAATGACAAACAACAGCAAATGTCATGTCTGGCTGACTGCAAACATAGTGAATCTCAACATATGACGAGGACTCCGGGGATCCAGCTTAAACCCAAAAACTAGTGGTCAAGAAAATCTACAGACGGTAGAAGACTCGAGGTGGGGGTATAAAATAAAGAGCTAACAAAATCCTAAAAAAAATAATGATCAAAGTCTACAGTTCCACCCAGGGTACCCAGGCGTTGCCATGGAGAGTGGGATTGCCCCTCTCATCGAGTGGTTTGTTCCCCGGGGGAATCATGGTGTACGTATACTGCTCGAGTCTTGTGAGGAGCTGGATGACGATGTCCTGGTGTTGGTCGGCGATGTTGTGGTACTCACAGGGGTCGGAGGGGATGTGGTACAGACAAGGCGCCTTCATCGGCTCACAGTTCGTGCTGGCGTTCTGTGGTTTAGGCCCACAGGTGATGGGGACGGGAGTGCCAGAAAGTCGTCTGCTTGTCGGATAATTTCCCGCCGTTTTCATCTGCACATCATTGGAAGGGATATGGCGTGATTCGGCATACTTTGTCCAAGAGTTGTCTGACATTTTGTCATATTTGCTGCCGTGAAGACGATCTGTATCCTCCTCTAGCTGCCAGGGCGGGTACCACCCATTCCAGCCATCGCCAAACCCAACGTTACCGGTCAGGAGTTTGTACTCCCCAACTCTCAGACCGCCGAACTTGTTGATGGGGTCAATGTTGTGCAGCATCTCCGTCCGGACAGGCGTGCCGTTGGTGGACAACATGTTCCAGGAATCGAACCCATCTTGTGTTTTCAGCATCTTGGGGTCTCCGCCTGCCGCGCTGAACAAGGTGGGCAGCCAGTCCGTCACATGCATCATCTGCTGCGACACGTACCCGGATTTCTGGAGGAGGGGGCTGTTGAGGAACCCCACCCCGCGAACGCCACCCTCCCACAGCGTGGCCTTGACCCCCCTGAAAGATAAAAAACATCTTCATCCACAAATATATGTTTCAGTGTGAAACGGGATCGGATCAGTTATGTCGCGTTGACCTTGATTACACTCTACGAGTGAGTGAGTTGAACAATATGTCAGTTATATCAGCATAATCGGGGCAAACAAGGATTCGAA
This sequence comes from Haliotis rufescens, assembly GCF_023055435.1. NCBI lineage: Eukaryota > Metazoa > Mollusca > Gastropoda > Lepetellida > Haliotidae > Haliotis > Haliotis rufescens. The sequence continues at coordinate 60,924,887 of NW_025964112.1, read as the reverse complement.
CCCACAATCATAGGTTTCTGGCGTGCACAATGGACGCAACTCTGCACAGCGAATTGCGGCGGCTTAGACGACTGGGTCACCCGTCTCCCTACCTCTACGTGTTGCTAGGTATTAGGACCATTAACAGTGAGCACCAGGAAACAGGTTTTGGTCTTGTTTTAACTAAAAGAACCGGAAAACTAGATTCTTTCGTTTGAGCCCGGCCTGTTCAGGTTAGAAATTACCCGATTTGAATCGGAAATTTGAAGTTGAAATTTCAGGCTGGATGACTTGAAGTGACACTACACAGTCCTCATGGTTCATCATTTCGGGTTGTTGTGTATTCTTCTCTCTGGTAAAGTTACCTCAGTGGGTAGTTGCTAGCAGCGTTGCCATCAAACCCATTGGAGGGCCCCCCGTTGTCAGTGGTGAAGGCTATGATGGTGTTGTTCATGAGTCCGGCCTGGGTCAGCGCTTTCACCACTTCTCCCACACCGTCGTCCAGGGCGGACAGCATACCTGGAAGAGCAACGGACAACACAATGCATTTTACACTACCCTAGTTGGTCCCTAGCCTGAGACAGATGTGCTACTGGTGCGTAATTGGGCTTTGACCTCCAGACCCGTACCGGTTCAAATATATGTTCTTTTAAGTTAAGATCCTGGTTAGAATTGATCATCAGCAAGCCATACTTGTCGTAAGAAGGCGACTAACGGGATCGGGTGGTCAGGCAGAGAGCCAGTTGTGTAGATCGCTCTCATGATGTCAATCCCTGGAGTGCCTGGTCCCGACTTGATTATTTACATACCATGAGTGAGTGAGTTTGATTTTACGCCGCTTTTAGCAATATTCCAGCAATATCACGGCAGGGGACACTAGAAATGGGCTTCACACATTGTACCCATGTCGGGAATCGAACCCGGGTTTTCGGCGTGACGAGCGAACGCTTTAACCACTAGCCTACCCGACCGCCTCATTTACATACAGCCTTCATATAGCTGTATTATTGCTGAATGCGGCGTTAAACAACAAACAATTTAGTTGATAAGTGATTTTAGCTTTTTTCATCTATCGAATGACTTTTTTGTATATTAACAACCGAACCAAATCCTACACAACAGAGGTAAGGGCTTATTTGCCATTTGTTTCCTTGTCTGTCTACATTTTCCATTTGGTATTCATATGCTCTCCAAACGTCCATGACCAATAACCCTTGGGGCACTGACCTGCGTAGAGCTTCCTGTTGATGTTCTGGATGTTGGGGAAGCGCTTGGTGTACTTCTCCGGCGCCTGTAGGGGGAAGGCGTCCAAGTTGGCGCTGTGAACCGCCTGGTACGGGAGGTACAACAGAAGGGGCTGGGGAGGGGGACAAGCGTCGTTAGACAGTTACAACAGCAACCAGAGTAAAGTGAGAAGTGGTTTACATCGCTCGAGGTTTAATCAATGTTTGTACCCAGTACACGGAATTCACATGATGGGTAAGAGATACACCGAACTTGGGTCTCGTGTCTGTCAAGCGAACGCATTAACAACTGTGCCACTCAACAAACAATAAACAGTCTCAGCATGCGTTAAATCTGCTGTCTCAAAATACTAAGACGCAAGAAAATAACGAGAAGGTCGTATGGCCAAATACAGCATCTTTTACATACCAATAGCGTACTTGGCTGCAAGGTTTCTTGCAGCGTGATTTGATGCTGTACGCATGTGATACAGCGCCTGATGGGATACATCGCGCGGTAGAGCGCATCCGACCGCATGGCTTCTATCATGGCAGTGATGTATTCAAGTAGAGCATTACGATCCCTGGAGTGAGTGAGTATGGTGTTACGCCGCTTTTAGCAATATTTCAGCAATATCACGACGGGGACACCAGAAATGAGCTTCACACATTGTACCAATGGGGAAAATCGAACCCGGGTCGTGGGCGTGACGGACGAACGCTTTAACCACTAGGCTACCCGATCGATCCTACGATACCTTGATGAAACCTAGCCATACATGCGATGACACATATTCAGACCTTGCAAACCTCAAGTAATGCAAAATATATTTCATAATCAACAAGCGTAAATTGGGAAATATGTATATTTATTTGACATCAACACTCATTCATCCTTAAAAAAACTCATTGTTTGCGTCCTACCTCTTTTTGGTCGTGGGTGTTGATGATGTTGACGGCCTCCTGCGTGAACAGCTCCGTGGAGTACTGACCAGTGTAGTTGTCCAGAAGGTCCATGTTCCGCCGGAAGTCCAGCCCCCACTGACTCTGGCAACACAGGAAGTCGAGGTCAAGGTCACCGTTTCTTTGGTCATAGTGACAGAGGCATGTTTCATTAAGTTTATTCAGATGTAAATCTTCCAGATATTTCTCCCTCAATACATCAGTCTTTAACCTTGCAAAAATGACTTTTGGTTTCTTGAATAATGTGACATTCTCATCAATACAATACGTACCACTACTGTATATCTAGACATATTTGACATTTTGAAGCTTAGTTGCTTGTTTGTTTGTTGTTTAATGCTGCACTCAGCAATATTCCAGCTATATGATGGCGGTCTGTAAATAATCGAGTCTGGACCAGACAACCCAGGGACTGACATCATGAGCATCGATCCACGCAATCGGGATACGATGACATGCATCAACCAAGTCAGCGAGCCTGACCACCCGATCCCGTTAGTCGCCTCTTACGACAAGCATAGTCGCCTTTTATGGCAAGCATGGGTTGCTGAAGACCTATTCTATCCCGGATGTCACATTTTGAAGGTACCTATTACGGTGTGATAGATAGTGTTATCTTCAAGGGCGTTCGTAAGATTTGGTGTCAGTGTAACCATATCAACTTTCATTTTAACAATATCACCTTTCAAGTCGCGAGAGCTGATTGACGTCAAACACTAAATCCCCAGCCTCCACCTACTGTAGACACCACCCATCTGGATACACTGTCCACCCGTTCTCATGTAACGCTCATACTCCCCAGCACATTGTAGTCCATCGACAAACACATACTTTCATTCCTAATCAGTTGTACCTTAAAATACAGTCGTGCCCTGAAACACACCATTCGATTTTTCCCTTCCTAAAACCTCGGTTCGAAACCCGGTTCGCCCCGATTATGTTTCTAGGTTTGTCAGCACCATACCCGTGCTCGTGGGTTTCACCGAAGTGGTAAACGTCTGACACCTGCATCACTTCGGACTTTCCTCCCACATTTAGCTGATACGCTGTGATATAACTGGAATACTGTTAAAAGCGGCGTTAAACCCAACTCACTCACTCCTAAAACCTCCTCCTTATTCACACCGTCTCGCTTATGACCATGACTCGCGGGCGACATCCTCATCTTCCTTTCCTCATCTGTAACAATCATGTCCCCAAACCACAATATTTGTCCAATGTCTTCGACAAACCATGTCCCAAACCCTACCTTTCTATAAGTGTTCTACTTTCACCTACGGTCACGCATCAACCAATCGAGGCAAGGGCGTTAACTGACTATAAAAGTCCAGTGGAAACTTGACTTTTATAGTCAGTTAACGCCCTTGTCTCGGGAAGATGTCATACTTCCATGCGTACGGCTACGATCACCGTCACTACGTACGGTCACGTATCAACCGAGGCTATCACGCCACCCTTCTCAACACTACACCTACCAGCCACGCCTCCGACGTATGATCAAAGTAGTCCTCGCAGCCGAGCCAGTAGCCGAAATGGGAGTCGAACCCACGATACGTGGGCGTATACTCTTTGGCGAAGAACCCGAGATGCCACTGAAATTCAAGAACTGTTTATGAACGAGTGCCCATGCAGCCTTCTGAAGAATAACCATTTACGCAGGAGCCTGTTATCTTGTTATTTTACCCCGATGCGTTCTTTTAAGGGACAAACATGAAAGACAAGATCACTTTGATTTTGGAAATTTTTAGTCTTAGGTACTGCAGCGTTCATGTAGTTTTAAGACGGTCCCTACCTTGCCCACAATGTGGCTCTTGTAGCCCAGGTGTTTGAAGTACTGAGGCATGATGGTCTCAGTCAGGGGAAGTCCGTATGGCTCGTCACCGGCGATCACGCTATGTTGCATCCCTGAACAAAGAATAAGACGTTTGTTATGTGTCGTCATTGTCGGTACCTGTGCCCATTGTCTCACCCCTGTGTATAGAGTATCTGTCTCAACGGTGTGTATGAAGTCTCAACTGTGGGTATCGTGGCTGTCTCACCTGTGTGTATAGTGTGTGTCTCACCTGTGTGTATGGTGTCTGTCCCAGCTGTGTGTATGGGATGTCTGTCTCACCTTTGTGTTTGGGGTGTCTGTCTCACCTGTGTATAGTGTTTGTCCCAGCTGTGTGTATGGGGTGCCTGTCTCACCTGTGTGTATGGGGTGCCTGTCTCACCTGTGTGTATGGGGTGTCTGTCTCACTTGGTGCATGGTGTCTGTCTCACCTGTGTGTGGTGCCTGTCTCACCTGTGTGTATGTTGTCTGTCTCACCTGTATCTGTTGTCTGTCTTACCTGTGTATGTGGTGCTTTTCTAACCCGTGTGTATATTGTCTGTCTCACCTATGTGTGGTGCCTGTCTCACCTGTGTGTATGTTGTCTGTTTCACCTTTGTGTGTGGTGCCTGGCTCACCTGTGTGTGTGGTGCAAGTCTCACCTGTGTGTATGGTGTGTCCGTCTAACCTGTGTGTGTGGGGTGTCTGTCTCACCTGTGTGTATGGTGTGTCCGTCTAACCTGTGTGTGGCGTGTTTGTCTCACCTGTGTGTATGGGTGTCCGTCTAACCTGTGTGTATGGTGTGTCTGTCTCACCTGTGTGTATGTTGTCTGTCCTACCTGTGTGTATGGTGTGTCCGTCTAACCTGTGTGTGGCGTGTTTGTCTCACCTGTGTGTATGGGTGTCCGTCTAACCTGTGTGTATGGTGTGTCTGTCTCACCTGTGTGTATGGTGTGTCCGTCTAACCTGTGTGTATGGGGTGTCTGTCTCACCTGTGTGTATGGTGTGTCCGTCTAACCTGTGTGTATGGTGTGTCTGTCTCACCTGTGTGTATGGGTGTCCGTCTAACCTGTGTGTGGCGTGTTTGTCTCACCTGTGTGTATGGGTGTCCGTCTAACCTGTGTGTGGGGTGTCTGTCCTACCTGTGTGTATGGGGTGTCTGTCTCACCTGTGTGTATGGGATGTCTGTCTCACCTGTGTGTATGGGGTGTCTGTCTCACCTGTGTGTGTGGGGTGTCTGTCTCACCTGTGTCACCGGCGATCACGCTATGTTGCATCCCTGAACAAAGAATAAGACGTTTGTTATGTGTCGTCATTGTCGGTACCTGTGCCCATTGTCTCACCCCTGTGTATAGAGTATCTGTCTCAACGGTGTGTATGAAGTCTCAACTGTGGGTATCGTGGCTGTCTCACCTGTGTGTATAGTGTGTGTCTCACCTGTGTGTATGGTGTCTGTCCCAGCTGTGTGTATGGGATGTCTGTCTCACCTTTGTGTTTGGGGTGTCTGTCTCACCTGTGTATAGTGTTTGTCCCAGCTGTGTGTATGGGGTGCCTGTCTCACCTGTGTGTATGGGGTGCCTGTCTCACCTGTGTGTATGGGGTGTCTGTCTCACTTGGTGCATGGTGTCTGTCTCACCTGTGTGTGGTGCCTGTCTCACCTGTGTGTATGTTGTCTGTCTCACCTGTATCTGTTGTCTGTCTTACCTGTGTATGTGGTGCTTTTCTAACCCGTGTGTATATTGTCTGTCTCACCTATGTGTGGTGCCTGTCTCACCTGTGTGTATGTTGTCTGTTTCACCTTTGTGTGTGGTGCCTGGCTCACCTGTGTGTGTGGTGCAAGTCTCACCTGTGTGTATGGTGTGTCCGTCTAACCTGTGTGTGTGGGGTGTCTGTCTCACCTGTGTGTATGGTGTGTCCGTCTAACCTGTGTGTGGCGTGTTTGTCTCACCTGTGTGTATGGGTGTCCGTCTAACCTGTGTGTATGGTGTGTCTGTCTCACCTGTGTGTATGTTGTCTGTTTCACCTTTGTGTGTGGTGCCTGGCTCACCTGTGTGTGTGGTGCAAGTCTCACCTGTGTGTATGGTGTGTCCGTCTAACCTGTGTGTGTGGGGTGTCTGTCTCACCTGTGTGTATGGTGTGTCCGTCTAACCTGTGTGTGGCGTGTTTGTCTCACCTGTGTGTATGGGTGTCCGTCTAACCTGTGTGTATGGTGTGTCTGTCTCACCTGTGTGTATGGTGTGTCCGTCTAACCTGTGTGTATGGGGTGTCTGTCTCACCTGTGTGTATGGTGTGTCCGTCTAACCTGTGTGTATGGTGTGTCTGTCTCACCTGTGTGTATGGGTGTCCGTCTAACCTGTGTGTGGCGTGTTTGTCTCACCTGTGTGTATGGGTGTCCGTCTAACCTGTGTGTATGGTGTGTCTGTCTCACCTGTGTGTATGGGTGTCCGTCTAACCTGTGTGTATGGTGTGTCTGTCTCACCTGTGTGTATGGTGTGTCCGTCTAACCTGTGTGTATGGGGTGTCTGTCTCACCTGTGTGTATGGTGTGTCCGTCTAACCTGTGTGTATGGTGTGTCTGTCTCACCTGTGTGTATGGGTGTCCGTCTAACCTGTGTGTATGGGGTGTCTGTCTCACCTGTGTGTATGGTGTGTCCGTCTAACCTGTGTGTGGCGTGTTTGTCTCACCTGTGTGTATGGGTGTCTGTCTCACCTGTGTGTATGGGGTGTCTGTCTCACCTGTGTGTATGGGTGTCCGTCTAACCTGTGTGTGGCGTGTTTGTCTCACCTGTGTGTATGGGTGTCCGTCTAACCTGTGTGTATGGGGTGTCTGTCTCACCTGTGTGTATGGTGTGTCCGTCTAACCTGTGTGTGTGGGGTGCCTGTCTCACCTGTGTGTGTGGTGTGTCCGTCTCACCTGTGTGTATGGGGTGTCTGTCTCACCTGTGTGTATGGTGTGTCCGTCTAACCTGTGTGTGGCGTGTTTGTCTCACCTGTGTGTATGGGTGTCCGTCTAACCTGTGTGTATGGGGTGCCTGTCTCACCTGTGTGTATGGGGTGTCTGTCTCACCTGTGTGTATGGGGTGTCTGTCTCACCTGTGTGTATGGGTGTCCGTCTAACCTGTGTGTGGCGTGTTTGTCTCACCTGTGTGTATGGGTGTCCGTCTAACCTGTGTGTATGGGGTGTCTGTCTCACCTGTGTGTATGGTGTGTCCGTCTAACCTGTGTGTGTGGGGTGCCTGTCTCACCTGTGTGTGTGGTGTGTCCGTCTCACCTGTGTGTATGGGGTGTCTGTCTCACCTGTGTGTATGGTGTGTCCGTCTAACCTGTGTGTGTGGGGTGCCTGTCTCACCTGTGTGTGTGGTGTGTCCGTCTAACCTGTGTGTGGCGTGACTGTCTCACCTGTGTGTATGGGTGTCCGTCTAACCTGTGTGTATGGGGTGTCTGTCTCACCTGTGTGTATGGTGTGTCCGTCTCACCTGTGTGTGGCGTGTTTGTCACACCTGTGTGTATGGTGTCTGTCTCACCTGTGTGTATGGGGAGTCTGTGTCTCACCTGTGTGTATGGGGTGTCTGTCTCACCTGTGTGTATGGAGTGTCTGTCTCACCTGTGTGTATGGGGTGTCTGTCTTACCTGTGTGTATGGGGTGTCTGTCTCACCTGTGTGTATGTGGTGTCTGTCTCACCTGTGTGTATGGGGTGTCTGTCTCACCTGTGTGTATGGGGTGTCTGTCTCACCTGTGTGTATGGGGTGTCTGTCTCACCTGTGTGTGGGGGGTGTCTGTCTTACCTGTGTGTATGGGGTGTCTGTCTCACCTGTGTGTATGGGGTGTCTGTCTTACTTGTGTGTATTGGGTGTTTGTCTCACCTGTGTGTATGGGGTGTCTGTCTCACCTGTGTGTATGGGGTGTCTGTCTCACCTGTGTGTTTGTGGTGTCCGTCTTAACTGTGTGTTTGTGGTGTCTGTCTCACCTGTGTGTATGGGGTGTCTGTCTCACCTGTGTGTATGGGGTGTCTGTCTCACCTGTGTGTATGGGGTGTCCATCTAACCTGTGTGTATGGGGTGTCCGTCTAACCTGTGTGTTTGTGGTGTCTGTCTTAACTGTGTGTATGGGGTGTCTGTCTAACCTGTGTGTTTGTGGTGTCTGTCTAACCTGTGTGTTTGTGGTGTCTGTCTTAACTGTGTGTTTGTGGTGTCTGTCTTACTTGTGTGTTTGTGGTGTCTGTCTCACCTGTGTGTATGGGGTGTCTGTCTCACCTGTGTGTATGGGGTGTCTGTCTCACCTGTGTGTATGGGGTATCTGTCTTACCTGTGTATGGGGGGTGTCTGTGTCTCACCTGTGTGTGTGGGGTGTCTGTCTTACCTGTGTGTATGGGGTGTCTGTCTCACCTGTGAGTATGGGGTGTCTGTCTCACCTGTGTGTATGGGGTGTCTGTCTCACCTGTGTGTGGGGTGTCTGTCCTACCTGTGTGTATGGGGTGTCTGTCTCACCTGTGTGTATGGGATGTCTGTCTCACCTGTGTGTATGGGGTGTCTGTCTCACCTGTGTGTGTGGGGTGTCTGTCTCACCTGTGTGTATGGGGTGTCTGTCTCACCTGTGTGTATGGGGTGTCTGTCTCACCTGTGTGTATGGGGTGTCTGTGTTACTTGTGTGTATGGGGTGTCTGTCTTACTTGTGTGTTTGTGGTGTCTGTCTTAACTGTGTGTTTGTGGTGTCTGTGTCTCACCTGTGTGTATGGGGTGTCTGTCTCACCTCTGTGTGTTTGGTGTCTGTCTCATCTGTGTGTGTGGGGTGTCTGTCTCACCTGTGTGTATGGGGTGTCTGTCTTACTTGTGTGTATGGGGTGTCTGTCTTACTTGTGTGTTTGTGGTGTCTGTCTTAACTGTGTGTTTGTGGTGTCTGTGTCTCACCTGTGTGTATGGGGTGTCTGTCTCACCTGTGTGTATGGGGTGTCTGTCTTACTTGTGTGTTTGTGGTGTCTGTCTTAACTGTGTGTTTGTGGTGTCTGTCTCACCTGTGTGTATGGGGTGTCTGTCTCACCTGTGTGTGTGGGGTGTCTGTCTCACCTGTGTGTATGGGGTGTCTGTCTCACCTGTGTGTATGGGGTGTCTGTCTCACCTGTGTGTATGGGGTGTCTGTCTTACTTGTGTGTATGGGGTGTCTGTCTTACTTGTGTGTTTGTGGTATCTGTCTTAACTGTGTGTTTGTGGTGTCTGTGTCTCACCTGTGTGTATGGGGTGTCTGTCTCACCTGTGTGTGTGTGGTGTCTGTCTCACCTGTGTGTGTGGGGTGTCTGTCTCACCTGTGTGTATGGGGTGTCTGTCTTACTTGTGTGTATGGGGTGTCTGTGTTACTTGTGTGTTTGTGGTGTCTGTCTTAACTGTGTGTTTGTGGTGTCTGTGTCTCACCTGTGTGTATGGGGTGTCTGTCTCACCTGTGTGTGTGTGGTGTCAGTCTTACCTGTGTGTATGGGGTGTCTGTCTCACCTGTGTGTGTGGGGTGTCTGTCTCACCTGTGTGTATGGGGTGTCTGTCTCACCTGTGTGTATGGGGTGTCTGTCTTACCTGTGTGTGTGGGGTGTCTGTGTCTCACCTGTGTGTATGGGGTGTCTGTCTTAACTGTGTGTGTGGGGTGTCTGTCTTACCTGTGTGTATGGGGTGTCTGTCTCACCTGTGTGTATGGGGTGTCTGTCTTACCTGTGTGTATGTTGTGTCTGTTTCACCTGTGTGTGGGGTGTCTGTCTTACCTGTGTGTATGGGGTGTCTGTCTTACTTGTGTGTATGGGGTGTCTGTGTCACCTGTGTGTATGGGGTGTCTGTGTCACCTGTGTGTATGGGGTGTCTGTCTCATCTGTGTGTATGGGGTGTCTGTCTCACCTGTGTGTATGGGGTGTCTGTATCACCGGTGTGTATGGGGTGTATGTCTTACCTGTGTGTATGGGGTGTCTGCCGGTCATGATGGCGCTTCTAGTCGGAGTACAGATTGGAGACACGTAGTAGTTGTTGAGAATGATGCCGTTGTAGGCGAGGTTGTCGATGTTTGGGGTGGGGATCTGATTAGATCCATGGAAGCTGACATCGTTGTATCCCTGTATACAGACAAGTAGACTAAAGGTCAGCCATTTTCGTTCGTCAGATCTATAACACATGCAGTCATCTCAGCGACCTGCAGGTATCTCAACATTGAAAGGGGCATTAAAGGGACATTCATGACATGCTCAGAATCCCTCCTTTCAGCTGAGAGTTTAATTATCGTATAAAATGCATACAATTGTTTGTTTGTTTGTTGTTTTAGGCCGCTCTCATCAATATTCAAGTTATATGACGGGGGTCTGTAAATCATCGAATCTGGACCAGACAATCCAGTGATTGACATCATGAGCTTCGATCTATGCAATTGGGATATGATGACATGCATCAACTAAGTCAGCAATCCTGACCCCCCGTTAGTCGCTCCTTACAAGCTAGGGTTGCTGTAAACCAATTCTAACCTGAATCTTCATGGGGAATTATCGCCTAAAATGCACAACATTCAAGAGACAAGTGTAAAACTGTTCTCTAATTCTAAAATATTAAAATCGTTTCCAAGCTCCTCGCTTTCGAAAAACGCCGACAGCATATAATTACGTAGTTCGCACACACACCCTGATACAAATATATTCAATACAGCCCATGCACGTCTATAATATTTGGCAAGTCTAGATTACTGCAGTATCAGTATCTGAAAATGAAGAGAGTCACTGGGCTCCCTTTTATTATATTTTTATTAAGATAACTGAACAACTGTTTTTTTCTGTACGATATGTTCATTTCAGAGACTAGATGTTAGTCTAATAATTACGTAGCTGTGGCCTCGGAGCTGTTCTTAACGTACCAGATCATCTGCAACGATGAAGACGATGTTTGGACGTTTCGCTGACTGACATGACGTTGCCATGGCAATCAGCAGCCCCACAAACCACGAAAACGCCATACTGCCGTCTGGAAAGAAATGTCAACAAATGAGGAAGGTGGCTCTTGAGCACGCACCTCAGACACGTGATCACTTGATACAGAGCTGTGGCAAACGTCATACAACACCTAGTTGTATAGATGCGATATCTGCTCGGGCTGTGGTTAGTATATGTCTATAAAAAACCCGTTTCCAATAATACAAAGACATCCTCCTCAAATAAGACGTTATTTAAAGTTAGACATTCTAGTTATCTAACTTCCTCGCATGTGTGTCACAGTGTTAATGCCCCGGATCCCGTCTTTAGCGACATCAACAATCAAACTGAAAGACACTATGAAACTGCGTGAGTGATGGTGTAACGCATCACTGGGCAATATTCGAGCTAGGTCACACAAAATGAGCTCCACACATTATTCCCATGAAGGGAATCGAACCAGGGTCTCCACAATTCGGCGTGCTGACCCAAAGCTTTAACCACTGCGTTAATTAGTCTACTACCCTACACTGTACACCTACTGCTGGAGCATCCCGCGACAACTTGGAGAGATGGTGTTTGATTACTTACTAGTATCTAAGTGTCACCCTGCTCCAGTCAACTCGACCGCCCCCGTGGTCTAGTGGTAGAGCGTCCGCCCGGAGAGTGGAAGGTCCGGGGTTCGATCCCCGCCCGCGTAAGACGGTAAAAAATGGTACTTTTTGTTGCCTGGCGCTCGTCAGTAAGGGGGTAAGATAGGGACTGGTCGGCTCAGCTCGGAGTCAGTATACTGTGTCTGAGTGGGTTATTCATGTTTAACTGCGGCATGGTATCTAAGTGAGCTAGCACTTTAAATTGGGCATTAGTCAGGACTAGTACAAGCAGCCACACACACACACACGCGTGCATGCACGTCGCAATAATCTTGAACGCTAAACTCCATTTCACCTCTCTTCAGTCAACTCACGGCAAGGTGGCCGGAAAGATATGTGGCCTATTCTGCTCAGCACTCAACTAACAACTTTGTGTGTAGCGGTTAATGAACATAAGCAACTTATATAAACGTCACACCTGTTCACTGACATACTTTCAAAGTCTGAAGGTTTACCATCACGTACAAGGTGTTCATCGTGTTTTTTACCCTTACCTGCACAAACGCTCCTGTAGATGTGCCTCTACTCACGTCGTCAGTTACCACTGTGTGCACCCGAGCAGACTAAAACAAGACTCACGTGAAACAATAAACCTTCAGTCAAATCAAGGATAACGAAACCACATCTATTGATCTCGTCACATGGTGGCTGTCACGTGAACACACAACATTGAAATCCATACAGCCTGGCGTCATGTGCTACGCGGCTATCACCGCGGTCACGCCCCCCTCGACAGTCACGGAAGTTGACACGACGACGAGGTTTCGTTGTGTGGTGAATACACTATATATAGCACACGCGGTTCATATTTTGCTGGAGTGGTCGTTGAGGTATTGTGCATGTGTGTGTGTCTTACAACGGGGACATTGTAATACCGTGACAGTACAGCTGACTGAAACTGCCAAGGCGTTGGTAAACATTGAATTCTCACACACAGCTGTTCATAAGTAAATTTATGATGCCTGCTCGAGCGAGTGAGTGAGTTGGATTTAACGCCGCTTTGAACAGTATCTCGGTTCTTGTCCATTGTATTGTGCTGGGGAGTAGTTGGTTGGTTGGTTGTTTTACGCCGCACTCAGCAATATTCCAGCTATATGACGGCGGTCTGTAAATAATCGAATCTGGACCAGACAATCCAGTCATTGATATCATGAGCATCGACCCACGCAAATTACAAAGTTGACATAATTTAAGGGTAACAACTTCTTTATTTTACTGTAATGGCGCGTCCTTGCTTGACAACGGTATAAGGATCTATACCGAAAAGTCACCACTTCAGTAAAATGAAGAAGTTCTTATGCATAAAATGTGGTTACTTTTAACATGTGTTAACTTCTAAGAAATGCCTATCAAACAATTTAAAACATTTTGCTGTAGACTTTATGACCAATATTGGTTTCAGAGAACGCCTCTACAAATACGCTCATAATACATATATAGTATATCCTTGATTGGTTGGTTGGTTTGAATCTGTGTGATTGACATCATGAGCATCGATCCACGAATTTGGGATACAATGTCATGCACCAACCAAGTCAACGAGCCTGACCACCCGATCCCGTTAGATGCCTCTTACGACAAGCGTGGGTTGCTGAAGACCTATTCTACCCGGATCTTCACGGGTCCTATGACATTATGTAATATCCATAACCAATGATCTCACTATTACGCAGTTCCTTCCATGTGAGCCTCAGAACGTATATATCAACGTATATAGCTCCGACGTTTATACGGTTTGACCCTTTCTTAATGAAGGTTCATACTGCAATGAACTCTATCACGTCAATATGTTACTGTCAAGTCGTTATGACAGCACATGCAAATTTCACGTCAACACGTTACTCTGAAGTCTTTATGTCGCCACGTGTAAATATCATGTCATCTCCCCCCCCCCCCCGACCCCCGACCCCCCCCCCCCCCCCCCGACCCCCGACCCCCCCCCCCCCCCCCCCCCCCCCCCCCCCCCCCCCCCCCCCGGAGACACACACACACACACCGTTCATAAAATGGACTCGTCCGACATTGCCTAGGTCGGACTGGATTCAGGGAGTCATCATTACTTAAATACGGGTAAGTATTATTAAAGCTTGTACATTTTATTAACCTCCTTAAAGAGGCTGTATATAATGTTGATATCTCATAAAACAAATAAACGACTCGTTGTCGTTGTTTATCGTGCAACAAAACACTGCAGGGAGAATAAAACCATTCAAGGTGCGCCCGTCAGGCTTTATTCTCGCTGCAGTGTTTTATTAAACGTCCACGAGTCGTTTATTTCTTAATTAACAGTACTATCATGACTTTAGATATTATCTAGCGGGGCAAATCATGCTGCATCACGGATATGTGTAGTTCATATAAACTGCCGGGCAAAAGAAAATATACACTTGGAAATTGGATTTGCCCAAAGCATTGCAAACGCTATCAAAACGTTTCTAGGCTGATAACAGTCACCGAAATACTTCATCAAATGCATTACCATCGAATAACCATTTCTTGTTTAGCCATTATACTACGTGCTTTCTTTCGCCCGGTTGTTTATAAAAGTGTTAAGATCTCACTTAATGTTCGGGTTCTCACACACTGTGTACTCGAAATAGTGTGACCGGATGCGGTAAGTTGTTGATGTATGTAAGGTCACGACCTGGAACAGATGGTCAATACTTGAACAATCTGACCCGGACAATGACCACGGCCAGCGGACACGATGTGAAACAGACGTTGACATGGGATCTATTGACATATTTATATAACCATCTCCTCTGGGCCGCCTTCGCGGTTTAGTGGATAGAGCCTCTGCCCGGAGAGCGGGTCGGTGGTTCGATCCCCGCGTGACACCAAAAGACATTTACGGATGTAACTTGTTGTTACTCTGCCTGGTGTTCTGCGTTCTGGTGATAGAACAAGGACTGGTCGGATCTGAACCAGTATAATGTGTCTGAGGGCGTATCCATGTTAAACTGCGGCATTGTATCTAAGTGGGCTAGCACTTTAAAAACGGCGTGATTTCGAACACGTACAAGCACAACACACCACCCGCATCTTACCCATCCCCCCACCCCCACACATACTCACAAGAAAACACACACACACACACACACACACACACACACACACACGCACACGCACACGCACACATGCACACACACATGCACGTGCATGCGCATCGCTATAAAAGTGCAACAATCATGATCGCGACGTTAAACCCCGCCTCACCTCACCTCACCTCACCTCACCTCACCTCCATGGAATCAATTTGAACGCACCAGCTTTGGGATGTTGACGGCCGATAGTATAAATACTATACAATACTATATAATGTAGTATAAATGTTGTGTGCACTTGTACCGGAGAAACACATCTTCACACAGATACGTGTGTTAACTCATTATACATTCAAAAATCGAGATAAGGGTTTTGAATTTAAGCGTTACTTGGATGTTCACAAGATCAGTAAAAAAGTAAAAAAATAGGCGTGTGTTTTGGGTAGCTTTTACCACCACCTTCAATCTTGCACTGTTCGTTGTTTTAAATAGTCGTTGTCCATTTGACCTGTTTCTGAAAGCACCAGTCAGAATGACATAGGCATAGACAACATGTTCTTCAACGGTTGTCAACATGTTCAGACCTATTGACGCCTGTTGTCATATGTGCATGTTATGATAGAGAAAGTGGATTAATATTGACATTAGCTGAGGATAAACATAATATGGCATTACGTGGTGAGGTGAGGTGAAATGGGGTTTAACGTCGCGTCCAAGATTATTGCACTTATATAGCGACGTGCATGTACGTGTGTTTGTTTGTGTGGCTGCTTGTACTAGTCCGGACTGATGCCGATTTATAGTGCTAGCTCACTGAGATACCATGCCGCAGTTTAACATGAATACCCCACTCAGACACAGTATACTGACTCCGAGCCGACCAGTCCTTGTTTAAGCCCCTTAATGCCGAGCGCCAGACAGGGTAACAACAAGTACCATCTTTTGGTATGACGCGGTCGGGGATCGAACCCCGGGCCTTCCGCTATCCGGGCGGACGCTCTACCATTAGACCACGGAGGCGGTCTGGCATACGTAATTAACTGAGGTGGACGAATGACGCATGGGGTGTTTGCCTGAAGCATGAACCAGTTACAACAATCGTTATCAGTTGATTGACACGATGCGTTTCTGTATGTTTAAACAACTGTGTTGACGTCACGCTATTGTTGTCGCAGATGATTCTGAGCCAGGAATTCATTGGCTATTCTGCGCATGTTAACCAGTAAAACTGACGCAGTTTTAGATCATAAACATTATAGAGATATTATGTTTAAGTCGGAGAAATCCCTGGAATCTGTTGATTTCTCCATGACGAAATGTAAGACGATATATCTCATATTGGCATAACAGTAAAGAAAGCCAACCCACACCAAAGCACCAATCTTCATGTCCCCACTACCAAGGTCAAATGATAGATGTTAATACACACTTCCGATGTCTTATTTAACTAATACACAAAGAGCGGTTTAATAGCCGATATAATTAATCACCCTCATTGTGCAATGGTTTAATAACGCATCGAAAGTCTAAATCTATGATTGGATTTGTTTTGTTTGTTTGTTGTTTAACGCCACTCTCAGCAATATTCCAGCCATATGACGTGTGTAAATAATCGAGTCTGGACCAGACAATCCAGTGATTGACATCAGGAGCATCGATCAACGCAATTGGGATCGATGACATGCATCAACCAGCGATCTCAGGATCCCGTAAGTCGCCTCTTACGACAAGCATAGTCGCCTTTTATGGCAAGCACGGGTTGCTGAAGACCTATTCTAACCCGGATCTTCTCGGGTCCTATCAGTGGACATTAAAAGGAAAACGTTTCGTGAATTGAGTACCTTTAACCCTGTATATATCATGAGAGGAAATCTTCTACATTCCCAAATATCCTCGCATCTTCGATCACTCAGCTGTATTTTATTACATCATTTATTATGATAGATACCCTTGACCTATTCACCACCACAGCTGCCTTTTCATCGCTCAAATCTCGCACTATAAAACCGGCAATAGTACAGACTAGTTGCGACGTTATGTATGCGAGCTCTAAACTGGGACTTTAGATTGCTCTACATCGTCTGCCAGCATCGCCCGCGTAAAGCGCTCGTAAAAGGCCTACAGACTCGTTGACCATCAAAATTTGAGAAAGAAATATCACCATTTTAGACCCAAAACACAGCATATATTTCTCGTGTTTAGGTTTAGGTTCATCGACATCAAGACGCCACAAAGAACACACCCATCGCTCGTCCTTGGGTGTTACCAATTTCTGTCAACATTTTCAGCAACGCTCGTCCGTGGGTTTCTTGTCTAGATAATTCGACCGTGAAGGGAGAAATATACCCATCTGTGGTTTGGAACCATTCTTAATACCACGGTGAAAATATTGCTACATCAATATTATTAATTTATCGACGCAGGAATTCTGCATATTTGATAGTATTAGCGATTTGTGGACATGAGTACAGTGAGAATCGTTCACTTCAACATATGAAACAAAGCTTTGAGACACGTGTGTCATGACGCAGTCGTTTTAATTCTGTATATTGGGCATGACCTTCGTCACATGACATTGAGGTTTTAATGGCCATGTAACAAACCACGAACCCCGACGAAGTGATATACATTGCCGGGCAAAAGAAAGTATACCCCCATGTTTGATAGTGGCTTAAAATGAAATTATAAATGTTTTATCGATGGTGATGTGTTTGATATGGATGTCATTGTTGTTATGTAGTCTTTCGGCGACTGTTTCAGGCTGGTAACGTTTTCATAACGTTTGTAATTTCTAGATCAAATCCAAGTTTCAAATGTATTCTTTCTTTTTACCTGCAGTTTATAAAGGCTTCGTTGTTATACATTAAATGTTGAACAATGTTATCACTCTAAGCTTTCAGTGATCCTTATTTTTTCACGAATGAAAGTTGATTGACAGTTGATTGTCACTTGATTGTCAGTTTGACATGCTTAGGTTATCGTGAAGCCACAATTAAAGTACTTGTTGTTGACCCTTATTTTGGCAGTCGGAAAACATGTTCCATCAGCTGGGCTCGAACCCGCATTGTATCATTTGAGGAAGTTTACTACGACAGAATATATGACAATATGTCAATATAAGCCGGATAAGACATTTCAAGTTCTTATCTACGATATAAAACCTGTTTACATTTATCAAACTTTAATTTACACATGTTGGCACTTATGACATCGTATCAGAACATTAGTAATTTGTTAAAAGGTAAATGTTAATTACCCAAAAAATATGATTAAACTCTGGAATAGAATTTCATGATTAACAATATCAAATGATTTTGAAAATATATACATATACAATAAATTCCTTCCTCATTATTTAGAATAAGCATTTTACAATATGCGTCAATGGGGGATATTATCTGTAGTTATTAGTCTCTTTAATATTTCCTGCCTTGTGCAGTGGAGAAACAATACTGTTTCCCCACTAGGGAGGAAACGTTCCATCGTCAAACAGTTTTGTTAGAAACAAAAGTTGATTACAACCAACGTTAAGGTTATGCTGTTCACAGCGTAATAATACAATAACTATATGCTATGTCTTGGTGTCACATGCACGCTAAACATCCTATCATCCTCTGTCCTTCGTCCCCACATAATATCTCCGTCATTTTTGCATTGGGATGAGGGTTGGGGTAGGGATATTTATTTTTAGAACAGTTTATTTTCCCCCCCCCCACACACACACACACACAAACAACTGTATCCAACAAACCACGAGTATGTATTGCCTGAGCACTATAAATGGAATCTTGGACGCGACGTTAAACCCCATTTCACCTAACCTCACTATAAATGGGCCGCCAGATTATTAACTATAGCATTATGTGGTTAAAGCGTTCACTTGTCACGCCGAAGACCCGGGTTCGTTTCCCGACATGGGTACAATGTGTGAAGCCCATTTCTGGTGTCCCCCGCCGTGATATTGCTTGAATATTACTAAAAGCGGCGTAAAACCATACTCATTCACTATCCCTTAGCTAGGACGGATAATCTGGATTTTAGATACATTACAAAACTCAAGATACATTGCAGGAAAATTTCGTCTGTATCAGACTTTGAGTCTAACTTGAAAGAAAACGGGATTTCTTCTCCTCGATATTATAACTGTGGGAAAATATATTTCAACGTCATGCATCCTCGTCTCAGGAATGGATGTAGCGAATTATACTACTAAAAATGTTAGGGACCACCAGATTTTTTTATACTGCTATAGTTACACACTCTTGCCTCGGAAAGATGATGCATTAGTTCGTCAGCATTCTACTGAACTTGATCATACTGCAAAGAAGTTGAATAACCTTAGGAAAAAAAACTTCACAAAAGAAGTTTAGGACCAACCGATTCCATTCCATGACAAATGAACTATAATATGAATGAATCGGGTGGTCCTTAACGTTTTTGAGTAGTATATATTCTGATCTCTATGGAAAGAATAAGCAATGCACAATCTATATTATATATTGGATACACACCCTTCACGTGAATGCCATAAATCTCGAGCAGTCTGATAACGACTGGTAGCTATAGGACCCTTGAAGATCCGGGGTAGAATAGGTCTTCAGCAACCCATGCTTGCCGTAAAAGGCGACTATGCTTGTCGTAAGAGGCGACTAACGGGGTCGGGTGGTCAGGCTCGCTGACTTGGTTGATGTATGTCATCGTATCCCAATTGCGTGGGTCGATGCTCATGATATCAATCACTGCATTATCTGGTCCAGACTCGATTATTTACAGACCGCCGTCAAATAGCTGTAATATTGCTGAGTGCGACGTTAAACAACAAACAAACAAACAAAAGTTATAGCAAAATAACCCAAGGCGAAAAATATGGATACTGTTTTAAATGCGGATGACCCTAATATGTCACGGCGACTGCATTGCACAATTATTAAAAGTGCATGTCATTGTTATGGTGGCCGAGTGGGGACATCGCTTTCTGCCCCTCAATTAGGGCCACGATAAAGCGATAAAGCGACAACCCCCTGGGCACAATAACATTAACAGTACCCTTAATAATTGTGCAATGTCGTCGCTATCGCTGTCTCGTCTCGTGTTATCGCAATATCGCGGCCATATTTAAAGGCGAGAAAATGATGTCCCCTCTCGACCACCATACATTGTAAGTGTTTTCAGTCTGTCATCGAGTGTGTGTGCATGCAGCAATTACGTGACACACTGTCGGCGTGTGGACGTAGCTAGTATTCGTATTGTTGAACGCTGGTCCGGACAGAATCGATTGAACCGAACCGAACCGAAACTGGCAGCATGTAATCATATACAGATAAAAAAAATTGGCCACAACTCAGAGTTAGGATAACAAAAATCGACTTATCCATAGTTCGAGACAGACTGGGAGACCATATAAATTTGTCCCGATAATAAATCTGCCTGAACCATCGGCTTAAACGATTATCGAGGAGTTCGAGATAATAGTGGCCGACCAATCAGCACTGTATATACATGTATTCAAGCACATTAGAGGAATCAGTACCTGGAGATTACAAATCTCAAAACAGAACTTTTCACTCTTTGTCAAGTAGGGATTTTAAAAATAAAACAAATGGTTTTTGGATGTCAGCATCGTTATAATTTTAAAAAGTGAAACATAAAATTATAGATTTCATGTCATGAAAACATTAAATTGAAGTATATCTATTCCCCTTTAAAAACAAACCTGTAAAAGATGTCAAGGTAGCCTAAGCGAACATTAATACTACGGGAAACCAATTCTCATATAAGTGCTGAATTGTGTTATGATTTGTTAAAATTGTTATTGGCTAACGTAACCGATTCGATCTATGGGGATGGAATGCACTCAAGCATTTTTTTTACCAATCAGCTCAACTGCATTCTAGGAATTCGACCAATCAGGGTGTAACCGTTCGTCCACAACTGTATCCAAGTGAGCGATGATAAAGCAATGCAATTGTCTATAATATATACTCTGCATGGCCCAGTCGTGTTCACCCCAAGGCAGTTTGTCATGCAAAGGTAACTTCATAGCAAGCGCAAGACGGCCTTGACCCACAGCTGTGGGACGACAGCGGAAAAGTTCGCGTGGAAAATCTATAACAGCTTCTAGAACTGTCGGCACGCACTGAACGGAGTTCTGCCCCACTGTGAGGTAAAGTAACAATTTATATGATTCGATTTTTATATGTATTTTGAAAACAAGTTATGTTATTGTTGTGGTCAGCTGAAATGTTAACAACTTTTTTTAAATGATGCTTTCTGGAAATAAACACACGCACACGTTTTGTTGCTGAAAACAGTGTTGTGTAACAGGGTTTTAGGAATGACATTTGTCATGTGTAAATGACTTTGTGTTAAGTGCGTCAGCAGTAATATAGGTACAGCGAGTCGAGTGAGTGGATTTCACCTTGCTTCAAAGTATCTAGCATATATTTAAGCTCTATACTGGTGTAGAGGTGGGATGGGGATGGGGTGCGTGCTGGTGTAGGGGGGGATGGGGATGGGGTGCGTGCTGGTGTAGGGTGGGATGGGGATGGGGTGCGTGCTGGTGTAGGGGGGGATGGGGATGGGGTGCGTGCTGGTGTAGGGGGAATGGGGTGCGTGCTGGTGTAGGGGGAATGGGGTGCGTGCTGATGTAGGGAGGGGTGGGTGGGGAGGGGGTGCGTGCTGGTGTAGGGGAATGGGGTGCGTGCTGATGTAGGGAGGGGGGGGGGGGGGGGGGGGGGGGCGGGCGGTGCGTGCTGGTGTAGGGATGGGATGGGGATGGGGATGGGACCAGTTGTGATTTATCAACGTAAAGCATCCGACCGTTGCAAGTCTCTGCGCTCGTCCCGAAACACCAAACAGGTTTATACAGAGTAAGGATAACTCTAATACTTGAACAGGCATGCATGGCGTGTCTCTAGTATCGATCTTCAATTATGTACAATGCTAATTCCTTAAGTAAGGGACGAGTTCAAAAGTTCGATGTCGGATACAAACCTGATTCCTTATGTTTTGAGACAACACCCCACCCCCCCCACTTCCCCCCCCCACCCCCCACTTCCCCACCCCCAAAAAAATAAAAAAATAATAATAATAATAAATAAATAAATAAATAAATAAATTCTGAAAATGTTGAATTCCCGTGTTTCCCGTGTTCAGTGGCCCCCTTTGTCACTCAAGCTCATGTTTTGCCCTGCTTCTTCAGAACGTTTATCGTGTGATGTTTATTTACTAGTTGTTGAAAATCATTTGTAGGGTTTTTATAGATACAATCTGCCAGTCCATAATGCCGGTCACACATGGCTACATTCACACTTTTGTTTCTGCGCACGATCACGATCTGACACAATATCCCATCGGCTGAATGTCATACAGTTGTATAATTTATTCTACTTTATTGACCCCGACCTGGAAGGGCAATACCAAAGAATTCCGCCCGTCCGCCCGTTCGTCCTTACGAGAACATGTGCTTGTGTAACCTATAACTGCTATATAGATTCCTTTCAAACTTGGTGAACACCTTTTATACCTATAGAAGAAGTTTGATTTCAATTTTTGGTTTTTCTGCAAAAATACAGCTTTTTCGGGGGGGGGGGGGGGGGGGGGGGTGTATAACTGAGCCCTGCTTACTATTTGTCTTGTTCTAGTTCAGTTAGGATGTCCTGGGTACGTCATACATTAGTGTCACTACCGCATGAGTACACGACGACAACAGCTGCGGAAAGCCCCGCCTTCACCTCTGTCGCCTGAGCTGTGTAACTGGAACACGGTCTCTGGACACACGTCTTCTTCATATACACCTTGACATTGAATAAGCACCGCTTACTATATGTTGCCATTTAAAATAACACTTTTGTAAAAGCATATCCTGCTTTTGCCTGACGAAACACATTTCACTTTTATATAAGCGACATACTCGTATTGAATTACCAGAAGGGGAATCGATTCTCTAACGACATGTTTTGTAACTGCGCCATGGCAATATGTATGTGACTTCTTTTTAAATGTCTTCCCCTGTTTCATCGTACTTTACGACGCTGTGCAGAGTTGCGTCCCTTGGGCACATCAGAACCACATGTTCGCGTGTTGGAATCCCTGTTCGCCTGTTCCCTGATTATGTTTCTAGGTTTGTCAGCACCGTATCCGTGCTCGTTGGTTTCGCCAAAGTGGTAAACGTCTTTGACCTGAATCACTTCGGGCTTTCCTCCCACATTAAGCTAACACGTCGTGATATAACTGGAATACTGTTTAAAAGCGGCGTTAAACCCAACTCACTCACTCCTGCTATACGGTAGTCCTTGCAGCCGTCCTGCAAATAATTGTGGGGAGTCTTAGGTTCGAACGCGGGTCAGTGGTAGATCCGTCGTGGCAGCGAGGACTACTGCCTCAGACCTCCATGACATCGACGTTAAGTGATGTCGTCACTGTAATCTCACATTAAAATGGTCAATGACTCCACTTTCACGATTGGGTTGTCCTGATAATCAATAGCGTGCTCTAGGAACGCGCGTACATTATTTACATGTCCTTGAACATTGTCTTGCTCTACTTCACACTACACATCAATGTTTCCGAGGTTATGTCTGGAGCGATTTGTCCTGCTATTCTCCAACATGGTACTGCACAAGTCGACCTGGCAGAAAACACGTTGCCATTTTTCGTTGTACAAAAGTTGATCTCATCGTCCTATTCACAAGGCGTATTTTGTGTAAATTGTAATTTGCGTTATTCTGCCTGACGTGTCAGTTAACTATTTTAATAAATCATAAAATGTCAGTTAGAAAAAGGAGCCTCTCTTTGAGTTCTTCTTGAATAAAACACGGCGCCTTAAAGACCCAGGAACGTTTTCATACCAAAATACTATTTTCATCATAATATGTATTGATAAAAAAGCATATTGTTTGATCTTGGTATCATTTATATATAACACCAACAGCTACACTTCAAAAGACACATCAAAAGCCAACTTCATCAAAAGAAAGCAACAGCATAACAACACCAACCCATACACACCAACTGCATCACAAAACAATAATACGCCAACAATAAAGACACATCAACAGTCACATGCCAACGGCAACCTAGCATGACTGCTATACACCGACATTAACATCGTTAATAGCGTTTAACCTGCAAATATGAGAGGCAGCCATTTACGATCAGTTGACAAATACTTGAACGCTTGAGGGAACACAGCCATATCCTGTAAAACTGCAGCTTTAAACGACATACTTCGACATGCTAGGTCAAACATGTTATTATTTTCTCAGTGTCTATGCCGCGTAACCGCGTCTTATTCAGCTGCAACATACTGAACATACTGAATAAGTATTATTAAATATTTAATATTTCAATCCAAGATGGTGGACATATTCTCGCGTTCCGAGTAACTACATGTATAACAAAGTGATTTTCTTGGTCCTCTGGAGTTCGTTATTTCCAAGTTTTACTCTTTTGCAATAAGATAAGATAAAAAGTCAACACCAGAGAATAACCAGTCCAGATTACTGGAACCAGCGACACATTTACCACCTGGCGTGAAAGGCAGAATAGCGATGAAAGTTATATGATTGGAACACTGGAAAATCAGTAATGACACGAGGCGTTCTTGAAAAGGGTAAGACCCGTGAAGATCCGGGGTAGAATAGGTCTTTAGCAACCCATGCTTGTGGTAAGAGGCGACTAACGTGATCGGGTGGTGAGGCTCGCTGACTTGGTCAATGCATGTCATCGTATCCCAATTGCGTGGATTGATGGTAATGATGTCAATCACTGGATTGTCTTGTCCAGGCTCGATTATCTACAGACCTCCTTCATATAGCTGGAATATTGCTGAGTGCGACGTTACACAACAAACAAACAAACAAACAAACAAACAAACAAACATGAACAGGGTAAGCATGCCCTGCCCTGCTGGTAGCACCCACATTAGTTACAGGTCCGTGGATAAAAAAAAGAAAATCCGCTTTATCTGTTTAAATATAGACACGCTTTGAACAGTATTTTAATCTGATCACAGTGTGTTGTGGAGGACAGTTAACCAGACCTAAGGCGGTCACCAGTTTCATCACAAATATTGTCTTGGTTGACCGAACGTTATAAGCGCTGCGTATGTCAGAATCGTTCACTGTCACGCTCCGATAACTTATTACAACAAATAATCATACGGACCAGATGTGTAAGTGAGTGAGTTGGGTTTAACGCCGCTTTTAGCAGTATTACAGTGATATCGCGGCGTGTCAGCTTAATGTGGGAGGAAAGCCCGAAGTGATGTATGTCTGGGACGTTTACCACTTCGGTGAAGTGCTGGCAAACCTAGAATCATAATCGGGGCGAACCGGGATTCGAACCCACAATCACCGGTTTCTGGCGTGCCCAAGGGACGCAACTCTGCACAGCCACACAGATCAGGGAAGCAGAGAGTGAAATCTTTCTTCAGTTGAAACAAGTAATCCTACAGTTGTGATGATATGTATTGATGTCAGCTGAAACCATATCCCGTAACTTCATCCCGACCCGAGGTCACCTTACGCCCTCTATATGTTAATGAGCTGCGTAGCTTCCATTTTGCGTGGCAGTATGACTTGTCATAAGCTTGCAATTACAACAGCAATGAATCAGGATTTAAGGTATCTATGACTGTGTCAACCATATGTTGTTTGAACACGTATTTGTGAAAGACATCGACCTGTGTATGCCTTACTGTCGAATAAGTCATTGACACCTGTTTTACGTAGCCTATATACATCCTGCTTGCTTATTCAATATTGTCGAATATTGTCCACGGTCGGGCGAGCATTGTCGCCCTGTATAGCTCCTCTCTATAGCGGCGTGCAGTCCTCATGAATGGTTCCACAATTGGGGCAAATATTTCATTGCTGTAGGGTTGTGTGATGAGATTCCCAACACCAACTGTGCCCTTGCAGTTTCTCTTGTGCCACCACAGGCCTTTACTTAACTACTATCAAATCGATGATGCGCCACTACACCAGCATCCTGATAACGTCGATGGCGTTTTATAAACCATAGCAGACACGCTTGCCTGTGACGTGGAATCTTATGCTTTTTACGGTGGTCATGATAATAATAAAGTTTTGGGTATATCGCTGAGTGCGGCGTTCAACAACAAACACATATTGTTTCCATTCATAATTGTCAAACCGTTTATTGTTTTCTCCCATTCTCTCCCGTGAGTATATTTGTAGTAGTCTTAAGACGTTTTGATAGAACGTAATAGAGAACCTATGAATTCATTCAAACTGTCGTTGGAGGCGATTAACGGGATCGGGTGGTCAGGCTCGCTGACTTGGTTGATGCATGTCATCGTATCCCAATTGCGTGGATAGATGCTCATGATGTCACCGCCGTCATATAGCTCGAAATTGCTGAGTCGGGTAAACACAAAATGACAAATCACAAAATGATATAAGCTAGTAGAAACTTTAGGCTTTGATATAGGCTAGTACAAACTAGGCTTTGATGTAGGCTAGTAGAAACTGTAGGCTTTGATATAGGCTGGTATAATCTTAAGGCTTTGATATAGGCTAGTATTAACTTAAGGTTTTGATATATGCTGGTATAAACTTAAGGCTTTGATATAGGCTAGTATAAACTTAGGGCTTTGATATAGGCTAGTATAAACTTAAGGCTTTGACATGTAATAGTATAAACTTAAGGCTTTGATATAGGCTAGTATAAACGTAAGGCTTTGATATAGGCTAGTATAATATTAAGGCTTTGATATAGGCTAGTATAAACTTAAGGCTTTGATATAGGCTAGTATAATATTATGGCTTTGATATAGGCTAGTATTAACTTAAGGCTTTGATATAGGCTGGTATAAACTTAAGGTTTTTATATATAATAGTATAAACTTAAGGCTTTGATGTTGGCTGGTATAAACTTAAGGCTTTGATGTCGGCCTACCTCAGACATGTTGCAAACATATGGTGTGATCAATTATTGCATGGGCATGTGGGTTTGAATGCGCTGCTTCCAAGTAATTTTCATATTAATTTGAACACGTGACAGATGTTTAAACGTCATTGCTTGTGCGAACATGAATCAGTATAAACGACTCACGGGTATCATGAGAGACAACAGTATTGACAACAAGACGCCATGCACCGGCCATACATGTAGATAGAACACATGCAGGTGGCCATGGCGTATACGTAGCATCGCTAGGGTGGTCATCAGGATGTTTGAGATCTTGTTTTAATCTTATTTAAGGTATTCCACACTTTTAAGTTGCTTGAGACCAAAATGGCACGAAATGGCGTCACTCTCCCTGTCAACATGGCGGACGGGTCAGCTCAGAACGGTGTGACGAATGGTGTCCGGCGGGGAGATGGAAGTCCTGCAAAAAGTAAGTGGTTTCTACTATTACGAAACCATGCATAGTAACGTCAGCGAAATACAATCAACCGCTCATTACTTTACAAATAATACTATGTTCATTTTAAAGATGAAAATAAAAGGACAAATCCTTTCCATAAAATCTCCATGGTACAAAATCCATTGTACAAAATACCAGGTGTTCGCGGAAAGGTGAGCGTATCCTGCTCCATCGGTGGCATCCGTCACAAACACATGCAAAGGCAAGAAATATTTTTATCGCCAATGTTGAGCTTTAAATGTTCATCGATGCCAACCTTCGACCATTAAGAGGCGTCATGTGGACGTCACCCCCAGGTCCACTGACATCTGATACATAAACTTCAGAATTTCTACTAATTTCGATAACTCTGCTTTCAGAACCCAGAACTGCTCTGAACACGGATTTCTTGTCAGCCATGTTTGACGTGATGGTCAAGGAGGCCTTACAGGAAGGGCTGGACGTTAACAGGTAGGGTAAGATAGGGGGTTTGAAGAAAGGGCTGGACGTTAACGGGTAGAGTAAGATGTCAGTGTGTGTGTGTTGGGGGAGGGGGGCGCAAAGAGGAAGGGCTGGGCGTTAATAGGTAGAGTAAGAAGGGGGTTGATTGGGAAGGGCTGGGCATGAATAATTAATAGGTAGAGTAATATAGGGGGTTACGTGTAGGGATGGATGTTATCAGGAATAGACGATAGGCATGGGGCTTGTAGGACGTATGTGACGTCAGAATTTGTTATGCAAAGCGTTATTCCCTATGTTGAAGCAAGGTGGTGGAGTTTAAGCACCCCAAAGATTTGGAGTCCATCATGGATCTGGACATCGGTCAAGCTGGGACTCCTGACCAGACTCTCATCAGCATGACCAAACAGATCGTCAAATACAGCGTCAAGTCAGGTTCGTCTTCTCGGCAGCACTGTTTTAAGTGAGTCAGCTTTTACGCCGCATTTAACAATATTTTAGTTATATAACGGCGTGTCAGCTTGATTGCCAAACGTTATGTAGATGTTAAACGTTTACCACTTGCTACCGACCGCCTCCGTGGTCTTGAGGTAGACCGTCCGCCCGGAGCGCGGAAGGTCCGGGGTTCGATCCCCGGCCGCGTCATACAAAAGACGTTGAAAGATGGTACTTGTTGTTACCCTGTCTGGGGTTTGGCATTAAGGGGCTAAAACAAGGACTTGTCGGCTCGGAGTCAATATACAGTGTCTGAGTGGGGTATTCAGGTTAAACTGCGGCATGGTATCTCAGTGAGCTAGAGCTATAAATCGGCATCAGTCCGGACTAGTACAAGCAGCCACGCTATATAAGTGCAATAATCTTGGACGCGACGCTAAACACAGTATCACCTCACCTCACCACTTGCTACCAAATCTAGAAACTATAGGACGTAACTCTGCACACTGAATTGTGGCGCCTTAGACGACGGGGCCAACATTGTCTCAAGTTCGAGTCGTTCTTGTCAACGATGCGACGCTTCATAACACACCTAATGAATTAATTCTAAATTTCTATGTGTTGAAGAAAGTGCCTCCTTGCGCAAATTAAGTTCACATACATGTGTATTATTGTTTTTAATGTAACCAAAATCTGAATGTAATATCCCCTAAATCTGTATGTAATATCACCTAAATCTGTATGTAAAATGACCCAGATCAGTACGTAAAATCACCTATACCTGTATGTAATATCACCTATACCTATATGTAATATCCCCTATACTTATATGTAATATCACCAATACCTGTATGTAATATCACCTATCCCTATAAGTAACATCACCTATACCTATATGTAATATCACCTATACCTGTATGTGATATCACCTATACCTGTATGTAATATCCCCTAAACTTATATGTAATATCACCTTTACCTATATGTAATATCACTTATACCTATATGTAATATCACTTATACCTATATGTAGTATCACCTATACCTGTATGTAATATCACCTATACCTGTATGTAATATCACTTATACCTGTATGTAATATCACCTATACCTGTATGTAATATCACCTATACCTATATGTAGTATCACCTATACCTGTATGTAATATCACCTATACCTGTATGTAATATCACCTATACCTGTATGTAATATCACCTTTACTTGTATGTAATATCACCTATACCTATATGTAGTATCACCTATACCTGTATGTAATATCACCTTTACTTGTATGTAATATCACCTATACCTATATGTAGTATCACCTATACCTGTATGTAATATCACCTATACCTGTATGTAATATCACCTATACCTGTATGTAATATCACCTTTACTTGTATGTAATATCACCTATACCTATATGTAGTATCACCTATACCTGTATGTAATATCACCTTTACCTGTATGTAATATCACCTATACCCGTATGTAATATCACCTTTACTTGTATGTAATATCACCTATACCTGTATGTAATATCACCTATACCTGTATGTAATATCACCTATACCTGTATGTAATATCACCTATACCTATATGTAGTATCACCTATACCTGTATGTAATATCACCTATACCTGTATGTAATATCACCTTTACTTGTATGTAATATCACCTATACCTATATGTAGTATCACCTATACCTGTATGTAATATCACCTTTACTTGTATGTAATATCACCTATACCTATATGTAGTATCACCTATACCTGTATGTAATATCACCTATACCTGTATGTAATATCACCTATACCTGTATGTAATATCACCTTTACTTGTATGTAATATCACCTATACCTATATGTAGTATCACCTATACCTGTATGTAATATCACCTTTACTTGTATGTAATATTCACAACCTTAATGTTGTTTCCTTTCAGGACATCCCCATTTTTTCAATCAGTTATATGGCGGATTCGACCCATACACCCTGGCAGGGGCGTGGCTTACTGAATCCCTCAACACCAGCCAGTGAGCTATGATCAAACAATAGTGTCTTAATAGTGTTCGCACTTGTGCAAAGAAGTTAGGTCGTCATAGTGGAGGAGTTACGGTATTTGTGAAGTATCGCCTTGTTCAACAGGGTATTGTTACTCGTATTTTTCAGTATAAGGATTCAGATTTCCTGAAAATTCACCAATTTATAATTCTGTGGAAACTGACGGAATTACACGTTTAGCACAATATATAGATTGTATTCTTTACCAATATAATGATCATCATCTGCTTCTAGTGAGTGAGTGAGTTGGGTTTAACGCCGCTTTAACAGTATTCCAGTTATATCACGGCGTGTCAGCTTAATGTGGGAGGAAAGCCCAAAGTGATGCGTTTACCACTTCGGTAAAACCAACGAGCACGGGTATGGTGCTGACAAACCTAGAAACATAACCGGGGCGAACCGGGATTCGAACCCACAATCAAAGGTTTCTGCAACTCTGCACAGCGAATCGCGGCGCCTTAGACGACTGGGCCACCCGTGCCCCCAGTGAGTTAGTGAGTTGGGTTTCACGCCGCTTTTAACAATAGTGCAGTTTTATCGCGGCGTGTCATCATAATGTGGGAAGAAAGCCCTAAGTCATACAGGTCTGAGACGTTTACCACTTCGGTGAAACCCACGAGCACGGGTGCTGACAGACCTAGAAACATAATCGGGGCGAACCGGGATTCGAACCCACAATCACTGGTTTCTGGTGTGCCCAAGGGACACAACTCTACACAGCGAATTGCGGCGCCTTAGACGACTGCGCCACCCATGCCCCTCATCCCCTTCTAGCTGGGGATATTTCCTAAATTACATTCCAAATGACAATCGGACTCATACTCAAGATGGTTGTGATGACTACCCAACAACATACAAACGATTTTCCTTATTTACTTATGTAAGCCACAACAATTGCCTGGTCTTGTTGTGCGCATGTCCTGTATACGTGTGATAATTTATGCTTCATTCATTTCATTAGTAACCTCTGTATACCTGTCTCGAGTTCAACTTACCTGTATTTATTACATTACACCTGTAATTACTTCTGTACACCTGCATTATCTGTTTACCTGTCTGTCCAGGTACACATACGAGGTGGCACCTGTGTTCACCCTGATGGAGAAAACCGTCCTCGCCAAGATGTGTCGTCTGGCTGGTTTTCAAGATGGTGATGCAATCTTCTGTCCTGGTAAGTAACGTATTTTACACACGGCTTGCTTTCTGTTTTGAATGCTTCAAAATAGACAAGCGAACACAAACATGCTTTGCTTTGACTTCTGGTAGTCGCGACAATGTCGTCATTACATTCTCGTCTACGTCATCTTGCAGGAGGCTCTGTGTCTAACATGTATGGAATCAACCTAGCACGCTACAAGAAATACCCTTCTGTCAAGACAGCAGGAATGGGGGGATTACCTCCCTTGTGTATCATGACGTCAGAGACGGTAAGGTCACCTTCAGACATCGTTGTTCTCACAGTCAAAACAACTATACGCAGGGATATCTGCGCTTTATACAGTACATGGTGGTAGTTGCAGTACTAGTTGTAGCAATATCTAAACTACAATGCAACAGGAGGTATACGCTTGATTATTGTATTTGACCAAAATAATTACAAACGTTATCAAAACGTTTCTAGGCTGAAAACAGTTGTCCAAACACTGCAAACTTAAGGTTCAAAAGATCTTTTGTTTGTTTCATGTTTAGCAACCATCACACATGGGTTTATACTCTCTTTTGACCTGCAGTTTATATCGGGTGATATCCGAGTGGTTTTTGTCTAAGATGCCATTAAAAGTTGTTATCCTTACAGTGTCATTTGTTGTCCCTTTAGTAAAGACGCAATCGACGTGGTCCTTCAAAACCTTAACTAAATGATCATATATGTATTCTATAATCAACCTCTAATATCTTTTTTTTTGTAAGTGTTATTATTGCTATTGCTGAATGTGTATATAATAGTCATGAAAAGAAAAGATTCTCTTAGAATGGATGAGTGAGTGAGTGAGTGAGTGAGAATGGTTTTACGCCGCTTTTAGCAATATTCCAGCAATATCACGGCGGGGGACACCAGAAATGGGCTTCACACATTGTACCCATGTCGGGAATCGAACCCGGGTTTTCGGCGTGACGAGCGAACGCTTTAACCACTAGCCTACCCGACCGCCCCTTAGAATGGATGAAATGCCCGTACTTACTTCATGATGTGAACATCAAAGTATACCGATGGGAAGAAATAATGGAACAGCTATGAGCAGGTGGATTTGTGTTATGTTCCTCGAAGATTACCAGACGTTGTTGGAAAATGTGGTGACCTCACACCTTTGCAGGTCACTTGGTCACAAATTTGTCGACATTAATATTCTGCAGTAATGAGATATGTTCCGCTATTCCCTTCCATCGGAATATGCTATGAAATCTGTTTGTGCGAGAGCCAGTTTTATTAGCGCTTTGTACAAAGAGCCTATGGACTCGTCCTTCTGTGTAAACCCTTACGATCATTGTCACGCGGTGCGACTTATCGTATGCAATTTGTCGTACCGACTAGTTGTACTGTGTGATTGGGCCTATATTTCGTCATGCCATTGACTCTCCCCACCGCCAACTTTGCAGGGCCACTACTCCATGAAGAAGGGGGCGTCGTTCCTCGGTCTCGGTATGGACAATGTCATCGCCGTCAAGTGTGACGACAAGGGC
The DNA here is from genome assembly GCF_023055435.1 of Haliotis rufescens. Classification (NCBI taxonomy): domain Eukaryota; kingdom Metazoa; phylum Mollusca; class Gastropoda; order Lepetellida; family Haliotidae; genus Haliotis; species Haliotis rufescens. Next base: position 60,892,281 of record NW_025964112.1, on the reverse strand, counting down.
AGGATGCTGTCGTCTGCTCTTGAGGACGCCATTTTGAAGGCGAAAGGAAATGTTCGTATACATGAACCAAAGTTTTCGATTTCTTGAAAATACATCCACAGTATTTAGGGTTTGTCACTTTCCGATAGTGACTGTGTACGAAGTAACGAAACTAATCACTATAACCAGTCAAAATCGAAGTCAATTATTGATGACAAACAATAGTCAATGCACAAAGCCTTCAATGCACTAAGCCTTCTGTCTCAAGCGGACGTCACCAATGAAGTGACTGAGTGAGTTTCTTACGCCACGGCAGCAATATTCCAACTATTTCAAAGTGACTATTAAAAAATCTAGTCTTGACCAGTGATTGATGCTATGAGTGAGTGAGTATGGTTTTACGCCGCTTTTAGCAATATTCCAGCAATATCACGGCGGGAGACACCAGAAATGGGCTTCACACATTGTACCTATGTCGGGAATCGAACCCGGGTCTTCGGCGTGACGAGCAATCGCTTTAACCACTAGGCTACCCGACCGCCCCGATTGTTGCTATGAGCAGCGGGGTAGGGTCAGCCAGCATTTCGACAACCCCCATTTCATGTTGGTCGGTTCCTACGTCACGCATGGTGTACTGTGTCCAGGAATCGCCACGTGAGCATCACGATATACGCTCGCTGTTGTACTGGAAGCTGCGACGGTTGTTGAATGGAAATATATGCGACAATAAGTAAAAAACTGTTTTAAACGTGTTAAAAAAACATGGATCGACCCGTGATGGTCCGTGAAAAAATGGGTCTTCAGCAACCCATGCTTACCATAAAAGGCGACTATGCTTGTGGTAAGAGGCGACTAACGGGATCGGGTGGTCAGGCTCGCTGACTTGGTTGATGCATGTCATCGTATCCCAATTGCGTGGATCGATGCTCATATCTATCACTGGATTGTCTGGTCCATACTCGATCTTTTTTTTTATCGATCTCGATACTTTACAAACCGCCGTCATATAGCTGGAATATTGTTGAGTTCAGCGTTAAACAACAAACAAATAAAATATGGATCCTTTATGATGTTTGAAAGACAGGTGAACTGAATACTAGTATATATTGATATGGAATACTATATGAGGCTCTATTTTTATCTATTACGTGTTTTAGATACCGCAAACACATGCATGCATGCACGCACACACAAACGAAGAGTTTGTGTCACAGATTAAGTAGACATCATGTAAAATAACGAATGTAAATTGTCCATTGGGGTCATAGAATGCATACTAGTATTTCGTAAGATGGATTCTAAAGACACGGTGACCCCATAGTAACGAAAGAGGTCAAAATGTCGGATCTGATACCTGCAGGGCATGGATCCGGTGATGGTTAATGCGACGGCGGGCACGACAGTTCTCGGGGCATACGACCCGCTAGTCGACATCGCCGACGTATGTGAGAAGTACGGTATATGGATGCACGTGGACGGCGCGTGGGGCGCTGGGGTACTTCTGTCTGGAAGTCTAAGACACCTCATGACTGGAATAGAGAGGTAAGACTTTCTTGCTTAAATATAAGCAGCAGTTATAACCCCATTCTATGTACGACTGATGCTCAAAGGTTGTTTACAACATTCAAGGCCAAAGTAGAGGTCTCAAAACTTGTTAAGGTAGACATGCGAATGACATTTCTAAATTTGACGCTTCATTGACAAACATGGTGTCCGATGCATTTCTTACAAGGGAACTTTGCTTGTAGCAGAGATTTCTGATGGTTATGGATAGGGCTTGGTCTCTTTTATATTTTTCGTCTTTTTCCAGAGCTGATTCTTTGACGTGGAATCCGCACAAGATGATGGGAGCAGCGCTGCAGACCTCTGCCTTCCTCACGCGTCACAAGGTGAGCTATTCTTGATCACGCACTGTAGTTAACGACTTCCTCCGTGGTCTAGTGGTAGAGCGTCCGCCGGAGAGCGGAAGGTCCGGGGTTCGATCCCCGGCCGCGTCATACCAAAAGACGTTAAAAGATGGTACTTGTAGTTACCCTGTCTGCCGGCATTAAGGGGCTAAACAAGGACTGGTCGGCACGGAGTCAGTACACTTTGTCTGAGTGGGGTAATCATGTTAAACTGCGGCATGGTTGCTCAATGGGCTCATGGGCTAGCACTATAAATCGGCATCAGTACAGACTAGTACAAACAGAAGCACACACACACACACACACACACACACACGTGCACATCGCTATATAAGTGCAATAATCTTGGCCGCGAAGATTTCACCTGACCTTCACCTCACCTATATTTAAAATCGACCACTGACTGCGGTGTAAAACAACTTTCACTCACTCACTTCAGAACCTATGTCTGTCTGTGTGTGACCGTAATTTTTGACCCTGTGTCAAAATCAGTCACTGTGACTCGAACCTTGTTTCAGAACCTGCTCTCTGAGTGCCACTCTGCCAAGGCCAAGTACCTGTTCCAGCAGGACAAGTTCTACGACGTCAGCTACGACACCGGGGACAAGTCAGTCCAGTGTGGCCGCAAGGTCGACGTCCTTAAGCTCTGGATGATGTGGAAGGCCAAGGGAGACAACCAGTTCGAGAGAGATATCGACAATATATTTGCTTGTTCAAGGTGAGTCACGAACCGAACTCATCTGTATGTAAACCATTTTGTAAAGGCAATGAAGTGTTACTCGTGTGCTAAACCTTCTTTTCGCGATGAGTATTGTTCTGACTAGTTCTGACATGTTTGTATACAAATATATGTTTTCAACGTGCGAATATCGGCCCTATTGTTTTGTTAAATATCAATCCAGCAGGCCTAATTATATTCAGTTATTTGATCCAGTGTTAGATATGAGCAAATCAAGCAAGGTAATAAAGCTCTTTGTTGACGATCAAGTCTGCGTACGTCCGTTTAGAGTAATGAGATGTTATAATTGATTCAAAGTGTTCATCATCCACCATGTATGGAAATTGGTAATATTCACAAACATTTATCAGATTCACGTTTGCCTTATCATCGATTGTATTTAATATGGTGGTGGTGGTGGTGGTGGTGTGTGTGTGTGTGTGTTGGGGGGGGGGGGGGGGGGGGGTATAGCGATCAGCCAGTCTGTCTGTCCGCCCGTCTGTCCGCCCGTAATCATTTCCTTTTCCGAGGCAGAACTCGAAAACAATTCAGTGTGTTTGATCGAAACTTTACAAATCTATCAGTCACATACTGAAGTTGTGCCTTTTGCTATTTAGGAATTTTATTTAAAAAATTATTTTTTACGTTTCCATGGCAACAAGTTGGACTGGTTCTAAAGGGTAGAGTTCGTTTCCGGAGCATAACTCAAAACCCATTCAAAACTTTCTTACAAACTTTGCATGTCTACCAGGCACATACTGAACTGGTACCTTTTGCTATTTAGGAATATTTATTTTTGTCATTTTTTACGTGTCCATGGTAGCAGGTTGAATTTAAGGGTGGGTTCACTTATGGAGTATAAAAAATAAACTGTTTAATATTTCCTTCCCAAACATTGCATGTCTATTTATAAAGCACATACTGAACTGGTGCCATTTGATAGTAAGGAGTTTTAGAAATGTTTATTTTAGAATTTCCATTGCAGCTATTTTGACATGGGCTAGGAGAAATGTTTGGTCAGTTACCTGGTTTGGGACCATAACGTGTTAAAATGGGCGGGGGATATAGATGGCTTTGTTGACTATACGCTTGTTTAGTTATTGTTTCTTGTAATTTGTCTTTTGATTGCATAAAAAAACCCACAGAAACACCCTTATTTTACTTTCCATTTCATATGGATGCGACCATGGTGGATCTTTTGTGGGTAAACAATGTATGCTTCTTCAAGAACATTCATCTCTTGACTCATTACATACAGAATTGCACATTTACTAGTGGTTACTTTACAGACAGCTGCCGGGGCGATATGTCATCTTTCCGATGACTCTTGTTTGTATTGTCATTGCAGGTATTTAACTAAGAAGCTTCAGTCAACAGAAGGGTTCCGGCTTGTCCTGGAGGAGGTACTGTGGCTCACTGAAATACCACGTAACATAGCTGAAACAGAAACACACAATGCGTAAACTGAAAAAACCTGGTTGTAGGTCAGTGAGTGAGTATTTATGCCGGTTTATGCAATATTTCAGCAATATCACGGCTGGGGAACGAGAAATGGGCTTCACACAATTTACCCATATGGGGAATCGAACCCGGGGCATGGGCGTGACGGACGAACGCCGAGCCACCAGGCTACCCCACCGCCCCCTGTAGGACAGAAGCATATATATATACAACATCTATACATGAAATGGCCGGGATTCTAAATTTGTTCATTATATCCGTCAGCTCGTTATAAGCGTGTTCGATATATATATTTGTATATATATTTTATTTATTCATTGCGACCTGTCGACTCTTCTCGAAGTATAGGGGGCGCGGGTCGACCAGTCGCTAAGGCGCCGGAATTCGTTGTACAGTGTTGCGTCCCTCGGGATTGGCAGAGTCTTATGATTAATGGTTCGAATCCCGGTTTGCCTTCATTATTTTAAATGTTTCTGGGTTTGTCAGTACCATACCCATGCTTGTTGGTTGGACACCAGTGGTGACCTCCGCCTACCCTCATATGCGTATTGTGTATATGCATAGTGTATATATATGTGTGTGTGTGTTCTGTATTGCAGCCGGAATGCACCAACATCTGCTTCTGGTACATCCCCCCGAGCATGCGCAATAAAACGGAAGACAGAGACTGGTGGGAGGCACTTGCGAAGGTAATTAAATTATATCACGTGACATGAATATGTATGAAACATTTTCCATACTGGTATGCATACATATATGGTAGGGTTAGACGAGTGATGCCCAAGACACAGCCTGGATTCAACAAGATGTGTACAATGTATGAAACTTTGTCTCGGTGTCCCACATCATTGATAGGATATTTCAGAGGGCAGCGTTGTATTCTGTTCAACGAATCAACTAAGACTAACTTTATTTGTAAATAATTTTCGAGAAACATATCAGACTTCACTAAATGTAAACTTATATGCGTGAATAATTAATCTGAGAATAATTGCGAGAATCACGTGAGAACTAACAAAGTGTAAACTTATATGTGTGAATAACGGTGAGAATCAAAGTGTAAACGTATATGTGTGAATAATTGGGAGAATCACGTGAGAATCAACAAAGTGTAAACTTATATGTGTTAATAACTGCGAGAATCACGAGAATCAACTAATTAATAGAATTGATAGAATCAAGTGTAAACTTATATTTGTTAATAATTGCGAAAATCATATGATCAATACCATGATCGCTTACCGTGACCCTGCGTGCAGCGTGCAGGCGCCATGACACAACAAACATGCATGTCAGCAAGAACAAATAGCAGGTAATGTAGAGGAGGGGGGGGGGGGGAGGGGGGGAGTTGTCGGGGCCTGGTTAAAGCGCTCAGCAAGGTCGACTCGGGTGAGGCTTGAGAAAGGATAAAGCCCTTACCAAATTGAAGCAAGAGTGACTTTGTTCGAAATTGTCCTATGTACACTCAGCAGCGAATGGGTACCAATAGTGTCCACCATGAACATGAACAGGATAGGGCGCAATGTGTGTGTGTATGTGTATGTGCGTGCGTGCGTGCGTGCGTGTGCGCGCGTGCGTGTGCGCGCGCGCGGGTGTTTTATTATCATTATTATAATAACACAGAAAATTAAAACCTTTCTTTCAGGTGGCGCCTCGTATCAAACAGCGCATGACAGAAGAAGGAACGCTTTTGATTGGCTACCAACCTGACGGACACAGGGTTAACTTCTTCCGGATGGTTGTGTCGAACACCAGCTCCACACTCCACGACATGGACTTCGTCGTGTCAGAGATAGACCGACTAGGGCGAGATCTGTGACACGTGACAGCCGCCGAAGAGGCCGTGAAAGACGGGACCTAGTTGTGTATTCATCTGAAGCAAATGCTTATTCATTGTGACTCAGCAGTTTCTGTACGGACTACGGGTTACTGTGTCTGTGTATTTCGCCGTTGACCTGTATATTCTATTCAGCAACGTTAGACTGAGATAACCCATTGCGCACTGCATACATCGTATCGCCCCATCTCCATGTGCATATGGTTGTGTTTTTTTTACTTACACAACCCAAAAAAATCATGACCATATATGCTTTTACAAACCTACATTATTTTTTAATTATGAGAGTGTATATGTTTCAATGTGTTTGTACTTGTACTCTCTAGTTCTAATTTCGGGTTAAGGGTTGGCAACATGTCCAAGGCCCCGCAATGCATTGTGAGTTGCCTCCCCTAGCCATGTCATGATCCGCTGCCATGTTCGTAGGTTCGAATCTCAGATTCGCCCTGAATGTAACCCCTGGTTTGGCAGCACCGTAGCCGTATCGTCATGTTGGGCTTTCCTACCACATCAAACTTACACGCCTTGATAACATTTGTATACAGACAGACAGAAGTTTATTCAATATTTTAGGCCATATGACCTATAGTACAGTAGTGTTTGTTTTTTGTATCAACATTGTACAGTCACGTGTAGGTAATAATAAGTTTACATAAAAATATTAACGTCTAATTTCAAAAATCTTCCTCAGGAATATTGACAGAGATGATATTGTATTTGCATTGCAGGAGTTCAACAAATTTCTCATCAGTTGTTCATCTTTGTACATAGTTGAAATCATAGGGAGGTATCTATTTCTAAGAAACTGATAATATTTACAAATGAGAAGTACATGAAACTCATCCTCAACATAGCCTTCATTACAATAACGGCATAAACTACTTTCTTTATCTTGTACATTTTTCTTTCTGAGATTGTTAACATTAAAATTATGTAATGATATACGTAATTTACACAAAGATCTTCTCAAAGTTCTATCCTGAAGTACAGATACATATTTTTCGGGAACAAGTAAAGATTTTATATTCGTATAATGGCATAAAAACCTTGAGGATGATATTTGACAGTGCCAATCTTGTGAAAATATATCAACTAATCTTTCCTTAAGCATGAAGATAAATAGTTTATCATTTCCAACATCTTGAGATATCCATGCAAGAGAAAAACCAGACATACAAAGAATATTTCTGATATCAGACACCCATAAACAATATTTACCCTAACATTTGTATAAAGCATAGTTGAAGTCATTGTTCTACTCATGTGGCATCATTTTTGACATGACTCTCATCGTGTAGACGGCACCACAGCTGATTGTTATCTTTTTTATTACCCATGTAGTGGACCTACTGGTAGTGTGATACTAACTCAGTACGTCACACGTGTGTCGTCCAAGGTTGACCTCCGGTTTGATTTTTGACAACTTTTTACTATTACCAGAACTAAAGGAGCGTCGTGACACGGAGACACAATTACAAATAAACACACGGAATGACGATGAAAGTTGTTTAGTATAGCCAAAATAAAACAGTTTTCATTTGGGAACGAATAACTTAATACATTACCTACACGTGTATAATGGTCAATGTGACAAAAACTGTTCCAAATGCTAGCTTACCACAGCTTTGGTAAACAAACAATTGACACTGCAAAGATATTTAGCTACACTGAAACAAAACTGAACGTGTTTTCGCGTCTCATGCAAATGCTTCTGTTGTATTTATGAACCTTTTTATGATTGTTACCCTTAGAGGCTCTATTTAGGAATTAAATTTGTTTTCAAAGTATGGTTCTATTGTTTTTTAATCGATATGATGTCTATGATGTCTACTGTGGCTGTTTATTGATAAAGATTGCATCACTAATATCTGAAGATTCACCAATCACACATAAACACCTGGTACTCAATACTAAAAGGGTTTTTTCACTATACTAGTAAAGTAACATTAAGTATACGCCCAAAAGTAACACATAGAAACTGGCTATTGGGTCCATGGAACAATAGACACATTCACAATATGAAAAAAATCAGTTGTCCCAGACAACCCGGAAAATAATAATTATGCTTCAGACTGATGAAAAGAAAGAAATTCACAGCCACAAACAAATACGTTGCCCAAACTAAAACAAAATCTAGACTCCATACAGTCTTCCCCTGCCCCCAAGAATATCAAATGGTCACATACACATAGACTTCCCCTTCTGTTGATGCCGCGTTAAAATACGCTCCACATCAACCTTGACGTGAGAGGATCGCGTGGTCAGGCGCGGTGGGACTTGGTTGATAGCGTGTCTTCGTACACCAAAATACTTATGACATCAGTCACCAGTGTGTCTGGGCCAGACCCGATTGTTTATAGGCTGACGTGAGATAACTGGAATATTGCTACACCACTTGCTTATGACATCAGTCACCAGTGTGTCTGGGCCAGACCCGATTGTTTATAGGCTGACGTGAGATAACTGGAATATTGCTACACCACTTGCTTATGACATCAGTCACCAGTGTGTCTGGGCCAGACCCGATTGTTTATAAGCTGACGTGAGATAACTGGAATATTGCTACACCACTTGCTTATGACATCAGTCACCAGTGTGTCTGGGCCAGACCCGATTGTTTATAGGCTGACGTGAGATAACTGGAATATTTCTTACTGTGGCGTAAAACAGCATACATAGGCTTGCCACGATATAAAGGCTTAAGTTGCTTCGTGTGTTGGCAAAGAAAAGATTCTTTCTCACCAGATGCAGATCAGGCTTAGATGGATATGTGGACTATGTGATTGAAGAGTGAAGATTGTGATTGAAGAGTGAGTGAGTGAGTATGGTTTTACGCTGCTATTAGCAACATTCCAGCAATATCTTGGCTAGGGACACCAGAAATGGGCTTCACATATTGTACCCATTGGGGAATTGAACCTCGCATTCAGCGTGACGACAGAGCGCTTTAACACACACACACACACACACACACACACACACCCTGACTGAAGAGGAGAATATACACAAACTGAGGGTGGCCTAATTGGTAAGGTACTGGCTCGTCACGCTGTGGCCAGGGTACAAGCATTCGTGACCAACTCGTGTTATTCCGGGACAAGCCGAACAGCGACTAGTGCCCCTCTCATGGCTATTTTTGTGACCTGGCTCCGTCTTAGCGCAAACGGGCATACCTAAAACATTTGTCAACTCGTTGCGTAATGGTTCACGCATCTTTCCCCATATTTTATATATATTTCAGATACAATTTAAAGCACATCGGGACATGCGAAATTATACAGTATGATTGAACACATTTAACTGTGTCTTGAGTATATTTTTAGATGCAAGGCATATGTAAAATCAAAAATTATTTCTGAGGGATTCTTTGACGAAGAACCTGAAATCATACGCGCATTCTGATTGGTTTGTCGTATTTTCGCACATAACATTCATCGATAGGGGGACGAGTCTTCTTGCAGGTTACGGAAAGGAGCGAGTGGTGACGAATGGGGTACAAGGTGTGAATCCTATTTTTGGGTCCTTCACCGAAACATGTCTGGAATAACGCTAAATCCATACTCACCCACTCATGTTAGATCTTGGCGTTTCCATCTGAAACTGTAGCATGTGTATTTCTGTCGAATTAAGTTTCATTGAAGAAGATGGGTGTTGTTAAGAAGTTCATGCCCACAATGTGGACACACACGAGCGACAACCTTTTGCATGCAGTATATACTCCAGAACACCAAAACGCTAAATTGGAATGTTTTTATTAAAGTATAGTTGAAGTATTTCAGCTTCACCATATATTCAGGCGAATCATGAACCCATGATGAGGAATGCAGGTACAATGTGGAATATTCTTCCTATATCTAATCTTAACAACCACGATTCACAATATCTGTTAGATTATGTAAATAAACATTGCATGTTCAATAGTCTGCCATTGTCAAAGTTATGTTAAGTTACAAAAGTTTCTCTAATAGCAAATATGAATTACAGCTGGTTCTCTTAACATCGAATCCCTCCAAACTTGTTGGTTAAAGCAAAAAGCAATCGTGATGTGGTAGTAGAGACTGTTGTCGATGTATTTGCAGTAATTGTCGGGGCAGCAAATGATTGAAGTGCCAGTAAAATGTCAAGGGCTTTCGGCAGAAGGGAGTGGAATTTAGAGTTATCTACCCTTGGTTCGCGAACAACCTGGTTGCTTGATCGTTCGGGATATTTCGGGATGAGACGGTATCTAAATAGAAAGGGGGGATTTTAAGCCTTTTTTTTACCTGGGCTTGCCAAGTGGGGATTGCATACCTATCTGAAAACACTGAATTCCTGCCAGATTCCAACACTGTTCTTGATTCAAGAACTGAGACATCCTGTTCCAAGACATTCTACAGTGACATAAATCTGGACATTCGTCAGAGCACTTTCATTCAGTTTAGGACTGCTACTTCTTGTTGCTATCACTTTTTTTCACCACCTTTAGGGGCGGTGGGGTAGCCTAACGATTATAGCGTTAGCTCGTCTAGTCGAAGACCTAGGTTCGATTACCGACATGGGTACAATGTGTGAAGCCCATTTCTGGTGTCCCCCGCCGTGTTATTGCTGGAATATTGCTGAAAGCGGCATAAAACCAAACTCACTCATTTACCAAGTTTATGACCTTTTCTATCGTAAACATAAAACTGTATTTTTCCATATTTTTGCTGGTTATTCTTTGATATCGTGTGGTTATTTACTTATTAACCAATTTAGTTTTGTACGACCGATTTCAGGGTTAACCTCTCCGTTCCAATAAAGACATCACCTGGTAACACAATTTGTACTCGGTTGTCATGGTAACCTCGAGTGGAATGACTATAATACAGCTGTACACGTCACATGTCCAGCAGCTTCATCAAGCTGTGTTCATACACTGCAATTAAAGCCATGATACTCGTCCCTACCAAAATACCCAACAGCTGTATGCCCAGTATAGAGTAAGGATTGTCTCCCTTCGTTGGTTGAACACACAATTCGGGGAGCTGAAATAAAATCAGTATTTCGTTATAACTTTTTTACATAATTGATGAAGCTTTGACGCTAAATACGACTTCCCTGCAATGTTTTATCCATTACTATATAATTATAAGGATTAAACATCAAGGCTAATTGTCAAATATTACCATATACCTACAGCAGTGAAACCCCATTAGTGTTCGGTTTTCTGGACTTATCCCTTGATATATACTACTCAAAAGAAGTTAAAGAACACCCGCGCTTTTCATATGACTATAGTTAATCTGATGAACTCTTTGATAGGTATTAAGAAGTTAGAAGAACTTGAATACATGACACTTTTTATGGATAGCAACTTCTTTCATTCTTTGTCAAGACGTTTCCGAACCACTTCTTGCTCATTCATCAGATGAATGAACATGGCGAAGAAGCAAGAAGTAGCTCTGAAACGTCTTGATAAAGGATAAAGGAAGCTGTTATCCATAAACAAAATTTCGTGTATTCAAATAGTTATAAGTATAGTCATATGAAAAGGCCGGGTGTTCTTAAACTTCTTTTGATATGGTATACGTCCATATTATCGATATAGATTTTACCGTAGTCTCAATGCTATACGTATTTCGTCTTTAACAACATGTTGTTAGTGCAAACGCTGTAATATGCCACCCTCACCATATCAACCAGAGCGATGTAGAGGAAGGTTCCAGCAATACAGGCAAAGATCCAAAGAGAGGCTTCGCCCACGTTACCAAGGGCAACACCAAAGATCATCCCCAGGAAGCAGAGCACAGAGGAGACACAGTTGTAGACGAGGGCCTGCTTCACCGACATCCCCGCCTGCAGCAGCACGGCAAAGTCTCCTGCGAACAGCAACAACAACGACAAAATAGAGAATCGGGAAACATCGGGAAGAATCGGGAAACAGGAAAGCTTAGCAGCGAAACAACATTTGGTCCTGCGCCTACACCAAGTAATGACTTCGTGTAAACCTGCAATACGTAGTATCTCAGAATGAGGAATCACATCGCGCGGAATAGAACTTCAGGGGACATCGGTAACTTCCGGTAACATCGGCTGGACAGAGCCGTTAAGGACCTTGGGCTAATCTACTGCAGACTACTAATAAAATGGATTAATTATATGGCGTATTTTGGTTTCAAACAGAAACAGCCTTTCACAACAAATTACAATATTAATAACAACTTTTTGCACCCACATTCACATTTTTTTCATTAACCACCATCATACAAATGCAGCACTGGAAGTCAATTAAGTTGATATGTTGTGTACGACGATTGGTCCAGGTAGAAACATACTGGGCAGTGTGGTTTTATATCGACACACTGTCTCGAACGACGGATTACTCACAAATATCTGATAATCACGATGACTTCAAGAAATGGCGGTTTTACTGCACATGACAGTCCTACGTTTAGATTTGTACAACTAGTCTCTTCTAAGTCCTACCTATCTCGTGTGGCAGTTCGTGGCAGAAGATGGCGATGGTGGTGCTGATACCGCCTGTGATGCTGTTGGCGAAGGCTGCACCGAGTGCGAGGCCGTCGCTGAAGTTATGGATACCATCTCCAAGAATCACCATCCATGCAATCGTTGCTACTGACGACGGGAGCTCATTGGTTAAATGAGAGTGACCGTGACCTTTGTCAGATTGAGCCTCAGAAAGAGGCTGAGCCTCACATCGCGATGCACTGATGTTGGGATGGGAGACTGCCGCAATTGACAGAAGGCTGCTTGCGCATGCTCCAAGTGGTAATCCTGTAGAAGGAAAAATGAAAAATGAATTGAGCATTGTGAAGTTATAGCTGGAAAGTACACACGGTTCGCAATTCAACTGTATATAAGTATATATAATGTTGTGGACCTTTTGACGAGTCATTTGGGGTTCCTTAGGGGGACGGTTGACTTAGAGGTTTAAAAGACGTGTCCTTCAGGTCTTTATTCGTCGTCACTGCGCTCACTGTATACGTGTTTTAGAGTTACTCACTGCGCTCCCTGTACACGTGTTTTAGAGTTACTCACTGCGCTCCCTGTACACGTGTTTTAGAGGTACTCACTGCGCTCCCTGTACACGTGTTTTAGAGTTACTCACTGCGCTCCCTGTACACGTTAAACATCATTTCCTCGCATTCCTGGTAGTCAGGGTCCTCGTGAGCTGACAGCTTGACGCCCACCACGCAGTCGACCGCGGCGTTGTCAGGACTCTGCGGGTACGGAACAGACTTGGCCTTCCTTTCCTAGAAATTACATGGAATTGCAAAGGTTGCTTAAAAATCAAAATAAACTTTCTCATGAAGACTGCTATAATGACATACCTAGGGCCCGCGTGGTAGTTTAAGCACGTCGGTATGCTGGTGACATGACCTGCAGTCGCAGTAAAGGGGCGCAGTCTGTGCAGGTCTGATGCTCACCTATACTGATGCTCACCACACCTAGTGTGCAGTTCACCGCCCCCCCCCCCCCCCCCCCCCCCCCATCACCCCCCTCTGTGCGGGTCCTTTACGCCAAGAGAAACCTTTTTCGGCGGATATTCGAGACTCGTTACTTATGCAGTTAACCACACACACACACAAACACACAAACACACAAACACACACACACACACACACACACACACACACACACACACACACACACACTACAATTTAGGTATAGGACAATTGGTTTCGGGACCTCTTGACAAGATCAAACAAAGTAATATGTGCATATTTGATCCATATCAGAGAAGACCGCCTCCGTGGTCTAGTGGTAGAGCGTCCACCCGGAGAGCGAAAGGTCCGGGGTTTGAATAAGGAGCTAAAACAAGGACTGGTCGGCTCGGAGTCAGTATACTGTGTCTGAGTGGGGTATTCATGTTTAACTGCGGCATGATAGCTCAGTGAGCTAGCACTATAAATCGGCATCATGCCGGACTAGTACAAGCAGCCACACAAACACACACACGTACATGCACGTCGCTTATATAAGTGCAATAATCTTGGACGCGACGTTAAACCCCATTTCACCTCACCTCACCTCAACTCACCTCACCATATCAGAGAAAATAGTTTTAAGGTATAGGTACATTCTAATCTTTCGATCAGAAGTTGACATGAACGTAATACAACATGAGAATCAAACCGGGTTCGCTGTGTGCTGAGCGAACGCACCACCACGTTACCAAACCGCCAGGAATGTTTATGAACAACAGCAGATCGTACACTAACCTTCATCTTCGCTTTTCTCTCCATGAATATCCTGAGCAGCCTTTCCATGGTGAAGAAAGTTATCACTCCACCCATTCCACACAGTCCCATCCACACAGCGTTGCTATGGTAATCGACATGGTCGCTATGGTGATCGTCCTCGTCTGTTTCTTCGTGGTTGTCATGGACATCTCCTGACATTGCCTGTGGTAGAATATAACTGTGCAGATTGGAAACGGCGCCAGTGCAAAGTTATTGAACAACGTTTTCAAAATGTTCAAGTTCATTGCAGACATGTATCATGACTCCTAATCGCGCGTTACGAACTGACTTACATGTGGCAAGAGGTGGAGCAGGGCGTCCCCAGTGAGTGCACCGACAGCAACGGCAACCAGGAACTGCAGAACGTAGTTGTAGAAGACGCTCCTCATGATTGGGATGATGACGACGCTCCCGAGGCCCACGAGACTGATGAGGAGAACAGCAAGGATGCTGAATCCCCACACTGAAACACACAGATGATGACGGACATCAATAGACTAGAGAAAGAAACAGTTTCTCTTTACCCAGGGGACCGCCTCCCTGTCTAGTGGAAGGGCGTCTGCCCGAAGAGCGGAATATCGGGGGGTTTGATGCCCGGCCAAAAGACGTGCATTGATGGCACTTGTTGTTACCCTGCCTGGCGCTCGTCTAAAACAAGGACTGGTCGGCTTGGGGACAGTATACTGTGTCTGAGTGGTGTATTCATGTTAAACTGCGACATGGTATCTCTGTGGGCTAGCACTATAAAACCAGCATTAGTCCGTATTAGTACAAGCAGTCACGCACGCACACACACACACACACGCACGCACGCACGCGCGCGCGTATACGTACATGCAATAATCTTGAACCACATTTCACTTCAACTTTACCAAGAGCATGATTAAGAATGTGACTTGAACCTTGTTTCAGACACGTACCTTTTATTGGTGTTTGATAGAAGTGGTGATGTGTGTTGTCTTCGTGGTGGTCAAGATCAAGATGGCCAGGCAATTCATGGACATGGTCACCATGGAGACGCTTGTCCTTGTCTTTAGAAACATGGTGTATGTGGTCACCATGGAGACGCTTGTCCTTGTCTGTAGAGACATGGTGTATGTGGTCACCATGGAGACGCTTGCCCTTGTCTGTAGAGACATGGTGTATGTGGTCACCATGGAGACGCTTGCCCTTGTCTGTAGAGACATGGTGTATGTGGTCACCATGGAGACGCTTGTCCTTGTCTGTAGAGACATGGTGTATGTGGTCACCATGGAGACGCTTGACCTTGTCTGTAGAGACATGGTGTATGTGGTCACCATGGAGACGCTTGCCCTTGTCTGTAGAAACATGGTGTATGTGGCTTCTATTGGTCTCCATTTCTTTATGAACATGGTGCACATGGCCACTATGATAACCTTTGATTTCCGACTGATTATTGTGCTCGTGGTCACCATGGTGACCCGTGTCCTTTTCTTCAGAATCATAATTTATATGTTCAACGCTGTGCTTTGTATCCTTTCCTTTAGAATTATGATGTTTGTCGTCACCATGGTCGTCATGGTAACCATTTTGTTCATCTAACCCTGGATGTCTGTCGTTATGGTTACCCTTCTCTTCCACTTTCTTTGAAGGATGGTTTAGATGACGTTGGTCATGATCCATGTTGCTATGGCTACGGCCCACGTTAAGGTGTTCATGGATCTGATCACCATGGCTACGGTCACCTTTCTCAATATGCAGTTTACTCCCAACTCCTCCGCTTTCGTTTCTGTTGGTCTTTATAGTTTCATGCTGCCTCTGGAGGTGGCGGTGGTGGTGGTGATGATGATGATGCTGATGCTGGTCAGGTGAAGGGTGGTCGGCGCTATCGGGCAAACGGTCGTCACAGATATGGGTCAGCTGGTACAGTATTACTGGGGCTAGATACATCATGTCCTGCGGGTCACGAATGCCCCCTCCATGTAACATCGCCACATTGTCCAGACCGAGGCACTGAAATAAATACAACACACGGTCACAGCACAGCGATCGACTCCTATACCTCTACCTAATATACTTTCAGTCTGATATTTAATTATGGAATATTGTAAGGGACATTTTTTCGTCCAAAGATCGAGATTGCGAAATTGTCCCTTAATGTATTCCATATTTAATAGTGCTTATTCCGGTATCGAAACAGTGCCGCTATCTGGTTACATTCACAGCAATCTCATTAAAATCAGATCTAGAGTTCTCGCTACCGCTAAACAAAGATCTGAGGACATCCCATTAGGGGTCACGACCTTTCATCCGACTAATCAGAGCATCGCTTACCAGATTATGAAAGTGACAGTCGGAATGTGATTTCTAATCATACAACCTCGAAAACTTTAACTCCGAACGATAGTTACGGGTTTAACGACTGAATCCATACAATCTAAACCATCTATTAGCCATTCAAAAATGTTCTTTTGTTCAGGTTTCAAATTTGTAATCGAGAATATGTCAAAATATGTCTCGAAGCGTAGACGCCAATTTGAAATAAGTGCCGTAAAGGACGAGAAAGCTGCCTTCTGATTGGTCATTCCATTGGTCAATCAAAATTCGCGCAAGGTCGGTCTGACCTGACCGTCACAGCAATTTATCAGTCTTAATATAAGCCGAAGCGTTCGTAAAATATATTATAAACGTCAAATGACTGTCATAACAAATGGAAAATTTTATTTTTTCCCAATAAATGCAACTATCGCTCTGACAAGCACTTGTATTTGACACGTCAGTTCGAAAGGTCACTACATACTCGTCAGGTTAATTATTCAATAAAAATAAAAATATAATGAATAAGTAACGGAATGTGTGTATATGTACACATACATACAACTTACCGATGTATGCAGTTTATATGTGCTCGTTTGTTGTTTATCGCTGCACTCAGCAACATTGTATACAATTTCTGTGTGTTTGTTTTTTAACGCTGCACTCAGCAACATTCCAGGTATATGCCCAGTAAAATCAAGTGATTGATACCGTCGGGGTACGAGGACATGCAATCAACCAAGTCACCGAGCCTGACCACCCGTTCTCTTAAGTCACCTCTTACAACCAGTACAGGGGACCTATTCTAACACAGAATCCACACAGGGTCTCTTTAGAGACTGGCTGAATGTCCCATGCATATACAGACCCGTCCTTATCACTTTCAGATCAAATATTAGACAATGCAGGGAGTGACGCCACTTCCAACATTATTTCAGTTATGCCACAGTGTGTCATATTGTTTCGAGGGGAAAGCTCGAAATGATTTTGGTCTTAGACGTTTACCACTCTCGTGAAACAAGCACGGGGATGGTACTGACAAACCTTGGAACATATATCAGGGCGAATCTTGGATTCGAACCACGATCAAAGATACGTATATGGCTCGCCTAATACCCCCATCACACCAAACTAGTTCTCAATACGTTCGTGAAAATGTTGTCGAGCCGGCTCAAACTGTGTATGAACGTAGTGGACGTAGTAGCAACTATTGACAGTCTGTTTACGAACTTCATGAACGGGCTCGGACGGGAGGGTGCTCTTGAACTTTGACTTTGCTCAAAATTTTATCCCGTCCATCCCGTTCTGCAATTAGTCGGATTGACAACGTACTTAAAACGAGAAAGACGTATTACGAACGGAATTGCCGTACTTCGAACCTACTAGGGACGTGTTACGACGTGGTGCAGTCGGACATAAATTTCAAAACAACGCGCTCGGTATCCAAAGGAGTCGGGCCAGGACGGAGCCAGGAGGCGAATACACACGCACTTGGGACGAGATGAGGACGTACAGCGAACGAGTTGGTCGGGTTAAGAATTAGTTAGAACTGGATTCGACGTATTGTGAACGAGGTAGAACGAGTTTGAACTGGTAAAGAACGGATTCAGAACGGCCACGGACGTACTCGAACTACTTCGAAACGTTGTCGGGATGAGGTGAACGGACACTTTCACACGATCTGAACTGGATACAAACTGACTGCAGACTGGCTAAGAACGAGATAGACGTATTGAGGACTGCTTATGAACGAACTAGCATCGTATTTTACGCCAAACTACGCGTTCTACCGTGATCACAGCCCGTTCTAGTATTTTGTTTAGAACGGGGTAGAGCGGGGTAGAACTACTTTGTTGTGATGGCAGCATAAGGAACTCAACTCTGCACAGCATTACCCGGACAGAGTTGATTCAGCCCGTTAGCTCCCATCCCCATTCGATTTTGATCTTTACGTAGATATTCATCAGAATACGTATTCATATACATGCGATGAGGTAGATCAGCGGTTAGCCCGTCGGCTCGTCACGACAAAAGAACAGGGTTCGATTCCCAGTGTTGGTATATATGGAATATTGCTAAAGCATCGTAAAACCCAGGCACTGCACTCACTCTCTTTAATGAGCGATTTAGAGACAGGTGTGTTTAGCGCCGCACTCAGTAATATCCCAGCTATATGAGGGCGGTCTGTAAAAAATCTAATCTGGTCTAGACAATCCATCGATTGACGTCATGAACATCGATCTTAGCAATTGGCATGCGACGACATGCTTCAACCAAGTCAGCGAGTCTGACCACCCGATCCCGCCTTTTACGACAAGCATAGTCACCTTTTACGGCAAGCATGGGTTGCTGAAGACCTATTCTACCCCGGATCTTCACGGGTTGATTTAGCGATAAAACCACTTGCAGGTCATACTACATGAATGTGGCGTGTACAATTTCAATAGGGGAAAAGCGATTTAGAACATTCTTTCTCTTAAATCATAAACCATCACGTTCATTAGACATGAGTAGTCTCTGTTATTAATAATAATAATAATAATAATAGTAATAATAATAATAATGATACTAATGATGCCTTATGCTGGAGTTAAAGGCACCGATGATAGAGTAATAAAGTATGTTGCTAATAAAAAGTGAAAGAACGCCCAGTGCTTTCATATTACCAAAGTTAATCTGTCATGACACATTAACCATATCGTGATGTGAAAGAATGAGGTGTTCTTCAACTTCTTTTGAGTAGTATATATCTGAGAAATTATTATGGAAACAGAATATTGTTCGGCTGTGTTCTTGCATGGCGACTTGTGATATAACCCAGCTAAACCGCGTTGATCCCACAGGCATGTCGATATTTGCCTTCACTAGCTCCGCGATACTTAAAGCGTCAAATCCGTAAAAAACACTTCCTTAAACTTCCTCCTGGAAAAAAAGAATGAAGCCGCTTATATACCTGTGTTTCCTGAACATCAACCCGTCAGACCAGAGCTTGTATTAAGCTTCAAACAGGAAAGAAGCAGAATGAAAATCACTCGCGAAACAAGTTTTTGTTTTTTTTAACTTTTCACCAAATAATATAATATTTATGATATTTTTAATATGTCTTTTTAGTACATGTTTAGATGCTTCAAAAATGGGGAGGGTGTGCGTACCCCGGCACACCTTTATATCCGCGTATGATTTAGGAGATAAACCCTAGATGTAGTCCCACTGTAGAGTAGATACCCCTTTATTTAAACTTGAACCGAGCGCTTTAGCATTCTTCAATTTCCTGGTAGAATATTATATACTTACAATAAGTGGTACTCCTTTACCCATTATCACATGTATCCATTAGACATGAAAAAAACCATTTGTAGAAAACGTAAAAATATATATAAACAGTCTCGAAATAGAAAAGGAAGCAGTTTAACTGTCTAAGTATAGAATAAATATAAAAGCGTGGTTAATTACCATATCGTCGTTGCTCTCGTTGTTTTCCGTAAAATGTGTCGCTTCACTTGTTTCAAAGCCATGTGATATGTGTTCAGTCTTTGATACATCTCTCGCATGGCGGCTGATGTGTCCAGGGCCACGTTTTCGTCTGTGCCGTTGATCATGATGATGATTATGATCGGGCTGATGTTGATGATTGTCATCAACGCCTAAATGTACCCCGACATCTCTCAACATGCGTATTACGTCGTTCACTTTCAGTATACCGGAATTCGAATACAGTGACATCAGTAATGACGAAAAATGTAATCCCATATTCCGCCTGGAAAGTGTATCGGTCCTGTTACCGTGGTAATGCATGTCTTCCGCTGCACGCGTAGAAGAGTTAGTGTCGGATCCAGGTGTGTTTGGTCCGTGCAAATGTGCACTGGTTGAGCTAGCGGGAAACAACAAGCACGCGACTAGAAATCCCCACATGGCAACAACGTTACGTTTGGAATCCATGTGATCCCCAGCAAATATACGTGTCCTCTACCACTTACTTCGCTTGTGTACATGTGTTGTCAATTTCACTCTCAAATAAACTTCGGATAAAGTCAACCATTTATATCTCGGAGCAATGCTTATCAAAACGGGAATGCCATGTGAATCACAGCAGTCTAGACTGGTTCCTCGTCCACACTGAATTGTGAATCAACGAGTCTTTTGATTGGTTGTTATAAATAGAAACATCTATAAAAGTATGAAATGTGTTCAAATTTTCTGTTATCTCATTGAATATATCAGTATAACAAAATATTAATGTGTGAAATGGAATTATAAATAATCTTTTGAGTGATACAGCTAATTGAAACGAGGTTCAGCGCAGTCTATGCTTCACGTAAAGGTCAACTGGGTACAAGCTTCGCTCCGCGGATGTTGGCTAGGCCAAACAAAGACAAGCCGGTACGCTGTTCTGTGGGACGAAATAGCAGGGGCTTTTACAACGTGGGAAACAGGACAGAATAATCGTGATGCTATATATATTTGAGGGAATAAAATGTCATGGTTCATTGTTTTTCAGAAATAAACATGTCTCAAAACAATTTTTTTTTTAATGTGATCAATCCATTCGGTTTAACATCCCTCATGTAATGAATTTTAGCGTCAGGTGTTTTGATCAAAGGGATTTGATTTCAATGTCATTTCAATATGGCAAATTGTTTTCCTAAGTTTATTTTAGAACAAAAACTTAGCGAAACGGAGTATAGCTAATGTAGCTCACAATTTTTAAGACGATTGTGAGATAAAATTAATGTTTGTAAACCACATCTGATCCAAATCCAAATTTGACACTCGTCTGTCATATTAATTTCTTCTGTGACCCTAAAAATAGTGAGAACAATAAACTAAATGCACTTGTTTTGAAGTCATCCTAATTATTGTTTTCAAGATGATTCCCTAGTTGTCGGATTTCAAACTATGAAAAATATTGAAATAACTTGAAAACATTCCAATGAGTAAATGAGTGGCTGAGTGTGTTTAAGGCTGCTGTGGACAGTATTTCAGTTATATCATGGCCTGTCAGCTTGATGTCGGAGGAAATCCCGAGTGAGTGAGTGAGTGAGTAACTATGGTTTTACGCCGCTTTTAGCAATATTCCAGCAATATTGCGGCGGGGGACACCAGAAATGGGCTTCACACATTGTACCCATGTCGGGAATCGAACCCGGGTCTTCGGCGTGACGAGCGAAGGCTTTAACCACTAGGCTACCCGACCGCCCCAAGGAAAGCCCGAGAAGATGCAGGTCTTAGACGTTGACCACTTTAGGGCAGCCCATGAGCACATGTCTTTGTTGACAAACCCATGCTCATAGTGAGTGAAAATCTGACATTCGTTTGTTTTGTTTGTTTGTTTGTTGTTTAATGCTGCAGTCAACAAAATCCCAGCTATATGTAGCTTGTATTCCAGCTTGTAGTTCTTCACATGACTGGGCTAGCCTGACCACACACTGACATGTGAGTGGATGTTGTACATACACAACTACAGTACAAACAGTGGTTGATAGCATGAACAACAATCCATAAACTGATTGCCAGATTGCATTAATCATATTAAATGAAATCCCAAATATCGGAAATGTCAGCATGGATTAGTCCCATGCCTATTTGTACAATATATACTACACAAAGGAAGTTAAGAACACCCAATGTTTCATATAGTTAATAGTTTATAGTCATATGAAGACATGGGTGTTCTTTAACTTCTTTTGAGTAGCATATTTTGCATATTTACCTTGTCTGTATAACAATATCTGGTGCCACATTCAGGATTGACCCATGAAGATTCCGGGGTAGAATAGGTCTTCAGCAACCCATGCTTGCCGTAAAAGGTGACTATGCTTGTCGTAAAAGGCGACTAACAGGATCGGGTGGTCAGGCTCGCTGACTTGGTTGATGCATGTCATCGATCCCAATTGCGTGGATTGATGCTCATGATATTAATCACTGGATTGTCTGGTCCAGACTCGATTATTTACAGACCGCCATCATATAGCTGTAATATTGCTGAGTGCGGCGTTAAACAACAAATCAACCAACCAACCAACCACCAACATGTATGAACATCTGGTTAAGGAGAGCAACAATAACACCACTGTAGCAGAGCTTGTCAGCACCTGTCATCACTGCAGCCTTGTAACATATATCAACAACAGAGACAGAATTGTGTTGACATCAGTATATTTACATATATACAAAAACAACTAAAAACATCACATGACAATGTTGCATGTATCACACACAAAAAAACAAGCACATTTAAGTTGAGAAAGTACAGAGATAGAAATGTTTCTCACTCGTCCATACACCCTGCACATGTAGACACACCCCACAACATGGGCCACTGGCCACAGAGTGATAGTTCATCATCTATCACAGTCGTCATGGCTCTGACAGTCATAAGGGGTAGTATTATATTACATATTCATTGTAATATTTTTTGCTTATCATGTATAAAAACAACCCACTGGCTACAGAGTGATAGTACATCATCGATCACGACTCATAGTCCTGACAGTTATAAGGGGTATTATCATCAATCATAATACATATTCATAATTATATTTTTTGCTTATGAATAAAACAATTCCATTAATCTCACACATGCATATATATTTATCAATGGTGCAACAATTTCATCACAGGTATAATGTCTATTACATTAAACATTTGTAAAAAGCAAGGTTTGACAATCTCATTTTTTTGGTACAGTGTAATGTAAAATACTCAATACTGGATTTCAGGTGTAGACAAATAATACAACATGCTCAAATTCATGAATATACCACCACCTTCATTTACAGAAATCACAGTGATTCTGATATCAAAACACATCTCAAACCACTCTAAGTCCCACTTGAATGAAATCATATTTTTTTATTTACTTTCTTACGTCTCATCACAAATTATGTACAAACGTAACCATAGTAATGAAATACTAACATTCGCCTTGTACCCATGAGGTGCTGCCCTACAACACACTGACCAAGTTCCTGCCTCGGCAGTGAGTGAGTGAGTGAGTGAGTGAGTGAGTGAGTGAGTGAGTGAGTGAGTGAGTGAGTGAGTGAGTGAGTGAGTGAGTGAGAGAGAGAGAGAGAGAGAGAGAGAGAGAGAGAGAGAGAGAGAGAGAGAGAGAGAGTGTGTGTGTGTGTGTGTGTGTGTGTGTGTGTGCTTTTACGCCGCTTTTAGCAATATTCCAGCAATATCACGGCGGGGGAACCGCACATTGTACCCATGTCGGGAATCGAACCCGGGTTTTCGGCGTGACGAGCGAACGCTTTAACCACCAGGCTACCCGACCGCCCCGCCTCGGCAGTATTTGTGTATTAGGTACTCAAGACACATCCACTGATCTTGTTTGACATGCTTCAACATTCTCTTCTAACCTACTGACAGAGATACACATGATTATTAAATATTATCATATGTTCGGTATTAATCCAAATACAAAACCCACTTATTCCACTCCCCAGTATAAGACTAACCCCAGTATAAGACTAACCCCTGTATCTTGTCCTCTTCCACCAATGTACCAGTCTCCGTACCAGTGTCTCAAAACTATGGTCCCAACTGGCCTTATTAAATATTTGTTTGTTTGTTGTCGTTTAACGCACACCTAGATGATGGCGATCTGTAAATAACAAGACAGTCCAGTGATTGACATCACAAGCCTCAATCTACTCAATTGGGATACGATTGGACTGGGATTCTAAAAAATCACATCTTAAAATCATGACATTCATATTATTCCGAGGATCTGAGGAGTGACATGACCTCATGAAATGAGGTGGCAGTCATTTTAATAATGAGCATGTCTATAATGTGTAAATATACATCCTAAAGCATGCTGAAAGCCCTACATGTGAGAGGCTGACATACCTCCCATTATCACACAGCTTGTTCAGCTCAGCTTCAGATTGGGGTAAAGCTTTGTTTCCAAAACATGACATGATGCTGAAGGAGAGGAATTAGCAACAGGACGAGCTTAACATGCACCAGCTGACTTGAAACATCCCTAACATGAGTGAGTGAGTGAGTAAGTATGGTTTTACGCCGCTTTTAGCAATATATTCCTGCAATATCACAGCGGGGGGACACCAGAAATGGGCTTCACACATGTACCCATGTCGGGAATCGAACCTGGGTCTTCGGCATGACGAGCGAACGCTTTAACCACCAGGCTACCCGACCGCCCCTCCCTAACATGATGTAAACAGGACGTCCCCTTACATAGTACCACTTAACAACACTCACGAAGTTAAGGACCAGCATCATCTTGATGTTCCTTGTTGAAGTGGAACAATTCACAAGCAAGCTTTGTAATATTCAATTTCCACTAACAATATGTACACTTTCTCTGATGCCTATGAATCATGTTGTTGATATGCCATACCATATGCCACACAAACATATCAGCTCTCAAACAAGGTAAGGTTTTGTTTTTTTAAGTTTTGTTGTTTAACGCCTCACCCAGCAATATTCCAAATCATGCATCCCATTACATTGGAACAGTTGATCCTATTTCTTAAAAATCCCAGTATGACCACAAATCTAAGTCTTCCGTGGTTATGAGAGTGTGAGTTTGAGGGATGGAGGGAGGGATGGAAGGATGGAGGGAGGGAGGGAGGGAGGGAGGGATGGAGGGAGGGATGGAAGGAGGGAGGGAGGGAGGGAGGGAGGGAGGGAGGGATGGAAGGAGGGAGGGATGGAGGGAGGGAGGGAGGGATGGAAGGAGGGAGGGAGGGAGGGAGGGAGGGAGGGATGGAAGGAGGGAGGGATGGAGGGAGGGAGGGATGGAAGGATGGAAGGAGGGAGGGAGGGAGGGATGGAGGGAGGGAGGGAGGGATGGAAGGATGGAAGGAGGGAGGGAGGGAGGGATGGAAGGAGGGAGGGAAGGAGGGAGGGATGGAAGGAGGGAGGGAGGGAGGGATGGAAGGAGGGAGGGAAGGAGGGAGGGATGGAAGGAGGGAGGGAGGGATGGATGGAAGGAGGGAGGGAGGGAGGGAGGGAAGGAGGGAGGGAAGGAGGGAGGGAGTGATGGAAGGAGGGAGGGAGGGATGGAGGGATGGAAGGAGGGAGGGAGGGATGGAAGGAGGGAGGGAGTGAGGGAGGGATGGAGGGAGGGAGGGAGGGTTCGAAGGAGGGAGGGAGGGAGGGAGGGATGGAAGGAGGGAGGGAGGGAGGGATGGATGGTGGGAGGCAGGCAGACAGGCAGGGAGGACAAACAGTATTCAATCTATATCACAGCATATCTGCTTAATGTGGGATGAAAGCCCAAAGTGATGCAGGTCAAAGACGCTAACTACACCAACATATATATTGTGCCGTCAACAAACCAAGTTCATAATCCAGGATAAATGGGGATGAGAACTCTGATCAGCTGATTGAGAAAAAAACTTTGATCCCTGGGCCACCCCGGTACTGCATGAAAAAGAGTGAGACCACTACATATCCATGTTGACTAAATACACTGATGGGGACAAGCACTAAAGTTCTAGTACTAACCATTGCATCCAATAGCTACCACCAAGGTCTGACTAGGACAATGTAGCAATATGTCATGATGGTTTTTGTAACATGGCTTAAAGGATTTGACACGATCTCTTCTTCTATCTGTACATGCTTAGAGTGAGTGAGTGAGTGAGTGGGGTTTAACGCTACTTTTAACAGTATTCCAGTTATATCGCGGCGTGTCAGCTTAATGTGGGAGGAAAGCCCGAAGTGATGCAGGTCTCAGACGTTAACCACTTCGGTGAAACCCACGAGCACGGGTATGGTGCTGACAAACCTAGAAACATAATCGGGGCGAATCGGGATTGGAACCCACAATCATAGGTTTCTGGCGTGCCCAAGGGATGCAACTCTGCACAGCGAATCGCGGCGCCTTAGACGACTGGGCCACCCGTGCCCCCTCTGGTAAGGAGAATGTACCAATATGTCATGATGTTTTTTGTAACATGGCTTAAGTGATTTGTCACGATCTCTACTTCTATCTGTACACGCTTAGAAGATAAAGGCTTACAAAAAGAGGTTTAGTTGAGAAAGAACTCCAGTGATCAAACAGTTAAATTTGTTACGAGACAGCCATTTCTCGGGAGATGGCCATGTTTCTCAAACACCAGCGTTTGTTCCGTTGGTACAAAGATCCACTAAACATAATGTATAGAGGCATAAGCATGATGAAGGCTCACTGTGCTCTATATATAATGAATAGTGCTGGTTGGATAGCTGTTAAAACAAGTACTATAATGTCCAAGATACAATCAGTGTGTTGGGGGGGATTGTCCATAACACAAGCACTGAGTGTGTAACACTCATATACATGTATATACCTTTCCCCTACCCTGTACAGAGACAGGTGTGACATGCTATATGCTGTATATAACACAAGCACTGAGTGTGTAACACCCTGTATATACCTTTCCCCTACCCTGTACAGAGAAAGGAGTGACATGCTGTATATAACACAGAAGCACTGAGTGTGTAACACCCTGTATATACCTGTTCCCCTACCCTGTACAGAGGAGTGACATGCTGTATATAACACACAAGCACTGAGTGTGTAACACCCTGTATATACCTGTTCCCCTACCCTGTACAGAGAAAGGAGTGACATGCTGTATATAACACAGAAGCACTGAGTGTGTAACACCCTGTATATACCTGTTCCCCTACCCTGTACAGAGGAGTGACTTGCTGTATATAACACAGACACACTGAGTGTGTAACACCCTGTATATACCTGATCCATGGCTCTGTACAGAGAAAGGAGTGACATGCTGTATATAACACAGAAGCACTGAGTGTGTAACACCCTGTATATACCTGTTCCCCTACCCTGTACAGAGAAAGGGGTGACATGCTGTATATAAGACAAAAGCACTGAGTGTGTAACACCCTGTATATACCTGTTCCCCTACCCTGTACAGAGAAAGGAGTGACATGCTGTATATAACACAAAAAGCACTGAGTGTGTAACACCCTGTATATACCTGTTCCCCTACCCTGTACAGAGGAAGGAGTGACACTGAGTGTGTAACACCCTGTATATACCTGTTCCCCTACCCTGTACAGAGAAAGGAGTGACATGCTGTATATAACACAGAAGCACTGAGTGTATAACACTCTGTATATACCTGTTCCCCGGCTCTGTACAGAGAAAGGAGTGACATGCTGTATATAACACAGAAGCACTGAGTGCGTAACACCCTGTATATACCTTTCCCCTACCCTGTACAGAGAAAGGAGTGACATGCTGTATATAACACAGAAGCACTGAGTGCGTAACACCCTGTATATACCTTTCCCCTACCCTGTACAGAGAAAGGAGTGACATGCTGTATATAACACAGAAGCACTGAGTGTGTAACACTCTGTATATACCTGTTCCCCTACCCTGTACAGAGAAAGGAGTGACATGCTGTATATAACACAGAAGCATTGAGTGTGTAACACTCTGTATATACCTGTTCCCCGGGTCTGTACAGAGAAAGGAGTGACCTGCTGTATATAACACAGAAGCATTGAGTGTATAACACTCTGTATATACCTGTTCCACGGCTCTGTACAGAGAAAGGAGTGACATGCTGTATATAACACAGACGCACTGAGTGTGTAACACTCTGTATATACCTGTTCCCCTACCCTGTACAGAGAAAGGAGTGACATGCTGTATATAACACAGAAGCACTGAGTGTGTAACACTCTGTATATACCTGTTCCCCGGGTCTGTACAGAGAAAGGAGTGACATGCTGTATATAACACAGAAGCATTGAGTGTGTAACACCCTGTATATACCTGTTCCCCTACCCTGTACAGAGAAAGGAGTGACGTGCTGTATATAACACAGAAGCACTGAGTGTGTAACACCCTGTATATATCTGTTCCCCTACCCTGAACAGAGAAAGGAGTGACATGCTGTATATAACACAGAAGCACTGAGTGTGTAACACTCTGTATATATCTGTTCCCCTACCCTGTACAGAGGAGTGACTTGCTGTATATAACACAGAAGCACTGAGTGTGTAACACCCTGTATATACCTGTTCCCCTACCCTGTACAGAGAAAGGAGTGACATGCTATATGCTGTATATAACACAGAAGCACTGAGTGTGTAACACCCTGTATATACCTGTTCCCCTACCCTGTACAGAGAAAGGAGTGACATGCTGTATATAACACAGAAGCACTGAGTGTGTAACACCCTGTATATTGACCTTTTTCACACTTCGCTACTTCCGGTTTGAAAGCGAGGCTTGGAGAGCAGAAGGTGAAGGCTGGATAGCACATGAAACACATGGAGATGTCAACAAGGCATGCAATCGGGACAAACTGTGACAATTTAACCATCCCGGTACATTTATCGTAAGTATTGAACATTATTCTTATTGACAAACTATTTTACTGTTATCTGGTCTCCTTACCGATATAAATTTGAGTCTGGCCGTTCTGTTGTGATTTAAATTTAAAATATCCATGACCACCTGGTAACTCCCAGTGCAGTTTATGGTAGCTGAACAGACTTAAAACAAATTCTACTGAAATCTTTTAAAAAATAATTCATTGTTTACACACCATTAAGCCAAACTATTTATTGTGAGTTTAAATAACTTTGCGGGTTGTATTTGAAGTCGAAATATTGACCTTTTGACCATATCTAGATATATGTCAGAAACTAACTAAATTGATATGTTGATATAATGTATCAAATTGTAACCTACTGAGAATTTACAATCGTAACAAATCAGAAGTTTGCATCAGTTGTGTATTTGATGTAAATTTTAATGGACTCAAATGCATTCCAATAAAATATTAGACCTCTAGATCTACTTGTGCTGTTGGGATTGTGAACAGTTGTTATTTTGATTGTCAATGTTGACAGATTAGATAGCATGAGGTGTAATATTTCAACTGACTTATTACATAAAGGGTGTGTTAATATTTAAAGTAAAGTACAGTTTGATCTGCAATTTTGGTAAAAATTAATATTTCTACCAAAATGATATTTACTTTACTGTACCAATTTAATCATGTCATGAAATGGACAAAAACCCAACTAATAATGTCCAGTAAATGTTCAATCTACATGTGATCTTTATATAATTTACAGAAACAGATAACTCTTTAACAGTTTGTATTCAAATATTTCAAATGCATAAACTGATATTGACATTACTAAAAACTTAAAGTATAAAAATAATTATTTTTAATTCCCATGCGTATTGCAATCATAACTCATTTATTCCCTTTGTTTAATTGTGAAACCTACTGGTTTTATGTCCACAAACATGTTTTGAAACTTTTAAAACAAAAAGATATTTTTGGGTGCAAGCAATTGCCATGTATTATTGATTATTAATCATATCAATTTATACATAAGAATATAGTTGTGCTTACTGTGTCATTTTGCAATAATTATATTGTTATGATGTAATATTTTACTATTGTTAACAATCTTTAGAACTTTAGTTTATTTCAATCACGTCAAGTGGTGTGATCATTTTGATATTTTTTTATAATTCAATCAAAACGAGAAAAATAAAAAAATATAAATACATAGAAGAAATTTGTTTTCCTTGTCAAATAAAGATGATAGCATGAATTTATCTCATGCTCCTTGTATAGCATGCTCCTTGTGAAAATTCATTCCATGTCTTCTTCGAATGTACCTTATATGATGATTTTAGGGAGACATTACTGACAGCTATCGATAATCTTGGAGGACAAAATACTCTACATAGTATTCTTTTTGGTGATTCAAACTTAGATGTTTTCCTGAATACAAAAATATTCTTGTCTGTACACAAATTTATAGAAACGACTAACAGATTCAGTAGCTAGCATATTATTGTTTCCAAACTGTTAATCATTAATATTGTTAAATCTATATTCAACACTAAAATGTATAATATTAGGATATGTATGAGATGCACACTGTCTTCACTTTCCAGCACATGGTACATATCCTTCATATGAGCACTGTATATATATTGCGCACTATGTTTCCACAATGTGAAGCTTCAACTGTAAATTGTTCATTTTCATTATGCAATATTATGTATAACTGTATATAGGGAGAAGGCGGTAATAAGTGCTGCCCTTTGTCTTTTTGGACAATAAAATATGTTTAATAATATTTCATCTTGTGATCTGACAAAGTTAATATAAAAGGTTTATAAAAAAGGTTATTGAAGTAGGAATATTATTACAATATAATAGAATTATTCATTTCAGGCCAGCGAGTAAACACAATGAAGTACTAGTATCCGGTGACGGATGTCTGGAGGAGCTTTCTGCTGACAGTAACACAATGGTTACAATGTGCGTCCTGTCAAAGGACGAGGAACTGAAAAGCCTTATTCACTCACAAATCAACATGGCCAATATTTATCGGACACTGAAAAAGCACATTGTACCATTTGTTTACAAGCAAGAACATTATTTTCTCCTGGAATTTAATTAGGTGCTTTTGACTGACAAAGACACCCAGTCCATGTTAAGTTTTGAAAACTTATATTGTGAGAAATAAAGATATGAAAATTTGGTTTGTTTTTCTTTGTCAAATATGAGAAATCCAGATTGTTCCATCAACATAATTTGTACCAATACATATATTTTATCTTGGCTTGATTACCAATTGAAGTTGATTCTTTTTATCTTGTTATTTTATCTGTACTCATATCTGATCAAGACATTTTCAAACTATTCAGGATAAATGTATTAGTAGCTTCCTTTTGATGTACAATTACCTTTCATCATACAGGATTAGGTGAGGGTGTTCAAGAAGTTGGTAGTTGTATCAATTCTTATATTTCTTCAATTTCATGCATTATTTATATTTATCAATTTTTAGTTTCCTTTTAACTTATTTTAAACAGTTCACACATTATTACTTTTGTAGTGCACGGTGCAATCTCAATCGGCAATAATCAGTTAAGTAAGTGATGTTTGAAGAACAAGTAAAGTATCATCTGTCATTGTACACGCTGAATAGGGTTATCGCCCCTTCTGAATATTTATTTTGACACACGAATTATTTTCATAATTAACATTGTAATATGTTAAAATGAAAATCATAGCAGAAAAAGTGTCTTTTGTCAACTGGACTCATGGCAAAACGATAGTGCGTTGTGCAGCAAACACCACTATGAAACATGAAATAAACATGATCTCAATCTTGATCTAGAGTTCGCCAAGCCACGCATTGACTGAGCAATTTTGCAAAAGTACACTGACGTGTTTCATGTTATGTGGTTTATTTACAATAGAAAACTTCTGTCATTGAATGTACTGTTACATTGTACCTATATGCCGACGAGGTTATGATAAAACAATCCATTTCTGAAATACGTATCTCGAAATGCACCTTTCGATTCACTTCCGGGATCCTGACAGCAAAATGCTAATTCCAGTGTATAACAGGCATATTTTAGTTGGACCTCATGATTTAATGTGAAATATCTTCTGTATTATATACAGAGGATACCATTTTTTGTTAGTTTGAAATGTCCATCAGTGAAATGCACAACATGCTGTCTATTCCCAATGAGCTGATGCGACTCTCACTGCATAGAGCTATGCTCTCCAAGCCTCGTTTTCGATCCAAGATGGCGAAAGTGTGAAAAAGGTCAATACCTGTTCCTCTACCCTGTACAGAGAAAGGAGTGACATGCTGTATATAACACAATAGCACTGAGTGTGTAACACCCTGTATATACCTGTTCCCCTACCCTGTACAGAGGAAGGAGTGACATGCTGTATATAACACAGAAGCACTGAGTGTGTAACACTCTGTATATACCTGTACCCCTACCCTGTACAGAGAAAGGAGTGACATGCTGTATATAACACAGAAGCATTGAGTGTGTAACACCCTGTATATACCTGTTCCCCGGGTCTGTACAGAGAAAGGAGTGACCTGCTGTATATAACACAGAAGCACTGAGTGTGTAACACTCTGTATATACCTGTTCCCCTACCCTGTACAGAGAAAGGAGTGACATGGTGTATATAACACAGAAGCACTGAGTGTGTAACACCCTCTATATACCTGTTCCCAAGCTCTGTACAGAGAAGAAGTGACTTGCTATATACTGTATATAACACTTGCCTTGAGTGTGTAACAACCTGTATATTATCATACCTGTTCCCAAGATCTATACAGAGAAAGGACTTTCATGCTATATTCTGTATATGACACAGAAGCACTAATTTTATGAGACCCTGTGTGTACCTGATGCCCTACCCTGAACAGAGAAAGGAGTGACATGCTAACACACTATCACAGATAGCAATCACAGTGTTGACAAGATCACATACAATCATACATACTATTTGTATGGTCCTGGCATTTCCACATACAAAAAAGTAAAAGAATTGATCAGTGCACACGCTGTCATTGGATGATTATGTAAGAAAGTAGGTTGTCATAAAAAAGCAGCTGACTATCTCGTCTTGGTGTAATGTTACACAGAAAATACAATCTACTATGATCTAGACCTACAAGGAGATAGGTAGTGAGTGCTTCAGATTGTCAGAGGGCCCATGTCATTGACCCATTACAAATAAATGACCGAAGGAATAACATGGGCCCCATGCCCTATATATGTGAGACAAGGTCCGTCTTTTACAACTGTAATCGGTGATGTAACCCTTGAGAATTCAATTCAATCTGAAGCTCAGGGCAAATGCAGGCTATAGACTAACAACATATATTATTTTGGTTCTAAATTCATTTTGGGAGTAAATTACACACAGTTGTTAATCATATCCATAGTTTTGACTAGTCCACAAGATGTCACCGTCGTCGTCGTCATCATCATCATCATCATGTATTAGCAGAGGTATCTTACTAAACATCAAACAAGGTCCCATCATCATCATCATCATCATCATCATCATCATGTATTAGCAGAGGTATCTTACTAAACATCAAACAAGGTCCCATGATGTCATATGTAACTTATGGCTCATCAAGGGAACTTGACTACAGGTTACAGCTGTATAAAGGTGACTAGTTCACATGTGAGCTTCAGTCTCTGGTGGTCCGCTCAACTTGGTATCAGCAAGACTCTGGACTAGCAACTGTCCAATCAAGACCACTCAGCACCAGCTAATGTAGAGTTAGCTGGTCAAGACCATCAGCATAACTGGCAAGCAACAGCCTTTGCAATATTACTCAGCATCAATCAAACCCATTTTGATGACATTCAGAGCCAAGAATCAACATTGCAACATTCCATTCAGGACCATTCACCAAATGGCCTGCAGCATTCTGCTAGCAACATCACTCAGCATCCTTCTGGCAACATCCCTCAAAATCAATCAGAACCTGCTCCAGACTCCACAGCACCAACCATTGCCAGTTCCGTATAAGTGTTTCACAGATTCACATCCACAGTCATGACTAACTCCACATCACACGGCAGCTTCCTCCATGGGGACCACGCCGACCCCAACTCCTCCCTCATGGGCACTCATGGAGGCGACAAACGTCCATGTGCTTGACTCTGGATCATACATCTCCACAGAATTCAAGTTGGCCTGACCATCGTAGCCTCCTATTGCATATAACTTTCCATACGTTGCTGCCACGGCAACTCGGCTCCTCTTCATCTTCATAGGCAAAACATACTCCCATGTATTGCTGCCTGGGTCATAGCGCTCAACAGTCTTGAGAAACACGGCACCGTCGTAGCCTCCCACGGCATACAGTTTACCATTGAGAGCAGCCACGCCCAGACGGCATCGCTTGGAGTTCATGTTGGCTATTGTTCTCCACTGCCCAGTTGTTGTGTTGTAACATTCCACCTACAACCAAGCAATCGAGATAGTTAATTCAAAAGATGTGTGGCTGAAAAATATGGAATAGTTATCATGGTTATGGCTACACATTTTGTTTCGTTTTTTCAACACAACACTCAGTTGTATTCCAGCTGTTTGACGGCAGCCTGTACATAATCAAGTCAATATCATGAGCAGTGAACCACATCGCTGGGGTACGCTTATATACAATAAACCAAGTCACATACCATGCTTAACTAGACCAGTCATACCATGAACATGATGAAGTAATCTGAACCAACATTAGTTGCTTAGATCCTATTCCAACCCCGATTTGTTTGTTTTTTAACGCCACACTCAGCAACAGTCCAGCTATATGACAGGGGTCTGTAAATACTCAAGTCTGGATGAGACAATCCAGTGATTGACATAATGAGCATCAATCCACTCAATTGGGATACGATGACATGCATAAACCAAGTCAGCAAGCATGACCACCCAATCGCTTCTTACGACAAGCGTAGTCGCCTTTAAAGGCAAGCATGGGTTGCTGAAGACCAGTTCCAACCCGGATCTTCACTCGAAGAGTGAGTGAGTTGGGGTTAACGCCGCTTTTAACAGTATTCCAGTCATATCACATAGCTTAATGTGGGAGGAAAGCCCGAAGTGATGCAGGTCTCAGACGTTAACCACTTCGGTGAAACCCACGAGCATGGGTATGGTGCTGACAAACCTAGAAACATTATCGGGCCGAACCGGGATTCGAACCCACAATCATAGGTTTCTGGCATGCCCAAGGGACGCAACTCTGCACAGCAAATTGCGGCGCCTTAGACGACTGGGCCACCGTGCCCCCTCGAACCCAGAATCCCCATGTGGTGGCAACACATGTCGGGTTCTAAAAGCGTTTCAAACTTGTTCTCACATATGTCCACAATGCCCCAAAGTGTCAACGTATAAACATAACATGATACACGGAAGCTGGTAAGCTTGGTCAGAGATGAGAATCAAGTAACACATGACCATGACCTTCATTTCTCCCAGAATGCTCAGCCTCCTATGATAGGGACAGAGAAACCAGAATAGTTGGATCACCCAGCCGAATTCATGAAAGAATGAGAACAGAACTTACAGAATCAAATATTGATAATCCATCATGGCCGCCACAGGCGTAGATGTCCCCATGCAGTACGGCAACACCGGCGGCACTTCGGTACTTCTGCATACTTGTCATCATCGACCACCTACAACATCATTGAATTCACTCAAACATGTTTTACATGACCTGTTTCAACAGCAAAGAACTTTATTACTTCAGCGCACATGGATATATATCTATACATCGATAAACTATGAACATGATGTAGCTTTCAACACCATGTTGAACTAATGCTTGTGGAAAGGATCTATTTTTAGTTAATGTACATGTACAGGGTACATGCAGTCACTGATATTGCAAGCAACAATCCACGTCATCAATCAGCGTACAATGACATTCTATTAACAAAGTCATCAAGCCAGACCTTCTGATCTATTTAGTGAAATGAAATACTTCATAGACCACATGTTAGTCTAACTGACAGAGGACACATATTGACTGAAATGACAACCCGCATGGATACAATGTGTGAAGCCAATTTCTGGTGTCCCCTGCAGTGATATTGCTGAAATACTGCTCACTCACTCACTCACTTACTCAAAGTCTAATTCAGAATAGTTTAACTGTAGCACTGGCATCATCAACATTAGCAACTTGTAGTGTAACTGAGCTATAGTGAGTTTTTGTCATTAAACAATATGTCAGGTGACTGACCACGGGTCCGGGTAGTCCATGTGGGTACTCAGGACCCACCCGACCCGAGTACCTGAGTTACCCGTCCCAGCCCTACCACTTACATATTTGACTTGGGATCGAAGCACTCCACGGACTTGAGGGAGGAGACTCCATCATACCCTCCACAGACAAACAGCTTGCTGTTCAGTGCGGCTGCTCCCAGGGCACTAGGCACAGAACACACAAACAGAAGCTTAGTATAGTTACAGACAAGCAAAAACAGTCTATATTTCTTACTTTGCAATTATCCCCCACCTCCCCCCCTCCACCTAAATGTTGTATTAGTTTAGTCCATACTGTCTTTAATATACCGTATTCAACGTAATAAGCGCCCCGCTCTAATAAGTGCCCACGGCGATATTTTCCAATATATTGGCTCGGAACAATCCCAATCCGACACCCTTCCGACTGATCAATGTACACAATTCGTGTACATTTATTCGTGTATAATACGCACTCGTGTGTTATATGCATCCTTAATTACGGGCAATTAAATTCTGGAAAAATATATCTGTCGTGTATAATACGCACAGACTTTTCCTTTGTATCATTTCAGGCTGTCAGCAGAAACCATAAAATTTACGATCTTTCAACCCTTTCACCAAAATTATATTCTAAGAGCCCCCTATTTCTAATTTTGAGAGCCCCCTGGGCGCTTATTACGTCGAATACGGTAGAGTGCTCTGTTGTAAACTAAGGTGAAAATTAACATCCAATGGTAAAACTTTGAAGAACCCAAGAGCTAGTCATACAGAGTTGTCTCCCCTACCTCCTCTTGCAGTTCATGGCAGAGACTTTCTTCCACCGTTTGCTCTCCTGCTCGAACACCTCCACTGTGTTCAGCCTGTCCATGCCGTTGTAGCCGCCGATGGCGTACAGGTAGCCTGGGCAAACATACAGTTGACCAGGTAAAGGTGGACTACAGACGTGATAGTCTTCACAGGTGACGACACAAAGATACATGGCAGCCACAACAGGAGCAGATATACCACAAAAAGTAGTTGTGGACCACCCGATTCTTTTCTATTACTATAGTCAACCCTGGCATGACAGATTAACTATGGTCAGGATGGGAATAGGAAGTAATCAGGTGGTCCTTAACTATTTTTTAGTAGCATATGAGATTTTTGTTATTACTCAAAGATTCAATGCACAACAGAAACTTTCCTCAATACTTGATGATGTCATTCACACACATGCTGTGTACACAGTGACAATTGGTACGACATACCTTTGTATGAGATTGAATGAATACTACAGATCATACTATCATGATCTTAGGTGAGGCAAAATGGGGTTTAACATCATATTCAAGATTATTGTACATATAAAGCGACGAGCATATATGCGTGTGTGTCTAGCTGTTTTCACTTGTCCAGACTAATGCCGGTTGTATAATGCTAGCCCACTGAGATACCATGCCGCAATTTACTGGTACTGTGGGTTTCGCCTAAAGCGACAATCAGCAATATTCCAGCTATATGACAGCGGTCTGTAGATAATCAAGTCTGGGCCAGACAATCCAGTGATTGACATCATGAGCATCGATCCACGCAGTTGGGACAATGCCTTTTGGTATGATGAGGCCAGCAGTGTTTGAAATAGCCCATAGGCCAGAGGCCGACAGATTTGTTTTCGGGCTGATAGTTTTAAATTTCACCAGGCCCTTAAGCATGTTAAGGCTCTCAGATTTACTCTGCTGAGTTTCAGACACTGGAGTCCGGGGATTGAACCACCGACCTTCCGTTCTCCAGGAAGACGCTCTATCCAATGCATCACAGAGGCGGTCCTCATGATCATAAGATCCATAGCAATTTGTGGTGGAAAACTTCTAAGAAACGAAGCATTCTCGGAGCATATGACAATTGGCCAAACTTTAAAATATCATAAGATGTTTACATCATCAAATTGATATTTACATGAGTAGCAAGGCTAAGCTAAAAAAAACAACACCTCATGAAGACAGAACATCAGTTATAATTGTTTGTTTGTTTGCTGTTTGTTTGTTGTCTAAAGACACACTCAATATTCCAGCAATATGATGAGAGTCTGTAAATAAGTGTGTCAGGACCAGACAATCCAGTGATTGACATCATAAACATTGATCCATGTATATGGGTTTTGATGACAACCAATCAGCCTGGTCAGCAAGACCGACCATCCAATCCAGATAGGTGCTGGAGACCAATATTCTTATCCTACATCGCAACTAGAGGCTAGTTATTATACACAAATAGTAGGTATGTATATACCCAGTAAATGTTATTAGAGTAGATTAAAACTATGGATAGGGCAGCATCTTATTATTTGCGTTTCACAAACCTTTACACTGAAAGATGTGGTTGGATTAAAGCCTTGAACCTAGATGTGTTGGACTTACCGTTGAGGACGGCGACGCCCACTCGGCTTCTCATGGTGCTCATAGCCTCGGCCACCTTCCATCGCCCCACCACTGGGTCAAAACACTCCACCGTGCTCAGAGAGTCACCTACAACACCATTAAACATGTGTACTTTGTGTGAATTGACATACCTGCAACAATGTGGGTTCACGATATGAGTTGGATGTACCTGATGTTGTGAACTGACGTATCATTGACTATGTTGACTACTGTACCTCAAGATGTGAAGTGATAAACCTGATGATGTGAACTACAGTACCTGATCATGTGAGCTAACAAAACCTAACGATGGGAACTGATGTACGGTCACATACCTGATCAGGTGAGCTAACATACCCAATGATGTGAACTGATGTACGGTCTCGTACCTGATCAGGTGAGCTAACAAAACCTGACGATGTGAACTGATGTACGGTCACATACCTGATCAGGTGAGCTAACATACCTAACAAAGTGAACTGACGTACGGTCTCGTACCTGATCAGGTGAGCCAACATACCTAACAATGTGAACTGATGTACGGTCACATACCTTATCAGATGAGCTAACATACCTAACGATATGAACTGATGTACTGTCATGTACATGATCAGGTGAGCTTACATAGCTCAGGATGTGAACTGATGTACAGTCACATACCTGATCAGTAGAGCTAACATATCTAACAATGTGAACTGATGTACGGTCACATACCTGATCAGGTGAGTTAACATACCTCAGGATGTGAACTGATGTACAGTCACGTACCTTATCAGGTGAGCTAACATACCTAACGATGTGAACAAATGTACGGTCACGTACCTGATCAGGTTAGCTAACATACCTAACAATATGAACTGATGTACGGTCATGTACCTGATCAAGTGAGCTTACATACCTCAGGATGTGAACTGATGTACAGTCACATACCTGATCAGTAGAGCTAGCATACCTAACGATGTGAACAGATGTACGGTCACATACCTGATGAGTGGAGCTTACATACCAAACATACCTAACGATGTGTACTGACACACCTGACAACGTGAGATGAAGACATGAACTGACTTACCTGACGACGTGAGGCCTCCCACAGCATAGATGATGCCGGGTACATCTGTACAACACCGTGGTCGTGTTTTGAAAGTCTGTAACAACGTCCGCCTCTCTGGCATCAGGTGGTAATCTCGAGCCTCATCCAATAAATCTCTGAGAAACAACACAAGCAATAGCTAATCATTGCAAAGTTTCACAGAATGAAGTACTCATTTCACTTTGGTTGAAGACATACAACATCTGTCTGACATAAAAATAATTACCCACAACTAACTAATGAAGGACCAAAGACTCCAGTTCTGTCTGAGGCTTAAATACCCCGGTAAATAATAGAATTAGTTCACAGGCAATTATTGCGAGGGCAGGTAGTATGTTTTGTTTTGTTTTTTTGTTGTTCATAGTAGTATGTAACCAAATTTTGTTCACAATAATTTCGGTGAAATTATATTGTACTAAAGTATTGTAGCATTTAACTGCCGGGGTCCTGTGTTCAAGATACAGCATGTACAGAATATTTAAGGATTTTATATTTTTTTTGAAAATGGAAATAAAAACAAAACGTGCGGCAGATCTTATGATGATGCGGGCAGTGCATGAGAACCAAGACTATTAATTTTTTTAGCCTAAGATTCATGAGATAACCAAGACTACTTCTGCCTTCACTGAATCTCAAAACTGATTTCCATAACAATATACATACATCATCATCAGTCTGTGCCAAATGTGTCCAAGTCTACTTGCCCAAACATGGCTCTTAACATTATTTTCATTATAATATAGTTTAGCTTACTAGACCATACAGACTTTTACTGGACTCTGGCTTCAAACTAGAGGGAAAAGTTGCAGACTGCATCATGATCATGGTGATCAAGTGTCAAAAATGGACTGATAGAATGACGATTTCCATCATCAAAAACACTACAACAAAAACAGAGAGAGAGACATGTGTCCCTCATGTTCCAGTATGGTAATCACCTGCACTGCAGCGAGCTCTTGATCAGCTCCTCCGTGGCCACCTTGTCCGACAGATACTGCGGGGTGAGCAGCGGCAACCGCACCTTCACCATCAACTCCGGCAACGCCTCCTTCCTGTTCTCCATCAAGTGCTTCACCCACTTCAGGGCCGACTCAAATACCTGGCAACAAGCTCACATAAGTCAGTCAAGCCTAGTTTCACTGGTACATCTGTAATATATTCGTTGATGATGGAAAACTGAGACATTTCTGATTGCCACAGCACCCAAGTGGTGTGGTGATTCGTGCTGCTATCAACCACTGATTGACAGACTTGACTTATTTGACAGGCATTTCTTAGAAGTTGATGGATGAGAAAGTGGACACAATTTATGTATAACAACTTCTTTATTTTACCGTAATGGTGACGTTTCGGAATAGATCCTCACACCGTTGTCCTTTCTTGACAACAGTATAAGGATCCATACGAAAACATTGCCATTACAGTAAAACAAGAACGAGTTGTTATCCATAAATTGTGTCTACTTTGATAAATTTGACCGTTCGCCATAATTTCTTACAGGCTTACAAGTAATACAGCAGTAATATAGGTCAATCATAGCAACTGGGGGGAAACATCCAACAGACTAATGATCATAATCGGATTCAAACCTACAACCTGCAGTTCCTGGTATTGCTAAGGGACATAACTCTGTACATATGTGTAGCACTTAAGACAACTGGGCCATTCATGTCCCCATCGTGTATTTGTTGATGGTGACGAGTTCTACCTGCTCCTCGTTGGTGACGTTGAGTTCGTCCCTGGAGATGATGTCAACCATGTCGGTGTGACTCAGGTTGAGGAACTCCTCGGTGCTGGACACCTGGCGGAAGTTGTTCTGGATGTATTTGTTGGCGGCCTCCACCAGCCCGGAGCACATGTACTGGTCCGCAAAGGCTCGCACTGCAAGGCAGTTTTGTGGGTGCAGTCTACAACACACCAAACATATCACAGTGTCAGAGCTTCTGGTGAACACGATTGTAATCTGAGACATATTAAAAACGTCCTGTTACCATGGTTACCAATGTGTTTCTATTTGGTGACTGAGTGACTATTTCCACTTGTCATCATGGTTATGAGTGAGTGAGTGAGTGAGTGAGTGAGTTAGGTTTACCGCCAGTGAGAACAGTATTCTAGTCATGTCACAGCGTGTCACCTTAAAAGCCTGAAGTGACACAGGTATCAGATGTTGACCACTTTGGTGAAACCCCCGAGCATGGTGCTGACAAAACTAGAAACATTATTTGGGGCGAAGCGGGATCTGAACTCCCAATCAACCGTTACTGACATGCCCAAGTGATGCAACTCTGCACAACAAATAATGGCGCCTTGGACGACTGGGTCACCCTTGCCCCCTATAGAGACACTGGACATTCCCGCGAAGTTATCATGGCGGTAAGGGTAGTTATTCCCAAGGGTTTTCAAACAACAAACGAAAACCAAGGGATCAAAAGTTCAAAACAATGTTCTTTCTAACCGATCTTATCGCATTTCCGGGGTTCCACATGGTCAAATTAAACTTTCCAAGTCACATGTTCATAAAACATCATGGAGCACCCAGGGTGCAACATTACACAAGGAAACTATTCAAAGACACCTCTCGCAATTACACTCACCTTTCTTATTCGCCGTTCTCAATGGTCTTTCTACAACGTACGTAACTCTCGCCCCAAACTCTAAACTCTAAGCAACCGTTCGTTCACCATTACAGTA
Organism: Haliotis rufescens; assembly: GCF_023055435.1. Taxonomy (NCBI): domain Eukaryota; kingdom Metazoa; phylum Mollusca; class Gastropoda; order Lepetellida; family Haliotidae; genus Haliotis; species Haliotis rufescens. The sequence goes on along the minus strand of NW_025964112.1, from coordinate 60,850,123 downwards.
AATGTCTCAGCACGTCCATTCACTTCTCCTCACCTGTCCTTGAGGAAGTCACAGCATGCCTCCTTCACACTCTGCAGGTGCAGGAAGCTGGCGGCAATGAGCAGAGACTGCACGTTGTTCAGGTTGATCTCCACACGGCCATTGTAGGCGTAGTTCACCAGGGACTCCAGGGCACTGCCAGCAACAAGACAGCACATGTAACCATGGTAACCAGGTCGGCTGTTGCCGAGTTTGAATCTAGACTACTATCGTTCTTACCTATAACTTGATTTTCATGCTTCATTTGAAACAGATTATATCACATCATGCACCTAACACTTCTCAACCCCTCAATCTTTCTAGTGCCTTATCTGCCAGTCAATGTTGAGGTTTCAAAGCATCACATCTAATCTCAATATCTTGTAAAATGAATGTAAACAGTCAGTACCAAATGGAGAACAATAATGTCTATACCATATCACGGATATTTTTACAGAGTTTCACTTGCAGTCAAATTTTGCTCAGGGTTCGCCTGACAAGATCTATGGAAGCGTGTCAGATCTTGATGGAGAGTGGTACTGAACGATCTGAGTTTACTGCTTCTGAGATTGCATGTCCTGGTGTCCTTGAGCATGTACAGGTTGTTGCCATAGTTATTAAATAAAGGGATCCAAAAAGCTAGAGGTACCCACCTGGCATCAATGCCTTGCATGCCGATCTCATCCTGCTTGGATTCCACCATGTCGTGCGTGAACATTGCGTGGAAGTAGGGAATGGTTGCCGCCAGGATGATGCGGTGAGCGGAGAACTTTTGATCTCCCACCTGGGCAAACGTGAAGATGTTACTTATACAGAGTCAGGGGGAACACGTGAAGATGTTACTTATACAGAGTCAGGGGGCACACATGAAGATGTTACTTATACAGTGTCAGGGGGCACAAGTGAAGATGTTACTTATACAGAGTCAGGGGGTACATGTGAAGATGTTACTTATACAGAGTCAGGGGGTACATGTGAAGATGTTACTTATACAGAGTCAGGGGGCACAAGTGAAGATGTTACTTATACAGAGTCAGGGGGTACATGTGAAGATGTTACTTATACAGAGTCAGGGGGTACATGTGAAGATGCTACTTATACAGAGTCAGGGGGCACGTGTGAAGATGTTTTTTATACAGGGTGAGGGGGCACATGTGGAGATGTTACCAAATTATACCGGGTCAGGGGCACAATGCACCATCACGACCAAGACAATCATTGACATAATGAAGCTCATAACAACTTACAGGGTATATTGCTATTTTAGAAAGTTGACCATGTTGACTGGACTCAGAGACTTATGGAGTAATGCACTTGACTGGGCCCAATTTTTGAATTTCAACTAATGTTGCCAGCTTGAAGCTAAGCGAGACTAATAAGTTAATCTAATTAGTCAACACATAACTACCATGACTACAGGACCACACACACTATCAGAAATAACAAGTGCTTGTTTACTAAGTGATCTGCACCCAATTTGTTTACCCTAATGCCCATGTGCAATTGCCATTTTCTCTGCAAAACTTGATAAAAATTGTACAGATTTTCCTCAAATAACATAAGAATAAGTTGTTGAATAGAGACAGCCAACCGATACCCTACGTCACGACTAACCCTATGTCACGACTAACCCTACGTCACGACTAACCCTACGTCACGACTAACCCTACGTCACGAGTAACCCTACGTCACGACTAACCCTACGTCACGGCTAACCCTACGTCACGGCTAACCCTACGTCACAACTAACCCTACGTCACGACTAACCCTACGTCACGACTAACCCTATGGACCGTAAAGTGGTGTCTGATAGACAAGTGGTGCTCAACCCCTAAGGAGGTTGAGGTTGGTTGTTGTTTTACGCCGCACTCAGCAATATTCCAGCTATATGACGGCGGTCTGTAAATAATCGAGTCTGGGCCAGACAATCCAGTGATTGATATCATGAGCATTGATCCACGCAATTGGGATCGATGACATGCATCAACCAAGTCAGCGAGCCTGTCAACCCCTAAGGATCATGAAGTGATGTTTGATCATTAAGGGATACCTAACTCTAATGATCATAAAGGGGTGTATGATCGGAAAGGGGACCCTAGGGGTAAGGATAGTGTTGGGGGTAACCTACCCTAAGCCTAACACAACTAACCCTAAGGATTGGTTTGGTTTGTTGTTTAACGCCTCACTCAGCAATATTCCAGCTATTTGACGGCGGTCTGTAAATAATCAAGTCTGGACCAGACAATCCAGTGATTAATATCATGAGCATCGATCCACGCAATTGGGATACGATGACATGCATCAACCAAGTCAGCGAGCCTGACCACCCGATCTCGTTAGTCGCCTTTTACGACAAGCATAGTCACCTTTTTACGGCAAGCATGGGTTGCTGAAGACCTATTCTACCCCGGAATCTTCACGGGTTAACCCTAAGGATCTAACAAGCATGTGAGATCTGTGAAGCAGGAGCAACAGACCGCAGCCTGAGCCAATTAGTGCTATGAAAGATGAGCCAGGTAAACTGCATTTCTGCTCAGTCTTGTTTGAAGGGGGAAAACGGCACAATAATCTTCAACACAAATTTCCATAAAATGGTTCTGTTTAGGTCATGTTTATCATGTCACTAGGCCTAAATCAGATGGGAATACTCCAGTTACCATGGTAATATATTCTTCATGTTCCAGCAATTTGGCCGCAGTTACCATAATACAAATATTTTTAATTTATATGTTTTGTATTTATTCACAGAATAAACAGAACACATATAAACAAACAAGTGACAGGGTGACAACTGGGTCAGTCAATCTCGATGCCGTCAAGAACAAAACATATGGGTATTAATGTAGTTTCGTTGTGATTTCCAGCAATATGTGAACACCAGACTGTCTACCTTCAGTGTTACGTCGCATAATTTTCCCTGTCGCCTGATGTCCGCAATCTTTGGAAAAGCAGCCACAGGAAGATCTTCCTCTATAAACGAGACCCTCTCTTCGGCCATTTTGTTTATTGACTTTTCCCGCGGATTATCTCCCTTGTTCGACAGCGCCCGGGGAATATAGTCTATTTCATGCATCGATACAGTAGTCATTAAGGATTTGTCCTTTTTGTTCTTCTTTTTTTTTCTTGAAGAGGGGGAGGGGGTGTAGTTTATAAAGACAGTAGCTGTCCCCAAACTCTATTAAACCTCTACGGTGTTATTTGTTTAATTTGATTCCAGTCAATTATTGTTCTCTGGGTGAATGAGCAGAAATATTATATGGTCTCTGAGTTAGGCAGTCGGAAGTCATTGATTAACTTTGTTTTCTGGAGAAATTCATTGTCGGAATGTTTCGTTCATCGTACCAGAGACCATATAATAGATTATTATTATTATCTATTATATGGTCACTCTCCACTCCAATGTAACTACATCCAAATCTACTCTACTGTATAAACACTGCCCCATACCTATATATATGCTTGTCAACCATACACTGTACACCACTTTCTTGATAACAATGTTAGAACCTACACCGAAACGTCACTCCTAATTGTAATAAAGATTATGTTCATCCATATATCTTATCCTTACTTAAAAATATTAATTCGTCATGCATTGCCATATGGTTTTATATACCTAAGAAAATATCAAAAGGGTTTAGCTTTCTTTTCGTTTTTGGGTCGTGACATGTCAAAATAAAAGAAAAACATACATAGGCATAAACATGGCTGGAATGTCTCTTAAAAATGGAGACCTGTATTTCAAACCGTCCCGAACAAAGGTGCGTGGTGTGACTGTAATCATTACATGGCCCGGGACTGTTGTAAAATACACGTCAAGGCTGTTAGTTAAGACGGCAATAGCGCATAACTAATGCGCGGGAGACCTACTTTGCGGTGTGCATTTGAAGAACCTGACTGGGCTAAGTACTCTCCAGCGTGTTTTGTTCTTTCCTTATGAAGCATGCGGATTACTGGTTTGCTTGTTTAACGCTGCACTCAGCAATATTCCAGTTAAATGACGACGGTCTGTAAATAATCGAGTCGGGACCAGACAATCCAGTTATTGATATCATGAGCATTGATCCACGCAATTGACATGCATTAACCAAGTTAGCGAGCCTGACCACCCGATCCCGTTAGTCGCCTATTACGACAAGCATAATCGCCTCTTAAGGCAGCATGGGTTTCTGAAGACCTATTCTACCCCGGATCTTCAGGGGTCTACTGGTTGGTTATTCAACTTTACATGCATGTGTATCATACATTGTACACGTGTGAATGTCAAACAATGTACACACGTGGCTGCCAAACATTGAACATGTGTGACTGTCAAACATTGCACAATGTGACTGATAAACATCTTGCATGTGATTGTCAAACATTGTACACGTGTGACTGTTAAACACTGCACCCATGTGACTTTATAAACACTGTACCCATGTGACTTTATAAACACTGTACACGTGTGACTTTATAAACACTGTACCCATGTGACTTTATAAACATTGTACCCATGTGACTTTATAAACACTGTACACGTGTGACTTTATAAACACTGCACCCATGTGCCTTTATAAACACTGCACCATGTGACTTTATAAACACTGTACCCATGTGACTTTATAAACACTGCACCCATGTGACTTTATAAACACTGCACCATGTGACTTTATACACACTGTACCCATGTGACTTTATAAACACTGCACCATGTGACTTTATACACACTGTACCCATGTGACTTTATAAACACTGCACCATGTGACTTTATACACACTGTACCCATGTGACTTTATAAACATTGTACACGTGTGACTTTATAAACACTGCACCATGTGACTTTATACACACTGTACACGTGTGACTTTATAAACACTGCACCATGTGACTTTATACACACTGTACCCATGTGACTTTATAAACACTGCACCATGTGACTTTATACACACTGTACACATGTGACTTTATAAACACTGTACACGTGTGACTTTATCAACACTGTACACGTGTGACTTTATAAACACTGTACACGTGTGACTTTATAAACACTGTACACGTGTGACTTTATACACATTGTACACGTGTGACTGTTAAACACTGTACCCATGTGACTTTATAAACACTGTACACGTGTGACTTTATCAACACTGTACACGTGTGACTTTATAAACACTGTACACGTGTGACTTTATAAACACTGTACACGTGTGACTTTATCAACACTGTACACGTGTGACTTTATAAACACTGTACACGTGTGACTTTATCAACACTGTACACGTGTGACTTTATAAACACTGTACACGTGTGACTTTATAAACACTGTACACGTGTGACTTTATACACATTGTACACGTGTGACTGTTAAACACTGTACCCATGTGACTTTATAAACACTGTACACGTGTGACTTTATCAACACTGTACACGTGTGACTTTATAAACACTGTACACGTGTGACTTTATCAACACTGTACACGTGTGACTTTATAAACACTGTACACGTGTGACTTTATAAACACTGTACACGTGTGACTTTATACACATTGTACACGTGTGACTGTTAAACACTGTACCCATGTGACTTTATAAACACTGCACCCATGTGACTTTATACACACTGTACCCATGTGACTTTATAAACACTGTACCCATGTGACTTTATAAACACTGCACCCATGTGACTTTATACACACTGTACCCATGTGACTTTATACACATTGTACACGTGTGCCTGTTAAACACTGCACCCATGTGACTTTATACACACTGTACACGTGTGCCATGTAGACAGCCCTAGTGCGTGTGTACAACACAGGCGTTGAGACTACAACGCGCCATTGTATCTGTAAAGCGATATCGTGGCATGCTATCTTGGATCACATGGCCAGTGTGGATGGTGGTTGGTTCAAAATGAGAGGTGTGTGAAAGAGTGTGTTGAATAAGGGCGTATCGTCACATTGATCAACAAAATGAAATACACTTTTGTCATGTAAATAGTAAGGAAGTTTGGGTATCTTATGTGGCAGCATCGGTAATGATGACGACGTTTTGATAAGTCACTTGCTTGGTATTGTGCGATTTCCGTTTAGACAATTTTGACTTGTAACACCAACTAAATATTTCACCTGAACAATGCTTATTTTATCGTGTGTACATGTTATAGTCAATGTGTAAAATTACTATAATTTTCACTTAGGCAATTTATAAAACGTCTAAGTATTTAGTTATTTAACAAATTAACTGAAAAAATGTATTTTTGACTGAAAATGATAGGATAAAAAGAAAACGAAAGTCAAAATTGAAAGTACTTTTTTATATATTTTGGCCTCTAACTCTAGCATGTTTAGTCTATTGTTATGTTTTAATGTCCTTTTGAACGTCGTAATAATTGTAAGTCAATCTTATTTGGACATTCTATAAATTGCCCGAGCAAATCAGATTTTACACATTGACTGTAACGTATACACGCATCCAAACGAAAAGGCAACGACATGCGCCCTTTGTTAAATCGAACTTTTCATAGTGAGTGAGTGGGTTTGGTTTTACGCCGCTTTTAGCAATATTCCAGCAATATCACGGCGGGGGACACCTGAAATGGGCTTCACACATTGTACCCATGTCGGGAATCGAACCCGGATCTTCGGCGTGGCGAGCGAACGCTTTAACCACTAGGCTACCCGACCGCCCCCGAAATTTTCATAGATCACGGGTAACCATTCAGTGTTATGAGGAACACAACGTTTCGGAGTATATGCTTACTCCTTCATCGGGTGATGAAGGTGTAAGCATATACTCCGAAACGCTGTGTTCCTCATAATAAAGAAGTTGATATCCATATATTCTCTTCCTTATGTGTATCACTTCTAAATGCCTTTCAAAAACCCAGTAATCGTATTATCAACCACGATCCGAAATCCGAAAATGCTTTCACTGTAAGGATACATTTTGACATTGAACTATAACCATCAGGGGTATTACCAAATAACGACATCCGATTGGCTTACACCGTTCTTTTTGTCTGTTTGTTTAGGTTGAAGAAATTAATAAACATGCGCCCTTTGTAATATCGAAATTTTCACAGATCAATCAGTCTTCAGAAATGCGTATCGATATTGCTTTAAGGTTTATTTACGCTGTACTAACAGACGGTAGCCCAGTCTCTTGTGACGCTCAGTTGCGTTGAACAAATGAACAAATCAACTCACGGCAGCTAGTGAGCCCTCCTTGTGGGCTGTGTTAGACAGCTCGGAAGAAGCTAGAGATTAGTGCCCCTTTAAATCCTCTCTGAGCATTAATGTCATGTGGTGTCAGCTTCACGTTGTAGGAAGCTTTATGTGACAAAGAGTATATGTTAACCCGCTAGGTGAAACAGACGAGCACTGGTATGGTGCTTACAGAAAATGATCCTAATCACGACGAAATCTTTTCATTCTAGATCAGCAGATCCTGGCTTGAGTGAGTAAGTGAGTGAGTATGGTTTTACGCCGCTTTTAGCAATATTCCAGCAATATCATGGCGGGGGACACCAGAAATGGGCTTCACACATTGTACCCATGTCGGGAATCGAACCCGGGTCTTCGGCGTGACGAGCGAACGCTTTAACCACTAGGCTACCCGACCGCCCCAGATCCTGGCATGACTATAGCACGCAACTCAACACTCAACTCAGTGAGTTGGCGTCTCAGAACCGCCATGTAATCACTCACTCATTCATCCCCATTTATTTCCACAGAGAAGTCGACCAAAACGACATATTACCAGTTTATTTTACAGTGACAGCTACATTGCAACAGCTATAAGGCGAACCATTTGGGAATTTATTGTAAGTATCAACCGTACACATATAGTCACTTAACTTGCATATGATAATATACTATTAACTTACAAGTTGATGCTACTTGAGGTGATGCAGGTCTTAGGCGTTTACCGCTTTGGTGAAACTCACGAACACGGATATGGTGCTGATAGCTTAGAAGCACAAGCAATGCGAACAGGGATTCCAACCCAACATCACAGGCTTCCGGCAGGCCCAAAGGACGTTCACAAATATAGACGTGACTGTCATTGTTTTGTGGGTTGGTTTTCATTTGTTTTGTCAACAATAACTGGTATGACAAACGCCTCATTTTTCCGTTTCACTTTCACCAGGACAACCTTATGTGCTGGAGTCTTCACAACCGGTACCAACACAACCTTGCCATCCCTGTCTGTCTGCCTGTAAACAACCTCCTGACCTTGTCGAACCCGCAATTTCACACCCGTGTCAGACTCAGTATTGTCTCCAGATACAGACAACCTCTCACCACCAGAGCCCTTCTTGCCTTCAAACATGGTCGCAATGTAATTTATGTCAATTTTAGAAGAACTGTAGCGATCCTTGTCGTCTGGGATTGGAATTACCGCTGGTTTTGGTTTCTCTGAGGATTTCCTTGTTTTCGAGTCAATGTTTGATTCCTTGTCCTCAGGAACACCCCCCAGGTTTGTTGCCATCCTCTTCCGGAACTGTTTCTTTGACTGACTTTTCATCGGGTACAGTTTCTGTGTAGGCTTCACTGTCTCGATGGATGTCTCACCCGATGTCTCACAAGAGCCCTTCTCCTTGTCAGCGGGCGCTTGAACGACAGGAATCGTGAAGTTTCTCTCACCCTTTCTCACTCTCATGTAGACAACCTTCCACTTGTTATTCGGTTCAGTTGGTTCCATTGGAGTGAACACAATTTTACCCTCTTTGTCAGTTAATTTATAAAGAAGATTCCTATTCTTAATGAACGGAGGTATTTCACTTCTTTTAATCGCATTACCACTACTTTCTTTACCATTTTGGGGGCGATTAACATCAGTCCTCTGCATCACGTCAGAAGTGCTGGCCTCACTTTCAGGCACAAATTGGTCTGCGTCAGATGCCTGAGATTTAGATACCTCGGTACAATCTGTGTCTCCTTGCTGCTCCTTGCTCTCTCCATTGGCCGTTTCTTCATCATGTTTCATCTCTTCCCTCAGCGCCAGTGACATGTCATCCTTACCAACATCTATGTTACGATTATCCAAATTGCCACCAGGATGAATATCTTTCTCTGCTTCTTGTGTTTTTAGTTGTGGTTGTGGCTTCCTCAACGATAGGATACCAAGGAATGATTTTAGTCTTTGACCGAAAGATAGAACCACTGGAGTTTCAGCAGCATCTGCCGTGTCTTCACCTTCCTTGTTCCCACTCTTACTGACCTGCTCATCTTTATTCATAACTACAGACGTTTCATATTCCAATTTCGTGTCACCCAGGGAGTTTGTTTGTTGAGGGAGTGCCGATCTTGGGTCATAATTTGCAGGAACATGTTTTGGCTCAGGTGTCCTTGCAAGATTGTCATGAAGCTTTGATTTATAAAGTGTCTTATTCCTTGAGATTTGTTTACGAGTTACGGTTTCTGATTTTTGTTCATGTTTAATGTTTTCACTTCTCTGTTCAGTCACAGTATGTTTAGCTGTTCCCTGATCAGGCTCTAGTTGAGACTTGTGCTCCACAAGGCCAAGAGAGCTAATACCAGGTTTGGTATCCTTCTTTTCAGTTCCATTTTCACCCTTTACAAAATTAGGTTTAATGTTTGTAGTATGCCCTCTAGTGGTTTCCTTAGAACCCTGGTTAACTGGTGCTTGTTTTGCTACAAGAGTGATTGCCTTTGATTCCGTGTGTATCGGTTTGGTTCTTATCGGAGTTGATACTTCTTTTGTATCTGAGTTTGTCTCAATATGAACATCCTTGTTTCCTTTTGATGCCTTTGATTCTGTGTGTATCAGTTTGGTTTTTCTCAGAGTTGATACTTCTATTGTATCTGAGTTTGTCTCAATATGAACATCCTTGTTTCGGTTTGATGCCTTTGATTCCGTGTGTATCGGTTTGGTTTTTCTCGGAGTTGATAATTCTTTTGTATCTGAGTTTGTCTCAATATGAACATCCTTGTTTCGGTTTGATGCCTTTGATTCCGTGTGTATCGGTTTGGTTTTTCTCGGAGTTGATAATTCTTTTGTATCTGAGCTTGTCTCAATATGAACATCCTTGTTTCGGTTTGATGCCTTTGATTCCGTGTGTATCGGTTTGGTTTTTCTCGGAGTTGATAATTCTTTTGTATCTGAGTTTGTCTCAATATGAACATCCTTGTTTCCGTTTGATGCCTTTGATTCTGCGTGTATCGGTTTGGTTCTTATCGGAGTTGATAATTCTTTTGTATTTGAGCTTGTCTCAATATGAACATCCTTGTTTCCGTTTGATGCCTTTGATTCTGTGTGTATCAGTTTGGTTTTTTTCGGAGTTGATAATTCTTTTGTATCTGAGCTTGTCTCAATATGAACATCCTTGTTTCGGTTTGATGCCTTTGATTCCGCGTGTATCGGTTTGGTTCTTATCGGAGTTGATAATTCTTTGGTATCTGAGCTTGTCTCAATATGAACATCCTTGTTTCGGTTTGATGCCTTTGATTCCGTGTGTATCGGTTTGGTTTTTCTCGGAGTTGATAATTCTTTTGTATCTGAGCTTGTCTCAATATGAACATCCTTGTTTCGGTTTGATGCCTTTGATTCCGTGTGTATCGGTTTGGTTTTTCTCGGAGTTGATAATTCTTTTGTATCTGAGTTTGTCTCAATATGAACATCCTTGTTTCGGTTTGATGCCTTTGATTCCGTGTGTATCGGTTTGGGTTTTTTTGGAGTTGATAATTCTTTTGTATCCGAGTTTGTCTCAATATGAACGTCCTTGTTTCCGTTTGATGCCTTTGATTCTGCGTGTATCAGTTTGGTTCTTATCGGAGTTGATAATTCTTTTGTATCTGAGTTTGTCTCAATATGAACATGCTTGTTTCGGTTTGATACCTTTGTGCCATTTTGGGGAATGTCTCTTGATTCAATAGATTTGTTCGAAGCTTTGGAACGAGATGTGTTTTTTGGTGCTAAAACAACCTCTCCACCTTTCTCCGAAACACTTGGTTCACTGGCTGTACGTGTAGCAGCATCAGTTGGTTTGAGTTTTGGTTTGTTCTTTTCAGGTAAATCCAAGGAGAGGATTGTTTCAGATTGACGTGTCGGATCGTTCGTATCTGCCCCAAGCATATTTTCTTGATCAATAATAATGCACAGAGGTTCAGGAGTTTCCTTCACTTCATCAGTGACATCTTCAAATACAACTGAGAGACGCCGAGGTATCTTGGCTGTTGGTTCATGGTCCTCCCGTATCACCCCACTTGTGGACACAACCATGACGTCTTCTTCATCCACCACAAATTCACTGTCAAAAGGACATGAAAATGATTCACTTTCAGGGGGATAAAGAAAAATGGGAGGCTGGTTTTGGCCTTCACCAGGATCCTCTTCAAACAATTCAGACTCTTCAGTTAGATCAGAGGGTATGATCTTAACATCATCATTTATACAGTTTGTTTTTAATTCACCACTTTCCTCACAATCTAAAGTATAGTTGTCCACGTCAGTATTGGGAAGACCACCACCAATATCAAACTTTGAGCCAACCATATTAATCAACTTGAGATAGCCACTTTCTGCAAGAGCAGCAGCAATCACGTTCCCATCTAGTCTTTCGGAGATAGACGTTTCTTCTTCTAACTCATCTCCAGAATACTTTGCAAGATTGATATCTCGTGGAGTCCAGTCAGTGTCCATCCTCTTGTACCTGATTCGCATTGACTGTTCTTGGATAGTTAATGCTGCCCTTTCCCTTTTCGACAGAGTTCTTCCAGTTGATGAACCATCTTCTTCCGAGGGGTACAGACCCTCTTCACTGTGCTCTAACAAGTTTCCTTTTTCATCCCACTGTTTAAATGAGATACGTCTACCAAGAAGACTCTTTGACCTACGTCTCATAAAGGAACCACGCTTTTTCATTGATGGGCGATGCTTAACCCGTTGGTTGTCAATCTGATCCAAATCTGATGTACTGTCATCCATTTTGTCTGTTTCAGATTCTTGGTACTCTGATATGGTATGTGTCGAACTAGAGTTATATTCTTCTCTCAGCTTTTGCAATACAGACAAGATAGTGACACCTTCAAATTCCCTTTTTACAGTTCCATGTAATTCTGTGAATGCGTCTTTAGATGCTTCAGGTTCAGTCGAATCTGGTTCAGTTACTGTAGCATCAGATATATCTGGCAATGCATTTGTCTGGTCTGTGTCTTGGTTAACAACTCCAGTGCTCTCAAACTGTCCTCCTACGTTGGGTGCAAGATGCGAAATATTTTCCTTCTTGTCAGTTGGGACTTGTTGCCTTGGAGTTGTCTTTCCTTGTCCTTGTCTTGGTTTCATGAAAGCTAACTTCTTTTCAATCATCCTCATTGCATTTCGTATAGCGTATTCTGCCATCTTGTCACCTGAATAGAGTTAAACAAATATCAGGAAAAGTAATCTCACGTGTACCTTCAATGAACTACATGTACCTTAATTAGCACAACATCAATTGTAACTGTATGGTACAGTGAATGGTTTACAGTGGTATTTATTACTGCCACCGTAATTCTTATACATAGACTATCCACATGAGCATATACAAAAGATATCATTCAAGAATTATCTCAATAATGTTTTCCTCTCTGTGTAAAGTAAATATTAATTATAAAACAAACGTCAACGCCATAGGACAGTCGATCTTGATTATCTGCTGAAAAATATTTCAAAATAGTGGTGACAATTATATGCATGGATCACTGAAAAACAGTGATAATACCAGCTGTTCGCCAAAAGGGTATGCATGACCTGCTCTACCGGTAGCACCCGCCACTTACACGGTTTCCTTACAAAAAGCTAGTGTTTGGACTGCTATTCAGCCAGGAAACAGTCGAGTCCTAACAAGTGAGTTCAGTGTCTAAAGAAATATATTAGTAATCCTCAATATATTAATGCCAAAGTCTTAAACTGTTGTCTTTAACAGTGTCTTTGTCCTCAGTAAAACGACAATACTGACGTCATATAACGATACAAAATACCACTTACCTCTAATTATAGCCGTGTCTAGTGCTGTTGAATAGAAGCTAGATGCCTTTTCATATTTTTTCATCTTCTCTACAAAACAAAATATACAGTTTCCCCATGAATCAATGAACATTCATAATTATAGTAACAACACGCATAAGATGTCCCACACAGTATGTAGGCATTGCTCTATTTCAAAATCGCAACTTTGGCTTCTGGGTGAATTGGCTAAATGCAAAGAATATTAAAAGGTGAAATTAATGGATGTCTTAAGTGAAGAATTAAGCAGGATACATACCTTCAGCACTGGCCACAAGGAGTTGTGCCTGGAACAGCTCATCCTGCAGATCTGAAGGACGGGCCACACTCAGCACTTTCTTCCCACAATCGCTTGCATAGTCATGGTAACCAAGCGCCATGAAGCACATGCCGATCTCCAGGAACACCCAGGACACTTCTCGTGGAGTGGAACAGAGGGGGGCCTTTCTAGCCAGGCTGTAAGGCAGAATCGAACAGTTTTATAGTGTAAGATGTCAAATATCTCATCTTCTGGATGTTGAGGAAACCTGGGACTTGATCGACAATAAAATAGTCTGACCCAAGACAGTTGCTTCTTGCCTCTGGCCTGTCAAATGACTGAAGGAGTTCCTAACATATTTGAGGTGCTGGTGTCTTGTGATCAACAGAATTTATAAGATGTCAAAATGCATACTCATCATTAGCAGTGGAACCCTTACAATGGATACTTGCAAACGTTAATGCTCAACAGCTTCATTATACAGAGGAAGAGACTGTGATACTCTTGAGTTTATTGGGAGGCGGTTGTATGCTCGAGGGGCCAGGGTGTTGTCACACTTACACGTCTAGGGCCTTGTTGTACTTCCGCTGGCTGCAGTACATCCGGCCAAGATTACCCAGAGCTCTGGAACTCACTTCGGGCATATCACTGAAACAGTTTCCTTGAACTATAGTGGGATAATGTATTCAGTGAATATGGAACACGTCTATCTTGATTGTGCTCGTCGTATGAACCTATTGGCCCCAATTGTCCTGCAGTTTACACTATCTATACTGGTTTTGATTGAACAATTTGTACCTACACCTTGAAACCATGTAATAGATCTCAATAACGTGGCTTTCTATTTAATGTTGTGCCTTTATTCATCAGAAAATTATACAGATAGGTTACTGGTCTTGATTCGAGCTTTTCTCTCTCTGTGAACCATTAGTGCATGTAGAATATTTTCTTTCACATATTGCAACATTCTGATAATGTCCGTTAACCCCTCGAATGTTTGGTTGTCGCCAACAGTAAAACCTACATGTAGGGGTCTGAAAAAAGGAGGCGTGCACACCCTGCATCCAATATCATCCCCACTCCTTGCAGAATTTTAGTCAGGTCGTGGACCTTCTCTTCAGGACACTCACTCGAACTCGCCAATCTCCAGGTCTTTGGTATGGTGGAACTTTGCCTTTGAGTACTGCCCTCTGGCGGCAGCAGCGTTGCCGATGTAACTATGCAGGGTGGCAAGTACGTCCAATTTCTCAGTTATCTCCCTTTCATTTACAGCCTGGACTTCAGTTAGGCAAGCTTCTGAACGGTCACTGCAGTCAGTGAACTTGCCTTTAGTGTAAACTGAAACACACGAACAGTAGTTTATTTTTTAACGCTGCGCTCAACAACAGTTCAGTTATATGTTATTATTAATCAAGTCTGGACCAGACAGTCCAGCGATCAGTATTGTGAGCAAACATCCATGACATTGGGGTATAATGACATACAATCGACCAAGTCACCAAGACTGACTAATTAAGTCGTGTCTTACGACACTGGGGAGCAATTCTAACCCGGCATCCCCATGGTGTGTCACAAATGGTAAGTGAGTGAGTATGATTAAATGCCGCTTTTAGCAATATTCCAGCAATATCACCGCGGGGGACACCAGAAATGGGCTTCACACATTGTACCCATGTCGAGAATGGAACCCGGGTCTTCGGCGTGACGAGCGAACGCTTCAACCACTAGGCTACCCGACCGCCCCTGAATGGTAAGTGTAAGTCAAACAATGATATTGGAAACTCTAACGGCTGTTAACTCTGTTGAATAACAAATGTAGTAAAAAAAGTGTACACTCACGCTTCTCAATGGCTTCCAATTCCTGTGCAAAATAGAGGTTCCTCTCTCTTTTCGTTGCCTCTCTCGTGCTGTCTTCCAGTGACGTCATCGTGGCATTAGACGCCAAAGATAAATTCTCAGATGGTCCACCACCGTGGGAGTCTGTGTCCATTGCAACTGAGTTTTCCTCATCTTGTTCATGTGACGCAAAAGAGAAGCTGACATGTTGAACACTAGGCGGAGCATCAACACGACTTTCTGTTGTAGGCCCCGATGCTGGGTTTGTTGTAAGGCTTTTCACAGACGTAGGAGCGCTGGATGAGGACCCATGTTTTCTTTGATATGCGCGACGATTGGGTTGTGGTGGTGGTAGGGGGCCTAATTTATCCCAGTATGAACTTCGTTCTTGGAGGAAGTTTATTCCACTCTCGGCCAAGTCTGAGATGGATCCCTTGTTTTCCATGGACATATCTGAAAATGATAAAAATATAATACCGCCAGGAGATTATCCCAAAACTGTACTCAGACACAAAAGTTCCAGTGATGCTTCTTTTCTTATATCATGGTTATTCACATAATTCATATATTTTTACCGCTATTTTGCCTTTAATGCCCAATGGAAACTGGTTATTCTTTGGCATTGTCGTTGTATAGATAGTTTTGTCAGTTAGCCAGTTGAGATATTGTGACCACCAGCTCATTTAGTCCCCTCTCTTGACAAGCACGAGGTGCTGGGACCTATCCGGACCCTGGGAGCTGGGGAAGTTTGTCTGAGGCAGAATATGTTTTCAGTCAGCCTTTCAAAGCCTACACATTCTCCCTCTGTAATTCTGAGGGACCCACAACAACATTTTGTCAGACATCCAGTGTTCAATGTATTTGTGATACCTGAGAACTCCAACAATTTCGAGAACATTTTACACCCCAGCCCACCGCACCCACTCCCACTCCCCTGCCACACAGACACAGCTACACAGACACAACCACCTCTTTCCCCACTCTCACGAACAGAATATGTAAGCCCCTTATATACCGTATACGACGTAATAAGCGCCTACGGCGATATTTGCGAATATACTGGCAAGTGAACAATCCCAATTAGCACCCCTTCCGATTGATCAATGTACACAAGACTTATTTATTCGTGTATAATACGCACTCGTGTGTTATATACACCCCGTATTATGGGCAATTAAATTCTGGAAAAATATATTTGTCGTATATATCCGTTTTTTCCACCAAAAAATATTCTAATAAGAGCCCCCTATGTCTAATTTTGAGAGCGCCCTGGGCGCTTATTACGTCGAATACGGTAGTTATAATCAGTGTGGTCTCCATGCATACCGACGGACTGGTAGAGGCTTTGAAGGTACTTCTTATCTGTATACAGCTGTCCTAGAATCTGCTTCTGTGCAACGCCATCTGTTGGTTGTGTTCCGGTCATGTGAGATATTTCGGAGGAACATTTTTCTGAGTGACCAGTCACTGAACTGAAAATACACTCAGTCGTCACGTGACACGTAAAAGAAAGATTATATTTCTTTAAATTTCATGCAAAGCAGAGATAGTCATTTACAATGTCAATGATGATATGAACGTAGTAAATAATGTACTCTACCGGAAGTGGGAAAGTCCAGGTTTCTTTGATATTCTCGTCAGAGGGCAGTAAACTGTTGACCGGAAGTCGTCTGGCGCTGTGTTCAATAACCTGTCATGTGTCCTGTCTGATTGGGGTGGAGCTACATCTGCACGTGGGGACATTTCAGGGTCCCCGTTTCCTTTGCTCGAGTGCTGCAATTCATGCAAGGAAATTGTTTCTTTGATTAGATGAAAATTTAAATAATCACTGTATACAAATAATTCTTAGCAATAACTGTACAGGCACCAATATCTAGAAGATTTGTTGAAATGGGTTAGTGTATATTGTTTCAGGTTGCACTCTGGAATTATGCTACTCAAATCAAGTATAGGACCACCCAATTCTTTCTTATTATTATAGTTAATTTGTCGTGGCATGACAAATTAACTATAGTAATATGAATCGGATGATCCTTAACTTTCTTTTAGTTGTATAAATTAGAGTTTGAGCAAATCATCTGAATGATGAACGCTCCCGCCGTAGGGAACAATGACACACAGACACCCATGGCCAGAGCACACATTGTGATCAACTGACCCTCAATAGTCGACAAGTATGGATGACTGGGGGCAATGTCTGCCCTGCAATTCCTAAGGGTTTCCTTGCCTTTGCATGTGTTTGTGACAGTTGCCACCGATACGCTCACCTTTTCTCGAACTTCTGGTATCATCACTATTTGATAGTGTTTCTTAAACACATGCGTATTATATAGTCTGAATCGTACAATGGAATCTGCTTTTGGCAGAGATTTCTTATTATAATAGAAATGGTTTTTGAGGCTTTTATTCATTTGAATCATGGTATATATCAATGAATAGATCCCAATACTTACTCTTTTGTGCATGTAAAGAGAAAGGTCTCCCGCAGTGGACATTCTCAGACCCCGGTTACTGCCTACAAAGTAAAACATCAGCTTTTATATCAATAATTGCACACAGCCATACAATCAAACCGGAAATCATTGTCGAACATGAACTTCTACATTGCGCATTCAGTGACCTCACCGCCAAACTTGAGCACGCCTTCCTGCGACTTCTTCACGCCAGCCAAGAACTCTTTATTCATGGGGCTTTGTTTGAGTCCCCGATGAAAGTAGATCAGTGACAGCTCAAAGTTGCCATTCTGGAACAGCACTTCCGCTTTGGCATGCAGGGCCTAGGAGGCGAGACAACACCTTTCTTTAGCATTTGCTCAACATACAGGAGGGGCATGGGTGGCCCAGTCGTCTAATGCGCAGAAATACGCTGTACAGAGTTGCTTCCCTTTGGCGTTCCAGAAACCTTTTATCGTGACTTCGATTTCCCGATTCTCCCTGATTATGTTCTTTGTTAATATAATACCCGTGCTTGTTGGTTTCACCAAAACTGTAAACGTCTATGACCTGCATTACATCGAGCTTTCCTCTCACATCAAGCTAACACGCCATGGTATAATTATAACTGAAATACTGTTCAAAGTAGATCTAATCCAAACTCACTCACTCACTCACTCACTCACTCACTCACTCAGAGACAAGACCGAATATACATCTAAGGTTTCTTCTGGATCTGCCTGAGTGAGTGAGTGAGCTTCAACGTCACTTTCAGAAATGTTCTTTGGCGTGATGAACTCGGTCAACCATCATGCTACCCAAGATGCATCAGAATCGGTCATTGTGGAAATTTGGTGAATATTATTATCTTGTTATATATAGAGATGATGTGAAATGGGGTTTAACAACGCGTTCAAGCTTATTGCGCGTATATAGCGTACACGTTAGTGTACGCTCCTAAGCCCATACCATACTATTGAGGATAGGATACCCTCCATATCGCCATGTTGAACACCTATGATTTTATGGAAACGATAGGTTCATTCTAAGAATCACAGCTTTTATGTGGATGCAGTCAGCTGCGTGTCTCTTACCTCAGTGTTCATGACGTCAGAATCCATCACCGTCTCCGCATCTCGCAGTGCTTTCTGTCGCTTTCCCATTTTCAAATAACACCAACTTCTCGCGACAAGGGCCGTGGAATCACCTGATTCTATTTCTAGGGCCTGCATTAAGAAACTGTGCATCAACAAGATGGAATAATCGTGAAGCAAAGAATATTAAATTCATATTGCTCCAGCTGTATGGTACCGTTATTCGGAAAATATAATTTGACAATGAATATTGTGGGACAGTTTCGGGGAAGCATACTCATTTACTACTGTGTATTCATTAAACTTGGTAAGTGTATATAATATGAATAATACATGATGGCTGGTCAAGTTGTATCGTACTTCGCATTGAGAAAAAGTAAATAGCAACTTTGTAATCCTTCCGATGCAATCCTCCCTACATATGTTGCTTTATTTCTTTCCGTCAGTATAATGATACATAATCTTAAATAACCAACTTTTCGTATTTGAATGGTGTCATTTTACAGAACTATTGCCATATCAGGAATACACAATACATATTTAAATTATTCTATGCATTATTATGACCTTTTGATAGGTTAGGTTAGGATTATGGGGATTTCAGTAATATTCAAGGGACACCATAATGGGCTCACACTTTGTGAAATGCGAACTTTTAGCAATATTCCAGCAATATCACGACAGGGGACACCAGAAATGGGCTTCACACATTGTACCCATGACCGGAATCGAATCCGGGTCTTCGGCGTGACGAGCGAACGCTTTAACCACTAGGCTACCCGACCGCCCCTCACCAAGTGAAGATCCGGGTTAGAATAGATCTTCAGCAACCCATGCTTGTCGTAAGAGGCGACTTAAGGGATCGGGTGGTCAGACTTACTGACTTGCTTAGTGCATGTCATCGTATCACAATTGCGAAGATCGATGCTCATGATGTCATTCATTGGATTGTCTGGCTGAGACTTGAGTATTTACAGACCGCTTTCTTGAATATTGCAGAGAGCGGCGTTAAACAACCAACAAACAATCCGGCGCCTTTAGGGCCTCTACTCACATTGATTACCCATGACAACGGGTGACCCTCCTCACCTTGTTATAACTAATCAGGGCGTTCTTGTAGTCCTGCTGACCCATGTACTCCCGCCCATCCTTCAGGTAGATGTCAACCAGGCATCTGGAGGCGGAACCACCATCCTTCACTCGACTGCCGTCTGCCAGACGAGGAGTCGCCATTTTTATATCCACCATTTTGATTATAGTTTCAGTTTTCCTTCACGAGATTGGATGTCTTTTGGAAGAATATATGTCACAGGATATCAAGTGTGTTCATCAGAACACGTCAGAACATTTGATTCCGGAGAACCTCAGCTGAGATTTCCGCCACAGGCAGGATAGTAATTGTATCACATTCAACGCGTACATCCTAAGGCTGCTCCATCGTTCAACGATGTGATCCAAGTACAGCATATACGCACTGTTCGTATATACGACTATATAACACCTCCACGGTAAATAGGACGATGTCCCATTACTCTTCGTTGAGCCAGGTTCACGGACATGGAGACAAAATGTATTGCTTGTCCTTGAGATGAAGAGTACTCCAACGAAGACTGTTTTGGTCATCAGTGATTTAGCATAGACAACGTGGGTCCGTCAGTACCGCACCATTACACGTGCATCATACACATATATCTTCTAGAGCCGAGGCACCTGTATGCGTGTTGATAGAAGTAAGCGTTTGTTTCTTGACAACATAGGCCTACCCAGAATTCTATAAATCCATGAAAATCGGATTATGGTTCTTTTTGGATTAAAGGGGATGACGTGTGGGTGTTCTAGCATGATGAATGGATTAGCTTTGATATGCTAACTTGTGCGTAGCAGCATTTCACACCTCACTGCTAACATGGCTGTCTCGGCCGTCTCGGAATTCGGCTGTAATATACATGTCAGCAGCTGTGTGACTAGGAATGGCTTTAGTTAGTTCTCTGACAGCATCGTGAGTATGAACCAGGCGTGTTTTACATTTATCGGTATAAGTATAAGTATTGCGAGCTGAATTAATATTTGATTGCACCATATCTGTATGAGGCGCCGTTTTATTGTTTATTCCCTATTCTATGATATCAATAATTCACTGATTGCTACCAAACAATATACTTTTAGATATCAATAAATACATTTATTGATATCACAAATTCGTTTTTAGATTGCAGTAAATAATTTTAGATATCACAAAATCGTTTTTAAAAGCAAAAACTGATGTTTACATATTATAAATTCGAAGCGCATTTATTGTTATCTAAAATCGAATTTGTGGTATCAATAATTCACATCTTGGTACAAACCACAGTAAATAACCTACTAGCCAACGACATATATTATTTTCACGTATCACGCATTTAACGTTATGGATACATTTCTTTGTGCTTATGTGTAAGTTATTAAAATAAGAGTTCAAGACATTTTGCCATTGAAGAAGCTAAACATGACATTCTGCTAATATTACACTCAAGGGATCCGTTAATGTGAAAAGATACGCATGGAGACTAGAGGGTGTACGTGGATGTGTCTTGTCGTAAGAGGGACTAACGGGATTGAGTGGTTAGGCTTCTGACTTGTTTGATGCATTTCGTATACCAATTGTGTGTATTCATGTCAATCACTGGAATGCCTGGTGCTGACTCGATTATTTACAGACCACCTTCATGTACCTGGAGCGCTTGAAGCGCTGACTGGAAACATATTCTGTATCGAAAAAATCTCCCAGAACATTAGGTTGTCGTTGATTAAGTCGTGTCCCCAGTCTCCCTAAACCATTTCTGTTGTGTCTCTTTAAGTCATACTTGGTGTGTTCATCACTGTGCCGAGATAGTGTACAAAAGTACGAGGGTCGATTGACAAATTGACATGGAAGGAATTGCGTAAAAGTAAACTATTTTGTTGTGGACATTACACGATAAATACATAATCTTGAGTCAGTTGAGGGGAGGTCGGGTAGCCTAGTGGTTAAAGCGTTCGCTCGAAGACCCGGGTTCGATTCCCGACATGGGTACAATGTGTGAAGCCCATTTCTGGTGGAATATTGCTAAAAGCGGCGTAAAACCATACTCCCTCACTCACTCACTTGAGTCAATTGAGCTAATTGCGAGTAAAATAAGCAGGGCCCTTTGGCCTTTGGAATAGGAACAAATTTAAGGAAGTGCAGTTATCAAGTTTTTGCAGATTGTTTTTGCAGATTGTTGTTTTTGACTGGAAGTGGTCTACCCAGGTTCGGCCTTTGTCACAAATCGTTGCAAGAACCTTTCTTGATCAGCTTTGAACAGAGCTACATTATCACGACATTGTGCTAGTGCGTTTTGGATCAGGCGTAAGAAGCTATGGAAGCCAACGAGTGTGGTAATGAACTAGCAATATGACGCTCAGTCATATAACGCACGGTCGTACCGTGGATTCTCTGGATCATTTCTGATGCGGCTGACGTCACAGACCACAACAAAAGATTTCACTATTATGTAATTCTTTTTTGTGATGCTTAGAACCTATCAATCAGTCGTATAAGTGACACGTACCATGTTACTGAAAACATTTGTTTTACAAGACACGGAAACTTTCCACAGTGGGTACAAGTAGATCCTTTATTGTACGTCAAATGAATGTAAATAAAAAACGCATATCCGAAGTTGCATTGAGTCACTTTCGTAGAAAGTCGTGGATTACAGACAATGACATTTGTAAGTCCTGCCATCACCCCGCTACCAAAGGTCGTCCGGTCTAGGCTCGGGATCGACGCTCACCTTGGTAAGTGTCATTATCATTGTCGCCCCTCACAGTTGTACTGTCACTTGCTGTCTCGGAGTCTGTCTCTGTCACATCACTGTCATCTTCCCCGACAGATGTGCCCTGATGATCACCAGCTTCAGTATCACTCTCTGCCACATTAACCACAGCTCCACCTGTTGTCACTTCGCGGGGGAGGTCTTCTTGTGTGTCATCGGGGTGTTCTTGCACCTTTACCAGTGACTGCTGACCCTCCTGTGTGTCTTCTGGCTGTGGATTGTTCGCTTCGACTCTGGTATCGTCTGTCGGTGTAGGGTAAACAGTTTTCATTTGATCCCTTTCTTCTTCTCTGTCGTCTGCTGGCGTACGGTCAGTCTTTTTCGTCTGCGCTTTTTCTTCTTCTCTGTCGTCTGCACGGGTAGGGTCCATCTTTTCTGTCTGCTGTGTTTCTTCTTCTCTGCTGTCGTCAAGAAGTGCGGGGCTAATCATTTTCGTGTTCCCTCCTGCTTCTTCTCTGCTATCGTTTCCTAGTACATTACTAGTAGCGTGAGCACTTTGACCACTGTCTGTTGACCCCTTTCTGTTCTGACCTCGTTTCTTAGCCACTTCTGACATCCGGGTATTCACCTCACCCAGGGCTTGTGTTATCATCCGTTGGGAGTCACGATCACCTGAAATACAATATTGATACTGTCTTTGTCAGCTGTTTCTCAAAAGAGTTTCAGAAGATGAGAGGATCGTGTTGGAAGGCAGTGTTCATTTCTATAATATGCTTATAATCATTTCACATATTTTTAGTTTAGTTCATATATTTGATCGCATTTCAACCGTGAGTTCAGAGTTTATGTTAGTTGTTTCTTCCACAGGGAGTTGACAATGCATTTGAATGGGATCCGTTGGTTGTTAACATTTTCAACACGTTTGGGATCTGTGTCCCTCTATGTTTGTGGCCAAATACAATTTATAATTATTATTATCATTATTATTGTTGTTATTATTTTTAATATTAATATTATTATTGAATACTATTATTATTATGTGCTTCCGAAAATATCAGCGGTGAATACTCGTACTCCTGGCATTTGATAGGTACTAAAGATAATTGGAAGAGGGGTTTTGTTTACTCTGAGGAGCCAGGGCCACAGATTTGTGGAGTTTATGGGTAATTATTGCGCACCTTCTAGTTTGGCAAGGTCCAGCGCCCGTTCAAAGAGAACATAAGCATCGCTGTATACCCTCAGTTTCACTGAAACAAACAGAATATAGCATCGACATATACCCTATACCCTCAGTATTACGGAAATTCACAGAACATAAGCATGGCTGTATACCATTAGTTTAACGGAACCTAACCTAACAGGAGCATTGCTGTGTACTGTTTAAACTGAAACGAACAGGCATAAACCATTGACCGTAGGTTCGAATCCCAGATTAGCCCGGATTCTATTCCTAGATTTTCTCTATTATAGTGCTCGTGGGTTTCATCAAAGTGGTAAACGTCTAAGACCTGCATCACCACGGGCTTTGCTCCCACATCAAGCCGACACGCCGTGATATAACTGAAGGTACAAACCAAACCAAACCAAACTCACTGATTGGAACAAAACGAATAGATTATAACTCTCTATTTGGGTCTATCCCTTGTATATTGTAGGGTATCGATAATCTACTCCTCACTCCTCACAAACACCTTCAAATATTGGCACCTGTGTTATACAAAACTCATTTCTTCAAAATGTTTCCTTCAAAAGATGAGCAAGAAGAGTTAAACTTTTTCGGGAATTGCATGTAGTCTTTAGTGGTGCCTACAGTGAGTCACAAAATGATCACAACGGACAAACTAGACAGAATACCATTTGCCTGACCATTTCCTAGTGACCTTGACCGGTCATTTATTATGGGTGGAATGGGGTCATTTTATAATAACATACAAAGTGCTTTTGTCTTTTCAAGGATGGTAAAAGGATATGGGGAGGGTCATCCAAAATATGTTAAACCTTAGGGGGGGGGGGGGGGTTGGGGGAGGGGGATTATTGTTAGTACATCAAAACCCTCTTACATCCCCATAATAAATTACCTGTCACTTAGTATAAAAGAATAAATTCGTGGCTCCCCTGCTTCTGTCTTATGCCAGAGATGCTAGTCTAACTACCACAAGGGTTTGGCCCGCGTATTGCCCGTGTATTGCCCGCGTATTGCCCGTGTACCTTGTGCAACCCCGATGAGGACGCAGGCCTGAAGCTGGTACAGCTGATGCTCTGCCTCCTCCGCTGCGTGCAGAGACTTCCTCCCAGAATCCCTTGCGTAGCCGTATTGGCTGAGACTCAGGAAGCAGTCCCCTATCTCGTGGAACAGCCACGCCCTCTCGACCGGCCTCTCCACGAGCTTCGTCTTCCTTGCAAATCTACCATCAAAACACATTGCAGGTGAGGGATTGGAGTTTAATACCGGTGACATTCCAGCAATATCATGGTCAGTGATGAATGGTTGGTTTGTTGTTTAACGCCGCACTCTGCAATATTCCAGCTATATGACGGCTGTCTGTATATATTCGAGTCTGGACCAGACAATCCAGTGATTAATATCATGAGAATCGATCCACGCAATTGGGATCAATGATATGCATCAACTAAGTCAGCGAGCCTGACCACCCAATCCCGTTAGTCACCTTTACGACAAGCATAGTCGCCTTTTACGGCAAGCATAGGTTGCTGAAGACCTATTCTACCCCGGAATCTTCACGGGTCTGTGCGATGAATGGCTTTCTATCGTGTACCAAGATTGGCAACAGGAAACCTGAAAAAGACTAGGACACTGACCATCCCCTAAATGTGGGCGATCTCATCCAGTTGCGCATGTCTTATATGCACGTGTTCAAATTTGCACCATAGATTTCAAGTAGATATCATCAGTAATTTGTCAAAAAACGAAAATACTCCAAGTGAGAAATGTCAGTGAGTTAAAGTTTAACGTCGCATCGGCATTATTTCAGCCATATAGCGACTAGGGAGAGATGTATGGAATCCTGGGAGGGACATTGTGGTATAGTAAAAATGCCAGGTTGTCCCATTGTCGCGTTTTGCTAAATTTTGACACTTTTTCTTTGTTTTTGTTAACACTGTCCCTTATTTAGAAAATGTATGAGATAAAAGGTGTTCTTAGTTTGTTAAGATATTTGTTAAAGACAGGTTATGCTTCCGATGTTGGATTATAGGGTATAGAATCATTGAAACGATGTGTTACTCACGCTCCTAGTGCTTTGTGGAATTGTTTCTTATAGACGAATACTCGACCTAGGTTTCCAAGAGCCCGTGACACTGGTTCGTCAATATTGCTGAGAAAGACATGATGTAAAATATTTTAGGTCGGTTGGTTGGTCTGTTGTTTAACGCCGCACAAATATTTTAGGACAGTAACGTCGTATTATACCGATTAATAAATGTTTTTTGTTTTTACATATGACGATATATAATTACAGATGTGTACGTATTGTTTTAAACATTGCATTGAAACTTATGTTATATCTCTCATGTTACATCACTAAAGTCTGTATATTCCGTAGCTGCTGATGACACCGCAACTCACCATTCTTCTCCAATAGACAGGTCCTTCTCGTGGTGTTCCTGTGCTTCTTCATATTCACCTAGTTCCAGGTGAGTGTTACCAAGGATACTGTGTACCCTGGCCACGACGTCACGCTTGTCGGCGATGTCGTCCTCGGTGTAGTTGGACATTGTCTGTAGACAAACATGGGCCCTCCGTTTGCATTCCTCGAAGTCTTCGCGATCAAAAGCTAAAATACAGTATTGAAGAATTTGGCATCAAATACATGTAGGCGAATAGCGAATAGAGTTTCCAAAGCTAGACTTACTGTCATATTTCAGAAAGTTCATAATTCTAAATCGCAAACTTTATCTGAATTAATGGTGTTGGAACATGTGCATAATCTGGAACAAACATTAAGCGGCCCAATGATGTTTGAAAACATATGCGCCGGCTCTGATGACGATCTGACAGAATAAGATGCTTGATCGCCCCCCTTGACCCCAACCCTGCTGACGAAGCATGATACCCGTGCGCATAAGGGTTTAAAAACAGTGCCATGGCAAAATAAAATCATCAGTCAACGATAAGTGTACGACAAGGCTAATTGCTGATCAACGAGGAAGAGCAATTGGTGTGGTGCAGTGGGGAGCTAGTTACGCCCAAGTTGCAATAATCGTGAACTGTACGCAAACCAGGTTGATGCAACGTTACATGGTGACCGGCAGCTCTGCTCGCAGCCACGAATCGGAAAACCCCCGTTTTTCACCTACGTGACAGAACTCTCACTGAGAAGTCACCTGCAGCGACTGCGACGTGCCACCAGTCTTCACAAAGTACGTTGACAACTACGACAGCATATCACCGTCAGACGTCAATTCTTGATGACGTCATTAGCACCTTGCGAACTCCTGTCCGACGTCGTGTGCACGCTTGCATGTTTGCACGTGGGGTACATAAACGCTACTGAATCATTGACATCTCACTCCTAAGTGTTGTGAACTGTGACGTTGACATTTAGTTATAATCTCTCTCTCTCTCTCTCTCTCTCTCTCTCTCTCTCTCTCTCTCTCTCTCTCTCTCTCTCTCTCTCTCTCTCTCTCGTATAGTTTAACGTCTTATACCAAGGCGTGTCAGTATAATATAAGAGGAAAAATCTTAGAAGTTGCCGCTTTGGTGAATCCCACGACCAGGGATATGGTGCTAACAAACCTAGAAACATAATCAGGGATTCGAACCCACGACCATAGGTTTCTGGCACGCTTAAGGGACATACATGTACACAGAGAATAGCGGCTTTTTAAATGACTGGACCGCATGTGCCCTTTGAACATTATAACACATCGGCAGACATGCACTTAGACACCCGGAACAATTATTTCCACCCGTCATAACACTAATGATTGATTAATTTTTGATGAAAATGACCCCCCGCAATACATTCCCGTTGTTTTTAGCACCTACATACATGTACACAGAGAATAGCGTCTTTTTAAATGACTGGACCGCATGTGCCCTTTGAACATTATAACACATCGGCAGACATGCACTTAGACACCCGGAACAATTATTTCCACCCGTCATAACACTAATGATTGATTAATTTTTGATGAAAATGACCCCCGCAATACATTCCCGTTGCTTTTAGCACCTACAGCCAAACAACTCTCAGAAACACGTTACAATGAATGGTTCTCCTTACCATCCACAATGTCCGCGAGCTCCTTCATCAAGTAGTCCAATACGTGATCTCCCTCCTCTTCCTCTTCAATGTCTGGCATCTGCTCCTTCTGATGCTGTGTGTTCTTCTGCTGTCCGCTCTTCTTCTGTCCGCTCTCCGCACTGCTCTCTCCTTTTCTCCCTCCCATTTCACTTCCTGGTCTGTAGGTGGCAAACTCAAAATGCAATTTTCTTACTTTTTTCTTTTCCTTCCTGTAAGGCCTGTATCCCACAATACCCTCCACTTCCTCTTCAGAGTCATCACGCGAGTTCTCTTCTTTCAGAACCCTAATGAGGTCGCTGACCTCTCTGTCCCAGAGGGAGCTCTTCTGTCTAGGAAGGGGTGACTCTGTGAGTTTCCGCTGTGTACTACTGCCCTGACGACTGTGTTTGCGTGATAGCGGAGGGGAGGGAGGGGGGTCAGGTGGCAGGCGTCTGAGACTCCAGTAGGTCACCCTCTCCAAAAGGAACTGAAGACCATTCTCAGCTATACAGTTGATTTCAACATCAATTCGAGATTCACCTTCATCTGAAGACAATCAAAACAGTGCCAATGGGGTTATTGCTATAGGCTATACAGTAAACTACGGTTATAACGAACTCGAGGAGACCACTAATTTCAGTTCGTAATAACCGTAGTTCGTTATAAGCAAACATGCAACATATATGCAACAAATGGTCTGGACTGAAAAATAAGTTCGTTATATCCGTCAGTTCGTTCTAAGCGTGTTCGTTATAAACGTAGTTTACTGTAGTTAGAATGTAAATGCAAAACAGAAACAATGGCGCAGAAAACACAAGATGGGTATGTGTCCTAACACGTCATTCCATCTGTCACTTTGGATTAAACGTCGAGTATTTTATCCCATTAATTGAAACCTCTTTTAAGACTATGTCACTATAGGGTCCGACAAAATCATTATCTACACTTATGTCCAATGTGGACAGTCTAGCCATAAGACGTACGGGTACCCGATATATGATCGATATTATAAAGGCTTTGCTTGTGTGTTTCTTGTGTAACGCATCACTCAACAATATGACAGCAGTCAGTAAATAATCGAGTCTGGACCAGACAATCCATTGATACATAACGAACATCGATCTACGCAATATGGATACGATGACATGCATCAGTTAAGTCACCGAGTCTGACTATTAGATCCCGTTAGACGCCTTTAGACGATTTATAGTGCTAGCTCACTGAGATACCATGCCGCAGTTTAACATGAATACCCCACTCAGACACAGTATACTGACTCCGAGCCGACCAGTCCTTGTTTTAGCCCCTTAATGCCGAGCTCCAGACAGGGTAACAATAAGTACCATCTTTTTACGTCTTTTGGTGTGACGCGGTCGGGGATCGAACCCTTCCGCTCTCAGGGCGGACGCTCTACCACTAGACCACGGAGGCGGTCCGAACTGAGAGAAGTAATGTTGAGGTGAGTACCTGTTTGGCGGACGAAGTCTCTCAGATAGACCCTGTCGCCATACAGCTCGCCAAGGATTTCCCTCATCGTCCTCTCGTCAGGCTCCGAGTACACCGTCCCGCCCCAGGCCCGACTCTGATTCGTTGACTTGTTCAACCTGTTTTGATTGGCTCTTTTTTTAATTCGGGATAATTTAATTGGTTGTCTTCTACCTAATCTGTGTAATGGGTTAGCTTCCTTCTTCTTCGCCCTCCCTGCACTGCTGTGACGTGATAACGGGGGTCCTGTGGGCGTGTCACTCTGCCTTCTAGCTCCGCCCATCTTTCGCATCTATGACCATGCAAAAATCTTTATGTTAGATATAATTTGAAGATGCAATAAATGTAAGTAAAATGGATAGGTACATATTTGAATTGTTGAAAGCTGACTCAGCTATTGTGGATCATACAAAAATTTAAAACGTCAACGCCAGAGAATAACCAGTCTCGATTATCCGAAGAAACAGATTCCACTGGTGATGACACCAGGTGTTCGCGAAAAGGGTACCCGTACCTTCTTGTGGACGTACAAGGTCAAGTCTCCGGCCTCGGTCAGTTTCATCGACGTGCCTGAAAGTGAAGCATGCAGGATGAAATATTACTCGTTCAGCCATCCAACCTGAGTGAGTGAGTGAGTATGGTTTTACGCCGCTTTTAGCAATATCCCAGCAATATCACAGCGGGGGACACAAGAAATGGGCTTCACACATTGTACCCATGTCGGGGATCGAACCCGGGTCTTCGGCGTGACGAGCGAACGCTTTAACCACTAGGCTACCTGACCGCCCCCATCCACCCTGATGTTCAGAGGTTTCAAAGTACAACAAGAGCGTTCGGTTATTTTAGCATCGGATCTACGTAGCTCTGTATTGAAGGTTTATCTCCTGTTTCATAATACAGCCAGGGCAGTCGGGTAGCCTAGTGGTTAAAGCGTTTGCTCGTCACGCCGAAGACCCGGGTTCGATTCCCGATATGGGCATAATGTGTGAAGCCCATTTCTGGTGTCCCCCACCGTGATATTGATGGAATATTGCTAAAAGCGGCCCTAAAACAATACTCACTTACGCACTCATAATACAGACACCAAGTCCATGGTGTCAGCAACGGCCCAACACGTCCATTTCGAATAGTCCAATGATTGGTTAGAATTATTGTTGGCCCACATTACCCGTGGTCATAGGTTTTCTTTAAAGAGCACGTGGGAAAACGTCCATAAGGCCAAAGAACTGTTGTCTCTGGTCTTTTGGTTTGGCGTTTCTCCCACATTAGCCTGACCGCCATGATAGAACTGAAATATTGTTGGAATCAGCGATAAAACTACTGGCTCCTTCACTCCTCTGCAGGGCCCACTTGCACAAACCGACCTCAGCGATAAGACTGTTGTAAGCTTATGTTAAAGTATGGGAGTTACAATCATCTTAGGGCTAAGATTGCTTTGTGCAAGTGGGTCCTGGTGTGTCCATGTACCTTTAGTAGTCTCGGTGATGTGGCGCCGGCACCTCGTGATGCCCTCCTGGAACTGGGTGCTCTCGGGACTGACCTTGTGACCGCGATGGTAGAACAGGAGTGCCATGTCGTAGTTACCGAGAGTATAGAAGATGGTGGCCTTTTGGAGTATCGCCTGGAACATTAGATAAAATTCAACAACATGCGGGTGGTTGTTTAGTAGTGAGTGAGTGAGTTGGGTTTAACGCCGCTTTTAACAGTATTCCAGTTATATCGAGGCGTCTCAGCTTAATGTGGGAGGAAAGCCCTAAGTGATGCAGGTCTCAGACATTTACCACTTTGGTGAAACCCACGAGCACGGGTATGGTGCTGACAAACCTAGAAACATAATCGGGGTGAACCGGGATTCGAACTCACAATCATAGGTTTCTGGCGTGCCCAAGCGAATCGCACAGCGAATCGCGGCGCCTTAGACGACTGGGCCACAGGTGCCCCCAATTGTTTAGTAACATTAAACGCTTATATTGCTTATATAATTTATCAAGCCGTGAAGTTGAAAACTCTCTGCATGGACGAGCAACGCGGTGAGACGTTAGTAAGTTATACGTTTAACATACAGATCAAAGAAGTTTATCACAAAATATATCTGGTCAAGATGATGTCTATTCTAATGTTATACATGATACAGAGGCAGTTCGTAAATAATTGCATGTATATATTACACAGGGCCACACTTACCGGTGGGTAGACGTTATCAATAGACAGTGCTCCCTCAACGTCCGCCAACGCCAGCTTCACGTGACCTAGACGCAGGTGACAATGTGACTTCCCCACATGCGCCGCCAGGTTAGAGGCATCGAGTCGGAGGGCCTGCAACAACAGGTGCAACGATCAGTAATGAATGAGTGAATTAACCGGTTTTAACGCAACTTGTGTCTCACGGCGTGTCAGCTTCATGTGTGGGTGGAAACCCCAAAGTGGATCATGTCAGAGAAGTTTACAAGCACGCGTATAGTGCTGAAAGATCAAGGGTGAAAATCGGAGCTAATCTAAGAATCGAACCTTCGACCAGTGGAACCTGGCGCGGCTAATTCATGAAGAAATTGACATAGAATATATACTGCTCAAAAGAACACCCGAATTGTTCATATGACCATAGTTAATCTATAGTCGTATGACATGTTGACTATAGTCATATGTGAGGTGAAATTGGGTTTAACGTCGCGTCCAAGATTATTGCACTTATATAGCGACGTGCATGCACGTGTATGTGTGTGTGTAGCTGCTTGTACTAGTCCGGACTGATGCCGATTTATAGTGCTAGCTCACTGAGATACCATGCCGCAGTTTAACATGAATACCCCACTCAGACACAGTATACTGACTCCGAGCCGACCAGTCCTTGTTTTAGCCCCTTAATGCCGAGCGCCAGACAGGGTAACAACAAGTACAATCTTTTAACGTCTTTTTGTATGACGCGGCCCGGGATCGAACCCTGGACCTCCCGCTCTCCGGGCGGACGCTCTACCACAAGACCACGGAGGCGGTCCTATAGTCATATGAAAAATTCGGGTGTTCTTTAACTTCTTTTGAGTAGTATACTTTCACAAAACACGGCATAGCAATAAAGACTAAATGCAGTGTTTAAACGCAACCGGGGCGGTCGGGTAGCCTAGTGGTTAAAGCGTTCGCTCGTCACGCCGAAGACCCGGGTTCGATTCCCGACATGGGTACAATGTGTGAAGCCCATTTCTGGTGTCCCCCGCCGTGATATTGCTGGAATATTGCTAAAAATGGCGTAAAAGGCCATATTCACTCGCAACCACACTTTCTTTGAAACTCAATTTTAAATGATAATCCCAGACAAATATATCCCATGTTGGTTTAGACAAGGGTCGTGTAAGGATGAGGTCACCCTTCAATGAAGGACATCTATAGGGACCATTCTCGCCTAGGAACAGTAATCACTCTTCAAGAAGGACCACCTAGGAACAGTAATCACTCTTCAAGAAGGACCACTTAGGAACAGTTATCACTCTTCAAGAAGGACCACCTAGGAACAGTAATCACTCTTCAAGAAGGACCACTTAGGAACAGTAATCACTCTTCAAGAAGGACCACTTAGGAACAGTAATCACTCTTCAAGAAGGACCACTTAGGAACAGTAATCCCTATTCAAGAAAGACCACTTAGGAACAGTAATCACTTTTCAAGAAGGACCATTTAGGGACAGTAATCACTCTTCAAGAAGGACCACCTAGGAACAGTAATTACCCTTCACAAGGGCCACCTAGGAACAGTAATCACTCTTCAAGAAGGACCACCCAGGAACAGTTATCACTCTTCAAGAAAGACCACATAGAAACAGTAATCACTCCTCAAGAAGGACCACCTAGGAACAGTAATCACTCTTCAAGAAGTACCACCAAGGAACAGTAATCACTCTTCAAGAAAGACCATTTAGGAACAGTAATCACTCTTCAAGAAGGACCACCTAGGAACAGTAATCACTTTTCAAGAAGGACCACCTAGGGACAGTAATCACTCTTCAAGAAGGTCCACATAGGAACAGTGATCACTCTTCAAGAAAGACCACCTAGGAACAGTAATCACTCTTCAAGAAGGACCACCTAGGGACAGTAATCACTCTTCAAGAGGGACCACATAGGAACAGTAATCATTCTTCAAGAAGGACCACCTAGGGACGCTCGTCGCCCTTCAAGGACCACCTAGGGACGCTTGTCGCCCTTCAAGAACCACAGAGGAGGTGCTATCGCCCTTCAAAAAGGACCATCGATGTTATCTTGCGACCAGAAAGACAAGGAAGGACATTTGATACAAATTCGAAGTACAAGTACTGACTTTAGAGGAAAGGATCAGTTATGGACGGACAGTAACTTCAATTGAAGTCAACATAAAATAACGCAAGAAGGCGTATACGTAATCACAGCCATCCTTTATACGACAGACGGATGTGAACGTGGTTTCCACATGAAGGTAAAACAGTAATTAAATTTTTACATGAACCCTATCAACAACCCACATATATACATGCTGTCGGCGAGCGTGGATAGTGCTCAATATCTAAATGTCAGTTACACAAAGCGCACCGCTCTCCCCTCTGTTGGCGGAGTTTTGAATGATTTGTGACCTTAATGCTTATATTGCAGGGCACTATCTCAATAAACTTTTTGTCAGTCAAATTTGAACAGAACTCACTCGTGACATATCCTTATTGGAACTTGACATTATTAACTTTCCCGGCAACATGAGACCACTCAGCCTGCTTTATTAGCAAAGCCATGCGTGTATCATGGCTGCCTTTGTTCGTTGCTTCGGTGAACTAATAAGTCTCAGAAAGTTGCTTCCGACATTTCTCTAACACGAAAATTAGATTTGGTTTACTGCATTGACATATGAACACTGATGAATTAAAACTTACCGCAATATAAGCAGTATCGGAAAACGTAAACGTTATTTTTTATTCAGCTCAGTTAGAAAGTATATAGTAACGCCACGAAATTTCAATCCATAGCCCTAACTAGGAAACATAATTAGGGCGAAATATGTGGGATTCGAACTGTGGAGCCTTACTTGACGAGCCCCCTCACCCCCTTCACTTAGTGACCGCCTACGTGGTCTAGTGGTAGAGCGTCCACCCGGAGAGCGTAAGGTCCGTGGTTCTATCCCCGATCGTGTCATACCAAAGACGTTAAAAGATCTACTTCCTGTTACCCTGTCTGGCGCTCGGCATTAAGTGGTTAAAACAAGGACTGGTCGGCTCGGAGTCAGTATACTGTGTCTGAGTGGGGTATTCATGTTAAACTGCGGCATGGTGAGCTAGCACTATAAATCGGCATCACTCAGGACGAGTACACACACACACACACACACACACACACACACACACGTGCATACACGTCGCTATAGAAGTGCAATAATCTTGGACGCGACGTTTAACCCAATTTCACCACAGTCTTCACTTTGGGAAACAGGCCCCAGTCCAGCATTAATAAGAGAGGGTATATGTGAGAGCTCTTTTAGGAATTTTTCAACAATAAAGGGGGACACCAGAAATTGGTTTCACACATTGTACGCACGTGGAGAGCCAACCCGGGTCTCCGGCGTGACGAGCGAATGCTTTAACCACTAGGCTACCCGACCGCCCCTGTAATAAGGAAGTGGTAGATGTATTATGAAGAACGTCATATGAACAAGTTCATCTCGAAATACCAATTAACTTAAATGGCCTAGAATGCTTTTCTTCCTTTTTTCAATTGCAAAATGTATTTCCTTGTAGGTTTATTAATCTTTCATAAAACGGGAAGTT
This sequence comes from Haliotis rufescens, assembly GCF_023055435.1. NCBI lineage: Eukaryota > Metazoa > Mollusca > Gastropoda > Lepetellida > Haliotidae > Haliotis > Haliotis rufescens. The sequence goes on along the minus strand of NW_025964112.1, from coordinate 60,815,205 downwards.
ATAGCAGGTAGTAAAGGGCGGTAGGGTAGCCTAGTGGGTAAATCGTTCGCTCGTCACACCGAAGACCCGGGTTGGCTCTCCACGTGCGTACAATGTGTGAAACCAATTTCTGGTGTCCCCCTTTATTGTTGAAAAACTCCTAAAAGAGCCGTAAACCCCAGCTCATTCACTCACTTATATTATTTTCAACTAGAAAGTGAGAATGTTTTACTCTTGTTGACAACATTGGATCATTATTTTTATTTCAAAGGCGCCCATATTGTACTCACAGCGTCGTAACTCTCTACAGCCTTCCTGTACTTCTTGTCCCTCATGTGCGCATCCCCCTCGCGCATGTAGATGTCAAATAGGTATCGTCTGCGCATGAACATCGTCTTCTCGCGCTGACGACCAAAAGAAATGCTAGCCGCCATCTTTATATTTAATCACAGACTTTCTTCAGCAACCGGATATATTACTTATCCATCAGATGTGCTGACTTGTCACATGTAAAGTAACTGGCGGGGCACTCATCATGTTCGTGAAAGGCCAATGACAAGCGTCGCTCAGGATCTTCTCAGTATTTGTCGTCTTGCATCAACCTGAAAACAAACATGATCATCTTGTCAAAACAAAATGTCCAGAAGACTTTTTCTGCATGTTCATATGGTGTTCATGATCCTAAAAAAGGCGTCTCACTTCTTGGTTATTCCTGGTCGGAATTGACCCGTGAAGATTCCGGGGTAGATTAGGTCTTCAGCAACCCATGCTTGCCGTAAAAGGTGACTTTGCCTGTCGTAAAAGGCGACTAACGGGATCGGGTGGTCAGGCTCGCTGACTTGGTTGATACATGTCATCGATCCCAATTGCGTGGATCGATGCTCATGATATCAATCACTGGATTGTCTGGTCCAGACTCGATTATTTACAGACCGCCGTCATATAGCTGGAATATTGCTGAGTGCGGCGTTAAACAACAAACCAACCAGCCAACCAATCTGGTCGGAATTGGTCCCCAGTAACCTATGCTGGTCGTAAGAAGTGACCAAATGGATCGGATAGTCAGGCACGGTGTCCCGCTTGATGGTTTGTCATCGTACAGGACGGCATTAGACGTTGCTCATAATATCAACCCCTGCTTTGACTGGGTTATTTAAAGACTGCTGTGATGCAACACGAATACTGCTGGACGTGGCGTAAAACAACATCCGCTCACTCATCAAACAATGCCGTCATATAAAACAACGCTAATGACAAAGTTGTTAGCAGTAACACCAACTTCAGTAAAAAATTCCAAAATAAACTTAAAACAGAAAACAAACCCACAAAAGAACCAAACAATAACAATCTAGAAATAAATCAACCCTACACAATGGAGGAGCTCCTCTACGTAATCCAAAACAGGAAAAAGGGCACAGCCCCAGGATTAGACCTAACTTCTTACCAAATAATTAAAAAACTCCCCCTAAAACTACTCCAGGCACTACTCAAACTATACAATCTCATCTACCTAAACGGACAGGTCCCTACTCCCTGGAAACAGGCCCTAGTCATACCAATCCCTAAACCTAATAAACCAGCTAATCAAGCTAACTCATATAGACCAATATCCCTAACTTCAAACTTATGTAAAGTAATGGAATCAATGGCTAAAAATAGATTACAACATTACTTAACCCAAAATAACATCATAAACCCAGATCAAAGCGGTTTCACTCCTGGCCGCTCAACCCTAGATAACCTCGCCCGACTAGAACAAGATATTAAGACAGGACAACTAAATAAACAATATACCACAGGCATCTTCTTAGACTTCTCTAAAGCTTTCGACATGGTATGGCACGATGGGCTAATACAAAAACTAAAAAAAATAGGACTCAAAGGTCAGATAATAAACTACATCCAGGACTTCCTAAACAATCGTAAAATAACCGTGGGTATAGACCAAACTCTATCGGACCAATGTCCCCTAGAAAAATGATACTCCACAGGGCAGTATCCTCAGCCCCACCCTCTTCAATATAATGATAAACGATCTATTCGAGGGCCTATCCCCTAAAGTAAACACATCAAAATTCGCGGATGATGGAGCCATCTGGATCCGCACTAAAAGCATGAACATGGTCCAAAATTTACTCCAAAAATCTCTTAATAAAATACAACAATGGGCTGACAAATGGGGCTTCTCCCTTAACTCAGAAAAAACAACAGGAATAGTATTCAAACATAAAAACATGAAACCCGCCTCCCCAATCCTCCAGCTAAACAATCAAACAATCAAATTTCAAAAACAAACCAAATTCTTAGGACTTATTTTCGATGAACATCTCACCTGGGATGCTCACATCCAAAACCTAACAACTAAATGCAGTAAAGACCTAAACACCTTAAGATGCCTAACTGGCTCTAACTGGGGAGCATCCAAAGATACCCTCCTCTCTCTCTACATATCACTAATTAGATCAAAACTAGACTACGACTGCGCCATATACAACACCCTAAACAACTCTCTATCTAAAACACTTGACTCAATACAATATCAGGCTCTCAAACTAATTACACGCACCCAACATCGCACCTCCTACACCTCACTTCAGGCCTTAACAGGAGAAATGCCACTAAGTCTACGCAGGGAACAGCTAAGCTTAAATTTCTGGGCCGCGTCCCAATCAAACCCTCTCATCCAAAACTTAATAAACCAAAACATCAGCCCCAAAAACCAAGCTCTAGCTCGTAAACACCCCTTACTTACCCCAATATCCCAAAGAATAACAAACTACCTAAATGAACACCAAATTAAAAATCTTAAACAAAACTGCAAACAATCAAATATCTTCACCCCTAAACTTAAAATACCCAAAATAGACACAACACTAGCTAGCCAAATAAATGAACAAACCGACCCAAACATAGCTAAAACTACCACACTAGCATACCTACACGAAAATTGGCCAAATTGGTGTCACATTTACACGGGCGGATCCTCAGATCCGACCTCCAAACACACAGGTTTCGGAGTCCATACCACACAACCAACTAAAACCACAAAATCCTTCCGACTCCCAAACAACCAATCAATATTCACGGCAGAACTAATGGGCATGGCCTCAGCCCTCCATAATCAAGAATCCAAAAAACACAAAAAAAATTCCTAATACTTACCGACTCCCTAAGTGGACTGCAAGCCCTCCAAAACAAAAATACCAAAAACCGACCTAAATTAATAAATCAAATACTTAAAAGCTCCAACGACCTAACTAAGGCAGGCAAACAAATAACCTTCTTGTGGATACCCGCCCACGTAGGAATATACGGTAATGAAAACGCCGATAAAGCAGCTAAACTATCCCTCAAAATCCCAGAAATAAGCTTAAACTTACCCATCTCAAAATCAGAAATTAAAAGTGTAAACAAGCAAAAAATCACAAAAAAATGGCATAACCTATATCTAAACTCAAATAGCCAAATCAAAATAGTGCTCAGCAAACCACTAACCAAACCAAAAATTCTCCATCCATCCAAACAAATCGACAGAGTAATCACTAAACTCCAAACAGGACACACCAACCTAAATAACCACCTAAAATTTTGTTATAAACACACTACAGGTAACTGCCCACACTGCAAACAACCAGAAACCCCAGAACACGCACTCATCCACTGCACACACTACCTAACACATCGAACCGCATTACAAACCACCCTCAATCTAAACAAGGCTCTAACTCTAGAAGCAATACTAATCCCACAAAATAAACTAGAAAACTTCAAGGCCTTAGGCGTAGTCTTAATAAAAACGGAACTAATAAAACGCATCTAAAAACACAATAACCTACCAAATCAAAATCACATAAACAAACAAACATCCACCATACCCAGCTCCCTTAGTTCTCCTCCCCAATCCCATCGGCATCTATTCCAAATCTCAAAATTCCCAAATTCTATATAAGCAACCCCTAAAACCCCCCTCTTGGGTTGCACAGACCACCTTCGCCCCTTTCGGAAACACATTAAATGGCCTGGCCGGGCCCGTGTGCGAAATACGCATCAGTCGGAAAGCGCACGTTAAATCTCCAAAGTAAGTAAGTAAGTAAGTAAGTTGAAGATCAACGTTTACAAAAGAAAACATGACATGAAGATGAATACAAAATATGGAACCAACTTGAAGACCATGGTCACATATAGCACGTTATACCAATATTTCATCACTTTTATACATAATATTATGGCAGGTATATATTCTATGTAAAAGAAGTTTAAGTAGACCCTCTTCTTTAATATTGCTCTGACAGATCAACTATAGTAATATGACAGAATTGGGTGGCCTGACAGATTCACGATAGTAACTTGAAGACATCGGGTGGCCTGACAAATTAACTATTGTAATATGAAAGAATTGGGTGTGTTCAACTTATTTCGAGTAGTATATCTACAACAGTTAACGTACAGGTTTGAGAACATGCCTCCATTGTGTTAACACTTGTGTCCAGGGTAATACCTATCTTCCCCTTCCCCACCCCCCATGCCTCTCCCAGCCCCTGCCTCTTGTCCCCTCACCCTTACCTTTCTCAGGGCACGAGAGTGTCAAGGCAGTGTATCCTGACGGTAGAGAGTGGCACTGCGTGTATGTCCGCCTTCAATGCCGCGCACCGGTCGGTGTAATATGAGAGTCATGACAAATGAAGCAAGGGGATCCACCCGATCACATAGGAAAGTTAATCTGTGTATATCCTGTTGTAGATAGTATCTAGGCAATGTGCCACTATGTTTTACCTGTGACAGGCAAGCTGCGATTACTTGATCCAGGTATATGTAAATCAAAGATAAGTTTTTATACCAATCTGCTCGTGTTCCTCTAGGTATATTAGATATTGCACAGTCCCACAATACTGATTTGTTTGTATGTGCTTTTGGATTAGAATGTTAAGGCTGAACAAACATCAAGTTGACGAACGTCTATGATCCTTGATTTGTGGTATGTACCTACTTGTAGTTCTGTCCTCTTACAAAGTGTTTATTTATTTTAGTTTATAAATGTTTATTTCCCGAGATGTAACGTACAGAATTTGTATACAGGGTCATGTACAGTAACCTACGGTTATAACGAACACGCTTATAACGAATTACGGTTATAACGAACTAAAATTAGAAGTCCCTTTGAGTTCGTTATAACCGTAGTTTACTGTAGTTTCAACTTATACTGGTGCAAGAGAGTTACAAAGTAAAACACCTAGTACATTCTAAAGTGCATTGTAAGTTGATATGCATAGTATGGAGTGGCTAATTGCAAGTTTAGGGTTACATTCACTGAGGAGGGCAGAACTAAAGTCAACTAACTTGAACTAAACGTTAATACAAGGGTCACATGTTGTTAGTCTTCACAGGTTCATACACCTGACATTTTTTTGATGACCCCTTGACCACCTGGGGTATTAAGGACACGTGTCACTACCTTGACCACCCGGGGTATTGAGGGCGTGTGTTACCATCTTGACCACCCGGGGTATTGATGACAAGTGTGTAACCATCTTGACCACCCGGGGTATTAATGACATGTGTGTTACCATCTTGACCACCCGGGGTATTGAGGACATGTGTGTTATCATCTTGACCATCATGGTTATTGATATATTGACATATATAATATTGACATGTGTATCACCCTTTTAATCGCCTACACACATTGCTAATCTTCGTGAATCAGATATTCGCACAGATGAATGTTTACACTGATCCTTGAACCTGTCTGAGCGCGTAGACATGAAAAACTGTTGTTCAACGTGGGGGATTTTTTTATCAAGAGGATTTAACTTGAAAAGACACTTGTGGCTAATCATCTTCAATTAGTATCAGTACAGGACGACTGTACATTGCTATCTTTCCGCTTGGGTGTCGTATTTCCTTCAGCATCGACTCACAAACGTCATAGCTAAGGTACACTTTGTATAAACATATAACGTCAATACCAGACAATAATCAGTCTCGAAACAATTCAAAACTGTAATTGGGCATATTTAAAATGCTAGATACTGGTGAATATTACATGAATGGGTCACTGAAAATCGCGAAAAGGGTAAGCATGTCCTGCGGGTCATGATTTTTTAAGTAACGTTTTGAATTTTGCGCATATGAAAAATATTATGAAGAATCATCTGATCTGATCATGAAAAGTTATTTATATTATTATTTACTTTGTTGTTCGACATGTTTACACATGCTAAACCTATCCTGTAGTTGGTTTAAGGCATGAGTGTCAAAGCACTGGGTTCGGTTTCGTAATATAAACCACATGATCACTTGTATACTTTTAATGCACGTAACACTTCGTTATTACAACAGAGTCAGCATTACAACTATGCGTAAACTTCAGGCTTGCGGTGTATATAACGGTCATATATCCCGTCTCGACAGTATCGGTAGCAGTACAAGACAATAGCCCCTCTCTCACAGCATTATAGTGTAAACAAGGTCTTGTCACTCGATAATCTGTCCGTGTTGTTGACAGATATTAATCTTTCCTCCCCGACTGATATTCTACCCCCCAAAGCGGCACTTACCCTAGATAATAGCATGTGCGGGGCTAGGGAATACTGCCATGTTGGATCGCGTCTGGGTGACACAACATTTCGCTGGGACGCAGCAATTTTAATTAACGTTTTATCTTTTTAAAAAAGATTTTTTTAGAATTTTATGTGTCATTTAACTATCGACTTATCCCCCGAAACGGTTGCTAATAAATGAGCCTTTGGAGACTGCCCATCACCTTAACAGTATTCTGAACAGTATATGGTAGTAAATCTTAAACAATCCGGGGGTTTTTTCAATAGGAAAAAAATAACTATTTACCAATAATCGGGTCTATGTTTATGTCATAGTGACACCAAATATCTAAGTATACCCATGTGACGACGCAACGTGAGTCAGCCATTGGGCCACTATATATACCGTCCTTTGAACATTGAGAGAATGGGTGACTGAGGTTGGCTTGACGTCGTTTTTAGAAATGTCCCATTAATATATCCCGGCGGGGCATACCAGAAATAGGGTTCACATAGTGTATCCATGTGGGGAAGCGAACCCTAAACCGCTAGTCTACGCCCCTGAACACTGATCATGTATACCGCGTAGTTTACATATTGAAAATATGGTTTTCGGCGTTATGTGACATTTCATTCCTTAATATTTTTATCCTCACGATTTATCGAGTTATCGTCAAGACAGTTATTATTTTCGTCATTTTACAACACATCCACTTTTTGTCACTGTTTAATGTTGCTATAGCATCTATGAAGATTTGGTATCCGGCACTTTTTATTTCAGTCTGAAGTAAAGCAAAATGATGGTTCCGTATTTTATCTGTATTTAATACAGAGTTGTATAACACACATACAAGGGGAATATGGTGAATATATGTCTTACATTGAAAACAGAACGTGGACAAACAAGCTAAATGTGACCCAATGGTTATAATGAATTTGGCAGCTAAATGAAACCTTTTATTACCCGGCTTCGGCCTGTGTATATATACTGACTTAATGGTACATGCCCAGGTTTGTACGTGAACGCCGTGCATTGTTCCCCGGCAAACAGTGGAGGTCGCCGACATGCCTCTGGGTCTCATTTCGGAAATTGATATTGGATTCGGAAATGGAATTGTTAGAATTCTATAAAACCGAGAAACAGGGATGCATTACTTACCAGAACACAAGCCACCTAGTCAAATGTATATCTCGAAATATCTAGCTCCGGAAATATTGATTTTTCTGACCCTACTTTCGTATAAACAATATGACACTGGCTCGTGTATTAATATCTACATTGTTTGTTTGTTTGTTTGTTCTTTAAGCCGTACTCAGCAATGTAGCAGCTATATGACAGCGGTCTGTAAATAATCGAGTCTGGGTCAGACAGTCCAGTAATTGACATCATGAGCATCGTAATCGGGATACGATTACTTGCACCAAGTCAGCGAGTCTGACCACCTGATACCGTCAGTCGCCTCTTAGGACAGTATAGGTTGCTGAAGACCTATTCAACTCGGATCTTCACGGGTTCTCTATATATCTGTAACATCATTTACATATGTAGTTGAAACTATCTACAAGATTATATAGAGAAACGCTTCTGAAATACAACATACAAAATTAATTACGTTAGATCACGTAAATAACATTTGGGATAAATGTAATTGTTTTGTGGGTGTTTTTCTTGATGTCTATTTGAACGCAATAGGAGAGTAAATGAAATCTAAACAATATAGGTATAACATGAACTTAACAATTCAAATTAATGCCTTACCTGACATTTCCGCAGATTATTTAAAGGTCCTGTCAGCAGTGTTTTGTGCTACTGGGTCAGTAGTGTCGGGAAGCAGCCCCTACCGACATATGGTCCACCGTGCATGAGAAGACTAGTGATTGTCAAGTGCCTTTCACTACATGGAGTGTGTTACCGCAGTGGGTACGTACGTATACTCTGGGCGGAGGGTGGCTAGGGGTGGGCATGCCGCGACACAACACTTTCTTAATGACTAAATGTTTTGTCAAATTATATTTTTTTAGAAGTTCATTTCCGAGTGCGAGATACTATATAGACATATGGGATCGCTAAAAAAGGCTCTACTTTTTATGCAGATCGATCTCGAAGTAGTCGAGTATACCAGCCAATCCACTAATCGATATCCTTAACGATCTACGCAGTCGGAGTGCGACGAGATGCAACCTCCAAGTTACCGAGCCCGACAACCTGATCCATTTAGTTGCCTCGTAAGACAAGTATATACTGTAGGTTGCTGGGGGAACTATCCTAAACAGAAGTTTATGACCGTCCTTATATGACAAAGATCATTTTCAGAAAATAGACATTACAATGTGTAATCTTTGCTAAATTGTTCGATAGGCATTACTTAGAAGTTGACAGATGAAAAGGTAGACACAATTTTATGGATAACAACTTCTTTAATACTGTAAAAAGCGACGTTTCGGTATAGATCCTTATACCGTTGTCAAGCAAGACTGAATGATATATATTCTGTACTATGTCCCCTATTCAGTCTTGCTTGACAACGGTATAAGGATCTATACGGAAACGTCACTTTTTACAATATTAAAGTTGTTATCCATAAAATTGTGTCTACCTTGTTATCTTTGCATTTCTCAAAATCGATGTTCTCCGGGCTGTAAATAGCCAACTGTTAGCAGCAGCTTTCCACGCCATCTCCTAGCCTGCCCACCGGATCAGCTTTAGTCCATATAAACAAGTACTGGATACTGAGGACATGTCGACATACGTCAGTTCCAGCACTTAGCCGCCTCCGTGGTCTAGTGGTAGAGCGTCTGCCCGGAGAGCGGAAGGTCCGGGGTTCTATCCCCGGCCGCGTCATACAAAAAGACGTTAAAAGATGGCACTTGTTGTTACCCTGTCTGGCGCTCGGCATTAAGGGGCTAAAACAAGGACTGGTCGGCTCGGAGTCAGTATACTGTGTCTGAGTGGGATATTAATGTTAAACTGCGGCATGGTATCTCAGTGAGCTAGCACTTTAAATCGGCATCAGTCCGGACTAGTACAAGCAGCAACAAACACACACACACACACACACACACACGTGCACGCTATATAAGTGCAATAATCTTTGACGCGACGTCAAACCCAATTTCACCTCACGTCAGTTCCAGCACTGTCCTGCTCCAACCCTAGAGCCCCTCCTCTCCACGCGACCAACCCTCGTCACGGTACACCAAGTCTACGCTTTTCCATAGCCATTTCGAAATGACCCTCTAACATACGTTGTAGAAATATTTCTCTTATAGATCTGGGTCAACATAAAAGAGGCACAATAGTGACCTAGTAGTATTCTTTTGATTATTTTGTTATTTATTTGTGGTGTCGTTATTTCTCCCATGCCCTCATCACACTTAGAACATAACCAACGCTAGGAATTTATATTAATTGACCGTGCTGCGTGCGTGCCAGCTTCTCGTATATGACAGCGGCCTGGAAATACTCAAATGGACCAAACAATCCAGTGATTGATGTGCAGATCAACCTATTCCAGCCCGTCAAGTGAATGCGTGGTGTAAGCTCCGTGCCTTTGTGGGGAGGCTTACAACATTCATTTTGAGGGAACTGATCATAAATAGTAGTAGATTTTCTTATTAGGTAAACATTGTATATGGCACAGTGGGATTGTGTATAAATTAGAGAGGTATGGTATAAAAGGCCAATTGTTAAAATTGCTTACATAATTAAATGTAGCCACAGCGTATTTGTGAAAGGGGAAATATCTAAACCATGATACATAAAGCATGGCGTGGCACAGGGATCGATGCTTGGTCCATTACTTTTTGGTCTATAAATTTTATCGATGCCAAATTTGTCAGTATGTTTTGCCGACGAACGACGATACGTCGATTGGCTTGTCGCCCAATAACAACAGTTTATTGTAAATTACTATAAGGACGAATTTAGCGAAATGGTTTTGTCTCATAGATACCATAAAACCCCTCCAAAATGATTTATTCCATGAAAAAACTCGAACATATACTATCAGAAATACTATCATCACTCCGAGACTGTGCATCTGATCGACATTTAGTCAGCTCCCTGCCCCACCCAAGTCACGAGTGAAAAGATCCACCCTTCCATACCACACAATCATCAAACTCCCTGTAGCTTCTGTCTGACTGGTCCTGGGTGTTGACAATCAGTTTAAGTCTGTACACCAACTCAAGAGACGCGTTCATGTTGTAAATACTTTATTGCATATCACAGTCAGCTTCATTCTGAACACTTTCAACGAGTGTAAACATAATTTGAACACATAAAATTTGACTTTTTGACACATTTGTAGCAACGAAGTTATGTACCCAACAAATACACAACATACAACTGGCATGAAATAACCAGTTAACGCAACGTCAATACTGAATGCCAAAAGCCTTCATCTATGACCTGCATGACATAACATCTCTCAGGGTAAGTAATCAAGCAACGTCTGGCAGTACATCATGTCATGAAGGTAACTCCATGACAACAAGAGTCTGACATGAGCATAAAGATCTGTCTGAGTTGAAACTTGTGATTAGAGACAGCTGTTGGCTTGTGGTGTCGTCACACTCTAGGCAGTTCCTCCTGCAACATAACACCGGACGGTTATCATGGAGAAACAGGCTGATTTTACAGACGCTTCATTCAATCTCGTCACCCATATACCCGCTCCTATGGCAACTGTCCAAATATCATGCATGTAAACCTATACCTCAGAAAAGAACATGCAGTTAACATTCAATTCAACAGTTGGTCATTCACGTTAAGTTGTTCGTTCAGAGCAAAATTTGATCACAATATACATGTGTGTTTACCCATTATTGCAAATGGGTGCTTTTGTTTGTTTGTTGTTTAACGCTACACTCAGCAAAATCCAGCTACATTGCGGCAGTCTGTAAATAATTGAGTCTGGACCAGACAATCCAGTGATTGATTAAATGAGCATCAATCCACGCATTTGGGATACGATGACATGCATCAACCAAGTCAGTGAGCCTGACCACCCGATCCCGTTAGTCGCCTCTTACGACAAGCGTAGTCGCCTTATATGGCAAGCATGGGTTGCTGAAGACCTATTCTACCCTATTCAAATCATGCTCTTGAGTTTGACCATTCCATGTCAACATAATAGATAACACTGCATAAGAACAGATTTCCTGTGAACTGTCTATGCAAGTTATATGCTTATGTTTTCATATTGCGCAGTAATTCAGAGGCAGGTCAAATATTAACACTGACCTTCTTCAGCTGCCTTGTTGTCATCCATGTTGTCATCCTGGTTGTCATCCTGCTCCTCCCCTGTCTCCTCACCCGTCTTCTCCTGACTAGCCCCACCTGGACACAGAGAGCACTCTTCATCGTTCAAGTAAACAACAAGCACTGTAAGTTACACACTAGACCCCAGCGGTAACACCAGCAGTGTTCCCAGCACTATACTGCCTGTTGTATTGTTTGTTTGTCTGTTGTTTAATGCTACGGTCCAGGAATATTCCAGCTATATGACGGTGGTCGGTAAATAATTGAGTCTCAACCTAACAATCCAGTGATTGACATCATGAGCATCAATAAATGCAACTGTGATACGATGACATGCAATCCACCAAGTCAGTGAGCCTGATCACCAGATCCCTTTAGTCGCCTCTCAAGACAAGCATAGGTTCGTGAGGACATATATCGTTTATCTGAAAACGCTCCCCACACCCCAGAAAAAACAAAAACACGGAAAGACATGTGTTCTGTTTGATCGAAAATATGCTGAATTTTATAACATTTTTTTTAATTATTATTTCTAAACCAGCTTTGAACATAAGAAAATAACCACAAATCAACTTTGACAATTTTTTGGTGTTCGGTTTTAGTACCTTGACAATGAGACCAAGAAAATCTGTAAAACAATGCATATATAGGTCTGGTCTGAGGATAAAACCTGAAACCAAATTCTTGTTCAAACAATGTACAGGTTCAGAAAGTCCAGCATGACGGGAGTTGTACCCACCTTCCTTCTCTGCTTTGAGTGACTGGACAATCTTGTTGTTGACTTCATCAATGGCCTTCTTGATAGCCACCTCTGCTGACCGGTCATCCTGCACCATGGCGAGGTCCATCGCCTTCTCAAAGCTGACCAGCGCCCCCTGGAGGTCTGACAGCTTAACTGTGAACAGCATACAAACACATCAGCATACAAACATATCAGCATACAAACACAACAGCATACAAACACATCAGCATACAAACACAACAGCATACAAACACATCAGCATACAAACACAACAGCATACAAACATATCAGCATACAAACACAACAGCATACAAACACATCAGCATACAAACACAACAGCAAACAAACACATCAGCATACAAACACATCAGCACACAAACACATCAGCATACAAACACAACAGCATACAAACACATCAGCATACAAACACAACAGCATACAAACACAACAGCAAACAAACCCATCAGCATACAAACACAACAGCAAACAAACACATCAGCATACAAACACAACAGCAAACAAACACATCAGCATACAAACACATCAGCATACAAACACATCAGCATACAAACACATCAGCATACAAACACAACAGCATACAAACACAGCATACAAACACATCAGCACACAAACACATCAGCACACAAACACAACAGCATACAAACACATCAGCATACAAACACAACAGCATACAAACACATCAGCATACAAACACATCAGCATACAAACACAACAGCATACAAACACATCAGCATACAAACACAACAGCATACAAACACAACAGCATACAAACACATCAGCATACAAACACAACAGCATACAAACACAACAGCATACAAACAGCATACAAACACAACAGCATACAAACACATCAGCAACCCATCGTCAGTGACTTCACAAACTGTTTCTTGGTTGTAAGAAACACCTCAAATGAAACCATGTATTCTTTAATAGCTTCACAAAACTTCCACTTCTTTAACTTTCATAAAACTATTCCACTCACCAACACTCTATTGATTGGACAATAGCCATGCATAAATACTTCAATTAATCATGACTCCCTTAACTACCATACAGGTGCAAGAACCTTTATGATTGTGGGTTCGAATCCCAGATTCGCCCTGAATAAGTTTCCTGGTTTGTCAGCACCATACCCAAAGTGGTAGACGTCAATGACCTGCACCACTTCAGGCTTTCCTCCCACATCAAGCTGACATCCCTCAATTGCACTGAAATGCTGTGTATAGTGGCTGCATTGCACTCAACTCACAACATAGCCTACATAATAGGCTTGTTTCTCACCTTGTGCCTGAGCTATGAGTACCGTTGCCTGCAGCTGCCACACCATGTCCTGAGCATCCTCCGATGCCGCAAGGGACTTCTCCCCGTAATTCTTGGCATCAGCGTACTCCCTCAACTCCAAGTGGCAGCGCCCAATTTCGTGGTACAGCCAGGTGTTCTCCAGGGATGACTTGGTCAGCGGCAACTTGCGCTCCCACCTACACACATACACAATCCCATCAGGTCCAGGCATCACATAAACACATAGTAGTAAAAGTAGTTCATATAAAGATCAAATAGAAGCTAACATTATCTCAAGCTATTTCAATTTCTATTCTTTTAATGGAGGTCGCTATATGGCATGTGATTAGCATGTGGCTAGCATGTGATTAGTATATGGCTAGCATGTGATTAGTTTTTTGCCAGTATGGGGCTAGCATGTGATTAGCATGTGATTAGCATGTGGACAGCATGTGACTAGTGACCTGGGTTTGATTCCCCAGGAATTAAGCATGAAAGTCAGGGGTCCCTTGTCATTACCCTAATACACAGTATTAAGTTGGGTCGTTAGAGTTAAATACTCAGAGACACTTACACCTGTATTGCCTTCTCGAAGCTGCCACTCCGGGCGTGCACCCTCCCAAGGTTGTCCAGGCCTCGGGACACAGCGTCAGTCAGCTTACTGCCGAGCACAATCAACATCATCATTACAAAATGAAACAAAATAATGACACGAGTATTATGACAACCGACGTGGAACACCTGTATCTAATTCATCACTGATCCACTATTTATTTATGAGAACAACTTACATACCATATAACACTTAGACGTTATTTGGAACATTCATTACCGTATTCTCTACATTACATGCCCCACTCCAATACAATGGTATAATGACATTCAATCAACCAAGAAACCAAGTCTGACCACCAAATCTATTCAGATGCCTCTTACGACAAATGTAGGTTACTTGGGATGAATTCTAACATTGGAATCGCTGGTACTTCAATATTTACCATTACTGAAAGCACAACGTTTCGGAGTATATACTTACGCCTTCCTCATTCACATGATGAAGGATTAAGTATATACTCCGAAACGTTGCATTCCTCATAATAAAGAAGTTGACATCCATAAATTCTCTTCCTTATGTATATCACTTCTAAATGCCTTTCAAAGACTTAAAACACTTCTGAGACAACTCAAGAGGACATTTTAGTATACAATACTGTTTTAAGACACAGTTCCTAACGCAGACAGTATGGGACGACTCACTTCTTTTCTCCGATGTCAAGGTCAATGCCGTGATGGTGCAGTGCCTTCTCGTAGTTGCCCATGTCCAGGTGGGCATTACCAATGTAGCTGTGCAGGTTGGCTGTCACCTCCAGCTTGTTGGGGATGGCGTCATCACCATAGTTCTGTACTGTTGCCAGGCACTTCTCTGCCCGCTTCAGACTCTCCGACGTCTTCCCATTGAGTTGTGCTGGAAGGTTGCAGAGCATGGTTACCATAGGAACAATTAAAGTTTAACAAGTAATTTCTCCAGCTGGTCATAACAAGGTAAACATATCATTCCCTACTTTACATATTGTTCACCTGAGGACAGAGAGGTTCTATCAAACTTATGTGACAGTGATGAGAGTTGTTTTGCCTATGCTCGACACTCAATCCACTCTTGGGGGCACGGGTGGCCCAGTTGTCTAAGGTGCCGCGATTCGCTGTGCAGAGTTGCATCCCTTGGGCACACCAGAAACCTATGATTGTGGGTTCGAATCCTGGTTCGCCCCGATTATGTTTCTAGGTTTGTCAGCACCATACCCGTGCTCGTGGGTTCCACCGAAGTGGTAAACGTCTGAGACCTACATCACTTCGGGCTTTCCCAGACCTGTCAACCCTCCCGCATTTTGCGGGAGACTCCCGCAATTTGATGAAATCTCCCAGTCTCCCGCAAGATGGACTATTTCTCCAGCAAAACAGAATTTTTCATTATTTAAAAAATTCGCCTCCATTGTCCCGTGAGTAAAAACAATGAACCGGAAGTTTGCGTCCCGATCTGTCCGGTAGGCTCCCGGATTAGCGACCCTTATCACAGCCACCCGCAGGGGGACCCAGATGGGCCTTTGTCCAGTGATCAACTGGTAATTAAATTCATATGGTGAACGATTGAACAATGTAAACTGTTAAGAAAACTCGGATAGTCCTAACAGGTGCCTGAAGGGTTGAACTTGAAATGAAAAATCAGCCAAGTATTCACCACTTCATGAAATGAACTGTTGTCTTCATGTTCTTAGCGTGTTTATTCTTCCATAATTTAAGAACGTAGATACATATGGCCGGTCCAGTTATACATGACTTTATTGGTTATCAGATTTGTCAGAAACTTTGTTAAAACATCAACATACCTCAAAGTTACGTCATTGAACTCTTGGAAATGAAAACAAAATATGTCCTGCAAGCGCCGTCTTCAGAAACAACACTATGCGTGATTGGTTGATTCGGTAGTCGAAATAACAATGAGTTACACGATCAGGCTTCCTCACAGCTAGGATTTCAAAGTCAAAGTTTAAAGTGAAACTTATAAACTTCCTTTTGACTGACATCGTGACTTGTGTGCACAGAAAATATCAAAACAGAACTTTATCAAATTTCGCAAGAATGTATCATGTGATTATTTTACACGATTTGATTGGCTAATAGTTTGCTTGCGTCCCAGATCTGCAATCTAATTTGCATACAACAGTACTAGTCAACCAATGAGATTAATAAACGTCAAGGTCAGAAAGGTCAACAACGACAACGAGACTCATTTCATTCATAAATTGTAGTAAAACGTAATAGTACTTCCAAATATGGCATACATTTCTTGGAATGGAATAACGTGAACATTTCTAGGAATTTAAGAAGCGAAGTAATGGGACTGTCAACAGACTACCGCAGACAGAAAAAAAACCAGTATATCTTATCGAAATTAAGGGCGATGATGTTGAGTCAGGATAAATGCATTTGATATTACTTTTGCGAATTATGTAACCAACATCGCGCCAAATACTCAGAAAACGTGCATCGTAACGAAGCCTGACAACTGGTGGGATTGAACACGTCGTCAACTGGTCAAGCTACCGATTGTGAAATTTCAATATCTGTTTGCGTTTATCTGAGATGATCTTTGAACGAAAGTTATATGGGTAGATTGTGCTGGGTTTATTTTTGGAGGAGGAAAATGCAAACGGAAATTAAGCAAGCTGTACGTATAAGAAACTTATTGATTATTTATTGTTTCAAAATATTTGGTTTTCTTTGTAACATTATTAAAAATAAAAGTTCGAAATTATCTTATCTTCACTATCTTAAAAATCTCCCCTTTGGAGGCAAATCTCCCCCATTTTTAAGGCAAATCTCCCACATTGTCATGATGAGGGGTTGACAGGTCTGGCTTTCCTCCCACATTAAGCTGACACACCACGATATAACTGGAATACTGTTAAAAGCGGCGTTTAACCCAACTCACTCACTCACTCATTCCACTCTGGAAGGGTCAGCTAAATTGTTATCATGCATCAAATCAGTAGTACCTTCATCTATCCTCTCCAATTCACTCATGACGTAATCCTGAGGAGACTGGCCCTTGTTTCCTGAATTTCGGCGCCGGCGCTGTTCCCGACGCTCATACAGCCGGGTGTACATGGGTTTCTGCTGCCTCCAAAAGTCTGTGCGAGTGTCGAGGTATGACAGACCTTCCTCCACCAAGTCCGAGATCGTCTTCCCTGTGCTTGTTGTGGCATCTGTATCAACGCAAGCAACAGGTCATATGGAGATTTGACAGTTTATCCATTTCTCATTCATTTCTATCAAATTTGATACATGTAATTTGGGTATGCACCCTTACATGTGGGGAGATGAGTTGAAATGGGGTTTAACGCCGTGTTTTAAGATTATTGCTCTTACTAAGCAATGTGCATGGACTTGTGTGTGTGTGGCTGCTTGTGCTAGTCCAGACTTTTCAGTGCTAGTCCACTGAGATACCATGCCGCATCTTAATATTGATACCCCACTCAGACACAGTATACAGACTCCAGTCTGACCAGTAGCTGCTTTTCCCCTCAACCCCATGCATCATCCTTAAATGTAATGTGTGTTTGCACCCGGGGATATATGGATTACAAAGGGCCAATTCTATCACTGTCATGAATCCTTGTATTTCCTCCACCCTGTGGAGGCAAGCTAAAGATCCACCAATACCCAAGAACATGTTAAAAAGGCAGTGAGGAAGGATAGGTATCATGTGACATGGTTGATTGGGTGACATTGTACCCTGACAATATTTGTTGGTCCTGCACAAAGCAATCTTAGCACTACGATTATCATAAGTCTATGTTAAAGTATGGGAGTTATGATCGTCTTAGTGCTAAAATTGCTTTGTAGAACAGGCCCGAGACCTAGATTACTTAAAGGCTATGAGAATATTGTTGTTGGTGGCAGCACAACATGAGCCGAGTGCCGCTGGGCGTGTGTGTACCTGTCTCCTTGAGGAGAAGTTCCAGGTACTTCCTGTCCCCGTACAGCTCCCCCAGCATCTGTTTGATGGTCCTCTCGCTGGCCTGGGAGCGCGTCGTGTCACGCTTCTGCTTACTCTGTTGCTGGGCGTTTTGGCGAGCAAAGCTTCCGTATGTTTGTCGCTTTCTCTTCTGCTTCTGCAACATCCACAGTCCAGTATCACATATCAGTGTTCTTGACACAATAGGCCAGAAAGACCTCCAGAGCTTAACTTACAGATTGCATTAATGAGATTGTATGATTGACAGATCTGCAGGCACCTCATCGGGAAGGCCTGACTTTACAGAAGTTGTTAGTTTGCATCATAACAGTAGCATGGGTTCTGTAGCTCACCTTCCTTCAGCATTTAACTCAGCAGACTTGTTTTTCTCAAACACAATCTGATATCTATGTTAGAAATTATGCGATGATCTTTCATTATGATGATCATTATGATATTGAATTTAATCGTGAATGTTCAACATTAGCAACAGGACAAGGATCCCTTGGTTTATCCTTAATCCAGAGCTCCAGATAAGCTTTTGGTGTTGTGGGTATTTTACCCACGCATTTTAAAATCATTGGGTATCAGTAATTCTATCTGGGTATTCAAATTTCTGTTACCCACTAGTTTTTACACATGTGGGTATTTAAGTTAAATATTTAAAAAACACTATTCATCTAGTCCCTGCAAACTGGTGTCATGTGGGTTTGAGAGCTTTATAGGAGTCAAAAATACCATGATACTTCCACCAGAAAGTGTGATGGCAAATGATCATAATGTAACTGTCATCGTGGAGTATGGCAAGGTTGACGGAATGCCCGTTCATAATTTCAAAATAAGTTGCTAATTTGCTAATCAAATACGCAGGGTTACTTCACAATATTTTGATGATACGCACAAGTTTTATTTTTGTAGCATATCTGTAATGTTCGTTGCGTATTTGATACGCTTGGATTTGATTTTACTGCATATTTCTGCATTTCTGATGTGTATTTTATGCAGATACGCAGCTTATCTGGAGCTCTGTTAATCCCAAACCAATTACTATAAACAAAGCCTCATATAATCTTTGATGCCTTCAAAATAACTTCCTTTGCTCAAATAGTAAGTAAAAGTGCATAACCTACCAACATTCTTATCATTGGAAATATTTTAGGTCACATAAAGGAATAACATGTCTTTTTCTTATAATAAATGCAATGACATTTTTAATGTAAAAATAGGGTGAATGTTTACAAATGCATTTCATGTACAACTAAAATTGATGTCTGTGACATTAATAGATATCTGCCACATACGGTGGCCCATAAGGGACATGGAGTCTGTTTTTCCATATTTTGATATTTCACTTACATTTATCGTAACCTTTTGCAAATTAACACGATTTGTCTTACAAATATGTGATAAATCCATGTCCCTTATGGGCCACGGTAGCCACAGCAATCATAACAGTGAAAAAGGAATCTTTCCAGAAATTTGATATAACAGTGAATAAAAGGAGACACATACCTAGCAGTAATTACAGACATTTGATTGCAATAACAGCATGTTGCTCACAGTTTGTGGGATCTATATGATCAAGCCTTCCCCATTCTGTGTGTACTTGGTATGACCATGATGACAGCAATAAATGTCATGCCACCTTAGATACCATAAGTTTTATTAGGCAGAAAACCATCACCAATACTTCACAGGCTTGTTATACTCCTTGTACCTCTATCATGACAATGACAATGGCAGAAACCTGCCTTGCCTTAACATAAAACTTGTAACATCAATAGCAACAAAATTCATCACA
Organism: Haliotis rufescens; assembly: GCF_023055435.1. NCBI lineage: Eukaryota > Metazoa > Mollusca > Gastropoda > Lepetellida > Haliotidae > Haliotis > Haliotis rufescens. Next base: position 60,795,063 of record NW_025964112.1, on the reverse strand, counting down.
GAACTCTATCTGTATAAACCTACGTCGTCCTGATCCTGAAAGAATGACAGGTCTCCAGAGGTGTTCAGCTTTACTTTCTCTGGAGCTGCAAGTAAATACGATTTGAAATTATTCCGAAAAAGTGTGCTTAGTTTCTAAATAATGTGGAGAGTGGGTGAGTGAGTGAGTATTGTTTTACGCCGCTTTTAGCAATATTCCAGCAATATCACGGCGGGGGACACCAGAAATGGGCTTCACACATTGTACCTACCGTATGTCGGGAATCAAACCCGGGTCTCCGGAGTGACGAGCGAACGCTTTAACCACCAGGCTACCCGACTGCCCCATATTATTGTGGAGAATCAAACCCGGGTCATTGGCATGACAAGCAATCGCTTTAACCACCCCTTCTATTAGGGCTGGGACGAGTCCAAATTTACTACCCGGGTACCCACACCCCTATTACCCGACCCTACCCAGGTACCCGCTGTTGGTGTCAAGAGATGGGTACAAAATGTCCGATTGGGAATAGCTTAACAGTAGCCCTGGCAGGAAGTTTTTAGATAGACGTATAAAACGATGTGGTCATGCATACACTGAAGTTGACTGAAGTTTTAGCTTTGTTCAAACATATTTAAGTCAGAAGGAACGTGTTCATAGTCATGAAGAAATGCGAACATTAGAGACTTAAAATTGTCGTGTAACCATGTAGTTATATAGTGAATTATGGTCATGAAACAATATATCTAACCACGGGTCCGGGTAGTCCTGTGTGTACCCGGGACCTACTCAGTACCCACCCGACCCGGGTACCCGAGTTACCCGTCCCAGCCCCACCTTCTATATGATGAAGTATCACATCATTGACAATAGGATACTTTTTCATAAAACATATTGATCTTGAATTTACATCTACATCTTGATACATCTGACAGATATCAAAATATCTTGTTGCTAGAATTCAGACATCATTTCATCTCCACATTTTGGGGATTTGTTTTCCAAGGCAAGAGCAGACAACTCTAAATACATTTACCACTGACTATAGGCATTGATGTCTGTTACAAGTGAATCAGTGAGAGAAGAAACAGTTGTCCCTGATAAGAAACATATGACGTGGGGCTACAGGTCACCTCACTCATAAAATATAGCCCTTTAAGAAAATAACCCAACCTGGATAAACATGTCACTCACTTCCAACTGAGTTGTCAATGGCCTCCTGAGCTTTCTGTATTCCGAGTCGGAACTCCTGTAGCTCTGGTCGGAGCTTGTGACCGCGGTGGTAGAACACCAGCGCCATCTCAAAGTCCCCCTTGTAGTACAGTGCTTCAGCTTTCTGGTAAACTCCCTGAACAGTACCACACAGGACCATCATTACAGACACAAAACAAACACTTCCTTGTAGCAAGTCAAACAATTAATTAGGTCTGTGTCTGATATTTCTCAATAATAATACTGAATACTGTGCTACAGTGCAAGATTTAGACCAGTTTGTAAATGCAAAACATACAGGCTTGCCTGACAAAATATTCAGCATATTTCAGAAACTCACCTTGTGAAAAGTCTTATCCTCCTCAAGAGAAGCCTCGGCATCAACAAGGGCATTTTTGGTATCACCCAGCTGTAGGTGGCACTTGGATCGTGCAACTAGGCAGCTCTTGTCTCCTCTCTGAAGCTCCAATGCCTGTCAACAATTGTCAAGTGAAACATTTGTAACACACTCTAGCAATTATCTGACATGGGCCCTTTATGTGAAAATTTCAAATATTCCAGAGGTACACCCACACAGCACAATGTTTCAATGAACCTTTGTATTTGAAAATGTGGGCTTTTTACACACTTAGGGGCTAAAAGCACAAGGACCTTCCCTAGAATTATCCCTGAATTTGAGAACCTTTACTTAGTTACATTCTTATCCACTGATAGTTACTTCTACACAAACAAACCTGTCACCTTTTGAAGGCGAAGTTGAAGCAGATGTTCCCAGACATTTTTTTAATAATACCAGATAAAACAAAATATAGACAAACTGGCCAAGGGTATATTTGGTCAAACTGGAATGAACTGAAATTGAAATCATTTTATGTATTATGTCAAAACAGCCCTCTACATGTTTAACTATTAATGGTGGAGTTAAGATAAGGACCACTTGAGTGTGATACTTAATTTTTAACACTGCTTGGTGTTCATCCCTTATTCCTTGTCAGTAAAATTGTCTCATGTTAAATGCTTACATTGAACTTTTTTATTAATATCAAATTCCTCAAAATGTGAATAATGGACTTGTGATTTGAAACAAACAAGGAATCATCTATTAAAACCAATAATTGGAAAAGCTCTAATGTCAACTCTCATTAAGTGGCAATGGGCAAAGCTACTCAGTGTCAACTTATCCAGAATTCTTATACTAATGAGCTAATCAATAACAAAGCAATTAAATAAACATGATAAATAATTGTTTGAAATTTAATTAAAGCCTGTATTACTAGCATTGTGTATTGTGTATTGTATTACATTAATTGACAACCAGCTGCAGCCAGCCAGTAAAATTATGTTGCCTAATTTTTTAAGTAGATCAATTTCCCAGTCTTATAAAATACATGAATCACACAATGTTACAATATACAATTCGGTAAATATACAATTAGATCTGACACGCAGTACCCAGTTAATAGTCCTCACAATGATGTACACAAACACCTTCCATTTAAAGCTGCGACTTGTCCTAATAAAATTCAAGCTGTATGACTAATCCCAGCATTCAATAAATATCATTTGTAAAAATACTATAATGCAATATCAAACTTATAATACAGAGGATATGGAAAGGGAGGTTTGTCCACTATAAATCTAATAAGGCCACATAGAAAAATATTCTTGCTTCTTGGCCTGGCATAAATATGAGGGGTGTCCATGAAGAATTTACACAGCAAAAGTGGGGGTGGGGGTGGTGGGAGGAGGGATTTTTTCACAACTAAATGAAAAAAATACACGGTTGTACTTTTTCAAATGGAAATGTTATAAATTTGAACAATAGGCTATTTAGGGACTGGTCAATTATTATAGGAAGTTGTCGTCAATATTTTTTGTACATGTATTGAGGACGTGGCATGCAAAATTGTGACATAAAATCTTGCGACATCATACTTGTAATTAAAACCAACATCAACGCACTTCAATTAGGCCTTCATCTAATACGAACATAATCTGAGTCAAAACTTCGATCGGGTGACAAAATTGTTCACAGTGAAAATGAAAACGTTACCGTCGTATAACTTTCGATGGACTTTCTGTATTCTCCCTGTTTGAATAGTGAATCAGCCTCTGCTTTATATATTTCAAAGGTACCCCTTGGGCCTTCCGATGATCTGTCATCTTCATACATGATTTGTTACTATATTCCACCACGATATACACTGCAAGACACAAACCGACAACTGTTCACTCTCTACCGTTGGCCTCGCGCATTGACGGGCGAATGTCCGTTGCCAGGTAACCGTGCACGCGCCTTCATCCCGGGCAGAATGTTATCCCGGACAAAATAAAGTACCCATAATCCTATAATCTGTCATATATTTCAAGTTGATTTATATCAGCACATATCAAAAAGAAAATGGTCATTTCATATTTCATTCATTTGAAAGGGTTAGTGCCTAAAACAATTATAGCTACATGTACAAGGAGAACAATCCATTCTGTGGTTTCTTAACACTTTTTCAAAATTTCAGTCAACTTTTTAGTTGAGAAGTAAATGGTTCCTTTGGAACGTTAGAAGGGACTGATCGTATGATAATCGATATTTTGACATATTTAATCTCTTGATTATTCATATAAATTATTACTATTATTATTACTATTATTATTATTATTATTATTATTATTGGTAGTAAGATGCATGTATAGCTTTAAGTTAGCAATGCAGCTAAAACTTTACGTCGTATTCCTAATTTAAATAGTTCAAATAAAATGAACTTATCACATATCTGTAATGATAAAAACTCATATAAAACTAAGAGTACACGACATGGTGGGTTTCCCTTCATACATCTCCAAGAAGGGACGAGGTTTAATGGCTTAAGGTAAGAGGATTTTCGGGCCTACGGCCCATATACTTGCTCAACAACGGAGATAATCCGATTACGTCATGGTACGTGTTATCAAGTGGATCAACGCCGTATAAATGTCCGACTGCTCCACTTTGTTACCATAACTCCTGAGAGTCGTTCAACAGGTACAAACAAACTACACGATTCACACCGAGTGACAATGTGTGAATGAGTGAGTGAGTTAAAGAGTTATTCTGGGTACTATGTTGTTTTGGTTATTGCACTTTGGTGTTTTGTTATTTTTTTTCATATTCTGACAAAGAAATAAGTATGTTGACACTCTCAACTTGAACCGATTGGCAACGGCATTTTATAACCAATGCAATACAACCTGATTATTCATCATTTATTGTGTACACATGTGTTTCCTAAAGCTCCACACAGCGACATGGAGTGAGAGTGCAACAAGTTTTGTCGCATGTTGGAAATAAACACTTCTCATATACATGTAGAGTAAACTACGGTTATAACGAACTGAAAGGGACCACAAATTTTAGTTCGTTATAACCGTACTTCGTTATCAGCATGTATACAGCAAATGACCGGGACCAAAAAACAGTTCGTTGTATCCGCCAGTTCGTTATAAGCGTGTTCGTTATAAACGTAGTTTACTGAATATGTAGTTCGACTTGAGGGTCCCAGTCGTCCAAGGCGTCACGCACAAAAAATACGTTGTGCAGAGTTGCGCCCCTTAGGCGAACCAGCATCTTTGATACTGATATGAGAGGTGGAATCTGATTGGTCAATAGGAGGGACAAAGAAGGCACATAACTCATAATAGCCACTGGTGACACAACAATCGAGCCCCAAAATTCCAGCCTGGTTTGGTAAGGGTGGAAACTGCACTTTTTCAGTCAGTTAACACCCTTGCCTCGGGAAGATGCCGGAACCGTTCTTAAGAAAAACATACATATATGCTGCATATGCTGAATTCGTGGCATCGTGCACCGACGAATTTGGTCGTTGCTCAAAATATCACTGGATTGTCTAATCCAGACTCGATTTTTCAAATAATATAGCTGGGATATTGCTGTGCTCGGTGTTAAACAACAAGCAAAAAGGCAAACATGTCTGGCGAATCGGAGTGAGTGAGTGAGTGAGTGAGTGAGTATGGTTTTACGCCGCTTTTAGCAATATTCCAGCAATATCACGGCGGGGGACACCAGAAATGGGCTTCACACATTGTACCCATGTCGGGAATCGAACCCGGGTCTTCGGCGTGACGAGCGAACGCTTTAACCACCAGGCTACCCCGTCTCTAATATCTATCGACGACGCGCATAGGGAGCCGGGAACCAGCTTATGGTGATACCACAACCTTAAGCCTGGTGCCATGGGTAGTCTGCCTTTCCGCTACACGTAGCGCAAGCGCAGCAAACCCAGGAAACCAGGCTCCATTCAAATTACAATCCGTGGGTTAGTGTGACCAGGGTGTCTCTTTAGATCGTTGTATAGTCTCCCTTGTGTGACGTATATAAATATACCTGAAGAGCGGCGCTTCGCAGCACACACACGTGTAGCTTCCCTTCTCGTTGTGGTACACATACTTTCCGGTAAAAGGCTAAAAATAGTAAAGAAAGTAAATTTTAAGTAAGCTTTAAGACATCTGCATTACTGTCACGTACAATTTTCAAACGTCTCCCTTTTCTTTTGTGATCAGAAACACAACTACTCATTCGTCACCACTCGAATGTTTCCGGAACTTGCCAGAATGGCACGAATTCGTCACGAATGAAAACAACCAATATACGTTACGTCTCTTGGTGTGTATTATTCCGCCGATCTCATTCAAATCTTTTACTCTAATAGAGAGGTATTGTATCGGAGCAAAATAATTGATTTTAAGATATTGCCGTCCTAATCACGACAAACTGCTTGTATATTTTTGCGACATTAATAAAAAAATTTAACCCCATGTTTACGTCAAACATCATACCATTACCCATACTAATACATACAAATAGGGCCACGCACTGTAGTGAGTGAGTGAGTGAGTGAGTATGGTTTTACGCCGCTTTTAGCAATATTCCAGCAATATCACGGCGGGGGACACCAGAAATGGGCTTCACACATTGTACCCATGTCGGGAATCGAACCCGGGTCTTCGGCGTGACGAGCGAACGCTTTAACCACCAGGCTACCCGACCGCCCCCTGGCGAATCGGAAGGATACATTATCGATAAGACCTGACAACGTTAGGCTGGATCAACTTCGAGTGGAAGTCCTTGTACACTGACACACAAACTAAAGATCCTGAAAAATCAGACAACACGATGCAACATAGTATGGTATTTATTGTAATCACAAAGCATAAAAGACAAACTGTTGCGCAACAACTTGTTCCACCCGAAGGAAAAATGGGAACCGAAATTAAACAAGCGAAAAAATCATATTGGTTATAAACAATGGTAAAAACAACACGATGCCAATTATGAAACAATGATGAAACTATAAACTGGTAAAGTAACATTCATCTTCCCGAGAAAAGGAAGTTTTGTAGTCAGTTACCTCCCTTGCCTCGGGAAGATGAGTAACACGGAACTAGATTGTCTGTTGCATGTTTCTTGTAGACATGGTCATTGCAACTTCTTGAACTTCAAAAAACAATTCATATCATCAGAATGACAAATATGGACAAATAAGGCTCTCTATATATAAACTCATTGTTTGTTGTTTAACGCCGCACTCAGCACTATACCAGCCATATGGCGGCGGTCTGTGAGTGGTATTCTCACCTGTAATTGCTCTCCAGTGCTGCGCTACAGGGGAGGCTACTAGCACAAATCACGGACTTGTGTTAAAATCAACCACAACAATATCAGCGAGAAGCACGAGTCTGTGGGGACCCCGTTTATTGTAATAGGTCCCCAGCAAACTAACGTAATGAATAGGGTGGTCAGGTTCGGTGACTTGGTTGAAAGCGTGTCATCATACCCCGACGGCGTGGATCGCTGGCAGACAGCTGGAGTATTGACGAGTGCCACGTTAAACAACAGACTAGATGTTGTGTAACAGTTTCGTAATGCTACAGGTCCCTGTTTGAGGAACTGTGGATGACCAAACCAAGCTCTGGGCAAAATATCTGTACATGTATTATTATTAATATATTATTACTACTACTACTACTACTACTACTAGTAGTAGTAGTAGTAGGAGAAGTAGTGGTAAATATGAGACAGCTACGCGATAAAACAAAGAACAATGAAGAACGAAGTGGGGTTTATTTCACGACACGACATTGTTCTAACGCAACGATAAGCTGGAGACTCGAACATGCGCCCGCAACTTCATGACGTCGTATATTTGGTCGACGTTAATTTTCAGAGGGGTTGTCCAGTGAGTTGTTCCCCATAGATGTCCCTGGTCAACGCAGATAAACGCGATGTCCGAACGATCGCATGCAAAAGCGGGAGAGATATCACGATTGTCATTGGGAGAACAGGTACAGGTAATCGACGCAAGGATTGTGAAAATATGCGGGAAATACCCACTTGTGCGTGAAATGTACTTGTCCGACATTGCCGAGGTCGGATTCTATCGATGGCGTCATCATTATTAAAATACGGGAATTTTTTTTTTTTAAACTTGTACATTTCATCACCATACTTAAAGAGGCTGTACATAATGTTGATATCTCGAATAAGAAATAAATGACGAGTGGGAGTTGTTTATCGTGCAATAACACACTGCAGGGAGAGTAAACCACGAGGGGCGCATAGCAGTAACTTAGAAAACTCCATATAATACTCACGGATAATAATAATTTCCCGAGTCCTACATCATTGCTGACGTAACATAATGCAGACAACATTGCTGGCGAACTATAGATCATTGTTGACGAAAATGTCTATCATTGTTGACGTCATATGGACAGTGTTACATTCTCGACATTTTCAAAGACAGATCTTCGCCTTTGCAATTATCATAATATGCAAAACAAAGAAATTATTAGATTGGTCTGTGTTATGCTGATTTTACGACACTGAGAACTCGTATAATTACTAAAATCGTTCGCGAAGGCAGAATGTTACAAACACATGCAATACTCTCTATACAAGAATTATCTAAACAGCTGACCCAGTGAACTAGTTTGGTCTCACGCTTGTGCAAAATTTTCAACTGATATTACAGCAGCTTTTTACAACACATAATGAATGACATGCAAATACTTTGCCCACAACAGATATTAAAACAATTAGTTACACATCGAAACATATTTTGACAATAATAACTTGTCACGAGAAATATGTTCAACTTCCATGCCAATTACAAATATATAACAATCCAACGTTATATTATTCTCAATTGACTGGAGTCAATTACGTCAAGGAAAATACGCTCAATACAATTCACGTTAACCGTAAGAATATTTTCAGATTATATGGACAATCAGTTAACATGTTGTATTCTTGTTCGTTACAATCGTGCCTGTGTAGTTCCATAACGGGCCCGGGCGTATCACGTGGCCTTCTTGAAGCTGAGAGATGCGCTGTTGATGCAGTACCGCATTCCAGTAGGTTTCGGACCGTCCTCGAACACGTGACCTAGGTGGGCGTTACACTGAAATATACAACAAACAGTACATTTGTTAGTGAGTGAGAAAGTGAGTTTGGTTGAACACCCCTTTGAACGGAATTCCAGATGTATCAACGCGTGTCAACATAATGTGGGATGAAAGTCCGAAGTGATGTAGACAGACAGAGTGTTTATTGCATTTCTCAGACATTTGCTACTTTGGCGAAACCCACGAACACGGGTACCGACAAAACCTGAAATACTCGGGGCGAACCGGGATTCGAACCCACGATCGAGACCCCTTTTTCTTCTATATTGTTCTTGGGATTTAACACACCTGCAACTTCGATACCTGTGATTATTATGTTGACATTCTGGGATTCAGGTGAGCTTAAAACAACACACCCAGCAACCTACCTGTTTACATAACGCCTCTGTCCTCACCATGCCGTAACTGAGGTCAGACCGACAGCTGACGTTGCTCTGCCCCTCTTTGTAGTAGGCGTCGCTGAATGACGGCCAGCCTGTCCCTGAATCAAACTTGGTGGACGAGCTGTGTAGAGTACACGAACAATCCGCTTGTCAGAACTATTTTCTAGTATGAGAAGCGTCGGTTATAGAGCAGCACCAATGACCAGAAATAAATTCCATCCAGGATTCAAGTCATGTGAGAATATTTAAATAGTGAATGAGTGACATGGGCTAACTTAGCTAGTACTAGGACATGGCATTAGTTAGGATGTGGTAAGCCCATATGATTAACACTCTAACTCAGATCACAAGATGCAAAGAATTGTTTTTTATCGCGGTTAATATGTACGGTGGATGGTGATACTAAGCTGGGCCCCGTCTCTAATATCTATCGACGACGCGCATAGGGAGCCGGGAACCAGCTTATGGTGATACCACAACCTTAAGCCTGGTGCCATGGGTAGTCTGCCTTTCCGCTACACGTAGCGCAAGCGCAGCAAACCCAGGAAACCAGGCTCCATTCAAATTACAATCCGTGGGTTAGTGTGACCAGGGTGTCTCTTTAGATCGTTGTATAGTCTCCCTTGTGTGACGTATATAAATATACCTGAAGAGCGGCGCTTCGCAGCACACACACGTGTAGCTTCCCTTCTCGTTGTGGTACACATACTTTCCGGTAAAAGGCTAAAAATAGTAAAGAAAGTAAATTTTAAGTAAGCTTTAAGACATCTGCATTACTGTCACGTACAATTTTCAAACGTCTCCCTTTTCTTTTGTGATCAGAAACACAACTACTCATTCGTCACCACTCGAATGTTTCCGGAACTTGCCAGAATGGCACGAATTCGTCACGAATGAAAACAACCAATATACGTTACGTCTCTTGGTGTGTATTATTCCGCCGATCTCATTCAAATCTTTTACTCTAATAGAGAGGTATTGTATCGGAGCAAAATAATTGATTTTAAGATATTGCCGTCCTAATCACGACAAACTGCTTGTATATTTTTGCGACATTAATAAAAAAATTTAACCCCATGTTTACGTCAAACATCATACCATTACCCATACTAATACATACAAATAGGGCCACGCACTGTAGTGAGTGAGTGAGTGAGTGAGTATGGTTTTACGCCGCTTTTAGCAATATTCCAGCAATATCACGGCGGGGGACACCAGAAGCCACGCACTGTAGTTCACCTGGATATGTAGTCAACAACATTACATTCTGAAAAATTGCTGCGTAATGTCTGCAAAAAATCCAAACATGGCTACTGTGACAGACATATCTACAATCGGATTTTAACCATTTGAACAGTTTGCATGGGGTGTCGTAAAATTGGTGAAAACAAGCATGTAAAGCGTCAACTTGTGTTTTTAGAAGATATTTTATGTAGTGCAAACAAATTGACGTCCAAACAAACCGTCGGATCGGAGGAATATGCAGAAAATCAACGTCTGAAATCATATTCATAATCAGATACTGCACTATGACAACGCCGGTCACAGTTCACTGGCCACGCAGCACCAAGCAGGGACCTACCGGTTCAGTGCCCTTTTCCCTTGTGACGTTGTATTGTTCGGGGGTCAGCTTCTTCACCCAGTAAGAGTTAGATGTCTTTGAGGGGTCCGGCTCCACGTCTTTTAAAGTTGAAAAACATCCTAAAAAATTAAGTGCGTGTTGACAAGTTAATGTCTCAATCTCGTTGATGTTCTAATAAGAAGAAAATGTTTAAAAAAAAGCTGATTTAAACTATTCACCGTGCCAATATGGAGATGATTTGATGAAAAAATCACTCGGAAGGGGATATTTTAATCATAACCCAGTTCCCCTTTCCTCTAACGGTAAATGATACTTTGTCTAAAAGACATACATGTGCCCCGACTCTTAAATCCTCGTGGGGGCACGGGTGGCCCAGTTGTCTAAGACGCCGCGATTCGCTGTGCAGAGTTGCGTCCCCTGGGCACGCCAGAAACCTATGATTGTGGGTTCGAATCCCGGTTCGCCCCGATTATGTTTCTAGGTTTGTCAGCACCATACCCGTGCTCGTGGGTTTCACCGAAGTGGTAAACGTCTGAGACCTGCATCACTTCGAGCTTTCCTCCCACATTAAGCTGACACGCCGTGGTGTAACTGGAATGCTGTTAAAAGCGGCGTTTAACCCAACTCACTCACTTAAATCCTCGCACATGCGTGAATCTGTGAAAGGTTTTGAAACACGAAGGAAGTGAGGTGAAACTGGGGTTTAAACGTCGCGTCCAAGATTACTGCACTTATATAGCGACGTGCATGCAAGTGTGTGTCCGGCTGCTTGTACTGGTCCAGACTGATGCCGATTTATAGTGCTAGCTCACTGTAACAAGCACAGTCCAGGTGAGCATTTGAGGAGAAGGTGTTACCCCACACTTGGTAATATTCAAGCAATATCATGGCATGGTGGGTGAGGTGGTTATGTGGTGTAACGTCCCGTCCAAGAGTATTGCACTTATACAGCGACGTGCATGCTTGAGTGTGCGTGTATGTGTGCCGCTTGCACTAGTCCGGACTGATGCTGAGTTATAGTTCTGTTCCACAGAGATACCATGCCGCAGTTTAACATGAATACCCCACTCAGACACAGTATACTGACTCCGAGCCGACCAGTCCTTGTTTTAGCCCCTTAATGCCGAGCGCCAGACAGGGTAACAACAAGTACCATTTATTAACGTCTTTTGATATGACGCGGCAGGAGATCGAACCCCGGGCCTTCCGCACTCCGGGCGGACGCTCTACCACTAGAACACGGAGCCGGTCGAAACACGAAGGTAATAACATCTGTTACGACGTATCCAACAATACTAATGACAGAGACCATATTTGTGTAACAAAGCAATAACCTTCAGAGTAAGACGACTCACAACTGCTCGGATCAATGGACCCTCTACCAACTCCAGGCTTGTACACAATGACCTAAATAGTGAAACACACTATAGACAGGGGGCCATGTGGAAAATACCCGCCGTCTGACATGTGCATACAACCTGGATCAGATCCAGGTTGTCTTGGGGTCATATCGCATGTATACTCTACAAAACAACAGCGTGTCGTTCTAGTTTGATGTCACGCTGGTATAGCATTATTTTGCAACAAAACGTCATGTATATATAGTATGCTATCAAGCAGAAAGACACGGGCAATTTACAAAACTCATTCTGTGCATAGAGTATTGTGTACTCATTATTATTTGCAGGTCGCAAGGTACACCACACAAAATAAGTTAAAGAACATCCAATACATTCATATTTTATAGTTAACCTGTCATGGAAAGACAGATTAACAATAGTAATATGACAGAATCGGGTGCTCTCTAACTTCTTTTGTGTGGTATAGTATCTTAAACTATTTTTGCCAACTTCAGAAGCGGAACATTGCCTTCAGAAGAAGATGCTAAATAGCAAAGTTGCAAGAATATCAGAGAATATTACTTACCGAAACTGTATTGTCAATATCCAACCCTGAATAAGTTTCAAATGCTATTATCTGGAAATTGTGAAGTACTGCGAAGATGTGATAGACCTTGGTGTATAATTACTGTGATTGTCATGTATATGGGTCCGTGGCTTTCATACGAAATACAGACTCGACTTGACAGTACAGTAACACCCTAAAAAACCTTACATGTAAATACTGCAAAAACAATATGTATAAGATAAACAACATTTAAAAATCCGTAATGTTTATTCAAACACTACGTACTCACTCTAAAGGTCTGCTTCTGACTATTTCCCAAACTACCACATGTTCACCAGTTAAGTCCTTATTTGGGTAATGCTTAGTGGCAGAAAATCTATTGTTTTAACACCTGGTCATGATAAAGTCGGAATCGTACACTCGACTCTGCTTTAAGCAGAGATTTCTTATGAATATGGAAAGGATTTTGTTGCACTTTCTACAGTTACCCATGTTCACTGTGAGAAATACTTGATACGTACATAATATAAAATACTGTTTTGTGGGTGTTTAAATGGTCAAACTTAATCCTACGGAAGTATGAATCCACCCCATCGTTTTTCTTGAGCTGTATCTATTTATGCAAAATACGTATTTACATCTCAGTTCCACGACGGCGGATTGTAAATAATTCAATCTGGACCATATAATCCAGTGATTGATATTGTGAGCGCCGATCCACACCGTCGGGGTATGATGGCACGCAATTAACCAATCACCGAACCTGACCGTTCGATCAATGAAGTCACCTCTTACAATTCAACCAGCATAGGTTAGGTTAGACCAATTCTAACCCTGAATACCCACGGGATTATGACGATATCTCGTATTAACTTTACTGATTAACGCCTTTGTACTTTATTATAGCTAAAATGGATAGAATTATCATTAAACCGCCCGCATTTTATAAAAAATGAGCGGGCCACTGTAACTAGATATTGCCCTCATATTGCTTGACGACGGGCTTTTATCACGTCCGTTGTTGGGTGACGTCATAGGATATGGATAGGTGAAGTCACGTTCAATAGTGACGTCATCTGGTTTGTTTCGATATTTGTAAAAGTTGGTCAGTGACATTGGTGTTGATTGCAGTAAATGTTTCAAAACCGATATTGTCTTTTTATTTGATAAATTCCATCCGTTTCAGCTATGATAACGGTAACGCTATTTTTCAGGGCATTATCATTTGCGGAAGCCCTCGGTCTTTTCAACTGCATGGCCTCCTTCGTCGGGCAGTTAATGGAAGACCCCGGGCTTCTGCAAATGATAATGCCCTGAAAAATAGCGTTACCCATATATTAATTTTACTAACTGATTAATCTAACTGCCAAGAAGTGACAATCTTCCATTGGCAGGATATACCCATGCAGCTTATAGGTTATATGTCCCCTGGTAGTAACATTTAGTCTCTGAAATGAACATATCGTACAGAAAAAAAACAGTTGTTCAATTATCTTAATTTAAATATAATAAAAAGGAGCCCAGAGAATTTCTTCGTATTCAGATAATAGGGCGCAGTCAAATAAACGGTTTTTCAGGACGGTCTGCAGTAATCTAGACTTGCCAAACATTATAGACTTGCATGGGCTGTTTTTTATATATTTGCATGCATTTGCACGGAGGAAAAAAAGAAATTCTATCTTTTTACTCCTGATACCGTCCCTTACAGAAGGGGTGTTCTCAAGACTGAATTGATTTGTGGCTTCAATAATGGTTTCTCTTACCTCGCGTGTGTGTCACGTATGTGCAACGACACGCCTGAGTCACAATGGCCTTCTCCGTCTGTTTAGCGACGAAGCCGAACGCAGTTCTTGATAACTGTCTGATCGCAAACATGGTTTTGAAGCTGTGATTGACAGACAAATTTTCCCAGTTCTGCGTGAATTTCAAACCGGAACTGACGTCACGGATTTTCCCCACACAGCCTTGAACCGGCGTGGCTTACTTATAGTCTGTTCTAACGTAATGTGCAGATATCAGTGGGAGCTGCGGCAAGAGTAGTAGTGGGTCATAATTTAAAGTCGCATCGGCATTATTTCAGTTTCAGCCATATGGCAACAAGAGTAGTAGTAGTAGTAGTAGTAGTAGTAGTAGTAGTAGTAGTAGTAGTAGATTTGTTCATTTGTTTGTTGTTTAACGCCGCAATATTCCAACTATATGACGGCGGTCTGTAAATAATAGTCTGGACCAGACAATCCAGTGATTGACATCAGGGGCATCTGTCCACGCAATGGGGATTCTATGACATGCATCAACCAAGTCATCGAGCCTGACCACCCGATCCCGTTAGTCACCTAGCTCTTGCGATAAGCATAGTCGCATCTTACGGCAAGCATGGGTTGCTGAAGACGTATTCTATCCCAGATCTTCACGGGTCCTGAACAGAAGTACATATACTAGGGGTGTCACGATAAATCGAAATATCGATATAATGCTATTGGTAAGAACGTAAAGTCAATGAATCGATTGTTAAATCAGTTGTGGATCAATTTTATCGATTTCAGTTAGGAATATCTATAGTTTCGTTTGTATTTACTATATCATGCGATTGAGTTAAATGCTGTTCAAATTTGTTTTTCTTTTGATCATGAGTGGTAGTAATTTACACATGGTAATGTGGAAGTTTCTTTTTCTTAAATTATTAGGGTAAAGAAAAAGCAAATCAGTCATATCTTAAACTTTACTTTTGATTTGTTGTTATGGTTATCACAATCAAAGGAAACTTCAGTTCCAATGTTTAATTTTACTCTAAAATCCATCTAAGATGATACACTGAAAACTATCGATATTTATCGTAATAATTTCTTGCAATATCAACAGTTATCGCAATACTGATTCCAGACCAATCGTTACCCCTAATATATACTGCATGCGCTTTGTAACAATATCTTTCCGTTGATTTGACAGCGTTTTACGCCTTCTAAATCCCATGTGGTTTAGTGGTAAGCTCTCTCTAGAACGCTCATAACTCAAATCAGTTTTGATCATGTTATAGATACTGTCAAGAGTTGGCAGTTGTTTTCGCACTGCTTACGAAAAAGTGGTTAGATGTTGGAAAGAAGTGAGGTTCCCGCCATTGCACACGTCATAGCTTGGGTTGCTATAGTGCTATTCGGGAACAACTATTTGTCTGTAATTGAAAGTGAAGAGGACGTCTGTTGAAAATCTGAAAATTTAGTTAGTGTGACTGAAGCCAAAATACAGGATTTATGGCAAAGATTTAATAGAGGTAGAGGATTCGCAAGAATTAATTAATTTCATTTCATTAATAAGTCCTATTATATGGTGCTAGAGATCTATAGTTTCAAGCTCATTGCTTCAGCTGGCCTGGGGAAAAGTTACAGAACAGACAGACGCTGGACAACCCATCATCCCATAGGCTTATATGGCCCTTAACTCCAGGTGAGCTAATTGTCAGAAGTGGTGATCTACTCGACTTGCATTGCTGTCAGCTCTCCTCACACATGAAGCTGACATGCTGTAGTGTAACTGGAAGGCTATTGAAACACTCACAAGTGATACGCTCAGTCCTCATCCTCCTGAATCAAGGGTGAATCCTTATTCTCATTGTGTCGTAGGCTTAGTTTGGTCAAAATAATAAGGAAACAAATAATGAGAATCTGAATATTTCATATTTTATTTTGCATGACACTGTGTAAGTCAATCTGCTATGTTCAGCAAAAAAAACCTACCAAACAGTTGACAATACACCGCTACATATTTTCTCTGGTGAAGAGTCTGCTGTCTCATCACAAATGATAATTAAAAATAGGAAAATAATTGAACAGTATCTCTTGTTGTCTGTTGTTCTTGTATATTTCTATGTTTATTATCAAGTAAGGAATTAGATTGGAGTTATAAACAGAAAAACATTCTACATTTCTTCTTTGACTTGTGGATTTTGGCTCAAGTCCGCAAACCATGTACTGGCAGCAAAAGATCATCTTCATGAGTCATGGAAATTACTCCTCCTTTGAAGGTCAAAACAGTTATACAATGTTACACTTTGGTGCATTAACATAAACATTATATTATATATATTATATTATATTATAAAAATTCCCCTGATGACTGTAATAGTTCAAAACAAAAATAAACATCCACAGACCCAATGTCACTTCACACATAATTGACTGGCCTCACTGCGATTGTCGCAATTACATCACAACATGCTAATAATCAAGCCCAATCAACAAGCACACCTGACATCAAGGTGCAAGGTGATTACTGTAGACATATTGGCAGCAACTGTCTTCATGAGACTGCCATTGACACGTGTAAACTGTGAAATAAGTAAACCTTATTTAGATTATGTTACTGAATCTACTATTTCAGCTTTGACTTCCAAAGTCTTTGAAAGTCATTTAGAAGTGATACACATAAGGAAGAGAATTTATGGATGTCAGCTTCTTTATTACGTTTGCCCATTATCCATTATCCATTGCCCATTACCAGTCAGTGATGATTTAAGCCCAGGCTCCAGTTGTCCATCACTATCAGCACTAATTTACCGTTTAGTGTTGGCTTCCATTTGTCCTTTGCTAATCACCTATCAGCGCCAATTATCTGTTGGATCCCTTGGTAAGTTTCCACATTTGTTATCTTATTACGTTTGATGTTTTTATACATATATATATGTTCTCTGCCTCAGCATTTATTCACCAGGGCGGGGCGGTCGGGTAGCCTAGTGGTTAAAGCGTTCGCTCGTCACGCCGAAGACCCGGGTTCGATTCCCGACATGGGTACAATGTGTGAAGCCCATTTCTGGTGTCCCCCGCCGTGATATTGCTGGAATATTGCTAAAAGCGGCGTAAAACCATACTCACTCACTCACTCACTCACTATTCACCAGGGCCCACTTGCACAAAGCCATCTTAGTGCTACAACTATTTTAAACCTATGTTAAAGAATGGGAGTTACGATCATCTTAGCGCTAAGATCGCTTTGTGCAAGTGGGCCTGATGAAGGAGTAAGTATAGACTCTGAAACATTGTGTTCCTAATAATAAAGGAGTTGACATCCATAAATTCTCTTCCTTATATGACTTATAAGATTGTCAGAAGTTAATCAAAATCAGTAACATGGTTGAGCTACTTAGCGAAATGCCTGGTTTGGCCAGGGAATAACTATAATATTTGTTACAATATGGTTATTGACATATAAACGTATGAGTCCAAAGAAGACAAGATAACGTTTAATGTTTCCATAAGATAATGTTTTGGTTTTCGAAAATTCACACTGTTGAACTTTCCCTAGGTCCTCACCAGTTTGACACATTAAGGTTCAACTGTATCTGTTATTTCACATACCACATACTTGCTGCATGTCAGATTATAAAATGATGCCTGTCGAGTAGGGCTGGGACGAGTCCAAATTTACTACCCGGGTACCCAACCCCCTATTACCTGACCCTACCCAGGTACCAGCTGTAGGTCTCAAGAGATAGGTCCAAATGTCCAACTGGGAATAGTTTGACCGTAGCCCTGGCAAAACGATAGATACACGTCTCGAATAAACTTAAGTTGACTGAAGTTTTATCTTTAATCATACATATAAAGTCAAAAGGAATGTGTGCATAGTCTAAAAGAAATGCAAACATTAGTCACTTATAGTGCAACCGTAGAGTTCTAGATAATTTTTTGTCATTAAATAATATATCACGTGACTAACCACGGGTCCGGGTAGTCCTGTGGGTACCCGGGTCCTACTCAGTACCCACCCGACCCGGGTACCCGAGTTACCCGTCCCAGCCCTACTGTCGAGATAGCTGAGCAATGGACAAAATTCGGATTGGAATCCCCTGTAAGCTCAGGGCCATGTACTTTCAGGAGACGTCAGAGACATTAACAACGCACAGACAACCGGGAGACAGACAACACTACAATATAAGCTCCCTTGACAGTCAGGTAAGCTAAAAGATGAAAAAAAACAAGAATTCATGTTTTACATTAGCAGCTTGAAATAACATTTGTGAAAACACAATGTCCCCCATACAGGCAATATGAGACAGACGCTGACTCACAATACGTCCAAGACACCTTGTAGCTGCCTATGTCACAACACAGGTACAAGCCACACTGGGACATCTATCGTGGACTAACAAGAAATGACGAGTAGACAATAGACACAGTATACTAAGCACCAGCATTTCTATTATCAAATTCAAGTGAATTACAAACTCATGTCATACTGATTTGAAATGCTTTTTGCTGTCATATCTTGTCACCTTCAGATGGAACATACCGTATTCGACGTAATAAGCGCCCAGGGCGCTCTCAAAATTAGAAATAGGGGGCTCTTATTTGAAAATTATTTTGGAGAAAAAAAACGAGTTGAAAGATAAATTTTGTGGTTTATGCTGACAGCCTGAAATGTTTATATACGAGATACATTTTTCCAGAATTTAATTGCCCATAATTAAGGGTGCATATAACACACGAATGTGTATTATACGCGAATAATTAAGTGTTGTGTACATTGATCAATCGGAAGGGGTGCTAACAGGTATTGTTCACTAGCCAATATATTAGCAAATATCGCCGTGGGCGCTTATTAGAGCAGGGCGCTTATTACATCGAATACGGTATTATCACTCGTTGGAAAAGATAATAAAAATTCACCTGAAGATATGACACTTTTTATGGATAACAACTTTATCAGTATTCACCTGGTAAAGGAGCAAGAAGTAGTCCTGAAACATTGTTACAAACAAAGGAGAAGTTGTTATCCAGAAAACGTCTCATATCTTCATGGTCTTCAACTCCTAAATGATTATCAGAGACTAAAAATACACCTGTAAACAAACAGAAAATATCACATATCAAACACACAAAACAATTGTAAACATACTAAATCATACAAAACATCTACAGATTCACTTCGAACCTCAAAAAAGAAGTATACATGTTGATAATATCTTGCTGTTTTTCAAGTATATTTCTATTCAGCAGATGCCAAATATAAAAGAAAGAAATCCAGGAGTAATGCATTATATTTAGTATTTTTCTAACAGATATTCCCATCTAAACAAGAGAAATCTTCTCAGATTCCCATGGTACATGAGTCTCAGGTGATGAATATGTCCCAATGGTACCGTGGTTAATCGGTCCAGTATGGGTACAATTCCAACAAGACATTTTGGTTTATTTGCACCATCTTTAGCATACCGTATTCGACGTAATAAGCGCCCCGCTCTAATAAGCGCCCACGGCGACATTTGCTAAGATATTGGCTATTGAACAATCCCAATCAGCACCCCTTCCGAGTGATCAATGTACACACGACTTATTTATTCCCGTATAATATGCACTCGTGTGTTTTATGCACCCTTAATTATGGGCATTTAATTCTGGAATAATATATCTGTCGTACATAAACATTTCAGGCTGTCGGCATAAACCACGAAATTTATCTTTCAACTCTGTTTTTTCCAGCAAAATAACATTCTGATAAGATCCCCCTATTTCTTATTTTGAGAGCGCCCTGGGCGCTTATTACGTCGAATACGGTATTCTTTTATGACATTCTTCGCCATTAAAGCCAACCTCTGGTTCAGGAACCTCTTTATAATGTCATTTAATGTCACAAATCATTTTTTGTCCTAAAAATAGAATGCTGGTTTCCAATTAATCTACATGCATGCTTAAAAGGCAGTGTAAACATATATTGCAGATCTATGACGTATTTCACGAAGACATTTTGAGAAATACACTTGAGAATAAGTGAGCACAAATTGTACCTGTATAAACTGAAGTACATAAAGCTGAACAAAACGATGTAAAATAAACAAGTAAACAGTCAACATGGAATGTAGGTAGCTATGAGCTATGCTTATCTGAAACAGTCTAATAAATTACATCTTGAGAACTGGTGTTGGGTTATGTCATCCGTTCGTCAACAAGGTTTAAGGTGCAAGATCAGAGTTGCCACTTTGAAAAATATGCTTTCTCTTTGATATGGAGAAAGGAATTATCAAACACTGGTTGTTTACGGAACCTGAAACAGCTAGAAAAATATGTGAGATGTTCTTCCCCAGGTTTTGTACAACATGCTTATTTATATACCCCTCACATTCTAGGGACCAAATATTTGCATTATAGACAGGGGTGTACAGTAAGTGATTGACTGACTGAAGTTGGGGATTTTACGTGCGCTTTCCGACTGCAAGCGTATGTCGCACACGGGCCCGCCAGGCCATTTAATGTATTTGCCAAAAAATATGAAGGAAGGGATTTGTGCAACCCAGGAGGGGGGTTTAGGGGTTGCTTATATAGGAGTTTTTAATTTGGTGATTTGGAATGAATGCCAATGGAGGTGTGAGTGTTGAGGTGTGAGTGTTGAGGGAGTTGTTTGGTTTATTTATTAATTAACGGTCATCAGCGGTCATTATAAAAAAGATGAGAATCGCACACAGGTCAGATAAACAACATCATTCATTGTGCAATTCTGATCCTGCTCCTTCAACAGTATATAAACATACACAACAATATTCCAACACTGTCCTCCGGTCAAACCTGCCCTCATGCAATGTCAGACCACATACCTGAAACAAGACCTAACTGGTTTGTCAATTTGGGACTGGTATATATGATAAATAAACTAAATACATTTACTAAAAATGAAGGCCCTGGGTTAAATTTCTGAAGTCTTATGTTGGATGATATACAAATTAAATTGCACTACCATAGTAATATGCCTCTTTTTTTTATTGTTGCATGGCAACTCTGGCATAATCATCTCTCTATGAAAACATGTCACCAAACATGAAATGCGTGTTTATAAAGATTAACAGATGAATGTACAAATGAATATTCATTTGAATTGGCATTCTAATAATATCAACTTGGTTACTATGGCAACATAGAAAGTACAGCTCATGAAGTAACTAGATAAGTATAGTTCTTGCATCCAGGAGTATAAATCAAGAACACCAGAATATTATATTCAGATCAATAACGGGGGAGAACAGGTAATTACGAAAATATAACATGGTATATATCATATGTACATGTTTGATAAACTACAAAATTGAAAAAATAGTGCCCAGGTTCTGTAGCTCACCTGGATATTAAGTCAACAGCTTTAAATGTCAACAAAGACAGTCACTTAAAATAAAAATTGCTCACAGCAGTGATATCAAAATGTTTCTGTAAAAATAGCCAGACCATAAACTAACACTTTTTCTAAGGATTGACTTGGTTGATGCATGTAATAGCATCCCAATTATGTGGATTGATGCTCATGATGTCAATCACTGGAATGTCTGGTCCAGACTCGATTATTTACAGACTGCAGTCATATAGCTGGAATATTGCTGAGTGCGGCATTAAACAACAAACAAACAATCTATGGATTGGAAAGAAATATGACTTTAAAACAAGAAACATACAAGCCTAAGTTTAGTTTCCTTTTATCATGTGTGGAAAAGTCGGAAGAGGAGATATCACACACACAAAATTAAAAATTGCTGTGGAGGCCATATTGAAAATCAGATTCGAACCTCTTGAACAAAATGGGTGTGGGAACAGGTGGGAACAAGTTAGTGAAGTTTTGTTTTCAATGCCGACACTGACGCCGGATCATCAGGCATTGATAAAATCTCACTTGACTTTTAGTCAGGAGAGCAAAACAAGTCATATGGATAATTACAGTCAACACTGAATACAACAAACTCCAGTTTTTTTCTCATCACAATTTGGTGTGTACATGTCCCGTTAATCTCCACTGCTCAGAAACAGCTTGGCCAACACCTGGCTTTGAAACATGCTAGCAATTTCATGACAAGTCCAGAGGACTAGTGAAACTAGTGCAAGCCTTATTTCACTAGTCCTCAAGAGTTTGTAGCTAGTCCTGCTTGAACAAGACAAAACATGATATGCAGAAAATTAACATTATTGGTGTTTCCATGTCATAAATACAGTTCAACTGCCATGTCTAGCAGCATTACATGACTGGTACCATCTGATGTCAATACTGACATGAGGAATGCTGGCTTTGTGGGTTTTGATCAGCCATTCGTCTTAACAAGTCACTTGGACATGGAGGGAGGTCTTATATTTCCAGATTTCTGTTGGAGAAATGCATTGTTCTGTATTTACTCTCTGAAGGACAACATTATATAACTGGACATGAAGCTGCATCAGTCCCATGTTCTAAGACAGTTGTCACATGAGAGTTGGAACGTTCCTGTGAACATTCCTGACAGGAGCTGTTGGAGCTGTTGCAGCATTAGACTTGTTCACAAGATCCTTGTGTTCCTGTGCTCAGGACACTGGATGTCGCATGTTTCCATGTTGTTGAGGATATTGCCTGCTGAAGTGGCCACTACCAACATGACATATTTGCTATGGTTACTCAGTTGGTTTATTCAGTTCCAGTTTGTAGGAAACTTGAAGCATTGAACTGGTTCAGAATTACAGCCTTCAAATGCTACTGGTCAATGAGGACTACCATTATTGGATTATTACTTGTCTATAACTTAGTAGACTTTCAAAGGCTGTTGTGTGACTTGCTGGCTCCTACAGTATGCGTGGTGTATATTCAGCAGAAATGCAGATTCAACTGTATCAGGTATTATAAAAATAGACATCCTATGATAGGATTTCCTGGCCTCCTACACAGGTTTGACATCCGTAGACCTGTCAATGTCAGAACTTATAAAGACTTCTTGTATTACATTTGCACAAAATGTGTCGGAAGGCATAAAGGCAGATCCATGGAAGCACTCATAAAATCATCAAGTTGAACAACTCTTCGAAGATGTTTTTTTACCTCAAGCAAGAGAATGTTCCAACAACATTCAAAGTCTAGTCAAATACAACTGAAGTACAAAATGTGATGGTGGTATTGGAGGTTGAGGTTTTGGGTGTAATTATCAACATTTTCCAACAAAAAAAAATTCTTGAAAAGTTTAAACATTCATAACTGGGCTGGGATGAGTCCAAACTTACGACCCAGGTACCCAAACCCCTTCTTACCTGACCCTACCTAGGTACCCGACCCCCTATTACCTGACCCTACCCAGGTGGTACCCGACCTCCCATTTCCTGACCCTACCCAGGTGGTACCCGACCCCTATTACCCAACCCCCTTCTTACCTGACCCTACCTAGGTACCCGACCCCCTATTACCTGACCCTACCCAGGTACCTGACCCCCTATTACCTGACCTTACCCAGGCGGTACCCGACCCCCTATTACCCAACCCCCTTTTACCCGACCCCCTATTACCCAACCCCCTTTTACCTGACCCTACCTAGGTACCCAACCCCCTATTACCTGACCCTACCCAGGTACCTGACCCCCTATTACCTGACCCTACCCAGGTGGTACACGATCTCCTATTACCTGACCCTACCCAGGTGGTACACGACCTCCTATTACCTGACCCTACCCAAGTGGTACGTGACCCCCTATTACCCAACCCCCTTTTACCTGACCCTACCTAGGTACCCGACCCCCTATTACCTGACCCTACCTAGGTACCCGACCCCCTATTACCTGACCCTACCCAGGTGGTACCCGACCTCCTATTACCTGACCCTACCCAGGTGGTACCTGACCCTCTATTACCCAACCCCTTTTTACCTGACCCTACCTAGGTATCCGACCCCCTATTATCCCGACCCTACCCAGGTACCTGACCCCCTATTACCCGAACCCCCTATTACCTGAACCCCCTATTACCTGATCCCCTATTATCCGACCCTACCTGGGTACCCGCTGTAGTTCTCAGTAGTTAGGAACAAATTATGATCACTGGAGCCCTCGCAAAACTATTTAGATACACAAATAAAACGAGTTGATCATGTATACTGATGTTGACTGAAGCCATAACGTAAAAGTCAGAAGGAATGCAAACATCAGTGACTCGTCGTGTAACCATGGAGTTTTATTGTAACAATGTTATTGTCATTAACCAATATATCACGTGACTTGTAGTGTAACCATGGCGTTTTATTGTAACAATGTTATTGTCATTAGACTAGATATCATGTGACTAACCATTGGTCCGGGGAATCCTGTGGGTATCCAGGTCCTACTCAGGACCCGAGTTACCCATCTTAGCCCTAATTCACAATGGCTTGATATTCATTTTGCATTTTTCACATCCATATCTTCATAAAAATTATAATATGCACGTTTACCTGCATGCAGCTAAAATAGCATCAAACAACACAAAAAAACTGAGCAATCTTGATCAACACTGTAAGTGAAGAACGTGCAATGTCCAGAATTGCAAATGAAATATCAGCATTGACTATAAGGTTATATTACCGGGTACAAGATTACACTTAGAAGTAGGGTTATACCACACTGTTTGGTATGGAATCACAGTCGGTCTTATTTCTCGGTACAAGCTGCAGTGCTGCATGGAGCCACTGGCCGTCATTTATTTGTGTATATGCATACTGAAATTTCTGGTTACCATGGTTACAGATTCTTATACTGTAATGTGAGGTATTACATAATGGCAAGAAAACACCATTAACACATCTTAAAAAATAGTGATCATGAGAAATGTCATATTGTTGAATCAATAAACGATGTAATTTATTAGTTACATTTCCAAATGGATTCCCCAAAGACGATCGCTGACGTGACAGGGGCAACATCCTTAAATCAAACTGGTATTCTAAGAGCTGACCCGACCATGATATGTAGAAAGGTAAACATTATTGGTGTTTCCATGTCATAAATACAGTTCAACTGCCATGTCTAGCAGCATTACATGACTGGTACCATCTGACATCTGACAATACTGACATGAGGAATGCTGGCTTTGTGGGTTTTGATCAGCCATTCGTCTTAACAAGTCACTTGGACACGGAGGGAGGTCTTATATTTCCAGATTTCTGTTGGAGAAATGCATTGCTCTGTATTTACTCTCTGAAGGACAACATTATAACTGGACATGAAGCTGCATCAGTCCCATGTTCTAAGACAGTTGTCACATGAGAGATGGAACGTTCCTGTGAACATTCCTGACAGGAGCTGTTGGAGCTGTTGCAGCATTAGACTTGTTCACAAGATCCTTGTGTTCCTGTGCTCAGGACACTGGATGTCGCATGTTTCCATGTTGCTGAGGATACTGCCTGCTGAAGCGGCCACTACCAACATGACTACAAGTACTACAAGCAGAGTGATATAAAATATACTTTCCTTCGATATCATTATAGAAATATAGACTCTCTGGTTTATACTTTCTTCTGGTATGAGACCCCTATTTCTTGGGCTCCTGGCACTGTTCACAGGAAGACATGATCTCTCTGTCGTACTTCTCCACCTGAATGGTCACATGACTGATGTTGTGATTTCGCTGCATCTTACTGGTCGCTGTAGACAGGACAACGTCGTTGTCTGTAGTCTCACCTGTAACGAGCACAGTCCAGGTGAGCATTTGAGGAGAAGGTGTTACCCCACACTTGGTAATATTCAAGCAATATCATGGCATGGTGGGTGAGGTGGTTATGTGGTGTAACGTCCTGTCCAAGAGTATTGCACTTATACAGCGACGTGCATGCTTGTGAGTGTGTGTAAGTGTGGCTGCTTGCACTAGTCCGGACTGATGCTGAGTTATAGTTCTGTTCCACAGAGATACCATGCCGCAGTTTAACATGAATACTCCTCTCAGACACAGCATACTGACTCCGAGCCGACCAATCCTTGTTATAGGCCCTTAATGCCGAGCGCCAGACAGGGTAACAACAAGTACCTTCTATTAACGTCTTTATGTATGACGGGGCCAGGGATCGACCCCATCAACCTCTAACATTCAACATTAGAGTCATGACAAGGACCCCTTGACTTGCATGGTGAAATGTTGAAGACTGTCACAGCATTGGACCCTGTGTTCTGTTCCCAACACCAGTAAAATGTAAGAAGTCTATTTCATCTGCAGTGATGTTGGTGAAAAATTGTAAACGTAGAGTAAAACCCTACTTCCTCACTCACTCTACCTGAGGTGAGTGAGTGAGTGAGTGTTGTGAGCAATTTTACAGTGATATTGCAGCCACCTGTAAGTTGGTTGGAGCTCTATAGTTTCAGTATGGAGGAGAAGATAATATTATATTCCTCACATAAGTTTTCTGATGGCAGGCAAGCTTAAATCATCTTCGATTATCAAGTGTATTATATCTCCATTCCGATAAGTACCCTGGACCTGTTCACCACCGTAGCTTCTTTTCGGAAGTGACGTCCGGGGGTAGCTTAGTGGTCCATGAGGGGTGGTGGGGTAGCCTAGTGGTCCATGAGGGGTGGTGGGGTAGCCTAGTGGTCCATGAGGGGTGGTAGGGTAGCCTAGTGGTCCATGAGGGATGGTGGGGTAGCCTAGTGGTCCATGAGGGGTGGTGGGGTAGCCTAGTGGTCCATGAGGGGTGGTAGGGTAGCCTAGTGGTCCATGAGGGGTGGTAGGGTAGCCTAGTGGTCCATGAGGGGTGGTGGGGTAGCCTAGTGGTCCATGAGGGGTGGTGGGGTAGCCTAGTGGTCCATGAGGGGTGGTAGGGTAGCCTAGTGGTCCATGAGGGGTGGTGGGGTAGCCTAGTGGTCCATGAGGGGTGGTAGGGTAGCCTAGTGGTCCATGAGGGGTGGTGGGGTAGCCTAGTGGTCCATGAGGGGTGGTAGGGTAGCCTATTGCTGGAATATTGTAACTCCCATACTTTAACATAGACTTATAACAGTCTTAGCGCTAGGACGATTGTAACTCCCATACTTTAACATAGACTTATGACAGTCGTAGCACTACGATCACTTTGGGTAACGGGCCCCAGGGTATTTATGATAACAGAATGGAGATAAAATACACTGGGGATAACGGAGGATGAGCTTTGAGTTTATCTCCAGAGATTTCCTCCTTACCGACTGCTAGATGGACAGACAGGGCATTCTTGTCAATGGTCAGGGACCATATATGGAGGCTGTGCACCATCTCAACACCCTCGATTGAAAACAGTTCTTGCTTCAGAGATTCATAGTTGATGTCTCTCGGAACTCCTACAATGACAAATGTGTACCATGAATGTAAACACCAAGTGCAGAATGAGCAAGCATGTGGCCTGGCCTTGACACATGGAGTTACTCTTGTTTGAGGGTGACATAACTTGCTCAAATAACAGTCTGGACCAGTCACATTGACATAATGAGCATCTATTTTTCAACTGGGATACGAAGACATGCTGTCAAAATAAAGATCTGGTCTCTATTCTTCCATCATCAATACTTCACATCATTCCTATGGGGAAATTAACACGTGAATCAAGACCGCTTACAGTATTACTAGCAGGGAATATCGGCACTTGAATCAAGATCACCTACAGTATTACTAGCAGGGGATATCGGCACTTGAATCAAGATCACCTTCAGTATTACTAGCAGGGGATATCGGCACTTGAATCAAGATCACCTTCAGTATTACTAGCAGGGGATATCGGCACTTGAATCAAGATCACCTACAGTATTACTAGCAGGGGATATCTGCACTTGAAGCAAGACCGCTTACAGTATTACTAGCAGGGGATATCAGCACTTGAATCAAGACCGCTTACAGTATTACTAGCAGGGGATATCGGCACTTGAATCAAGATCGCCTACAGTATTACTAGCAGGGGATATCGGCACTTGAATCAAGATCGCCTACAGTATTACTAGCAGGGGATATCGGCACTTGAATCAAGATCGCCTACAGTATTACTAGCAGGGGATGTCGGCACTTGAAGCAAGACCGCTTACAGTATTACTAGCAGGGGATATCAGCACTTGAATCAAGACCGCTTACAGTATTACTAGCAGGGGATATCGGCACTTGAATCAAGATCGCCTACAGTATTACTAGCAGGGGATATCGGCACTTGAATCAAGATCGCCTACAGTATTACTAGCAGGGGATATCGGCACTTGAATCAAGATCGCCTACAGTATTACTAGCAGGGGATGTCGGCACTTGAATCAAGACCGCTTACAGTATTACTAGCAGGGGATATCGGCACTTGAATCAAGATCGCCTACAGTATTACTTACAGGGGATATCAGCACTTGAATCAAGATCGCCTACAGTATTACTAGCAGGGGATGTCGGCACTTGAATCAAGACCGCTTACAGTATTACTAGCAGGGGATATTAGCACTTGAATCAAGATCGCCTACAGTATTACTTACAGGGGATATCAGCACTGGAATCAAGACCGCTAACAGTATTACTAGCAGGGGGATATCGGCACTTGAATCAAGACCGCTTACAGTATTACTAGCGGGGGGATGTCAGCACTTGAATCAAGATCGCCTTCAGTATTACTAGCAGGGGATATCAGCAGCTCACCTTCCATCATTACCAGCAGTGTGTCGCGCAGCACGGCTATCGTGGTGATCAGCACCAATAGAGAAAACAGGAAGGTACAGATGGGATCTGCCAGACGGAACCGGTCATCTGACTGAAATGACCCAATGACAAACCGGATGGTATTCAGAGTTGAGCATGCAAGGGTATTATCATAGGAACACATAAGGTATTCAAATCCTTACTTCTTAAAATTGATCTCAAATACTGGTTTATATCCTATATATTCATGTGAAAACATGTTCAGTATAACATGCAAGTTGTCCTGAGAAATCTATCAGCATTATCTGGTTTTTCATTTAAGCAGAAGACAAGGGCAGGTAACTTAACTCTTCAAAGATATGAAATATCTCTATTCATGACTCACAACCCTCAGTTTGCAAGTAAGACAACATACAACTTTATAGTTTATTGCATATGGCGAAGTTTCAAGCTGGAGTGACAACAACCAAGTGATGAGAGGTATAATGCATGATATAGTTGTATTCAGTGTACCAAACTGGAGAACACTAAGCAGTGTCAGCCTAAAACCATAATATTAAATTCTATCAAGCCTAACAGCAAAGACACATTTAATGGAAGGCTGTGCTTCACAAGCTAAGTCCCCCCCTTTATCTTGCTTTCACACCTTCTTACTATGGATGTACATAATGCTGACGTATCCATCACTTACCGTAAATTTTATTATTAAAGCAGCAACAAAGACTCCAAGACTTTGAATAATATCTCCCACCACATGAATAAAAGCAGCACGCACATTAATGTTTTTATGTCGATGATTGGTTTCATGAAACTCGTGACTATCTTCGTGCTCATCAACCTCCGTGGATTCATCCAAAACCTGATGTAGAGGCTGGTACTCGCTTCGGTTCCGTTGGGTCATGTGACCATGGCCTGACCCGTGGGAATGATTGTGGCCAAAACTGCGGTGAGCTGAGCCAAATTTGCAACATCTCTCTGAGTGGAGCACAAAACCCATTCTGGAAAAAATATGCGAAATGTGTGTCATATATATGTGTTACGTCCGTCTTATCATACCATCATTGACATATTTACACCCTCCTCTTTTTCCCAAGGTACAGAGAAATGGCTATACTGCCTTGGAGCATGGGTGGCTATGCCGTCTCAGGTGTTGCAATTTGCTGTGCAGAGTTGCGCCCCCTAGGAGTGCCAGACACCCATCATAATGAGTTTGAATCACAAATTCATCCTGGTCATGTTTCAAGATTACAATGCTTGAGGGTTTCACCAGAGTGGTAAACGTTTAAGACTTGCATCACTCCAGGTTTCCCGCCTACATGAATCTGAGACATAACTATACTAACATTCCAAGCGGAGTCAAACAAACTTGCTCACTTTACACTGCTTCTTATCCATGAGTATTGAAGAAAACATTTGTTTGTTTGTTTGTTTGTTGTTTAATGCTACACCCAGCAATAGTACAGCTATATAATGGCTGTCTGTAAATAATCAAGTCTGGACCAGACAATCCAGTGATTGACATCAAGAGCATTGATCCACACAGTTGGGATACGATGACATGCATCAACCAAGTCCCATAAGCATGATAAGTCGCCTCTTACGACAAGCAGAGTCACCAGTTATGGCAAGTATGGGTCGCTGAAGACCTATCCTAACCCGGATCTTCACAGGTCAGAAAACATTTGAGTTCAGTCAGTGACCAATTATAACATAGCTTATGTTAAGAGTAGAGGGTGACAGATTTTGGTTTTTCAACACAAACAGGTGCCAAATAAAGGTTTTCTTAAATAAATAAAAATGATGCAATATGAACTGTATTCTTTGGGACCTCTGATATAGTCTGCAAGAAAAATTTGTACATGTGTAACTTTTTTCCAGCAAATCAGGGGCGTGATTAGTATACAAGAAAAATCCCCTCCCCCTCAAATCAAATGGTTGCGCCATTAGTCAAAGAAGCACCCTACAAATATCATCATCATACCTCCATGTCAGAATGATGAGAACTGATTTGTCCATGTGATCTTGATAAAATACTGTGTAACCCGCCTTGGACAATGTTGGAGGGGAATAAACATGATAGATTTCTCAGCGGGGGAATAAATCTCTTATACCATGCTACAAGCAAATCAGGCTGCGTGTGGATTTCTGAGAGACAGAATAAATCCCTGATTTCACCACGCTTCAAAGCAAAAAGCCACATGCTTTCCGAGTCAATGGAAATCAAAATTTGAATTTGTTTGAATTCTTTTACAATGTCATAATAACATTTCGGTGAGATAAATTTGTTGTAGCAGGATCACTCAGGGTCCATAAGGTTTTATGCGTCCCTCATTAAAACGACGCATGTACCCCTCATAATCCTGCTACAACTTATATTCTGAGTGGCCCATCAGGAGTGTGACTTTGACTAACTTGCCAGTCGGCCTTGCTTCATTAGACATATCAGTGAACTGTGAACGTATTGAATATGATTTTGTATTCCAATACGACACCACTCTGCATAAAGAGCTCATGACACCTCCACAGGAAGTCGTACCAGGTGAACAAGGAGCTCAGTCTAAATAAGGGATGGGGGTGTTCTTGAGCCCATCAAATGTCAGCTTTCTAAAAGGATTTGGCTTTATTTCTGTACCACATTCAGAGATTTTGATAAGAAAACTTCCACAGATCACAAACATACCCTCGATAGTACACCCTGGTGAAGATGCCATGGCGCTCAGAAATGATATGATGGACAAAATATCCACAAAAATATAACACCAATCATTCTTGTTTTCAAGCTGCAGAAATCTGTTTGTCTGTATGCTTAACTCACTATGACTGAAAATTTGGAAGCTGTACCACTGAAATTGGGATTAGAAAGTCCCCGTCTGAGGTGTCCTAAGACCTTCATGCAAAGAGGTATCGCATCATAGTAAAGATCAAATTTTATCAGGTTAGATGCTTCCTGGAGTAATTGTGTGGGAAAGACTCACATCAGATTGAAAACAACTCCAATGGTTGCAGTAATCAGCATTTCGTCTGCTTTCACATCCTTGTAGTGTTCGTGTATAATTCTCTCCACAGCCATGTAGCACAAGACTCCAGAAACCAGCCAGATGATGAACACACTGAAGACAGCTCCCAACACCTCTGTAACAGAAACATGTGGGTTCATCAACAGGCTCACAAGGAGTTTTTATATTCTCTCCCATATGATCTAAAGAGGTACATGATGGGTCAATGGGTCATAAAAAAGTTTGGCAAGATTTCCAACATAATAGAAGACCCTGGATGAAAAAAAAGAAAAAGAAAAAAAAAAGGTGGGGGGCCCAAAGCTACAAAATGGGGGTCCCAGAGAAATTTTAACACATTTAGGATATTTGTATTTATTTTACCAATACCATGCTTAGCTCATTAGGTGACCTGAGAAAGTTGATATTTTCATGAGTGGCACAGCTTTACTCCTAATATTTTCTTACATAGGTAACATCACATATAATCTTTCCTGGAAAATCATGAAGCACTTGGCTGTGTGTTGTATTTGTGAAATGATTGTGAATGGAAATTAATTTCAAGTGGTACCAAATTTTGAAACAGCATTCTTTCCTAAACATGCATACAAATTTTCTGCATCTCAATGGATGCAATTCAGGATTTTTTGTGTGTACGCTTTACATTTTTATGCATACTGGATGCAAGATGTCATCTGGTAAATCCCTGAGTGCGCATAATAGTGCGATTCTATTCTGAATCTCCAAAGGTGTGGTTGGTTGGTTGGTTGGTGTGTTGTTTAACGCCGCACTCAGCAATATTCCAGCTATATGACGGCAGTCTGTAAATAATTGAGTCTGGACCAGACAATCCAGTGATTGATATCATGAGCATGAGCCTGACCACCCGATCCCGTTAGTGGCCTTTTACGACAAGCATTGTCACCTTTTACGGCAAGCATGGGTTGCTGAAGACCTATTCTACCCCGAATCTTCATGGGTCTAAAGGTGTGGTTGTCCGGACGACCATTTGATATTGAGGGGGGGGGGGGGGGGTGTGTTGTGTTGGGACTTTGTATCAGGATTAGATAATATTTCAGCTACAGCTACAAAGTCATATATTTAAAACTATGAGCTTGAATTTTTTTCAAAGACAATCACCTTACAACAATGTAAATTTTGTGCCAATTTCTTTCTTCTTTTTAACAGTCTGAAGAATAATTATTTTTTTCAAGAATTTTTTAAGACATTTTTTGTGTGGAAAAAATCCCAGGCCCATCCCCAGAATATCAAATGGTTGGTCAGTAAGAGGAGAGAAGCTGACCAGCCCGATGGTAGCCGAAGGACATCTTCTTGGTGGCCGGTTTGGTGGACAGATAGATGGCCAGCAGGCTGATGATGAAGCTGATGAGGTCGCTGCCAAGGTGAAGGACATCGGTGAAGAGGGCAAGGCTGTTGGAGAGGGCACCACCTGGAAACAAAACATATTTTATAAGAAGAAATTGAGATTTACATTAGTTATGTATTCAAGAAGCTGTGGTATGAATGAAGACTGCCGACTTATGGATAATGCAACTTCGTATTCCGTGTCAACTGTGTCGTCAGCGGTTTAATTCTTTGTACAGTCTCTAGTTGTATTGAAGCCACATCAAGCCTGAAGTGATGTAGGTCTTCGATATTTACCACTTGGATGAAACCGATGAGCACAGGTATGGCGCCGACAAACAGAAAAATAATCAGGATGAATCATGGATTCGAACCCATGATCAGTAGATCCAGGCATGCCTTGGGAAAACTCAATGAACAGCAGTGCCAAGGGGGCACCTGGGCCCCTGAACCTCGTGCCCCTCACTGCCCTAAGTTGGAAAACAAACTGGGACTTTTGTGCGAGAAGTTCACACCTTAACCACGAGATCAGTCAGGTAATAAAATATTGCTTTACCGACAGCTGGGGTTGACTAAATAGTTGTTCTGGTGACCAATATTTGTAAATAGAGTGAAACAAAACAAAACAGTATACAAAATACACTATTTTACACTAGAAGGGTTTATTTCTGATTTCATCTATATAAATTTCTTGAACATGTTTACCATGTTTACTGAAAATAACTCTACAATATCAATTATAAAACATTCTGACATTCTTGACATAAATCTGAAATCCCTGCCATCGTGAGCTTGTCATGTGATTCATTATACAGACAAGACTATTAAATGTAAGTAATTTATCTTCCATCACTGTGAGTAATAATCATGATAATATAAAACACATGGGACAAACATGTCAGATCTGAAAGATGGAAAACAATAACGTCCTATAGCAACCTGCCCTAAGGTGTTTTCCCCGACTACCTCACATTGTCCCAGCACCACACACAATACACATCTGGACAGGGTTAAAGGGCAAGTACATCGACAGTTCTGGGTGTTTGTTAATCATGTAAGAACTAATTTCCAAGTTTTTCTGTCACATCATCACGCACGATTCAATTCTCAAACCAAAACAAAAGAGCTCTGCACAGCTCGGAGATGTAGCGATACTCTTTGATGTGTACAGCTATATTGACATGCACCACTGTTGCAGTTGTAGTAGCATATCTATATAATTTTGCAAAACAATATGTAAAGCTCACAAAAGGCATGCATTAGGCCTGTCTGGACGGGTTATATTACATGATCCAAGAGCAAGCAGAAGATGAAATACAATTTACATGTAGTTGTTCCCTGACCTATACTAATAATACAAGCGGTGGGGTAGCCTAGTGGTAAAGTGTTCGCTTGTCATGCCGAAGACCTGGGTTCAATTCCCCACATGGGTACAATGTGTGAAGCCCATTTCTCATGTACTCCGCCGTGATATTGCTGAAATATTGCTAAAAGCGGCGTAAAACCATACACACTCACTCACTCACTCACTAATAATGCAAGCATCCTCAAGTTCTAATACGAAACAATGCCAGAGAATAACCAGTCTCCATTAACTGGCAAAACAGATTCCATTGGGCATAAAAGGCAACATAGCAGTGAAAATTATATGAATGGATCACTGAAAATCTGTGATGACATCAGGTGTTCGCGAAAGGATAACTCCTGTACTACCATATTCAACAAATGTTTAACTATAACAGCTCAGGGAAAAACTAAACTCTAAACTCTACACATGGGAGTACAGTAAACTTAACTTAAATTATAAAGTAAGTAGTGTTTACCAGTATTTATTGTCCTGGTGGATACGAGTCATACTAACATCGCAAGGGCTCCAGATCATGTTTTGACGCATTGAGAATGTTACGTATTGACTCACACGCTATCATTGAAACTGGGTATTGATAGTTTCCTTTGGGTCCCCTTCCTACTGTGAGTGGAGTCTTTTGGGTATTCTTACACCACCATGCATGATGTATTTTTAAATCATTTTGCTGACTTCTAATTTGCATCTGTGTGCTGCAAACGTGCAACATGCATAAACTCACAACAGTGTTATAATGATTAATTAACAATGTAGAGATGTAGAGCCTTGTTTTATACACTACCCACTGCACAGGGTAAGTATTTGTGTGATGCCGGCATTTCATCAATAACTAGAGATCGGTAAAGAAGCATAGCTACGCAATACAAAAAGGGTACACTGGGTAAATACACTTGTTGCTATGCTATTGTGTTTATGACATTTTTCTTGTGTATTTGAAAGCAATTAACTCAAAATTTATTGGGTAATGGTGATTTATATTCACTTATGACGTAAATAACTCTACACAGCCCATATACACACAGAGTATTGTAAGCCAGCAGCTGTGCCTAACAACTTTGAGTATTTAATACCTTTCATTAACTTCACAATATCCCTGGCACAGATTTAAAATGACCTGTCTAATGTCGGGAAGTACTAGGGTCAACTTTTCCAAACTCCGTCGTTATATCTGTTAGTGGCAGTTTAGAAGCTGTAACAATGAAGACAGAGTTGAATCAGGGATGTGACCGAAATATCGCGTTGAGAGACTATCGCGCAGTCAACTCTGTCTTCACAGTTGTGTTAGACTACAGCACAAGAAGAATCTTGCGTTTGAGTTGCTTCCTATATTATTACCTTGAGACTAAAATCAATATTCACACAATCCGAAGTTCTATGTATCTTTCAAAAATAGCTACATATGATATTGACCTCATTTGATGAATATCTAAGATAAACTACCTGATGTAAAGCTGGGTATCAGGACACATTCTCCAAATGGTCGTGAGAACTGGGTTGTATTACATGTCATCATGCAAAAAGCAGAGAAGCAGAAGAGAGTAGGCAGAAAAAATCTATCTCAAAACGCTGTTCATCCTACAGATCTAGCAGGTTGAAGCTGTCCCTGACTGTCCTGCGTATACATATTTTATCTTGTTTAACACTGAGGCGCTGTACCACTTGTACCACTTGAACCAGCTTTTTTACCTACAAATTTTGTTGTCAGTCTCAGGGGCAGTCTTAGACTTAAACATGTTAAAGATGAAACTAATAGATCATGTAGACTGACATACATGCTCCCCAATTTAAGACAAAATTTGGTACGAGTTACGTCAAATATGAATATAGTAATTTTCATGACTCCAGACCTGGTAAATTAATCCCTTGAGACTACACTCATCAAGATTCCAACACATTGTTGTAGCCTCTAAATAAAGAACACACGTCCTGGCAGTGAGTGATTGTAATCCACTCCTGCTGAGCCTGAGTAGTCACACGCATGCTATCATGGCCATCAGTCTCATTCTATACTAATTGCTTTCTTTGGTTTAAATATAGTTCCACATCTTGGGTCCCATCCACTGGGTATTTTAGAATCAATCAGCAGACCTTTCCAAAACATCATTCTGTCGACACAATAATTTTTCCAAGTCCCGTGATGGGATTCGAACCACAGACCTTCTGATCAGAGGTCGGATGCAACAACGGTAGGCTTCACCTTCAGTAAGTGCAACAACAGTAAGCTTCACCTTCAGTAAGTGCAACAACGGTAGGCTTCACCTTCAGTAAGTGCAACAACAGTAAGCTACACCTTCAGTAAGTGCAACAACGGTAGGCTTCACCTTCAGTAAGTGCAACAACAGTAAGCTACACCTTCAGTAAGTGGAACAATGTGCGTCGATGCACACGCGACCTGCCAGTCACAACCTTGGGAGGATTGGGGGCACTCTCGGCAGTGGGTGATTTTACATAGCGCTTTAATTACTTTCGCGGAGGTCGCGGGTGACAGCACAGCCACGGTGATTGAATTAATTAGTATCAGGCGCTTCACTGAGTACTGCCGTCCGCACCCGTCTCGCGTACAAGAGACGACAGACCCGTCACGCGTACACGTTACGTCTGCGACTGGTAAGTGCAACAACGGTAAGCTTCACCTTCAGTAAGTGGAACAACAGTAAGCTACACCTTCAGTAAGTGCAACAACAGTAAGCTACACCTTCAGTAAGTGCAACAACAGTAAGCTACACCTTCAGTAAGTGCAACAACAGTAAGCTATACCTTCAGTAAGTGCAACAACAGTAAGCTACACCTTCAGTAAGTGCAACAACAGTAAGCTACACCTTCAGTAAGTGGAACAACAGTAAGCTTCACCTTCAGTAAGTGCAACAACAGTACTAGTCACCTTCTGTAAGTGCAACAGTAAGCTTCACCTTCAGTAAGTGCAACAACACTACTAGTCACCTTCTGTAAGTGCCACAACAGGAAGCTTCACCTTCAGTAAGTGCAACAACAGTACTAGTCACCTTCTGTAAGTGCAACAACAGTAAGCTTCACCTTTAGTAAGTGCAACAACAGTACTAGTCACCTTCTGTAAGTGCCACAACAGTAAGCTTCACCTTCAGTAAGTGCAACAACACTACTAGTCACCTTCTGTAAGTGCCACAACAGGAAGCTTCACCTTCAGTAAGTGCAACAACAGTACTAGTCACCTTCTGTAAGTGCAACAACGGTAAGCTTCACCTTCAGTAAGTGGAACAACGGTAAGTTTCACCTTCAGTAAGTGCAACAATGGTAAGCTTAACTTTCTGTAAATGTTACCTGTGGCAAGTGTCACCTTATGTAAATGTAACTGCAGTAAGTGCTACCTACAACAGGTGTCAAAAGATCCAATAAACCATATAAAATTACTATTATACATGTAAAGTTACCACTCCTTCTCCATCCTCTATTTCTAAAACCCATCCAACAAAGCGATCTTAGCGCTAAGATGATCGTAACTCCTATATTCTAACATAGGCTTACGATAATGCTGAGATCATTTTGTGATACAGGACTCTACTAGGGTTCACTATCCTAAAAATCCCCAGCACTCGATGCTTGCCGTGTCAACATAAAAGAAAATCGTGTGGTCACATTGTACGACCTTGAATACATTCCCAGAGCAGTGTGGATTGTTGCTCATGCTATCAACCTCCCACATTCCTGGCAGCGATGTATGTAGAATATCTCATACATTACATTAGGGAAGTTGGTCACTCTTGTTAATATTTAAAACAACCATCATTAATGTTCGATTATTTAACATCACGACAACTCAAGTACAATGGGTCTAAATAGCACTGATATAATCGGTTTCAATCATTAGTGTCGGATAAAGCCGATTGTCGGATTAACTAGTGTCGGGATTAACGAGACTCCCTAGCCTCCCACACAGGCTTTTCGAGCACTCTGCAACAGCTCTTACACACTGCCGGGCTATGCGCTATTGATTTGTCTATTCTGAGTTGCCTGTCTAAATATTATCATTTCGTCATCTGTATCTTTCGGGTTGGGCCACGATGTCACCACAAATGGTACAACAATCCATTTCCATTGTATCAACACACATGATAATGCCAAACTCGTGTAAACCTAAATACATGCTCAACTTGAGGAGCAGCAACATTGTTTGACATGTTGTATATTGTGTGAACAATGTGTCAGTATTTCATGGCTGTCACATGTCTGTTTGGAGTACCAGGGTTGCCATGCCTGATCTGTGGGCTGACTGACATCCACATACACAATTGGGAAGCACCTGTCAGGGGTTTATAGAAACCTGCACAGAGTCTGATATTCGGACCCAAGTCTGCAAAAAATGTCATTAAAAATTCCAAATGTGAATAATAAATTTCCCAAAACTTGTAACAACAAAAAAATAATTTTATGGCTTTGTGGAGGTGACATTGTACTTCAATGATAACAGAACCAACGAAGAGGAATAGCTAATAATGCTTTGTTTAATATTATTGCATTGAATGTATCATCAAAATACAATTTTAAAATACCTCTGAATTTAAGAAAATAAGAACCAAATTTTGAACAAAATACCAATTTTTCCCCCCATATTGATTGCACAGGGAACGTAGTTCATAATCCTAGATTAATCCCTAATGGTCTGCAATAGGGCTGGGACGAGTCAAAATTTACTACCCCGGTACCCACCCCGCTATTACCCGACCTGACCCAGGTACCCGCTGTAGGTCTCAAGAGATAGCTACAAACTGTCCGACTGAGTAAAGTTTGATTGTAGCCCTGGCAAAATGTATTCAGATACACGTGTAAAACGAACTGGTCCAATCTCATTAGAATCAGGTCTTTGTACTCGCTACCGCTAAACAAAGATCTGACGACATCCCATTAGGAGTCACGTCAGAACGACCTTTCATCCGACCAATCAGAGCGCGGCTTAACAGATCATGAAAGTGACAGTCGGAATCTGTTTTCTAATCATGCAACCACGAAATATTTAACACGGGTTTTTTTCCGAAAGACAGTTACAGGTTTTATGATTATATCCATACAATCTAGGCTATCTATAAGCCATTCCAGAATGTTCTTCTTATCAGTTTGAATGTTTTTAATCGAGAATAAGTCAAAATATGTTTCGAAGCGTAGTCACCAGTTTCAAACTAGTGTCGTAAAGCTCGAGAAAGCTGCCTTCTGATTGGCTAATGTCGATTTCTTGTCGGTTATTTCATTGGTCGGTCAAAATTCGCGAAAGGTCGTGACCCTTAATGGGATGTCCTCAGATCTTTGTTTAGCGGTAGTGAGAAATAAGATCTGATTTTAATGAGAATGGAACTGGTCATGCATACACTGAAGTTGACTGCATGAAGTTTTATCTGTTTTTCAAAAATATATAAGTCAGAAGGAACGCATGCCTAGTCAGAAGGAAATGGGAACATTAGTGTCTTGTAGTGTGACCATTGAGTTTTAGATAAGTTTTATCATTAAACGATATATCCCGTGACTAACCACGGGTCCGGGTAGTCCTGTGGGTACCCCGGTCCTGCTCAGTACCCACCCGACCCGAGTACCCGAGTTACCCGTCCCAGCCCTAGTCTGCAACAATTCCATGTCATCTATGTACCCAGCCTACAATGTGTGTCAGGCCACGTTTACAACACACAAAAACAGTGTCAGCGCACTGTTGCTCACCAGGGACAGACCATGCTGACAGTGTCACCGCACTGTTGCTCACCAGGGACAGACCATGCTGACAGTGTCAGCGCACTGTTGCTCACCAGGGACAGACCATGCTGACAGTGTCAGTGTACTGTTGCTCACCAGGGACAGACCATGCTGACAGTGTCAGTGCACTGTTGCTCACCAGGGACAGACCATGCTGACAGTGTCAGTGCACTGTTGCTCACCAGGGACTGACTGACAGTGAGCTGAATGTCATGCAGTGAAACATTAAAAGCCACCAAGTAAGGAATGTGTGGTTGCATAACGTGGTCTGGCTGAAGTGACAGAACAGCATTATTAATCTCAGTCTCATATTCTTATCATTCGGGAACAAATATAACAGTAC
The DNA here is from genome assembly GCF_023055435.1 of Haliotis rufescens. Lineage (NCBI taxonomy): Eukaryota > Metazoa > Mollusca > Gastropoda > Lepetellida > Haliotidae > Haliotis > Haliotis rufescens. Next base: position 60,754,412 of record NW_025964112.1, on the reverse strand, counting down.
AGTATCAATGCATTTGCTGAAGCAGTTTCGGAGATGGAGGTATTTTTATCTGAACATTGTCAACAATGGCCAAAGTGAGTGCAGACTGGTGCATCAAGGAAATTGATAAACAACATCAAATTTCAGCTTGATCACTGCAATATTTTGACTTATTAATCCTTTCATTTTAATATGTTTTTTCAAACATATTGCCAATGAATGAACTCCAGTGTCGTGCTACATATGCTACCAATATACCAATATATCCGCCATCAGCTTCTCTGTATCTGAGAAGATGGTGATTTAACATAACAAATTACATTTTCCACAATTGCAGAATATTTTATCATTCACTAAAACAACTAATATTTTAGGTTCCATGTTTCAATGCAAGTCATATTATGCTCCTCCAATGTCTTCAAGTTGCAGCTATTTGTACTGTTTTGAGTATATTTTCATATTACTGGCATGATCAAATATTAACTGTGTGATGCTACACATATCATAGTTTTAGATTCCTAAACCTTAAGGTTTCTAAGAAGAAGATTTATTTAAAGACCTGCCAACTGTACCTTTTTTTTAAATGAAAAAAAATAAATTCTGATTTTTCTATCCCACTGATAAACCAATAGCATATTGCACCAAACTGATATTTTCTAAACAACGACCCACTATCAATAGTTTTACACCAATGTTTAAAAAACAAATATGATTTTTTGGCAGAACCCTGTTTAAACTACTGGTAGCCATCCAATATAAACATTATTCAGACTTTCCTCACCCTGACATCTACCAGTCAAATGATGACCTATCACACACATTACTGTTGGATGGAACAGAGGTTACTGACCAGTTCCCTTTGCTGATCCGCTGTGTTTGTCACTCTTCTGACCATGCGTATTTTAACCAGAATCTAAATTTGAAGGGACTGGCACAAGGGGAGGCAGAAGGCACATCAATTGGTTCTATCAGTGTTCTCTTAATTTCCTGTGACTTAAATGATGTACAAATTCAAGACGTGTCGAATTGCGACAGTTATGTGGCTGTCAATGTTTCACAGCCATCACACCATGGTCAGTTTGTCATGAAGTTTGGAAGGAAATACATATTTGTGACAGTTACGGATTGTACTAACATTGCAGACAATAACACTTCAAAGTATAAACAGTGTTTACGTACAGCATATAGATGTTTGTTACAGTTGAGACTTTGAAGCCTAATGTAGTATTTATAGATGCTTGTAAATATATATAAGAGAGATAGGGTGTAAGCCAAGTTCACTCAACTTGAGATTGAGAATAAGAATTATGAAGCAAAATGAAATATTTTTTTCAGTACACCAAGGACTTGTCTAGCAATGTTGATAGATATTGTGTTACATATATTCCTTTGCCAGTTTAGAAAAGGATCTTGTGATGGTCTTGATAGTAATTGTTTTCTCCACTCCTTGGCGCCGTAAGCTGTAGTAGGTACTAATAACATGAATAATGCTCTGTAAACATGGTAAAGTCGCAAAAGTACATCAAAAGAGAGTTGAGATGATGTTACGGAATGTTCCATTTTGTACCAGGCTCTCATAGCCTTGCCTTTATCAAGACAAATGGCAGATATAAAGGGTCCATTTTTAGCAGATGTCTATTGTCTCTTCATCAAGGAAGAATTTATATTTTACATCATATTTAGAGCCTCAAAATAAAAGAACTTTTGTGTTGAACAAATTGACCTTAAGTTTCCAGCCTGTGGTACAAATATTGAAGATTGCTTAAGCTCTGTTGAATTACCTTTGCAGGTTTTGACAATACAAGCAGATCATCTACAAATAATAGATGGCTAAACGACAGTGTCTTAGTCTTTTACATCATTCACACAGATGTTGAAAAGGGTTGGATTGCACAATCATCCTTGCTTGACACCAACATGAGATTTGACAGGGTAAGAGTGAGTGAGTGAGTTGGGTTTAACGCCGCTTTTAACAGTATTCCAGTTATATCACAGAGTGTCAGCCTAATGTAGGAGAAAAGCACAAAGTGATGAAGGTCACAGACGTTTACCACTTCGGTGAAACCCACGAGCACGGTTATGGTGCTGACTAACCTAGTAACATAATTGGGGTGAACAGGGATTCAAACCCACAATCATAGGTTTCTGGCGTGCCCAAGGGGCGCAACTCTGAACAGCGAATCGTGGCGTCTTAGTCGCCTGGGCTACCCGTGCCCCCTGACAGGGTTTGAGGCACCATTTGTTGTTCAGATCAGAGAGAGACTAGATATCTGGGTGCAAGTTCCTTATGAACATTTTACCAGTGACGTTTTGTTGGTAAAGCTTGTAATGAAGACCATTTCTCTAAACAGTGTCAAAAGCTTTGCATGGGTCTCACAAGCAACTGGACACTATCATCTTCAAGGATCTAAATTTATAGATAAGATCTGTAGTTCAGTGATCAACACGAAAACATGACTTTGACTTTGGTCGAAGGCAATGTCGTAGTCCATATGGGCAACTGACGTGGAATTGGTGATGGACAAGAAGACCTTGTAGAGACAGCTTCCCAAGCCTTAGTCTAATACTCTGTGGTTGTGAACGCCATTTGTGTCCCCTTTCTTGTGTATAGGGACTTTGTCTGATTCCTTCCAGGAAACTGAAAATGTGCCACAGTCTCATGTAGGGCTGGGATGGGTAACTCGGGTACCCGGGTTGGGTGGGTACTGAGTAGGACCCGGGTACCCACAGGACTACCAGGACCCGTGGTTAATCACGTGATATAATGTTTATTGACATACATTATCCATAACTCTATAGTTACACTACAAGTTACTAATTTTCGCATTTCTTTCTGAATATGCACCATTCCTTCTGACTTTTCATATGGTCACAAGATTGTTTAATACATGTATCTAAATACATTTTGCCAGGGCTATGGTAAAAAAATTCCCAATCGGACATCTTGTCCCTATCTTTTGAGACCTACAGTGGGTACCTGGGTAGGGTTTGGTAATAAGGGGGTGGGTACCAAGGTAGAATATTTGGACTGATATTTGGAGTCTGATGTATTATTGAATAATGGGTAGTGATTAATCCGAATATGCAATATTTTGATTATTTCATTTTGTATCATATCAGGTCCAGCAGACTTTTGTTTTAGCTTTGTGACTTTGCACTAGTGAAATGCTGAAGTCGACATATTAAACATGGGAGCCAAAACATCCTGAACATAGTTTGTTGTTGACCCTGAATTTGATAGGATGCATAGATGCATAGATAGATGCATAGCAGTATTGCTTAAAGCTACAGCTGTGTTGCAGGGTCTGCTCCCACACTATACCACGTTTATTGTGTTACACCAGCCGACCTGTGGTCCAGTAGAAAACTATAAAATACACTTGAATTGCTTTGTATCCCTGTAAAAAATCTTTAAATCAAATGAAAAAAGTGTGGCCTAAAAACGTTATCAAAGACTTAAAACCAGCCATGACATCAAAAGGAATGGTGTTATATTTTTGGTATTTCATTACATTTGATGATAAGGCTAGTGCTCCATTAAGATTGGTGCAACATTAGTCAAATTACACTTACACAACAGGAGAATGTTGGAATCTAAGGACTAAGTTATAGGTTAGATAGGGCCATCCATTTCTCTATTACCCCTTTTTTATGAAGTATGAATTCATCATTTCTTATGGGGTTTTTTATAACTAAATGTATACAGTTTCAATATCGATATTTGTGTTGGAATAGTTTGGTTCCTCGTGAACAAAACACCACGAAAATATATTGTCCTTACCCACAGCTAATTCTCACCAAGTGAACCGAGTTACAATAAACTAGTGCTAAGCATAGCAGAGTTATGCCCCCTTTTCTTTGTACGTGTGTAACCTCTCTGTCGCCTTTTGACGTCATAGAGAAAAATCAGTTTTCGTCATTTACGGCATGCTATTTGGTATTGAATGTATGTCATTATACATACGCATATAACTCTATTTGATATATAGTTATGTCGTTCAGATATAAGGTGGCGTTTTTTTCGCTCATAAGTTTCCGTAAGGCTTCTAAATAAAAAAAATCGTCACACAGTACTTTTATCGGTGTGCGATAAAAATCAGAGAAATTTACTGTTTTTCAACGCAGAATAAATTGTCGGACAACACTTAGAAGTGTCTTTTTTTTAAAACCAGTTTAATATTTGCAGTTAAATTTACACAATCAAATAGGAAATTTAATATTCTCCACCTCTGCGTAATTTTATAGCCTGAGGTAGATCCAGCGCCGCGTGAGCGCAATTCTTGCACAACCTTCACTTTTCCGATCTTAGGAAAATGTGCGTCAGAAAAAAACCTCGGCATCCAGAGGGTTAAGTGAATCCAGATGCTTTGAAAACTTTGTTTGAAAATACTGAAAATCTGGATGAAAATCTAATAATGAATACGGATCATGTATTTTGGCTTAAACAAATTTATTAAAGCTGTGGTTTTATCTGAAAACCATAAAACAAAGTGACACCAATGCATTCCTACAGAGACAGGGTTGCTTACAAGCAAGCCCACGTTCCAATGGATTAACCTGACTGTACAACAGCTGTCATAGAAATATTGAACAGCTGTAATCATACAAAACAAATCGGCAAGGACTAAAATGGTAATCCATTAATGGTTTGCCATAAAGACGCAATAGAGTAATAAAACATGTACAAATAGTATTATTAAAGAAAGGCACAGCAAGCACTGCACATATGAGTTGAATGCCTCTGTCCAACCACTAGCCTGGTACTGTTAACAGAACAGATATCTTGTGCAGAAACTGATGAAGCCTATATTGTATTGCTTGAGTCTATATGTATATCATGCAACAAACTAATTTTATTTTACTCTGTATCAAAATAATTTCATCATAAATAGTCTTCAATAAAGATACTGTGTGGTTGATTCGTGTCATTGTATCCCAATTGTGTGGATTGATGCTCATGATGTCAATGACTGGTCTGGACTCTTATTTACAGACCACCGTCACATAGCTGGAATATTGCTGAGTGCGGCGTTAAACAACAAACAAACAAATCTATGTCCTATAATTATTAATGTGTCCCCAAAACAAGCCAGACTACAGGACGGGTTAACCAAAACTTTGCATGTCCTGACAAAAAAATTTACAAAGCCAGGTGACCTGACATTTTCCCACACATTCCAAACAGATCAGTAGAGGTCACTTGTGCCCTGATCACCCATACAATCGGCTACTCCTTGTATGACCTGCCCTGTCATCAGCCTCTTGTTACTCAAAGAGAGGAAAATAACGTCAAGGCACTGTAGCTCACCTATATATGGAGTTAACAGTTAAAAATGTCAATGAAAACAGACACTTAAAAAAGTTTCTGTCAGCAATGATATTCAAAGCTTTTCTTCACAAATACTCAGACGACTAAAATCTTACACAAAAATCTAACGATCTGAACCAATATGTCATCATAACGAGAAACATTCATGCCAAAGTTCAGCTCGCACAGCTTTTTGAGAACTTAAAGAGCATGGTCAAAATATAAAATATTGCCAAAAAAGAGACACATGTGTTTAAACTTAACTGATACCAAATTTCATTTCATTCTGTCGCAAATTGGATTCAAACCTTTGGAACAAATTGCATGTGATGTCATCATTGGTGCGTGAAATTTCAGATTCATTGGTCTTGTTGTTTCTAAGATCATCTTTAACAGTGATTACAGTGTGAGGAATGTTATATAAGACACTTATTTAGGAGCATGGTCAAAATGTAAAGTTTAAAAAAAAAGGTCAAAATTTTTTTTAAATCACAAAAAACGGAACACATGTGTTGAGCCAAACTATTATGTACTAACTACACGTATACCAAGTTTCATTCCATTATTAGCAGGAACGGATGAGTAATGGCCAAAAGAGGTTTCAGGTGGCAATATGGTCAAAATTTTATACATCGCCAAAAACATAAACAGAATGACACATGTACTAAATCTAATTCCATTTTTAATATACATGATTTAGTAATGGCCTAAAATACATTGTTCAATATGGCTCCTTTGCTTCCGAAACTAATTTTTAATAAATATGGCTAAAAAAAGAACTAGTCGTCCTTGGGTTTTTCATCTGAGTGCACAATTATCCTGGGATGGGGTATCTGCTTATCACACCTGCAGGGCATAAAATGTCAACAGGTAATTAGCATAATTACTTTAATCTTGTATAATCAAAATGTGTTACAGTTTTAATATTTTGGATAAAACGATGTTTATCTACAATCCACATGGATATCATATTATTTTTTAAAATGAAGACATTTATGTTAAAATGATAAGGCACATCACATTCCCAGGACAAGGGGTTATGGCAGACATGTTCCAGAGATCAAGATCACCATGCAGCCACATCACCAAACACTGGACTGACCTATGGAAAATTATTGTTTTATTTTTCACATAGCCGTCTGGTGTCATAACATTTTGAGTAAAAGACTTTGGGATATTGCACTGTGTGATGCCAATTACAATCACAAAACAGGCATCTGGTAAAATATGTACTTACCACACTTGCAACTACCCTGGTTACCATGGTTACATCATGGCCAATGATTGCATCAGTGAACCCATGTCAAGCATGCTTATAAAGACAAAAGGCAGTATAAAATATGCTTACATTGTCCTCATTAAGCATGTTAGGAATACAAATATTCAGATAAGCCTATTCAGCCTCATCATGATAATGATATAAACAGCCAAGCATGTAATGAAAACCACAATTTTGGCCGTTCTTTTAATATGTTTCTTTCCCTAGGTGTTGCACATTATGTTGTGTCATCGTTTCAGTATGAGCATTTGACAAATACATCATGTATATATATTGAAAATACAGTGATAAAAACTTGAACTTGAAATAAATACAAATCATCCAATTGGTAAAACTCATGCTCATGGGTCTGAAGTTGACAAACTCAGACATAACATGATGAGGGCAAACTCACAAGGAACGCAACTCTGCACAGCAAATTGTGGTGACTTAGACAACTCCCCCCCCCGCCCCCCCCAGACACACACACACACACTGCTGAATAAGCCAGTGTGGGTGGGTGGGTTGGGGGGAGTCAGGTAGCATCACACACCCCTCTGGGCCGTCGGGTAGCCTAGTGGTAAGAGCGTAAGCTCGTCACACCAAAGAACCGGGTTCGATTCCCGACATGGGTACAATGTGTGAAGCCCATTTCTGCATGGTGTACCCCGCCATGATATTGCTGGAATATTGCTTAAAGCGGCGTAAAACCTCACTCACTCACTCATGGGAGGGGGTGGGGGATACCTGTCCCTGTGGGGCTGCTGAGCCTTCAGTGTAGCAGACGGACATGTTGAGGGAGAACCTGTGACTTGACTCCCCGAAACATAACATATACTACTCAAAAGAAGTTAAAGAACACCCGACTCTTTCATATTACTTAAGATAATCTGTCAAGGCATGTTCTTAACTTCTTTTGAGTAGTACATAACCAACATTAACACCTGTCTAAAAACATCCTAAAGCTGGTGTGGCCCTAGGCAGATGCCCTGAATCAGGTTATATCAGGTCAATTTGCCCTAGCCATTTCACATTGCTTTAGGGTAACCTAACTTATCTTCCTATTATGAGTGTGTGTGTGTTGGGCTTTATGTCAATCACAGCATTCGAAGACAGTGATAGTGAAATCTCAACCATTTTCAAACTGGTCCTCTAGTGAAATATGTCAATCATTGACTGTAATTGACAAAATAGTGAAATCGCAACCCATCACGTGGGTTGATGTCCTTCCCCGTGTCAACCAGCATTAGTACACTCTTTGAGAAGGAGAGAGTTATCTCACAGTCATAAACCTATCACCGTATCACCCTATCATGCCTATATTACATTAGGTTCCTGACAACCTCGGTTAAACCTTGTAACCAGCTCATCTTCCAAACCTAGGTTTTGAAGCGGTTTTATTCCAAATCTGTGTTTTAAAATGGATCACTTTTAAACCTGCTTAGAATTTTACATTTCAGTTGTAATACCTAGGCTTTACAATTAACATTTTATAAACTTGCCTCTTGACAACTGTGTTTGATGATTGGTTAAAAATCACATTTTTTTACATGAAAATTCTATGATGTGAATCGAACCTGCAACCTCACATATGGTGTTAAGTCACTGAGCTACTGGGGCAGGTCATGAGAAGTTGTTCAGTTTTACATGTCATGACTCCAGCCGGTCCAGGCTGCACATGTATTTTCTTGTGCATGCTTTGATTGAATTCCTTTTATACTGTGACACTCCGTATTGTTTTACAAATAAGGTATGTTGATGTTTTCTAATTTTTTCTGGTATTACTTGCATTTATACTGTTCATTAGTTGTATAAAACACACCATCTGGCTTTTCCCTCACTTGCAGTTTTACATTTTCAACCAAAACCTCGGAGGCGTGTGTTACATCTTATACGTAGATACCTCCTGTGGTATCCTGTAGTAACTGGATGATTCTGTTTCATAAAGATACTATTTATAAACAGAAGAAATCACAATTCTGGCACTGTTAAGTTGCTATTTCATTTTAGAGAGTTCAACATCATTGCTATAGTGGTCAACATCATGGTGCACTGGTATTCAAATACCGGTACAGATGTAGCCTGTCTCACAGTTCCTGAACAATATTTTTGTCCTTCCACCAAGCCCTTACTGTAATTCAATAGCTCTATATGAAGCAAGTCTAGATTTTCCACAGGTTCAGGTTCTAAATCTCACAGGGTCTCCTTTATAATATAAATGGAGTTGTTTGTGTCTATCAAAAAATATATATTTTCAGAGACAAAGCGCTAATCTAATGCAGATACCGTATTCGACGTAAAATAAGCGCCCCGCTCTAATATTAGCGCCCAAGGCGATATTTGCTAATATATTGGCTAGTGAACAATCCCAATTAGCACCCCTTCCGATTGATCAGTGTACACAAGACTTATTCATTCGCGAATAATACGCACTCGTGTGTTATCATGGTTATATGCACCTTAAATATGGGTAATTAAATTCTGCAAAAATATATCTGTCGTATATAAACAATTCAGGCTGTCAGCATAAACCACGAAATTTATCTTTCAACTCTGTTTTTTTTCACCAAAATAATATTCTAATATAGGCCCCCATATTTCAAATTTTGAGAGCGCCCTGGGCGCTTATTACGTCGAATACGGTAGTTTAGCCTCTGGTTATAAGATTAAATATATTGCGATACCAATAAGCATGATAAGTTACAGGATGAGTAACTACAAATATATTCATCATTCATTACAGCCTTAGGGATCTGGCTTCTTTCAATAATAGTTAATATTCTATTTTTTCAGTTTTAGTTACAATTTATAGTAACCATGGTTACCTGTAGCAGACACACAACAAAAGGTAGAATTCCTGGTCATGTTTGTTCCAGCTGGTAACCATGGTAACTCATACAGCTGTTGTGTTATCATGGTGCTCGTGATTATAGTTTCCAGGGTTCGAAATTAACAAAAGTATGATACAAATACATTTTTAAAACAATGTGAAGGATAACTTGTGAGCAAATACTCACAGGCTCAAACTTTATCTAAATACGTTTTGCCAGGGCTGTGCTAAAAAAGTTCCCAAATCGGACATTTTGAGACATCTCCTGAGACCTACAGTGGGTACCCGGGTAGGGTAGGGTAATAGGGGGGCGGGTACCCGGGCAGTAAATTTGGACTCGACCAAGCCCTACTGGTCACATTTCCTTGTGGACTGCCATTTTTACCATTAGATGACAATTATGTAGCAGATCATTTTGAGAACAGGGGAAAATGAAACAAATGTTTCTAACTCTGAGCATATTGTATTTTTCAATATTAAAATTTGTAAGTGAAATCGTGCAGGTAGGCTGTTGACAGTCATCTTGCATTAACTCAACATGCCTGCACTAGATGTCCTCCTCATTAGCTTTCACTTATATTGGATAAAACATTCAAAACAAGTTATCACTATCCCCCGCCATTAGAATTTTGTTTGTACATATAGTAGTGAGTATAAAAAGTCCTATAAAGCTGTAAGAGACGTACTTGGGACATTTTGTCATCAGTAAAAATGATTAAATGTTAAAATAATACACACAAAAGGCCCCTTCTCTTGAAAAAGTAACTCAGTCTTGATAAGTATCTCTTAGACAACTAGTTTCTTAGAAAACTTGTCCACATTGCAGACACAATGCACTAAGTAAAATGACATGGATCAAGGGCCGTAACTCTGTCAAAAGATAATTTATGAGGACCAGTTCTCAAACTCAATCTTAACAAGTATCTCTAAGATTAGCATGCAAACTTTCATTCATGCAACTTCAGTAGTTTCTGAGAAAACTTGTCTCTATTCACCCAATATGCACTAAGTTGAAGACCATGGAGCAAGGGCAATAACTCTGTAAAAAATGAACATATGACACCAATATTCAAACCCATTTGAGGTCGCGACCAGTAAAATCAGTGTGTAAAATTTCATTTCTGATTTAAATAGTTTTTGAGAAAATCGGACAGGAGTTACACACTTCATGGCAGGGGATAATAACTTATATATATACTTATATATGTTTACCACAATAGCCATGATAGCCGTGGCCAGGGATTTACCTGAATCTGAATAGAGTCTGATATGCAGCCATAAGTCTGCAGCAAATGTCAGTAACAATTCTCAAATTGAAATTACACATTTCCCAATTCATCAGATTCATGTGTTTTATTTATAACCACTGTTATGGCTATGTAAGGTGACTTGTATATCATTGACAACAGGACCATGAAAGAGGAAGAGGCTTTTAATGCTTAGCTTAACATTACTGCATATTGCATGGAATGCAATGTAAACATTTATTGTTAAAATAACTCAGAATATAGGAAAATAAAAACTTTTAAAATTTATCTATTTTTCCCACTTTGGCTGCCAAGGGCGCTAATAGTTTAGTGTCCTCAATAAATCCTTGACAGCATGCACAGCTGGTGCAGTCAATGCTGTTCTATATAAACTTGATGTATTGATAATTTGTTTAAATTCAATCTCGTTCTTGTCGATGGCTGAGTGACTGAGTGAGTATAGTTTTTACGTCGCTTTTAGCAATATTCTAGCAACATCAGGGCAGGGGACACCAGAAATGGGCTTCACACATTGTACCCATGTGGGGAATCAAACCCTGTTTTCAGTGTGATGAGCTAACGCTTTAACCACTGGGCTTAACATCCTTAACTGGGCAACATCCTTAAAGAGGCTGTACATAGTATTGATATCTCATATAAGAAGTAAACGACTCGTGGTCGTTGTTTATTGTACAATAAAACACTGCAGGGAGAATAAACCATTCAGGACTGCGCACCTCATGGTTTATTCTCCCTGAAGTGTTTAATTATACCATAAACAACTCCCCCCCTTCTTTATGCAACATGTTACACATTTCGAGCTGCAAACAAACAGAAACAAATAAGAAGTCACCCGAAACAGCATTTTAAGCAGAATTATTATTCTCCAAAATTGTCTACTCTTTGGGAGTAAAATACCAAATAGACTTGATGCAAGGGAGTAAATATATATTGAATGCCCAAAGAAAACTATCAACACCAAATGTGAAAGATAACTTGGGAGCAAATACTCACAGGCTCAAACTTTATCTGGAGCCCTAGGGTTGGTTGGTTTGTTTGTTTGCTGTTGAACACCGCACTCAGCAATATTCCAGCTATATGACGGCGGTCTGTAAATAATCGAGTCTGGACCAGACAATCCAGTGATTGACATCATGAGCATCGATTCACACAATTGGGACCGATGACATGCATCAACCAAGTCAGAGAGCCTGACCGCCCGATCCTGTTAGTTGCCTTTACGACAAGCATAGTCACCTTTTACGGCAAGCATGGAGCCCTAGGGAAACATCGAACACACATACACGAGTATAATGTACAGAATGAATGACACAAAAAATCTAATTGGGGATTCAGAAACAGATAAATATAAAAAAAGGCATTATCAATCTCCATGAAACAGAAGGGAATAAACTGTTCAACGTTTCGGAGTATATGCTTACTCCTTCATCAGGTGAATTCACTTTGATGAAGGAGTAGGCATATACTCCGAAATGTTGTGTTCCTCATAATAAAGAAGTTGACATCCATATAATCCAATAATACCATTGATCCATCTTCGAACTAAGTAAATGTCTTTTCACCGTGACCTTTCTTTAAGAAGCAGTTGTACTTCAGACATCCACATATTCTCTTCCTTATGTGTATCACTTCTAAATGCCTTTCAAAGACCTAATAGTATTCTAGTTGGTAAACTTTGATCGCAAAGAGCACATCTTGACATCTGTAACATCGCTCAGTGGCATACTTAAAACAAATATATTTCAGTGACTTCTGGAACTCAGTGATCTTGACTTAATATGTACATAGTTCTTGCTTACTTAAATTGACATTTTTATGTCGTTATATTTTATGGCTTTAAGTACAGAAAGTGAGTGGACGTGAGTATGGATGGGTGTCTATTATCTACGTCAATGTCCAGTTTATAAAAATTAATCAGAGCCCATAATATCAATACGTCTTACATCAACCATAGTGTTAGTGAGTGAGTGAGTATGGTTTTACACCGCTATTAGCAATATTCCAGCAATATCACGGCGGGGGACACCAGAAATGTGCTTCACACATTGTACCCATGTTGGGAATCGAAACAGGGTCTTCGGCGTGACGAGCGAATGTTTTAACCACTAGGCTACCTGACCGCCCCCTTACTGTTAGTATTAAAATGCATAACAATAGATTTTAAAACTCATCTAACAACCTTGATAGTGTTTTCTAAAATTGTCTGTATATCTTTTCCTACTTGGTTAGGCACTAGAGTGTCTGGTCTTATCTGTAACAGGGACTCAGAAATAAAAAAAAAAAATTCCAAATTGTTAAAAAAAATTACAGTTCTATCCTTGCAGTCTGTTTATATGCTGGTACAAAAACCTAATTACATGCTGCATGTTTTTTGTCAGTTTTATTGACCGGAAGCAAAACAGGAACCTGACAACAGGCAACTTTATGTTCCAACTGTCACCCTAATATAAAAATGCTGAGTAGGGCATTTGCAGCAAATATGGCAAGGTCCAAAGTTCAAGTCATGGAAAATATACAAAACAATTGGCAAGGCGGAACACAAACTGCAAGAAGCAAGTGGATGTCCACTGTGCCATACATATACAGGGCATTAAGCAACAGGGCATATACAGTGAGTGAGTGAGTGAGTGAGTGAGTGGGTGGGTGAGTGAGTGAGTGAGTGAGTGAGTGAGTGAGTGAGTGAGTGAGTGAGTGAGTGAGTGAGTGAGTGAGTGAGTGAGTGAGTGAGTGAGTGAGTGAGTGAGTGAGTGAGTGAGTGAGTGAGTGAGTGAGTGAGTGAGTGAGTGAGTGAGTGAGTGAGTGAGTGAGTGAGTGAGTGAGTGAGTGAGTGAGTGAGTGAGCGAGCGAGCGAGCGAGCGTTTTATTTATAACCACTGTTATGGCTATGTAAGGTGACTTGTATTTCATTGATAACAGGACCATGAAAGAGGAAGAGGCTTTTAATGCTTAGCTTAACATTATTGCATACTGCATGGAATGCAATGTTAACATTCATTGCTAAAATACCTCAGAATATAGGAAAATAAAAACTTTTAAAATTTATCTATTTTTCCCACTTTGGCTGCCAAGGGCATTAATAGTTTAGAATCCTCAATAAATCCTTGACAGCATGCACAGCTGGTGCAGTCAATGCTGTTCTATATAAACTTGATGTATTGATGTATCTCATTCTTGTCGATAGCTGAGTGAGTATGGTTTTATGCCGCTTTTAGCAATATTCCAGCAATATCACACCGGGGAACACCAAAAATGGCCTTCACACATTGTACCCATGTGGGGAATTGAACACAGGTCTTAGGTGTGACAAGCAAATGCTTTAGCCACTAGGTTACCCAACTGCCCCGGCATTAACAGATATAGATCAGCAACAGTATTTGACATTCCAATTTCACTGACATTTTCTTGTGCATGGCTAATGTGAATAGATTTTTTTTACAAATAATGCACCTCATAATGCATGAAACAAGAGGACATGTACCATCATTTGATACTTGTGTTCCTATTCAGATCAGATATGTCCTTTCAATGGTTCTTATCATATCGATCAATGGTATTTTTTATGAAAATAGATACGGCAACAGCCTGGGAGAAGATTATTCACTTATCGATGTAGCACTTGGAGTACATGTTTTTAAACAAGGTAGAAAAACCTGGCATAACCATACAAGAAAGAAGTGAGCAGAGCTCACATACCCCCGTTATCCCCGCTGGTCAACAACAAATAGTAAATAGTTTGTTAATTAATGAAATATACCTGTTGCTTTAAGTCAGAGGAACTGCCCTTTCCTTTGTAACCCCATGAGCTATACAAAACCAGTCATCAAAATTTCTAAATTCCATCATGTTTCCATGTAAACAGCAAAAGAGTAAAATTTCAGAATATCTTATAAAAGATAAAAAACAATCATAGCGGTTAATGTAGCAAGTTTGCTGAAGCTAGGATACATGATATTGTAAACATGGATCGTACAAAAACCCTACCCAAAATTTATGTTTCACCATGATTCCATGGAAACAGCAAAAATAAAAAAATTCCGAATCTTCATACTAGCAAAAGGCACAAGTACTCATTGTGGTAAATGTGTGTAGCAAGTTTGGTGAAGCTAGGGTGCATGGTTAAAAAGTTATGGGCCGTACAAAAGCTCGGACAGAAGAGCGGACAGATGGAACGCTATATATCCGCGATCTACTTCGTAAACTGGAGTATAATAAGTGTTCATGTGCTGAGTATATTTGGATATCTGTAGATTTGGTCATATTGGCCTAAGTTAGCCAAGACTGGGCAGTCGAATTGGTCATAACGGACACATGTCAAAATGTTAGCTCAAATAGACCCGTCAAATATCAGATCGAAAACTAAAACAAGTTGCTAAGCGTTATACTCATAATGTACTCATGATCCTTTTAACTAAGTGAGTTGGGTTTATTGCTGTTTTGAACAGTATTCCAGTTATATGGGAGGAAGGCCCAAAGTGATGCAGGTCTCAGACATTTACCACTTTCTACTTAAGCAGGGTTAGAAATTGGCACTAGTCCTGTAGTCCTGGCCAAACTGCCCAATAGTAAAGGTATCATAAGGACTAGTAGAAATTTGCCATTTTTAAGGGTTTTGCTATATGTTATCATTATAAGGACTAGTGGACTGAAACTGTTAGTTTCTACCGCTGCTTAAGTGATATACACTCACACATACATAAATACACAAACATACACGAATTTGTGGTATACTTCCACACACTTAAACATTCATACATGCACTTTCTCAATCATACATATTATTTTACATTCTTAATAAATTAAGTATTGTATATTTGGCATATACTTAGTTCTATTTTTTTTAATACACAACTACTAGGACCATGTTCTTCATGGCCCATGTCCTCTACTTTTCATCAGTTCTTCAGTCACTGGTGTACTCTTCTCATCAGCAATCAATCAACACATCACACCATTTTGTGTCCGAGTACTTAGTGTGTGGATTCCAAGTAATTAGCATATTCACTCACAAACAAGCTTATAAGGAACACTGAAATGTGTCCATTATTAATTAATTCCAATAATAAAAATGGTAATCTTCTCTTCAATTGAGCCACTTGTTTTTTTTACTTTCTTTATTGGTCTGCCTACTAACTTTTGTTGAAATGAAAAAAAATAATAATTAGAATTTGCTCTCTTTCTTTTATCTCACAGTAAAACTGATATTTTCTAAATGACCCACTGAAGTTGACATGTATTACATGGGAGTCAGAATCAATTTTATTTTTGTTCCTGAAATTGACAGGATGCACAGATGCACAACAGTATTCCTGCATGATTTGTTAGGTTTGCATTGCTTAAAGCAATAAACAGCTGTGTTGCAGGCTCTCCTCACACTTTAAACCATTTTAATTTTTTTATACCACCTGACCCATGCTGACCTGAATTGATAAAAAAATGGGAAAAAATGAATTGCATTTTATCCCCATGTACTGACAGGTACTTTCTCGTAAAAGAAAGTGTGACCTTACTTTAAATATTTATTCTTGAGAAGTATTGATAAGGACAGAATATTACAAATCAAGAAATGCATTCCTAATTGATCAGTCTTTTTCATTCGAGACATATGTAAACCAGTCGAGGCTTTGCATGCTGTTGAGAAGTTTTCTTAAGAGACAATAGTTACAATAAATATTCCAGTTAGCAGCTGGCCCCAATTGACAAATGTAGGTTTTTATCCATTATATAACTAAAGATAGGGTCTTTGGTCATGTTGGTTTCAATCTGATATTTCACTCGTCTGTTTTGGACCAGAAAAATGGGCCGTTATGACCAAATCAGCTGGTCTGTTTTGACTAGTACCCCAATATCTGTGAGAATATACCAAAATGTTCCATAATGTCCATAGATATTAGTTAATGTTAGTGTCTTAATTGTTGTAATCAAATTTTGCAAATGGTTATTCATCATGTGTACAGCTTCACCTGTTCACAGCCATGCTAACCATGGCTAACCTCGACTCACTCATAACTTGAATTGCTCAGCTTGATGCTGACAATGACTTTAAGTCACAGTACCATCAAAGTGATAATTTCTTTTTTTATGTGTAGCAGCCATACAATTTCCGATTCCTGTGATGGGTTCAGAGCCACAAACCTTCTGATCTGAGGTTGGACGCCTTATCCACATAACCACTTAACCAATGAAAAAATAACTCCAGCATGTTGAGCAAGACGACAAGGTAAAGATGTCATCTGTGGACTCCACAACCTGCTACATCTGCAACCTGCATCACTTTAGGCTTTATTTAAAAAATTCAGATGACTTACTTTGATGTAAATCGTTCACTCACTCATCATGTTCAGGACAAAGGAAACTCATGTTCCAATAAACTTAAATAAATAAGTTCCATTCTGTTTACTATCTTCACAAATTGTTTATGCTGATCATTTATACAATTGAACATGTACATGACACCGATATGATATTGTCTTTACTTTTCAGAAACCATTTTTATGCCTAAAATGGAAATTATCTATTTTATTAAAGTAGCTAGAAAAAAGTCAGCTAACTTACCTATCGCCTCTCCAGCCATAAACAACAGACATAGTACAACAACCGTAATAAGTTGATTCCGGGCCAACTTATCACTGCTCCCAACAGATCCCATGTGACAATGTGTACTCCGATGTTGGGGATGAGGGCACTGACTGTCCCTCACAGACACTCCATGCTCACTGACAGCCGTTTGGCCGAGTCTATTTCTGTTGCCAGCTGAAGCAGCGGCGTCTGTCACAAGAGCTGCGGTTTGAGATAAACTACCGTGGTCGTGTTTGCCGATCACCTGAACATCTGGCAGGATTCCAACCGGTCGTCCATTGCTGCCTTCCAACACTGGAGTTTCCACGGTAATCGAACAGTTTGCTCTCCTACTTTGGTCTGAGCCAGGCATGTTGACATTTTTCATAGATCTGCAATCTGCAGTCGGTGAAAGACCAGGTGTCAAATTGGGGTCGGGTTGACCTGAATCTAACAAGTCGTCGTCTGATATGTCGTCTGTGTATGGCAGAATGACCCCACTACTGTCACCTGTAACAGTGTCAAACCACGAGGAGTTGGAGAGGGCTGGCGGAGTTTGGTATGAGATTGGCGAGATTGTATTTGTAAATCCGTCACTTCCGCCTAACACCCCCTCCGCCATTTTGAGCAAACACTGGCACGTGATCGATCACGTGATAACTGAGGCGGATTGTCGTTTCGTGTTTGTAACGTCATGGCGTAAACTTGACATGTATAGATTTCTTGCTGGATATTTGTTGTCTAAGGTTACAAGACTTAATGCATCAATTCTAAAAAAATCAACGACGTACCATCAATTAAAAGAATATAATTATTCAAGCAAAGAGAAACTGACGTTACGCTACATATATAAGCACGATAATGTAAGCCTCGTTCTGGCATTATCAGCTCCTGTTTAGAGCGCACAACCATGATACCCGTATCAAATGCATTACCATACCATGGGCGGATACAGCTTTTTTGAAAAGGGGGTGTGCACATTTAAGATCTATTTATTGTCTTTGGTGGTAATTTATACAGAAATAAAGATTTTTTTCGAAATAAAAAGCCCCCCCCCCCCCCCCCCCCCCCCCCCGTATCCGCCCATGCATACCACATATATATAGCCAGCGTCAAACATGGGTGTATTTTGTAGCCCGGTAGTTTATATGAACGATTCAGGTGAGCTACATGCCATTACAGGGCTCCATGTTATTCACCGATTTATATTTAAATATAGAAACTAGGGAAAAGATCTCACTGAGACTACACTTCCCGGCCGGACCACTAGAGGAAGATATAACTGATAATTGTGTTACGTTGTTACGTCACGTCATTTGCCTTATCTACCTATCAATCTATATGTCACGCGACCTTGCAACCACGTGGGAATTAGGGGATTAAGCCTAGAATTGACCCCAAGCACCCTATGCCGGTCGCAAGCGGAAACCAAACGGATCGGGTGGTCATGCGCGGTGACTTAGTCTAGTGCGCGTGACCGTCCCCCGACGGCGTGGGTCGTTGTTCATCATATCAGTCAGTGGCTTGTCTGGTCAAGGCTCGATTATTTACATACCGCCGTCATATAGCTGGGATAATTCGTTAAACAAAAGCCAAACAAAGAAATCACGACCTTGCTCGAATTGGGTGGCGGGACAGTTGTGAATAATAATAATAATAATAATAATAATAATAATAATAATAATAATAATAATAAGAAGAAGAAGAAGAAGAAGAAGAAGAATGATGATGATGATGATAATAATAAGAATGATGATGATGATGATGATGATAATAATGATAAGTGAAATATTTTCTCATGACGTTATGAAGCTGAAAAACAATTATGGAATCTTTTAACAACTAGGAACACTTTTAGCATGCTGAAATATCACTTTTTCCATTGTTCGTACAATTGCGTTTCCACAAAGCCTCAGTATATAATCTACATGCACCTAAACGACCTGTGTCGCCATATGGCTGAAATAATGCCGATTCGAACATTAATTATAATCCACTCTCCCAAACGACGTGTAGATGTTTAAATCCATTTGATTAGTTCCTACCTACATCATGTATTCTTTATCAACAAGTGAAAGCAAGCGTTACTAGGTAAGAGTTAATAAATAAACATAACTGCAACATGTGTTACTCATGTTTGCTCTGGATTCACATTAATTTGGAAGCAATATCACACAGACACGTCACCAATACATTTTCTGCTTTTTATTCTTCACGCCGAGACTTAAGTGTCACGTGACAGTTATTAAATGTCTTATCAAACAGAAATCTGCGACGTCACGGTCTGCCTAATAAACATTTTCCCCACAGAGACAGTGATTGAGGTTCGGCTATATACGTAATTATTTTACCACCTCTATACATGTCTAAATTGCCCGAGGGGATGTGTCCAAACCTGCTCCCAAGTATTTCTCCTTCAGGTAATATGCACTAACGCTTACTCTTTATAAAGAGAAATATGCCTGGGTGTTCTTTTGCATTCTTTACTCTTGCAGTTTATTATTGAAGCTCCTATTCGATATTTCCAACTTCAGTTTTCTTCACAACTGCATGGGTTCAAGGATTATTCTTTTTGTCTGTGTATTCTCTGAAGAGCTAGAGTGGTTTTACGCCGTTTTTAGTAATATTCCAGCAATATCACGACGGGGGAACACTAGATATGATCTTCACTCATTGTATCCATGTTGGGAATCGAACCCGGATCTTCGGCGTGGCGAGCGAACTCTTTAAACGCTAGACACCCCCACCGATCCTGAAAATCTTAAATTGATCTGGACGTTAGTACACACAATTTACGTAAATATGCAAATAAGTCCGCTTATAGTTTGAGTTACTTTCAAGCTCCACACATCGCTACCTTCCTTCTCAGTTAACTATTAACTTTTAACTATTGTGGCGATTCACTCAAACATTGTGTTCATGCGCGGTTTCTAAAGATACTTCACTATTTTAAAAATGACACTATGTGCATGATAAATAGATTATATTTGGCCAAAAGCCTCGCACACTACAATTTGTATTCCTATAATGTATGATATTTACACTCTTCAAAAAAGGGAACGCACAGGCAATATGTAGTTGAACCTGACTACACAAAAATTCCGGTATATAAATTGGATATATGGTATTGGAAAATGTGCGTGATCTGATATTCGACAAACGGTGCGTCAAAACGCAGCCATTGTCGATTTGCAATGTCTTAAACGGCATTGTTTTCACACTTGTACAAAAATGTCATGGAGGAAAACAGCAAAGCAAAATGCACGTGAAAGTTATGGCATTCGTAACTTGTGGTAGTGGCTATAAAAAGGCAAGCATAAGCCAATAATTTGTCATTCAATTGTCCACATTGTTCAAGTTCGAAAATGACATGATTCAGAGCTGCCGATCGGAACATCGCCATAGGACGTATCCAAAGAGGGGAATCGCAGTCTTCTGTTGCACGCCACTTCAACGTTCACCACGTCAACCACAGCACCAGGCATATCCTACACCACGAGATCTGACTTGGCTGTGGTTCAGGGACATTTTACAGCAAATGGCTACATGAATCAAATTCTTCAACCTCACCTTCTTCTAATCATTGAGCGCCAGAGGGAGCTGTTTCAACAGGACAACGCTCCACCGCACACAGCTCGAGTCACGGTAGACTACCTTCATAAAGCCATCATCAACGACTTGCCCTGACCGTCGACATCTCCAGATCTCAACCCAATCGAACACCTCATGGATGAATTCGATCGACGTGTACGTCAACGTCAGAACACGCCGCAGACACTCCCACAACTGGCCAACGCATTTCAAACAGAATGGCGCAGAATTCCGCATTACAGAATTCCTACACTTATCCAGTCAACCGAGGAGATGCAGAGCCGTGATTGCTGCCCGGGACAGTCACACGAGATACGGAGTTCAGCGCAACTTTGTTTCTTTTTTTGAAGAGTGTGCAGATAAGGAAATACTCGGCTGATAATCTCAATGTACATGAAGTTATTTGATATACAACAGCCGTTCCCTGTCTTACAGTGTTATGCTTTTTTCAATTTTCATTTAGGATTCCGTTGCAAACGTATTGCATGCAATTATAGATGACCCCACAAGCTGACATTCACAACGCCATTATGAATTAACCCAGCGACACGAGTTCGCACAGAGACACGGATTTATTAGAAAGCCTTGTCAAATCTAGTTCCATATTTGCTTCGTAGAGAACCATAAACTGTTCATCCATGCTCACAAATCACCCTGTAGTATGATTTCACGCAGAAGTTAAATGATTCATCGTGTTTTCAGTCGTTATACCAGAATGTCTGTGTGAGTACATACATTGTTCTATACTGAAACATCCCCGGACCTGTAGAACAGCCGATGACCTAGAATCAGGAGAACCATTTCATGCTCCTCTTGTGTACTTTAAACCTCATTTATGACAACCATATACCTGTCGTGTGACCTTCAATAGCACTTATGTTATGGGTGTTGAGGTTTCTGAGTTTCTAAATACTCGCTCAGAGATTCCGGGTATGAAGCTGGTTACCCAATGCTTTTCTACCTGTCTTCAATGGGTCAGAACAAGTCGCCAACACCACGTATGTATGTGCTTGTAACACCACGGCGAGTGGTTATCACATGTGAACGGATGACAGGGACGTGTGCTCATGCCATCAACCACTAGTTCATCTTGTCTATAGGTTCCGTGACACAGGGCGCCGTCAAGTAGATAGCTGTGATGGTTGTGACAGCGGAATAACGTACTTTTCACCATTGTTTCTGCAAAAGTGTCACAGCATGGTTTACACAGAAGAGCATCGGGAGCCATGATGGCTGAAGTAACTAGTGAGTACAATCTCAGTTCTCGCTACCGCTAAACAAAGATCTGAGGACTTCCCATTAGGGGTCACGTCAGAACGACCTTTCATCCGACCAATCAGAGCATCGCTTACCAGATTGTGAAAGTGACAGTCGGAATGTGATGTCTAATCATGCAACCTCGAAAACTTTAACTCCGAACGATAGTTACAGGTTTAACGACTGAATCCATACAATCTAGACCATCTATTAGCCATCCCAGAATGTTCTTTTGTTCAGGTTTCAAATTTGTAATCGAGAATTTGTCAAAATATGTTTCGAAGCGTAGTCGCCAATTTGAAATTAGTGCCGTAAAACACGAGAAAGATGCCTTCTGATTGGTCATTCCATTGGTCGGTCAAAGTTCGCGCAAGGTCGGTCTGACGTGACCCGTAATGGGATGTCCTTAGATCTTTGTTTAGCGGTAGCGAGAACTAAGATCTGATTTAATTGAGATTACTAGTGAGTATGGTTCTTACCCCGCTTTTAGCAATATTCCAATAATGTCACGGCGGGGGACACCAGATTTGGGATTCAAACATTGTAACCATGTTGGGAATCGAACCCAGGTCTTCGTTGTGACGAGCGAACGCTTTCACCAGTAGACTACCACATCGCCACTTCTTTAATTGCGCCGAGCGGAGGAGGGTGAGTGGCGAGGGGGTAGCTTTAAAATTGACAATAAGCTTGAAACATATTTAGATATTTAATTATCCCCTTCCCGCAAGCCTTTCAACTACTATTTTTCGAACATCCCGTCACCACGTGCCAGCTGAAACAGGAAGCCTAAATAACACGCTAATACAATAAGTGATTATTGGTCAATAAGCATATGTAGATGTTGGTGATGAATGCCATTGTATTTTGTAAGTAATCTTTTAACAATGTTCGTCATTGTATATACATGTAAATATTAAATCAATCATATGGTTGAAGGGCAAAGAATTATTCAAGTGTTTAAAAATATCTGTCAAAAAGAAGTTTTGTACATTTGCCGTTATCATCATGAAACATTTAACCTTCCGGCTCTCCCTGTGTCCGCCTATGTCCTCGCTGTTTGTTCTTCATATGCCGAGATCCGAGGTCTGAGCGAAATAAAGTACTAGTCTGTACTGTTCTGACAACCTGACAGGTAGATGGACGACCCTCCAGTTATAGATGGCGCGGACTGTGGAGAAGTACCTGCGCCTCCGCACTCAACAACACATGCATTGGACGAACTGATGGTAATGGAGTGCCAAAGTGTCGGGCATTGCTTAAGGTTCATGAGGTGAAGTTCAAGATTATTGCACCTCTATACAGCGACGTGTGTGTGTGTGTGTGTGTGTGTGTGTGTGTGTGTGTGTGTGTGCACGCGTGCGTTCATGTATGTGAGCTTGCATTAGACTGATGCTCTCCTGCCAGGCGCTCGTTCCACTAAACCACGGAGGCGGTCAGAAATTGGTGATACACGCATGAAACTATTGATGCTTATTTGTGGAAAAAATATGGCTGCCGAATTTCATGATGGCTGATAATTGTTACTACAATTGTCTACTTATGGCTTAGAAATTTACAGAAATGTTCAATTTTGTCAATCAAAAATATATTCATGCCTGATACCATTGTTACTGGAAGAACTGGACTGGTAGCTTTGATGCATAAGTGTTCGCCATTCACCGAGAGCTACGTGTTATTCCCCACATGGCTGCTGTTTGCAGTGAAGTCTGTAAATTCCCGCCTGGATATTGCACGTTTTTAAGCCCAGGACTTAATTACGGATTTTGCCTATTTCAAATGAGTAACATTGATTTTATCCAAAGCTAAGCCCCGGGCTAAAAACGAAAAAGGACTAAAACATGATAGGAAGAAAGAACATTCCAAGTTTATTGACACAATAGTCACAAGTGGAATGAGAGTCTCAGAGCAATACGTTAACAAGACATGATTTTCTTTTTCTTCTTGAACATTATGCGTCAAAAACACGTTCAAAGTTGCAATGCCAAAAAGTAACTCAAACCAATATCGCTGTGATGAGTGTTTGTGTTATATACCCTATGCATGTATTTAGTTACATAAAAATAATAAAATACTAGATAAAATTGCTTAAAATGCCAAGTACCAGATTGCCAAAGAAATGCTATAACATGATGATTCTTTACGATAGCATAGGTAAAAATAACTGGGCCTCAGGTGTCAAAAAGATACTGGAATCTTGTGGGTGTGATTACATTTGGAGAGAGCAACATGTAACAGTACCAGATCGTTTCGTATATAATTTAAGACAAAGGCTAAAAGAAATGAATCATTACACCTGTTTTAAATCATCCATTCTTACTGAAAAAATATCTTTTGGACATAAATGTTAAGAAATTCCGAACAGCACTATTCCGTTTCAGATGGAGTTCTCATGACCTTCTAATAGAAAAAGGTAGACATTTAGCAATATCAATGGAAAACAGATTGTGTAAATATTGTACTTGCCAAGAGATAGAAGATGAATACCATTTTTTGCTAGTCTGTCCATTGTATGCAAATATCAGAAAAGAATACATGCATACATATTTTTATCTGAATCCTAGAATAGACAGATTTTATATCCTCATGTCATCTCAAAATGAAACAGTCACAAAATATCTTGCAATGTATATATACCATGCAATGAACATCAGATCCTCTGCATTATAGATGTGATATTTAGTTACGATATATGTAGTTCCTATTGTACCTATTGCTACTGTATGTGTATATGTACTATAGGCCTATGGCCTTTTCAGTACTTGAAATAAAGATTGATTGATGAGTGTCTGTCACATGCGTTTAAAATGTCACACTGAGTATCCAGACTATCACCAACGTTTGGGGTCCAATGTGTCTTGTAACTGTGAAAACCCCCCACAGTTCCTAAGGCGCAGACCCGTGAAGATTCCGGGGTAGAATAGGTCTTCAGCAACCCATGCTTGCCGTAAAAGGTGACTATGCTTGTCGTAAAAGGCGACTGACGGGATCGGGTGGTCAGGCTCGCTGACTTGGTTGATGCATGTCATCGATCCCAATTGCGTGGGTCGATGCTCATGATATTAATCACTGGATTGTCTGATCCAGACTCGATTATTTACAGACCGCAGTCATATAGCTGGAATATTGATGAGTGCGGCGTTAAACAACCAACCAATCCAAAGGTGCAACATTGCTGCAGATTAGCCATATTTAAGCGAACCATTTCTTTTCATTCTAATTTAAGCCCATGGGCTTAAAAGCGTTTTACTTTCCCGTTTTCAAGCCCGTGTGCTATTTAACGAGGGGGCTTAAACCCCTGCCTTAAACCCAACTGTAAGACCACATTCAGAGTTGCGCCCTTTCCCGTGTCAGGATCCGCTATCGCGTGTTATAATTCCTGCTTCTCTCCAATTATGACCCTTAATGTATCATCACCACACCCACGCATTTCACCGAAGTGACACATAAACCACAGACAAGACCTGTGTCACCTTCCTTCTATTTTAAGCTGACACGCCGCGATATAAGTGAATCACTGCCCAAAGCGGCGTTGATGTTGTCACTGAAATACCACACTGCATGTGGATTTGCTGGCGTTTCCTTCAGAACCGGGGTTATGTGTTTCTACTTTATAGTTCGTGTGATTACTCTTGCTGCCGGGCGGTCGGGTAGCCTAGTGGTTAAAGCGTTCGCTCGTCACGCCGAAGACCCGGGTTCGATTCCCGACATGGGTACAATGTGTGAAGTCCATTTCTGGTGTCCCCCGCCGTGATATTGCTGGAAATATTGCTAAAGGCGGCGTAAAACCATACCCACTCACTACTCTTGCTGACGAATTCTGGACCTTCGTGTGCTTGCTTAGATATTCTGGAAGTCTGTAGAGCAAAGCATTGCAATAATCTACCCTAGGGGTCACACATGCTTGGGTTAGAGATGCTGCAGTTGATTTGTTATACGTCGTGATGAGGCTGATGTTTCGTAACTGCTAATTTGCAGTTTTACAGATGTTGTTGATGTGTTCCTCCAGGCTCATTGTAGAGACACATATGACACCCATATTGTGAGCATCATCCCTTGGGCAGATAATACAGCCATCTATAGCCAGTTGTAAGGATGGAACTTTGTGCCTTGTCGTGTGTGAACAAAAATAATAGAAATTCCGCCTTATTGTTTTGACTCGGGGACATGAGCAGGCATCCTTGTTTTGATGTCACTTCGCTGCTTCGTTGGCAGATATGGGAGATGAAGGTTAAGAATCAATGAAAATCCAAGTAGATCTGGTGTCATCGGCTGTTATGATCTGGCAATAGCGCCAAGTCGTGACGTCTATTTCATAAATAGAATGGGACCTAAGACCGATCATTGAGGAACACCGTACTGAAGTTCTAGCTTCTCTGAAATTGTTCCATAAATATATGTTACAGTTCAAACTATCAGTTATTTTGTCAAATTATTATGAAATTTTCAGGCATCAGGTGTAAACCCTGATTCGCTGAGTTATTATACATAGTACCTGACAAAATTCAGGTATTATACATAATAACTGATTATACGTTTTAACTGTAACATATACACGGACTGGCGTCGGTCTGATATATTATATTTGATCTACTGTAGTACAATATCAACAACACCAATCCTCTCCTCTAGGGTATTAAGGGGGGCACGGGTGGCCCAGTCGTCTAAGGCGCCGCGATTCGCTGTGCAGAGTTGCGTCCCTTGGGCACGCCAGAAACCTATGATTGTGGGTTCGAATCCCGGTTGGCCCCGATTATGTTTCTAGGTTTGTCAGCACCATACCCGTGCTCGTGGGTTTCACCGAAGTGGTAAACGTCTGAGACCTGCATCACTTCGGGCTTTCCTCCCACATTAAGCTGACACGCCGCGATATAACTGGAATACTGTTAAACCCAACTCACTCACACTCTAGGGTATTAAGTATAGGATTTTCTGATCTACAGTGTCAAACGCGGCGGATAGGTCAATCAAAACTAAAACAGACGCTCCATCCGTGTCAATAGCACCCAGTAAGTCATTCTGCAAGCGAACAAGGGTAGTTTCAGTGCTGTGACCGAGTGTCGGGACGCTTCAGCTGAACATGGTGCTGTGTCCGACATACCGGACCAAACCGCTTTGACAGCATCCCCGTGTCCAGGTGTGTAATCTACTCTTCACAAACAGAGGCAATTCGTTCACAGGTGTTCCTCCAATCAATGGGCTGGTGGAAACAATCACCGTATGGGTTTGCATTGTCAGTGTGTAATATGAAACGATGGGTCATATGAAGTGTTATTACACATATTTATGATAGTACTTTCATCAGAAGATTTTTTAAGTATTCCTGCAAGGAACTCACGGCTGGTGTGCGTATTTCTCTGGCAACTATTTTCTTAAGTCTAAGGAAGTTCGATTTTTGGAGCTGAACCCTGGACCAGAAAAAGAAGTTAGTTACTATACGTGACGACGGCTCGATGACATTGTTATCCACATATATAGCCACATATATTATATATATATCTATATATATATATATTTATATATATCTATATATCTATCTATCTATCTATATATATATATATATATATATATATATATATATAGATATATATATATCTTGAACACATTGTTGATCATGTTTCACTATCAGGTGCAATCATTAAGCATTAAGTTTTCTATCATGACTGTATGTGACATGGCATCCCTAGCTAAAGTAGGGGTGTCACGGCACACTAAGCTAGTTGGCGTGTCACGATGCACTAGATAGGAGGACTGTCATGATACAGTAGATAGTAGGCGTGTCGCGATGCACTAGCTAGTAGGTATGTCAGGATACACGAGATAGTAGGTGTGTCATGTTACACCAGATAGTAGGCGTGTCACGACACACTGGATAGTAGGCGTCTTACGACACACTAGATAGTAGGTGTGTCATGATACAGTAGATAGTAGGCGTGTCACGATACCCGAGACAGTAGGCGTGTCACGATACACCAGATAGTAGGCGGGTCATGATACACTAGATAGTAGGCGTGTCACGATACACTAGATAGTAGACGTGTCATGATACACTAGATAGTAGGCGTGTCACGATACACTAGATAGTAGGCGTGTCACGATGCACTAGATAGTAGGCGTGTCACGATACACTAGATAGTAGGCGTTTCACGACACACTAGATAGTAGGCGTCTTACGATACACCAGATAGTAGGCGTGTCATGTTACACTAGATAGTAGGCGTGCCATGGTACTCTAGATAGTAGGCGTGTCACGATACAGTAGATAGTAGGCGTGTCACGATGCACTAGATAGTAGGTGTGTCACGATGCACTAGATAGGAGGCGTGTCACGACACACTAGTTAGTAGGCGTGTCTCGATGCATTAGATAGTAGGCGTGTCACCATGCACTAGATAGGTGGCGAGTCACGATGCACTAGATAGTAGGCGTGTCACGACACACTAGATATGAGGGGTGTCACGATGCACTAAATAGGAGGCGTGTCATGACACACTAGTTAGTAGTCGTGTCACGATGCACTAGATAGTAGGCGTGTCACCATGCACTAGATAGGTGGCGTGTCACGATGCACTAGATAGTAGGCGTGTCACGACACACTAGATATGAGGGGTGTCACGATGCACTAGATAGGAGGCGTGTCATCACACACTAGTTAGTAGTCGTGTCACGATGCACTAGATAGTAGGCATGTCACGACACACTAGTTAGTAGGCGTGTCACAATGCACTTGATAGTAGGCGTGTCACGTTACACTAGATATGAGGGGTGTCACGATGCACTAGATAGGAGGCATGTCACGATACACTAGTTAGTAGGCGTGTCACGATGCACTAGATAGTAGGCGTGTCATGATACACCTGATAGTAGGCGTGTCATGATACACTAGATAGTAGGCGTCTTATGATACACCAGATAGTAGGCGTGTCGTGTTACACTAGATAGTAAGCGTCTTACGATACACCAGATAGTAGGCGTGTCATGATACACTAGATAGTAGGCGTGTCGTGTTACACTAGATAGTAGGCGTCTTATGATACACCAGATAGTAGGCGTGTCATAAGACACTAGATAGTAGGCGTGTCACGATACACTAGATAGTAGGCGTGTCATGATACACTAGATAGTAGGCGTCTTATGATACACCAGATAGTAGGCGTGTCATAAGACACTAGATAGTAGGCGTGTCATGATACACTAGATAGTAGGCGTGTCGTGTTACACTAGATAGTAGGCGTCTTATGATACACCAGATAGTAGGCGTGTCATAAGACACTAGATAGTAGGCGTGTCATGATACACTAGATAGTAGGCGTGTTGTGTTAAACTAGAAAGTAGGCGTCTTACGATACACCAGATAGTAGGCGTGTCATAAGACACTAGATAGTAGGCGTGTCACGATACACCAGATAGTAGGCGTGTCACGCCACACTAGAAAGTCGGCGTCTGATGATACACTAGATAGTAGGCGTGTCATGATACACTAGATAGTAGGCGTGCAATGTTACACTAGATAGTAGACGTCTTACGATACACCAGATAGTAGTCGTGTCACGATGCACTAGATAGTAGGCATGTCATGACAACACTAGTTAGTAGGCGTGTCACAATGCACTTGATAGTAAGCGTGTCACGTTACACTAGATAGGAGGGGTGTCACGATGCACTAGATAGGAGGCGTGTCATGATACACTAGTTAGTAGGCGTGTCACGATGCACTAGATAGTAGGCGTGTCACGATACACCTGATAGTAGGCGTGTCATGTTACACTAGATAGTAGGCGTCTTATGATACACCAGATATAGTAGGCGTGTCGTGTTACACTAGATAGTAAGCGTCTTACGATACACCAGATAGTAGGCGTGTCATGATACACTAGATAGTAGGCGTGTCGTGTTACACTAGATAGTAGGCGTCTTACGATACACCAGACATTAGGCGTGTCACGATACACCAGATAGTAGGCGTGTCACGCCACACTAGAAAGTCGGCGTCTTATGATACACTAGATAGTAGGCGTGCAATGTTACATTAGATAGTAGACGTCTTACGATACACCAGATAGTAGTCGTGGCATGTAACGTTAGATAGTAGGCGTGTCACGCCACACTAGATAGTAGGCGTCTTATGATACACCAGATAGTAGGCGTGTCATGATACACTAGATAGTAGACGTCTTACGATACACCTGATAGTAGGCGTGGCATGTAACGTTAGATAGTAGGCGTGTCACGCCACACTAGATAGTAGGCGTCTTATGATACACCAGATAGTAGGCGTGTCGTGTTACACTAGATAGTAAGCGTCTTACGATACACCAGATAGTAGGCGTGTCATGATACACTAGATAGTAGGCGTGTCGTGTTACACTAGATAGTAGGCGTCTTATGATACACCAGATAGTAGGCGTGTCATAAGACACTAGATAGTAGGCGTGTCACGATACACTAGATAGTAGGCGTGTCATGATACACTAGATAGTAGGCGTCTTATGATACACCAGATAGTAGGCGTGTCATAAGACACTAGATAGTAGGCGTGTCATGATACACTAGATAGTAGGCGTGTCGTGTTACACTAGATAGTAGGCGTCTTATGATACACCAGATAGTAGGCGTGTCATAAGACACTAGATAGTAGGCGTGTCATGATACACTAGATAGTAGGCGTGTTGTGTTAAACTAGAAAGTAGGCGTCTTACGATACACCAGATAGTAGGCGTGTCATAAGACACTAGATAGTAGGCGTGTCACGATACACCAGATAGTAGGCGTGTCACGCCACACTAGAAAGTCGGCGTCTGATGATACACTAGATAGTAGGCGTGTCATGATACACTAGATAGTAGGCGTGCAATGTTACACTAGATAGTAGACGTCTTACGATACACCAGATAGTAGTCGTGTCACGATGCACTAGATAGTAGGCATGTCATGACAACACTAGTTAGTAGGCGTGTCACAATGCACTTGATAGTAAGCGTGTCACGTTACACTAGATAGGAGGGGTGTCACGATGCACTAGATAGGAGGCGTGTCATGATACACTAGTTAGTAGGCGTGTCACGATGCACTAGATAGTAGGCGTGTCACGATACACCTGATAGTAGGCGTGTCATGTTACACTAGATAGTAGGCGTCTTATGATACACCAGATATAGTAGGCGTGTCGTGTTACACTAGATAGTAAGCGTCTTACGATACACCAGATAGTAGGCGTGTCATGATACACTAGATAGTAGGCGTGTCGTGTTACACTAGATAGTAGGCGTCTTACGATACACCAGACATTAGGCGTGTCACGATACACCAGATAGTAGGCGTGTCACGCCACACTAGAAAGTCGGCGTCTTATGATACACTAGATAGTAGGCGTGCAATGTTACATTAGATAGTAGACGTCTTACGATACACCAGATAGTAGTCGTGGCATGTAACGTTAGATAGTAGGCGTGTCACGCCACACTAGATAGTAGGCGTCTTATGATACACCAGATAGTAGGCGTGTCATGATACACTAGATAGTAGACGTCTTACGATACACCTGATAGTAGGCGTGGCATGTAACGTTAGATAGTAGGCGTGTCACGCCACACTAGATAGTAGGCGTCTTATGATACACCAGATAGTAGGCGTGTCGTGTTACACTAGATAGTAAGCGTCTTACGATACACCAGATAGTAGGCGTGTCATGATACACTAGATAGTAGGCGTGTCGTGTTACACTAGATAGTAGGCGTCTTATGATACACCAGATAGTAGGCGTGTCATAAGACACTAGATAGTAGGCGTGTCACGATACACTAGATAGTAGGCGTGTCATGATACACTAGATAGTAAGCGTCTTATGATACACCAGATAGTAGGCGTGTCATAAGACACTAGATAGTAGGCGTGTCATGATACACTAGATAGTAGGCGTGTCGTGTTACACTAGATAGTAGGCGTCTTATGATACACCAGATAGTAGGCGTGTCATAAGACACTAGATAGTAGGCGTGTCATGATACACTAGATAGTAGGCGTGTTGTGTTAAACTAGAAAGTAGGCGTCTTACGATACACCAGATAGTAGGCGTGTCATAAGACACTAGATAGTAGGCGTGTCACGATACACCAGATAGTAGGCGTGTCACGCCACACTAGAAAGTCGGCGTCTGATGATACACTAGATAGTAGGCGTGTCATGATACACTAGATAGTAGGCGTGCAATGTTACACTAGATAGTAGACGTCTTACGATACACCAGATAGTAGTCGTGTCACGATGCACTAGATAGTAGGCATGTCATGACAACACTAGTTAGTAGGCGTGTCACAATGCACTTGATAGTAAGCGTGTCACGTTACACTAGATAGGAGGGGTGTCACGATGCACTAGATAGGAGGCGTGTCATGATACACTAGTTAGTAGGCGTGTCACGATGCACTAGATAGTAGGCGTGTCACGATACACCTGATAGTAGGCGTGTCATGTTACACTAGATAGTAGGCGTCTTATGATACACCAGATATAGTAGGCGTGTCGTGTTACACTAGATAGTAAGCGTCTTACGATACACCAGATAGTAGGCGTGTCATGATACACTAGATAGTAGGCGTGTCGTGTTACACTAGATAGTAGGCGTCTTACGATACACCAGACATTAGGCGTGTCACGATACACCAGATAGTAGGCGTGTCACGCCACACTAGAAAGTCGGCGTCTTATGATACACTAGATAGTAGGCGTGCAATGTTACATTAGATAGTAGACGTCTTACGATACACCAGATAGTAGTCGTGGCATGTAACGTTAGATAGTAGGCGTGTCACGCCACACTAGATAGTAGGCGTCTTATGATACACCAGATAGTAGGCGTGTCATGATACACTAGATAGTAGACGTCTTACGATACACCTGATAGTAGGCGTGGCATGTAACGTTAGATAGTAGGCGTGTCACGCCACACTAGATAGTAGGCGTCTTATGATACACCAGATAGTAGGCGTGTCATGTAACACTAGATAGTAGGTGTGTCATGTTACACTAGATAGTAGGCGTGTCATGATACACTAGATAGTAGGCGGGTCTTGTAACCCTAGATAGTAGGCGTGTCACGATACACTAGATAGTAGGCGTGTCATGTAACACTAGATACTAGGCGTTTCACGATACACTAGTTAGTAGGCGTGTCATGTTACACTAGATAGTAGGCGTGTCATGTTATACTAGATATAGTAGGCGTGTCACGGTACACTAAATAGTAGGCGTCTTACGACACACTAGATAGTAGGCGTATCAGGGTACATTAGATAGAAGGTGTCCTATGATACACTAGATTGTGAAGACTGATCAGTGACCGCCTGCTCAAACCATGCGATGCCTTTCACCACTGCAAGTAGCCTTGACCTTGACCCCATCACCCCTCAACGAGTTTGTGCATGGAATAATATTTCCTGGCATCGCCGCGCAAGCAAGCAACACGCACGCAATACACAAAACCCTCGAAACCGAAACCGACTGCAAGGACTTTTACACTTGTGGGTTCTTGGAAGTTGTTGTTGTAATAATATTAAGTAGTAGTAGTAGTAGTAGTAGTAGTAGATTTGTTTGTTTCTTTGTTGTTTAACGCCGTATTCAGCAATATTGCATGGCCAGCTATATGACGATATGCATCAACCAAGTCAACGAACCTGACCACCCGATCAGGTTTGCTGACCTGTTCCAACCCGGATCTTTACGGGTCTAGTAGTATTAGTAGTATTAGTATTAGTATTAGTAGTAGTAGTAGTAGTAGAAGTAGTAGTATATGTTATGCTTCTTTTTCCTAATATACTGGCAGGTCTTTTTAAACGTGTATTTTTTGACAACCGTGAACTGGATTTGATCAACGATTAATCTACTCGTCGTCGACCAATGGCACCTGTGACATTTGACAATCTGAGGCCATTTGTTTTGTCACCATACGTTTTTGCTCTCCACGAGACAATATTTAAGTCACATTTGGACACGTGTTTCCAATATCAAGTATATCCTTAGTAAAGGCATTTCAAAACAAATACTTTGTTATTGTGCTGTACGAGTAGGCAAGTACATGTACTTTATTTCTTCCTCAAATCGCCCTGTTTCGCGGAAAGGGTAGTTTCCTCATCATATTGGTATGTAAGTTTTGAATTTATATGTTCCTGTTTCGTTATCTACACGTGGGTTGCAGTGCCTGTATTTGTATCGCCCTGAGAGGAACCCGGATTAGGATAGGCCCCCAGCTAACCAGGCTTGTCCTATAAGAGGATCGGGTGGCCAGCCTCGGCGGCTTGGTTCACGCCCTGTTCGTACCTCGGCGGCGCGAGACGTTGCACATGATCTCAGTTAGTGGTTTGTCTGATTATTTTCAGACCGCCATCATGTAGCTGGAATATCACCGAGAGCGGCGTTAAGCACATTATGGAAGTACGAGCATTGGTGTCTGTTCTTTAACAAAGAGGTAAACCAATTAATGCATTATTAAAGTTTGCCAATAGGCTATACTCGGTGTTATTCTATATATGAATCAACAGGAATGACGGATCCCGTCATGAGCCATACATGCATCATAGTGACGATTGTTTCATTGCATGAATCGTGTTACAATACTATATATTTGACACTTTAATTACCCGTTTGACCATAAATTTAAGTAATTTCGATCTACAGTAAACTACGGTTATAACGAACACAAAGGGACCACTAATCTTAATTCGTTAGAACCGTAGTTCGTTATAAGCATATGTACAACATCTGAACAGAAAATGGACGGCACCAAGAAACAGTTCGTTATACCAGGGGCGTTCAATAAGTTTTGCAACTTCAATATAAGACCAAGTCGCAGAATATCTTTTGCACTTTTATTTTTGAATATAATCTCCATTCACCTCAATATACTTATTCCATTTGTCCTCCAAGCTTTTAATACCACTTTTATAGAAATCCACAGATTGGCCCTCTAACCACGCCCCTGTGGCAGCCTTTACGTCCTCGTCATCCTGGAAGCGTCTTCCACGTAGGGCAGTTTCATTTGCCGGAACAGGAAATAGTCACTGGGGGGCTAAGTCTGAGCTGTAGGATGGGTGATTTAACAGTTTGAATCCACATTCACATATGGCGGCCTGTGCAAATCCCTACTTGTGAACCGGAGCATTGTCATGCAAAAGTAGAATACCACGTGTTAACATCCCATGGCGTTTCTGGCGAATAGATTTTCGCAATTCTTTCATTACATTAGCATAATACTGTCCATTGATTGTAGTTTTTGGTGGCATTTAATCAATCAGTAATATGCCTCTTGCATCCCTAAATATGGTGGCCATTACTTTGCCAGCCGATGGTTAAGTGCGAAACTTCCTCGGAGGGGAGAATTGGGGTGCTTCCATTGCATCGAGTCCAATTTAGTTTCTGGGTCCCAGTGGTAGATCTGTTTCATCACCTGTCACTAGACGAGAAAGAAATCCGGCTTCATCAGCAGTAAAGAGATCCAGGAGGTCTCGACAACTTTCAGTTCTCTGATGGCGATCTTGAGCTCTGAGGTTTCTAGGTACCCATCTTGCAGATACCTTGGACACCAAGACACCAAGATGCTCATGAATAATGGTTCCAACAGTTCCAACTGATATTTGGAATTCCCTAGAAAGTTCAGATACTTTCACTCGTCGGCCATACCAAATTCTTCTTTCTATAGCAGAAATGGTTTCCGGTTGGGTGGCATCTGAAGGCCTGAGTTCTGCTTCTTTCTATAACATGTTCGTAGTGGGTTCGAACCCAGGATAGCGGTGCAGGGCTTCTATATTCTGTGTCATTATGGCTTTCTTTCATTTTTAGCTGTCAGTCCATATATGCAATCTAAAGAAGAGTTAAATCGCATCGCGTCCAATGCGGCAGCGGTCGTATCTAAATATAACACATTTTTTCATGTGGTTAGTCATGTGACTTTGATGCTCCTTGCAGTTTTTAAAGCACATGTAAGAGGCCATACTTGAAAATGGCACAAAGTCGAAAATTTGTAAGGGTGAAGCAGCAGCTGTCCACATGGAAGCTTTGTTGTAGTTGGTTGAAAGACCTCCTCTGAACGGAAA
Source organism: Haliotis rufescens (assembly GCF_023055435.1). Taxonomy (NCBI): domain Eukaryota; kingdom Metazoa; phylum Mollusca; class Gastropoda; order Lepetellida; family Haliotidae; genus Haliotis; species Haliotis rufescens. Next base: position 60,718,282 of record NW_025964112.1, on the reverse strand, counting down.
ACAAATAGAGATTCTGGACGTTGTCGCCTTTTACAAACTGTTACCACAGTAATAGTTGAGATATGTCTTCTTCTTCCTCTTCTCCCAGCACCATCAGCATATTAACAGCCGCCATTTTGAAGTCAGTCACGTGGTATTAAAAATCGCAAAATATAAACGCATACATGACCTTTCTACAATCGCAGACGCAGACACAATCGCAAACGATAAAAGTGTGTTCCTGGCCTAAGACTTATGCAGAACTGGGTTAGCATCACACTTCACGATATTAATACCGTAAATCCTAGAATATACGCCCGGCGTTTATATCTTTCGGAATGTCCCGTGGACAGTTAATATAGTGATGTTTACATATAATGCAGACGTTTATAATAAAGCAGAGGGTTGTTGGATCCGGCGTTTATTTAAGCAAGGTGTTATTCAAGGATTTACGGTACATTATAACACCTAACAAGCTTTGAAATTACATGTGTTAGAATAAGATCAAACAGCACTTTTCAATCGGTCTCACACATGTAGATCTAAAGATATGAGTTCATACAAACACATTGGCAATTGACATAAAAGAAGATATCCTTACCCTAACATGAATCTCTCACACAGATGGCACTGTCACGTCATACGTGTCAAAGAGAAATCGAAAGGTATTTTAGCACATATATATCTGAGCTCTGACAGCAGCTGTACAATAAACATTCTTGTTCTAGAGTGAGTGAGTGAGTATGGTTTTACACCTCTATTAGCAATATTCCAGCAATATCACGGCGGGGGACACCAGAAATGGGCTTCACACATTGTATCCATGTCGGGAATCGAACCCGGGTCTTCGGCGTGACGAGCGAACGCTTTAACCACTAGGCTACCCGACCGCCCCTCTTGTTCTAGAGGTTGCCTGCATGACTGTTAATACATCGACTGAGTGTAACCATTAACCTTCATTATAAATATAAACAGCGGGGCAAAGAAACTAACCTCTCAGTTGATTTTATCACATATTTGATTTTCTAACAAATGTTATATTCGGGATAACACTTTCTCAGTAAAGTAACGATACTTTTTGGGAGTTGAGTCCCATCCGGGATTCGAACCCAGATTACTAGAGTGAGGCACCGAGGTGGCTGAGTGGGTTAGATTGTGTTGGCGATTAGGTGCCTCACTCTGGCAATGTGGGTTCTAATCCCGGACAGGACTCAACCCCCAAAAAGTACGAGAATCTGTACTTTACTGTGGAAGTGTTTTCCCAAATATAACATTTGTTACATATGACCACTTTTTGTGTGTTCCTATAAGATTTCCAACCTTTAGAAATTAAAATAATGTCGCATAGTACACAATTTACTGATCTTTGAAAATCAATATATTTTTCAAACAGTTACAGGAATGAGTGATGGTCAAACAAAAATAATCAAACAAAATTTAGTGCAATTTTCAATTACGTAAGCAACAAACTCGGTATTCTTTCTTTTGCCCCTCAATTTATAAAAAAAGTTATGTTTTTCATATCTGTGATCTGTTATGTATGCTGGCCATTGCAACACGGCCTTCCAATTGTGGGTATTCTTACACTTTTTTCTCCGTAGTATCCACTTTTTGCCGTTCTGGAATAGAGAACGTTTTGTAACATATTCCTCAAAGCTCTTTTCTGTTTTTGATTTTTGTTAAAGGAATTTTATATTCATTTTGGAACAGGCTTAAAACTGTTTATTAAACAAGTGCACGTGGGCGTTTCTACATGAAATGAATCCCGTTTTAAAGGAAACACCGCCATTTCCTGGCGGTTAGCAACGCGTACAGGACATTTTGCTCTGCGCATTCATAATTATTATATTTCGTTAATCTGGAAATTTGGTAATCCTTGCGATTTCACTGCTTTGGTTCGGCACCTTCCACATGGACGGGATGCTATTTTGTATAACAATGTGCCTCGTTGCTCGTTGATTAACGACAAGACAGTATCTCTTGATATGCCAAATGTGACAGGAACACAACACGAAAACACATTCAGAACACTATCATCCATCTTTCATTACACATTCATATGTGAAACAACCAATCTCTCAGAAACACCTGTTGCACACAATACGGTGGTGAACTCGTCCTTCCAGATCTGGAAACGCAATCACACACTCAACACATGATATATGTCAGGATTTATTGAACGGAACCATCAAGCATCTAAGTGCATGTTTATCATCAATAGGCAAGGCTTGTATTGAAGGAGTGAACTACCGCAGAGACCCATAAACAGTTGTTCACAAATGGAGTTGTCAGGAGAAAACCATTGACAAACATATACTCGTTCGCACAAACATTGATGAAGGAGATAGAGACCTATATTGCTAATGGTTAAAATGGTATCCAACACTGGAATCTTTTTGTTGAAGGTTTAATAAATATTGAACCAACAAGGAAGACAATATTATTTGCACGCTCAGGGGCCTGTTACGCAAACACGGGATAATATAAATAGAACATTAGTAATGCGCTGTTCTTTCGATCTTGTTCTTTGTCAGCTCCTAATGGCGTATACAATCAAAGCTACCTGTGAGGCGATATAAGGTAAACAGCCACATTTCCATCTCATACTGCCAGGTACCCATTTCCTGCTCGGTGATCATAGGCCTATTTCGAACAGTCACTTGCCGAAGGAGACACCACATGTGGTACATCTGCTTTAGTATTTGGCAGTACGAAGCCCTAGAAACTCACAGGAGTCAAGCTGCCGAACGCGATCACCCATCCAACTACCCTCTGCGACCTACGATGCGTAGCTTCGCCTGATTTGTGACCTGTGCGCTGTGCGCTGTGCACAGGACCACGTGCCACCACAACCTCTGAAGAATGTGCCCGGTGCACTGGTCGACAATCTTCAATAATGAAGGATGAAACCCTCACCCGCCTGTTTTGATCAGTCACTATTGGCAAGCGAAACAAGGCCACGAAGTCTTCGCCAAAAGAAGACGGCATCACTGTGTACAAGTCATCCGTGGTGGAATAGGGACCGGCTATATGCTCATTTATAAAAACAACATCACGATACATCACGGGGACGTTGTATAATGCATATTGTTTGGTGAACGGTTAAACGCGTAAGACCAGCGCCATGTTCCACAAGACTATCATACTTCAACTACTTTAAGGACAGTCGTAGCGTAACGATCGCCCTGGGCTCACAAAGGTCGTGCACGTTTCAAACCGTCAAGCTAACAATATGCATCATACAACCTCATCGTGAAGTTATATGCATTAATATATGGATTAATTCAACCTTCAGATTGTCATAGGAATATTACAATCATATATACTGCTTTCAGAGCGATCACTGTCAGGAATACGTATATACTTCGTTCCATACAAGCGATTCGTAGATCAATAGTGTCAAATGGTCTGCGGGGAAGCAGCTGGGGTAGTAAGTGGTTAAAGCGTCCGTTCATCACGCCGAAGGCCCTGGTTTCGATTCCCTAGAAGGGTACAATGTGTGAAGTCATTTCTTATGCGATGTTACAGGAATATTGCAAAAGGCGGCGTAAAACCATACTCATTCTACCCCAAATGGGGCGGTGGGGTAGCCTTATAGTTAAAGCGTTCGCACGCCACGCCGAAGACCCGGGTTCGATTCAAACTCATTGGTACAATGAATGGAAGCAGTAAAGCAAGCGAAACCGCTCCGGCAGTGGACCTATATAAATACCATGTATTAGCGGACAAACAGGTACGAGGTTATGTTTCTATAACCGATTCTTCATCAGCCCGCATGTGAGGATGCTTTAAGGTAGGGGTGTGCAACATAACTGGTATACCGGTATATTGCAATACGGCCGTCATCAATACACGTATCGCAATGCAACCCTTGCATAATGATATTCCTATCTAAACCCTGTAAACAGCACACACTTCACGCTGTTTGCATTAACATTCCGCATTGATGACGAAATAGGAAGTCTCGTTTATCCATACTACCCATCTCGCGATCTTAAGTTGGGATTATTGAATGAAGAAGTATCATTTGAATAGTACACATATATATCATTAGGACCCCCAAAACGTATTGCAAAATGTATCGGAATTCAGCTGTCCGTATTGCCATATATTGCAAAACGATTTGTGTGCCAATACGCCAACCCTACTTTAGGGTTTTATTGGAATTTGACCACCGTGATGCTTGGACATCCCAGGGATATTTTCATGTTATGTGAACCGTGAAGATTCTGGGTAGAGTAGATCTTCAGCAACCCATGCTTGCCGTAAAAGGTGACTATGCTTGTCGTAGGAGGCGACTAACCGGATCGGATGGTCAGGCTCGCTGACTTGGTTGATGCATGTCATCGATCCCAATTTCGTGGATCTATGCCCATGGTATTAATCACTGGATTGTCTGGTCTAGACTCGATTATTTACAGACCGCCGTCATATAGCTGGAATGTTGCTAAGTGCGGCGTTAAACAACAAACCAACCAACCAACCATCATGTTATGTATATCTCTTTTACAGCCCTGGGATTTTTTTTTGACACATTTACCAGCCATGTCAACGGTCAAGGTGATTGCCTGGAGAAATGTCCGTTAACAGCATTTCCTGTATGTGAATAAAACTTGGTACTTGGTACGGGATCGAATCTGAAATGGTTTTCACTCATATGCCTTTTTGTGCAGACGTGTTTTTTAATTCTTATACTTTTTGAATACGAATACTAATGACAATATTTTGGTGTAAAAATATTTTTTTAAAACCTATGGTGATTGGATATCTCTGGGATATCATATCATGTATCACATATATTGAAGGTCAAATTGACTCTCGGTCTTACAATGAAAATAAGCATTTAGTAGGCTTCAATTGAGTGTCAAGGTAATTAAACCGGAAGTGGGTATCACTATCTTATTATTAAAGGTTAACTAAAGACATGGAACGTTTTGTTTTTAGGTTCCACGGCATATGGCATGTAAAACGTGAATATCATTTCCTTATTGATGCTAAGGGCATGGTATTTTCTGTTTCACTAATTTACTGCATTAAACATGTTTTCGCAAACAGAAAATGGTCGGAAGTGCTTATAACAGTGATTTAAGGCAGCACAGGAGTTTCTGTTTCAAATTTTTCTAATCCATTAATTGGGCGTATGTTCTCCCAAACTGGAAGTGATGTTGTTTATCTTGAAGCTTATTACTTAGTATTACGGTAGTTATAGGCATGACCTTTTGTTCCAAAGTTGTACCGAATCGGACAGATTGGAACCAAAATGATGTCATTAAACACTTTCCTAGTTGGTATCCATTGACTAATGTATGAACTAGGTCTTACAATCGATGGCTTTATTACAAATTGAAATTTGACATTTATTTCGAATATCCATGTGAAGAACTGACATTTGTTTTAAGACTGACCAAACGAGGAATTAAATATTGCATACAGTACGCATACAAGTGTCATGATCGTGTTGCTGATCCATTCTATATTTGGGATACATGTATCCTCAATTCAACTGACCTTAACTAAAGTTCACTTTTGTGGCGAGAATATTCCTGGGAATGCTTGTGTGAGTGTTTGCGCTGAAAACACATTTGATCTGTTTAAGACAAGAGCATTATTATTCACCGTGGTGGAAGAACTTATCTTCAGTCGTCTTGCACTCAATGCAGCTGCCAGTGCATCTCCGTGTGAAACAGGTGCAGGTCGGCGTGGCTTTGGTGGGGACAGGGCTGCTTGCCGTGGAGGAGGCACACCAAATGATGGCGGAGGTGGAGTAACGGCCGCAGATGGGGGAGGGGTAGGAGTCATGGCTGCTGGTGGGGGTGGGGCCATGGCCGCAGGTGGGGGAGGGGGTGGAATCATGGCTGCTGGTGGGGGTGGGGCCGTGGCCGCAGGTGGGGGAGGGGGTGGATTCATGGCTGATGGTGGGGGAGGAGGTGGAGCCATAGCTGCTGGTGCGGGAGGGGGTGGGATTGGGGGTGGGGCTATGGCTGCAGATGGCGGGGTTGAGGTTGCAACTGCTGGTGGTGTTGGTGCCGATATAGTTGGGGGTGGGCCCAAGGGAGGTTTCTCAGGGGCAGGTCGGGGCACCTGTTCTGATGTATTAGTGGCAGAATGAACAGAAGATGACAATAGTCGTGTTCTGGATGACGGCTGTACTTTTGCAACAGGTTTAGAGCTTTTCTTCGGGCTTTTGTGCCTTGATTTAGAACGACCCCTGTCTTTATCAGGTCTATTTTCCTCCCTTCTCCTTCCATGGCCTTTGTATGAAGAATCATCAGAGGATGACTCACTTATGCTGTCCCGTCTCCTTATTTTCTCCCTGTGTTTCTTTCTCTTTTGTCTGTCTAGAGAGGAGCGACTGGCGGCAGAAAGTAGTAGACTGAGGGATGACATCTCCAGGTCTTCATCTTCATCGGAATGTCGACTCTTCTGAAATGTGAATGAGATTTCAGCTTCACAAATAGACACCAAAAACAAATAAACAAACAAACAAACAATTCTTTCGGTATTGGTAATAGGCCGTGATTGTTCAATGCCAAAAAACTATCGAAAAATCGAACAATAGTTTCGCTGTGCATCATTTTAAGAATACTTCCTCAATTACACCTTTGCCAATAATCTTGCAATGTGGCTATCATCACTCAATTTGACTTCCTCTTCACCTTAGCCATCTCAATCAGGGACAAACGTCACTTATTTACAAAAATTACATCCACTAGATGCAGATATATTTGGGAGGTGGGAGGGACTACTTCTGATGTAATTGAAAAAGTGTTCTTGGAGTGAGTGAGTGAGTGGTTTTATGCCGCTTTTAGCAATATTCCAGCAATATCGGGGGGGGGGGGGGGGGGGGGCTACCCCACCGCCCCTAGTGTTCTTGGAACAATACACGATAACTATTGTTTGAATATTTTGAAAACCCTTCCTCTGATACATCATTGCTTGACGGTTGGTGGGGTCTAGCAGAGAGTTATCCAGGATAGCTGATATGAAAACAGAGTAACGTAAGGCAAAAGCATAATGCCTTGATACTCCCACTGGAAATAACGTTATATTGGCACTTCAATGTCGTTACTTTCGGGTGTGATTAACGTCACATCCTTTACCATCCATGATCTCTTCTGGTTCTGGCGACTTCTTAATGTCTCGGACCGCCTCCGTGGTCTAGTGGTAGAGCGTCCGCCCGGAGAGCGGAAGGTCCGGGGATCGATCCCCGACCGCGTCATACCAAAAGACGTTAAAAGATGGTACTTGTTGTTACCCTGTCTGGCGCTCGGCAGTAAGGGGCTAAAACAAGGACTGGTCGGCTCGGAGTCAGTATACTGTGTCTGAGTGGGGTATTCATGTTAAACTGCGGCATTGTATCTCAGTGAGCTAGCACTATAAATCGGCATCAGTCTGGTCTAGTACAAGCAGCCACACAAACACACACACGTGCATACACGTCGCTATATAAGTGCAATAATCTTGGACGCGACGTTAAACCGAATTTCACCTCACCTCACATCTTAATGTCTCGTCAGACCCGTTCCAGATATTCTAGTGCGAAACCAGGTGTAAACTGGTATGATCTGTCCAACCAAGGCCAACATATGATCAAATAGTCAACTTACCTAGAAAATGGTGACCGGCAACTGAGACACTCTAGCCTGTGAGGCCACTAATGGCCCGAAGGAATTTACCCGCTCTGAATAAGATATATCTCAATCAGGTAAAAAATGAATGTTGAAAATGCTCGAATCTCGCGGGAATGTGTGTGGTGTTTTGATTTCCTCCAGTTGAAAATACTTCATGAGTACGGGATGGAAGTCGCCGTTCAGCCCGTCATGTTGGAGTACAGATGCCAGAGCTCACTTGTATTCTTCTATGTTTCCATGTTGGAATTCCTTCTCCTGTTGTAGATGTAGTAAGAAATCCGCCACCATGTGGATAGTTACATCCATGCGTTCCAATCCTCTTCCTCTCGCCGAACTTGTTCCATCTGATATCGTAGATGGCGGAGGAAGGCCTCCCAGACTTTGCCACAGTATCGGAGGCAGACTTGGAGAAGCCGGAAGTCTGCTTCTTCGGGTTGATTGTTTCCAGGCGTGTATGTGAAGATGAAGAAGGTCCGTTCTTGGTTGACGTTGTAGATCGTGGCGTAGTTGTGGCTGGAGTGGATCTTCCATGAGTAGACATTTTTATGCAGGATGGGTAAGGCGGAGTGTGCCACGGTGCTGTAGACTGAGTGTCGGCAAACTCGGTCGTTCAGGTATGTGGTATGACGACTCCGTGAGAGCGGTCATGTTGAACCCCACCCCAGGCAGGCGACGGTATGTGGTGAGGTGTGTCCATAGCCATCTTCTTCCGTTCCACAATACGCTCAATTAATACCTACGTCATTAATTAACTAGACAGGTACTACCAGTAAACGTTGTTTTTGTTGTAAACCTAAGAATACTAGTGGTGAATTTATCTAAAAACACATGATTTGTTCCAGCAGAGACCATAAAATAGATAAATGAACATAAATGTTATGGAAAGAAGTGGCGCCCCCTGCCCGCGCATGCGGTTTTCCTAACAACTGATTAGGGTGGCTGACAGTGAAGAGGACGTCTGTTGAAAATCTGAAGATTTTTTTAGTGTGATGATAGCCAACTTGCAATGGCGCAATAGAGGTAGGGTATTCTTAGAAATTACTGAATGTTCTCCAACCACCAATCATTCATGAGGCGGACAAGAAGATATTGGGTAAGGATTTCAGTGGCATTTGCAACAAACAAGCGGACATCTTGGACAACTACAACACCAACAATGTTACAAGTCTAGAAAGGTACTCGCCTTCTTCCGTTTGCGTTTCGCTGGCTTGCGCCTGTCACAACCTCTGGATTTGCAATGGCTGAAAGAAAAGGCACTGAACTTAAATCAACACACATAAAAAAAACTGTAACACAAACGACTTGTAAAAACATAATGAAGTTGGTTCATAGGCAACGATCAATGTCTAAATTCAGTAATTTGGTCAAGTGACTAACTTGTGTCAGTCGCTTTACATATTGGTTGAAAATTACTTTGCTAATGGTCAGATTGAACTAGTTTATGAGTAAAGTAAACAGTGACCACAGAGTACGATTTGATGCTGGTTTTTTTGCTAAAAGGGAAAAACATATATTGCAAATATAGTAATGCAAGTGAAATCCATTGTAAAATAGTAACACAACACATGAAAAACTTTTTTAATTGTGATCGCCTTTACTACTTGCCAATCAGTCATGTTGCAATGAAACGTCATTTCCTGGTGTATACAGTGTACTTTATGTACTAGTATATTATTTATCGCAACTGAATGGAGACATATTCATTGCCATATTTCTGCTTTCACTTGGTAAGAAAAATACACTTATATTTAAGTTTATCAACCTTATATGATGATGGTCTCTCAGAATAATATCATTGACATGATCCAGCTGAACATATTATTGCGCATAGCTTGGTCAAGTTGTTGGTGTGAATTTAAAAGACGTAAACAAGTTATTTTGGTTTATAATCAACACTATTTTAACGTTCAGGAACTCAGTGTTTTTTCCAACATAAAGGTGCTCAGTTAATACCGTTTTAAATTAAATGTAAATAGCGAAATGTATTCTTTTGACACTTTGATAGAGTCTGCAAGAATAGGGCAGGCACATTCATATTTTCCTACACTGCAAGGCATTTGTAACATTTTAGCCTCAACCTCAACCCTCCGAGAGAATCAAATTGCTTCTCCCTTGATCTTTTTCAGCCGACGTTGATAAAAATGTGACCATGGTCTTCACTGCCTTAATACATATTTTATGTGTGCTTCACCAACTGTTCCATTTCCCCCGCAACAGCTACTTACATATATATTAGGGTGAGATGAAGCATCAGGAAGAGGACGACCAAAGCAACACCGCCAACCATTAGGACCAGTGCCACGTGGTGTTTCACAAATGCGTCCAGGTCTGTAAACAGATGGTAATGATTTACAGAACTTACGCTGTTATGAAGGCTGATGGCAATCGGTTTGTCACTGTGTACGTTTTTGTTTAGACATTGAAATTCATTGCTGATATAATAAACCGAATAAGCATTTATGTAACATTATTTATAAGCATATGAATGAAAAATAACCAATTCCGTTCACTTTTACTGATAACCACCATATAACCCAGCCGGGGGTGGCTGGGAAGGTTGGATTTTGTATGGAGACAAGACATGTTTCAGCTACAGCTGCAAAACCAGGTATCTTTTTCCCAATAAATCACATCTTCTCTCCCCCACCCCCACCTTCCCATCTCCGAATATGAAATGGTCGGTCCCTAAGGGATACTAACAAAGAGATATGCACGTATATGTCAGTATTACCATGAAGAATTCCGGCGTGGTTTTCATGCCCGAGGGGTGTTTGACTCCCATTGTTCGTCACCGGTTCCTTTGGCTTGATAGGTTTCTCTTCTGTTAGCAATATTTTCGAATAGAACAGTAATAGTGAGTGAGTATGGTTTTACACCGCTTTTATCAATATTCCAACAAAAATCAAAGCATTACACAATGGTATTCCCACAATGTACCCACCTGTCGAATCAAACCCACATGTACGGCGTGACCTACGAACTCCTTAACCACTAGACTACCTCACCACCCCAATGAATTATAGAAGAAGGCTCGGGACACTCTTTTCAATGTATAGGTTTATATCTTTGGCTTAGCTGGATACTGTGTCTACAAAGTAAAGTTCTCAGGCTCTCAAACAATAGTTATCTTTGTTACTAATTCTGAGAATTCTACCTCTATTACATCATAAGCACTCCTTTCCAACCCGCTATCATTGGCATACAGTTTGCAGGATTGGGAAAGAAGTGAGAGCTGTATGCAGTTGTGTGCTAGTTGGGATACAACTAGCAATGTATAGTTGACAGCGAAGAGGACTTTTGTTGAAACTCTGAAGATTTAGTTATAGCTCGATAACAGCCAAAATACAGGATTGTGTCAATGATGTAATTCGCAGGAATTGTCTGGTTTTAATGTGGACCTACATGTATCTCTAAATGCGAAATCATGCTACATGCACGGCGGCAAAACCAGGTATCTTTTTGCCAAAAAGGTTCCCATCTCCTCTCCACCCCACCTCTGATCCCCAAATATGAAATAGTCGGTCCCTAAAGGATACTAACAAACATATATACACGTATAGGTCAGAATGTCAGTATTACCATGATGAATTCCATTGTGTTTTTCATCCGTCGGGGATATTTTACTCTCACTGTTTGTCAATCGTTCCTCTTCTTCCATGGCATGCTTTGACTTGATAGGTTCCTCGTCTGTTAGCAATATTTTCGAATAGAACAGTAATAGTGAGTGAGTATGGTTTTACACCGCTTTTATCAATATTCCAACAAAAATCAAAGCATTACACAATGGTCTTCCCACAATGTACCCACCTGTCGAATCAAACCCACATGTACGGCGTGACCTACGAACTCCTTAACCACTAGACTACCTCACCACCCCAATGAATTATAGAAGAAGGCTCGGGCTACTCTTTTCAATGTATAGGTTTATATCTTTGGCTTAGCTGGATACTGTGTCTACAAAGTAAAGTTCTCAGGCTCTCAAACAATAGTTATCTTTGTTACTATTTCTGAGAATTCTACCTCTATTACATCATAAGCACTCCTTTCCAACCCCCTATCATTGGCATATAGTTTGCAGGTTTTGGAAAGAAGTGAGAGCTGTATGCAGTTGTGTGCTAGTTGGGATACAACTAGCAATGTATAGTTGACAGCGAAGAGGACTTTTGTTGAAACTCTGAAGATTTAGTTATAGCTCGATAACAGCCAAAATACAGGATTGTGTCAATGATGTAATTCGCAGGAATTGTCTGGTTTTAATGTGGACCTACATGTATCTCTAAATGCGAAATCATGCTACATGCACGGCGGCAAAACCAGGTATCTTTTTGCCAAAAAGGTTCCCATCTCCTCTCCACCCCACCTCTGATCCCCAAATATGAAATAGTCGGTCCCTAAAGGATACTAACAAACATATATACACGTATAGGTCAGAATGTCAGTATTACCATGATGAATTCCATTGTGTTTTTCATCCGTCGGGGATATTTTACTCTCACTGTTTGTCCATCGTTCCTCTTCTTCCATGGCATGCTTTGACTTGATAGGTTTCTCGTCTGTTAGCAATATTTTCGAATAGAACAGTAATAGTGAGTGAGTATGGTTTTACACCGCTTTTATCAATATTCCAACAAAAATCAAAGCATTACACAATGGTCTTCCCACAATGTACCCACCTGTCGAATCAAACCCACATGTACGGCGTGACCTACGAACTCCTTAACCACTAGACTACCTCACCACCCCAATGAATTATAGAAGAAGGCTCGGGCTACTCTTTTCCATGTATAGGTTTATATCTTTGGCTTAGCTGGATACTGTGTCTACAAAGTAAAGTTCTCAGGCTCTCAAACAATAGTTATCTTTGTTACTAATTTTGAGAATTCTACCTCTATTACATCATAAGCACTCCTTTCCAAGCCCCTATCATTGGCATATAGTTTGCAGGTTTTGGAAAGAAGTGAGAGCTGTATGCAGTTGTGTGCTAGTTGGGATACAACTAGCAATGTATAGTTGACAGCGAAGAGGACTTTTGTTGAAACTCTGAAGATTTAGTTATAGCTCGATAACAACCAAAATACAGGATTGTGTCAATGATGTAATTCGCAGGAATTGTCTGGTTTTAATGTGGACCTACATGTATCTCTAAATGCGAAATCATGCTACATGCACGGCGGCAAAACCAGGTATCTTTTTGCCAAAAAGGTTCCCATCTCCACTCCACTCCACCTCTGATCCCCAAATATGAAATAGTCGGTCCCTAAAGGATACTAACAAACATATATACACGTATAGGTCAGAATGTCAGTATTACCATGATGAATTCCATTGTGTTTTTCATCCGTCGGGGATATTTTACTCTCACTGTTTGTCCATCGTTCCTCTTCTTCCATGGCATGCTTTGACTTGATAGGTTTCTCGTCTGTTAGCAATATTTTCGAATAGAACAGTAATTGTGAGTGAGTATGGTTTTACACCGCTTTTATCAATATTCCAACAAAAATCAAAGCATTACACAATGGTCTTCCCACAATGTACCCACCTGTCGAATCAAACCCACATGTACGGCGTGACCTACGAACTCCTTAACCACTAGACTACCTCACCACCCCAATGAATTATAGAAGAAGGCTCGGGCCACTCTTTTCAATGTATAGGTTTATATCTTTGGCTTAGCTGGATACTGTGTCTACAAAGTAAAGTTCTCAGGCTCTCAAACAATAGTTATCTTTGTTACTAATTTTGAGAATTCTACCTCTATTACATCATAAGCACTCCTTTCCAACCCCCTATCATTGACATATAGTTTGCAGGTTTTGGAAAGAAATGAGAGCTGTATGCAGTTGTGTGCTAGTTGGGATACAACTAGCAATGTATAGTTGACAGCGAAGAGGACTTTTGTTGAAACTCTGAAGATTTAGTTATAGCTCGATAACAGCCAAAATACAGGATTGTGTCAATGATGTAATTCGCAGGAATTGTCTGGTTTTAATGTGGACCTACATGTATCTCTAAATGCGAAATCATGCTACATGCACGGCGGCAAAACCAGGTATCTTTTTGCCAAAAAGGTTCCCATCTCCTCTCCACCCCACCTCTGATCCCCAAATATGAAATAGTCGGTCCCTAAAGGATACTAACAAACATATATACACGTATAGGTCAGAATGTCAGTATTACCATGATGAATTCCATTGTGTTTTTCATCCGTCGGGGATATTTTACTCTCACTGTTTGTCCATCGTTCCTCTTCTTCCATGGCATGCTTTGACTTGATAGGTTTCTCGTCTGTTAGCAATATTTTCGAATAGAACAGTAATAGTGAGTGAGTATGGTTTTACACCGCTTTTATCAATATTCCAACAAAAATCAAAGCATTACACAATGGTCTTCCCACAATGTACCCACCTGTCGAATCAAACCCACATGTACGGCGTGACCTACGAACTCCTTAACCACTAGACTACCTCACCACCCCAATGAATTATAGAAGAAGGCTCGGGCTACTCTTTTCAATGTATAGGTTTATATCTTTGGCTTAGCTGGATACTTTGTCTACAAAGTAAAGTTCTCAGGCTCTCAAACAATAGTTATCTTTGTTACTAATTTTGAGAATTCTACCTCTATTACATCATAAGCACTCCTTTCCAACCCCCTATCATTGGCATATAGTTTGCAGGTTTTGGAAAGAAGTGAGAGCTGTATGCAGTTGTGTGCTAGTTGGGATACAACTAGCAATGTATAGTTGACAGCGAAGAGGACTTTTGTTGAAACTCTGAAGATTTAGTTATAGCTCGATAACAGCCAAAATACAGGATTGTGTCAATGATGTAATTCGCAGGAATTGTCTGGTTTTAATGTGGACCTACATGTATCTCTAAATGCGAAATCATGCTACATGCACGGCGGCAAAACCAGGTATCTTTTTGCCAAAAAGGTTCCCATCTCCTCTCCACCCCACCTCTGATCCCCAAATATGAAATAGTCGGTCCCTAAAGGATACTAACAAACATATATACACGTATAGGTCAGAATGTCAGTATTACCATGATGAATTCCATTGTGTTTTTCATCCGTCGGGGATATTTTACTCTCACTGTTTGTCCATCGTTCCTCTTCTTCCATGGCATGCTTTGACTTGATAGGTTTCTCGTCTGTTAGCAATATTTTCGAATAGAACAGTAATAGTGAGTGAGTATGGTTTTACACCGCTTTTATCAATATTCCAACAAATCAAAGCAGAGACACATTGGGCCCGAATCGATTTATTGAAGAGGGCCTAGGCCTTTCTTTTCAATAGATTGATAGATAGATGCAAAGTTCAGGGTGTGAAACATTTTTAAAAGAAGTATTTATTCTTATACTTACATCAGGAAAGTTTATATGGTATGCATAACATCCTTAGTTTAGCCAGTTACTGTGTCTACAATGCTAAAATTCTTATGCTATGTTGTGACAGTATCAAAACAATAGTTTCATTGATAATAATTCTGACTCAGACAGACAGATACATACATACAGACAGATAGATCGGTACATACAGACATATAGATAGATAGATAGATAGAGACAGAGACATACATACATATAGACACAGACATACACAGTCAGACAGACAGACAGATACATACATAGACACAGAATAATACATACATACAGACAGACAGATACATACATGCATAAAGCTAGCTAGATACATACAGACAGATAGATATATACACATAGATAGACAGACCGACAGATACAAAGATAAAAACAGATAAATACATACATACAGACAGATACAAAGATAAAAAAACCAAACAGATACATTCATACATACAGACAGATAGATAGATAGATAGATTAGATAGATAGATAGATAGATAGATAGATAGATAGATAGATAGATAGATGCTAAGTTCATGGTGTTAAATATTTTTAAAAGAAGTATTTATTCTCACAGTTCCATCAGGAAAGTATATATGGAATTCATAGCATCCTTGGTTTAGCTAGTTACTGTGTCTACAATGCTAAAATTCTTATGCTATGCTGTGACAGTATCAAAACAATAGTTTCATTGTTAATAATTCTGAGAATACTACCTCTTTAACATTGGCATTGGCATCTGGTTAGCATGTTTGGGAAAGCAGTGAGTTTTTTTCAGCCTTGCACATGCCATGGTACAATTGTAAAAAGCGAAAGGTTATTGTAACTCCCATACCTTCACATAGACTTACCACAGTCGTAATGCTATGGTTGTTTTGTACAAGCACCGAGAGCTGTAGGCAGCTGTGTGCTAATATGGGTACAACTACCAATGTATAGTTGACACTGAAGAGGAGTTCTGTTCAAGCTCTAAAGATTTAGTAAGGATGAGAACAGCCAAAATACAGGATTGTAGCAATGATTTAATAGATGAAATTCACAAGTATTATCTGCTTTTTTTTATGTAGACCTACATGTTTATCTAAATGCCAAATCATGCTAAATGCAAAATGAGTTCTTCACTTGTGTTAACAACTCCACCTACCTTCCGCAGCTGGTTCTCTACCTTCATCATACACATAGTCGATGTCCTAAACAACACAGAATCAGCATTTTATCGTTATCCACATCTCAATCCCCCAAATATAGCAATACATACTACCAATGTTACACAGGGAAAACAGGAAGAAATTCTTAGGGCAACAACTTTTCGAAGTGGGTACTACTTGAAATGTCATTAATCTGTTTACACAAGAATTCTGAGATCAAGATATAACTATCTCAGTGAAGTGAGAACATACAACCACACATACATTATTTTCACACAGTCATTTATTTTCAGTTTCATGGATCTTTTGACACCATCACTCCAATAAACGCCCACATAAACCCTGCATAAATCCTTATTTTCCATTCACTGTTTGATGCTAATCCTTGGTGATAATACTCATCCCTATTGCGTATCTGTACATTTGCTGCCACACATCTTTCACCAGCTGTCTAGCTTTGTCATTCTGTATTATATTACTATGGCTTATATTTATGACTTAATTGATCCATGTCAGATTCCCACCCTTACACTTGATCTTTATTTGTTTAGGTTTGAAGCTCCAGGGTGCCAAAACTACTACCACTATATTAGTAAACATGCATATTCTTCTTGAACATATCTACCTTCATGTGTATATTTGAAAGCTACCTGTTCTCACTTCCGACCAAGTTTCGAATGCATTTGATGATATCTACGACGCCTTGTTACTACGTTTATACGTATAAACAAAGGCATTGTGTAAATAGGGAAACATACAACACAGTTTTTCTTGAGAGCCAACCATTGAAATCCTGTTTAGTGTATACTGTCACCAACCTGACATGGGCCATATGACAGCAAAACTAACACCCATACGACACCTCCATCTGCAATAACAATGAGTTAATGATTGTATACTGTTCAAAGTAATTAGTTGGGTATTAAAGTGTACACATCTAGTGTAGCAATATCGCCGATAAATAACACACCTTTGCGCTAGCATCCAGACCTGCTTAGGGGTTGTATTCGATAGGCCCAACTACTGGACATTTGTGTTTAGAATAGCGACTTAAGAATATAGTAATATACAACGATATAGTTGATATTATGTCTCATGTAACGTGTCGCAACATTATGCAACTTGTAAAAGTAGTTATATTTAGACAGAAGGTCACAATAGGAGACACATTAGCCTAGAATCAGAGAATAGCTCTGCACAGGTTATGAACGCACAGCTACGAATTCATCTGCCGTAATGTATTTTTCAGTTTAAATAAACAAATCTCCCTTTATCAGAACTTACAAACGTGGCTGGAGAAAGGGCACAAGAACATTCCCAAAAGTTGTAGTCTAAAACAAGAAATTCTTTAAGGTTAGAAAATACATATTGGCAGACATGTTTAGAAGCGCCATCTGTAGAGAAAAACAAACTCCATTTCAGCGCGTGACGTCTTCGTAACCTCCCGTTTAATGAGCTATCGCTGTGTGGAGTTTGACAGAAAGGACACCAAGGGAGACAACGCTGGTAGTCCTGCAGTTCCAAGGCTTCGTGCATGAAAAAGGGTAAGATAAGACAACAAAAAGTTGATGCAGAGCATCAAAGTTCTCCGCCACATGTGATGCCTAAGAAATGCATAATTTTGATGCTACTGATGTAAGGAATTAAAATTAATGCAAGGCAAATTATACGGGAGAAAATCGAGCTTTAATATAGGCTACCCCCCGGAGGTCCTGCATGGCAGAAGCGAAGGGCACGAAGCTCCATTGGGTCTAATTATATTTTCATCACATGAAACAAGGCTGGAATGCAAAAAACAAATATGATATCACGAATCTTTCCTAATGCAGTTGCTCTATTTGCATAGGGTATCTGTATTTAAAAACGAAGAAGAAGTAAATCGTATGACATTGAAACAATAATTATGTAGAAAAAGCTTCAACACTGCCAGTAATAATGGCAGATGCACATACTCAAATAATATACAGCATTAGAAATTGGCACTAGTCCTGTAGTCCTTGCCAAACTGCCCAAGAGTTAAGGTATCATAAGGACCAGTAGAGATTTGCCCTTTTAAAGGGTTTTGCTATATGTTATCATTACAAGGAACAGTGGTTTAAACCTGTACGTTAGTTTCTACCGCTGATATATACTGAACAACAAAAGTTCCTGTGACATTGAATAAGATTTAATGCAAAGTTATGTTTTTTACCAAATCTGTAACAATTTCGGTTTGCAACAGATATAAGACTCATGTAAGTATTCAAATGGTTTAATTTGCCATACTGACTTCAGAAAATGCGTGATTTCATTTTTTTAAAAACACCATGAACATGCCCAAATGTCAATTTCCAAGTCAATAGCGTGTGTGTCCACCTCTGGTTACGATGCAACAACACATCTTCGTCTCATGGAATGGACCAGGCGTCGCACAAAGTCCTGTGGGACATCTGTCCATATCTGCTGGAGCATGTTTCAAAGTTCCTGGAGTGTCAGTGGAACACGTGGTTGACGTCGAAGGCGCAGATCCATCTCATCCCACATGTGCTCGATTGTTGAGAGATCAGAGGAGCGAGCCGGCTAGGCGATGACATTCACGTTGTTTTGTTGAAGAGAATCCAAGTCGAGCAATATGAGGCTGGGCATTGTCATGTTGAAAGGTAATCCCTGGGGCATGACGACGGAAAAACGGTAGAACAACAGGGCCGATGATCTCGTCGCGGTAGAGCTGTCAATTGAGATTTCCCTCTACCACTATCAAACGGCTCCTCTGTGTTGCTGTAATCCCACCCCATACCATAACGCTGTCGCCCCCGAACCGACACAATGATTGACGTAACGTTCACCTCGACGTCTGTACACTCGATTCCGTCCATCGCTGTGGCTGAGGTGAAAACGAGACTCGTCAGTGAATAAAACTTGTCCCCACTGCATGGTCTGCACCACTGTAGACGTGCTTGACGGTGGTTTCCTGTCAAAATGGGACGTCTGGCGGGTCTTCTGGCGACAATCCCTGCACATCAAAGGCGACGACGTACGGTTTGTGAAGATATTCGTCGAAGGTCAGGGATGCTTCTTGCAGTCACTGTTGCTGGCTGGAATCGATTTCGTATGTGTGTTGTTCGAATCCAGATGTCTTGTCGATTATTGGTTACGCGTGGACTGCCACTCCGAAGATGGTCTCTGACTGCATTCGCCTGTTGCCAACGTTGCCATAAACACCAAATGGTGTTTCTGTGGACGTTAAATTGTCTTGCAACAAACATCACGTTGACTCGATTCTGCTTCAAGCATACCAATGGCTCGCAGACGCTCATTTTCGGACAGGCGTGGTATTTCGTAATGTTGAATAATTGCGTAATTTTGTTGTTTTCCAGAGTGGTTGTTGTCAGCACGATGCTAAACAATGCATATGGAATCCCGTTAACGCACATGTTTTTATACCCATTCTTGGGTAGTGAAATGCATGGGGCTTGCATAAAAGTCAACTTTTGCACGGAATGCATGCTTTTCTGTAGCAGTTGCGTTTTTTGTGATTCCATACATGTACTGCAATATTGAAAACCAAACTTTACTTGTTTGAAAAATATACTAAAATATTGGTGTCACCGGAACTTTTGTTGTTGAGTTTATAATCACATTGTTTTTGCACTTGGCAAAATGAGGCATTTGGTTATAATAATGTAAATGCAGAAAATAATAATAAAAATAATAATAAGGGCTCCAAATGCCAACATAAGTCGAACAAAATGGGAGTTCTTTTGGGCACAAAATGAAACATCCTACACATTGCAATCAGTGAACATGCTATATTGTGAAAATAGGTAACCGGTTGCGATGTCGTGCGTCAACATGGTTGTACATATTAGTATATCCTTTGAGGTGCGGGATCTACACAACAATTATTTTACACTTTCAATCTTGATCTATAATCTCTTACATATCTTTTAACCCAATAAATTTCAATAATGCAATATAAGTATATGTATCTCTTACTGTTTTATATTTAAAATGCCATAAAGGTAATATTTATGAAGCGTTTGATAATCTGTACTGTAGATGGCCATAGAAATTCGCATTCATCGTGTCACGTGACGCATCTTCTTCCTAGAAAATGTTAAGTAGAATGTAACTCGATCACTGCATCATATACATATTTCCTTTGGAGAATCGTGAAATATCCCTTATAGCAAATATATATATATATATATATATATATATATATATATATATATATATATATATCTTTTTCATTGAAAGTAAATGTATACCCGAAGGAAAGTCGTCACATTATATTTGAATCCACATGGCCTGGGCCGTTAATGTGACTTACAATGTTGGTTGGTACCATAGCACATAGTTGGTGTTCTGCGACACATTAAATACAGACCCGTGAAGATTCGGGGTAGAATAGGTCTTCAGCAACCCATGCAACTATGCTTGTCGTGAGAGGCGACTAACGGGATCGGGTGGTCAGGCTAGCAGACTTGATGATGCATGTCATCGTATCCCAATTTGCCGGATCTTAATCACTGGATTGTCTGGTCCAGACTCGAATTTTTACAGACCGCCGTCAAATGGCTGGAATATTGCTGAGTGCGGCGTTAAACAACATACATGACAACAGGCGACTGCGACGACGACGACGTTGATCCGTTTTGCTTCAGTTGGTCATCGCAGTTTTACAGCTTCTAACAAATGTTTTTGGCAACCGAGAACACCCCCACCTTCACATGCCTACCCATAACGTGCATCGACCGTGTGGCGTTCCGTTTCGGCATTGCTACGTTTGGGTACAGCATTTGGTTGCGCTGGGTTTTGCCGATTACGACAATGACATTGCTTTAAGTCACAGGACATGCTATTCATACTTCACATACCGTGTACGTGCTGATGCTTTTTAGAGTATTGTTTTACGCCGCATTTAGAAATATTCTAGCAATAGCACGGTAGGGGACCCCGTGGTTTTCGGTGTGACGAACGAATGCTTTAACCACAAGGCTATCCTACCGACCCACTGATGTGTTTCATATATGCTCCCACCAAAGAGTAGGGGGTATTCGAAAATAACAGATGATTACAGAAAGGCAAAGAGGTAATTGGTGTTAAGAAAGACTTAATATAAGTGTCACACGACAATCACCAGAACATGCTGGAGGTGCATTGCAAGGGTGCAACAACTAAGAAAGACGACAGGGGAGAGTAGAAACAATTACGTTTGAGATGACGAGCGTTATCGTTTTGAAAAACAATACGTGGATCAGCATGGCGCGCAGTTGGCAAACCAATGGCGCCGGTATATTGTCTTGGTGGTAATGTCAAGTGACCCTTCCACAGACATATGCAGTGGCGGTTGGGGAGTCTGAGTGACCACGCCACATATCATTACAGACCCACCCCGAAATAAGTCATGTTGTCTTGCCTTGACGTTCGTTAGACGCGCCCACGCCTATACAGAAAGTTCAAAGTGAATGAGAGCATCTCCCCAATTTCTACGCATTAAACAAAATTGGCGTCTGGCCAGAATGTGTCGATTTATTAACGGTGGTACAACACGTATTAGCCGAGCATGCAGACGTTTTTTACTCATCTGGTCAGGAACTTGAACTCCGGTGGTCTGTCGCAAGTGAACAGCGATTTGATTGGCTGTTTGGGCTCGATTTCCTAAAGCATGGTTTCTGATTAATCCATCCTAGACCTAGGGCGCCCTGTGCAGGGCCTATCATTAGTAATTTGTGTCTGCAGAAACCTGTTCTACATTCAGCAAATCACAATCTGAGACACACTGAATTCTATCAGTTTGACGCATGCCAATAGCCCTTTTGCGTTCATCACGTTTGAGACAACGCATTCCCAATCTGATCATAAATACTTCATTAAATCAAGAGTAGATAGCTTGTAAACGTGTCACTGTGGAAAAATGATAATCAGCAATACTAGCTAATGTCTCAGAGCGATTTGACGACATTTTACTGAAGACTCAAAATGAAGAATGACCCAACCCTCGTGCACGGACTAATTGCGTGGTGCAAGTGCAATGTTTTGTGTTGAGTTCGGGCATTAGGTTTTCTCTGACAGTCGTTTTTAAAAGCTGATCTGACGACCGATCTTAATATTTATATTTAATCATCCCCTACATTTGTTGGCGAGTACATGTACAGCAATATCACAAATGCGTGTCATTTTCAGGATTCTATTTATAAAGAGGGTGTTTTGTATAAGAGCTAAATGTGCTTCAAACTATTGTCACGAAGCTCTGAAGCTCAACAGTTGACCAGGTAAGGGGTGACTATACACCCTCAACACAAGACTCAAAACTGCTGACAAACAGACAAATTTGTTTTGTTTTTAATTCCTAACATCATACGAAATACGTAGCCAAAATTTACATATTGTATTTCATGAGATCATGTCATTTCCTAAATCAGACTCATTAATATTCAAAAGTAAAAAGGTCAATCCACCTGAAATATTGCATGATCAGCTTGCAATTGTGAATATAAACTAACGAGCAATAGAAACGTTACCTGAAATATTCCATGATCAGCTTGCAATAGTGAATATAAACTGACGAGCAAAAGGAACGTTACCTGAAATATTCCATGATCAGCTTGCAATGGTGAATATAAACTGACGAGCAAAAGGAACGTTACCTGAAATATTCCATGATCAGCTTGCAATAGTGAATATAAACTGACGAGGAAAAGAAACGGTCCCTTAAATAGTGCATGATCCGCTTGCAGTAGTGAATATAAACTGACGAGGAAAAGAAACGTTACCTGAAATATTGCATGATCAGCTTGCAATAGTGAATATAAACTGACGAGCAAAAGAAGCGTTACCTGAAATATTGCATGATCAGCTTGCAATAGTGAATATAAACTGACGAGCAAAAGAAACGTTACCTGAAATACTGCACGTGCAATATACCAAGCACCAGAGATACAGATATAAAAGGAACAATTTACTGGTACTGTTCATTCACACCCAAACCGTTGGACAGTGACAAATAGCATGCCAAGATCAAAGCTACAATCCACAGAAGAAGCCTTTGGTATGAAATATACCGTCAAGGAGCAACGCATGACCACGTCGCCAGGAGTTTTGGCAATATCCTGAGGAGTAGGTATCTTGAAATGCTCTCGTTTTATGGCCAGGTTTAGGTCTTTCGTGCCGAGGCATGTTCGGAAGGATGAGCCTTCCCAACAATGACAAGGTTGTTTACCCAGTCAGTCGCTTGTTCAACCTTTGCAACCACGTTGGATCTTCAAGTCCGCCTAAAGTTTCCCTGTTTCTGATGCATACTGTATGGTACCTTGGTGGTACCAAGGAGGTTAAATGACAGGTTTTACATTTGTGTCCAAGTCGATGTTGTATTTTCCTTCAAAACGTCCTAGCCCTGTGAAAATATCCTCATACTCTTCTATTTTCCCTTGATTTGTGATTTGATCTAGGTTAACATAACTCTGAAGAAGTGCAAATCAATGCATGCTGCTAGACATAGAATTGCGGAAAATTTACATTAACAATATAGAAATCGAGATAACGTTTTGTGTCTTGCACTGAAGTCATAATTTGCCATCCGGTTTCAAAGTGTTATTTCCATCAAGTCAATCTTGTAGGTATAAGGAGTTGTTCATAGTGCAGTTAATGAAATATACTACTCAAAAGAATCAAGGGTCACCAAAAAATATTACTTGTATTTTCATTGTACCATGTACACCAGCATTTGAATGTGTCGATGTCCAAATTGGTTCATATCGAGTTATAACGTTACGTTTGTACTCGACAGGCGTTTAATCATCTTTCAACATTCATTGCCAGGTGCTTTGAACCAAAAAATGACATTTCTGTCTGAAAAAAACCCCGATAGTCTGAAATGCCTTCCGAAGGGCATAGACGGCCGATAGGGTCACAGAAGCATGTTGCTTGTGCTGGACGAAGTCCTTATGAAATTCATTCACTCATTCCCTACAAAATTGAATATGCGCACTGAGGTTATCCCATTCTGAAAATCATGCCTTAAACACGACGTTTGAGTAATGTTGACAGAAGGAGGGCTGTGGCGTGGGTTCAGGAAGGCATCAGTTTGCATGATGTGGCACGGCGTCTTAATGTGTCGCCATCTGTCATTCACAGACTGTAGTAACGCTTTCAGAAAACAGGACAAGTGCAGGAACCACGTCGCCCTGGTCGTTCACAAAACACAACAATAGCACAGGATCGACTTATCGTCCTGACGGCACTACGCCAACGCACGCAAATGCACTAAGAATACAGCTTAGGAACGCTGCTTACACTAACGATAGTAACTAGAATATTAGGAATAGGCTTCGGGAGGCAAACTTGAGATAAAGACGTCAAGATGTCAAGCAGCTGGCCTCTTACGGCACCATCTTCACCATCTTTCCGAGGCAAGGGAATTAACTGACTATTAAACGTCCTGGACATTTATAGTCAGTTAACTCCCTTGCCTCGCCCTCGATCCCGCAATTGGGATACGGTGACATGCGTCAACCAAGTCAGGACATAACTTGTAATGTTGTTGTTAATTAATTGTCTTTTGACAATACAAGTATCTTCCTTGTTATTGGTCCTGTTCCATACTGAACCGCAAAAGAAACGTCACCATGGATAGATATATGAGAAACCTTATTTGTCCAAACAATGTTAACATACTTTGAGACATTAAAAAGATGAAACTTGGCAACACTGATCATCAAGGTTGAAATTAAGGTGTCAAATGTTCTTAAAGTGAAACACAACACTTGTCTCTGAGAAAATGGCATCAAAAGTCAGTATCTCGTGTGTCCGCTATGTGCATTGATGACTGCCGTGCAAGGTCGATACATGGAATGGATGAGGCGGTTGATGAAGGCCATAGGCACTTGAGCCTACACTCTGAGGAACGCCTGACGCAGTACAGCTGCAATTGTTGGCCTTGGTCGGGCGTCATTCAGCCGTCTTTGAATCTCGTCCCACAGGTGCTCAATGGGATTTAAATTGGGACTGAGTGCGGCGACGTGCCAAATGAGGTATGGCGTGTGGGCTCAAGACTTGATCAATGTACTGAGCTGCTGTGACACCATTGCCTCTCCAAAGACCGATGTTCTGGAAGACCACAGGACTGACCCTCAGTGCAAGACCAATTCCACACCACACCATGATGCTCGGACCACCCCACGAGTCTCTCTCAACAATACAAGCATCCTGTCGTCGCCGGACTCTCTCTCTTTCTGCCATCTGCTGTTGAGGTACAGTAACGGCTCTCATCTGAGGACTCTTCTCCGCTGCTGGTGCTGTGTTGCTCACTTACCGGTCCCAGCGATGACGTGGTGTCAGAATGGGTGTTCGGTGTGGCCTGTGACAGTGGAGGTGCCTGCTAGTCAATCGTCGACGCACGGTGTCCGCACTAATGTGTCGCTGGTGTGTCTCCATGGTCTGTCGAGTAGTTTCCGCAGCAGTTACAAAGCGATCTTCAAAATGCTGTCGCACAATCTGACGATCCTGACGTCGGGTGGTGACCCTTGGTCTTCCACTACGTGGTTGGTCATCTGTAGTGTTTGTGGTCTGGTACCGTTGCTGGATCCTGTATATAGTAATTAGTGGACTTGAAATGCATTGGCTACTTGCCGGGCGGTTTGTCCAGCTTGCAATCGTTCAAGGGCTTGGTGTCGCTGATTTCTTGTCAATCTTGGCATGTGGTTGCAATTCAATAAGGAATGAATATTATCTGATCTGGGTGGATTTTTATAAGACAAGAAATTGGGGAACGCATGTGCATTTCAATTTGCACGGAACTCGCGTGCATCGGGTTACCATGGCCGTTGCTGTGATGCGTCTGGGCGATCGGTTTTATTGTCATCTGCTTTGTTTTTTTATTATCAAATTTCATTTTTTCGGACAAGGTAATGTTACATTTTAGAAACTTATTTTTTAACAAAAATTACACATATTTAAATGACAACTTTTCATGCAATGTTACATGGGGTGACGTTTCTCTTGTGGTTCAGTATATTTTATGAACAAACAATGTTGGTTGGTCACGTTTCTATTCAATTTAGAAAATACTTTGATATCCTGAGTTTTTTAATACCATCCAGTTCCAGTATATTAACCGAAAACATCGAATTTTTTTTCAATTTACAGAATTAAGCTTTGAAATCCCGAATACCACCCAGTTACATATATTTTGTCAATATACAGACTCTGAGACCATATACTGGTATACGGTCTCTGACAGAATTCACATATACCTTATATATGGTGACAGTGTCTGAGCAGCTTGTAGTGACATTAACGTTGAATGGCAAAATCTTATTACATTTGGAGGGAAGTAATGTTCCAAAACAAATAATAAACAATTTTTGAAAAGAGGAAGATGTTTTTAGATTTCACTATCATGACATGTACAAGGTTTGGATGCATTAATTAAGATTAACTCAGGAGTGGCAAGACTTTGACAACATAGGTGGTATATTACTGGGTGCCGATTTAAACAACAACAAAACATCCTTGTAACTCTGGTGACTTTGACCTGTGACAAGAGTCAATCACAGTACCTACTGATTAGCTTTTCTTGCAACTTTTCACACACACAATTTCCAATTCTGAATAGAAGATAGACAAAGGTTGTATTCCTCACCAATGACATGAAGACAGCTACAATATACACTGTTAATCCCAGTATATAATGAATTGAGAAATAAATGGGCAAAATAGCCCATTGATAATCTTGAATAACTGGTCACAAGTCTCAGAGCTTTTCAGAGAATATTATTTGTAAAGTTGATGGTTCTTGGTGTATTCTCCAGTAGAACAGATCCTTAGTACTCTATTGCTTGTCACAATTGGTTACCAAATTCGATTGGTTGGTCAGGCTAAATGACTTGGTAGAAAGTGGATGATGAATGCATCAATCTGGGATGTGGTTAATAATATCAACCAATGGTTTGTCTGGTCCAGACTAAAACATCAACAGGCCAATCCGATGTACATGGAATATTCCTAAGTGTTCCATTAATCAATGAACAGACAAGTAATGACAAAAAACACAGTTTTCAGGAAGATGCAATTTTATTGCCAAAATGCTCCACTTGTGACAAAGAGAAGCATAAGAAGCACGGTAAGGTACATAGCATAGATGCAAATGTTGACAGCTTAGATGATGGTCAACATGTCAGCCATCAGGTCACAGCACCCACGGGTCATCTCAAACATTACCATGGCATTTAATGTGGATGTAAGAATATGAATACAGGTGTGGTCTAATGATGAAACCTGGTATTATAATCTCTAAATATGTTATACAAACGAGTTCTTTTCTGTAACTGAAAATAACAGTTCCTAAATAGCATGGCAAATTTTGAGACAACCCCCATTGTGAAGAATGAATTTAGGTAATCAGACATATAAATACTATTCTGTGTTCCAGCTAAACACAGTTGACAGGAAAATATCACATCCCAGCTCTCAAATCTGTACAAAATCCATATTTCAATGGTGCATTTTGAACTTCTACCAATATCATAACTACTGCCATGTCACTTCTTACATATCGCCTCAACCATACTTCTAAATCCAGACATGGTCGTAGAACCCTTCCCATTCATATATTTGTATAGGAAATACTGTAGGCCTAAAGGATTCTGTTGAGGAGGTCAGGGACTGGTCATTCTTGATACAGGGTGAGGTACAAAGGCATTCTTGTTCATTGTTTCTCTCCCTGGGACCTAAATCTTACAAATGTTACCAATATGTTAAGATAAAGAGACTTTCCCTTTTATTCTATCCCAACCCCTACCAACCCTTTGGAGATACTGTTCCAATTCTCTCCATCCTCCACTGATATTTATTTGCAAGTCCCTAAAAAGATCTTTTCAGAAATATTAGTTTCATTTTCATGGTTCTTTCAATTGATGACTAACTGTAACTGGATCACATCCAAAACATTATCTACATACAGTCAACCTACTACATTCAACGCAGCTACATGATTCAACAACTCAAACTGACTGTATTGACTTTCACGACTTGGAAGTAAACAATAACATCACATGATTATGGCTTAATGAACACGAAAGAGAACAAATTTGATTGGAACACTAATTTCAACAATATCTTACTTTGGAATACAAGAAGCAATGTCTGAAAGGTTTAGATTGCATAACTATGCTAGGTTTAATCCAGATGTGAAATACTTCATCCCTTTTCAAAAGATAGGAGTACCAGTACTGCATATGAACTTGTTTAGTGTGTAACTGAAAGTACAGCAGGCAATTCTTGGGCATGACAATTTGGACTTTGGTCTAAAAAATCAATAAAAAATCTCCTAAAAGATTAAACATGTTTTTAATCACTCCCAGACATTGAGAGGAGTGCTTCTATTAAGCAGTTTGTTCTAGTCTGACAAATGACATTATCCTCAAACATCAGAAACACAAAACACCTTACAACGAGCTTATACAAAGTATCTCTTTACAATCACCTCTGTATCATATACCTATCTATATGGTTAACAGTGCTTAATCAACACTCATACAAATGCAACTCTTTACATAATCTTTATCATATACCTATCTATTGTTTAACAGTGCTTATTCAATTTTACCTTCTTACAGTCTGCCTTCATCAACATTTATCACAATGAAGGACAAAACTAAACAAATTATGAAAGCATAATAAAATCATATTTCCCTTTCAGTATAAAGCACTGTAATTTGGAAAGAACACAAAACAATTGGAACTTACCAATGCCACATCATCATATCAACACTTTGATTAAACAGCACAAACAATTACTTTTCACTATATTGTAAATCATGGCACTATGAATTATCCACATGCTTGGGTTGAAAATGTTCTCAGAGTGGATATATTTCCTTCAAATACATAGATTAAGATCAGTGACAAGTACTTCATGATAATTATTATTATACAACATCATTGATATACCTCAAGTGCATCAGGTAATAATGAAATGTTATGAATCAACATGGTTGTTAATGTGTACAAGATTTACAAAGGACATGGTTATTGTGAAGAATCTCACTGATGTAGTTTCCTGTCAGTGGATAAGGTATGTATAATGCACAATGGAATACACATAGCAAACTATTAAAATGCATATGGAAATAAGAAATATGCTTATCAACATATACATTATAATGCATAGACAAACATGTGATACGAATTGTAACACACGCCATTGAAAGCTATAGGCATTATACATAAATAATATTACACAACAATGTTAATAACCGCTTAGCAGTGGCTGTCAGTTACACAAAAACAATGATCGACACTATGTGACTAGACTACACATACATGCATCAAATATATAGCCAGCATGTCCCCCCTCCAATAGCAGGGGGTAAATCAGTTTCATGTTGCCGATACTTCTAGCAATGAACCCTCTAAACACAGGACCAACGCAGAAAATGGGAAGTAGGCATCCATGGTATTAGTGCACACCAAAATATTCATTGTATACTACCAAACACATCTACGTAACGAAAATTACATTTGACTCAGTTCAATGAATTTTGAGAAAATATGTTTGCTTTTGCTTGCAATTAACTTAAAGGATATTCCAGATTCCTCGTTATTAATTTCTTTAATAATAAGATCTTGAAGAAGCCAAAATAAGGGACCAGTTCAAAAGTTTGATGTTGGGTAAAAAATTCATTCCTCAAGTTATGAAGCAGACCTCCCCTTACCCCCCAAAAAACTCAGAAAATATTGTCCGGAGTTTCGTGGCCACTTTTGTCATGCATTAATGTGTTTTCCTCTGTTTTTTCAGAATGTTTATCAGCTGAAGTTTATTTACTGTACTAGATGGACTTACCACTATTGCCGGCCATGACAAAACCCTACCTTGTGGAAGACTGGTTGTGTTTGTGAACAGCATAGGAGTGAAAATAGGATCGGTTTAGTTTAGTTACTATATAAAACACTGAGTAATCAGGTAAGGTGATTTTGTCGGATAGAAAACTTGCAGGGCCATCAACCGCCCCCAACCCTACCCCCGCCCACCCCTAAACTTAACTTACAGAATTAAGACTTTTATCTGACATGGAACTTTTAAACTGGTCCCTAATACAGCCACATGCGCCTACTCCATTATTCACCATAATGTCTCAGCATAGTCCAGAATAGTTTGAATGCAAATTATGGGAAAGCAATGTTTCCATAATTGAAGTACGGCTCACATACACTTAAATCCAGCCAGTCAGAGGCTGATCCTTGTTATAGTATTCTCTAACAAGCAGGAGCAAACAACTGAGGAGACGAGACAGCGTTCTCTGAGAATTCCAAAATGAAGACTTTTTTTGAGCTTTGAGTACTTTGGGCAAACCTGAAATATGCGTTAAATAAAAAATCGTAATTAGAGAGCAATAATGCATGTTGTGTGGTCTGCTTGTTAGGTAATAAAGTTGAAAAAACTGTGTATTAAGTCATAATGAGATCTCACCAAAAATAAATGTTTTTTCCCCACTCAATTAACATTAGAGTAGGCAGATCTATGTGACAAATTTATAGAACATATTGGTCATGCTCATCTTTGAAGATGCATATTTCCCAACAGTAGTATACACACTTATCCCAAGTGTCGTCTTCTTTGATAAACAACTAACAAAGCTAGGCTTTAACTGTTTAAAAATGAAAATCAAGTCAGTCAATCACATACAATGACTTACAGCCACATTATAACAAGCAATTAAACCATAACAAGATGCCTCATTTGATGCTGTTAAGCAGAGGACATTGCAACATAAACATAAAACAACATGGGACAGATAGAGACTGGTACTTGTGGCCAATATATCTCGTATTGTTCCCTTAAAATAATCTCTAACACCAAGTGGATATGACTTTCGTGTCAATAGTAATTCGTCCTCCAATGACTTAACATTTCACCTGTGATTGGTCACGAAATGAGAGAGGAATGATAAATATAGCACTGAAGCATGAACACTCCGAGAACAAAGTCCCCTTTGTAGGACACACAATAACACAAACTGGACACAAAGAGGACTACACAAATCAATGTTTACCTTTGTCCTTGTCTATGATCTAACATATCTTTATGGCTAAACTCCTGCATACACACTGCTAGAATTCATTTGTTTTGCATGCAAAATGGCAAAAAAACATTTTTTCTAAAGTCACTTATTTTGCAATGCTCGCATGTGAAAGAATTACCGTATTTGCTGTAATAAGCATCTTGGGTGCCTAGATATTGACCGGGGCACTTATAAATAACATATATAACTTCAATATGTTTTCAGAGATCGAGATGCAGTAAACAAATCTATTATTCAAATTATAAAAAATCTATAATGCAAACAAGAAAATATGGACCATCCAGTACATTTTCTATCTTGGATGGGAGGGTTTACAAGATAACTGACAGATTGGTCTGGGATTGGGTCAGGGGGCGCTTATTGGAGCAGGGCGCTTCCTACGGCAAATATGGTAGTCTGGAGGGTCGGCGAGAAAAAAACTAAATGCAATTTTTCAATTTCTCAGCTTTGTATGTGGTAGGGCAGGAGAGCCATAGAGTCATGATCCCAAACAGAATGAGCTAAAGAGGGCAGAAATGTTATGCAGTCAGCAACAAAAGAGATGGGACTCCCATTTCCAATTTTCCCCTTCATTTGGTATTTTTAAGAGACCCAAGTGTTTGAGATATTGTCTTTTGCTAAAATTGTTATACAGCTGCCATGTCCAGCTTCCAGGAATACCTGAATGATAGTATCACTAACAGTGTGCCTTTTATCTTCTGAACGTATCCAATATGATAGACATTTATTTGCAGGGTCAGCAATAGCACAGTATCGCTTACGCATATTACACATTCCCAGCCTTTTGATTTGTTTAGAAACTGAAACTAGCTAGCCCTTGTCCCTAAGATTAACGGAAAATGATACTCTTTCATACTGAAGTCATGTCATGATTTCCCTTCTTTCTGAGGTGACATAATGTAACAATGCCAGACATATATATTCTCAAACAGAAACTCCAAACATATTTTGAAAGTAAGAAAATTAAATATCCTTGATTGACATACCGGTACTTCTTTCACATCTTTCTGAGTTCACATTTTTGTAAACGATTATATTTTTGCTTACAGAAACTTAACTTTTAACCAAATGAATCGTAATTACATTATTAACAAATAAACGATTGACCACAAAAAATATATTGGTCTGGCTTTAGAAACACAAAGTAACTGCTTAAGATGACCTATTACGGTGTCAGCATTCCACATTTACCCAGTACTCGTGCGAAATCATGAGAACCTTGATTCCGGGAGCTGATTGTACTCCTGGAATCTACAGATTCAACTGATTTCTGAGACTTCAACCATGCTTTGGTTGACACATAATCTCTCTATAATTTTGCATAATGATGTGTGGTTGCATCAGGGTTAATTATTTAAAATGCACATTCAGAATGGCCAGTAAAGCCCCGGCTCAGAGTGAACGGCAAGAACAATCGTGTGGCATCATCATAATGGTTCATAACATGGGAGCACACCCTTCATCTGGCTCTTGGACTGATACTTCGCCCTACTTGCTACATAAACTTACATTCTTGCCAAACAGGACAAGTAACAAGACAATGATTATCAGATTAAGATATGTATAAAGATTTGCTTGTATTTTTCTCTCCTGTAGAAGGGTGCATGTAAATCCAGATGATGTAATTATAAGCAATAGACATCCAAGTGGTTTTAAAGGTATATGTTGAACGGACAGAAACGTGTAAAATGTAAACTAAACGCAAAATAACGGTGAAATTTGGAAGTTGTATTTTTGTGGTTTGAAATTGTGTACAAAGGAATAAAATAGATGAAATCACAGCAGACAATGCCATAATAAGCACAAGATAATCATGAGTATGTGACTTATTGTACGTACTTTCAACTTGAAACACATATAACATCTAATGCCATGCTTGAAAGACATTTATATACCATTATCATTTTAAGAGTATATAATTGTGACAAGTATAAGTTATTTTCAGATTCCTTGCAACAAATCATAATAAGTTTATGAATGTGATACAAATATCATACAAATGGTGGATGTTTTCAAAATGAAGTTGGGTCATCCCACATCCTCATCATGGTATGGTGTCTCAAAAGGTATGCTGTGTTACAGACATTGTCTAGTACAGAGGGATCGAAAATAAATAAGACCTTATTCCACACACAAACAAGACAGTTGTTGTCAAGACAAAAATGAACGCAACATTGAACTATATATTTCAAATTGAATCAGGGTATACAATGGTAAGACTAATGATATAAAACTTACATTCAATTTGCCTGGTAGTTCACAGTCAGTGCTCGAAACTAAGAATGAAAGTCACGGGGTCCTTAACTGTTGTAATCCTATTTTAAATATAACAGATCACTATGGGAACAAACTTCTAGTGCCCCAGGCTCCACTTAATTTGGAACATTGACAGTGTATGGTCCATACAGATCTAAACTAGCTTCAAACATGCAGAATTGCATTGAACAATGATAGCCTCCCCTAAAACATCGAAGCCATGAGAGACATGATATCATCCTATAAAATTAAGTTTACATCATATATATTTCCTATTCAGCAGTTAATATGTGCGTTGAAAAACATTAAACAATTTGAGAAAAAGATTGCAGTTGCTTCCTTTGCTGAGACAATCATTATTTGCTACACTGTCAAACTAGTGGTAGGTGTGACTTATATTTTTAATCACTCCACACTGAAAAAATAAACACATACCTCAGCAAATATTGATAATTTACAACTAAGAATAGTATTTATGAAACTTAAATCTTTTGAATAATACCGTGGTTAATTGTTTGTTCAAAAATATGATAAAACTTTAGAAAATCTAACATGCAAGCAGAATAATACAATCAGTAATTCAACAGATAAATAGTCATGTAACTGTCTTAACCACCTAATTGTTATACTTGAACAAGAAAAATTAGTTCAAAATGCATCTAAGAATAGTTATAGCAATTCATAATAGGCCAAATGAGTCATAAATGACTGACACTTAAGTTCTCTTCAGTCTGAGTTCAGAATTACATGTATCCAAGGGAGATAATCCACATTAATGGGAGGTAATCCAATCAGACAAGCTGTGGTTGGGATCCTGTGACTTCTATGATATCTGACTGCTTCAACTGATGAAGACTGAGACTGGTCTTCTTTAAACCATTGCCTGTATTGTTTTGTACACATTCATCTATGCCTTGACACATCAGCCTATCATCATACAGAGAAAATCGCCCCTTCTTCATATTCACTGGCGTTTTGATACGCTTCTTGATTTTTTCACTGGGATCTGAGTTTTCATCAGGCGGTTTCAGGGCAACATTTGGTGCTGAACTGCCCATGCTAGTAGGTCCAACTACGACATAAGGATTTGGTTGTGAAGCATAGTTATGTCCACGCAACGACAGAGAAGTTGGACGTCTCTTCTGTCCATCAGCAATGTCATATAATTTAGTCTCCTGCCACCTTGACTTGCCATTATGTGCAGGGCTCAAGTCTGATGTGCTCTTTGACTGCCCGGTGCCTTTCAGTCGGACAACAGACTGCTGTCCAACACTGGAGTTTTTGAGTTTTGCCACCCCTACTTCTGCAAATCCCAGTCTGTTTTCAGGGTACCTCCCCTCCGATGAGGACCCTGCGGCCTCACTCTGCCTGTGAGCCAAGGGCATCTCCTGCAGGGCCAGATTACTGGGGCGGACAAACGCGTGACCATTTTGTAAGCATATTTCTGTCTGCACTGGTTGCACCACTGTCTTGGGCAGCGTATTTGCCTGATTCAGGAGACCAGAGCTGTCCTCATTGACACTGTGATTTGATTGGCTGTGATCCTGTTCCAGATTCATCGAACTTTGATTACGTGAATTACTCTTGAGTCCGAAGAAATTCCAGGAACTTAGTTTTAAGCCAAGTTCTTTCGGTTTGATAAATTTACCAATTTTTTCACGAAGAGATTTTCCCTCATTAAGATGTCTATATGGAACTCCGTTCCCGGGCACATTGGCAACTTTGGGTCGAACTGCAGGGACTTGAACCTGATTCTGTAAGTAGGGAATTGGCGGATTTCTATGCTGGTTCAGGGCATCATTCTGAACCAAGGATGTCTCTAGGTTGTCACCGACAGAGTCATATGTGTTCTCGCTCAACTGATTCACACTGGCCACCTCCATCCCTGGCCCGAGCAGTGTGTTGCCGGAGACGGCCAGCTCCTCATCACTTCGCTTGTGGGTGTTCCTCGCCACAGTAGGGTTCCGACCCTGGTGGGGCTGCAGGATTACATTGTTTCTGGCCATTGTGATGTTGTTTGATTTTGGTGGAGGATCTGATTCACTTGGTGTGATTGGAACAACAGTCTCCGTGGTGGATGCGGACACACTCCGATCCTGGTACCAGCTTCTGTGGTTTTGACTATAGTTTGGAATTTCTCCATTTCTGACAACACCATTTCCCAAGAGAGGTGCACTGCTGTTCTCTGTGGGAGAGCTTACAGAGGATCGATAGTCGACCATGTTGGCAGCATACAGATCTACGTTGTGACTTTGATCATGATTCAGTCCCTGTGAGGATTTCCCCAAGTAGTCCTGCGAGGTGATGTTCACTGTGGGGTTGATGGTTGGTGTAACACCTGGCGGAAGAAATAACAGTGAGTGAGTTAGACGTTTTTATGATGTAGTTTGTATCACCACAGTCTCAAATACAAAATCTGGCCTGTAACAGACAAACCGACGGCTGATGATGTGTTACAATGTCACACTAAATCAGCTTCTTGGTCCATGTAGACATACCTCTGTGTCCTGTGCCCATATGGACATACCTCTGTGTCCTGTGCCCATATAGACATACCTCTGTGCCCGGTGCCAACATAGACATACCTCTGTGTTTTGTGTCCTGTGCCCATGTAGACATACCTCTGTGTCCTGTGCCCATGTAGACATACCTCTGTGTCCTTTGCCCATGTAGACAAACCCCTGTGTCCTGTGCCCATGTAGACATATCTCTGTGCACTGTGCCCATGTAGACATATCTCTGTGCCCTGTGCCCATGTAGACATACCTTTGTGCCCTGTGCCCTGTGCCCATGTAGACATATCTCTGTGCCCTGTGCCCATGTAGACAAACCTCTGTGCTCTGTGCCCATGTAGACATACCTCTGTGTCCTGTGCCCATGTAGACATACCCCTGTGCCCATGTAGACATACCTCTGTGCCCATGTAGACATACCCCTGTGCCCTGTGCCCATGTAGACATACCTCTGTGCCCTGTGCCCATGTAGACATACCCCTGTGTCCTGTGCCCATGTAGACATATCTCTGTGCACTGTGCCCATGTAGACATATCTCTGTGCCCTGTGCCCATGTAGACATACCTGTGTCCTGTGCCCAGTTAGACATACCTGTGTCATGTGCCAATGTAGACATACCTCTGTGCCCTGTGCCCATGTAGACATACCTCTGTGCCCTGTGCCCATGTAGACATACCTATGCCCTGTGCCCATGTAGACATATCTCTGTGCCCTGTGCCCATGTGGACATATCTCTGTGCTCTGTGCCCATGTAGACATATCTCTGTGTCCTGTGCCCATGTAGACATACCTCTGTGTCCATGTAGACATACCTCTGTGCCCTGTGCCCATGTAGACATACCTCTGTGCCCTGTGCCCATGTAGACATACCCCTGTGTCCTGTGCCCATGTAGACATACCCTGTGTCCTGTGCCCATGTAGACATACCTCTGTGCCCTGTGCCCATGTAGACATACCTCTGTGCCCTGTGCCCATGTAGACATATCTCTGTTCACTGTGCC
Organism: Haliotis rufescens; assembly: GCF_023055435.1. Lineage (NCBI taxonomy): Eukaryota > Metazoa > Mollusca > Gastropoda > Lepetellida > Haliotidae > Haliotis > Haliotis rufescens. The sequence continues at coordinate 60,681,323 of NW_025964112.1, read as the reverse complement.
CATGTAGACATACCTCTGTGCCCTGTGCCCATGTAGACATACCTCTGTGTCCTGTGCCCATGTAGACATACCCCTGTGCCCATGTAGACATACCTCTGTGCCCATGTAGACATACCCCTGTGTCCTGTGCCCATGTAGACATACCTCTGTGCCCTGTGCCCATGTAGACATACCCCTGTGTCCTGTGCCCATGTAGACATATCTCTGTGCACTGTGCCCATGTAGACATATCTCTGTGCCCTGTGCCCATGTAGACATACCTGTGTCCTGTGTCCAGTTAGACATACCTGTGTCATGTGCCAATGTAGACATACCTCTGTGCCCTGTGCCCATGTAGACATACCTCTGTGCCCTGTGCCCATGTAGACATACCTATGCCCTGTGCCCATGTAGACATATCTCTGTGCCCAGTGCCCATGTAGACATACCTCTGTGCCCTGTGCCCATGTCGACATACCTCTGTGTCCTGTGCCCATGTAGACATACCCCTGTGCCCATGTAGACATACCTCTGTGCCCATGTAGACATACCCCTGTGTCCTGTGCCCATGTAGACATACCTCTGTGCCCTGTGCCCATGTAGACATACCCCTGTGTCCTGTGCCCATGAAGACATATCTCTGTGCACTGTGCCCATGTAGACATATCTCTGTGCCCTGTGCCAATGTAGACATACCTGTGTCCTGTGCCCAGTTAGACATACCTGTGTCATGTGCCAATGTAGACATACCTCTGTGTCCTGTGCCCATGTAGACATACCTCTGTGCCCTGTGCCCATGTAGACATACCCCTGTGTCCTGTGCCCATGTAGACATATCTCTGTGCACTGTGCCCATGTAGACATATCTCTGTGCCCTGTGCCCATGTAGACATACCTGTGTCCTGTGTCCAGTTAGACATACCTGTGTCATGTGCCAATGTAGACATACCTCTGTGCCCTGTGCCCATGTAGACATACCTCTGTGCCCTGTGCCCATGTAGACATACCTATGCCCTGTGCCCATGTAGACATATCTCTGTGCCCAGTGCCCATGTAGACATACCTCTGTGCCCTGTGCCCATGTAGACATACCTCTGTGTCCTGTGCCCATGTAGACATACCCCTGTGCCCATGTAGACATACCTCTGTGCCCATGTAGACATACCCCTGTGTCCTGTGCCCATGTAGACATACCTCTGTGCCCTGTGCCCATGTAGACATACCCCTGTGTCCTGTGCCCATGAAGACATATCTCTGTGCACTGTGCCCATGTAGACATATCTCTGTGCCCTGTGCCCATGTAGACATACCTGTGTCCTGTGCCCAGTTAGACATACCTGTGTCATGTGCCAATGTAGACATACCTCTGTGCCCTGTGCCCATGTAGACATACCTCTGTGCCCTGTGCCCATGTAGACATACCTATGCCCTGTGTCCATGTAGACATATCTCTGTGTCCTGTGCCCATGTAGACATACCTCTGTGTCCATGTAGACATACCTCTGTGCCCTGTGCCCATGTAGACATACCTCTGTGCCCTGTGCCCATGTAGACATACCCCTGTGTCCTGTGCCCATGTAGACATACCCTGTGTCCTGTGCCCATGTAGACATACCTCTGTGCCCTGTGCCCATGTAGACATACCTCTGTGCCCTGTGCCCATGTAGACATATCTCTGTGCACTGTGCCCATGTAGACATACCTCTGTGCCCTGTGCCCATGTAGACATACCTCTGTGTCCTGTGCCCATGTAGACATACCCCTGTGTCCTGTGCCCATGTAGACATACCCCTGTGCCCTGTCCCCATGTAAACATACCTCTGTGCCCATGTAGACATACCTCTGTGTCCTGTGCCCATGTAGACATACCCCTGTGCCCATGTAGACATATCCCTGTGTCCTGTGCCCATGTAGACATACCTCTGTGCCCATGAAGACAAACCTCTGTGCTCTGTGCCCATGTAGACATACCCCTGTGCCCTGTGCCCATGTAGACAAACCTCTGTGCTCTGTGCCCATGTAGACATACCTCTGTGTCCTGTGCCCATGAAGACATACCTCTGTGTCCTGTGCCCATGTAGACATACCTCTGTGCCCATGTAGACATACCTCTGTGTCCTGTGCCCATGTAGACATACCCCTGTGCCCTGTGCCCATGTAGACATACCCCTGTGCCCTGTGCCCATGTAGACATACCTCTGTGCCCATGTAGACATACCTCTGTGTCATGTGCCCATGTAGACATACCTCTGTGTCCATGTAGACATACCTCTGTGTCCTGTGCCCATGTAGACATACCCCTGTGCCCTGTGCCCATGTAGACATACCTCTGTGCCCTGTGCGCATGTAGACATACCCCTGTGTCCTGTGCCCATGTAGACATACCTTTGTGCCCTGTGCGCATGTAGACATACCTCTGTGCCTTGTGACCATGTAGACATACCTCTGTTTTGTGCCCTGTGCCAATGCAGACATACCCCTGTGTCCTTCGACCATGTAGACATACCTCTGTGCCCTGTGCCAATGTAGACATACCTCTGTGCCCTGTGCCAATGTAGACATACCTCTGTGCCCTGTGCCCATGTAGACATACCTCTGTGCCCTGTGCCAATGTAGACATACCCCTGTGTCCTGTGTCCTGTGCCTATGTAGACATACCTCTGTGCCCTGTGCCAATGTAGACATACCTCTGTGCCCTGTGCCCATGTAGACATACCTTTGTGCCCTGTGCCAATGTAGACATACCTCTGTGCCCTGTGCCAATGTAGACATACCTCTGTGCCCTGTGCCCATGTAGACATACCTCTGTGTTTTGTGTCCTGTGCCCATGTAGACATACCTCTGTGTCCTGTGCCCTGTGCCCATGTAGACATACCTCTGTGTCCATGTAGACATACCTCTGTGTCCTGTGCCCATGTAGACATACCCCTGTGCCCTGTGCCCATGTAGACATACCCCTGTGCCCTGTGTCCATGTAGACATACCTCTGTGCCCATGTAGACATACCTCTGTGTCCTGTGCCAATGTAGACATACCTCTGTGCCCATGTAGACATACCTCTGTGTCCTGTGCCCATGTAGACATACCCCAGTGCCCTGTGCCCATGTAGACATAACTCTGTGCCCTGTGCGCATGTAGACATACCCCTGTGTCCTGTGCCCATGTAGACATACCTTTGTGCCCTGTGCGCATGTAGACATACCTCTGTGCCTTGTGACCATGTAGACATACCTCTGTTTTGTGCCCTGTGCCAATGTAGACATACCTCTGTGTCCTTCGACCATGTAGACATACCCCTGTGTCCTGTGTCCTGTGCCCATGTAGACATACCTCTGTGCCCTGTGCCCATGTAGACATACCTTTGTGCCCTGTGCCAATGTAGACATACCTCTGTGCCCTGTGCCCATGTAGACATACCTCTGTGTTTTGTGTCCTGTGCCCATGTAGACATACGTCTGTGCCCGGTGCCCATGTAGACATACCTCTGTGTTTTGTGTCCTGTGCCCATGTGGTCATCAGGTCTGAGATTCTTTCCTCCACACAGAGGGCAGTCAGTCGTGCCTCAGCATCAGGGTCCCAGCAATCTTCTATTGTCTCTTTCAGGCATCGAACAGCCTGCAACAGTATTATTTCACATGATAAAGTAAACACTCTAGGTTCGTCTTTAATTCCAAAAACTTTTCCTTGTTAAGTGTATGAATGAGACAGTGTATTTGAGACACCAAATATATATTTCTCATTGTACCATCAACCTTGTGTCTTCAACATGACGCCTGAACGCTTTAAACACCAGATTCACTTCATTGAGTGTTTGTAGTAACCCAACTTTTCAGAGACAGACAAACCAGTGAGTGATATCTTGAGCAACGTCCAACCATGTCAGTGTATGATGACACACAATCAACCAAGTCATGGAGCCTGACCATGTTGTCGTCTCGTACAAGGACATGTTAGTAGGGGCCTATACAAAACAGGAATCTCCATGGGGGAGTGTGAGACTGCTTGATTGATGAGCATTATTTCTGTAAGCATATACAATATTCATAGCTTCTGTAGGGCCTCTGTTTCAAAGGGGAGAAGAGTATTCTTTAAGTCTCACTCTTCACATTGACCAGAGTGGTTCATGTACCATTAAGACTCAAACTTGAGTAGACGAAGAACAGGACATGTATCCCAGACTTCAGCGTGCCACCTCAAATTCCCCGAGTCCCATGAAGCTGGCTCTGTTATCCATATAATCAACACAAACGCTTTCCATTCATTCGGTGTCTATTGTGTTTGTTTTTGTGTTGCTTTCCTTTAATATTGTGTTTGTTTTTGTGTTGCTTTCCTTTAAATTTTTATTGCATGTAGATCATTCTCACAATTACACGAAAAGCGTATGATGTTGACTAGAACTTTTATCAATGTTGCTGGAAGTTGTGTTTGTTGGAATCCTTGTTGGGAAGTAAAGAAAAATGTGTTCATCCCTCATCTCTTTTGTGTTCAATAAAAATAATATAAAGTCCTCCCCTTTAAGATAAATGTGCAGCCTTACCAATTCTTAGTGGACCCAAATTAATCCGAAATAAGTTACAGTCATAGTTGAACTGAGATGCACACAAACACACACATTTCAATAAATACTAGATTTGTTAGTAATTTACCATCAGAGGCTACAGACCGTCAATGGACAACAAGTGTCATTTGAGCTCTACTTGTCAATAGCTTTTCATCTGTACAAATGTAAACATGACTAGAGAGACTGCAGTGGCTCTGTCACACACCTGGTTTGTGTCTTTCCATACATCAGGGAAACGAGGCCTTCTTTTTCTGCGGGTAACAAGGAGCTGCATGTCTTCAAATGAGGGATGAGGACCAGCCTCAGCCTGATACGGCAACATATATTCTGGAACAGGTGCCCCTTTAACAAAGCATAATAACATTGCTCAGTAGACTGCCTCAGCCTGATATGGCAACATATATTCTGGAACAGGTGCCCCTTTAACAAAGCATAATAACATTGGTCAGGAGACTGACCTCAGCCTGATATGGCAACATATATATTCTGGAACAGGTGCCCCTTTAACAAAACATAATAACATTGCTAATGAGACTGCCTCAGCCTGATATGGCAACATATATTCTGGAACAGGTGCCCCTTTAACAAAACATAATAACATTGCTTAGGAGGCTGACCTCAGCCTGATATGGCAACATATAATTTGGAACAGGTGCCCCTTTAACAAAACATAATAACATTGCTTAGGAGGCTGACCTTAGCCTGATATGGCAACATATAATTTGGAACAGGCGCCCCTTTAACAAAACATAACATTGCTCAGGAGACTGACCTCAGCCTAATATGGCAACATATAATTTGGAACAGGTGCCCCTTTAACAAAGCATAATAACATTGCTTAGGAGGCTGCCTCAGCCTGATATGGAAACATATCTTCTGGAACAGGTGCCCTTTTAACAAAGCATAATAACATTGGTCAGTAGACTGCCTCAGCCTGATATGGCAACATATAATTTGGAACAGGTGCCCCTTTAACAAAACATAATAACATTGCTTAGGAGGCTGACCTCAGCCTGAGCATGCTGATATGCAAACATATATATTCTGGAACAGCTGCCCTTTTGACAAAATATGTCAGAGACTCCTGCAATCCTGATACAGAAATGTATTTCTAGAACAGGTACCCCTTCAACAAAACAAAACACCACTACTTAAGACCGTGGTGTCAGCATCAATTTATCAGTCGATGTTACTTCGTTTTTTCCATGTGACAAGACACATGGTTGGGCTGTCATAATCCAATCTTATTAGACTGAAAGAAACTTGACTAGACCCAGGCTTCGAACAAGTGGGAAAGGTTGCAGACTGTGACATGGATACATGTATTCTGGAACAAGCTGCACCTAAACACAAGCTGAAGCCTACTTACATTTATCCAACCCTTGACAAAATTAAGACTTCGTCAAAAAATAATACTTACCCTGGTATAAATCTGTACATCTCATGGATATTTCCCACAAAACCAGGCCAATAGAATAAATATCTATCTGTTTTAATGAAGCTTCACAGTCGCGAAGGTTGACAGCACCATCAAGCAGCTCAGGTGCCATATAGCGTATTGTCCCAACCTGGATGACATAACATCAACAACATAGCACATTGGTCACTATTGGAATGAGTGAGTGAGTGAGTATGGTCTTACGCCGCTTTTAGCAATATTCCAGCAATATCACGGCGGGGGACACCAGAAATGGGCTTCACACATTGTACCCATGTCGGGAATTGAACCCGGGTCTTCGGCGTGACGAGCGAACGCTTTAACCACTAGGCTACCCGACCGCCCCACTAATGGAATGAACACTGAAACATGGAAAACCATCACTAGACAAAACCAAAATCTATACCACTCCACTTTCGACTGGATATTTTTATCTTTCCACATGAAACACTGATTCTCATAATATGTCTAGTGTAGACAGAAATACACAACTGATTATCCCTATCCAAAGTTCAGTAGTATACATAATTCATGACATTCAGATAAGACTGCTTAATGTGGGAGGAAGGTTTTGGTGAAACTCCTGAGCACAGGTATGGTGACGACAAACCTAAAAACATAATCGGGACAAACCGGGAGTTATTAAACCAAGAGTATTATTCTCCAACATTTATTATGAGTGTTATGACATGAACCCCTGGCGTTTCATGCCAAATTTCAACAGGTATTACTTACATCTGTTAGTGTTGACTGTTCGGCATTTTCTGCATGGCCATTTTTAATGAGTTTGGAGCCCATGATAGGCATGCAAAATCCCAGATCTGCGATGACACAAGTCAGATCTCCCTTCACCAGGATGTTCCTTGTGTTGATGTCGCGGTGAGCTACTGCAGGCTTGAACTTGTCTGTAATTGAATAAACACTTGTGTAAGTTGTAATAGAAACATCATCAAATAGCAAACATGCCTGGATAAAATAATTTGGCATAGAACATTTGGATATAAAATAACAAATCAGGCAAAAGCTTGGATTCTGCATAAATGCTCTCATTGCTTATTTGTCAAAAACAAATTGTGTCTTCAATGAAAATTCCTGAATCTCTAGCAGAAGGGATTGTCTTTTTGAAAAGTATAACAGGATATAGATATTTGCCAATACGTTACACTGCATTCGAATTATTCATAAATGCTTAGTTTATTAAAATCATTTCTATACATTCAAAATTTGTGAAGTTGTTCTCAATGTTGATGGTATGATGAAATTGCCAGTTTTTGTAATGAGAGATTTTAAAGGCAAAAAATACAGAAGTCCATATTATGAAGCATTCAAAACAACATCAAAACCTCTTTTTCTTTGTACTGTTTGTTTAAATATTTTTTTTGTTTCAGTACATTTAATCTATTCTGGCCATTGCATTTGTGTTAGCTTCTGATTCTTGAATACTCTTACACTGGCCTGACTTGAAAGCAGATCATCAACACAATAGCTATGGTCAGAGACAGCCTCATTAAAGTAAATTTACTTTCAAACTGCTTTAAACAGTATTCCAGTTACATCTTGGCGTGTCAGCTTAATGTGGGAGGAAAGCCTAAAGTGATGCAGGTCTCATACGTTTACCACCTTGGTGAAACACACGAGCACGGGTATGGTGCTGACAAACCTAGAAACATAATCGAGGGGAACCAGGATTCGAACCCATGATCATAGGTTTCTGGCATACCCAAGGGATGCAACTCTACAGAGCATAATATAAGATCGATCAAGCAATCAGAATTAGGGACTAACCAACAAGCTACACAATTAATTCACAAGGGACACTTAATCTCAATCTCATTAAAATCAGATCTTAGTTCTCGCTATTGCTAAACAAAGATCTGAGGACATCCCATTACGGGTCATGTCAGAACGACCTTTCATCCAACCAATCGGGGCGTCGCTTACCAGGTCATGAAAGTGACAGTCAGAATGTGTTTTCTTATCATGCAACCACGAAATATTTAACATGGGGTATTCCGAACGACAGTTACGGGTTTTATGATTATATCCATACAATCTAGGCCATCTATAAGCCATTCCAGAATTTTCTTCTTATCAGTTTTAATCTTTTTAATCTAGAATACATAAAAATGTGTTTCGAAGCGTAGTCGTCAGTTTGAAGCTAGTGTCGTAAAGCTTGAGAAAGCTGCCTTCTGATTGGCTAATGTTGATTTCTTGTCAGTCATTTCATCGGTCGGTCAAAATTCGTGAAAGGTCGTTCTGATGTGATCCGTAATGGGATGTCCTCAGATCTTTGTTTTGTGGTAGCGAGAACTAAGATCTGATTTTAATGAGATTGCACTTAATGTTATTCTGTGTATTATGCATTCTTATTATCAGAAATAAATATATAAAAAATGGTATTTAAGCGAGATAATATTGAATGTGATGTTTTAAGCCCATGTCACCTCACCTCAGCATATCTCTCTCGATTTAACAGTTCTGTTATGCTAATAGGATATGAAATTTATCAGTTCGACATTGGAAAATGAACAACCATTTCTCATTTGAAAAGTTATATTTAGTTAAAATCCTGACCACCATATTTCCTGGCCACACACCAAGACTCTCCATACCGACATCCGTCATTGGAAAACGAGGAAACTTAAAAAAAGAATCCACAAAAGAAGCCAGCCATGAAAAGAGACTAAGGTATCTGCCTTCCCACTGTGTACTCCACTGTGCCATAATCACATCATCAACCACAATGGACATCTTGATTGCCTCGTTGCTTGTGTCACAATAGCCAGCCCTGTCATCAGTGCACCTTCAGTGTACTTAATTAATCCTCTCCTATTAACCTCATTGGCTTTGTCATCATATTGTTATCTTCGTAAGTCCCGTCATTGGCTTTGTCATTATATTGTTATCTTCGTAAGTTCCGTCATTGGCTTTGTCATCATATTGTTATCTTTGTAAATCCAGTCATTGGCTTTGTCATCATATTGTTATCTTCGTAAATCCAGTCATTGGCTTTGTCATCATATTGTTATCTTCGTAAATCCAGTCATTGGCTTTGTCATCATATTGTTATCTTCGTAAATCCAGTCATTGGCTTTGTCATCATATTGTTATCTTTGTAAGTCCTGTCATTGGCTTTGTCATCATATTGTTATCTTTGTAAGTCCAGTCATTGGCTTTGTCATCATATTGTTATCTTTGTAAGTCCTGTCATTGGCTTTGTCATCATATTGTTATCTTTGTAAGTCCAGTCATTGGCTTTGTCATCATATTGTTATCTTCGTAAGTCCTGTCATTGGCTTTGTCATCATATTGTTATCTTCGTAAGTCCTGTCATTGGCTTTGTCATCATATTGTTATCTTTGTAAGTCCAGTCATTGGCTTTGTCATCATATTGTTATCTTCGTAAGTCCAGTCATTGGCTTTGTCATCATATTGTTATCTTTGTAAGTCCAGTCATTGGCTTTGTCATCATATTGTTATCTTTGTAAGTCCCGTCATTGGCTTTGTCATCATATTGTTATCTTCGTAAGTCCTGTCATTGGCTTTGTCATCATATTGTTATCTTCGTAAGTCCAGTCATTGTCTTTGTCATCATATTGTTATCTTTGTAAGTCCAGTCATTGGCTTTGTCATCATATTGTTATCTTCGTAAGTCCCGTCATTGGCTTTGTCATCATATTGTTATCTTCGTAAGTCCCGTCATTGTCTTTGTCATCATATTGTTATCTTTGTAAGTCCAGTCATTGGCTTTGTCATCATATTGTTATCTTCGTAAGTCCCGTCATTGGCTTTGTCATCATATTGTTATCTTCGTAAGTCCTGTCATTGGCTTTGTCATCATATTGTTATCTTCGTAAGTCCAGTCATTGGCTTTGTCATCATATTGTTATCTTCGTAAGTCCCGTCATTGGCTTTGTCATCATATTGTTATCTTCGTAAGTCCTGTCATTGGCTTTGTCATCATATTGTTATCTTCGTAAGTCCAGTCATTGGCTTTGTCATCATATTGTTATCTTCGTAAGTCCCGTCATTGGCTTTGTCATCATATTGTTATCTTTGTAAGTCCTGTCATTGGCTTTGTCATCATATTGTTATCTTTGTAAGTCCAGTCATTGGCTTTGTCATCATATTGTCATCTTCGTAAGTCCTGTCATTGGCTTTGTCATCATATTGTTATCTTTGTAAGTCCAGTCATTGGCTTTGTCATCATATTGTTATCTTCGTAAGTCCAGTCATTGGCTTTGTCATCATATTGTTATCTTCATAAGTCCCGTCATTGGCTTTGTCATTATATTGTTATCTTTGTAAGTCCTGTCATTGGCTTTGTCATCATATTGTTATCTTTGTAAGTCCAGTCATTGTCTTTGTCATCATATTGTTATCTTCGTAAGTCCAGTCATTGGCTTTGTCATCATATTGTTATCTTCGTAAGTCCCGTCATTGGCTTTGTCATTATATTGTTATCTTTGTAAGTCCTGTCATTGGCTTTGTCATCATATTGTTATCTTTGTAAGTCCAGTCATTGGCTTTGTCATCATATTGTTATCTTCGTAAGTCCTGTCATTGGCTTTGTCATCATATTGTTATCTTTGTAAGTCCAGTCATTGGCTTTGTCATCATATTGTTATCTTCGTAAGTCCAGTCATTGGCTTTGTCATCATATTGTTATCTTCGTAAGTCCTGTCATTGGCTTTGTCATCATATTGTTATCTTCGTAAGTCCAGTCATTGGCTTTGTCATCATATTGTTATCTTCGTAAGTCCTGTCATTGGCTTTGTCATCATATTGTTATCTTTGTACGTCCAGTCATTGGCTTTGTCATCATATTGTTATCTTCGTAAGTCCAGTCATTGGCTTTGTCATCATATTGTTATCTTCGTAAGTCCTGTCATTGGCTTTGTTATCATATTGTTATCTTCGTAAGTCCAGTCTTTGGCTTTGTCATTATATTGTTATCTTTGTACATTCATCCCACCTTGTATTGTGTAAACCGGTATATATCATGATCAATATATAAATATATTAACTTTATGCACTAACTAAGCATTCACCTGATGTTGGAGTGAGAAGCAGCTCTGAAATGTCGTGACAAAGAGTAAAAGAAGTTGCTATCTATAGAAATATGCTGTATTTATATTTAGTTCTTGTTAACTCTGTTCTGCAATACTTTCAGCTCCAATAGTTTCACCCTGTCTAGCAATAATTGTCTTCATAAGTCATGACATTTATTCTTGTTTCTCTGAGAAACATCAGTGAAGACTTTGATGGCATGTCTGATTACAGTTAGAAGTGGGCTTGCTACATTATACATTAACTCTCCACTTTCAACTCATAACATAACATTATCTCCAGTTTGTAAAAGAAACAAGAAAACATCTTTAGAATTTGAGTTGTTTACGTCAATGCTGATTTTTGAAAAGCATGCACTTCAAACAGAATGCACAAAATCTACAGCATGGAGAAAGGGAGAGTGACTCCTGAAAAAATAATAATTACGGCATCAATTTTTTAACTTAGCCTTGACAAGTATGTCTTAGATAAGCATGCAAAGTTTTATTCATGTAACTTCAGAGTTCCTGAGAAAACTTATTCCAAGACAAAACATATTTTGCAGGAAGTACCCAAACACCAAAAGGCACTAGCTCAGTAGGTGTTTGATGGACAAAGCTGATTCTAATTCTGCTTCAACAGTGATTGTTTGGCTTCAGTTTCCCACCTCGAAATCTGTCACAGATTCCGAGACCAAAAATATTTCCAATTACACTGCAGTGAATTTATTGGGTTACAATGAAGCCGAGCCCAACACCTCAAGAGCTGTCTCATTAGGCCACAATTAATTATTAATTAGATTTTCAGCCAAACTTGTAAGAAACGTAAGGTGGGAGGTATCTGTTTTTTCTTCATAAAAAAAACTATTCATCAGAAATTAACTGAAGGAGGTGGTTCACTAGACTTGCACAAGTCTCTAAAGCAATAATTATTAAATCATAATTTCTAGATCATGTAAATAATAAGAACAAGTTGTCCCTATAAAAGACTGGAGTCTTAGATGTACTGACCATATATCTAGACTTGCCTATTAGGAGGATAGAATTACGACACATCCATCGACTTATCCTTCAGTACAGCCTTGAAGCAAGGCTAGTGGTTTCCAACACGCATGAGTATGTGGTTGGACTATTTATAGGGTGTATTCACAGAGGAAAGAAAGAGGGCACACCACAATGATGTGACAAGCAGTGCTTGGTAGTAAGGCAGACAGGGCTGACATGTAATTAATTATGTATTTTGGCTTAATAGACAACCTTCAAGGAGGCCTAGTGCTATTGCTATGTTTCCAATGGGTTTTTTGCCTATCGCCAGTAATTTTTTTAAAAATCATCACTTATTTGAATTCATTTCATGTTGGAAGATCTATTCTTTTAATATTTATTGGTTATTTTATGAATACACAAAAGGTTGAAGATATATTACACCAAGTATTTATAACTGCTATTCAAATGTTTCCATAGGACCAAATGTCCTCCAAGATAAATTGTTTCTCAGTTGGCCAGTGTCATTGAATTTTTGAGTGAGTGAGTATGGCTTTACGCTGCTTTAAGCAATATTCCAGCAATATCACGGCGGGCGACACCAGAAATGGGCTTCACACATGTACCCATGTCGGGAATCGAACCCGGGTCTTCGGCGTGACGATCGAACCCTCTAACCACTAGGCTACCCGACCACTCCTTGAATTTTTTACATAGGAAGAAGATCAAATAGAAAGGAAAATATATATAAGCACTAATTGCTTTGTATCTACTTTGTGTGCTGACTATGTAGGCAATTGCCATTTGAGACTTCAACAACAAGCTTTGCATCTATTGTTCGTTCATCTAAATGTAAAGTTCTAGACAGAAAACTATATGGCTCATTGCAAATCAATCTATTGACCTTTTAAAAAAGAGATGAGACAAACAAATCATGTCCAGAATAAAATATTAGTTTTTATCCATCTGTTTATGCAACAGGCAAATCTAATCCCTAAGTACTTATTTGGTTTAATATCAAAGCTATAAGTGAGTGAGTGAGTATGGTTTTACGCCGCTTTTAGCAATATTCCAGCAATATCATGGCAGGGGATACCAGAAATGGGCTTCACACATTGTACCCATGTCGGGAATCAAACCCGGGTCTTCGGCGTGACGAGCGAACGCTTTAACCACTAGGCTACCCGACCGCCCCTCAAAGCTATAAGCTTAACTGTATTCACTCAGGCCACAATGTTTGTTTGTTTGTTTGTTTGTTTGTTGTGAAACGCCACACTCAGCAATATTACAGCTATATGACGGCGGTCTGTAAATAATCAAATCTGGACCAGACAATCCAGTGATTGACATCATGAGCATCAATCTACGCAATTTGGATACAATGACATGCATCAACCAAGTCAGCGAGCCTGACCACCCAATCCCATTAGTCGCCTCTTACGATAGCATGGGTTGCTGAAGGTCTATTCTTTCCCGGAATCTTCATGGGACAGCATAGAAGTATAAAACACATATAAAATGGTTCATCTGGGTGTCGGGGCGGTCAGGTAGCCTAGTGGTTAAAGCGTTGGCTCGTCACGCCAAAGACCCGGGTTTGATTCCCGACATGGGTACAATGTGTGAAGCCCATTTCTGGTGTCCGCCGCCGTGATATTGCTGGAATATTGCTAAAAGCGGCGTAAAACCATACTCACTCACTCACTCACTCACTCACTCATCTGGGTGTCAACATGGCTTACAGGGAATATATACACAGGTAACATCTAACAATGGATAACTCTTCAGCATGATTAAAATGTAGATACGATTATTAAATAAACTTCAGTTTTCTCAATATACCTAATTTTGAACTGTTATAAAAGACATTAATTCTGTACATGTTAGGTTTTATGTAAAAGTGTTTAAGGATTAGCTATGATCTCTCTGTTATGAATAAATCCATCAATCAAATATTGTTTCTTGCAACAATATTTAAGTTGTATCACTGCCTGTCAGCTTAATATCTGGGAATCTTGAGGTTACTGTCATCGTTGATATCCAAATAAGTGTAGCATCAATAGGGATTAATTGATAAAGTTAAAACAAGAAGTGTACTGTCTACATATCCAGACTTGCCTATAAAGAGGATAGAATTACTACACGTCCATGGACTTTTCTTTCAGTACAGCCTTGGAGCAAAGCTAGGCATTTGTATATTGTCATCTGAAAACTCTTCACTGAGTTAAAATTAAAACATAAGTATCCATTATTTTAAGAACAAAATTATGGGATGAAGAGATTATGACCCTTGTGTGTGTCCGCATCACAAATGTCATATATTAGGAATAAAATATATGTCATAATCTCGCCAAACATTGCATAAACAATTTATATTCCAAAAATGTGACATTTAGGATACAGAAACACATTCAGCTAATAATGTCCATACAACTTCCAGTCCGTACAACTTCCAGTCCATACAACTTCCAGTCCGTACAACTTCCAGTCCATACAACTTCCAGTCCATACAACTTCCAGTCCATACAACTTCCAGTCCATACAACTTCCAGTCCGTACAACTTCCAGTCCGTACAACTTCCAGTCCGTACAACTTCCAGTCCATACAACTTCCAGTCCATACAACTTCCAGTCCATACAACTTCCAGTCCATACAACTTCCAGTCCATACAACTCACCTCCTTTTGTAATATCTGTGTGCATGTGAGCCAAGCCCCTGCACACGGAGTAGGCCATTTTACACAGCGTCGGCCAGTCCAAGGTGTTATTTTTTAAGTAATTCGTGAGCGAACCAACAGGAACATATTCCAGTACCAATAAATACTGCATGAGTCCATCTTGGGACAGGCGCTCGTCTGCTCCAAAAAACTTCAAGAGATTATCGTGTTCCATAAATGGCAACCTGTAAATATTCCCCTCGTTTTGATAATACTGTCTATAATGTGGAGTGTATATTTTGACAGCAACCTCCAAGTCATTGAGCAGGCCCTTCCATACTTCACTGTATCGCCCTTTGCTAATGATGCTGCACATCTTCAAGTCGTCGATTTCAAACCCAGGAGGAGGCTGGGCTTCAATGTGTTGAAGAGGGTCATGGATGACACGTTTGTTGGTGACGAACATTCGATAAATTAAATAAACTATTAAGATAACAAGTGCCACGGAGCAGACGGAGACGAGGGAGATGATAATCGTTTTCTCACGATAAGTTGGGTCGGGTGTAGGGCGAACTGAAAGAAAAAGAGTCATTCATAACAACATACAAATTAGTGTTCCTGTGCCCCAAATATAGGGTCATGGCACTAAGCATGTGTACAATTGTGCGTTTATGGCTTAATACTTGACCATGTTCCAGCTCTATCACACATACAGCTGTATTTTCTGTATAGTGCCATGGCACTGTAGCTCACCGAGATATGTAGTCAAACGTTTTTAAATAAAGACGTCCACTGAGCAAAAGATTCTGTCATCACTGATATTCAAACATTTTCTGCATGGATAATAATAACTAACGCTAAAATCTAATGAACAAAATGTGATGTCATCATTAGGAGGACCATACATGCTAGAGCACAGCTTGCTCAGGCGGGCAATTACAGAGGCGAAGTTTAACGGCAAATATGCATTTTGACAAAATTATAGGAAAACATGGCTGTCAAGGGAGCTTTATGGAAAATTGGATTCAAACCTCTTCAACAAATTCAGGTGTGATCTGACTGGTGGGTTAAGGATGTGAGATTCACTGGCTCAGTGATTTCTCAGCATATGATCTTTACTGTGAGGGGAAATGTATTTGGAGAGAATTACGAGCACGGTCAAATACTAAAAATACCTCACAATACAGGACACATAAAGTCAAGTCCCCTTACTCCGACACTCGTTAATCCGACAATCGGCTTTATCCAACACTAATGAAGGGAACCAATACCCATAAATCAGACAGTACCACACTCCGTCTTTGACACGCCTAATTTGCAACGGACTGCTGAAATCACTCATGTATCAGTGTCGTTAATCCGACACCGTGATCAGCTTACTCTCTGGTCACATGACCATGTGTACACAGCCCTGTGACCTAAGGCAGCTAGTGGCTGCAAAGTGCAAAAAAGCAGGATTAATCCCATGTTCAGAATAATTTGAGAAACCTTGTTTGCGAATTTCCTTATTTTAGTACATTGAAAATGTTTCAGTTGATTTCTGTTATACTGCAAAGATAGAGTTTCATTCTCTATCTTTGCAGTATCGACTAACTGTACCAGAAATCGCCATCGCCTAAACAGCACGTGCAACATGATCATGAATTCTTCAGTTACACAAATGACATTTGTCATACTGTCAGGTATCACAGATGTTAGAAGAAACATTATTTAAAATGACCCCATGTTTAAATAATGTCAATACATGAAATAAATCATCCAGACAATAGTATATATGAGCACATGTTGATCATGTTGATAAATGCATGGTACACACGCATCAAATTTCATAGACTAAGATCTAGTCTCTGAAATGAACATATCTTACAGAAAAAACAGTTGTTTAAATTATCTTAATAATTATATAATAAAAAGGAGCCCAGAGACTCTTCATTTTCAGATATTGCTGTAATCTAGACTTGCCACACACTATTGACTTGCATGGGCTGTATTGAATATATCAGGGTCTGTATTACACACTACAAATTTCATGACATCAGGAAAAACAAGGTCTGAGTAATTGGCATATATATAGGTTGGTTGGTTGGGTTGTTGTTAAACGCTGCACTCAGCAATATTCCAGCTTTATGACGGCGGTCTGTAAATAATCGAGTCTGGACCAGACAATCCAGTGATTGATATCATGAGCATCGATCCACGCAATTGGGATCGATGACATGCATCAACCGAGTCAGGTTTTTCAATATGGCTGCCTGAGCAACCTAATTGAAAATCAAATTCAGATCTCTTGAACAAAAAAATTAGGTGTCACCATTGGTGGGAACAAGTGTGTGAAGTTTCAGCGTCATTGTTCCAGTGAATCCTGCGAAGACGTTCACAACGCACAACAGCAGACAAACGGGCCATGATATGAGCTCATTTGACTTTCTGTCAGGTGAGCTAAAAACGTGTATATTTTGCTACTTTTACCATAGTCTTATTAAGTTGCTACATCTTATACCAAATTCATTTCAGACATATGTTTCAACCACAAGTAAACTGTTACGTAAAGACTCTTACGTTGTATATGGGGCGCTTCTGAGGTGTGCATATCAGGCTTGTAAACATCGGTGACGTTCTCATTACATCTCTCCCCGCCTGAGCAGCAGCAGAACTTGGAGTACGCCTCAGACACCCGCTTGGGAGGGGTATTGGACCGGCAAGACTTGTCAAAGCATTGGTTTTGTTCTCCAATCCAACATCCTGAAAACAAACAATCACACTTAAAACACTGTGCAGCTGCCTCCTCCCCTTGGTGCCTGGAGTGGCTCAGACACTCTCTACTAAAAATATAAATAGGACTGGATTCATCTTGTGACTGATGCCCTGTTGTAAAATAGAGAGCCACGAGGCTCTGTAGCTCACCTGAATTATGAAGAAGGTGAGGTGAGGTGAAATGGGGTTTAACGTCGTGTCCAAGTTTAATGCATTTATATAGCGATGTGCAAGCACACGTGTGCGTGGCTGTTTGTACTAGTCCGGAGTGATGCCGATTTATAGTGCCAGCCCACTGAGATACCATGCCGCAGTTTAACATGAATACCCCACTCAGACACAGCATACTGACTCCCAGCCGACCAGTCGTTGTTTTAGCCCCTTAATGGCGAGCGCCAGACAGGGTAACAACAAGTACCATCTTTTAAGGTCTTTTGTTATGGAGTGTCCGGTATCGAATCCCGGCCCTTCCACTCTCCGGACAGATGCTCTACCACTAGACCACGGAGGTGGTCAAATTAGGAAGAAATAATGGCAGACATGTTTAAAGTCAGATCAAAATTCTGTAACTCCAGAGGTGGGAGGGAACGAGAACAGGTACATACATGGACCTCATTTTGAAACACTAAATATTCATACATTTGGTAGTTATATATAGGCAATTGGGTAGACTAACAGTAAACAGGTTACAACACTATAACAAATTTGGTCTTACATTATCACAATTACTCAAGAAGAATTGCCAAATCACAAACTACCCATCCTTACCCAACCAGAGTTGGCTACAACTTGCACAACAGGAGCAGCCCCTTCATCACCAAATCTCCAAACAATGTAACTTAAACCATGCAATTTGCATCGTTATCCACTCGTTTGAAGCCCATGTAAAATTTCTAAAGATCCAGTAAGATCAACTTGTACTAGTCCATAATCAAAAACTAACTAACATCTACTGAAAATAAAGCCAAAATACAAGTTCAGGCAAGTACACACAAATGTTCTAGGCACAGACTGCCATGTCCTTCTGCCCAAAAAGCACTACCCAAGACCTTGACCTTTGACCTCACAGCATGTGAGAAAAGAGTTCCATGTGAAATAAGTCGATTGTTACTAGGGATATACTCAGATGCCAATAATCTTCAAGATAATCATAGTCAAGATGATATTACGATACAACTACATTGAACCAATACCTCAGACGTGACCTTGGCCCCAGACATAAATGCAATTACTGACATACGATGTGGTGGGATTTGTTGAGAAAGATGTAGATATGAAGTTCCATGCCAGTAGAATGCCTCGGAAACTGACAATGATATAACCACCTTCAACAAATATGTTCCTCATAC
This sequence comes from Haliotis rufescens, assembly GCF_023055435.1. Classification (NCBI taxonomy): domain Eukaryota; kingdom Metazoa; phylum Mollusca; class Gastropoda; order Lepetellida; family Haliotidae; genus Haliotis; species Haliotis rufescens. The sequence goes on along the minus strand of NW_025964112.1, from coordinate 60,662,556 downwards.
ACCCTTCATACGTAATCTGAAATTTCATAATTCAAAATAATATTTTGAATATGGTTGTCATGGCAGCCATATTGAAAATTCAACGACCTTGTGGTTTCAGAGAGAGATATGTTGAAAGATTACAACTGACTGGCAGATGGATGAAGATCAATAACCTGCAACATGACTGAAATTTTTATGCTTGAATATTTATTACTGACAAAACTCCATCAATGGGGCCTTGTTTCATAATGTAATCTTAGTGCTATGAATGCAGTAATGACCATAGACTTATGATAGTTGCAGTGCTGAGATACTCTGTTGCACTTCGGCCCAGATGGTAATATTATTAACCTTTCCGGATAACATCACGCAACCATGAACAAGTGTCAGGTAATTTAGCTGGTCATATCAACAGTTTCCTGTTCCAAGAATCAGGGCAATATCTGGTCCTCAATAATTCAACCATTATACACATATTCCCTTTGATTCTGGATTGTGGTACCTTTCGAAATGTGTAAATTAGGCTGAGTTTGGACTGTACTCGGACACCAATGATATTGTGTAAATTATTCAAATATGGCAAATGCAACTGGACAGCTCCAAGACACAAATACAGAAGTCGGCCGTTCCTCCCTAGCAATAATCAATATGAGATGATCAGACCAAAGGGCTGCCTTCTAACAACTGTCTGAGCTTGATCAAATTATACCACCAATAAGCTCAATAATATCCTCAAATACAATCTGCTTTGCACTGAGGCTCTTCATGAATGCCCATAATAAGCACTGACATCATACAGTGATAACATTTGCTACAATGTATAGCATATTCAGTGTCACTGTCTGATGGTTGCAGCTATTTAATAGTCCACTTGTAACGCACATAACTCCATCTGCAATGTTTGCCCAAAGCTCGGCATTATAACTTCCCCGGTCAATGGATCAACGTGCATTTGATTTTTCATTCTCAGCTCCCTGGGGAGTATACAACCCAAGCTGTTTGTGAGGCACATTACCATCTCATCCTACTGGGTACCCATTCACTGCTTGGATCAACGTGCATTTCATTTTTCATTCTCAGCTCCCTGGGGAGTATACAACCCAAGCTGTTTGTGAGGCACATTACCATCTCATCCTACTGGGTACCCATTCACTGCTTGGATCAATGTGCATTTGATTTTTCATTCTCAGCTCCCTGGGGAGTATACAACCCAAGCTGTTTGTGAGGCACATTACCATTTCATCCTACTGGGTACCCATTCACTGCTTGGATCAATATGCATTTGATTTTTCATTCTCAGCTCACTGGGGAGTATACAACCCAAGCTGTTTGTGAGGCACATTACCATCTCATCCTACTGGGTACCCATTCACTGCTTGGATCAATGTGCATTTGATTTTTCATTCTCAGCTCCCTGGGGAGTATACAACCCAAGCTGTTTGTGAGGCACATTACCATCTCATCCTACTGGGTACCCATTCACTGCTTGGATCAACGTGCATTTCATTTTTCATTCTCAGCTCCCTGGGGAGTATACAACCCAAGCTGTTTGTGAGGCACATTACCATCTCATCCTACTGGGTACCCATTCACTGCTTGGATCAACGTGCATTTCATTTTTCATTCTCAGCTCCCTGGGGAGTATACAACCCAAGCTGTTTGTGAGGCACATTACCATCTCATCCTACTGGGTACCCATTCACTGCTTGGATCAACGTGCATTTCATTTTTCATTCTCAGCTCCCTGGGGAGTATACAACCCAAGCTGTTTGTGAGGCACATTACCATCTCATCCTACTGGGTACCCATTCACTGCTTGGATCAACGTGCATTTCATTTTTCATTCTCAGCTCCCTGGGGAGTATACAACCCAAGCTGTTTGTGAGGCACATTACCATCTCATCCTACTGGGTACCCATTCACTGCTTGGATCAATATGCATTTGATTTTTCATTCTCAGCTCCCTGGGGAGTATACAACCCAAGCTGTTTGTGAGGCACATTACCATCTCATCCTACTGGGTACCCATTCACTGCTTGGATCAACGTGCATTTCATTTTTCATTCTCAGCTCCCTGGGGAGTATACAACCCAAGCTGTTTGTGAGGCACATTACCATCTCATCCTACTGGGTACCCATTCACTGCTTGGATCAACGTGCATTTCATTTTTCATTCTCAGCTCCCTGGGGAGTATACAACCCAAGCTGTTTGTGAGGCACATTACCATCTCATCCTACTGGGTACCCATTCACTGCTTGGATCAACGTGTATTTGATTTTTCATTCTCAGCTCCCTGGGGAGTATACAACCCAAGCTGTTTGTGAGGCACATTACCATCTCATCCTACTGGGTACCCATTCACTGCTGGGAGAACAGAGGCATATTTAAAACAAAGTCATTTGCTCCAGGAGACACAACATATGCTTTGGTTTGGGGCAGAACAGATGCCCAAGAAACTCTCAGGAGTCAAGCTAACAAACAGGGTCAACTATCTGAGGACCCTCTGCGACCAATGTTGCTTAACTTTGTCTGATTTGTGACACAGGACCATGTACCACCTTTGATCTCAGATCAAAACTACCATTCACCTATAGATACTCATGATATCAATCACTGGATTGTCTGGTCCAGACTTGTTTATTAACAGACCGTCGTCATATAGCTGGAATATTGCCGAGTGTGGCATTTAACAACAAATAAACACTATCCCCAATCATCCAAAGGCACCTGTTCATCAATAGGCTGGTCTGTATATCAAGTTTTAGGCAGTAATGTTCAACGGTTTAGGAGTTCTGCTCCAGAAACGAGCACTACCCTCATTTTCAGTATATCATTAGTCCAACTTGCTGTCATGAAAACATAAAAATGTAAAAAAATTTTTATATAAATCCCAAATCATCAAAAGGCTCCAGTTCACCACTTGTCTGATCTGTATAGCAAGTTCCAACAAGAAATATTCTACAGTTTAGGAGTTTTGCTCCAGAAACAAAACAGACAGAGGACGGACATGGTGATCGCTATATCGTCACGTTTTTCACACCGGGGGATAACATAAAACAGTATGCATTGCCACTACAATATATAACACATAAACTGTCTAGTACTACACTAGCATATTGTACAACATGGACTGTGATGGATAGAATGTATAATACTATCATAAAAATCATTATGACAGTAAATATTCATGGAACCATTCTACGGTGCAACTGTTCGTACACTATATTGATCAATATAAACCATGATGCTCTCTTGCACACACTGCAAAGTGGCTTTGGTTTTTTTAAGATGTATCAACAGATCAGGACTGTGAAGTAAATAACCGAAAGATTTTATTACCAGTTATGTACAGAAAATCAAGAGCAGTGAGGCTGTCCACCACTAACAAGGCCAGAAATTGTCATGACCTTATCACAAGAAAAAAAATCAAGACCATTGAAGCTCTCCACCACTTTTAGCAAAAGAAAAAGTCAAGAATAATGAGGCTCTCCACCACTATCACAACCAGAAATAGTCAAGATATCTGAGGCTCCCCACCACTACTATCACTAGAAACAAATACAGCTGATACATAAATGAGACTCTTCATCACTGTGATGTCAAGTAGAAGTCAAGAGTGAGGCTCTCCATCTTAACCATGAAAAAATAGACCAACGAGTTACATCACTAACATTTAAATAAAAGCCAAAAACTACACTACAGGGCTTTTTTTGTTTCCTTAAATCTGCATTACTCAAATAATGACACCAGAAAGCAAAACACCTTTTCTCAGCTTCTACAAGAACTATTGCACTTATTCTTCATGATACAGCGTTGCAAAAAGGCTGATAAACAATAACACCTTTTGCTAACTGATTCTTTTCATAAAATGCACTTAATACAAGTATTAAATATGATAACATCTGTTCGGGAGGATTTAATATTTTTCTTAACTTCATTCTCACATCTTTAATTGTGTTCAAACTTTAGGATGAAGACTATGGCTCCTTGGCATATTCTGAATGTTAAAAGAACTATTTAGGGGATCCTTAGGTAAAAATACTAATTTAAATGCTGTGTGTCACACAAATAAACCAGACAGCAAACGATAACAAAAGTAGGTTATTATCCTTTGTAATACAAATAAAGTGGACAGTAAATAGAAGTAGGTTCAAATCCTTTGTATCAAACTCATAAAATGGACAGTAAAAAACAATAACAGCAGGTTCAAATCCTTTGTATCACGTAAAGATCCGGGGTAGAATAGGTCTTCAGCAACCCATGCTTGCCCTAAAACGACTATGCTTGTCGTAAAAGGCGACTAATGGGATCGGGTGGTCAGGCTTGCTGACTTGGTTGATGCCTCTCAATCGATCCCAATTGCGTGGATCGATGTTCATGATATCAATCACTGGATTGTCTGGTCCAGACTTGATTATTTACCGCCGTCATATAGCTGGAATATTGCTGAGTGCGGCGTAAAACAACAAACCAACAAACCTTTGTATCACACTAATTCCTAGCCTCTGACACATATAGCCAGGATGTGTGCCATAACCTGTTGATACTGGTGCATACGGACCATATCAGCACCTTTGGCTATTGCTCATAATTACCTCTAAAGTGCATCACAGTTGTTGCACTTTTACATGCTAGATACATTGTTACCTTTTTTCTGTGGCATGGTGAGAGAGTAATTACATGACAGGACTGATAAGGCATGTACTCCTGGTCACATGCAGTAACTGCTGGCATGTCCACGATACACATAATAGCCACAGTTTTTGCAATAGTTGCCAGTATTAAAAGGATATTCCCCTACTTAAAACACATGTTTAACTTTTACACTTTGACAAAACATTCTTTTGTGGATAATATCTGAAAAATAAACCAGAACTCTTTGTAGACTGCATGTGTGCTGTGTCAGTCGCCCTTGCATGATGCACGAGGAATATGTTCTCTGCCGCTGTTGCATGTGCATCAAGCTCTGTCGCAAGCTGATGTTTACAATGCATGGTACACAGCTCTTCATCGTTTTGTGGGGTCCTGATCTAGTATTTTACCAATCGCTTGCACATTGTAAATACATGCTGATGTGAATTATGGGAAATATTGAGCCCTGAACAAGGATATATATGTTGACCTGATTTGTTTTCTTGTCAAATGTTCATCTAATTGCTTTAAATATGAACATTGTCATAGATAACCTGCTGTAAACACAACTGCTGTAAACATATACATATTATTTTTTTAGCTTTTAAGAATTGTGCAAATATTTGAAAATATTTAACAGTTAATTTCACACCGTACCTTCATGTGTCCCATAGCTGATCTATCTTGTGATTCTCAGCTGTTACACATATACGGTTTCTGCTATTTATGTTAATCCTACCAAAATAACAACATTGCATACATTGTTGAATGTGTTAAATGACAAAGCTTGACGTGAATAATTTAAAAAAAAATTTAACAATCGGTAACTAGCGTTATATTACTAAAATCCTGTTTTGGTAATAAAACACCAGCTGCCCTCGGCCCTATTCCACACGATAAATGCCTGTCAGGGATTAATACCCTGAGGAAACAACTGAAGGCATCTTCAGTGTTGTCACTAAGGTGACCTAAGCTGTGGACACCGTAATCTAATGGATGATCAGACAGAAAAAAGACTACTTATTACAGAATCTGAGGCAGAAGCGGGTAGACTGGTTGCTGCCCGATCATCATGATCTTTGAAATTGTGCAGCACGTCAAACACCGAGAAGCCAGTTTAACCTCCACAAAGTAGAATCCCCTTACTGGAGGAATTTTTCATTTGGGGGGAACGATTTTGCGTGCCTTTTTTGATTGTCTGTTTTACTCTCTTTCCATTTTTCAATTTTCATTTTGGTCCAGAGATTTGGAGATTTGTGATTAAGTATGCCTTAAAGATTTGAATCTGCAAAGTTGCTATGTTGACTTTATTCGCCCTTTAAGGCGGAACAAACCTCAATCCAGAACCTCCAACTAAACACTGCTTTGTCATACGTAATTGTTAAACATTCAGATTATGGTAAATATTGTCTCAAAATAAAGTGTACATGGTGTATACATAAAGACATACAAAATACATTAAGAAAAAAATAATATCTAATTTTTTCTTTATTACATAAAAAATAAATAATACATCCATAAACAATTCCATTGAAATACCATATTGTAAATCATAAAAATATTTAGAGCATGAAATAAAGCACAAACATATATCATATATATTTTTTAAACAACTATTATGTCCATTTGGTACAGTGAAAGAGGATTGATAAACAGGCAAAGCCTATATAAATATCTCTACCCATCAAAGTTCAAAGAAGCAGCAGTAGTATATGTTTTATACAGTAGTATAAACTTGATATTATTGAGGTACATCAAAGGTAAATTGCACAAATATGCATGACTATCCATTAATAAATTGATGCATGCTTATCTGGACATGTTGGAGTATATTTCATCTAAGTTCCTGAAATTGTTCAATGAAACTACTATCAAACCCTACAATATGATGGCATTCTAAGTCTACAATCTTTGTGTTATCATTTGCTGATTAATTTTCATAGTTCAAAGGCAGGGCCACTTGCAACAGTTTTATGACACATTTTAGGTCAGGATCGAGTCAACATGTGCATTAATTTGGTGACACGTAAATTTCCAATATACAGCATTAAATTGTGATATATATTCAGTCAAGATCAAAGACACAAATAGTATAATGACTTTGTTATATCACGTCTGCCAGATTGACTATCAATATTCTGTCTGTGTTCTTAATCTATCCTTCGTCCGGCTGGTAATCCACTCCGAGCTGTATACCCTGACTTACCATCACAGACATGGCAGATATGTGGTGGTATATATTCGAGCAGTCACGTATCATGGTGACCAAGATTAAGACAGACTCATAGTTTTTGCACAAAATGTAGTAATGTTACCATGGTTACATTAACCACTTTTCGAACATCGTCTGAAGTGAATTGTGCACTCATGGATGCATCTGAGTCTATCAATTTGTTTGTGCTGAGGTCTCTCAGGAATAATTGGGGGGCACACTTCACTTCCAAGGACTTTAGAACGTCTAATGACGTCATGATATGGTGCATGCTCTGAAGCCCTGTGCTGATAATATATGCTGATTTTCTTGTTGCAAATGAAATATAGTATTTGAGAAGAGTACCGGAAATAGGCTATCTGAATTTTGATTGTATTCATTGCAGAATTCAAATGTCACTAAAATTAACACCCATCCTTCAATGAACTTAGCTTAATGATTCAAACAGCAATTCCTTTTTGCTACCAAAAGATTTTATCAAAAATGAAATGTCATCAAAACTTAACATAAATGCTTCAATTATCTTAGCTTAACGAATCAAAAAGATATATGCTATTTTGCTTCCAATGGTTCTTAGCAGAATACAAATGTCACTAAAATCTAACATATTTTAAATAAATTGAATCAATTAACTTAGGTTAATGATTCAAACAGCCTTACTTTTTTGGCAACCAATATGTTTTATCCCAAGAAAAAGAAATAGATGCTTTAATTAACTTAGTATAATGATTCAAATAGACATACCTTTTTGCTACCAATTAGGTCTTATCACACAAAAAGACACATCATCAAAACTTAACATTTCAATTAATTAGCTTCATGATTCCAACAGCCATACTGTTTTGCCACCAGTGGCATCTCCCAGTCATATCATTTGCATCCATTCTAGGTAAATGTTATGGGAACAGGATACAGTAATTTGCATTTTGTAAAACTCTGTGGACTTGTTTAAATGATGCCATGGTGTCTACCCTTGTATACAAGCATTGAAATAGAGTCTGACAACATCGACCTGCCATCTAGCCTTTGCGGGGCGGTCGGGTAGCCTAGTGGTGAAAGCGTTCGCTCGTCACGCCGAAGACCCGGGTTCGATTCCCGACATGGGTACAATGTGTGAAGCCCATTTCTGGTGTCCGCCGCCGTGATATTGCTGGAATATTGCTAAAAGCGGCGTAAAACCATACTCACTCACTCACTCACTCTAGCCTTTGCTGATGGGTAGTACTATAGAAGAGTCTGACAGTCATTCACTCTCTGAGTTGTCACTATGACTAACACACTACTCCACAACTGTGGGCTAAGAACTGATATTCCGATTAACTGATTTAATCAAAGATTGATCGGAAGGTCCAAACGACCAAGCAGTCAAACAGTCAGTCCATAATCGACCACAAACAATTCTGCCCCTCCCTCCACCCTGAGATATTTTAGTTACTGCATACAATATAGTACTTGGAGAGAAACACTGCCACAGCACTGTAGCTCACCTGAGTAGGCAGTCATCAGTTTATAAAGCAAAGACACTGAACAAATGTTACTATCAGCATCGATATATGACATTTTCTGCATAAACACTAAAATCTAACAAATTTAACAAAATATGATGTAAGGAGAAACATGCATGACAAAGTTCAGCTCCCAATATCTGGAAATTTCAGAGGAGAAGTATACAGAGGAAAACATATTTTTTCAGAGACTTTAAGTTCATGGTCAAAGAAGGTTCCAATTCTAAATATCGTAAAACACAGAACATATATGTTCAGCACCACTACTAACAATACACGTACCAAATTTCATATTTTGTAAATAAATGGCTGCTTAATGGCAATAAAAGCTTGTTCAATATGCTGCTGCACAAAATTAGTACTAAAACGGACACATGTATGTCGAGGCTCACGACAGATCACACATGTAACAAGTTTTAAGACATTTTGAAAAAAATGACAGTCATAGGCATACACATTTGTGTGGTTAACTAATGATCCTTGATTTCTGAGCAGTATGAAGAGCTCTATTTTTAATTACATTTTTGCCACGGGGGAAATTCTACCTAACATCAGATGTACTGACACACAATTCCCAGGACAAGAAACCTTGACATCTGTCCAAGATGATACATGATTTTACCATAGCTAGTGCATAATAAGGCTGTAGCAATTTGAGCTTAGATGCTATATTCCCATGCATATCACTTTTTCACCCACAAAAAATGAATATGATTTATCATATCTAAATTTTAACTAACTTTCTTGTATGTACATTATAGAATTTTGCTCAATTTCCATATCATTATAATACATTTCTTTTTGAAAGAAATTGTTAGAACGTACCTTATTTGTATGGGGAATATACCTGTGTATTGTACTTACCGTGCCTATGTTTGTAGTTTGTAGAATATTGCCAATATTTCTTCACGGAATGTTATGCAATAAACATCTCATCTTATCTTATCTTGAAACATATATTTTGAGCTCAAATGTCATATTTTTCAATAGCATATCACTTTTTCACCCACAAATTATGAACATTATGAGAATAATTGCATACATAGAAGTTGGACAATTCCTAATTTCAATGCATCATGCACAGTGATCTTGAAAACATATACAGGACTACATGATCAGATCCATCTCAAGTCAAATTGTAAATACGTTCACAGCCACTTTCAATTGTCCAACTGATATTTCTCACAGGTATTTGATTTGTAACTATTTGAATGAATATTCAGCTGAAAGTTTCTGAAGAAACATTTGGAATAATTGATACTTCTTCCAGCCTGGCAATATGAATTATATGATAAGATAAAAACAAAAGTGTACATTAGTAGCAACATGATATAAATCCAACTATCCCCCAGATAGTTCATCATGACCATTTACCACCAAAGCACTTTATAGAATCCGTAATGCCTAGCAAGCAATGCAATAACACTCCTACAAAATGTGTCAGAAAATGTTGTCCAATCCTAAAAGGATCCAATGAAACCTGGCATCTGGTATTTCATGTAATGGACTGAAATGGTCTGCAAAGAGTTAATATTCTGTTTTGAGTTATCACCATTTCAATCAGCCATTCTAGGCCTATCTAGCCATTTCACTAGGTCTCTCCCATAAAGCAGTGATGTGTTTACAATCAAGACTCTACAAGCCCAAACACACTGTGGACCAAGTCACTGAAGCCTCTAACTTTTTAGATGGCAGGAACTGAGGAGTCTTTGTACAGATTCGGGAATCACAGAGAGTTTGCATGATAAGCCGCAATTTTAAACGCCATGTCAGCGCCCTCTGTCAGGCGAGACCGTCAGCCTGTCAACGCAGCATCTGAAAAACTTCAAGTTTGTACGAAAAATCAATTAAATATTATTTTTCTGCTGTTTGAATGAAGCGATAAGCCAGTAAGGCATAAAGCAGGTCTATCGTTAGAACACAATGCCAACCCTTGATAAAATATTTTTTTGCGATGTAGAAAATATTTCTTATCTGGATGTAAACTTTATCGCCCAGCATGCCATGTTGTTGCTCTCTGTCAGTAGCAGACAAACAGTAAACTATCTCGCATTTTTATTACATCAATTTGAGGGAAAATATTAAACAATTTTTTCACCTGCCAGTAAAAAAATACTTTTGAACTAAAAGTTCCATAAACTACGAGATATTTTCAAACATGCATATTTGAAATGAAAACAAATGTTGGTTTTATTGTGTACGTTGTTCAGAAATGGTGTTCTCAAAGCTGCGTGACATCTGTAATGGAGTCGTAATTCATCGTAAAAAAGGAGCATTACCCATAACTGTTGACAGTGTTATCTATAATTCAAAATGTTTCAAATGTAGATTTATCTTGTTTGAGGGCAGACACAGTTATCCGATAATAAACATGCAATTGATATGTCATATCGGTATGCTGATCTGAAGCTAATGAATCACAGCTTCCTACTAATTAATGAATGTCCATTAACCGTATCACAGAAGCTATACACAGAAATGCATGTATGTACATTAAAAAATAAAATATCATTACTACTCCTTATCAAATATTACTATCCGATTTGTGGGTTGCCACCTTGTCAAAACCTATCAAAACCACCTCTGTGGTCTAGTGGATAGATAGAGCATCTGTACGGAGAGTGGAAAGTCAGTGGTTTTATCCCCGGCCGCGTCATACCAAAAGACGTGAAAAGATTGTTACCCTGCCTGGCGCTCTGCATTAAAAGGATGAAACAAGGACTGGTCGGCTCAGAGTCAGTATACTGTGTCTGAGTGGGGTACACATGTTACTTTACCTTTCGCAATATATCTTAGTGGACTAACACTATAAATCTGGCATAAGTTTGGACTTAGGCTCCGAGCTGACCAGTCCTTATTTTATCATTTTAATGTAACAACAAGTACCATCTCTTAACGTCTTTTGGAATGACCATCCGTCTCTCCAGGCAGACACGACTGCCTCCGTGGTCTAGTGGTAGAGCGTCCGCCCGGAGAGCGGAAGGTCCTGGGTTCGATCCCCGACCGCGTCATACCAAAAGACGTTAAAAGATGGTACTTGTTGTTACCCTGTCTGGCGCTCGGCATTAAGGGGCTAAAACAAGGACTGGTCGGCTCGGAGTCAGTATACTGTGTCTGAGTGGGGTACACATGTTAAACTGCGGCATGGTTCCTCAGTGAGCTAGCACTATAAATCGGCATCAGTCCGGACTAGTACAAGCAGCCACACAAACACACACACACACGTACATGCACGTCTCTATATAAGTGCAATAATCTTGGATGCGACGTTAAACCCCCATTTCACCTCCAGGCAGACACTCTACCACAAGACCACGGAGGCGGTCTCCACTCATGTGAAGACTCATGGCGCTGCATTATTATTAACCTGGTCATTATTGTTAACTAGATTTTAATTCTCAGCTCCCTGGGGATCATACAACACAAGCTTCATGTGATGCACTAGAAGGTTAACAGTCACATTACCATATTATTCTACCGGGTACCCATCCAACACTGGGTTGACAAAGGCACAATTTCAAACAAAGTCTCTTGCCTTACTGTAGACACCTACATGTTTTTCATGTGCTTCAGTGAAGGGCAGGACCGACAGGTCACCCATGCAACTACTCTCTGCCACCAGCTTGCTTAATTTCATGTGATTTGTGACCTGTGCACAGGACCATGTGCCACCATGGGGCTATCCATGCTTAAATAAACACTGATGTATAAGCATGCAAGCCTTATACAAACACTGTAATCAGTCAGACACCTAAACTTTTAAGAGCATGTTTTGCAAAACCACTTATTTACACTATTGGGCATGAATGACCTGTTCTTCCATAGACAAGTCATTTAACTCACCAAATGTGTCAGATGCATAAGATTGAAAAAATGTTGATCATATTTTAGCTTGGAGGCAGTGTACAGCAAATTCACACATCCTTGTGGTATCCTATTGGACAGAGTGTTAGGGCTGAGCAGAGAGTATCAATGGCTTCTTTATGTTCAACAAGTCTACAGAAAAAAACATATTTTACAGTTTGTACGTGTCCAGAGACATCTTGTATTTGTTTACTTGTTCCTAATCATAACAAATTTTAACATAAGAAAAATGTGTGCTGACTTAACCCAAGAGATAATCACCTCACAACTATCTCAGCTTGTGCAGTGTTGTTGGAATATGGGACTTACCAGTGATGAATGAGTTTTGCATAATGCCACTTTGGGCAATACTTCAGTTATACAACAGCCTGTCAGTTTAACGTGGGTGGAAAACCAGAAGTGATGAGGCAGCAGTAGAAACTGACATTTTTAGTCCACTTGTCCTTAAAATGATAACACATAGCAAAACTCTTAAAAATATCAAATTTCTACTTGTCTTTATGATACCTTAACTATTGGGCAGTTTGGCAAGGACTACAGGACGAGTGCTTATTTCTAACCCTGTGCAGGGCAATATGAGTGAGTGAGTGAGTATGGTTTTACACCGCTTTTAGCAATATTCCAGCAATATCACGGCGGGGGACACCAGAAATGGGCTTCACACATTGTACCCATGTCGGGAATCGAACCTGGGTCTTCGGCGTGACGAGCCAACGCTTTAACCACTAGGCTACCCGACCGCCCGCAGGGCAATATGAACCCATGATCATGTGTTTTTGGTGTTCCTAAGAGACACAACTCTGCACAGTGAATTGTGACACGCCTCAGATGACATGACCTTGTCACAACAGTTTGTTTTTAATCTTGTTACCTCATGGGATGGACTGGTGCTCACGCCATTAACCACTGGTTGCACAGCAAATCCCAGTGGTTAGAAAACGAAACATCTGCTGTGAACCAGTGTTATCTAAACACTAATTCTAACTGATCAAGTTTGTTTAACTGACATTCAGATAAAATCTTACACTTCGGCATGAAAACATAAATAATATGGGCAGTGTAATATTTAAATGTCACACAGTTTGTGCAGAGGCAACCGACCCTCTGATGGCTCAACACTGTCACTGATAGAGTGAGAGTCTGCTCACTGATAAGTAAGGAACACTGGCTGCTGTGTTGTCATGGCGTCAGACAGCTCTGTTGTCATGGCATCAGACATTTCCATCGGCATGGTGTCATTTTGTAGACTGATAATCAGACTCATCTTGGCCCGTTTAAATGACTATACTTCATGATACTTTGTGTTTATTTAGTGAGGCCAGAAGAGAGAGAGAGAGGAGAGAGAGAGAGAGAGAGAGAGAGAGAGAGAGGGAGAGAGAGAGAGGGATAGAGAGAGAGAGAGAGTGAGTGAGTGAGTGAGTGAGTGAGTGAGACAAAAATTATATCGACAATACTCTGGTCATCACACAAGTCTTCCTACCACATTTAAACCAGGTCATTCAAAACATGTCAATAACATTGTTTTCTTTCCAGATAGACTAGGTTGACAATTAGTCAACATAGTCTACACACAGTTGTTATTCTTATCAGCTAAAACCCCATTTATAGCACAAACAGATCAACTAAGGGAGTAGTGCCTCATTGCAAAAATTGACCTCCCCTTGTGAGCAATACTGGTCCAGTCTGTGACTTCAAACCCAAAGTCCGCAGCCTGGGTTCTGTCATATTTATTTGCATCTGTTATTAATTCATTAATAAAAGCCAAAATGTTCAGATTAAGATCTAATATAAAAATTCTGACATGTTTGGGCTAATTTGGTTCTTGACGTCATCTCTAATGGTTATCTCTGAATATACTGGTGCTTACTTGTTTTTCTTCTTAATTGGTTAGGAACAGGAATTTTTTAACATTCTCATTCTTACTAGTTTTCAGCAGGTTAGATTTGAAGAAGACAACAATGAAATAGCAAGAGAATCCATTTTATAAATTTTATTTAAATTTTACTTCAAATTTTGTTACAGACATTTCTGTGAAATTGCATGCGTGCTGATGGACATGCCACACCAAACTCACAGCAATCACGATCTGATTAGCACTACTGAGTCCTTGAAACGAACCACAGTTGTCAGGGAATGAATACATATCCCACAAGCAGCATACTTGACTCGTCAAGGTCATGTTTGTTGTTATTAGACTATTGTATGTCAATATCTTGTTGCTGCAATCTACACAACAAGACTACAGGAAGCGTTAATGTCATAATTGCTAATTGGTTGATCTTACAATGACCCATCAAACTGTTCCAAAATATCTGGTAATATTCCAGTGTGTAACCCTTAGATTATTTGCATCTTAAACAAAAACAGTAACAGCAGAAACAAGATATTAACATATAGACTATTCCATCTTCCCGAGGCAAGAGAGTTAACTGACTTTAAAAGTCCAGTTTCAACCCTTGCCGAACTAGGCTGGAATTCCTGGGGTCGATCGTAGCGCCACCAGTGGTTATTATGAGTTATGTCCCTTCTGAGCCTCTCCTATGCACCAATCAGATTCCATCACTTGCACTTGTTTCAAACAAAATGGTGGCGGCTAGTCACGAGGATCTGATCGTTAATCAAGATCTATATTGTGATAAAACAGGTCTTACACTGCGAAGTGCATCAAATCACTCAAGCACCTTGATTAAAAACATGAAAAGGTTTGGAAAATATCTGTTGACAACCAGTTGGCGGTGCACATGCTTTGCAAATCCTGCAATCAACTGTAATCTGCACGACAGTTTACAACCGGATTTCATTTTCATTGGCTGGACTCGTTAGTCCAGCCAAAATGTAACTCCATAATACCAGCCTAGTTCGGCAAGGGTGGAAACTGGACTTTTATAGTCCGATAACTCGCTTGCCTCGGGAAGATGAGACCATTCCTGGTACAACAATAGTTTATATATAGATATAATTTCTCCCCAATCACTGCATCAAAAATCTTTCGAGTTATTATAATGGGTATTTTTTAACTGAATCACCAGCAGATCAAGCGAGAAAATGTGTACAGCTGCTTGCAATTTTCAGCTCAATTTACAAGAAAATTACATACAATTATCTTTATCTCTACATATAAAAAAATGCCAAGCGTAACAGAAAATACAACTGACAATCTAAATCTGGAGATGTTTTATCACACAATTCATATTTTCATTAACCAAGTTTTTTAATCATCTTCGTTTACAATTGTAGCTTTTGACTGCGCACCATATACGAAAGGGTAATTTTCTCCAAATTTTGTACTCAAGAATGTATGTTGCGCATTATACATAAGAAATACGGTACCGCTTTGTTGTCTGTTGTTTCCCACTGAGCAGTCAGACAGAGCTGCTATTATTGTTACTGCAGTAATGTATTCTGTTTGGTATGTAATCATGACTATGGGGTGTCCAGGAAGTGGACTTGTCATCAGTTACCATGGTCTGTCTTGCATGGTCCTGGAGTAAGGCATTCTCAGCTTACAAGGCTCAGACCTAGCTCTATGCACAATAACACACCCAGCCAAAACACATCAGATATTCTCTGTTACCAATGGATATATTTTTAAGCCTCAAAAGTTCAAGCTTACAAAAGTTTATTTTGGCAAGCTCGCATGCACACAGAGTTGCCATCGAAATGCCACTCTTTCATAACCCCAGTAGCAAGACATGATCATTTTTGTGAGACACATGTTGTTTCCATTAATGTTTTCAGACTTTGAATAATTCATGTACATGGAAAAGAAGTGTTGAGTTATCATCTACATGGAATATCATCCTCAAATCAACATGCCGACCTGAGAAAGCTTTCTTCTCGTGTGTACATGTATATTTGAAATATGGCACTTGAGTTCCATGGCACTTGTGATCCAAAACATTGAAACACAAACGGTCGAGGCCACAGTACTATTTGGCAAAATTCATGCATATTCATATTGTATGTTGAGGTCAAAGGGTGGTTTGGGCCATAAAAATTTTACTCGAAAGTCCTATGGTTGAAACTAATACCCCATTCACATGCGCCTCTATACATATGTTTGTATATAGAGGTTATCATGCGAGTGTGTTTGGGGATGGTAAATATCCTGCATTAGGAATAAACATTGTATTTAGCGAGCCTTGGCGAGCTAAATACATAGTGTTTATTCCTAATACAGATATTTACCATCCCCAAACACACAAGCGTGATAACCTCTTTATCATATAATGTCATTCTTTAATTCTGTGCTTCAAAATCGCTTTCCCTCTCTCACATACATAACCGAAACATTGCGAGTTTTTTCTGGAATGCGCGCATTAATATTTATTACGTCACAGGGTAAGTGATGTGTTAGTCGGACAGTGACAGTAGCCAATATAGTTCCAACTGAAATCTGTTTCTTATACAGTGGCGAAGCAACATATACGCAAAACAACAATTGTTTTTAATTGCCTTTAGCGGCAATCCATCTGTCTGTCTGCTAGAGTAACTGCCCTTTGTCAAAGGGAAGCTACTCTAACCCTAGTCTATGAGACGTCACGGCCACGTTGACAGTCGGTCTGTCCTGTCATAACGTTAAGAAGTGTAGTCAGATGTACACACAGCGACAAAACGAAACAAGGTAACAATTCAAACATATTTCGGACAAATCCAACTATTTTAATTTGTGGAGAAGGTTTCAAGCCGCAGAGGTCTACAAGCACAGATATGGCTACTGATCCCGCTTGGCTAGGCCTAGTGCCCTCGCAAAATTTTTCGAAATTTATATCTCTTAAGTTGCCCAAACTCATAAAATGCCTTAGCTACGTCACAGTTAGAGACTGATTTTCAGTATATTAGACTGTTCTTTTGATAATGATAGCAATTATCCCTGTAGTTTATCCATATTCCCGATGGTTAATTCTGACTCGATCGCCGAATGATGAGGGCGACGCCATGTTTGTTTATAAACAGTGAAAGTAGTCCCTACTTGACCTTTGATATTTGCATCTCTATCCGCATATGACCCCAACGGATATCGTTTTTATCCGTTGGCTTTTACCCTGCTGAGAAACCTACCCATTATATGATAAATGTGCATACAAGTATATTTACACCAGGAGCAAATTTGTATTGTGTCTGGAGCAGGTGCAAATGTAAATGTAAATTTGCACTGTGTGTATATGTTGCATCGTGAACGTTTATGTCAACGTAAGAGGATGATCTAATTAATATCTGTTCTTTTGCCAACACCAAACAAATTATCAATTGTTGCCAACTTTTATGCGTATATATACAGAGTTGACAGGGCAGTGTTTGGTTTCAAGGAGTCAAAGTCTTTGTGTACAAATTAAATCAAACACATGTTGCTTCACCATTCACCATGTCCACCCTGTATTGTTTTCGCCAATTGTCTCCAGTAACATGGGCCCAATGTGTTGTGACGGTTTGTGAATCATGGCAGCCAACAGAATCTCCATTTGTTTACATCCTCCAGTGTAAAAGTGGGTTTATTTTACAATCTGGCCAGGTATTACTACTGTTTGTCTTATAAGATCAGACCCGTGAAGATTACGGGGTAGAATAGGTCTTCAGCAACCCATGCTTGCCGTAAAAGGTGACCATGCTTGTCGTAAAAGGCGACTAACGGGATCGGGTGGTCAGGGTCGCTGACTTGGTTGATACATGTCATCGATCCCAATTGCGTGGATCGATGCTCATGATATCAATCACTGGATTGTCTGGTCCAGACTCGATTATTTACAGACCGCCGTCATATAGCTGGAATATTGCTGAGTGCAATAAACCAACCAACTTATAAGATCAGAACAATTGACATCAAAGAATGACTTTGGAATGAAAACTAAAGAGGCATTGGTACCGTTATCTAAAGTAAGAAAGTTAACCTGAAACAACACATGATATTTATTCTACCATGATACATATGGTATTGTATGTTTGCTGCGTAACTTCAGCTATAATAACATTTAGCAATAATTCGCTAGATGGGTTTACAGGCAGCATTTATCTTATATTCCACCATTTTTCCCCCTATAAGTAAGCCTACCTTTAACAGACAAAATTAACCTCACACATGTAATCCCCTATTTACTTCTGTGTTTATCAGCAATTGGCAATTACGTCACTTCCTTACGTTCACGTGCCCTACGTCACGTTCTCTGCCCTACGTCACTTCCTTCCACCAAAGCGTTGTGCCATGCTTACTATCAGTTTGGGCATTCTCTTTTTTATCGCTGAAATTTCTATTGCTATCTTCACTATCACTCGTGGCATTGTTTATTAACGTGTTTAACTTTTGAATCTATAACTGTTTTAAATTCTTTTCTTAAACTCTCGCTCTTCACGCGCACAACTACCATGCCTCCCAAGCGTAGAGTAGCTTTGAATTATACGCTCGTCGGAGGCCGGGCCAAGGCGGCGAGGCGGAGGGTGGGGGAGTTTTGCGGGAGTGTAATAACAGGGATGTAAATTAACCATGATCGTCTACTAGCCCCATTAGTGATAACATTCAGCAATACTCCCAAAAATGTCTGTAATTCTACTAGCCCTCAGGATACTTTTATCATCAATAAAACTGGTCTGGGCAAGCTGGCTGATGCTAATTTCCATGCATGTAATATTCATCCATCAACATTGTCATATTCACAAAAGTTTGTTTGAGAATACAACATGAGTTTCACATGAGGCAGGCAACAGTAAGCCTGGGCCACCTAACCAGTGGCAGACAGCACAAGCAGCAAGAAACCATCTGACACTATCGGAAACGAGCCAATCCCTATTTCTGTTGGTGCCTTCAACTAGCGAAGGTGCGGGGGACCTAACTGTGTCCCCAAATACCCAACAATATATTATCTTGCCTTGCCCTACACACTCAACTGAACATGGACCTAAAAATGAAAGATGTCATTTCAGAAAGTACATGTAATAAGCAGTAGCAAAAGTTTAATATACAATAATCATCAACTTTACAATAAGCCTTTTGACTAATGACTCGAGTAGAAATAACCTTTCCAAGTACAGTCAAGTCTCGTTAATCCGACATCGTTGGTTGCACATGATTGTGTCGGATTAACGAGTATGTCGGATTAACGAAATTAAGTGATTTGTGATCGAAAATCGGACATCTTCACGATAGATAATAACCGTGTGTTTCCTCGTGTAAATGCAAGTGCTACTGTCTTAACAACTTGCTTCATCTATTTAAAATAGTCTGTCAGTGTTTTCTGTTTCTCACATTTTGAAGGCACATTTCTCAAAGTCCCCTGTTCGCTTGACGTCTAGGGCTGGTGGTTCTTCAGCATCAACATTGTCGAGGTGTAATTTCATTTGTTTCTTATAATAAAGCTTGAAATTCTTTATGATCCCGGCATCTAGTGTTAATTGTTAAAGTTAATCTCTGCAGCCAGTGCGTGTCAAAACACGGGGTTGTGTACTCGCGGGCAGATGACCACAGAGTACGCTGACCACTGTGTCGGATTAACGAGACTGATTAATGAGTGATTTCGGTAATTCGTTGCAAATTAGGTGTGTCGGAGTCGGAGTGCGAGAATGTCGGATTAACGGGACTAAATAGCGCTGAATCAATCGGTTCCCATCATTTATGTCGGATAAAGCCGAGTGTCGGATTAACGAGTGTCGGATTAACGAGACTTGACTGTATCTGTTCCTTCAGTGAATGCAACATCTAGTTAGTGGTTCAGGAAATTAAATGCCATCCCAACAACCTAACCGACATATGTAATCCTCCATGGCATCATCACTAGGGAAAATAAAAAATTCAACCTAATTTTATTGGCTCTGTCGGCCATCTATCAAGATGTTCTGAAACTGTAACACATACTATACTTTCTACATGTAAAAACTGGCCAATTTCAGCCACATATTTGTATTGATCCACAAGTAATCTTTCGTCTTATTTTGAATGAATAAAAATGCCAGTTACAGACTCCCATGACACCCAAGGCTGCGCTTTTAATGTTACAATGGCACAGGGTATCGTGAGGCTGACATCTTGTTAAAAAGCCTGAGTGAGGCGAGATGTATATTTCAAATGGCTCAGTACCATCAAGCTTTGGGGATGGTCTGCCTTCACACCACACACAACAAAAAGTCATGGATTTTTTTTTCATCTTCAGGCAGCAATCAGCAAACTGATGGCGACAAACCTACAGCCGTTTGGAGCCAGACTTATTGATCTGAGTAAAGAAAATTATTATGTCTTGTTTCCAAAATGTTGAAGCGTAAATTTGAGATTTAGGTCAGTCTCTTTTATAACATGCAAAGACTACAGAGTTTCTAGAAAACGCACGATAGACATAATTTGAATAAAAGCATAGCTTGTTTAGAAATTGCCTTATTTGATGGGATATTTCTCAGCTAATTTTACCGCATGATTTTAAATCTGATATGAATGTGGATAATTATGGCAATCAGATTGAGTTTCAACCTTATGGTCAGGTTTGTTTCCAAATTATGTAAAACATGAGGAAATGAAGAAAAAAATAATTAAATAATGTTCAGTCCTTCCCAAGAATCAAATTCGAGAAAACATGTTATTCAGTTATTCTAAAACATGTCAGCTGTGTTACCATAATCTGTCTGCCATAGTATGAACATGGTATAAATTCATTATAACACACCACTTCTACTTCTACGTCTTATCACATTGCTAACTGAAATCTTGAATTAGGAAGTAAGAAACAGGCTATAACTGGATACATCCCCTCTATGGGATAAACCTTTATTCACATGTCTGTAGACAGGAGTATCAAATAATACCCCACTGACCACTAGGGTGGAAGTGCTAGTCTCCATGGAATGGTAAAGTAACACTGACAAACCACGGACCAGATACCAAATACTCGATTCTGAGTGCTAACATACAGAAACCTGAGAAACACAACGGAGTGGTAACTGGTTCTTGGTTGTCTTCTCCCTCATTGTATACTTCTGTATAAGAAGTTAGAGAACACCATTTTTTTCATGTGACTAGTTAATCTATCATGGCCACGACAGATTAACAAAAGTCATATGACAATTTGGGGTGTTTTTTAAATTCTTTTAAGTAGTATTTATAGGCATCAAAACTAAGCAGGAGGACTGGCTTGATAGGCCTTGCAGAAAAGATTTGAAATAAGAAAGCAGCGTCATCACTATCCCCCGCCATGGGGCTCATTAAAAATTTATGTCATCAGAAAAATATTACAAAATGTGAAATTAATACATCCAAAAGGCCCCTTCTATGGAAAAAATAACTCAATCTTGACAAGTATCTCTCAGATAAGCATGCAAACTTTCATTCTTGTAGTTTCTGAGAAATCTCGTCCCCATTTCACGCAGTATGCACAAAGTTGAAAAGCACAGAGCAAGGGCCATAACTCTGCAAAATATGGATTCACCACTTTTTTAACTCATTTGAGATCATGAGCAGTAACATGAGTGTATAAAATTAAATAGTGTCTGACTTAAATGGTTTTGAGAGAATTTGTCCCCTTTGAGAAGCAGATGGATGGAAGGAAGGATGGACAAACTCCTTTCCTGTATACCCGCCCCACTTCGTGGCTGGGGGGATAGAAACCAACACTGGTTTTATAGAACTAAAATGAGAAGTGACATTTCTCACTTTTGTTGACTAAGAAGAACTATAATGCACAGATAACTTGGCAGTTACTTCAGATGAAATAAATCATTTCCAATACACCTGCCAAATATCTGACTAAATTGTTTTGAAAAGATTATGCAGTGTGGTCTTCACTTTACCTCTAAATAAAAACAACATCACAAGAAAATGTTGACAACAAGCAGGCTACAAGTAATTACAAAATCCCAAATACAAAACGTCATGGCAGCTTAGATAGCTATCGAGGATCCATGGAGGGCAAACAGGCTGTCTCCATTGAAATGAGTTAGTATTAGCAGCTGGCATAATGTTTACATCTATAACAAATCGCTTCCCAGTCAGATTAAATATGGCGACTGCATATCAAAGATAAGCCTGACCCTGGGTTGGCACCAAGCGCTACCACGACATTCATCACCTTTGGGGAGTGGCGGGGATAAACAAACCCATGTTAATGTTATCAGATACTGCTTCTTTTGTTGCTAAGGTTTCTAATTAAAACATTTAGTGTTTTTTCGGGAAGTATTAAACTCTATAAAAACAACCTCATAAAGGCAGGATATAATCTGTAGCAGTGTTGACTATACTAAAACAAAGTATTGCATAACTAATTGTATCTCCCATGTACAAATCATAATGCAGCCCAGTTAAATAACTAACATTATCTCCCATGTGCATATTAACAGTATCTCCCATGTGCATATTATCACCAAGTATTGGATAACAAAACAATATATTCCCAGTGTATATTATCAAAATAATAATCATGCACAAAAAATGATGGCATAACTTCTAGAAATCTGCGCTTTTACAAACCTTTCTGAGACTTTTTTTCTCATAATATACAACAAAATGTCATATTTCTGTAAATTTTGAAAATCATTATTGAAATTCAAAACATATAAATGAAATACAAACATAAAAGTAAAGATGCAAATATTAATTTGGTTAGGAAGTTCATCATCATCATTAGATGTTATTATATGTTCTGTTTTATGAATATCATCTTGTAACTGTGAGTAGGTTTATCCCACAGAATAAAATGGCACAAGCCAAATGAAGCTAGAATACTAGCCAATGGAACTGCAGGCTGGGGATACATATCAAAACAGATTTATGACACAAGAAGCTGTGTGACCAGCTAAGATGGTGCAGTAATAGGTTAGCAGCAGCCATGATGCAATAACCGTGAGCAGCTCAAGCCCCATCATCTGCTTGGTGAACTCAACATGCTTACACATGCTGTGATTCAGATCTGCATATTGGTCACCAGGCGGTGAGGTTGGGCAAGGAGGCCCATGCAGACAGGAAACCACTGTTTACCCAAATCATATCAAGCTCATAAAATACCCCCATTTAAAAACCTGAAACCATCATCTTCAATCCTATAAACGTATTTTTCTTCAGATATTTTTCACAAGTATTTGGAGAGTAATGAGTGCTAAAATATGGCATAATGTAAGGTTAGGTTCCCCTTCGTCACCCTCATTTATTGATTTGCCACTTGATCAATGTTAACAGCACTGCACCGTGCCCTCACTGCAGACCTGTCAACCACTCTACCTCCAGGGCCAGACAGGGAAAGGCACAGGCCATACATACTGCAGCTAAATTTTTAAAAATATAATCAATAATGAATAGTTTTTTACTGACACACCCTGTACTTATTCACATGATACTTTCTTTCTGTCATTGATATCTACAAGAATCTTGTAAAAATCCTTTTGCCATTTTTAATTTTACCATGTACATGACTGAGGAAATCAACACAGGCAGATCATATATGTGAGCACATTATCCTCATGACGGCAGCTTGCTTCTGCCTCTCAAAATACCCGATCCATATATTCATGATAATCATCAAAGTGAACATCTGTTTTCATCATTCAATTGATTCAAGACAAGGAACAAAGCAAAGTTTCTTGCATAATGGAATCGTTCATATGTCACACCACTCATACATCATGCCACATTCACAACTAACCCCTCCATGTTAAATCTAACATGGCTCAATATGTGTGACTCTATTACAGTTTATGGCTTAAATCTGTGTGCAAGAACTGTACAAAGAACATAACAAATTTGCAGATTTTAACACTAAAGGGCATGCTTGAAATAATGATAGGCAAAATCGTCACTCAAACCAAAATCTGCCACTGGGGTTAAAACAGGTTCCCGGTGTTTGTCGCACAGTGCAATTTAAATGATCAGCCCTGTCTGCCTGCTTTCGCCTTGATCGGCACCAACTACTGGAACCCCATGTTTAAAATGTTTCAGCCAGGAACTACAACAAACATATGGCACCAACCACCATATCCCCATTTCAGCCAAGTGCTACAACAGATATACAGCACCAACCACCGTATCCCCATTTCAGCCAAGTGCTACAACAGATGCATGTACCAACCATCGGTTCCCAATTTCAGCCAGGTGCTACAACAAACGTTTGGCACCAACCATCGGATCCCCATATCAGCCAAGTGCTACAACAGCTATACGGCACCAACCATAGGATCCCCATTTCAGCCAGGTGCTACAATAAACTTATGGCACCAACCATCGGATCCCCATTTCAGCCAGGTGCTACAATAAACTTATGGCACCAACCATCGGATCCCCATTTCAGCCAAGTGCTACAACAGATGTATGCACCAATCATTGGTTCCCAATTTCAGCCAAGTGCTACAACAGATGTATGCACCAATCATTGGTTCCCCATTTCTGCCAAGTGCTACAACAGATGTACGGCACCAACAACCGTATCCCCATTTCAGCCAAGTGCTACAACAGATGTACGGCACCAACCACCGTATCCCCATTTCAGCCAAGTGCTACAACAGATGTACGGCACCAACCACCGTATCCCCATTTCAGCCAAGTGCTACAACAGATGTACGGCACCAACCATCGTATCCCCATTTCAGCCAAGTGCTACAACAGATGTACGGCACCAACCACCGTATCCCCATTTCAGCCAAGTGCTACAACAGATGTACAGCACCAACCACCGTATCCCCATTTCAGCCAAGTGCTACAACAGATGTACAGCACCAACCACCGTATCCCCATTTCTGCCAAGTGCTACAACAGATGTACAGCACCAACCACCGTATCCCCATTTCTGCCAAGTGCTACAACAGATGTATGCACCAATCATTGGTTCCCCATTTCTGCCAAGTGCTACAACAGATGTACGGCACCAACAACCGTATCCCCATTTCAGCCAAGTGCTACAACAGATGTACGGCACCAACCACCGTATCCCCATTTCAGCCAAGTGCTACAACAGATGTACGGCACCAACCACCGTATCCCCATTTCAGCCAAGTGCTACAACAGATGTACGGCACCAACCATCGTATCCCCATTTCAGCCAAGTGCTACAACAGATGTACGGCACCAACCACCGTATCCCCATTTCAGCCAAGTGCTACAACAGATGTACAGCACCAACCACCGTATCCCCATTTCAGCCAAGTGCTACAACAGATGTACAGCACCAACCACCGTATCCCCATTTCTGCCAAGTGCTACAACAGATGTACGGCACCAACCACCGTATCCCCATTTCTGCCAAGTGCTACAACAAACATGATATCCTGGGGATCTAAACTGGAGGTCTGGAGAAAGACGAACAGAAGATACATCTTGTTACGTTGTGAGTGAACATTCTTTTATGCTGCAGTCAGCAATATTTTGACTATATCAGTATGGCCCACAAATAATAAGGTTTAAACCCGGCAAACCAGTGGATTCACCCTGATTTTATTTCTCCCATACTCATGCTCGTGGTCAACATGAAAGACCTGCATCACAGCAGGCTTTCCGCCAACATCAAGTTGGCATGCTGCGATATAACTGAAGTACGGTTGATAGCAGCTCACTAACACTACTACAAGAACAAGAAGACAGTCATGGGGCACTGGGGATCTTGTCTGACCCAGAATACTTAAAGGGAGACAAGTATGTGGGTCTGGAGACCAGTCTGCCCTGGAATCCTTAAAGGGAGACAACTATGTTGGTCTGGAGACCAGTCTGCCCTGGAATCCTTAAAGGGAGACGAGTATGCGGGTCTGGAGACCAGTCTGCCCTGGAATCCTTAAAGGGAGACAAGTATGTGGGTCTGGTGACCAGTCTGCCCTGGAATCCTTAAAGGGAGACAACTATGTGGGTCTGGAGACCAGTCTGCCCTGGAATCCTTAAAGGGAGACGAGTATGCGGGTCTGGAGACCAGTCTGCCCTGGAATCCTTAAAGGGAGACAAGTATGTGGGTCTGGTGACCAGTCTGCCCTGGAATCCTTAAAGGGAGACAAGTATGTGGGTCTGGAGACCAGTCTGCCTTGGAATCCTTAAAGGGAGACGAGTATGCGGGTCTGGAGTCCAGTCTGCCCTGGAATCCTTAAAGGGAGACAAGTATGTGGGTCTGGTGACCAGTCTGCCCTGGAATCCTTA
The DNA here is from genome assembly GCF_023055435.1 of Haliotis rufescens. NCBI lineage: Eukaryota > Metazoa > Mollusca > Gastropoda > Lepetellida > Haliotidae > Haliotis > Haliotis rufescens. The sequence continues at coordinate 60,636,286 of NW_025964112.1, read as the reverse complement.
AAGGGAGACAAGTATGTGGGTCTGGAGACCAGTCTGCCTTGGAATCCACACTGGGCCTATCCGTGTTGTAAGATAGGACAGCTGGTCACAGTACGGCCCACCTGCTTCCCACCATGGTGACATACACATCCCACAACTATCAAGATGCAGACAACCACCACATCAAATCTGTTAAAGTGAGTGTGTTGGGTTTTATGCTGCTTTTAGCAATATTCCAGCAATATCACAGTGGGGGAACCAGAAAATGGGCTTCACACATTGTACCCATGTGGGGAATCAAATCCGGGTCTTCAGCATGACAAGCAAATGCTTAAACCACTTGGCTTAACCCCACTGCCCCTTAGATCTGTCAGAGGAAACAGCTGTTTCTTTGATACTCAATCATAATGTGTTAAGTAATGATTATTGTTTTAATAGATTGATAAAGATCTTTTGAATGGCAAGGTGATGACTGGCTGACTGGCTTGATGAATGCTATTCTAGAATGTTCTCTCAGTACCTCCAATAATATAGAAATACACCAGGTTGGGGTTTCACATCTCATAGTTCTGATCCACTGTGAATAAATGTCCACAGCAACAAATAATATCTACAGCCATTACCAAAGGATAAATCAGGAATAGAAAGAAACACTACCCTGCTCGCCCAAGCCAGTTTTAGTGAGGGTAAAGGTATCCTTACGGCTGGTCTTTTTGTTGTTTAACGCCGCACTCAGCAATATTGCAGCTATAAGACAGCGGTCTGTAAATAATCTAGTCTGGACCAGACAATCCAGTGATTGACATCATGAGCATCGATCTACGCAATTGGGATACGATGACATGCATCAATCAAGACAGCGAGCCTGACCATCCGATCCCGTTAGCCGCCTCTTACGACAAGCATCTAAATAAACACTTTGAGTGTGTTACTATATCTTATCACTTTTCAAGCTAGTAGTCTTTCTGTGTTTATTTCTATCCCTGTAAATGACCTTTGTTTTAGTGAATCTCAAACTTCAAGGTTGGAAAGAAGAGTGTTTCCACAGGCTTGATGACTCATTTTGTCAAATATATATTATCGTTATTGCTTCAAACATCACTGACCCAACTACCTGAACACACAATCTTAATACTCTAACACTACCTTAACTCAATCTCATAAACTAACAACTAGACTCTGAAATGAACTATTTTTTGAGAAACAAACAGTTGTTAATTTTATAGTTGATATAATTAAAAGGAGACAAGAGACTTTCTTCACTTTCAGATACTGCAGTAATCAAGACTTGCCAAACATTATAGACATGCATGGGCTGTATTGGATATATTTGTTTCAAAGTCTGTGTGACAAGCAACCAATCCTACTACTCTAACACTACCTCAACAGTAATCTTACTACTCTAGGGGCGGTCAGGTAACCTAGTGGTTAAAGCGTTCGCTCGTCACGCCGAAGACCCAGGTTCGATTCCCGACATGGGTACAATGTGTGAAACCTATTTCTGGTATCCCCCACTATGATATTGCTGGAATATTGCTAAAAGCGGCATAAAACTATACTCACTCACTCACTCGCTTACTACTCCAACAATAGCCAACACAATCTCACTACTCCAACACAATCTCACTACTCCAACACAATCTCACTACTCCAACACAATCTTACAATCTCACTACTCCAACACAATCTCACTACTCCAACACAATCTCACTACACCAACACAATCTCACTACTCCAACACAATCTCACTACTCCAACACAATCTCACTACTCCAACACAATCTCACTACACCAACACTATCTCACTACTCCAACACAATCTCACTACTCCAACACAATCTCACTACTCCAACACAATCTCACTACTCTCAGCCCTTCTGAAAGCATTTGCCAAGTATGCATAAAGTTACAATAGTCTTAGTCCTGTCATTATCCTCAGCTTGCCTATATGCGGGGCCTCTGCTACTGCTGACCTACTCTGCTGCCCCCAAGGGTATTGGATGGGAGAAATTTGTGTTCTGTGCTCACGGAAATCCTGAATCATAGATGGAACAGTATTCCAATAATCGATGCCACTTAATCGTTTGATATTGGCCTTCTTGCAGTTCACACAATCAGGTAAGATTAGGACTGAAACATTTAAAGACAACCTATATCAATATTCAAGGCACACGGTGACTAAATTACAAAGTAGAATATTCCAAGAACATATATAGCACAAAATATTAATATATTTCATCAATAACAGCCAATCTTCACATTTGTCATTATGAATAATGAAATACATTGTCACCTTGTGGCATTTTCAAAAGACAGAATTGCCTTTTTCATCTCCCACGCACATCCTGTTGGCGATGAAGCAACTGCTGTCACTGACGCCATCACAAACACAATCGTAATGATTGCATGTAATTTATGACACTGTCCGTGTTTCTATGTCTGCTGATGTCTGACAATCCAGCCGACAAACTGTACTGACATCCAAACCAAATTACATAACATATGCCATGTACTTCATTTAACGTGATTGGCGTTGAGGTAGCCAGGTAGTTAAGCACTCTCTCATCACACCAAAGAGTCAGGTTCAATTCCCACATGTCTGATGTCCCTGCAATGATATTGCTGGAATATTGCGAAAAGTAGCAAAGAACTATACTCACTCACTCATTTTAAGTAACAATACAACATTGTATCACAGCATGAGGTGAGAAGAAATGGGGTTTAACATCATGTCCAAGATTATTGCGCTTATATAGCACATCTTCCCTAGGCAAGAGAGTTAACTGACTTTAAAAGTCCAGTTTCCACCCTTGCCGAACTAGGCTGGAATTACTGGGCTCGATTACAGCGCCACCAGTGGCTATTACCAGTTATGTCCCTTCTAAGCCTCTCCTATGGACCAATCAGATTCCACCTCTCGTATCACTTGCATTTGCTTCACACAAAATGGTTGCACCGAGTCAGGACGATCTGATCGATAATCAAGATCTATATTGTGATAAAATGGGGCTTACATCTCGGAATGCATCAAATCACGCGAGCACCTTGATTAAAAACATGAAAAGATTTGGAAAATATCTGCTGACAACTAGTTGGCGGTGCACATGCTTTACAAATCCCACAATCGACCGAAATCTGCACACTGTTTACCGGATTTCGGTTGGATTCTGCATAGACTCGTTAGTCCAGCCAAAATGTAACTCCATAATACCAGCCTAGTTCGGCAAGGGTGGAAACTGGACTTTTATAGTCAGTTAACTCTCTTGCCTCGGGAATATGATATAACAAAGTGGATTCACGTGTGTGTGTGGCTGCTTGTATTAGTCTGGACTAATGTCTATTTTACAGTGCTAGCTCACTGAGATACCTCCAAGCCGACCAGTCCTTGTTTTAGCCCCCTAATGCTGAGTGCCAGGCAGGGTTACAACAAGCACCATCTTTTAACATCTTTTGGTATGACGTGGCATAGGATTGAACCCCGGACATTCTGCTTTCCAGGCAGACACTCTATGTCTAGACCAGGGAGGCGGTCCATCACAGCATGAAGACATGCACTGTGTCACAACACTTCTCAGTAAATACCCTTATTTCACAATGCAATATTTACAAGTTGTTACACAGCTGATTGTTTTGAAGTATTCCCACTTAGGGCTGGTGGGCAGGTCTTGTGGTTAAGCATTAACTTTTCATGTCCAAAATTGATTTTAATTCCCTACAGAGCTACAAAGTGTAGACTGCTTGTGCCCCCTGCCATGATAAGGCTGGAACATTGCTAACATGTGCCTAAGGCCCAACAATTTGATAATCTTGTGGAGGCCTTGGATTTTATCTTAAAAACATTTTGATCCGTATAATACTGGAAAATAATCATTTTGCCTCAGGTTGTATCTTAAAAAATAATTGTTCACTGATCATGTTGCTACCCTGACAAATGCCTCACGACAAAACCTGCTTGTCTCCTTCTTTCAACATTTCAGAGAAAATAACTATGCCAGTTGTGACTGTGACCAAAAGAATAATTAGCTTACGTAAAATCCCCCACATCCACCATATCATGTGGTAGAGGTGTGCCAGTATAACAGTATACATGTATATGTATCACAACATGTTTGGAAAATACCAGTGCAGTGTGTTTTTGAAAATGATGCCTAATTTCATCTTGTTGGCGAATTTTTACACTAGTGACAAGTCCAATTGGAATTATACAAAAACTAGGAAAGACCAACTGATTCATGTGATAGAAAAAGTGAAACTATTCTCAACCAACTTCCTGTATATGATGTGTCTGAGACACATGCATTGTGACCATGGCAACATCCAACAAAATGATGGACAACTACAAAGTGTGTCAAAAACAGGTGTGGGGCAAGACTGATGTATGGGTCAATTTCTATTCAGGTTCATAACCAATTTCAGGTGGAAGAATGCATTTAATTAACTATGGTACGTATCGCAATACACAAATCATTATTACAATAAATTGCAATATGAAAATACGTATGAAATGGTCACACTCTGAAGCTTTCTCACTTACTTGTCTGTACCAAGGGTGAGACCTGCGAACACGGATTTGTTTGTTTGTTGTTTTACGCTGCTCTCAGCAATATTCCAGCTATATGACGGTGTTTAGATGTAAATATTCGAGTCTGGACCAGACAATCTAGTGATTGACATCATGAGCATTTATCCACGCAATTGGGATATGATGACATGCATCAACCAAGTCAGCAAGCATGACCCCCTGATCCCGTTAGTCATTCATTGTCAGGCTTACAAAACTGTCAATATGTCTTATTGTTGATAGGGCTGATATGATTCTGAATCTAACCATATCCATTTATGAATTGAATTTGTTATTTGTGGTCACTAGAATCGAATATTTACGAATATGCAGTCATGTGCATCTACATACCCTGTACCTAAAAACATCCATAAGAACATATTATATGCAGAGATTTCTTTAAAGACAACACTCATATATATATATAATTTGACAGTATTGTGGACACAGGTCATTGTCGTATTTGAGCAGTTACTAATACCTGGAATTGTGCATTATATGAATGTATAATATATTGATAATTAACCAAACATGTCAAATAATTTGTTGTTATTTTTCACTGAATATAATAAATAATATATCAACTGCCGGCTTGTTATTGTATTCGTGAATAAATATTCGTATTCGTTACCCATTCGCCTCATAGTGTATTCGTTGCAGCCCTTATGTCTTGTAGATAATTCATGTTTTCAATACTTACAGCATATTTTGCGTCTTACAGAAAAATGAATAATTAAATGCCTCCTGTCTGGGCTGGAATTATTCAGCAGCAAGACGACTTGAACATCAATTTAGTAGACTGAAATATTGATCTGGTATGAAAATCAAATCATATAGTCATATATGATAAGATAAGATATTTATTGAGTGATGTTCCATGGACGAAACAGTGGGAATATTCTCCAAACATCAAAATATGTGTCTGAAGTCTCCATAATATCTGATACAAGTCATACAACTACATCAAAGTTTCAATCATAGCATAATGATTCCTTGGAGAATATCTTGATCTCCAACTTCATCTGGCTAGGTCGGAGCAGCTATTTATTTGGCCGCCATAGATGGCCTCATAACCAGTAGATGGAGTAAATTACAGAATCTGGTTGTGGCTGAACTGTCAATAGGATAAACATGATGCGAGATCAATATGTCAAGAAATGTCACTTCTAATCTCATGTACAAATACAGCATCTGCCATGAGCCTATTAAGTATTTACTCCAGATCCTTGTGTGAATTGAGCTGCCGTTTTACCTACAGACATTTGTTGCGTACGAGCATACCCACGCATTATTACGTCTTACCATATTCCTAATTTTGCATATATCAAATTTCCATAATTCAAGTACTGAATTTAGTGGGTATGATTGTATGCCAAAGAAATGTTAATTCCTCACAGTGACCTTCACCTTATCACTGGTCACGTCACACAGCAGACGATCTTCTGACAAGTATCCAAGAAAAAGTCTTCAAATATGCAGCTTAGCTTCTAGAATATCTACCTTCTGTTACATGATATAACAACGTGATAAAATCAAACAAATTTCAGACTGACAAAAAAAGCGATTTATTTCAAGTTCTGTGTAAACACGATATGCACTAGCATATCGCATTGTAAGATCTTGTAGACTGAATTACAGCGACTGAGAACTAAGCCAGATTAGAATCAGTCTGGCTTCTAACCTTGTATAATACTTGAATATACAACTACACCTGCAGGGTCTGACAATAATAATTGTAGGTAGTCAGCCGTACAGAAAAGTCACTGGTCGGACAGAAATTGGCTAAAAAGAATTCAAACCATCAGAGTAAATTTTCACACCTTCCTATCTCAAATATCTCAATTTCTGTTCTTTCACTCTGTTGAGGGTACATAACATATTTTCAACCAGACAGTCAGGCCACCTTTAATATTAAATATTGGTCTTCGTAACGAAGCCTGACCTGTGTTGAAAAATGGTATGTAGAGACAATTTGTGTTCACCACCTGAGGCAACAACAAATTGATTATTCAATCACCCCAAAGGCAGTTTTTAAAAAAATAAATTAAAGGGTTAGTGTACATGACTTTAAAATTACATACCGTTACTTGGCAAAATGAAGCCCCAGGTGCACAAACACAATATGGTAAAACATGTAAATTATTAATGTCTAGTCAGAAACAGTGCTCTGTTAAAGGGGGACTTGTTCCAGGTTAAATGGCAGTCCTCAAGCAAATTTTACTCAAGTCATTCCAAAACCACTTTCTTTTCTTGTAAACTGAAATTTCATGATGAATTATATCTAGCAGATGATGTCTAGACTAATCCACCCTAATCCATCAAAGACAACGACAAGTCACTAAGTACAGCATCAAGACCTTCATACAAAATTGGCACCAGAGTGAGTGAGTGAGTATGGTTTTACACCGCTTTTAGCAATATTCCAGCAATATCACGGCGGGGGACACCAGAAATGGGCTTCACACATTGTACCCATGTCGGGAATTGAACCCGGGTCTTCGGCGTGACGAGCCAACGCTTTAACCACTAGGCTACCCGACTGCCCCAATTGGCACCAGAACGTGGAGCATCGTCCCCCTTTAAATGCATTCTGCATCCATGGGTTCCACTGCACGCTTCTATCTAGAGAAAGCTTTAAACACTGTGAAACATTTCTGGAGGAATTCGAACACCCAAATAATACATTTGCAGCAAATTTGTTCATCAAATCCCTCCAAAAATTGTCTGAGAAAAGGTAATTAGTTTTCCTGTAAGTTTTGTCCAAAGAATATTATTGATGTAACATCTTGGACAATAACTAGGTGTGTTTTTTTATGATTGTGTGAATGTTATCTGAAGAAGCCAGTGAAAAAAGTAAAGACTTCTGTCAAAGGGGAATTAACCATTGATCCTCTGTCCTAAGTTCCATAATTATCATGAACTGAGTAAACATGTATAGGTCACACAATGATCAACAGAAAATTGGATATTGTGTCCCTTGTGAGGTATCTGAAAAGATACTCAAAGATTATGTCCATTAACAATTCATTCAGACAGTCTTGTACAAGCTGGTAGCTGATTGGATAAGACAGTGGACTAAAGCACTGATCTCTGAAAAAGCACCTTATATCGGTGTCCTCATGAAGAACTCAATGCAACAACAGTTATTGCTTTGAGGCCATAAATCATCCCTACCTTGAAATTAATATTTTATGGCACATTGATCATTTAACCACACTGAACCTTTGAGAGTCGCAATTTGGTATTTTTGGACAAATCATCTATTGAAAAGGATGTTTGGGCTAGAGTAAGTGAATGGTATTCGAATAGTATTTCAGCCATATAGAGTTTCTGATAAGTTCATTTTCTTGGACATTGACTCATTGTCATAAAAAATATCCAACAGACATTTTTCAACTTGGTAGAGATATCGAAGAATGTCCTATCCCAAGTTGATAAAATCATGGAAATGTCCTAATGCCATTTGTCTCTAGCAAAATCCCTGAGCCATATCAAAGCATGCCAGCTAAAAGTGGGAGGGAAGGCCACAGAGACGCAAGTCATAGACATTTACCACCTTCTAAAGCCCATGGGTAAAGTGGTGCCAGACGAAGTGTTATGGGGGCTAATCTGGGATTCAAACACCAGTCAGGAGATCCTTCTGAATGAAACTGATCAATTTAGTGTTATGGACAAATCATTTACCAAAAGGGTAGTATTGGCCAGAGTCACGGACGATCGTTAGAGGAGGGGACTTATTACTGAACTCAGGGAGAAAACTGTCTCCAGTTCCTACAATGAACAGAAATCATAGCAAGGTTACATAATCCTTAACTCGATCCGTCACTTATTGACTTCAGTTGCCACGTTGGCCAGATGTGACTTAGCAGGGAAACAATCCATTGCAAAGACATGCCTCTCTCAAAATAGTCTGTAGTTGAGTCTATATATCGTTTCTAAAATAGGTATGTTTGTGTGATTGGTTAATGTCACATTCACATCCTCAAGATGCATGATGGAGGCCTGTTAATAATCAAGTATGGACCGGACAATCCAGCAATTGATATTATGACTATGCCAACAGGATATGAAGACACGTTACCACCAAGTCACCCTGACCCCCCTACATCAAACCTGGCATCCCAACACAGGGAGGCTTACTGAATGAAGTCAATAGAAGGAACGGTCACTATGACATAAGATTATGTTACATGTGCACAATCCAACTCCAAGGAAACAAAAATGTTGCTGGGGGGGCGGGGGAGATGAAAGTTTGCCTGAATGATCTAATGGTAACCCTGCTGGCTGAGTAACATGATACAAAACGGGTTCAAGGGGGCCAGCACATCGTCCCAATTACATGAGTGCATATAGACTAACATTTAGTCTCTGAAATCTTATATTACACAATATCCTTCTTGACTCTAAAAATATAAAAAATTCCCTATGCTGATTTCAGATTTGTGGAATAGAGCTAGCTTGAGCTGGCTAGACTTGCTTTTGTATGCATTTCTAGATTATTATTTTTTCATAAAATAAATATATTCCAAGGTCATGGTGCAGGACTAGAGTGCATAGCATGTATTCAGATACAACCTGAGTGATTTGATGACTGTCCTCACTGTTTACTACTGCCAAAACTACATTATTGGTGTGGTGCTGACCACAGTGGCTGCTGAGTGCTAGGTTAGAATAGGCCCCCAGCCATCCATACTGAGGCAAGTTAACATATCGGGTAGTGGGGTTACTTCATTCATAGCCTGTCATCATACCCTGATGGCGTTCATGATATCAACCACTTGATTGTGTGCTGCAGACTTAATTATTTTCAGGCCATTTTAATAGCAGGACTATTGCTGAGTGCTGTGTTAAACAACAAATAGACATACCAAAGCATGGTGCCTACAGATTAAGGATTACTTTGGCGAAGACCATGAAACCATCCATAATGAAACTGACGTCGTATTATTTTAAAAACATATAAACACTTGCCTTTTTTGAATAGTACTCCTGACTTTACCCAAGTATTATATCTGATATGACATTAGTACAACATAAAAAAATATCTGAATACCTCATACAGTGTTAAGCTAAGGGTCAATTCTAAACTTCGATCAGATACTACGATCCTATCTCCCTCCCTCCGCACCAGTGTCTGAAATAACTGCCTGTACACCTTTTCTGTCAGGCTGCATGAAATTTTCCTCCATTTTCCTCGAGACAAGATTTGTCTCTTATTTTTTGTGATTTTTCAAAATTTATCATGCCTGAGTGCAGGCAGGTAACTTTGAAGATGGGCATGCAATGCTTCTGGGTCACCTGCGCGACTGTCTTGTTGGGTTTTGAAATAATTTCAAACACTTCTCCTCACTCTTCTTCTGTTCTAGTGCACAAACCCCATCCTATCCACCGTTTTAATCACATTATTGAAAATACATGCTTACATGTGGCCCATACCAGTAACGCTAACCACATGGGCATGTATGGCAAAACGTGGTTATTCTACTGCCAATAAAGGTGGAAACGAAGAAGAAAACAGAAAAAAGCCTCAAGTTAATTCGTCACTTGCATTCAAAGCCAAACACTGAGAAACGGAATCAGACTTAATAATGCTTGTTGCAGTATTTCAGCTACATTGTAGCAGGCCCACTTAATGTTGGAGTAAATTCTGAAGTGATGCACGTCCCAGACCTCACCACTTGGGAGAACCAACCTCATTGGCATGGTTCTGACAGACCAAGGCTTAGTAACTGTTGGGCGAAGCACCTTGGACCATGAAACCATCCACACTGCCATTTGTAAGTCGTCATGTGTTTACCATAGCTGTGGTTAATAAGGAGGACGAGATGGCACAATGTTAACTTTTTTAATCTCCATGTGATGTCATTATGTGTCATTATCCGAAACGGGGATGTCTCAATGTTAACTTTTTTAATTTCAATGTGATGTCATTATGTGTCATTATCCGAAACGGGTTGTGTCAATGTTAACTTTTTTAATCTCCATGTGATGTCATTATGTGTCATTATCCCCGTTTCATGGTGTTGTCATTATGGGTCATTATCCGAAACGGGGATGTCTCAATGTTAACTTTTTTAATCTCCATGTGATGTCATTATGTGTCATTATCCGAAACGGGGTGGTGTCGTCTTGCCGAAGGCTCAGATTCAATTCCCCACATGGGTACAATGTTTGGAGCCCATTTGTCCTCCGCTGTCATATTGCTGGAATATTGCTAAAAGCAGCATAAAAAAATGCTCACTCGCCCACTCATATGGCATCGAGGATGCAGACTCCCCAGTTCTCGCTTTCTAGTATTGTTCAAAACCACATATAAAACCATGATCAATTAAACAAAAGGTTTAAAAAACTGATGATTGACTGGTGATCACCCTTAAGTTTGAATCTTGTTGGTATTTCTCTTGAAGAATGAAAATCAACATTGTAATGGACTTTCCTCAAACAACTTGTAGAGTAGAAAAAAGACGGTTCATAAAACATGACAAACTGATTATCTTTGTCGTCTTACAGTGAAATTCACAATACTAATCTTGTATTTAAAAAAATATATGTTGTCATTGCAATACTGCCATCAGCAATACTGTAAAATTACAACCCTTGTGTATCAATATTCTCCAAAACAGTCACAGAAGAGTTACTACATAATCATAGACGTCTACTGTCTTGAGTCATATAATCATAGAAGTCTACAGTCTTGAGGCAGTTGGATAGACTGTGTTCCTATCTAAACTGCGCACACTTCGTTCTGTATCCATTAACATTTGGTAATAGGTAGTCTCATTTACCCATACTGTCAAAATCCATCTCGTAAATCAGATGTCTGGATTACAGAGTGAAGAAGTATCATTTGAACAGAAAAAAACATGTATAATTTGGACCCTAAAACATATTGCGATATGTATCGCAAAACAGCCCTCTGTATTGCGATATATTGCAATACGATTTATGTGCCAATACGCCAACCCTTTTTGTTAATCACAGAGTTAGTGAGAAGGATTTTACATTACTTTTAGCAATATGATGACAGGGACACCAGAAATGGGTTTCACACATTATACCCATGAAGGGAATCAAACCCAGGCCTCAGTGTGACGAGCGAACACTGTAACCATTAGGCTACCCCACCACCCTGATAATCTCGATGCATATGTAATCTTAGCTATACAATCATGCCCATCATATAGCTGATCACTTGCTTGCAAAAGGAACAAGTGCCTGTGTCGAACCATCGCAGTGAACGAACAAAGTAGCAGAAAACTGTGGCTCAACACTGTTGAAGAGAATTGAGCAAGTTATTTTGGGATACCTAATATTGCAAAACGAGTTCAAACTCATTAAACTCACTCCATAATCAGAATCAAAGAAAAATAAATGTCATCGTTTCTAGAAATTTAAACTTGAATGACATGGGATTCCATCACTAATCACCAGCTGAGCAGCTGCACCTGATGCATGCTGGTCCATCGCAGACTTCAACTGTTTCCCTTCAACACTAATTAGCCAATCTTGTACTTGCAGCTGATACTCAATCTTACCTTGATGGGAAAACATGAATGATTCATAAATGCCTCAGGTCATCTTCATTTTCATAAGCATAATAGTGAGTTTGATGCCTTTGAAAATTGTTTCATTTATATCACAGTGTTTCAGGACATGGTCTGATGAAAGCTCAAAGTTGTACATGTCTTAGACAGATGTGGGGTGCTGACAAACCAAGGACAATTTGTGCGAATCAGGAATTCGAACCAGTGACTTATGGTTCATGGCACAGCAAGTCTCAGACAACTTGGCCACCTGTGTAAAACAGCTGGTCAGTTCCAAACAAGAATGGTTATCCATTTCACTATCACTCACACACCACTATCATAGTTAAATCGGTCTTGAAAATGTTACTTAATATGCTTTTGAGATTCATAAAATAAATGTATATAATTGAAAACAATTGTCAGCTTCTTTGAACAGGATTGAGCGAACTTAATGGTTAGCTGTAATTACCACCACGTGCAGAGAACAGTGTTTTATTTGTTTGTTTGTTGTTTAAGGCTGCACTCAGCAATATTCCAGCTATATGAGGGCGGTCAGTTAATAGTCAAGTCTGGACCATACAATCCAGTGGTTGACATTATGAGCATCGATCCACACAATTGGGATATGATGACAGGATCAACCAAGTCAGCGAGCCTGACCACCCAATCCCGTCAGTCACCTCTTATGACAAGCATAATTGCGTTTTACGGCAAGCATGGGTTGCTGAAGACCTATCCTAACCAGGATCTACACAGGTCATAGAGAACAGTGAGTGAGATGGGTTTTAATGTGTGATTGACCAGTATTGCAGTCTATATCATGGCATCTTTGCCTAAAGTGACCAGTATTGTAGTTTATATCATGGCATCTCTGCCTAAAGTGTCCAGTATTGTAGTTTATATCATGACATCTCTGCCCAAGTGACCAGTATTGTAGTTTATATCATGGCATCTCTTCCCAAGTGACCAGTATTGTAGTTAATATCATGGCATCTCTGTCCAAGTGTACAGTATTGTAGTTTATATCATGGCATGGCAGCCTGAAGTGATTCAGGTTGTAGATCACTTTGGTAAATAAAACCTGTGAGCATAGGTATGGGGTGTTTTTTTGGTCTAATGCGGCACTCAGCAGTATTCCAGCCATATGATAGTGGCCTGTATTTAGTCAAGTCTGGACCAGACAATCCAGTGATTGATTTAGTGAGCAACGATCCACACCTTTGGGATATGGTAACACACATATAACCAAGTTACCGAAATGGCAATCCAATTATTGTGGACTGATTCAAGCACAGTTGGAGATGACAAACCAAGGGTCTCTATCACTGTGAATGTTTCATAAATTAAATATTTTGCAAATATTACATTTTAGGGTAACCAATATATTTTTTTGTTTTAGCATCGAAAATGAACACACAAGTTCATGAGCATAAACTTCATAAGAATAAATTTTAAAAAGGAGTCCAACTCAAGTGTAGCATGATTTGGCAAGTCAATAAATAGGCCTCAGCTCCAGGAAATTAAGGATTGTTATGGGCTCCATTTGGATTGTATTTTATTTTTTATTTTGAAGAGACATATTTAAACTAAGATCACTTTATTTCTGGGAATAAATGTCCATCTACAGCATGATGAGAGCTGATGTTTCAGGGAGTTAGTGAGTGAGTTGGGTTTAATGCCCCTTTGGAGAGTATTTCGGTTATATCATGGTGTGGGAGGAAGGCCGGGAAGTGAGCAGCTGCAAACAATTTCCACTTTGGTGAAGACCACAAGCATGGGTAGAGGGTAACAACCTAGAAACCAAATCAGGGCGATTGTGGGATTCAAACCCAAAATAATAGTTTTGCTGCAAGCCTTTAAGGATACAACAGTGGCTTGCAGCGACTTAGATAACCGGGTCACACATGCTTCTATGGTTGATGTTTTATGCCAATATTATGCTCAGAAGTGCTCCCTATGTCAGGTGAGCTAACGAACATTAGCCTTGGCCTGCTTGATCTTTCAAGTATTTCTTTGTCAGGAAGAGGTGTTGAAGGAATGAGAGCACAACTGAGGAGTATGTCCTCTCCTTGGACTAAGAGGCCAATTAACCATCATAACGCTCATGCAGGGTATAAGTTGCCATATCCTCCCGCCAATATGAGGTCACACAAACACTGCATTCTGGATGTGGTGAATACACAAAATAGGTCACATATGCACAGAGCTTTAGACTGATTTGAATAATTACAGGTCAAGTGTCCCATTACCTGTGAAAATGATGGGTCAGATATAAAAAATATAGGGCCAGGTGACCCACTTTGCTAAAATATGTACGGTCATTTTATTTTTGCAGGGGTCAATCACCCGGCCCCCTGGCAATCTAAAACAATGTATTCATAGTCATGTTGGGTAACCTTACGAAGCATCATATCAATATCTGTGACAGCTTACAAACAAGTTCCCAACAAACACTACTTATTAATAACAAGGCACATGCCTTCATTCCACACTGTGCCTATTGGAGGTCTGGATGCTGAATACGTCTCCAGTTCTTCCTGTTTGTTGGTACTGACTGTTGGAGACTGGGTCAGGGATTTACCTGGGTCTGTCTGTTAACTAGTCCAGGGGGATCTCAGTGATTATATTGGGGGCTCCAAGGCATAAACATTGGAATCCAAGACGAGTGAACTGCAGCATGCTTGGATGTACTGATGGTGTAACATTGCAGAGTGCTCAGAGTGGGTGGTTGAGTGGGAGGTTGAGTGAGTGTTTGAGTGAGTAAGTGAGTGGGTGGGTGGGATTATGAGTGAGTGAGTGAGTGAGTGAGTGAGTGAGTGAGTGAGTGAGTGAGTGAGACTTTATGCTGCATGTTGCTATATTCCAATGGGCTTCACACATTGTAGCCATGAGATGAGGGAAATTAAACCCAGATTGAAAACACCAGATTGAACACACTCTCAACAATGAATGTATTTCTTAATAGAATAGAAATGTCAGTTATTTAACATTCAATCTACATTTTTGATTAGCTATAATGATTCAAACAGCCATCTTTATTGTGTCCCCCAGGCCTCTCAACATAAGTTATTTGCCTCCATTCTAAATTTGTATGCAGGGGTTAAATATCGTGCAGTGTCCATAAGTCATGGACTTCCTGCAGACTCTCTTGGTAAGTCACAGAGGATTGTGCGTAAGTCAAGTGAGTTTTGTGGTGAGTCACAGAACGAAATAACTAATAATCGAGCCGCGGGTAATCCCTCTCCGAGTCCCCTCTGAGATTTTGCCAGTTAAGGGGAGTTTAACTACTAAAGTGAAGTGAGTCTATTCATTTTGCATCAAAATTTGAAAAATCTCATATACACATAAACAGTTTTTCTAGATTTCAACATAAAACATTTAGCTGAGATTCTTAAAAAAAAGAAGACAGAAACATATATTCACAATACAATGAGAGGCAGGTCTGACTTTTAACATTATCCGTGATTAAGTTACTGCTGTTAAATAAATGACACCTTGAAAGGAACCATAGTGGACAGAGAACAGATACGTATATCATGAAGACTAAATGCCATACTGTGATTCAAAATAAGCCAAAGTTCTTGCTACTTTGATGACAGCTAGTCAATAGTTCTTCCTGCATTGGTCAGTGACTTTTCATGCTGATGATCACTGACTGGTTGACCTCAAATTTTGACTCATCAAACTGTGCCACATGTAAAAAACATAACCGGTGATGTATCAAAGTACGACACGGAGGATCATTTTTATTTTGAATACACATAACAGCATGAACTATAATAACAAGACATCAAACATTTTATTCCAAGTAGGACACCAATGTCAGATCGAATTTCTCCCGAGTTATAATATATTGGGCACAGAATGTTAAAATGATTCCCCGGGATGTAACATATGTACAAGGTAATTATACACGAAAATCCAAACAATAATAGTGAGCACTGCATATACGTGTATATATTGCCTAGTGTAACGGGAAATAATATTGTGACACACATATAACTAAGTTACCGAAATATTACTTTTTATTTTGTAGAAATAATATTGTACATAATCCTATCTAGTAGTTGGGAGGTGCATATCATGCACAAGAATCTATGGGTCTATTCACTTTTGGTTCGTTGCTGTTTTGATTCCCCACCAATTTTACTTTTCTAAGCAGTCGGGACATTTCGCAAGATTACAACTCCGTAGTTAGTATCAGAGACACTACTGGTAATCATGAGACAGTAAATGATTTAAGGGATTGTGAATAAATATTAGGCGATATTCATAATATTCATCACCCGCATCAGTCATCAATTGGCACTCCTCATGAATACTGACTGTAACCTAAGCGGAAATAAACAAACAAATGCACGTAAGTCGCAAAAATAACCTGCAAGTCATCAGACTTGTTTCTGAATTATTAGGTGAGTCAAATGTGTGATCTCATAGGTCAGTGACCTCGGGCTTACAGATTTGTTAACCCCTGCTATGGATATAGTACACAGCATCTTGCGTCCGGTTAAGCCCTGATTGGGTGGTTCGTGGTGTGACCCGGCTCATTGTGTGCCCTCTTACCAAAATGGCATGAATCATTGTTCATCCTGTCAACCATTGGTTTGCCCTGTCCAGACTTTACTTCATTTGAGAACATTGTGACATGGCAGGTTCACTGCCGACTGCTAAGCATACAGGACTCCCATACTGTGTGCCCTACGCTGGATTGCTACACATCATATTCTATTCAAAATTATACACCCACATAAATGAAGATTCTTCAACAGTGTGAAGATAAAGGGTAAATAACATATTCTCAGGGAATTCTCCAAGGTTATAGATTTATGTTTTATCATTTGTATTGTATCACACCATGCTATTGTGATGTGAACTGTATCATCCCTTGCTACTATGATAATCTGCATTGTTTTGCACCTTCCTACTGTGATATGCATTGTTTTGCACCTTCCTACTGTGCTATGCCATGCTTGTTGCATGTCATTGAACCCAATTGTGTGGATTGATGCTCATGATATCAATCACTGTATTGTATGGTCCAGATTCAATTATTTACAGACCGCCATCATATAGCTGGAATATTGCTGAGTGCAGAGTTAAACAACAAACAAACAAACAAACAAACAAACTATGATATGCATCATGATATCACACCTTCCTACTGTGATATGCATTGTATCAGACCTTACTAGTATAATATGTATCTTATCACACCTTCCTACTGTGATATGCATTATATCAGACCTTACTACTATGATATGCATCGTATCACACCTTCCTTCTGTGATATGCATTATATCAGACCTTACTACTATGATATGCATCGTATCACACCTTCCTTCTGTGATATGCATTGTATCAGACCTTACTACTATGATATGCATCGTATCACACCTTCCTACTGTGATATGCATTGTATCACACCTTCCTACTGTGATGTATACTGTATGTATACACTGGAACCATCGATTTCAAAATGCTTCCCAAGTGACTGGTAATAAAGTTCTTCCAACAACAGAATAACATTTTGATCACATGGATTTACCTTGTAAACTGGAGAACTTACTCAAAGTCTACTACGTCCAAAAACGATACAGAATATCTACTGAAGATCTCTTTGATTGTTATACAACAGATCTGGACAAACATCCTATGATCCTTTCTATAAATCATTAATATTCTGTAGATGCACTGAAAATGCACACAAACAGATTTCTATAAAAATAACTGGGGGCAACTTGACATTTAACAGTTGTTAACAAATATACTTAAGGTTTGTAAACTTTCTAATCATCAATAAAATATGTATGTGTAGCTCCTAATGACAATGATAGGCAGCAAAACAAATGTTCTGAGGCCATAGTGTGACTGCTATTCTGAAATGTTAAACCCCTTACACAGCAGCAGATATGAAAAAGATCTGTGAAATTTCCAGAAACGAAAAAAATATATCTCATTCCGAAATTGTAACTGAGAAAATCAGAAAGCACTTGATCCAACAGAAGACAAGGGCTCATATGTTAGGAGAGCATGATTTTTGTTATTTTCTCATGAGTAGTGGGAAAGTTTTTATGAAGCCCCCCTTGTTCGGTTTATAGCGTAGCCATGATCAGATGTCTGGGACGGCTGATAAAAGATAGCAGTCTTTTCCACAGCTTTTAAACCATATCAACATTTCAGGTTCAGACACTTTAGATTCCAGTCACTTTTTTAAGCCGTAGCACATAAAAAATTCTAAATTAATTACAAATTGGCACTTACATTTTATTTCTTTCATGCCCAGAAAGAAGATCTGTTTTCAGTCTAGACCTTATAAACAATTGTGAGTTTCAGTTTCAATGAAACATAAATTTCAGACTTCAGTACTGTATCATATTACTGCCTCATTCCAAAATTAAACACCCTTTTCTATACCCATACAAGGTGTTTGTCAAAGAATCTTGACATTTTATATATTTGCAGAATGAAGTAGAAATATAATGCATTCAATATTTTATATGAACAGTCAACTCCAGATATTGCAAAGACATAGTACTTTGTGAGGCATTACAAACCCATTTCTAAATCCCAGAGTTTGAAAATTAACTTTACTGTTTATGTGAACAATGAACTTTTGACATGAGAGGCCCCGGTGTTTGTTAAATGCATGGGTAAGTGTTCTGTGCAAAGGGGAAATAAAAAAACACTCAGTACCCTGAGTACCTGAGTACCCTGGTATGCTGTTTAAGTATTGCATTAATTCATCAGAGTTGATTAGCTGGGTTTAAAGCCATTTTGAACAGAATTCCTGTTACAACAGTAATATCTGAGCCTGAGACGAGTGGATGATTGATCCTGCCACCATTCCTTGACTTGCTTAGCTCTTGGCCCAGTTGAAGGGTACAACTTCACAGGACACCATGACACAGCTCGTTCTAATTAATAATTAAGGTTTCATTTGGATCCAAATGCACAAGGAAATCATGGAAATAGGTAAAATGAAATCAATTTTGCAATGTTTTATTTAAATGTTACGCTACATCAGGTGATAAGGCCCTAGCTACTTACATGTGAGGCTAACATTAAGTCAGAAATAATTCTTTTGAGATTTTAAAGAATTTTTATAATGTATAATAAAAAGGAACCCAGAGCGAGTCTTTTAATTTTCAGAAACTAACCAGAAGAAATCTAGATCTGCCAATGTATTGAAGACTTGCTTGGGAATTTTGGCTATTTTAGTTTCAGTATTTGCATGAGTGACTAGTCATGCTAGTAGTGTCCATAATATACTCTCCACCTGCTACTAACTCTTGCTCAAAATGTTGGCTTCTAGTTTCGTGACAAGCTCTAATTTGACAGTCTGGGCACTCAGTACTGGACTCACTGACCAGACTGGGGAGACAAGACATCACCTACAAAGTCATTTCATCAGGAGAGCCCCAGTCGCACACCATGATCTGATCAGGGAGGACGTTCTGATACTATTCCTGCAAGAGGACTGGCCAGCGGCCTCATGAATTCAATGACATAGTTTCATGATAAGCCTATTAATCCACATACACATGATAATAAATCTGATAAGTGAGTGAGTGAGCGAGTGAGTGGGGCTTGAAGCCTTTTTGAGCAGTATTCTAGTTATATCACAATACGTCAGCTTGATGTGAGAGGAAAGGCCCAAAGTGTTGCAGGTTTCAGACGTTTACCACTTTGGTGCAACCCAAGAGCACGGGTATGGTGCTGACAAACCTAGAAACATTATTGGGCGGAACCTGAATTTGAACCCACATTCATAGGTTTCGGCATGCCCAAGGGACGCAACTGTGCACAGCAAATTGCAGTGCCTTAGGTGTTTGGGCCAGACGTGCACCAAAATCTGATAGGAATAACTGTTCAATCATTGAAACCATAAGTCAGTTTCACAGCAGCATGTACTCTGGACGTGAGTGAATGGCATTTTACGTCACCGATGTTACAACTATAGCATGTGAGTCTGCAAATGAGTCCAGGGCCCCCTTCTACAAAGCACTGTAGTGCCAAGACGATCATAGTTCCCATACTTTAACATGGACTTATGACAGTCATCACACCACAATTACTTTGTGGAACGGAGCCTAGGCTGATCTGAGGCTGGTTTATGTATTTACGTATGTTCACTAAATGTGCAATGAAATATTGCTATGAGGCAGGAGATGAACTACAAAGACACAGTTGACATTAAGAATTTCAATTAATTGTTTTTACAGTGTCCCTAGTCCACTAGGTCAAGGTTCACAAGAGTTGAAGGTTCACAGCAGGTGAAGGTTCACAACAGTTCAAGGTCCACAACAGTTCAAAGTTCACAACAGTTCAAGGTTCACAACAGTTCAAGGTCCACAACAGTTCAAGGTTCACAACAGTTCAAGGTCAACAACAGTTCAAGGTTCACAACAGCTCAAGGTTCACAACAGTTCAAGGTCCAAAACAGTTCAAGGTTCACAACAGTTCAAGGTCCACAACAGTTCAAGGTTCACAACAGTTCCAGGTTCACACAAGTTCAAGGTCCACAACAGTTCAAGTTTCACAACAGTTCAAAGATCACAACAGTTCAAGGTTCACAACAGTTCAAGGATCACAACAGTTCAAGGTTCACAACAGTTCAAGGATCACAACAGTTCAAGGTTCACAACAGTTCCAGGTTCACAACAGTTCCAGGATCACAACAGTTCAAGGTTCACAACAGTTCAAGGATCACAACAGTTCAAGGTCCACAACAGTTCAAGTTTCACAACAGTTCAAGGATCACAACAGTTCAAGGTTCACAACAGTTCAAGGATCACAACAGTTCAAGGTTCACAACAGTTCAAGGTTCACAACAGTTCCAGGTTCACAACAGTTCAATGATCACAACTGTTCAAGGTTCACAACAGTTCAAGGTTCACAACAGTTCAAGGTCCACAACTGTTCAAGGTTCACAACAGTTCAAGGTTCACAACAGCTCAAGGTTCACAACAGTTCAAGGTCCACAACAGTTCAAGGTTCACAACAGCTCAAGGTTCACAACAGCTCAAGGTTCACAACAGTTCAAGGTCCACAACAGTTCAAGGTTCACAACAGTTCAAGGTTCACAACAGTTCAAGGTTCACCACAGTTCAAGGTCCACAACAGTTCCAGGCAACAAGGTAGATATAACTGTCTGGCAACACAAATTTGACAAAAAATGGCATATCTGAATATTATAAGTCGTAAAGAAATGTAACATGATACAACCCTTGCAACCCTCTAATGTGCATCTCACATTTGCTGTAAATGTACAGGGATCTTGCTCTTGCAGAATGTGTACCACGGCCCGTCACAGGTTTCATTTGGATCCAAGTCCTTGATCTTTTATTTCATGTCCCTCTCCAATAGTGCAAAATTGCTACAGCAGCCCATTAGACCAATGCCATAAATATTTAACTGCAGACCAACTTGCCAGTTTTTTATGACCTTCCCTCAAATCCTCCCGATGAACCCCACATCATTTCATGACACTCTCAAGATTCACTATGGCCCACCATGAAGAAAACCCCTCTCCACCCCTCACAAATAACTGATTGGTTTATATGCAGCCACGTTTGACAGCATGTTAGAAATGTCTATTGTAATGGATAAAGGACCTCCAATAGACACTGGCCCATAGGACCTCAAAGACACACAATCCTTAAATGAAAGCCCGACCTCCAGGATACACCAGCCTCTATTGGAAGCCAGACCTCCAAGATACACCAGCCTCTATTGGAAGCAGGTCCCAAAGATACACCAGACTTAAATGGAAGCAGGATGTCCACGATACCCCAACCTCTAATGGAAGCCAGACCTTCTAGATACACCAGCCTCTATTGGGCGCCGGACCTTCTAGATACACCAGCCTTTATTGGGCGCCGGACCTTCAAGATACACCAGCCTTTATTGGGCGCCGGACCTTCAAGATACACCTGCCTCTATTGGGCGCCGGACCTTCTAGATACACCAGCCTCTATTGGGCGCCGGACCGTCTAGATACACCAGCCTTTATTGGGCGCCGGACCTTCAAGATACACCAGCCTTTATTGGGCGCCGGACCTTCAAGATACACCAGCCTCTATTGGGCGCCAGACCTTCAAGATACACCAGCCTCTATTGGGCGCCGGACCTTCTAGATACACCAGCCTCTATTTGGCGCCGGACCTTCAAGATACACCTGCCTCTATTGGGCACCGGACCTTCTAGATACACCAGCCTCTATTGGGCGCCGGACCGTCTAGATACACCAGCCTTTATTGGGCGCCGGACCTTCAAGATACACCAGCCTTTATTGGGCGCCGGACCTTCAAGATACACCAGCCTCTATCTGGCGCCGGACCTTCAAGATACACCAGCCTCTATTGGGCGCCGGACCTTCAAGATACACCAGCCTCTAATTGAAACAGGATATCAAAGATACACCAGCCCTTAATGGAAGCCAGATTTCCAAGAAACACCAGCCTCCAAAAACACAAAAAGGTCATTAGAATGTCAATCTGTGAGGAAATATGGTATATCATATAAGCCCTACCTATTATTGCAGTAATAATGCTGAGGTTTCCACAAGAGGATTAAATTGAACATGTAACCTAGTTACCTTTTGGTTTTTGTACATTCTTACCTTGTTTGATGATGATTTCTTTGTCTGATGTGACGTTGACAGCCCACAGTGTGTAGCAGAAGTTGTTGTCATCCAAACAGTGTATAGTACGGTTATCCAACATGACCTCACCGCCCAAGGTCGCAACATCTGATGCCTCCCCATTTTTTACGTTGCTTTTAACAGTGTCCGAGGAGGGAGCATTGTCATAGTAGGCACAGAAGTTGTTTCGCCCAATCACAACTCCTGAAAACAAATATCAATAATATAATAATGTTGGTTTTGGAATGACTTGTTTCACTCCACAGTCAGCAATATTACAGTTATAGTGTAAGGCTGGGACAATATTACAGTTATAGTGTAAGGCTGGGACAATATTACAGTTATAGTGTAAGGCTGGGACAATATTACAGTTATAGTGTAAGGCTGGGACAATATTACAGTTATAGTGTAAGGCTGGGACAATATTACAGTTATAGTGTAAGGCTGGGACAATATTACAGTTATAGTGTAAGGCTGGGACAATATTACAGTTATAGTGTAAGGCTGGGACAATATTACAGTTATAGTGTAAGGCTGGGTCAATATTACAGTTATAGTGTAAGGCTGGGACAATATTACAGTTATAGTGTAAGGCTGGGACAATATTACAGTTATAGTGTAAGGCTGGGACAATATTACAGTTATAGTGTAAGGCTGGGTCAATATTACAGTTATATTGTATGGTTGTAATGATACACCAACTGTATCACGGTACCTTGCTCACAATCTGATACGTATCACAATATTTGCATGTGCTCTTATCTTTGGTGCATACGCCATCTTTTCATAGACAGGATGGCCATATACATGGCACAGTGATGATTTACAGTTGGCAGTGTCAAGTATGGCGCGATGAATGAAAATCATGTTTTCACTGCTATTTTTCACTACTAATTAGTGTTTGGTTTAACAGTTATTAAAGCAAATATTTCATGTAAGAATCCATATTTTTTACTAAGTGTGCGACTGCGTTCGATACTTGTATCGAGAAGTAAACAATCATGATCCACAGATGATCGTTGTATCATCCAACTACTATTATATTGTCAAAGAGTATCTGTTCCTGAAGTGAAATTGTTTCTTTGTACTATATTTCCATTGGGCAGTTATTCCAATGAATCAGTCTTTACTGGGAAATCTTTTTGCATAATACATTTATACTGACAATATTTGTTTGTTCGTCTGTTTGCTTTTTAAAGTCGCAAATCAGCAATATTTCAGCTTCTTTGATAGGCATTTAGAAGTTGGAGTACTAAGTAAGGATAAGAATTTAAGTAAGGATTACAATTGCTTGATAACGGCGTTAGAACCTACACCGAAACGTCGCAATAATTGTAATAAAGAAGTTGTTCATCCATAAATTCTTATCCTTACTTAATATTACAGCTATATGACTGCGGTTTGAAAATAATCGAGTCTAGACCGGACAATCCAGTGATTGACACCATGAGCATCAGTCTGGGCAACTGGGATATGATAACATGCATCAACCAAGTCAGCGAGCCTAACCACCTGATCCTGTTAGTAAGCCTCTTACAACAAGCATGGGTTGCTGAAGACTAATTCTAACCCAGATCTGAACAGGCGTGCAATGATTTGTTCCAAAAGGAACTAATTTCATTTGAAACTGATCATCGTTGACAATATGCTTGTTAAAAATCTACTCTGGCCAGGAAAACCCGTGATTGACATGCCTAGCCAACTCCCATGCTACCAAGGACTCAATCAGGATTCAATGACAAAACCAAATCACAAGACCCAAATCCACATGTTGGTGGGCTCTTACACCACATGAACCTATCAGAGATATCAGGCATTCTCAGTTGCTGATATATAAGGCTTCAAGCACTTGTTGGCAAACAATCCAAACTTGGATTCATAATCTACAATCAGTTATCACAACCACAACTTATGTTATAAAAATCACTGTGCAAAGGTTACTTCTGCTTTACCTATAACTGGACTTAATAAAGAGGACATGGGTTTAAATATTCAATTTTACTTTATTGTATTTAAGAAAATAAGAACTTTGAAAATTCCCAATTTTAGACAGAACACTTTTCCACCATTTCACATGTTTCACCTATCAAAAGCCCTTAGTTTGGAATCCAAATAAATTCCCACTTATTTTGATCCAGAATCCCCATTGTTTCGGTTATTTAAGACAGAAATACATGTGTACCTGGATATATTGTAAAAACACTGACACTTCTGGGTGAATATTTGAATCATGTCATGATTTCATTTTTTTTAAAGACTTTTTTTTCTGTTCTTCAATTATTTCTGAAACAATGACAGAAAGGTTACATAATTGGGAATTTTTACCACAAAACAGCCTAAACATTCTAGAAATATTCCTGATGAAAAAAACACTTGGCAGAAGCAAACCTGTCACTGCTTGTGCTCATCAATCGTAACACCTGAAACGACTTTTTCTTCAGGAAATTGGCAGCAGTTTTTGCAACATTACCTGTCTATGAAAGGCTCATTGCCACAAGACCCAAGGACTCGAGAAATAAAGTTATCATCCAAATCAGGCAATGAAGCTGAATATGTGGTGTTCATCTGACACTTTTCCAGCAATATTATTTTATCATCTATTTATTTATCTGTTTACCTCAAATATGAACCATGTTGCTTAAAATGGATGATATTGACCGTTCTCAACTAGGGTTTGCAAAAAGCAAATCCTGAAAAAAATGCCAGGAAAACATTTCTTTGCTTGTTGAAACGTTGAGTATTTACCAGATATACAAGACACAGTTTGACCTCATTCCAGCTGAATCTAGTTTCCCTGTTTCACAAAAAACATTTTAATCATTTTTTTCCAAAATCATCCGTAATTCGAAGTGGCCGACCAAAGGCAGCTGCACCAAGGGTGAGTTCCTGCTTAGTTACACAAGTTTCCGGTATCCATCACTTTTAATTTCAACACAAGTGTCAAGACATCTCAAATGTTACCACTCCTTTTTTTCCTGGTTGCATGCACAATTGAGCGGATGAATGATTATTACCTAAACCCACATCACACGACTCAAGACCTCCATGACCCTATTAGTAAACTGAAACACTTTGTTTCCTTGCCGACTTCAACCGCTCTTGTGCCACTTGAACTCAGGAGTTTTGCTATGCACTTGAAGTCTATCTCGATTACAACACCTTCACCAACCCCTTTTTTCAGCAAAGGGGTCTCTGAATCTTGAATACAAAATAGCAAACATAATACAAACACAAGATTAGGCACTGCTTGTCCGAAGACATAAATAAATCTGGAAGGATGGAAAAATCTAAAAATTACATAACGTAATACAATTGATTTAGAAGTCTTTACAAATTTGATTCTATATTGCTAAAGGGTGTGAATCGTTTGATGTATCATTCTACATAAATTTGGAGAATACTAGAATCTCATTGGTTCGTTAACATCAGCGTATGCCTTTTGAATCACTTTAAGTGTTTGTGAAAAAATATTTTGCTGATGTGATAATAATCACAATATTGGTCTCATTTGGAACTTTGGCATGAGCTTATATTTCATCATTTGCGATATTGGTTGTAAAATATCATAAAATGTGAGACAATGCAGGCTTCAATACTATGAGTGGATGGTACTGCATACATAAATTTTAAAAAATTATATGCAGGAATATAGCCCATACACTGTAAATCAAAAAACTCTTTCGCTGTCACTGTCTTGCAATGCCATTACAACGTTGAAGTAACATGCCTTGCCTTATCAGCGTCATCAGGTCACATAATATTGGGAATGCTCATTCATTGAGGGTGTTACGGATGAGAATGAACTACAAGTCCGTTCATTGAGGGTGTTATGGATGAGAATGAACTACTAGTCCGTTCACTGAGGGTGTTATGGATGAGAATGAAATACAAGTCCGTTCCTTCCAACATGTAACTTGTGAATAATATCTTTAGCAGAATATGCTTTGAATCAATCATTGTCATCAACAAGACACGTCCATGAACGAAACATCACAAGCAAATTAATCCCAAGTTGAGGACTTTCTCCAACACATCCTCATGGGTGGACTGACCAGTGTCAGGTGTACGGAACTGAGTGCAAGTGGAATCATGTTCCTTAGAAAATGTGGGTCATTTGTTTTTTAAGTAGTTAAAAATCTCAGCTGGCATTCTGGGATGACCTTTCTTTGAAAAATGATGACATCCAAAAACCAATGCTACTTTTGTCAATCCTCAATGTCTCGCATCATGAAACAATGATCAGGTGTAGGGCTCTACAAGTAGATGCACACAGATATGTATAAGGTACACAAGTTGTCTGTTAAGTATCCCCACGTACATAATTAATTACCAACAATCATCAAAAACAGCAAATAGCTGCCACAATTATCTACCAGAACCACCAGTGCCATTCTTGCACCTAATCTTCATCAAGAATGGTATGAAGAAACAATATCAACGTTTACAACAGATCAACCAATGAAACGCCAGCGAGTCATCGCCGACCAGAAAATAATCCCAGGGTGGGACTGTCTGAAAGGGACACAAGGATAGATACAAGCAAAATATCTGCATTTAGTGAATTCTCACTATCACAGAAATAGCTCTTAGGGAAATTGCACAGTTTCCACTGACTGTTTAGGATTAATTACATAAATTTATCTTAATGAATGTGTATATTTTCTTCTCCACAAGTGCGTAAAACAGCAAATGTTTTCTTTTCAGAGTTCTAACCTTCAAGATACAGCTTCTTATCAGCAGAAAACACATTTTGCTAACATAAACAGGTTTGTGCCAAACAGCTTTTTATACTGGCTGGCTTCACAGCTATGGTAAACAAATCCAAGGTTCTGTGGCTTGTTGCTTGGGAATAAAACTTCACCTTCTACTTTGCAACAACACTACGACTACCAGGAATCATAACAATCCCAGAAATGAACAGTATGTACATTTATCTTGGTGTATTTGATTCCCTCGGATGCGAAACCAACTGCTAAACCACTTCAACAACAATCAATAAACCTACACATTTCTTTCATATTGCTTATTATCTTAAAGGAGCGTATCGCGAAGGTTTGGAGCCTGGACAGGAACATTACCAACCTATTTGACAAAGGTCATGGATGCAATGGTCGTGATGCATCGAGGTAAATAAGTTGAAGAGGAGGTATTCTTTGTAATTTAGGAGAGCACAAGATGCCTTATTTGCATACACAAGACACTAGTGTGTGTGTTTCTGACTACTTGTATCAGTACATGTATGCCAAGTTACAATAATGCAATCCACTGACTACATGTGAAATACTCCTTAAACATGTTTAGTTTTAATACTTTTAATTTGAATATAATTGATAATTGATAATTCCATCATGCTCTGACCATGGCCTAGACACAACTACAATATAGGTCTTCAGAGATAGCAAAAACATACATGAGATAACATCATCATGTTTTCATTTCATTGATGACCACATCTACCATTTAAAGATTATAATTGCGATTTCACTTGGTCTTATTATCCTGCAGTTTAAGACTTAAAAGGAAAAGATTTTGGTTTGTTTGTTGCAATCAAATCTGACATACCCTGTACATTTAGTGAAGACCCCAGTTAGAATAGGTCTTCCCGTAAAAGGCGACCATATTTTGTTGTCAGAGGCGACTAACAGGATCGGATGGTCAGGCTCACTGACTTGGTTGATGCATGTCATCATATCCCAATTGTGTGGATCGATGTTCATGATGTCAATCACTGGATTGTCTGGTCCATACTCAATTATTTACAGACCACTGTCATATAGCTGGAATATTGCTCTGTGCACCGTTAAACAACAAACAAACAAACAAACGCTAGTTCTCTCCGAAATGTTCTGAGCTGATGCTGTTTGTTTTGATATTATCCAACAGGTGTTACATCTCTGGATTGTTATGCAAGTGAGTGCCAGTCCTGTTGTCAGTCACACAACTATAGAAATGGTAGTGTTGGCTTGTTTTATGTCTTAATAATTGAGGCACTGGGAATATTTAAGGCACCAGCATGTACCAAAAAAAATAAAAAAATAAGATCTTGCAGATTGTTCCTTGAATACTCGGAATGACTCAGTCAACGCCAGAATGGGACATCATGGACCAGAAGCTTAACAAGAATTGAATGGTACAACATGTCTTCACAGAAGAATATTGGTAATTGTCATTCCAGCCATTCATTACAATTACGAAAAATAACCAATTACAAAATTACAAAAGAGATTTCTGTAGTTTTCAAGGACAGGATTCTACCATGGGAGCAAAGACTCATTGAAACTAAAGAGTCCAGTTGCAAGAGAGTGAATGTAGTTTTAATCATGTTAATGTGAAAAGTTTTCTAGCAAGATTAGAATCTAATCTGAGAAAAACACTGTAGATATTTGAAACCTGAAGAGAAATAAATAATATCAGGTATTTATCTAGACCTATTCAGAGGCCGATATTCGCCCCAAGGATGCAGCAAATGATAGTAAAAACTCACAAATTGAACTAAAAAATTCCCAATTTCTCAGAACTTACGAAAATAAGAACATTAAAACAATCACATTTGGAACAAAATAATGATCTTGTCGAAGTTTGCTTGCCAAGGGCACTTAGTTTGGAATCCAAGATAAGTCCCGAATATATTGACCACTTTTGAAAAGTGAAAAAAAATTAAAACTGCTATTGGTGCCTGGTTTCATGAAGAAAACAAACTTGAAAACAAACGGATACCTAGCCATGCCAACAAAACCACCATCACATTTGTTCCAGAGATCACATCTATCATTTGATATTACCAAGCTGGAATACGTGCAATAATAAACAATTCACCAGTACATTTTCCATGCAGTTTGGTTTATAAGAACCATCTGCAATTCCAGACATGGTTCAGGATTGTACAGAATAATTTCCATTTCATGTCTGAATGACGACTGATTGGAATGTCTACATGTATTGTTTGTTGTTTAATGCCGCACCCTGCAATATTCCAGCTATATGATGGCGGTCTGGAAAAAATCGAGTCTGGACCAGACAATCACATTTATTTGTAGTTAAGGGACATTATTGAAAACAAATGATTGTGTTTTCTAAAACATTTAATCACTCGGAATGTCAAGGTTTCTAAAACTGCAGCTGTCTGTGAGTGAGTGAGAGTGAGTGAGTGAGTGAGTGAGTGAGTGAGTGAGTGAGTGAGTGAGTGAGTGAGTGAGTGAGTGAGAGTGAGTGAGTGAGTGAGTGAGTGAGTGAGTGAGTGAGTGAGTGAGTGAGTGAGTGAGTGAGAGAGAGTTGCCTTTAGCATGACATGTCAGCATAATGTGGGATTAAAGCCAAAAGTAATCCAGGTCTCAAACATTTATGATAGGCATTACGTAGAAGTTGACGGATAAACAAGGTAGACACAATTTTATGGATAACAACTTCTTTTATACTGTAAAAAGCGATGTTCGGTATAGATCCTTATACCGGTGTCAAGCAAGCATGTTGTTATCCATAAAATTGTATTTACCACTTAGGTGAAACCTACGAGCACAGGTATGGAGCTCACAAACCTAGAAACATAAACCCACAATCAAAGGTTCTGTTGGGGACGCAAATTGTGGCGCCTGAGACAAGAGGAAATTAGTTGTAAATCAAATAAGCAGCCTTTACAAATATCAGGCCCTGGGGGTAGTGTGGCCACAGAAGTCATTGCCATCTGGACAAAACTCTGAAAGTTAATTCATGGTGCTACCAGATCTGCTGATGTAACAGAATGTTAATAAGGATATAATTTGACTTCTTTGTACTTTGTGTTTTCTGAAGTAAAGAGTTTGAAATTTAATATTTTCCGATACAACTCGGTGGTTCCATATGTCTCAGCTATCCTCACACACGTCACTATACTGATCTGAAGGTCCTAGTTGATCCGTACATGTTGATGTTGATTTATGTGTCTCACCTTATAAAAGATATGTATCTCAGCTTATCCACAGCTATGCGTCAGTTGATCCATCACATGCGTCATGTATATGTGTAGTTAATCCATATACGTATCACAGGCTCACTTCAAAGACTTCTTCATGTTCTGCTAACACCACAAATGTCCCCCCCCCACTCAGTGATGGTGCTCGAGATTAATAGCATTATACATTTTCATGACTTTATCGACCTTGATAGAACATTCTTCCATATCATCAGGATCATTATCAAATCAGAAAATTATCTTGAAGACAATGTGGGTGACAATCAGTCAATATCTGGGAAACACAGGGATGGAAATTAGCACTATCCAGCCAGCCAGGATCAGTTTTGTTAATGTTAAAGATATCCTAAGGGCAAGTACAATTTTAGATATTTTGGGGGTTAGTTGACATTCTTGGTTAATTTCCATCCCTGAATCCAGGCCAAAAAGGTTGAATGATTTCACTGATTGTGCTTCCATCAAAAAGACACTTTCTTTTCTGGTTCAAGAGATAAGTATCCCCGAATCCTTCATTTCATCAAAGTCGTTGTTCCCAAGTTGCAAAAACTAAACACGCTACTTCTCATCATATCCATCCACTCAGACACACCAGCACAAAAAAATGAGTCCACTTTTCTATCAGTAATTCTATAAAGATTAATAGTTCTGATCATATGATAAAACTCTCAAAAGGACAATATGTTAAAAGTAAACAAGTACAGCTTTCAGGCAATATCTGTGATGAAGCTGAATCAGACACCACCTAATAACACCCCCATGAAGCAGTACTCCAAATGAACACCACTGTTGCTCTCATGACATGAAGGTTGAAAAAGATACTGTTACAAATGGCCGACAACAACATGCCTGATATGAATCTCCCCTGGCAACCAAATCATAGCGGAGTTTGGCAATCACTTGTTTCACTGCCAGTCTAGCCTCTGCCGCCATATATTACACTTTTTGTTTTGACAGAAATTTGGGTAACTCTTGTTGCACTAATTGAGTTGAAATTCATTGTTCAACTCACAATGTATGCCTTTACGTCAGCTCATAACGCGAGCTTAACATCCATAATTACAACATACACGAAATAGGATTCTACATTTAAAATTCTGTGGGTCTGACCACAATTTTAAGGACATTGTTTGAAAATAGAATAGAGTAATTCAAGTAAGATGATCCCACAAGTTTTTTAAAAGCTAAGGGTATTTTGCGGCAAGCACCTGCCATTGGTAACAATAGAGGTGGCTAATATCAGCAGTCAGGAACAGCCCTCCTATGTCTGTATCCACATGCCCCTAATGCAGTTTGGAAAATACTCATAGCAGCTTTGCGTACCTGTACAAGGTTAAGCACGACATCCACATGTATTATTTCCAGGTAACAATTATATGATACATTTCTCCAAAAATGGTTTGATGATTTATCTCAAAACAAAAACTAACTGCAATTAAATTTAATATCAATTCTATCTTGATGGTGTACATGATGCAGATGTATTTACATGTATCGATTAGAAATTACGTTGGACATTACACCACAATAAAAATAAATGTTTCTCACCAATTCTAGTGTTTTATAAAGGGCAAGGGGACCAGGCTTTTATTTCTTCATTTAACTTAACCACATTTTTGTGTACATGGTCTTGTTTTCAAACAGCGAATGAAAGAAGACAACCAGTGACACTAAAGGAAGAGTGAGCAATTAATTCCAACAAGGTAAGCGTGAAAGTACATTCCATGACCTTGGAAACAACCAAACTGTAGTAGTTTGTACACATTGTACTATGGCATTCAGCCATGAAGACAGAAGACCCCTTAGAAAGAAATGGGCTTCACGCATCATACATATGTAGGGAATCAAACCTGCGTCTTCTGCATGACGATTTAACCCTTTAACCACAAGGCTACCCCACGCCCCTAGTGGCTCCATGGGAAGTTTACAATCCATACTGCCTGTGATGCGCTAATGGGTTAAACATTCCAGCACCATCTTATCCACCTGGGTATTCATTCCAAACACAGTCTCTCATCCAACTACTCTCCGTAACCAACACTACTTAACTTACCTGATTTGTGGCCTATGCACTGTACACTGGACCACATGCCATCGTATGACTTTGCATAGCCAAGCTTACTCTTGACAAAATAAAACAGAACATGCCTTCTTGTTATTAACTACTCGTGCATACTGGCATATGTGTCACAGACTTTTGAATATCCACGATACCCTGGCTAATGGACCAGTGTAGGTGTCGCCTGCAAAGAACTACATATTAGAGTAAACCTTGAATTTTCTTTTGAGGATAGTCTGATACTATCTTAATCTTGACAAAGGTAAAAAAAAGTATTTTCTAGTGATTCGGAATCAACAGGCAAGTATCTTGTTTCACAGCACTGAAGGACTCCTCCAGAACAAAGAAGAGTTCTGTGACCTTGTAGTTGGTCCATGGTACTGTTTCACTATAAACACGGACTCGTTATCTAGGTCCATGCTATAAGGTATTTTTATGATTTCTTATTTTTTTCGGGTATTTCTTGCATCTAGATGGTTCGTAAGTTGGATAAAACACTCCTCCCTGGTTATGGTCGAGGAAGTAAGACCTCGGCAATCGAGTATAGGCAATGTAAGACATTTGAGCTTTGCTCCTTGGTCTTACATTGCCAATACCCTCTTGCCTTGGTCTTACTTCTTTGACCATAACATGGGTGTCATGCTTTATCCTTCACATAATGCTTGCTGAGGTATATATATAAGATTCTTTCGCATATGAAACCATACGCCCAACTGCCACATATGGGTGACAATTGCTGCGTCGTTATTGAAAATGATCAAGTGATGGCGCTCCAAGAATAGTTCTGTTTATATGAACATGATTCTGTTTGAATTAAAAAGTGGATTAATAATTTAAAGTATGACTAACAGTTATATTGATGGTTGATTGGTATCCTGTTACAAAGCAAACTTTGATAATGTCCATTGTGTTATTTTGTTAATGTGTTATTATTTCAGTTCATGGTAAAAACAGTCACAAGCATATTTCAGGTATACAGTGTAAGTTTGTGAATAAATATGTCCCCCTGAACAATTGTTCTGGTGGAATGGATATACCAGGAGTTTTGTTCCTGTGACTTTTTTCCCCAGGAATATTGCTATGCTTGTAATCATGGTAACCATAACCATGATAATCAAATGAAGAAATAGACTCTCCCACAAATTAAAACAAAATGAACATAAATCATTTTTAAATTGACACATGTAACCGATGGTATTTATCTTCAATGACAAGTGGCTTGCCCAGACACTTCTCAGGCGTCTAAATATAGTCCATGATTAATATAAGTGAATTTCAGTCCACACCTAAAGCCTATTTCCTGCATTAAGAAAACAATGCAAGTGTGAAGTGGGCAGTGAAAGCCACTATAGATAAGGACCCCACCCTGTGCCCACATCAACAGCATGACAACAAGAGATGGGGCTGGCCGATTCCGATTTCAGGCAGCCATCTATAGCCACCTTCATAAGCAGAGGGACCAGAGTCCCTTTCCGCAAAGCCATCTTAGTGCTATGACTGTCATTGGTCTGTGTCAAAGAATGGGAGTTACAACAGTTGAACCCTAGTCTGTAATACAGACCCTGAAACAAACATATCGAATACAGACCATTCAAGTCCATTATATTTGTCAAGTCTAGATTATGGCAGTTTCAGGTTCTCTGAAAATGGGTGAGTGAGTGAGTATGGTTTTATGCAGCTTTTAGCAAAATTCCATCAATATCACGGCGAGGGATGCCAGAAACCGGCTTCACACATTGTGCCCATGTGGGGAACTGAACCTGGATCTTCGGCCTGATGACTATGAAAATAAAGAAAGTCCCTTGGGTTATTTTCAATAAATATCATTGAGGTAATTTAATAACTGATTTCTTCATGTAAAATATGGTTATTTCAGAGACTAGATGTTGGTCTACTTGAAGCCCTGAGACAAGACCCTGCAAAGAAGTCACTGATGTAGGCATGAGGGTGGAAAGGAACCTACTGCTCAATGTCTGAGTGTCCAGGTCGGGAGTGAAAGTGACTGATCACCTAGAGATGTTGTCATACAAATAGTACTTGTTGTTGTCAAGGAACTGAAGCATGCTCATCTTTCTTTAAAGTTAATTGAACATCGCACAAATTCTATAAGTTGTTCTCATGGTCCGAAAATAGCACAGTAATTGTGTTTATAATAAACACGCTTTTAATGAAATGGCGGATATTGCAAAGTTAATTTTTAGTCCCGGACATTTGCTGAATAGATGTTATATATATGCTTATAACATACTACAGTTATAACAAACTAAAATTAGTGGTCTATTTGAGTTCGTTACAACTGTAGTTTACTGAATACAATATCTCAGTATGTCTATCAGATGTTGAGCAGAGTATGTGTGAATATTTTCAAAATGATTTACTTATTGCAATTCCAAGGTACGACAGAAGCTCTTGCTTCCATGCATGTTTGTTGGGTTTTACACGTCATTATCAATATTCCAGCAATAACCGTGCAGAGAACATCAGGAATTGGTCTCCCAAAGTGCACCCATGTGGAACCGGACATGGCCATCGGCATGGAGTAACACTGTTAACCACCTGGCTACCCAGATGTCTCTGTGCTGGCAGGATAAATGATAGCTGATCTGTCACTGACAACTGCCAGACCATACGGCTAGGAAGTAATGAAATCATCATAGTCTGGGCCTTTATTCACAACTCCAAAGCTTGAGTTTAATCAAATTTTTCCTTAGCTAGTAACATTGCTCATTTTGTCTCCTGTGGTTAACACTATATATACTGAAAAACTCTGAAATGGATCACATTCAGATTGAAGAACAACTTGTTGAAAAATGAAATATTGCATGTTGGGATATGTACCATAAAGCACAAATTGTAGTGTGATATATGTCATATTGCACACTCACCATAGCATTCCACCCCTATCAGCACCAGAATGTTACGACACAGCTGACACAATACTGGCAAACAACATGGTTTGCCTTCCAACCTGCTCTAATTATGAAAGACATGGTATCAGGCCCTTGAAATTATTCATGCCATGAGCACATGTGTTTATCACGTAGTGTACCGGACATACTCATCAATTAAATATGAATCATAAAATGCATTC
The DNA here is from genome assembly GCF_023055435.1 of Haliotis rufescens. Lineage (NCBI taxonomy): Eukaryota > Metazoa > Mollusca > Gastropoda > Lepetellida > Haliotidae > Haliotis > Haliotis rufescens. The sequence goes on along the minus strand of NW_025964112.1, from coordinate 60,600,483 downwards.
TCCAGTCCCTGATGGCTTGATTCAGCAGAAAATTGAAAAAAATAAATAAATTATATTTGTGTTATATCATTTGGGTTTTGCAATTTTAATTTCAAGCATGATTGCACATCTGGAACCATAACATCCAGTGAACTCTCGATATAACGCCCTTCAATGTACTGGTACCTTGGAAACAGCGCAGGGTACCCCTTTGCTCCCAAACATTCATCAACAATTTTCCCCCAAAAGTGTGATCATCAAATAAAATTAATAAATAAACACATTAGATTTTCTTCCTAGTCACCTTGAGTATCATGTGCAACAATCCTCGGAATTGGTATCCGATGACATGAATCAACCAAGTCACAGCCTGACTCCCAGATCCATTTTGTCATGTCTTATGACAAAGCATTAGTTGTTTGGGACCTACATTCACTACAATAATCCAACCATCAACAAGAGTCATCTGTAGACGACACATCCAACCAGTCCCCTAATTCTTCCGAGTGAAATACTGAACAAAGTTAAGTGAATAATGGAGAACCTGAAATGCGGAACCAGGGTTTATTTACACCTACGCACAAGCCGAAATTCAAACACAAAAACAAATGTCAATAAAGTTCCAAATTGCAATTTGAAACTTCTCAATTAATTCTGTTCCAGTTACAACTACTCATGATGTAATCGGTGTTATCGATATGATTTGTGTTACCCTGGAAACAGGACCACAGTGGAAGAGATTTAATAATACTTTTACATAAATGCATGGAATGCAGTGCTACATTCTGAATTCATGAATAAAGAAACATTTTCAAAAGTCACAAAGTTGAACAAAATAATCATATTCCGTCCCAGTTTAATAGTCAAGGGGACTTAGTTTGGAATACATGATAAATCCTTGCAGAACTACTTTGAAGAATACTTTTGGCTGTATTTGGTGCTAATAAAAACAGGAGTGGGCTTTGTGAGCATTAGAAATTGGCACAGTCTTATAGTCCTCACCAAACTGCCCAATAGTTAAGGTATCATAAGGATTAGTATAAATTTGCCATTAATAAGGGTTTCGCTAAACTTAATCATCATAAGGACAAGTTGACTGAAACAGTTAGTTTCTGTCGCAATAAAATGTATACTCATGTACAGACCATATCATGGACCTGACAGAATGAAACAAGTCTTGAGTTAATGCACATATAATCCTGATAGAAGCTGTGTAAAGTGATGTTTACCGTATCTCCAATTATGTTTGGATGTAACAACAACCAATACGTTCAGTTTGTAAACTGTTTGCAACATCATTGGTGAGAACTGGTCCCCAGAATGCTAAATTGGTTGTACGAGGTAACAACGTATATAGTGTGGTCGGCTCAGTGCCTTTGCTGATGGTGTGTCCTTGTACCCAAACAGCGGGGATCATTGCTCATAATATCAATCACTAGATTGTCTGGGCTAGACTTGATTATTTACAGGCTATTGCCTAGTGCAGTAATAAACAAACAACACACACACACACACACACACACACACACACACACACACACACACACACACACACACACACACACACACACACACACACACACACACCTGCAACATTCCAGACAATAGCTCTGTTGCTGCTATCATAAGGACTTCTCAGCTCAAAGACATAAATAATAAGCACCACACAGCTGCCTTAGACAACATGCTTCCACATTTCTAAAACATATACATTATAAAAAATTAATTTAATTGTTGTATGTACAAGAGGCTCAAACCCAGTGTTTTATAAGCAGACTCATGTCATTTAGTTGGGCAGCCTTTCGATTCATTTGATGATATACATTTCAATAACATAACAGGGCAAGTTTCCCTACCGTATTCGACGTAATAAGCGTCCCGCTCTAATAAGCGCCCATGGTGATATATTTGCTGATATATTGGCTAGTGAACAATCCCAATTAGCACCCCTTTCGATTGATCAGTGTACACTTATTTATTCGTGTATAATACCCACTCGTGTGTTATATGCACCCTTAATTATGGGCAATTCACTTCTGGAAAATATATCTGGAAATATAACTTTTCTTTTGTATCATTTCAGGCTGTCAGCATAAAACACGAAATTTACGATCTTTCAACTCTGTTTTTCTCTCTCCAAAATTATATTCTAATAAGAGACCCCTATTTCTAATTTTGGAAGCGCCCTCGGCGCATATTACGTCGATTACGGTATATCATCTGTCAGTGAACAATGGTGAAGTGTATGCTTACAGAGCTACTTTGTAATCTAGAAACTATTCCAGCAAAACGTTTTCCAAACAAATGACTTGGTTCATGAATGTCACTGTATCCCAACTGCATAGATCAATGCTCAAGATGTCAATCAGTGGATTGTCTGGTCAAGACTCAATTATTTCCAGACCGTCATCAAAGAGCTGGAATATTACCGGTACTGAGTGTGACATTCAACAACAAAAATTCCAAACATATTCTGTTTTCAATCAGTCTAAAAAACTTGGATGGACTTGGTGAAGACCTGCAGTTCAACAACAACCCTCCTTCATTTCCAGTGCCAGCTAGTGCAGCATGAACGTTGAATTACTGTTCTGGATCAATGCCACCAGTCTAGTGGTCCAGTATCTCTATCAAACCCTGTGACAGATCTGCATGCAAGAAGCGTACCAAGTTTGGAGGAGATGCGTTTTGACATTTCCTCCCACTGATAACTGTCATCCATATTATATATAATATAATATATGATATCGAGAAGAGGTAAAGATTTTATAAATCCGAATCAGTACATATAAAGGATCATTTACAAAATATAATAAAAATTATTCTTCTACTGTACATTAGTTATAGAAAATGATAGATGCAAACAGCAATGTACATACTATCTTATTTTTGGTCTACACTTCTGTAGTCATTAAAGAGCATTTAGACGTTGGACAAACATGAAAACAAAATGCTATTCCTTATTATTATTAGAATAAAGAATTTGTTATCCATTACATTTATGTAATTCTTAAAAATACCTAATATCATTTTTGTCTAACTACCAACATCGTGGTGTTTAGCTGAATCATTTATTCCCAATTCAGAGCTTTCCAATTATTCCATCAAGAGTCCGTTAATAAAGACCCCCTCAGGCATACGACAGGAACACCCTCATGATAGGTGAATGATTGGGCAAGTGTATGCAGCCCATGAGTTCATTCTTGCAATGACGCATGACTCAGGTTGAGCCAGACACAACAAGATCTGATTATGGATTGAATGTCCTCAGGTAGTGCTGGCTTGACAGGCTACAAACACAGCTGCAAACAAACTCACAGGCAGGAAATATAAACAAATTCTGATGAAAGAACATGACAAATGCTTAAAAAGTTCAAACTGTTACAAAAACAAATCAAATGCTGACTTTTAAAAACATAGGCAGGAGGCCCTGCAGCTCACCTGAATATCTTTACATTAGAGTGTGAGTAATGTTGACATCAGGAGAGGAACACCAACAAGAGAGATCACAAATATTATGTTGAACAATCAACCGTGAGTCCTTGCTGCAATGAGCATACGCTTTATCTACTATAGCACCCTTGCTGCAATGAGCATATGCTCTATCTGCTACACACCCTAGTTGCAATGAGCATACGCTCTATCTACTACACACCCTTGCTGCAATGAGCATATGCTCTATCTGCTACACACCCTGGTTGCAATGAGCATACGCTCAATCTGCTACACACCCTAGTTGCAATGAGCATACGCTCTATCTACTACACACCCTGGTTGCAATGAGCATACGCTCTATCTACTACACACCCTGGTTGCAATGAGCATACACTCTATCTACTACACACCCTGGTTGCAATGAGCATACAAACTATCTACAACAAACCCTGGTTGCAATGAACATACACTCTATCTACTACACACCCTGGTTGCAATGAGCATACACTCTATCTACTACAGCACCCTGGTTGCAATGAGCATATACACTGTTCACAATGTATGCATAAAATTCAACAGTGTCTTGTCCATTTTGTCATAGCCCTATGTTTAAAGTATTTAAAATTGGGGGTCGATAGATTCAAATACATCAGCAACACACCCGAAGGACATACTCAGAGGTCAATTAAAAAATGTCAAACCATGTTGAAAGAAAAAATAAATAAACAGGGAAACTACAGAAATTAAAATAAGGACCAGGAGTTACTGAACATATATCCTATACAGAGAAGTACACTAGCTTTGTACACAGGGTAAACAGACATCTGTGAAATTTCTGCATCACAAAAGTAATGGGGAAATAACGTGTAGTTTTTATTACTTTTAAATTAACAATAAGAACCTTCTGACCTTTACATTTTAAACAGATACAGACTTTAAATAAATATTCTGATCATAGGCTTTGTACATGATTTATGAACACGCACACACAAAGCAAATTTCAGTGAAATAATATCTCTTCAATCTTATTTCCGTATAAGCAAGAATTCAAGCATAAAGTGGTGACATGATTTCTGAATATTGACCTTTCCATTCATGCTTTGCAAAATGAGGCCCTGAAATATTTGATAATCTCAAACTTTTCATATTCTTTCTCTGTCCACTAACGTAATAGATATGACACTAATTTATTTCATCTACCAACTTTAATGTTAATTCTTTGCCTTGTTTAACAACAAACTTGAAAGAAAACACAGACATTTTTCCATACTTCATGTTGAATCCCTTGAAGTTAACGGATGACAAAGTAGACACAACTTATGGATAACAATTTCTTTACTATACTTTTACAGCAACAGTCAGGTGTACATCCTTGTACTGTCATCAAACAAGATTGAATACTGAATGGTCAAATGACAGCAGGAGATCACATATACTCAATTAGTAATTGTGAATACTTTGTAAATAGTGACCTAACATGAAATAACCTATTATAACAATCAGAATCAATTAATCGTGTTATCCAATTATCAAACAATGCTAGGCTTGGTAAACAAGCCACATTTAACACACTGGGGTGCACAAACTGTTGTGTCACAATGTGAAAAGTAGCAACAATCCTTCAGGTTTTGAAAGGACAAAAGAAAACTTTGAATATTGTATCACACTGGATTAACTAAACTCTTACTCATATGCATTGGCAATACTATTATAACACCTCAGGTTATAACACAAAATAACGGTTGCTCCTGAACAGCCCTAGTTGATATACACAGTACAAAAGAGTATCAACTTTATCATACAAAGTGTCACATTTAGCAAACACAATAGAATAGCATTGATATCTTCCTTTATTTCCACAATTAATAATCAGATATAAAGTCTGAATTAACATATTTCCCTATGTCATATCATAAAGTAAAGGATAAGCATATACTTATGTAAATAACTGAATTAAGCTAATAAGCTTAGATATAAGACCATGTTATGGCTAAAATATTGGATATGACTTAATGTAGATTTTATCATAGTCTATGGTGACATTTAACATAGCAATTGTAAACCTGTCCAATATATGTGTCACTGTTTACCATGTTTACACAAAGGTGACTTTGCATAACACATGAACAAGAATTTAATTGCCAAGTGTTTGGTAGCATTTACAAGTTGACTTTATCAATTTTAAGGTACATAACCTGGGCAAGTTGTAGAGGTGGAACGGAGTTTATTTGTGAGTGCAGGATGACCCTAGACACAGAGAGGTGTTGAGGACTCATATACATATAGATATATATATATAGGTCGGCTGGTTAAAATAATTATTCACCAGCGTCGCATAGCGTCATTGGTATAAATTATGACATAATCAATTATTGCGATTAGCACTGTTAGTTGAGGCACAGTGTCAGAATGTGGAGTGTTTTTAAATTAGTCTCGCCGTGCACCTCATTATGTTGGCTATACGCCTGGGGTAAATTCACAATTATACATTCCTACATGGGTCAATCAACGTACCAGTCGTGTATATGGCCTGAACAAACAATATGCAATCATATCAAGATAATGGTGAATCGGCAAGTAACGTGCTTCGCTTAAATCAGGGGTTATAGTTAGTTGGGATCGTCTTGTGTATGTGGAGCAGACATACGGGCGGGTTACCCTGACCCCGCGGCTTCAGTGTCGACTGTGACACACAAGAACAGGGACGGAAAGTGGGCCACCTACCCGACAGCACGGACAGCCAGACTGACAGCCAGGTAACTCCGACTATAGCCATCATTTCGACGGTCGTTCCTGCATTACAGCATCAGATTTGACTTGTGTTGTATCAAGGCGTTAGCAATATGGCGGGCTGGACTAACACAGCTGAACGCAACATCTCCGATATGAATTGGACTCCATAGTTCCTTACATCTCAACATTCGTCCAGGTTTGACAACAGACGATACTCTGCGTGCAGACGTCTGCACCTACAACTGCGCCAGACGACACGGCGCTCATTGCAGTCTTCTGTTAGACTAGCGGACCAGTCTATTCCAGGCGGACCAGTGACGCCACTGTACCACGCATGACTTAATCGGGCGAGCGCATTATCATAGGGGGTGAAGGCTGTTATGTGACCCATCTGACATAACGGTCACCAGCGATAACAGTACTCGTCCCGTGCGATATGGGAGCATACTGCACGCTTGTTTATTGCCGGGTTTCGTGTATATATCACGGACCAGAGATCTATCGGCATTATGCTGGTCAAATTCCGCCTGTATTATCGGGCACATAACTTAACCATTCTGCGCTATCATAGACTGTGTGTACTATTAATGTCGGAATTACGCAAACTTGCCTTTCGAAAGGAATAGGGAAGGAAGCACTTTCTTATCATATTTGTAAATTTGTGTTTTCTGCAAGGTCATTTTATTCTAAAATTAACCCCTTTTTTCAATACATGTTCATTTCGTTAGTTTCAAATGTTATTGTTATTTTCAATATCATCGGCGTTTAGGTGTCTGCTGTTTACGAAGCCCGACACAAAGTTCCAGAATAAGTTTTGATTGACGCCGCAATCAGTACAGCCATGTTACATCCCTGTAAATAGTCTAGGCCAGGCAAACCAGTGGTTGATAGCATGAACGGCGACTCAAATTCAAGTGTTTTCTTCTCAGTTTCCTAATTTAGAAGACACAACTGACTAAATAAACATAAAATGTTGAAGATCCTTATTTGACATGAGTATGTGTGCACCCGCATCATCCCGAGGCAAGGAGCTAACTGACTGTAAAAGTCCAAAGAAAAAAGTTAACTCCCTTGCCTCGGGAAGATGCGGGTGCACACATACTCATGGTGCACCTGGGAGGTGAGGTGAGGTGAAATTGGGTTTAACGTCGCGTCCAAGATTATTGCACTTATATAGCGACGTGCATGTACGTGTGTGTGTTTGTGTGGCTGCTTGTACTAGTCCGGACTGATGCCGATTTATAGTGCTAGCTCACTGAAATACCATGCCGCAGTTTAACATGAATACCCCACTCAGACACAGTATACTGACTCCGAGCCGACCAGTCCTTGTTTTAGCCCCTTAATGCCGAGCGCCAGACAGGGTAACAACAAGTACAATCTTTTAACGTCTTTTTGTATGACGCGGTCGGGGATCGAACCCCGGACCTTCCGCTCTCCGGGCGGACGCTCTACCACAAGACCACGGAGGCGGTCTTGGTGCACCTGGGAAGGGACAAGATTTCTCGCTGAGTGATATCACATATTTTCTTATTGGTGAGTTTGTCACGAACACCTGTTAACTGTTATACCATCATACGTCGTGCATGCGCAAAATGCCTGGACTATTACAGCGCAATGCTACTTTACTAGAGGAAAGGTGTGTCATATTCCACATTCAAAACAGCTTCAGTCGTAAAATATACCTTCGTAACGCCAACGCAGCCGGATAAGTGTCTGTAATGACGTGATTGAATGGGTATTATACTGTATAAATATAGGAAGCAGTATCCGTAGCATGTGTCACGTTACACGACTGCAGTCAACATTGTGATAATTAATTCCCGCCCCAAGGTCGGTACAGGCAAACCCGTGGTCAAATCTTAATTTCCAATTTGGTATAGTCACAGGCAAACACGTGGTCAATACTTCTCACTTGAGGGTCGGTACAGACAAACACGTGGTCAATACTTCTCACTTGAGGGTCGGTACAGACAAACACGTGGTCAATACTTCTCTCTTGAGGGTCGGTACAGGCAAACACGTGGTCAATGCTTCTCACTTGAGGGTCGGTACAGACAAACACGTGGTCAATACTTCTCACTTGAGTGTCGGTACAGACAAACACGTGGTTAATACTTCTCACTTGAGGGTCGGTACAGACAAACACGTGGTCAATGCTTCTCACTTGAGGGTCGGTACAGACAAACACGTGGTTAATACTTCTCACTTGAGGGTCGGTACAGACAAACACGTGGTCAATGCTTCTCACTTGAGGGTTGGTACAGGAAAACACGTGGTCAATACTTCTAACTTGAGGGTCGGTACAGACAAACACGTGGTCAATACTTCTCACTTGAGGGTCGGTACAGGAAAACACTTGGTCAATACTTCTCACTTGAGGGTCGGTACAGACAAACACGTGGTCAATACTTCTCACTTGAGGGTCGGTTCAGACAAACACGTGGTCAATACTTCTCTCTTGTGGGTCGGTACAGGCAAACACGTGGTCAATACTTCTAACTTGAGGGTCGGTACAAGTAAACACGTGGTCAATACTTCTCACTTGAGGGTCGGTACAGGCAAACACGTGGTCAATTCTTCTCACTTGAGGGTCGGTACAGACAAACACGTGGTCAATACTTCTCACTTGAGGGTCGGTACAGACAAACACGTGGTCAATACTTCTCTCTTGTGGGTCGGTACAGGCAAACCGGTGATCAATACATCTAAATTGAGTGTCGGTACAGACAAACACGTGGTCAATACTTCTCTCTTGTGGGTCGGTACAGGCAAACCGGTGATCAATACTTCTAACTTGAGGGTCGGTACAGGCAAACACGTGATCAATACTTCTAACTTGAGGGTCGGTAAAGACAAACACGTGGTCAATACTTCTAACTTGAGGGTCGGTACAGACAAACACGTGGTCAATACTTCTAACTTGAGGGTCGGTACAGACAAATCCGTGGTCAATACTTCTCACTTGAGGGTCGGTACAGGCAAACCGGTGATCAATACTTCTCACTTGAGGGTCGGTACAGGCAAACCTGTGGTCAATAGCCATACCATTTATCCATGCCTTGGGTGTGAGTGAGTGAGTGAGTCGGTGCTTAGCGCCGCTTTGTCAGTCAGATATAAGTGAGTATAGTTTTACGCCGCTTTTAGCAATATTCCTGCACAGCAATATCACGGCGAGGGACACGAGAAACAGACTGTACACATTGTGGGCGGTGGGGTAGCCTAGTGGTTAAACGCGTTCGATCGTCACACCGAAGGCGGGGGTTCGATTTCCCACATTTGAACCATTTCTGGTGCCCCGCGACGTGATATTGCTGAAATATTGATAAAGCGGCATAAAACCACACTCACTAACTCTCATAACACATTAAACCCATGTGGGGAATCGAACCCGGGTTATTCAGTGTGACGATCGGACGCGTTAACATCTGGGCTTCCCCGCCACCCCAGCCCATTGTGGGAGGAAAACCCAAAGTGATGCAGGTCCTAAACATTTACCAATTTAGCGACTCCCACGAGCATGGGTATGGTGCTGACAAACCAAGGATCACAATCAGTGCGAATCCGAACACACGACCAACGGTCCCTAGCACGGTTCAGGGTGCAGATTTGAACGACCACATGATCTGTCCATATAGTAGGGGTTTATGTACAAATTTACATTATTGAGATGTTTTTGGTGCAGCGTAAACAACCAACTACTCAACATCCAGAATTACAGGTTATATCCCGCACGAGGCAGTGTATATAATTAAACAACTTCACTTCAATCGGGATATATGATGCGTTATTTCCCATGGCGTATTTTTGTGTTAATGATTGCTCTCCTGTGCCAAGATGTACTCTTGATGTTGCTGGGTAAACAAACAAACTGCCTGCAACAGACTGAATGGTTGTCTGATGACATACTGTTGTTGAATTCAGATGCTAGTGACGTTCTAGAAGATGTATGGCTTAGTCGGGAATACGGCCTTAAACAACATTTACTCACTTCAGAGAAGGCAACGAGTGAATGTTATTTAACGCAACATTCAGCAATATTCTAGCTGTATCACAACCTCCTCTAAATAACCGAATCTGGGCCAGGCAAACCAGTGGTTGATACCATGAACAACGATCCGTGCCATTCGAGTATATTCGAGTATAATGAGCCAAATCACTTCATGTGACCATCCACTCCCCAGTACAGTCGACGTAGTTGAGGTACTACGATTTTGTTTGTTCGTTGTTTAACGCCGATATCAGCAATATTCCAGCTATATGACGGCGGTCTGCAAATAATCGAGTCTGGACCAGACGCTCCAGTGACTGACAACATGAGCATCGATCTACGCATTTGGGATGCGATGACATGCATCAATCAAGTCAGCGAGCCTGATCCCCGATCCCGTTAGTCGCCTCTTACGGCAAGCATAGTCGCCTCTTACGGCAAGCATAGCCGCCTCTTACGGCAAGCATAGCCGCCTCTTACGGCAAGCACAGTCGCCTCTTACGGCAAGTATGGGTTGCTGAAGATCTACTCCAACCCAGATCTTGGCGGGTCGAGGTACGATGCCGTCCATGACACCCCACAAAGCAGGCATAACATATCTTTAGAGGTTTTGAGCTGAAATGCGTTGAAGATTATTGCACTAATATTGCGATGTACATGCACGTGTATGTGTGTGTGCATGCGTGCGTGCGTGTTTATGTACTGGAGAGTGAGTGTGTGTGTGTGTGTGAGAGAGAGAGAGAGAGAGAGAGAGAGAGAGAGTGTGTGTGTGTGTGTGTGTGTGTGTGTGTGCGTGTGCGTGTGTTTATGTTGGTGTATGAGTGTGTGTGTGCACATGTGAGAGAGAGAGTGTGTGCATGCGTGCGTGCGTGTGTGTTTATGTACTGGAGTGTGTGTGTGTGTGAGTGTATGTGCGTGCGTGCGTGCGTGCGTGTGTTTATGTTGGTGTGTGAGTGTGTGAGAGAGAGAGAGAGAGAGTGTGTGTGTGTGTGCGCGCGCGCGTGTCTGGGCGTGCTAGTTCGTACTTATGACGTTTTCCTAAAGTGTTACGTCCACGGAGGTACCAACTCGCAGTTTTAACATGGACACCCCATTCAGACACAGCCGACCAGTCCTTATTTTAGCCCCTTCGTGTCGAGTGCCATGCAAGGTAACAACAAGTACCATCTTTTAACGTCTTTTATTATGATTCGACCGGGAATCTAACAACTTCCGCGCTCTCCGGGAAGACGCTCTATCCACGGAGACAGTATATAATCTTCAGAGTGAGTGAGTGAGTGAGTTTGATTTTACGCCGCTTTTAACAATATTCCAGCAATATCACGGCGGGGGACACCAGACATGGGCTTCACACATTGTACCCATGTCGGGAATCGAACCCGGGTCTTCGGCGTAACGAGCGAACGCTTTAACCACTAGGCTACCCGACCGCCCCTATAATCTTCAGAGGTACTTCTAAATGTGCTACGACCGGCTTGAACACATATAGACTTACCACAGCCGTTGCGCTTGAAATGAGTATCTCCAAACGGATCTCTTCAGCAAAACCATCTCCACTATCCCAGATCTCACCATAATGCATGCAGTGAATATTTTCTTCCTGAAATATCAACAAAGACAACACTATCATCTTCATACACACAAACTAGACCCTGAATGTTTATATGTAATGTTTTCATTACGATTAAACTGATGCATGTAACACGTTTACCGCCATTGTTGCCTGTCTTCATGCAAGATTTGATACTGATGCGCCCATTCTGAACTTACGTGACACGTCTTCCAGTTACACCCTCCAAACAAGATCAGTTTTTGAGGAAATTAAGTTAGTCGCGGGGTAGAAGTGTTGGGGTGTTATTCTAGTCGCATGTCTGGCGCCACTAGCAGGAACACGAGTAAAACAAGTAGCATATCTGGCACTCACAGCAGGTACACAAGTACCATATGTGGCGCCCCCAGCAGGTACACAAGTAGCACATCTGACGCCGCCGGCAGGTACACAAGTAGGATATGTGGCGCCCCTAGCAGGTACACAAGTAGGATATGTGGCGCCCCCAGCAGGTACACAAGTAGCACATCTGACGCCGCCGGCAGGTACACAAGTAGGATATGTGGCGCCCCTAGCAGGTACACAAGTAGGATATGTGGCGCCCCTAGCAGGTACACAAGTAGGATATGTGGCGCCCCTAGCAGGTACACAAGTAGGATATGTGGCGCCCCTAGCAGGTACACAAGTAGGATATGTGGCGCCCCTAGCAGGTACACAGGTAGGATATGTGGCGCCCCTAGCAGGTACACAAGTAGGATATGTGGCGCCCCTAGCAGGTACACAAGTAGGATATGTGGCGCCCCTAGCAGGTACACAGGTAGGATATGTGGCGCCCCTAGCAGGTACACAAGTAGGATATGTGGCGCCCCTAGCAGGTACACAAGTAGGATATGTGGCGCCGCTAGCAGGTACACAAGTAGGATATGTGGCGCCACCAGCAGGTACACAAGTAGGATATGAGGCGCCACCAGCAGGTACATAAGTAGCATATGTGGCGCCCCCAGCAGGTGCACACGTAGCATGTATGGCGTCCCTAGCAGGTACACACGTAGCATATGTGGCGCTCCCCGCCCCTCGCAGGTACACACGTAGCATGTATAGCACATCTGACTCCCCTAGCAGCGACACAAGTAGCATATGTTGTGCCCCTAGCAGGTACACACGTAGCATGTATGGCGCCCCTCGCAGGTACACAACTAGCATATGTGGCGCTCCCCGCAGGTACACAAGTAGCATATGTGGCGCCCCTCGCAGGTACACAACTAGCATATGTGGCGCTCCCCGCATGTACACAAGTAGCATATGTGGCGCCCACCGCCGGTACACAAGTAACATATGTGGCGCTCCCCGCAGGTACACAAGTAGCATATGTGGCGCCCCTCGCAGGTACACAACTAGCATATGTGGCGCTCCCCGCAGGTACACAAGTAACATATGTGGCGCTCCCCGCAGGTATACAAGTAGCATATGTTGTGCCCCTAGCAGGTACACAAGTAGCACATCTGACGCCACCAGCAGGTATGTAAGCATCACGAATGGCGCATTGCGTCCACCAGAGTGGTAGAGAGTGTTTTGTTCTGGTACAGAAAGGGCAGAGGGGTGTTTTACTCCTATAGCGTGGTACAGAGTGTGTGCACTGGTACAACCTGCTACGTGTTTCATCTTCTGGTACAGCGTGATGCGGATGATGATCTTCTGTTGTACAATTATATAGTTACAGCCATAAATACTGAATGGAAATCAATGTCAAACTCAAGATAAGTTTTCTATGGGATCATATCGAAACCCGATGAAAATATACATGAACAAAAACGCTATGAAGAAATGAAAGTGGCTTCTTTTTAAACGAAATGCAACAAATAAAACAAAAACCCTGAGCAATAAAATCAGCGCGTTCGCTTTGCCAAACAATATTTGTGACCCACCAGGAGAAAGGGGACCTAGCTTATGGGTGCTAGGTTCAATTGTGCTATGACGTCATAAAGACGTTTGACGTCAACTTACTTCAGTGAAGATCGATATGTGTCATGTATCTCTGTAATAAATATGAATTGAAGCTTGTGAAATGTATTTTTGTATCCCGAAGACGCTGTAGTTTTAAAATTTAATGAAAAGTCAAAATGTGATGTTTCACCCACACGGTCCCTTTTCTCATGGTTGGCCACATTTTAACATGAACATGCCAGACACACAATTCCCTAGATACACGATCCATCAGCTCTGTGCCTCAATGCCGACTGCCTCAGATATGCGTACCGTGATACCCGTATCTCAGGCAGTCGGGTGGAATATCAGAGACTCAGCTGCCTCACAGAAGTGAGGGTCATAAACGCCCAGACATAGCCGCCATTAGTTCCAATCATCCTGACTACCTGTAGAGCACCTGGTGGTGTGACACGAGACTCGCAACACGTGATTATCGTTGGTTGCAGAACACTGTCACCCGTGACATTTTGTTTCAACATTTACTATGTATAGCGTTTTCAATTAGCTTAAAATGTCTGGTGCATGTAGATTTTTACGTCACGTGTTGTCTGAGTCATGTGAATTTCTGGATGTCAACACACGACTAATATTGTAGCATTAGTACTCCTTCAAACGCTTACGGTGGTATATTGTTTTCACAATTAGACACAATTACAGGGGAAAGAGTAAAGGTTGTGGATTCGCAGCATTAGGAGAAGACTTACTAAGGGGTGGTGGGTAAGCCTGTGGTTAAAGCGCTTGCTCTTCAAGCCGAAGGTCCGGGTTCGATTCCTCACTCAATCAATCAATCTTTATTGTATGAAAGGCCATTGGCCCATATACACATACAGATAAACAATATCATTTACAGCTGTACAGCGCATTATATAATTATTGGATAACTAATATGATGCTTGACATGTAATAGAGGTATTGTAATAACAGTAGTAATAACCACAGAGGCAGCAGTAGTAGTAAAGAATACAAATTTAAAAGGAATACAAACGGATTGGAATGGAAATATGAAGTTTTACGTCGCAAAGGCTTAATTTTTGACTAGGGATACCATTAAAAGACAATATTTTGTTCATGGAATAGTGGTTCTTAGTGATATCAGGCATATATTTCAATCTTAGGTTGTCGTAAATTGGACATATAAACAAAAAGTGTAATTCGTTTTCAATATGGTTTTCGCAGAATGGACAAAAACGCATATCCTTAGGAATAGAGGAGAAGCGACCCCTGTTGCACATCAAATCATTTAACCCTAGCCTAAGTCTAATAAATGTGTCTCTAATTTTTCTTTTTGTTATAGTATGCAGGTAAACCTCTGATAGACAATATTTAAAGGTTTTATAGACGTCGTAGCGTGCACTCGTATACAATGTGTAAAGTCAATGTAAGTGTAAGTTGAATAAATCTCAACTCCCTCACTCACTCGTCTCTCTACATTCCAACAGCTATGTTGTATATCAATTCAGAAGAGGTGAGGTGAGGTGAGGTGAGGTGAGGTGTGGTGAGGTGAAATGGGGTTTAACGTCGCCTTCAATATTACTGCACTCATATAGCGTGTGTGGATGCCCCCACTCAGACACAGTATCCTGACGCCAGGCAGAGTAACAAGTAGTACCATCTTTTAACGTTTTTTTGTGTCCGTTTCACACCAAATACAACGTCAAGGTTACCTTGCAGCCCGGTATACTCTTGGTCCACCCGTCTAGTATGAGATCTAGACGCTGCTAAAGGGGAACTTGGCTCGGTCTAACTGCCAGTCCCAGCAAACTTGATTGAAATCCCCCAAACACGAGTGTTCGTGTTCCGAGATAATGTCATGATGGATATCAATCTTTCAGATAATGATAAGCATGGCTACGTAGAAACAATGTCTCACTTTCAGGCAGAGCACGAAATACACTATTTTAAACTAGGCAGAGAACATGGTTAAGCATAATCAGCATTTAATAGTTGCTTGTGACAAAGTGTAATACTGCCTCTTGGGGACAGAAAAATCATTAACTGTCATACTGATGTATATCATAAAATATGAGCTTAAATGTTTGTGTGTTTGTTTGTTTGTTTGTTTGTTGTAAACTGCCACACTGCACCATTCCAGCTATATGACGGCGGTCAGTAAATAATCGAGTCTGAAACAGACAATCCAGTGATTGGCATCATGAACATCGATTTACGCAATTGAAATTCGATTACATGTCAGCGAGCCTAGTCACCCGATCCCGTTAGTCGCCTCTCACGACAAGCATGGGTTGCTGATGACCAATTCTAACCCGGATCTTCACGGGGTGACTGACAATTGACCTGGGCCTAACCCTCCCTTTATTACTGGACTTTATATATGACAAGTGGGTGACCATAGGACTTCCGGTATGAAACAGTGGTCACTTCAGAATTTGGAATATTCAGTCACCTCACGATCAGCAGCGATCGTAATGAGTGTGCATAACCGCCATGTTAAACATACTTTGCAAATATATAATATCTTAAAAGACTAAGTGCAGACAACATATCGGCATCTGGAAAGTCATTATCCCCTTCCGCTACCTTGAAAGACAGACCGTGCCGCGTTAAATAGTTAATTCAGCAGATTATAGAGTGACTGTGCTCTTACGCCCCAGCGAAGATGTATAGAAATAAAATTAATTCCAAACATTAACTAGCCCAGCTAAGATGGCTATATATAAGTAACGGCGGTAGTCGAGATACAAGTGGCGACTACAAGTGAGTGTATTATACATGAGACATGGTATGGTTTTATGTGCCGACCACACGACGTGTTAATGAAGCCGGACATCGCTTGAAGCCGGGCGGTATTAACCCTCTCAGTCCCCGCCTCCCCTCAGTAGTACTCCTTTGCCTCTACTGCCGTACTGTGCTGTCTCTACTGCCTCTACTGCCGTACTCTCCTGCCTCTACTGCCGTACTCTCCTGCCTCAACTGCCGTACTCTCCTGTCTCTACTGCCGTACTCTCCTGTCTCTACTGCCGTACTGTCCTGCCTCTACTGCAGAACAGTGCTGTCTCTACTGCATTACTCTCCTGCAGTGCTCTCCTGTATCTACTGCCGTACTCTACTGCCTCAACTGCAGTACTCTCCTGTCTCTACTGTATTACTCTCCTGTCTCTACTGCCGTAGTCTCCTGTCTCTACTGCAGTACTCTCCTGTCTCTACTGCATTACTCTCATGCAGTACTCTCCTGTCTCTACTGCCTCTACTGCCGTACTCTCCTGCCTCTACTGCCGTACTCTACTGCCTCAACTGCAGTACTCTCCTGTCTCTACTGCATTACTCTCATGCAGTACTCTCCTGTCGCTACTGCATAACCCTACTATCTCTACTGCCGTACTCTCCTGTCTCTACTGCAGTACTCTCCTGTCTCTACTGCATTACTCTCATGCAGTACTCTCCTGTCTCTACTGCCGTACTCTCCTGTCTCTACTGCAGTACTCTCCTGCCTCTACTGCAGTACTCTCCTGTCTCTACTGCAGTACTCTCCTGTCTCTACTGCAGTACTCTCCTGTCTCTATTGCAGTACTCTCCTGCCTCTACTGCAGTACTGTCCTGTCTCTACTGCAGTACTCTCCTGTCTCTACTGCAGTACTGTCCTGCCTCTACTGGCGTACTCTCCTGCCTCTACTGCAGAACAGTGCTGTCTCTACTGCATTACTCTCCTGCAGTACTCTCCTGTATCTACTGCCGTACTCTACTGCCTCAACTGCAGTACTCTCCTGTCTCTACTGTATTACTCTCCTGTCTCTACTGCCGTAGTCTCCTGTCTCTACTGCAGTACTCTCCTGTCTCTACTGCATTACTCTCATGCAGTACTCTCCTGTCTCTACTGCCTCTACTGCCGTACTCTCCTGCCTCAACTGCCGTACTCTCCTGTCTCTACTGCCGTACTCTCCTGTCTCTACTGCCGTACTGTCCTGCCTCTACTGCAGAACAGTGCTGTCTCTACTGCATTACTCTCCTGCAGTACTCTCCTGTATCTACTGCCGTACTCTACTGCCTCAACTGCAGTACTCTCCTGTCTCTACTGTATTACTCTCCTGTCTCTACTGCCGTAGTCTCCTGTCTCTACTGCAGTACTCTCCTGTCTCTACTGCATTACTCTCATGCAGTACTCTCCTGTCTCTACTGCCTCTACTGCCGTACTCTCCTGCCTCTACTGCCGTACTCTACTGCCTCAACTGCAGTACTCTCCTGTCTCTACTGCATTACTCTCATGCAGTACTCTCCTGTCGCTACTGCATAACCCTACTATCTCTACTGCCGTACTCTCCTGTCTCTACTGCAGTACTCTCCTGTCTCTACTGCATTACTCTCATGCAGTACTCTCCTGTCTCTACTGCCGTACTCTCCTGTCTCTACTGCAGTACTCTCCTGCCTCTACTGCAGTACTCTCCTGTCTCTACTGCAGTACTCTCCTGTCTCTACTGCAGTACTCTCCTGTCTCTATTGCAGTACTCTCCTGCCTCTACTGCAGTACTGTCCTGTCTCTACTGCAGTACTCTCCTGTCTCTACTGCAGTACTGTCCTGCCTCTACTGGCGTACTCTCCTGCCTCTACTGCCGTACTCTCCTGCCTCAACTGCAGTTCTATGCTGCCTCTACTGCAGTGCTCTCCTGCCTCTACTGCAGTACTCTCCTGCCTCAACTGCAGTTCTGTGCTGCCTCTAATGCAGTGCCCTCCTGCCTCTACTGCAGTACTCTCCTGTCTTTACTGCATTACTCTCCTGTCTCTACTGCAGTACTCTCCTGTCTCTACTGCCGTACTCTCCTGCCTCAACTGCCGTACTGTGCTGTCTCTACTGCCGTACTCTCCTGCCTCTACTGCCCTGCTGTGCTGTCTCTACTGCCTCTACTGCCGTACTCTCCTGTCTCTACTGCAGTACTCTCCTGCCTCTACTGCAGTACTCTCCTGCCTCTACTGCCGTACTGTGCTGCCTCTACTGCAGTACTCTCCTGTCTCTACTGCCGTACTGTGCTGCCTCAACTGCCGTACTGTGCTGTCTCTACTGCCGTACTGTCCTGCCTCTACTGCCGTACTGTGCTGCCTCAACTGCCGTACTGTGCTGCCTCAACTGCCGTACTCTCCTGTCTCTACTGCCGTACTGTGCTGCCTCTACTGCCGTACTGTGCTGCCTCAACTGCCGTACTGTGCTGAATCTGTCTCTACTGCCGTACTGTCCTGCCTCTACTGCCGTACTGTGCTGCCTCAACTGCCGTACTGTGCTGCCTCAACTGCCGTACTCTCCTGTCTCTACTGCCGTACTGTGCTGCCTCTACTGCCGTACTGTGCTGCCTCAACTGCCGTACTGTGCTGAATCTACTGCCGTACTGTGCTGCCTCTACTGCCGTACTGTGCTGCCTCTACTGCCGTACTGTGCTGCCTCTACTGCCGTACTCTCCTGCCTCTACTGCAGTACTGTCCTGCCTCTACTGCCGTACTGTGCTGCCTCCACTGACGTACTCTCCTGCCTCTACTGCCGTACTCTCCTGCCTCAACTCCAGTACTCTCCTGTCTCTACTGCAGTTCTCCCCTGTCTCTACTGCAGTACTCCCCTGTCTCTACTGCAGTACTCTCCTGCCTCTACTGCAGTACTCCCCTGCCTCTACTGCAGTACTCTCATGTCTCTACTGCAGTACTCTCCTGCCTCTACTGCAGTACTATGCTGTCTCTACTGCAGTACTCTCCTGTCTCTACTGCAGTACTCACCTGTCTCAACTCCAGTACTCTCCTGCCTCTAGTGCAGTACTCCCCTATCTCTACTGCAGTACTCCCCTGTCTCTACTGCAGTACTCTCCTGCCTCTACTGCAGTACTCTCCTGCCTCTACTGCAGTACTCTCCTGCCTCTACTGCAGTACTCTCCTGCCTCTACTGTCGTACTCTCCTGTCTCTACTGCAGTACTCCCCTGTCTCTACTGCAGTACTCACCTGTCTCTACTGCCGTACTCTCCTGCCTCTACTGCAGTAGTCTCCTGTCTCTACTGCCGTTATCTCCTGTCTCTACTGCAGTACTCTCCTGTCTCTACTGCAGTACTCTCCTGTCTCTACTGCAGTACTCCCTTGTCTCTACTGCAGTACTCTCCTGCCTCTACTGCAGTACTCTCCTGCCTCTACTGTCGTACTCCCCTGTCTCTACTGCCATACTCCCCTGTCTCTACTGCAGTACTGTCCTGCCTCTACTGCCGTACTCTCCTGTCTCTACTGCAGTACTCTCCTGTCTCTACTGCAGTACTCTCCTGCCTCTACTGTCGTACTCTCCTGTCTCTACTGCAGTACTCACCTGTCTCTACTGCCGTCTTCTCCTGCCTCTACTGCAGTACTCTCCTGCCTCTACTGCAGTACTCTCCTGTCTCTACTGCCGTACTCTCCTGCCTCTACTGCCTCTCCTGCCTCTACTGCCGTACTCTCCTACCTCTACTGCCGTACTCTCCTGCCTAAACTGCCTCTACTGCGGTACTCTCCTGTCTCTACTGCCGTACTCTCCTGCCTCTTGTTGGTGACCTCTGAGTGGTTGAGTGTGTGAGTGGGCTGGTGACCTCTGACTGTTTGAGTGTGTGAGTGCGTTGATGACCTCTGACTGGTTGAGTGTGTGAGTGGGTTTATGACCTCTGACTGGCTGAGTGTGTGAGTGGGTTGGTGACCGCTGACTGGTTGAGTGTGTGAGTGGCCTGGTAACCTCTGACTGGCTGAGTGAGTGTGTGAGTGGGTTGGTAACCTCTGACTGGTTGAGTGTGTGAGTGGGTTTATGACCTCTGACTGGCTGAGTGTGTGAGTGGCCTGGTAACCTCTGACTGGCTGAGTGAGTGTGTGAGTGGGCTGGTAACCTCTGACTGGCTGAGTGAGTGTATGAGTGGCCTGGTAACCTCTGACTGGTTGAGTGTGTGAGTGGCCTGGTAACCTCTGACTGGCTGAGTGAGTGTGTGAGTGGGCTGGTAACCTCTGACTGGCTGAGTGAGTGTATGAGTGGCCTGGTAACCTCTGACTGGTTGAGTGTGTGAGTGGCCTGGTAACCTCTGACTGGCTGAGTGAGTGTGTGAGTGGCCTGGTAACCTCTGACTGGTTGAGTGTGTGTGTGAGTGGGTTGGTGACCTCTGACTGGCTGAGTGTGTGAATGGGTTTGTGACCTCTGAGTGGTTTAGTGTGTGAGTGGGCTGGTGACCTCTGAGTGGTTGAGTGTGTGAGTGGGTTTTCGACCTCTGACTGGCTAAGTGAGTTAGTGGGTTGGTGACCTCTGAGTGGTTGAGTCTGTGAGTGGGTTTATGACCTCTGACTGGCTGAGTGTGTGAGTGGGCTGGTGACCTCTGAGTGGTTGAGTGTGTGTGTGAGTGGGTTTATGACCTCTGACTGGCTGAGTGTGTGAGTGGGTTGGTGACCTCTGACTGGTTGAGTGTGTGAGTGGCCTGGTAACCTCTGACTGGCTGAGTGAGTGTGTGAGTGGGTTGGTGACCTCTGACTGGTTGAGTGAGTGTGTGAGTGGGCTGGTAACCTCTGACTGGTTGAGTGTGTGAGTGGGCTGGTGACCTCTGACGGGTTGAGTGTGTGTGTGAGTGGGCTGGTGATCTCTGACTGGTTGAGTGTGTGGGTGGGTTGGTGACCTCTGACTGGTTGGGTGTGTGAATGGGTTTATGACCTCTGACTGGCTGAGTGTGTGAGTGGGCTGGTGACCTCTGAGTGGTTGAGTGTGTGTGTGAGTGGGTTTATGACCTCTGACTGGCTGAGTGTGTGAGTGGGTTGGTGACCTCTGACTGGTTGAGTGTGTGAGTGGCCTGGTAACCTCTGACTGGCTGAGTGAGTGTGTGAGTGGGTTGGTGACCTCTGACTGACTAAGTGTGTGAGTGGGTTGGTGACCTCTGACTGGTTGAGTGTGTGAGTGGGTTTATGACCTCTGACTGGCTGAGTGTGTGAGTGGGCTGGTGACCTCTGAGTGGTTGAGTGTGTGTGTGAGTGGGTTTATGACCTCTGACTGGCGGAGTGTGTGAGTGGGCTGGTGACCTCTGAGTGGTTGAGTGTGTGTGTGAGTGGGTTTATGACCTCTGACTGGCTAAGTGAGTTAGTGGGTTGGTGACCTCTGACTGGCTGAGTGTGTGGGTGGGCTGGTGACCTCTGAGTGGTTGAGTGTGTGAGTGGGTTGGTGACCTCTGACTGACTGAGTGTGTGAGTGGGCTGGTGACCTCTGACTGGCTGAGTGTGTGAGTGGGCTGGTGACCTCTGACTGGCTGAGTGTATGAGTGGGTTGGTGATCTCTGACTGGTTGAGTGTATGAGTGGGCTGGTGATCTCTGACTGACTGAGTGTGTGAGTGGGTTGGTGACCTCTGACTGACTGAGTGTGTGAGTGGGTTGGTGACCTCTGACTGACTGAGTGTGTGAGTGGGCTGGTGATCTCTGACTGGTTGAGTGTGTGAGTGGGTTGGTGACCTCTGACTGGTTGAGTGTGCGAGTGAGTGGGTTGGTGGCTTCTGACTGGCTGAGTGAGTGTACGAGTGAGGTAGTGAGTCGGTGTCCTCTGACTTTTTTTTTATCCTGTTGAGCAGGTTCTTACGAGGGAGCCTAAATTACACTGAATCATGTTGGTTTGAAAATGTTAGTGTACACACGAGTATACGCCCTAACGGTGACACTGGTAAATTGGAAGGACAAACAAAGACGGTGGATGGGAATAGGCTGTTGGTCGTTAAAGGGTTAACTAAGTCGTCTGGCAGACGAATTAAATCAATGTCCCTCTTCCGGCACTGACCACTACATGTGTTGAACTGACCAGCGCTAGCTGGAGGTGGGTCAGCAGACCAACTGGTGGGTGGTTGCAGGCATTGGGTAACTGGTTGAGTTGAATTACGAGAGACCGATGAGTAGAACACTGTGATCAGCATGAAAACTGTTACCAGGACACGACCCGAGATGAAGGGATTTTATAATCGTGTAATTAGAAATGGCAGATCGCGTAACCGATGGATAAAACTATGTTGAGGACATTAGATGATGCGACATCATCAACCGGTCGGAAGAGGAGCTCTACATATTGTAAACTGTTAAGGTTACCGTCTTCAGAATTTGAACACCTTAGTTTTGAAGAATAAAATATTGAGGTGGATGAATTAGACTTGCACAAGTCTCTAAGGCAATAGTTGTAAAATCACAATTTCTAGATTATGTAAATAATTAGAACAAGTTGTCCCTATTAGAGACTGGGTACTGTCCACATATCTAGGGACCGCCTCCGTGGTCTAGTGGTAGAGCGTCCGCCCGGAAAGCGGAAGGTATCATACAAAAAAGTCGTTAAAAGATGGTACTTGTTGGTACCCTGTCTGGCGCTCGACATTAAGGGGTTTAAACAAGAACTGGTCGGCTCGGAGTCGGTATACTGTGTCTGAGTGGGGTATTCATGTTAAACACTATAAATCGGGATCAGTACCACACACACACACTCACTCTCTCTCTCTCTCTCTCTCTCTCTCTCTCTCTCACACACACACACACGCTATATGAGTGCAATATTCTTGGACGCGACGTTTAACCCCATTTCACCTCACCACATATCTAGACTTGCCTAATAGGAAGATAGGTTTACTACACATCCATTGACTTATCTTTCAGCACAGCCTTGAAGCAAGGCTAGGGATGAATACCCATGATGAGCGTACTGTTCTGACAACAGGTGTTAGTGTGACACTTCCAGGTTTGACATTCAGAAGAAATGTAGAAAATGAATTGAAGATTGATATCTTTATAATAATTAAGCTTCAATCAGGATGTATGCTTTCAGATGCATGGAGTGGAGTGAGTGGAGTGAGTATGGTTTTACGCCACTTTTAGCAATATTCCAGCAATATCACGGCGGGGGACACCAGAAATGGGCATCACACTTTCAGATGCATGGCGCGTCGAAGACCTGGGTTTGCTTCCCCACATGAGTGAAGCTTATTTCTGTTGTCCCCACCCCTCCCGGCTGTGCTTTTGCTGGGATATTGGAAGTCAATCCAACGGCCTTTATCAATGTTACACGTGTTATGATATTTATTATATATTTATATTGTAATATGCATGTGGAAATAACGTATTCGGTATTTGGTAGTAAATCTATTGGCCTTTGTCAATATAACACATGTCACCACCAAATTACCACCAAAGACAATAAATAGATGTTAATTGTGCACACACCCCACCCCCACCCCCACCCCCTTTTCAAAAAAGCTGTATCCGCCCATGCTTAATACAACAATAGTGTATGCAGAAATTGTTAATCGTCTGTTACATGTTTGCGAGATAACACGCGAAAAAGTGAAAAACACGTGCACCACGGACAACTGCAAATGCACGTGCGGGTAAGGGTATAAAACGATTGCAACGGCAAGTCAGACATCCACAGTGATAAAAAACACACAAAAGAAATACCACGACTCACAGTCGAACAACGTGAACGAGCCTTGGGTATGGTACAGATGGGAGCCATCCACGCCCATATTGCACGAACCTTCGGTTGCTCCCCTGTTGCCGTTACCAACTTGATGCAACGTTACAGACAGACAGGGCGGACCGCTGACAGGCCAAGAACAGGCAGACCCAGGGTGACCACGCCCCATGATGACCGATACTTGCGTACCTTGCACCTCCGTAATCGCTTCCTGACAGTGACGTCATCGGCGACAAATGCCTTAGGTCACAGGGTTAGACGACAGACAGTGGCCAGGAGACTCAGGGCTCATGGAATGAGGGCTTTTAGACCATACAGAGGACAGCTATTGACAGCGCAACATCGTCGTCTGCGATTGAGATGGGCCCGGACCGTACGACGTTGGCAACGACGTGACTGGCAGAGGGTTGTCTTCACTGACAAAAGTCGATTCTGTATGTTTAGGGCTGATGGAAGACAACGTGTTTACCGCCGAAGGGGTGAACGAACGGCGGCGTGTTGCGTGCAGGAGGTCGGACCATATGGTGGAGGGAGTGTCATGGTGTGGGGAGGGATCTGTGGGCAGGAAAGGACACCGATGGTCATCGTTGACGGAAACTTGACAGCTCAGCGTTACATGGATAACATTCTTCGTCCAGTTGTCCTACCATTTCTCCAACAGCAGCCACGTGGTGTCATTTATCAGCATGACAACGCTAGAGCCCATACAGCCAGAATTGTCACTAACTTCCTCGCAGCCAACAACGTCAACGTCCTGCCGTGGCCTGCACGCTCACCCGACACTTGATGGATCGTCGTGTTCGACAACGACCACACTCTCCAGCCAACCGGCAAGAACTGATCTTGGCCCTCCAAGAAGAATGGCGTCAAATCCCACGTGACCCCATCAGACGACTGACTTTTTCTGTGCGTCGAAGAGTTTTTGCGTGTATTGAGGCATTTGGTGGTCACACACGCTACTAATGACTTGTTATTGAACGTGAGCGATTGTTTATGTACTCTGCCTATTGTGCATGATTCTGAAAGCTCGAGTTTTGTACCACACCCAACTTTGGGGGCTCTGACGTCATTCTCGGTCGCGGTGTGATTGTCATTTTCAGTGTTGATTATGTGTAGGATAAAGTACGAGGCCGAGGTCATGATTGGAAAAGTAAGGACCTCATTGCGAAGCGGGAGGTCTTACTTTTACACTTCCTGAGTACTGAGGTCCTTACTTTTCCAATCATGACCGAGGACGAGTACTTTATCTAACATATGAACCGTCAAATGAAAAGATTACATTTTAATGATCAAATAAAACAGTATCCTTTATCCAAGTACTGCCGGTCCTAACACTGCATTGTTTATACCGCGCTGGGTGGCACCGAGCTGGTATATCGAGGAGCATGGTCTAATTTTAAAACAGCGCGCACGGCCGCACGTGCTGCACGGAATTTTCGTTACGCGGCATCACGTGTCCTGTTAGAACATTCATTTGACGGAGACACGATGGATGAAGCAGACAGCGACAGAGAACTGTTCATAACCCAGTCCAAAACCGTTGAAAAGAGTGATGAAGCAGAGATCGACGATGACTTTTTGTTTCGTTTCAAGGAACCTGGAGAGATGTTACGTCCGCCTTTATAAAAAAAAATACAGGCTTCTTTGGTAAGATTTCTTTTGAAAAATGGTAAACAATGAATCGTTTGTAAAATGGTTGATATATATGTACTCATCAGCGTCGGTCGAAAAAAGGAATGAATGCAGTCATATGTTATCCTAGTACTTATGTTGTATATCAAGTCATGTTGTAAGTGTCGATGGAAATTCGAAAATATTCCAAGATGTTTATTTCTTTTACTGCAGTAAGGCAGCAGGCGAGGAAACTAATGCATTCTACTTCACAGCACTGAAGAAACTGTCTATATTACCACTCTAAATACTGAACTGTACAGTTTGGAGAATGTATTTATGCAGCATGTATGTAAAACTACTATTTAAATGCATTCTCACTTTGGAGGATTGGAATCTGTTGTAATAGATTGAATTTGTTTCTTCAGTTTAATACTTTATTTAATTGAATTTCAGGTTACCGCAGTGAAGCCGTTCGGGTGTACAAGGGGTCTTCAGATGACCATAAGGCATCAGTTTCCGACCTGTTGTGCGTTGTCCCCGACAGAAAGAGAAAAGTTGATTCTGAACCAACTGCTCAAACTTCTGAACCAGAATCAAAAGTTTCTGTTAACTGTGGAAAATGCAAAGACAAGCAGTATTCGTTAACTATTAATTTCAACTGAAATAAAGAATTGTTGAAAAATTGGTTATTTTTTGTTGTTGAAGGATTAAGAAAATCAGGTATCTGAAACGGGCTCCGATTTCTCGAAACAAACTTGAGAATTCTTACTCAAAATTTTTCTCACTAAATTTCTCTACATGTTTCCAACACTAAAGTCTGATTTAAACCTATACTGTAACTTTGTACAAAATATCACACTAAAGCTTTCATGTGGGCTAAATTGGCTAATGTCGTAAATCCGGTTTTGACTGAAAACTTGGTTCGTTTCGAAATCAGGGCAAGGTTTTACTTTAAACAGTAAGACCCGGTAATAAGTCTTACTTTCAAAAGTAAGACCTGCTACTGGGTCTTACTTTTAAGAAGTAAAACCTCCAACTCGGCAAGAGGTCATTACATGAAATTCGAGTACCACCAATATAATGGGACATATCAGTGACAGGCTTATATGTTGATATATTGATCTTCTCAATACACTTTACAAGAGTGATTTCAAACTCTGGTAAAGTTTCTTTTGGACGTCAGTTTATTATCAGTTTTATTCCTAAAGATGACATTTAAAATAGTAACACAAGACGTCAATATAAGTTCAGCAGACGGTGTAAAGAGGGCGTCTCGAGTTATACAGCACGACAAAAGACGAGGGTGATATGGTAAAGGGTAATCGAATAGCACATCCCTTATGTGTGGGATTTAGAAACGTTGGCGAGTTTAGCTGTGAAAAAAGAGTGCAAACGAGTCAGCCAATAGCAGCCTGATGCCTGTTGGAACACAGGACCGTGTAACTAATAATAAAAATAAACAACCCAAAACTCGTAGACATGACTGTTGTCGGTCTGCGAGTTTGTTTGTTATTCTTATTAGTTACATGGTCCAGTGGTCGGACATATATGGAATCTACACAAACTGAGGTGTCTGGCATTATAGTGATGAAGAGAAATTATTCTTTGGAAAATTGAGAAGAAAAAGAATATTGTGGGGATGAAACCGTATCGCTTGAATTAAATAGGAAATCAATGGGCGTGCGTTGTCTTCTTGGAATTCAAACATATGACCAAAATTAATCGCAAAGAATAACACGAAATTACCTCAAACTTTTATCACAAAAACTTCGCCTGTTAGTCGACCACCAAGACGAGACAGGTACACAGACTGAGCCGTCTTAACCATGTGAGTCTCGCTGTGATATAGTAGACTGCTCGTAGCAGCATGACCCGAGCCATTAGTAAATCAGAGAGGGAACCTAGATTCATCACTGAACACGGTGTGACATGAATGACGGAACTGCCTGCCTAACGCTATGACTATGTGCCTGTCACATTCTTAACATTGACATTGCTATCCTGCAGCTTTCAACTATTTGCGTACAGTTCGATCGTACTGTGCAGAGTTGCGTCCCTTGGACACGCCAGAAACCTATGATTGTGGGTTCGAATCCCGGTTCGCCCCGATTATGTTTCTAGGTTTGTCAGCACCATACCCGTGCTCGTGGGTTTCACCGAAGTGGTAAACGTCTGAGACCTGCATCACTTCGGGCTTTCCTCCCACATTAAGCTGACACGCCGTGATATAACTGGAATACTGTTAAAAGTGGCGTTAAACCCAACTCACTCACTCACTCACTGAGAGTGATGGCACTTGAACCCAGCGTTTTTCCTTGATGATTATCTGAATGTATCCCTGAACTCCACGAGTCTTATCTGGGGGTCCCCACGGTCTGTTGTGTTGTAATCCTCTGGCGACCCTGCCGCACTTTCACATCACCGGTTTGTTTGTCCAAATTCTAAAACTTTAAAATCACACCACTGATTTCTGGACCTCCTGGGTAAGTTTTTCGGCCCAGTCATGCCTGTTGCGTGTCTTTAATGCGTCAATGTCGTGTATTGTTTCTAAATGATGCCTACGGTGAAAAGCAAAAACATCCAGTGATTAAAAGTGTAAGCAACGATCCACGCCGTTGGAGTACGATGACACTCCATCAACCAAGGCACCGAGATTTATCACCCGTTCGGTCGATGTTGTCCTACTGTTGCCAGAGAGTTGTTGTTGTCCTACTGTTGCCAGAGAGTTGTTGTAGTCCTACTGTTGCCAGAGAGTCGATGTTGTCCTACTGATGCCAGAGAGTTGTTGTTGTCCTACTGTTGCCAGAGAGTTGTTGTTGTCCTACTGTTGCCAGAGAGTCGATGTTGCCTACTGTTGCCAGAGAGTCGGTGTTGTCCTACTGTTGCCAGAGAGTCGATGTTGCCTACTGTTGCCAGAGAGTCGATGTTGTCCTACTGTTGCCAGAGAGTCGGTGTTGTCCTACTGTTGCCAGAGAGTCGATGTTGTCCTACTGTTGCCAGAGAGTTGTTGTTGTCCTACTGATGCCAGAGAGTTGTTGTTGTCCTACTGTTGCCAGAGAGTTGTTGTTGTCCTACTGTTGCCAGAGAGTCGATGTTGTCCTACTGTTGCCAGAGAGTCGATGTTGTCCTACTGATGCCAGAGAGTTGTTGTTGTCCTACTGATGCCAGAGAGTTGTTGTTGTCCTACTGTTGCCAGAGAGTTGTTGTTGTCCTACTGTTGCCAGAGAGTCGATGTTGCCTACTGTTGCCAGAGAGTCGGTGTTGTCCTACTGTTGCCAGAGAGTCGATGTTGCCTACTGTTGCCAGAGAGTCGATGTTGTCCTACTGTTGCCAGAGAGTCGGTGTTGTCCTACTGTTGCCAGAGAGTCGATGTTGTCCTACTGTTGCCAGAGAGTCGATGTTGTCCTACTGTTGCCAGAGAGTCGATGTTGTCCTACTGTTGCCAGAGAGTCGATGTTGTCCTACTGTTGCCAGAGAGTCGATGTTGTCCTACTGTTGCCAGAGAGTTGTTGTTGTCCTACTGTTGCCAGAGGGTCGATGTTGCCCTACTGTAGCCAGAGAGTCGGTGTTGTCCTACTGTTGCCAGAGAGTTGTTGTTGTCCTACTGATGCCAGAGAGTTGTTGTTGTCCTACTGTTGCCAGAGGGTCGGTGTTGTCCTACTGTTGCCAGAGAGTCGATGTTGCCCTACTGTAGCCAGAGAGTCGATGTTGTCCTACTGTTGCCAGAGAGTCGGTGTTGTCCTACCGTTGCCAGAGAGTCGATGTTGTCCTCCTGTTGCCAGATAGTCAATGTTGCCCTACTGTTGCCAGAGAGTCGGTGTTGTCCTACTGTTGCCAGAGAGTCGGTGTTGTCCTACCGTTGCCAAAGAGTCGGTGTTGTCCTACTGTTGCCAGAGGGTCGGTGTTGTCCTACCGTTGCCAGAGAGTCGATGTTGTCCTACTGTTACCAGAGGGTCGGTGTTGTCCTACTGTTACCAGAGGGTCGGTGTTGTCCTACTGTTGCCAGAGAATCGATGTTGTCCTACTGATGCCAGAGAGTCGATGTTGTCCTACTGTTGCCAGAGAGTTGTTGTTGTCCTACTGTTGCCAGAGAGTCGATGTTGTCCTACTGTTGCCAGAGTCGATGTTGTCCTACTGATGCCAGAGAGTCGACGTTGTCCTACTGTTGCCAGAGAGTTGTTGTTGTCCTACTGTTGCCAGAGAGTCGATGTTGTCCTACTGTTGCCAGAGAGTCGGTGTTGTCCTACTGTTGCCAGAGAGTCGATGTTGCCCTACTGTAGCCAGAGAGTCGATGTTGTCCTACTGTTGCCAGAGAGTCGGTGTTGTCCTACTGTTGCCAGAGGGTCGATGTTGCCCTACTGTAGCCAGAGAGTTGTTGTTGTCCTACTGATGCCAGAGAGTCGATGTTGTCCTACTGTTGCCAGAGGGTTGTTGTTGTCTTACTGTTGCCAGAGAGTCGATGTTGTCCTACTGTTGCCAGAGAGTCGGTGTTGTCCTACTGTTGCCAGAGGGTCGGTGTTGTCCTACTTTTGCCAGAGAGTCGGTGTTGTCCTACTGTTGCCAGAGGGTCGGTGTTGTCCTACTGTTGCCAGAGAGTTGTTGTTGTCCTACTGATGCCAGAGAGTCGGTGTTGTCCTACTGTTGCCAGAGAGTCGATGTTGCCCTACTGTAGCCAGAGAGTCGATGTTGTCCTACTGTTGCCAGAGAGTCGGTGTTGTCCTACCGTTGCCAGAGAGTCGATGTTGTCCTCCTGTTGCCAGATAGTCAATGTTGCCCTACTGTTGCCAGAGAGTCGGTGTTGTCCTACTGTTGCCAGAGAGTCGGTGTTGTCCTACCGTTGCCAAAGAGTCGGTGTTGTCCTACTGTTGCCAGAGGGTCGGTGTTGTCCTACCGTTGCCAGAGAGTCGATGTTGTCCTACTGTTACCAGAGGGTCGGTGTTGTCCTACTGTTGCCAGAGAATCGATGTTGTCCTACTGATGCCAGAGAGTCGATGTTGTCCTACTGTTGCCAGAGAGTTGTTGTTGTCCTACTGTTGCCAGAGAGTCGATGTTGCCTACTGTTGCCAGAGAGTCGATGTTGTCCTACTGTTGCCAAAGAGTCGGTGTTGTCCTACTGTTGCCAGAGGGTCGATGTTGCCTACTGTTGCCAGAGAGTCGATGTTGTCCTACTGTTGCCAGAGAGTCGATGTTGTCCTACTGTTGCCAGAGGGTCGATGTTGTCCTACTGTTGCCAGAGAGTCGATGTTGCCCTACTGTTGCCAGAGAGTTGTTGTTGTCCTACTGTTGCCAGAGAGTCGATGTTGTCCTACTGTTGCCAGAGTCGATGTTGTCCTACTGATGCCAGAGAGTCGATGTTGTCCTACTGTTGTCAGAGAGTTGTTGTTGTCCTACTGTTGCCAGAGAGTCGATGTTGTCCTACTGTTGCCAGAGAGTCGATGTTGCCTACTGTTGCCAGAGGGTCGGTGTTGTCCTACTGTTGCCAGAGAGTCGATGTTGCCCTACTGTAGCCAGAGAGTCGATGTTGTCCTACTGTTGCCAGAGAGTCGGTGTTGTCCTACCGTTGCCAGAGAGGTGTTGTAGTCCTACTGTTGCCAGAGGGTCGGTGTTGTCCTACTGTTGCCAGAGAGTCGGTGTTGTCCTACCTACTGTTACCAGAGAGTCGATGTTGTCCTACTGTTGCCAGAGAGTCGATGTTGTCCTACTGTTGCCAGAGAGTCGATGTTGCCTACTGTTGCCAGAGAATCGGTGTTGTCCTACTGTTGCCAGAGAGGTGTTGTAGTCCTACTGTTGCCAGAGGGTCGGTGTTGTCCTACTGTTGCCAGAGGGTCGGTGTTGTCCTACTGTTGCCAGAGAGTTGTTGTTGTCCTACTGTTACCAGAGAGTTGTTGTTGTCCTACTGTTGCCAGAGAGTTGTTGTTGTCCTACTGTTGCCAGAGAGTCGATGTTGCCTACTGTTGCCAGGGAATCGGTGTTGTCCTACTGTTACCAGAGAGGTGTTGTAGTCCTACTGTTGCCAGAGGGTCGGTGTTGTCCTTCTGTTGCCAGAGAGTCGGTGTTGTCCTACTGTTGCCAGATGTTCAATGTTGTCCTACTGTTGCCAGAGAGTTGTTGTAGTCCTACTGTTGCCAGAGAATCGGTGTTGTCCTGCTGTTGCCAGAGAGTCGATGTTGTCCTACTTTTGCCAGAGAGTCGATGTTGTCTACCGTTGCCAGAGAGTCGATGTTGTCCTACTGTTGCCAGTGAGTTGTTGTTGTCCTACTGTTGCCAGATGTTCAATGTTGTCTTACTGTTGCCAGAGAGTCGGTGTTGTCCTACTGTTGCCAGAGAGTCGGTGTTGTCCTACTGTTGCCAGAGGGTCGGTGTTGTCCTACTGTTGCCAGAGTCGATGTTGTCCTACTTTTGCCAGAGGGTCGGTGTTGTCCTACTGTTGCCAGATAGTCAATGTTGTCCTACTGTTGCCAGAGAATCGGTGTTGTTCTGCTGTTGCCAGAGAGTCGATGTTGTCCTACTGTTGCCAGAGAGTCGATGTTGTCCTACTGTTGCCAGAGAGTTGTTGTTGTCCTACTGTTGCCAGAGAACCGGTGTTGTCCTACTGTTGCCAGAGAGTCGGTGTTGTCCTACTGTTGCCAGAGGGTCGGTGTTGTCCTACTGTTGCCAGAGGGTCGGTGTTGTCCTACTGTTGCCAGAGTCGATGTTGTCCTACTTTTGCCAGAGGGTCGGTGTTGTCCTACTTTTGTCAGATAGTCAATGTTGTCCTACTGTTGCCAGAGAATCGGTGTTGTTCTGCTGTTGCCAGAGAGTCGATGTTGTCCTACTGTTGCCAGAGAGTCGATATTGTCCTACTGTTGCCAGAGAGTTGTTGTTGTCCTACTGTAGCCAGAGAGTCGTTGTTGTCCTACTGTTGCCAGAGAGTCGTTGTTGTCCTACTGTTGTCAGAGAGTCGGTGTTGTCCTACTGTTGCCAGAGAGTTGTTGTTGTCCTACTGTTGCCAGAGAGTCGTTGTTGTCCTACTGTAGCCAGAGAGTCGGTGTTGTCCTACTGTTGCCAGAGAGTCGGTGTTGTCCTACTGTTGCCAGAGAGTCGATGTTGTCCTACTGTAGCCAGAGAGTTGTTGTTGTCCTACTGTTGCCAGAGAGTCGATGGTGTCCTACTGTTGCCAGAGAGTCGGTGTTGTCCTACTGTTGTCAGAGAGTCGGTGTTGTCCTACTTTTGCCAGAGAGTCGATGTTGTCCTACTGTAGCCAGAGAGTTGTTGTTGTCCTACTGTTGCCAGAGAGTCGATGGTGTCCTACTGTTGCCAGAGAGTCGGTGTTGTCCTACCGTTGCCAGAGAGTCGATGGTGTCCTACCGTTGCCAGAGAGTCGATGGTGTCCTACCGTTGCCAGAGATTCGATGGTGTCCTACCGTTGCCAGAGAGTCGATGCTGCACTACTCGAGACTGGACCCATCAGGGAAGCGAGACTCCATTATTTTAGGTATGTGCTTAATGTTCTTATTTGTACTTGGGTAAGCGAAAATACGTATAGTTAGATGATTAAGAAGTTGGAATTAATGCAAAGAGATAAACGTGTTTTTGTTTTGTTTTAAAAACGGTTAGACGTACATTTTTGTACCTAACTGTGAAGGAATCAGATATCATACCACACCAACGTTGTCGAGGTGCACGGGTGGCCCAGTCTTCTGAGGCGCCGCAGTTCGGTTGTGCAGAGTTGCGTCCCTTGGGCATGCCATAAACTTATGATCTCGGGTTTGAACCCCGGTTCGCCCAGATTATGTTTCTAGGTTTGTCAGCACCATACAGCTGCTCGTTTTTTCACCGAAGTGGTAAACGTCTAAGACCTTCAACACTTCGGGCTCTCCTCCCACATTAAACTGACACGTCGTGATATAACTGGAATACTGTTAAAATCGGCATTAAACCAAACCCACTCACGCATAAAATGTGTGTCGTCTTATTTTACAAATGAACCGATTCTTGAATTTCCAGATGGCAACAGAAAAATAGAAGCTGGTATTCAATTGAAATAAACACGTCTTATATCTGATAGCAGTACCAAATAAGGATGAAACAAAGACAAAGCAAGACTTATTGCCCAAATAGATCTGTAAAACTATACGTCTAAAAGAGTCAAGGACCACCCGATCCTTTCATGACAGATTAACTTTTGTAATATTAAAGACTCAGATGGTACGTTACTTATTTTGAGTAGATAGAATAAACTGGTTCAGCTACAAGGGAAAGAAGTTCGATGTGGCGTAAAGTAAACTAATGGCGTAAAGGTACACGTCTTAACGACCCGCTTTTGTATTATTAGATGTTGTCTCAGGCGGTTTTGCAAGGTGTCCTTCAGAGAATATATATTGATGTGAAGATGATTATGTTTTCTTCCCACATGTGTGCGTCTTTTTAACATTTAATCAACATAAGAATATATCGAGATGTCCTTTCTGAGCTGAGCTCCTTTAGTAATGCATGGCTAAATACACCACTAAAAGAGAAACAGTACGAAAACTGTTCACATATTCCAGCAGCTGCTAAACACACCATCGTGAATACAGTATATATCCCCAGTCAGTATAGTATATATCCTCAGTCAATACAGTATATATCCCCAGTCAGTATAGTATATATCCTCAGTCAATATTGTATATATCCCAGTCAGTATTGTATATATCCGCGTTGTGTTAGAAGAGGATGGAACAGAACTGGATGTGACTACAGTGCACCCCCGTTAATCCGGACTAGACATCCTGCTCTCCTAGAACTTTGTAAATATCCGGATTAACGAGTTTCAGAATAATGGTTTTACGTCCCTTTGTATACGGACGCCCAAGAAACGCGGGGTGTCCGAAATAACGGGGATTCACCTCGAAAAATTAACACGAAGGTCAGATTGTTTTCTTAATACATAAATACACGCAGGTACTACTCACAAGAAGTAAAAGAACACTCAGTTCTTTCATATTACTATAGGGGCGATCGGGTAGCCTAGTGGTAAAAGCGTTCGCTCGTCACGCCGAAGACCCGTGTTCGATTCCCGACATGGGTACAATGTGTGAAGCCCATTTCTGGTGTTCCAAGCCGTGATATTGCTAGAATATTGCTACCAGCGTGTGTGCATGTGTGTGTGCGTGCGTGCGTGTGTATGTCCATAAATATGCGCCAGCTGCTATGCTTTTGTGGGATTAATGTACACAGATAACAATATGACGAGGAAGCCGATGGGATTAACGGGCGAAAGTCAATTAAGTGCAACGAAGAAGTAGTGGGGCTGGGTGTGTGGAAGAATGACATCATTTGCACAATGCTTGCCAGACAGTTCTTTCTTCAAGTTTAGTGTGAGTGAGTGAGTTGGGTTTAACGCCGCTTTTAACAGTATTCCAGTTATATCGCGGCGTGTCAGCTTAATGTGGGAGGAAAGCCCGAAGTGATGCAGGTCTCAGACGTTTACCACTTCGGTGAAACCCACGAGCACGGGTATGGTGCTGACAAACCTAGAACCATAATCGGGGCGAACCGGGATTCGAACCCACAATCATAGGTTTCTGGCGTGCCCAAGGGACGCAACTCTGCACAGCGAATCGCGGCGCTTTAGACGACTGGGCCATCTTCCAGTTTAGGAAGACTTGGAAATGTGATGGTGCCAGATCTGGTGAATACGGAGGATGTTCAATGAGTTTAAAGCCACAGTCATGCATTCCATCCATGACGACAACACCTTTGTAAGGTTTTCGCGAACACCTGGTATCATGTATAATTGATAGTGATTTATAAACACATGCTCATGATATAGTCGGAATCGTACAATTGACTCAAGAAAGTGTGTGTGTGTGTGTGTGTGTGTGTGTGTGTGTGTGTGTGTGCGCGTGCGTGCGCGTGTGTGCGTGTGCGTGTGCGTGTGTGTGTGTGTGTGTGTGTGTGTGATTCATTTGGAGAAGAAGTTGAATCTTTCCGCTGCTTTGACTGTAGTTTTGTCTCTGGCTGAGAGTATTGTACTTGATACATGCAAAAGGGTGTGCTATACAGCCTTCGTAGTTTGGCCTGTTATTGATAGTGTAGGTCAGGCAGTGATTGCATGACCAACGCTCATCGCCAACAGGACACCAAGACACACAGCCAATCACTTGCGTGACCAACGCTCATCGCCAACAGGACGCCAAGACACACAGCCAACCACTTGCATGACCAACGCTCATCGCCAACAGGACGCCAAGACACACAGCCAACCACTTGCATGACCAACGCTCATCGCCAACAGGACGCCAAGACACACAGCCAACCACTTGCATGACCAACGCTCATCGCCAACAGGACACCAGGACACACAGCCAACCACTTGCGTGACCAACGCTCATCGCCAACAGGACACCAAGACACACAGCCAATCACTTGCGTGACCAACGCTCATCGCCAACAGGACGCCAAGACACACAGCCAACCACTTGCATGACCAACGCTCATCGCCAACAGGACGCCAAGACACACAGCCAATCACTTGCATGACCAACGCTAATCGCCAACAGGACACCAAGACACACAGCCAACCACTTGCGTGACCAACGCTCATCGCCAACAGGACACCAAGACACACAGCCAACCACTTGCGTGACCAACGCTCATCGCCAACAGGACGCCAAGACACACAGCCAACCACTTGCATGACCAACGCTAATCGCCAACAGGACACCAGGACACACAGCCAACCACTTGCGTGACCAACGCTCTTCGCCAACAGGACGCCAAGACACACAGCCAACCACATGCGTGACCAACGCTCTTCGCCAACAGGACGCCAAGACACACAGCCAACCACTTGCGTGACAAACTCTCATCGCCAACGGGACACCAAGAAACACAGTCAACCACTTGCGTGACCAACGCTCATCGCCAACAGAACCCAATATTTTATGAGGTTACTGTTGATTGTGTTGTTGTGTTGTTTTTTACCACTATTACCAATAGTCCAGCAAGACCATGGCATTGCAGATCATGCACTGGGCCAATGTTAATCGAATCGGCTGTTTCTCGTGATGAGTGAAGTACACATCATTCCTGTGAGTGAGTGAGTGAGTGAGTGAGTGAGTGAGTGAGTGAGTGAGTGAGTGAGAGTGAGTGAGTCATAGGAAATTTTACGGACTCATAAGGGGTGAAAACAAATGAAACATTCGCCTTTCAGGGCAAGCAGGGGTTGCTGAAGACCTATTCTTCACGGGTTGCATGCAATATATAGTGACTTAGTTACACTTCTGAAGTTGGAACAAAGCCATGTAAAATGATGAGAATATGTTAGAAGCTGCATGTGTAACTATTTTTTTACATTATGATCTCTAATGCATATCAATACTAACATATGTTTGGATGACCACTGGCGGTGGCGGCTTTTGTGTAGTTGTCAATGACTGTCATTGTCCCCAGCTTTTCACAGCACGGCTTTGTTATTTTTCTTTGGCCGGCGCCAAGGTAGCCTGAAGGGTTTTGAAATTAATTATGACTCGGCTATGCCGTATTTGGAGGCCAGTTCTTCAGCTCAGACATTGTAGGACTGCAGGATATATTTTACAATTCTTATCATGCTTTCGCAAAAAGAAGATATGACGGATGTGTTATCGAGGACAATTTATCCAAAACAAACTGGCGCTTAATGAGATTGACAGATTGAAATGTTCAATCGCAGATTTAATCAAAGTCATTTAAACTGATGGTGTCTGGTGACGCTGTGGTTAGGTATCCCAGTACAAGCTGGCAGAAGCGCACGGTCCGATTCCTCCAATAATGTACACTATAAGTTCATATGGTATTGGATCCAAGGTATGCTCTTGTTGCCCATCGTCCAGAAAAAGAAGTGGCTGTATGTCATGTGACATAGACTGGGTCCAGTCTAGTAGCCCGTCAAGAGAAACAAGTGACTGGATGTTATTTCACATATACTGAGGCCAGTCTAGAAGCCCACTAAGAGAAACAAGTGACTGAATGTTATTTCACAGATACTGAAGCCAGTCTAGAAGCTCACTAAGAGAAACAAGTGACTGAATGTTGTTTCACAGATACTGAGGCCAGTCTAGAAGCCCACTAAGAGAAACAAGTGACTGAATGTTATTTCACAGAGACTGAAGCCAGTCTAGTAGCCCGTCAAGAGAGACAAGTGACTGTATGTTATTTCACAGAGACTGAAGTCAGCCGAGTACCCCGCCAAGAGAAACAAGTGACTGTATGTTATTTCACAGAGACTGAAGTCAGCCGAGTACCCCGCCAAGAGAAACAAGTGACTGTATGTTATTTCACAGAGACTGAAGTCAGCCGAGTACCCCGCCAAGAGAAACAAGTGACTGTATGTTATTTCACAGAGACTGAAGTCAGCCGAGTACCCCGCCAAGAGAAACAAGTGACTGGATGTAATGACACAGAGACTGGGGCAAGTCTTGGAGAATGTCAAGAGAGTACTGGGAAAGAACAAGGCATGATGACTGTTGTTGTTGGAACAAATCATCAGGAAAGCAGCACACCGTAATTACCCCAGCACTTGTCTACATCCGGGTAACGCTACCAATTAAAACCCACTTAACCTCCATATGCACGAGTTTCAAGGATCCGCAATGTCGTCCTGACCCGACTCCGCCTGACACTGATTGGTTAATTCAATACTTCATATGATACTGTGTAACATATTCCTTTGTCTTTGTGGTCCGTTCAGACATGCATTAGTATTGATGGCTAGATTCATTTGTCTTAAACAATACTATGAACAAATGAGATTAACGTTGGACATCGTTATCCGATATTTACTGGCAGTTTAGGGTTACGTTTGTTCAAGGTAGTTGATGAAGATCTATTTATGAACAATTCTAAATTGCGACTAATAAACATAACATGTCTTGTATTATTCTATTTCTGATGAATCTGATCTAATATCTGAAATTCAATCAGGACTTTATCGCTGCAAGAAAATGAATTCCATCACATCACGTTTTGGTGCACACAAGTATAGAGCTGTTACGAAATTCTTTAGATTTTACTCTTGTGCCGTAAAGCATATATTCTGTTGGACAAGGTAGTGTTAGGTTGGTTGGTTGGTTGGTTGGTTGGTTGTTTTACGCCCCACTCAGCAATATTCGTGTTAGGTTGAATGATGTTATTATCGACAATGCTAGTTTATCAAAATGTCTCAGTTTAAAGTTGAATGAAGGACCAAAAGGAGACAGGTCGTACATTTACACCACCAACCTGGGCATGGAACTTACAGATTAAAAATCATGTCTGCAGTGAATCTGTGATTTGAATCTATAACAAACTGATCCTGGCAGGAATAAGGGACAGAACTCCTTTCAGCAGTATTACATCAGGGACAACTCTATGGAGCAGTATCACATAAGGTAACTCTATAGAGCAGTATTACATAAGATACAACGCTATAGAGCAGTATTACATAAGGTACAACTCTATAGAGCAGCATTACATAAGGGACAACTCTACAGAGCAGTATTACATAAGGGACAACTCAATAGAGCAGTATTACATAAGGGACAACTCTGTGGAGCAGTATCAAATAAGGGACAACTCTATGGAGCAGTATCACATAAGGGACAACTCTTTGGAGCATTTTTACGTAAGGGACAACTCTGTGGAGCCGTATCAAATAAGGGACAACTCTATGGAGCAGTATCACTTAAGGGACAACTCTATGGAGCAGTATCACTTAAGGGACAACTCTTTGGAGCATTTTTACGTAAGGGACAACTCTGTGGAGCCGTATCAAATAAGGGACAACTCTGTGGAGCAGTATTACATAAGGGACAACTCAATAGAGCAGTATTACATAAGGGACAACTCTGGGGAGCAGTATCAAATAAGGGACAACTCTATGGAGCAGTATCACATAAGGGACAACTCTTTGGAGCATTTTTACGTAAGGGACAACTCTGTGGAGCCGTATCAAATAAGGGACAACTCTATGGAGCAGTATCACTTAAGGGACAACTCTTTGGAGCATTTTTACGTAAGGGACAACTCTGTGGAGCCGTATCAAATAAGGGACAACTCTGTGGAGCAGTATTACATAAGGGACAACTCTGTGGAGCAGTATTACATAAGGGACAACTCTATAGAGCAGTATCACATAAGGGACAACTCTTTGGAGCATTTTTACGTAAGGGACAACTCTGTGGAGCCGTATTACATAAGGGACAACTCTGTGGAGCAGTATTACATAAGGGACAACTCTGTGGAGCAGTATTACAAAAGGGACAACTCTATAGAGCAGTATCACATAAGGGACAACTCTTTGGAGCATTTTTACGTAAGGGACAACTCTATAGAGCAGTATCACATAAGGGACAACTCTTTGGAGCAGTATCAAATAAGGGACAACTCTATGGAGCAGTTCAACACAAAGGAAACAACTCAATAGTATTACACAAGGGACACAACCCTACAGAGCAGTTTTACATACAGAGCTGTGCGGAGTGGTCTGAGTATGATTGGCTGTGTAATAAAGAACAAATCAAATCAAGCAAACGTTTTCTTTATTTAGTTCAAAGAAATATACGTTTGTGAACAAACACTGGGCCTTCCATCAGATGAGGAAAATGAAACAGTATCAAAATGTCTAATCATGACGTTCTACATTGACACATTGAGGGAACTCCTAATGAAAGATTGGCACAAAATAACGAAGTAATCATTCAAAAATATTCAAAGAATCTGTCACGTCAATGTTTTGAGCTGGAACCTTGACAAAAATGATATGATTGGTCTGTTTGGGGTCATATAATTGGAAGAACATTGCTATTTTCATATGTGGGAACCAAAATATGTTTCTGGCAAAATATAACCAAAACATTGCAGATCAGTTAAAAAATACAGAAGAGATATGTGAAAAACATCAGTGAGAACATCTGACATAATACATTGACGGGATTTTCATCAGCGACTTTTCCACAGCATGAGATCAGTATCCCTATGCCGCTGTAGTGGCCAGGTGGTGTCTAACAGGAACCACTTGTTTAGTTTGGAAGAAAAAATCAACATGACCAGTTTTTCTAATTGTCTGGCAATGTGGAAAACATCACTAAATATTATGACAATAAAAATTGCTGAACCTACACCATGGTCCAAGGACTTTGAAAACACTAATTTACATGTATATCAGATATACAGCCAAACACCGCTGTGTTGAACTTTGAAGTGTTGACCTTATGGTTGTCTCGAAGTAAAAGCTTGATCCCTGCGTATTCATTCTTTATTCATCATTGTCGGTTATGACGAACCTATGATAACTCGAAGTACTTACCTTCAACTTCAACACAGCGTTGTTTGACTGTCTTTCACATGGATACAAATATCTTTGTTTTGGCATTCTAATAGTCCTCTGGACATTTTATCATTAGTGTTTAGAATGTACTTCGCTCAGGCTGACTGTACTTAATGTGGACAGAGGGATGAGGTTTTGTGCATGTCTAAACAGAAATATTGCACAAAAACACTGCACAAACAAACCTTTAAAATGATATCCACTTACCATATTCAGGTCAATAAGCACCCCTGACAAATTTCAAGGCCAACCTGTAAGTAATATTAATAACATCCCCATACGAGACCAATATTTTCTGGTGCATTTTAACTACTGGTATGAGCAATACTGTCCAATCACTGAAAACAATTTTTTTAATGAGCACCCCTACACAACCCTTCCCCCATCCTCTGAGGGGGGAAGATCTCTAAAACATAATAATCGTGTGTACTCAAGTTTGAAAAGATAATTGTTAACTGGACCTCCCTACACGCCAAGATATCCCAGACCTCCTGAGAACATTCTCCAGCTAGACCTCCCATTTCTCACACCTCCTGAGAACATTCTTCAGCTAGACCTCCCATTACTCACACCTCCTGAGAACATTCTTCAGCTAGACCTCCCATTACTCACACCTCCTGAGAACGTTCTTCAGCTAGACCTCCCATTACTCACACCTCCTGAGAACGTTCTTCAGCTAGACCTCCCATTACTCACACCTCCTGAGAACATTCTTCAGCTAGACCTCCCATTACTCACAACTCCTGAGAACATTCTTCAGCTAGACCTCCCATTACTCACACCTCCTGAGAATGTTCTTCAGCTAGACCTCCCTTTACTCACACCTCCTGAGAACATTCTTCAGCTAGACCTCCCTTTACTCACACCTCCTGAGAACGTTCTTCAGCTAGACCTCCCATTACTCACACCTCCTGAGCACATTCTTCAGCTAGACCTCCCATTACTCACACCTCCTGAGAACGTTCTTCAGCTAGACCTCCCATTACTCACACCTCCTGAGCACATTCTTCAGCTAGACCTCCCATTACTCACACCTCCTGAGAACGTTCTTCAGCTAGACCTCCCATTACTCACACCTCCTGAGAACGTTCTTCAGCTAGACCTCCCATTACTCACACCTCCTGAGAACGTTCTTCAGCTAGACCTCCCATTACTCACACCTCCTGAGAACATTCTTCATGCCAGGACTACTTGATGGCTTGCTGACAGGGCTAATGTATAATACCATCTAACATACAGATTACATGTAATGTGGAAAACAAGCTTGTTATTTATATCAATCTGCAGCCCAATACAAGCAAAGCTGGTCTGAACCATCTACAACCACTGATTGAATATATACACCAAATATAATTCTATCCTGGGGCTTAGAATAACATCTACTGTAAATGTTATTAAGAAATTAGTATCTTATAGAAGAATAATAACCATACACATAAAATATTGTTTGTCAATATAACTGTATACTGATTGATAATGCTTGGTTGTGCAAATGTCTATTTCTGGTGTGCTGGTGTCTTGTCATGCCATGCCACAATGCTTGTGTAATCATGATAAGAAATCTTATAAATCATATAAAAATAAAACCGATACAGAAGAAACTATAAACACAGGATACACATAGCTAATGATATATGTTAAACATTAGCTTAATTAAGAACAAAAGATGACAGTGAAATGAATATAATACTAGTGTAATGGATACTCTGGGCTCATGGAAGTTTAGCCTGGAGTTGGACAGAGAGACGGCCTGGAGTAGAGATGGCCTGGTGTTGGACAGAGAGAGAGATGGCCTAGAGTAGAGATGGCCTTGAGGTGGACAGAGAGACGGCCTGGTGTTGGACAGAGAGAGAGATGGCCTGGAGTAGAGATGGCCTTGAGGTGGACAGAGAGATGGCCTGATCGTGTTGGACAGAGAGAGACGGCCTGGAGTAGAGATGGCCTGGAGTAGAGATGGCCTGATCGTGTTGGACAGAGAGAGATGGCCTGGAGTAGAGATGGCCTTGAGGTGGACAGAGAGATGGCCTGATCGTGTTGGACAGAGAGAGATGGCCTGGAGTAGAGATGGCCTGGAGTAGAGATGGCCTGGAGTTGGACTGATTGTGTTGGACAGAGAGAGACGGCCTGATTGTGTTGGACAGAGAGGGACGAGATGGCCTGGAAATGCTAGGGCAGTTTGGA
The DNA here is from genome assembly GCF_023055435.1 of Haliotis rufescens. Classification (NCBI taxonomy): domain Eukaryota; kingdom Metazoa; phylum Mollusca; class Gastropoda; order Lepetellida; family Haliotidae; genus Haliotis; species Haliotis rufescens. The sequence goes on along the minus strand of NW_025964112.1, from coordinate 60,557,298 downwards.
GTAAGAATCTATTCTGAGGTAGGTTTAATGATGTAGATTATTTACTAGGCTGCCCTTACAGCTATTGACTAGACAAGAGGCGTCTACAACTTTCAGTGTGTCAAATTTAAGAAAATAAAGTGGTCCCCACTTAGTTGTAAAAACAAGAACCCTGCCATCTGAAACAAAAGAAACTGATCCATATTTGGAATGATTTCTTGCTTGTGCCTTTGATTAATGTTTGTTTTTTCTGGGTTAATCAGTAGTGTAGGAGGAGAGTGTTTTATGTGATAGGTTTAAATGGTCCATAAGAGCACTGCACTAAAAAGAATCTGGCAAAAATAAGACATTTCACATGAAATAATACAATAGCAGCAACTACGAAAGTAGTTGAACTGAAGTTTATGGTACTTACACTGAAACCAAAAAGCAAAGCCACGGTCTAAACATTTGACTATTCATACCACAGATGAGTCAAAGTCATCAGACAGACATCTTGACAGACAGACACAAACTGGCCAAGGGGCATCTCGAGGGTCTGAGTCGGTCACATGTCAGACCGACCCCTGACCCTGACAACATACTAAACTAATTACACAGAATTCTCTCTACATTGCACATATTTTTAACATTAACTTTGAATAACATTGCTTTAAAACAAAATTTACATCAAACTGGAACAAACATCCTACCATATTCAACCCAATAAGTGTTCCTACAGGATATATGTATACTACTCAAAAGAAGTTAAGGATCACCCGATTCTTTCATATTACTACAGGTAATCTCTCATTTCAGGGCAGATTAACAATTGTAATATGAAAGAATCCATGATCCTTAACTTCTTTTGAGTAGTATATCAATGCACCAATTGCAATATGGTGAGAATTCATCATATCCCTAATAGCACCTTTTGTCTTTCACTAACTTCAAAGCATGGCACACATATTGGGTTGAATAAGGTATGCACAGGACTAATAGCACTGGCAAAGCAATATTTAAAACAAAGATGGAATTCAAGGAGTAGGACTAACAAATAACAAGCTAAAATAATGATAAGAAACCAAGCAGTGGACTCTTGTAAAAGGTCATTGGTACTTGGCTTGCAAGGGGCTCAATCATGACTCACTGATGCAATGGGAGATGGCCGGTACCATTACATTGCTTCCAATTCAACCTAAAGTCTACATAAATACAGATTTTTACTTTGTACATGCACTGGAGTTGTTACATTCCTTGAGCAAACTGATATAAGGGAGACAACTCCTAAGTGCAAGGGTTTCAGGAGGTAGGAAACATGAACCGACCTGGTGGTGTCAGTGGTGACATGGTGTATGGGTAGAGTGGGTAGAGAACCATGCGACTTATAATGCTACGATGGAGGAGGCTGTGTCAGACAAACACAAGCTATGCGCAGCCTGTCCCATGATAGCCACCTGGTGCAGCACCACCAGACGGACTGGGGAAGGACAACTATCTACTTTGGCATGTATACTTTACAACTGGGAAATGCAGCTGGCACTGAGAAAACATCTATCTATTGCACCTGAAAATAAGCAGAGCACTGCATGCTCATTTGCATTGTCAAAGCAGGAAAGCAAAGGATAACTGAACATTAGCATAGTAATGTACGAAACCTGTTGACGAGTTCCACTAACTTGTCTAAAAAAACTGGCACCATTATACACAGATGTGGTCACACACTCATCACGCACATGGAGACTACAAGGACTTCATCAAAGAGAACACTTGGATACACATTTAAACACCACACTACACACACTGTGAACACACATTACCCACAGTATCACATAGAACACACACATCTACACACCACACGACACATATTGTGAATGCACACCTACAGACCACACTACATTCCCTGTGTACACACAGTATCACACACACACACACACACACACTTTACACTACACTCAGTGTACACACATCTACACACAGTATCACACACACACACATCTACACACCACACGACACATATTGTGAACGCACACACCTACAGACCACACTACATTCACTGTGTACACACATCTACACACAGTATCACACACACACACACTTTACACTACACTCAGTGTACACACATCTACACACAATATCACACACACACACACACTTTACACTACACTCAGTGTACACACATCTACACACATTACTCACAGTATCACATAGCACACACACATACACTTAACACTACACTCAGTGTACACACATCTACACACATTACTCACAGTATCACATAGCACACAAACACATACACTTAACACTACACTCAGTGTACACACATCTACACACATTACTCACAGTATCACATAGCACACACACACTTACACACCACACTACACTCAGTGTACACACATCTACACACATTACTCACAGTATCACATAGCACACACACACTTACACTTTACACTACACTCAGTGTACACACATCTACACACATTACTCACAGTATCACATAGCACACACACACTTACACACCACACTACACTCACTGTGTACATATAAATATCTATAAATATCTATACACATTACTCACACTGTTCGTGTAGACACACACCAGGCTAAACACACGCTACCACCACATACATCTACAGCTGACATCCCATTACTCACATTGACATTCTCTAGACACACATGTCTACTCATCACACAATATCACACTGACACCTACACACATATCAGTTAATACGTAGATGTAACAGTTATCCAACTCAACTAGCCTGCTGCCACTGTTACATGCAGGGTTAACAAAATGTTGCGTTTCTAATAGGTTTGAGTATAGTCACAGAGTTCATGTGGCTGCGCCAACTTGTTACACACACATACAAAGTACATAGATTCAGTACACATACAGCAACATTCTGGGGCTGATCACACAATTACAAAACTCACACGTTAACCATATAGAAGATCTCACTGGATTTTTTTCAGAAATATCACAGAAAAACACTATCTTTGGCTATGAGGATAAAAAGCAATAGTAGCAAAACCACATGCACACAGGTTCTAGATGCGCCCGCATGATCAAGGGCTGTTCGTGGGCAGCATCGCGTGGTTGTACAACTCTCCATGTGCTTCACACCATCCCGGGAGCAACACTACTGCAAACTTCCCTTGTTGAAAAGTAATGTGGCTCTAAGGGAGTCAATTTCACAGCCAGCTACAGAACTAAGCCAGCACCGGGGGGAACCCATATCTGAACAAATTCAATCAACGATCAACACGCCCTGGAAACAGTCACAAATAGGCAGCAAATGTTGCAGTTTAAACACAATATTATGAGGCATTAGGTGTGAGTCCTTATTGGTTCTCAACCGGTAGCAAGAAGAGTTATCAAGCCCCGGGAGGTGAGAAGCAAGGAGTGGGGCACACACAACACGACTGCAGTGGGTATAGTGGGAATACTGACTGTTCAGTCTTCACGAGTGGGGCCAAGTAGGTGGGGTGGGGCCAAGTAGGTGGGATGGGCTAAGGTATTTCTCACATTCATTAGGCTAAAAAACACACACACCAAAACAGACAATATCTTTTAGTGTATTTCCTTTTTTTCAATCTGAAAAACATATTTGTCAAAACTCAATACAGGCAACCCTGTAGTGGAATTACAGAGGGCTAGTGGAAATACAGGCTTTAGGGGTGTGCCCTTGTATGTTATTCTACCAGGGGCCTGTTACAGAAAAATATCTTAGCTACAATGATCGTAAGTCTATATTAAAGTATGGGAGATACGATCAGCTTAGCGCTGAGATTGCTGTGTTAAACAGGTCCAGGCTTGTAGAATCATGAGGTCCATTTCTATCCCTACATATCCACACACTTATGACAGAAACTCACATGTTTCATCTTCAAATAATACTGATACAGGCTACAAACAATATCCTCAGACATTAAAATCCCACTGACCTCCATGTAACAAAATATCCCTGTAGCAGCTGTCACTGGTCGATTGCTACAAATATCTCTGACACTGGTCCAAATGATATAACACCTAATGCTGGTGAATATGATTGAAAGTCTTGTATCTACAGTGAACTCCATCTCGACAATGGCAGACTGGGGATGAAGTTATGGCTTTATGTGGTCATATCAAACTTACTACAGATGAGTTCAATGCTTTCATCCAACTGAAATGTTCCCTGTATAGTATAAGTAATGCTGCACAGTACTGGTAGTAATTGTGATGTCGCCTCACACACATCAGTCACCCACCACCCCATCCCAATTTAACTCAAATATCTACAATATCTGTACAATCATCAAGATCAAGTTCACTGTCCAAGATGTTTCATTCAGTGTACAAGCATGACAAGCATAACATAGACACATCCCAAGGTAATATTTCCTTGCAAACTTCTTCAAATACTTGCTTCTAACACTCTCCTAAATACACTAACATGTTAATGTGCTGGTATTTTGTAAATATGAAAATCACACAAAGATTAATATCTTGACCCTGAAGTGACCTGTTCCTGTCACAGTCCGACTGTCTTCACAAATAATTACAAAACATAAGTACTTCATGGTACATTGAAACCCTGTATGTGTGATGATGTACAGGAACCACGTGATGTTTGAATGATGAAAATAGACCATGATTAATCTGAATCCCTGCTAAAAAAATTCTTACAATACAAATATCTGACAAAAATAATCATATGTTGGTAATTACATATATTATGGTAAAAGTTTGACACAAAGTGAAACACAAACGATTGTCATTCCATTGAGAATATTCAAAGAGTAGTTTGTCGATTGTTCTTGGTTTCCAGGGGAACATGATGTACACCGTGTCAAGCAGCAACATTGACTGATAGGCTGCTTGTTGGCTCAACTTGCTGCAGATCAGGAGCCATGGTGAAATAAAATTAATATCTAGCATTGTTTCTAGGACAGAACAATTTAATATACTGTTGCAGATTGTCTTGGTCAATATGCCCTGTTGAAGGAGGCAAAATATCACAAATGCTGCTAGGGTTGATTTGAGCATATTTCTTTAAGGTTAAAGAGTTAAAAAAAGGTTTTAAGAAGCATATTTATCATTCTAGCAAAAGTTGTATTTATTTGAATTGTAGTGTAGGCTTGTCCAAACAAAAAGAAAATAACTTTGTCTGGCCTTGTGAAGACTTCGCAGGGTTCCACTTATAACTATCTAAACGAGAAGTTTGGCAAACGGATGTGTCCGTCAGCAAAACCAATGCACCTTGCATCATATGGCCACTCACACCACACATCTCAAGTCAAATGTCTCTCACAACACATCTCATGCCAACTAGCACACTGCCCTATACACTGGGCACAAACACTGGCACAGAGACGCCGTCATGCATCAGTCTGTTGCATACACTGGCACAGAGACGCCGTCATGCATCAGTCTGTTGCATACACTGGCACAGAGACGCCGTCATGCATCAGTCTGTTGCATACACTGGCACAGAGACGCCGTCATGCATCAGTCTGTTGCATACACTGGCACAGAGACGCCGTCATGCATCAGTCTTTTGCATACATCGACACGGACACCCCGTCATGCATCAGTCTGTTGCATACACTGGCACAGAGACGCCTTAATGCATCAGTCTGTTGCATACACTGGCTCAGACACCCCATCACACATCAGTCTATTGCATACATCGACACCGACACCCCGTCATGCATCAGTCTATTGCATACACTGGCACAGAGATGCCGTTATGCATCAGTCTGTTGCATACACTGGCTCAGACACCCCATCACACATCAGTCTATTGCATACATCGACACGGACACCCCGTCATGCATCAGTCTATTGCATACACTGGCACAGAGATGCCGTTATGCATCAGTCTGTTGCATACACTGGCTCAGACACCCCATCACACATCAGTCTATTGCATACATCGACACGGACACCCCGTCATGCATCAGTCTATTGCATACACTGGCACAGAGACGCCGTCATGCATCAGTCTATTGCATACACTGGCCTACTGGCACAGATAACCTATTGCTAATACTGTCAAGTCTATCACACACTCGCTGTGTAAGTTGCAACCTTGTAAGGTGTGTACACGTAGGTTCCACCAAGCCCAATAGTTCAATGTACAATAATAAAACAGATATCCAAATGACTGCAAGCATCTCATGGTAACATCAATTAACTACCAGGTCTTTGAGCAACATGAACAAGTTGGATAAGTAACAGAAAATGGTATCCATGGCAACGCCATTAGTTTTGTAACAATCAAGTTTTCAGAGTGATTTCCCCATCAATACTTCATGGTTGTGTTTCCACTACATTCCTCCATCACGTGTGAAAGCTTACGGCAGAATGCGGTGCACTGGTGACGCGTGTCTATAGTTCTAGATATTGAAGCAATGGGTACAGCAGATGGCAAGAAGGCTGTCACTCATTTTGCTCACAAATATTGCCATTTTTTATCTGAGCACTCGTCAGTTTGAGCAATCATTGGATTCCTGCTCGCTTGAAGCAGGCGTTTGCTTGATTGGTCGGTTAAAAATAGCAACTTCTTGACTCATTAGTTAAAATAGCAACTTCACTGCAAAACAGATGTATGAATTCACAGGTAATGAAGGAAGAGAGTGTATAGAACCCTGTGTCAAACAGACGATGATGTGAGTAATCCACTATAAACCACTGATAAATGTCATGTGAAGTTCAAAAAGTTGACATCCCTGATATCGTGCATTGTTGCAAATAACTACTAAGCTAACAAAATAACCAGCCTGGGACACAGTTAATGAGATGATCACAAAAACATAGCCAAGTCTGCCTGCTGTAAACCCAATTCATCCAAAAAAAATTAGTAGAAAATGTCAATAAAAATTACTGAGTCCATCTGACATTTTGAGAGTTGATCTTTTGGCCGGAAGCAAACCTTGAGCTTGTATGATATGCTTAATAAATTAAAACAATATTTACAAAATGTACACAACACTTATGAATGATTTTCGAGGGAGTTATCTCCCTTACTCCTCTTTCAAGTTTCCATTTGCGAATTGAGTGGTATATGACATAGAGATTGTCCGTTTCTCACGCTTGAAAGCAGCCATCAATCTGGCAATTATTTCCCTGCGCAGTGTGGCTGTAAACTTTGTGAACAAGCAGAGTGCAGTGGTGACGGCGAAGATGACGTTGTAGAGGAAGATGATGTAGAAGTTGCCCAGCCAGTCCATGCTGCCGAAACTTCCAATCAAGTCGAAGTTGGTGATACCTGAAAAGCATTACACGTTCATTGTCTTGCTTGTCTATCAGTTCACAGGTACGTCGAGTTAAGGCCAATGCTGTTATGAATAGCATGATGGCTAACAGCTATGAATATCTAAGGGGTGCAACTCCGCGTAGTGAATTGTGGCATTTCTCTCACTGACAAAACCATGCTATCTTAACAAAGGAAGGCACTTAACTAAAGGTATGAGCTGCTTTGTGTTTCTGGAATAATGGTGAAACTTTATAACATGTTGCCTCCCATCAATCATAGACTAACATCTAGTCTCTGAAATGAACACATTTTTACAACCCCCCAAAATAAGTTGTTAAATAATAGTTATAAAATATATTCAAAAGGAGCCAATTTAAGAGACTTTCTTCTTTTTCCGATGATACTGATACTGCATTAATCTAGACTTGCCAAATATTATAGACTTGCATGGGCTTTATTGGATATATTTGTTTATGGGTCTGAATCATAATTCTATACATTCTAAATGTAGCTCTTGTCTTTGCATTATATTCTGTAAAAAAACACCTTATGTGTGGCAAAATGAACAAATACACAAATAATCACCCCTTTTTTTCGTTGTTTGTTTGTTATTCAACATTGCATTCAGCACTATTCCACCTATATGTCATTGGACTGTAAGTAACTGAATCTGGACCAGATAAATCAGTGATTGATATGATGAGCAACATCCCATGCTGTCGGGGCATGATGACATACAATCAACCAAGTCACAACCAGCACAGCTTGCTGGGGACTCCAAAGAGGTGAGGTGAGGTGACATGGGGTTTAACGTCGCGTCCAAGATTATTGCACTTATATAGCGACGTGCATGCACGTGTATATGTGTGTGTGTGGCTGCTTGCACTAGTCCGGACTGATGCCGATTTATAGTGCTTGCACACTAAGATACCATGCCGCAGTTTAACATGAATACCCCACTCAGACACAGTATACTGACTCCGAGCCGACCAGTCCTTGTTTTATCCCCTTAATGCCGAGCGCCAGACAGGGTAACAACAAGTGCCATCTTTTAACGTCTTTTGGTATGATCGTGTGGGGATCAAACCCCGGACCTTCCGCTCTCTGGGCAGACGGTCTACCATTAGACCACGGAGGCGGTGGACTCCAAAGGAAGGAAAGGGTAATTGTCATATGATTTCAATCCGAGAAAAATGTTATCACACCCAAATTTTGACTGAACATGCAAGATAGATCCCCTGGTACTTACCGAGAGTTTTTGACAAAATGGGAAGCGCTGAGCTGAGAACAAGGAGCACTATACAGTTGGCGATGACCTTCACCATTGGTGTGTCCTTCACCTTAGGTTGCAGACGGCAAAAAAATGGCAAACTGTAAAAACCAACAACTGATGCAGACATTAAGTATCTGAGTCGAGTTAAGGAAGAAATAAATTTCATCTTAAGCTTGAAAAATATGAAGAATGGTTGGTTCTAAGTTTTCAATATAACTTCAGGTCTGTGTACATGGTCAATGTATGGATTAACCCATGAACGTAAAATCATGTGTCATCTTTATATTCTGCAGATACAATGGAAACATCAACTTAGTAAAATCTAAATATTTTGTACATTTGTATACATATCCTGCATTACTCCTTATGCATCTACTGCTTTCCTTTGCCAGAAAAATGAAGCTGTGTGAGGTCCAGCTGAAAAAGAAGTTATTCCAACCTGTTGTTAGGCAGACACATTACACAGCACCCCTGTGACCACGGAAGTGATGACATCATGTATCTACACATTACTGCTTGATCGTAACATCTGAAGACATCTCAGGTAGGCAAGTCTTGCGACGGGTGGGCCCTGAGATGTAGTAATCCAGGATAAGTATACAGATGTAAAAAATATTTAGATTTTACTAAATTTCTTAACTTATCCGGCATTACTCCTTAATGCATCTGTATCGGACGGTATAGAGGTGGGAATGCTCTCAGATCTGACCCTCAGGAACCCTCAAAGACGTCCCGGTATCCGTCCAGTGCAGCTTTTAGCAAGGATTGGCAACCCAAGGACCAGTCCTGTCCAAGGAAGTGAGGTGAAATTGGGTTTAACGTCGCGTCCAAGATTATTGCACCTGTATAGTGCGTGTGTGTGCGTGTGCGTGTGCGTGTGCGTGTGTGTGTGTGTCATTTTTTAACGTCTTTTAGAATGACGCGGCAGGGTATCAAACCCCGGACCTTCCGCTCTCCAGGCATACGCTCTACCACTGGACCACAGAGGCGGTTTTGTCCAAGGAAGAACGAGAGAATGAGGAAATACTGGTACAAAGCAGCGATAGAAACTAGCATATGCTAAGGTCTAAAAACTGACTAACCCAGCCAATGCTTGTAGCATGAAGCCCCCCTGTCTGGCATGCAAACACTGCAAGAGTCGGAAAAGGCCAACACCTGGAGATGGAGTGGCATCTGGGAATGGCGACCTACTGGGTGCCAACCTGAGGACCAAGACTGTGCATGCCTTCAATGTCCTCCAAGGCCACGTCCTGCAGGTAGTTGATTGCAAAGACTGTGTCAGCTGTCCAAAAGCATCTTTCCAAGATGCCTCGTAATGGCGCGTGACCACAGGGAGATGGTGTTGCGACTGACTTCCGTCATGGATGTCTTGGAGACGGGCATGAAAATCCATTTGGGGGCACCACGCTGTGTCTTGGGCGGAAGATAAAAACCTTCAAAGCCCTGACAGGGTACAGGAGGAGTTTGTCCTCATCTTCAATCCCCACAATTGATGAAAGAGGTGGGATGGTGAACGGCTCCCTGCACCCTGTTCTCAAAGTGGACCTAGGAGATGTTGAGTGGGTGCAGCTCGCTGACCCTTGCCGCTGTAGTCAAAGCCAAGAGAAAGTTCATTTTCTTGGTGAGGTTATAGATGGAAGCTGCATGTAGAGGCTTGAATGGAGGTCCGCGCAGGAATCGAAGAGCCACATTCAGATCTAATGCAGGTGGTGGGAACTTGGCCTTCTGATCCTCAAGGCGGAAAGAGCGCAGGAGGGCTTGCAGCTCCGGAACCTTGGTAATTTTTCGATTCTCCGAAACTGCCAACACCGTGTTAATGGTATCATAGGAGGGAACTGGGGCTGTCGGGTCATCTGCGATGTCATGGGAGTGTGGGAAGGCGTAGCCAGCTGGCCAGAGATTGGTGCCTGGGAAGGCGTCGAAGACATTCGTGGAACCCAGCGTTGATGGCAGTGCAAGGGATGCAGTAGTCGGAAGAGTGGACATGATCAACTTCCCACCCGAGTTGGATGGCTCAGGCATGGTACCAGGAGTCTCCAGTACAGGGGAATCCTGAGAGTCAGACATCTTGGTGTGATGAATACACTTCCGGGACACCTGCTCATATTTGTTGAAACTTGGCGGTGATAAGGGGGAGCAAAAAAAACATTTTTTCGCAGCTGAGTAAAGGTATGGTGTGGGACCTTCAGCAATTTCTTGCCAGGACAACCAGAGCAATGAGTGAGCATAAATCTGTAATTCAAGTTGCAATCACCACATGTACCCAACAAAGGGAGAATAAGTAAATGAATAAAAACCAACATTATGGTGGTTAAAATATTAAATTTACATACAATAAAGTGAGGGAAAAGTGTAATCCTGATGACAAGCAGTAATGTGCAGATACGTGACGTCATCACTTCCGTGGTCACGTGGGTGGTGTGTGATGGGGTCTGCCTTACAACAGGCTGGAACAACTTCTTTTTCACCTGGACCTCACACAGCTTCATTTTTCTGTCAAAAAATGGCAGTAAATGCATTACGGAGTGACGCAGGATAAGTTATAAAATATATACTTTGCCTGGAATATGTCTCAGGTTTATCTGGCAATCTTGCAAACTCACTATATATCAGTGCAATATCCATTATTGGAGAACAATCATTGGTCAATGTTGATGAATATACTTTTGCATGAACAAGAATACATTTTAATGATGTTAAAACCAGCGGGATTTTTATGAATATCACCCGTGTAATGAACATGTCTGAGGGCAAGGATACAAAATGAAAACAATCTCTAAAAAGGCTCCAACTGTTCCAAATGTTGAGAGTGATGCCAATCCCAACACTGTATCCTGGAATAGAACAAACACGAGGCTGTGAATAAATGGTGTTGTGGCCGACATTATATCAGAACTACAACATTGCATATCAGAAATACAAACATCTTGTTATTATAGTAATTATCAAATCTTACAAGGGAAAGAAATTGATCTAGAAAATCTACTTGCCCAAATAGTGACAACATAGCAACATCCCCCAAAATGTGTGAACTTCTACCAGCCCTAAGGAAACCATTAACATTGGTGAAACTGCATCAGGCTTGACGGCTAGTGTTAATTTCTATCCCTGCTAACAGTACACTATACCATTTCAGTGCTTTACAGGTCAGGTGAGGTGAAATGGGGTTTAACGTTGCGTCCAATATAGCGACGTGCATGTACGTGTGTGTGTTTGTGTGGCTGCTTGTACTAGTCCAGAGTGATGCCGATTTATAGTGCTAGCTCAGTGAGATACCATGCCGCAGTTTAACATGAATACCCCAGTCAGACACAGTGTACTGACTCCGAGCCGACCAGTCCTTGTTTTATCCCCTTAATGCCGAGCACCAGACAGGGTAACAACAAGTACCATCTTTTAACGTCTTTTGGTATGACGTGGCCGGGGATCAAACCCCGGACCTTCCGCTCTCCGGGCGGACGCTCTTCCACCAGACCACTTTACAAGACCCCCTCAGTTTCTGTAAGGACCAATGAAACTTATTCTTGCTGGTCCCCTGGACCCCTAGTTTTGAATGCCAAGGTTAAAACCCTGACAATCATGTGAAGTACACTTGGGGCTGCCTTTGACAAAACACGTCATCAACATTGGCCCACATCAAAGACACACACACATGCAATGCTCACTTCATGATATTATCCTACTCTACTTTTGAATTTCAACTTTGCAATGACATTTACGAGAGATCAACCATAGGGTACAGGAAAACTGTAAACAGAATAAGTCTTACCTTGGCCCCAATAGGTAGAGCTTTGATCCCCACTAGCAATAACATTGTGTTGTGTGCAACGATTAAAATACTTAATACCTGAAACAGGAGGAAACATCGGTGTAGGTCAGGTAAACAATACTGCTTGACTGGAAACTAACCATGTTTGTATGACGGTCTAAATAACAGCAGCTTCATTCATTCTTTAATGTTTGAAAATAGGGGGCCTAGGGCCCTTAAAACCTTTCTGCTAAGTAGTTATCTTAATCCAATTATTAATTTTCAACAATAGGGGTCATCACAAAAGTTCATATTCAACCACAAGACATAATTTCTTAAATATTTTGAGTGAGTGAGTTGGGTTTAACACCGCTTTTTTTAACAGTATTCCAGTTATATCGCGGCGTGTCAGCTTAATGTGGGAGGAAAGCCCGAAGTGATGCAGGTCTCAGACGTTAACCACTTTGGTGAAACCCACGAGCACGGGTATGGTGCTGACAAACCTAGAAACATAATCAGAGTGAACCAGGATTCGAACCCACAATCATAGGGTTCTGGCGTGCCCAAGGGACGCAACTCTGCACAGCGAATCCTGGCGGCTCAGACAACTGGGTCACCAGGGCCCCCTTAAATATTATGGATGGATGGTTAAGAGACTCATTAATCTTTATTCTACCATGAATTTGGAATCTACTCGATTCTGATTGGTCAGTCAGAGGCTATTAAATCACAATAAACCCCCTCTGATTGAAACAGCTGGTTTGACGGCCGCATCACCGCGCAAGCTAATATTCATAGAATAGTACTATTTTCAGTCATTGTCGGTAGGCATATATAAATAATTATATCTACAATTACAGGTTACAAAATGCACAGATGCAGTTACTACAATATTCAAAGGAAGTGTGGCAATACATTTCGTGCAGAAAACACGATAGAAATCTACAAAGGGAATGTATTTACGTTTTGGAGACAACAGAGAGCTTGGAATTTTGGCGCTTTTCTGTATACGACTGTGACGTCATATCTTTTGCGACACAATGAGCGTCATAATTGTGACGTGTGATGTAGAGCGAAAGCCTTGCAAAGCTTGCTTTGTTTTCTTTAGGGATGCCCACCTCATGTTAGCTTATCAAGCTGCCGTGCTTATATTCTTTCAGTGCCTGTCATATGTTCGAGTGAAGTATTACGGTGTAAACAAACTGCTTGAGTATATATACAGCGCCCTCTCAAAACACTGGACTCAACCCATGCCGCTTCACTCAGTATATTTGCTAACACCAAAGAGTTCGCGTTTTATTTAGTCATGGTAGAATGGAGATAAACATACTGTGTTTTCAATGTAGAGCTAGGTTACCTGGAGATTTAACCGCGCTAAATTTAACATTTGTAACCTCACGCTGCGCGTTCGGTTCCAAATTCAATTTAGCGGGGTTACATCTACAGGTAACCTAGCTCTACATTGAAAACAAAGTATGTTTATCTCCTAAATCTTTTTCGACAAATTTTATTTGATTTTGCATTTGAAAAGAACATTAAAATGTTTTCATGATTTCATGAACTTCAACTTTGATAAATGAAATAATAAATTTCTTTCAAAATATACAAACAATATTTTCCAACCTAAAAACAAGGTATTGTTATCAATTGTGAATTAACATTGTCACTAAACACTAAACAGAACAATTCACTGCATCAGCAGGATGGAGCAGGTGGTAAAAGCTATCAAGCTAAGAGCGATCAACAGTGAACTCTGGAGGCATCCCTTAGTGTTGTGACAAAGACTCCTTGACTTTATTCTTAATTTCAACACTGACCAGTACAAGAACTTACAGATACACAGATCATTATTTCTTCAAAATAAGGAATGGTACCAATCAACCATCTCATGACAAATGGCAAATTGGAAAGAAAACATTCAATCCTACAAGCACTATGATAAGAAATGTTTGGCAACATTGATGACTTAAGCATGAAATCAATAGCAGCCACAGATGCTGAAGTGGCAATGAGGACGGGGAGGTATACTGACTGTGAGTGTGAGCAGAAGCAGCATCACCAGGGGGTACACCAGGTTCCTCCGCAGGGACGATACCTGCTGCCGCTTCTCTGCAACATCACAACAAACAACAGTTATCATACCAGTGTAGGAAACGCTACAGTGTAACAATCATATCTCAGTATGTACATCCGCATGAGGCGTGTTTACGCTGGAGTGAGTGAGTGAGTTGGGTTTAACGCCGCTTTTAACAGTTTTCCAGTTATATCACGGCGTGTGGGAGGAAAGCCCGAAGTGATGCAGGTCTCAGACGTTTACCACTTCGGTGAAACCCACGAGCACAGGTATGGTGCTAACAAACCTAGAAACATAATCGGGGCGAACCAGGATTCAAACCCACAATCATAGGTTTCTGGCGCGCCCAAGGGACGCAACTCTGCACAGCGAATTGCAGCGCCTTAGACGACTGGGCCACCCGTGCCCCTGTTTACGCTGGATTATCAAAACGTGATTTGTTGTTTTTTATCTTACGTTGCAGTCAGCAGTATTCCAGCTATATCACTGCAGAAGGAAAGTATATAACTAAGGCTGGCTGTTTGATTGTGATTGACATTCTACAAGTTGGTAAGTAAGAAAATGTACAAATTAATGGATAACAACTTCTGGTTTATTGTATTAGCGACGTTTCGATGTAGATTCGCAAGCTTGAGAACAGTGTAATAATCTACATCAATACGTCGCTACTGCAAAAAAGAAAACACAAAATTGTAGGCAACCAAGGCCAGGCCAGACAAACCAGTGGTTGATATTATGAGCAATGTCACTGCGGTCTGGGTACAATGATATCCTAATCAGTAGCCACAGACAGTAAACAACAGAGTGCTGGTGACCTGTTCCTGGTTCCCACTGTGCCACTAACATATGCCAGAAACTTCAGAGCATCAGTTTCATAATCTGCATCCCGGTCAGGATTTGGTGATGAAGGATTTTAAAATGTCATAGTGGAAGTTGGTACACCCATGTACACAAACATAGAAGGGGTCAGACTGCACACTTCTTTTCTTCCTTAGCACTGCAACAGTTTCAGGTATGCACCCTCCTCAGGCTTCAGAGTGAGTGAGTGAGTATGGTTTTACGCCGCTTTTAGCAATATTCCAGCAATATCACGGCGGGGGACACCAGAAATGGGCTTCACATATTGTACCCATGTCGGGAATCAAACCTGGGTCTTCGGCGTGACGAGCGAACGCTTTAACCACTAGGCTACCCGACTGCCCTCAGGCTTCAGAGCCTTGCTGTGTGCAACATACATACCTAGCTTCTCTCTCTCTATCTGTGTCTCCTGTAACCTCTGGTGGAGAGTTTCACCATTTGCATGACCATTGGAGACAGGGCTGCTACCTACACACCAACATCACCACATCAGCACAACAGTAAGGCATCACATTCAGCAGCATCCAACAGTGACAAAGTAACAAAACGGCTACCATAATTAAGGGTAATCCGTCACAAGTTATTATATGGCGGTAAGCACTACGCCTTGGCTGTCTGTGAGTGAGTGAGTATTGTTTTAGGCCGCTTTTAACAATATTCCACCAATATCACGGCAGGGAACACCAGAAATGGGCTTCACACGTTGTACCCATGTGGGGAATCGAACCCGGGTCTTTGGCGTGACAAGTGAACACTTTAACCACTAGGCTACCCCACCGCCCCGGCTGTCAAAGAAACAAGAGAAACTGCTGACCTGTTGATTGAACAAAGCCACTCAATCAATGACCGTCAGGCAGATGTCATCTTCAATTATTGTATTGTAATAGTGTAATGATGTCATGTTGCTATGGCAACAAGAATACAATGTAATAATTGTAGCTAATTTGTCAACAAACTAAATCATGTAAACAATTCCATAATTTCTTTGATATCCATACCCCTATGAGCAATATGATAATTGGTCAAATATTAGTCTCATCTCATCAGGCCAATTGTCCTAGAAACAGTTTTCAGTGTGACATGTTATGAGCAGTGAATCCTTGATTGGACGATATTAAAACCCTGACTCTACATACACATGTATACTTACTATGGTGGTGGTTTTGAGATTTGATTTTACGGAGAAGATTTTCCTCTTCAAGAGTAACTGTGTGAAGTTCAACTTCAATGTTTCGTAAAAACTGAAATAAAACAAGAGACATAAGCTGGGTACATGAGGAACCAAAATCTATGGCGCCTTGCTTCCCTCTGTCACCTCAAGCACACAACAAACTGGTGGTTGTGATTTGAGCAAGTGAGTGAGTTAGTGAGCATGCCTTGTGCATGTATATACACATTGTGTTGGCATCCATATGTGAATGAATCCCCTTTTCTTTTGAAAGACAAGACTTTAATCACAAGGCTACACAATGTCCCCTATTCAACATGTCATGGAACTGTACATACCTTAGGTTTGACAATCAGCTGGCCCATGACGGTAAACATTCGGGATATGCCGACGGGAGTACACACTGCCAACAGGGAACACATGCTTACATCAACACACGGTCCAGCAACACATCTAATAATAACATGGTAAGAGAGCCATAAATTAACACTGGATTAAGTAGTAGCTGGAAGTACAGGGGCAGATGAACTACTTCGAGATGTGTGTCATAGTTCAGATCTTGTGGACATAGTCACTAGTGACAGGCACCTCCACATATTTGTATACATGCACTGGATCTGACTAATATACAGCTATATTATATATGACCAAAGGCAGTCATTTCTGTCTCCTATTATTATTGCACATGCTCAGAAGCCGATGATTGATTGGGATATCAAAGTAAGACTGAATGAAGACAACTACTGACTGCCACTCTGGACTTGAGTGTATCATGCAATCTGCAATATTTAATAGTTTTAATACTATACCTTTTTGAATCCCCCAGAACTTCCAGTTTATACTGTTTGAGCCTATTCTCAATTTGTATGCATATATGATGCAATATAGTGTTTGGTAAAACCCTGAAATATTAAATGCCATGTGATTAGCATGTCTAACATCTGACTTGAATCTAACCTAAAGTCAACAGACACTATCACTGAGTGAAGACCTTTTGTCAATATTCCCCTTCTCACCAACACAACACCTTCATATTTGATAGAATAGTTCTATTTAGATCAATCTACCCAAGTGTTTATTTGCCATTACAGCTGATTACTAAAACTACTTAGCAGATACAGCTAAGTTTATCTACAATTGGCTACACTGTTGCACAATACATCTGTATAAGCAGTGATTCATACCATGCATAGAGTGCAGTATGACCTATAGCTTGTGATGGCAATCATGGCAATGCCCCAGAGTGTGAATACGGATGTTATCTCCCTGTGGAGGGAGTGACTTGGGTCATGATAGATAACACTTTTTCATCATTAAGCAAAGTTACAGTTAGATGACCGCATTTACAAAGTGATCTTAACAGATACAAATAAACTCTGAAAACACTGTCAACACTGGCAGCTGTCAGTATCTGTTTCAATTGATATCCATTTGGCCCATAACACTGTATAAGACAGGTCATAACACTTGGTTATCACCTATTATTACTAACATTTGAAAACTAGTTCCAAGCATGGGGTATTCAAGCATGGGGTATTCAGACTAAGTTTTCATTTAAAGGAGCATCCAACCTTAAGAGTCTTTTATAATCCATGTGCAGCGATATAATTATTATAATGCTTCCAAGTCAGGTATGTTTTCTGACATTGGGGTTTTGGAGAAGTTCATACCTAACAGTGAGTGAGTGAGTGGGTGGGTGGGTGGGTGAGTGAGTGAGTGAGTGAGTGAGTGAGTGAGTGAGTGAGGTTTTATGTCGCTATTAGCAATAATCCAGCGAAATCACGGCGGGGAACACCACTAATGGGCTTCACATATTTTACCCATGTGGGGAATCGAACCAAGGTCTTCGGCGTGAGGAGCGGGCACTTTAACCACCAGGCTACCCCACCGCCCTTCATACGTGACAGGACTAGTGACATATGGGAGTGTCAGGTAGAAACTCCATTCATATTGCATCACATTTTTTATTATCACTATGTTATCATAATATCAAGACATGACCTGTGATAACATGGCTGCTATCAATGCTAGATGTAGGACTTAATCATTGCCCAGATTAGATGCTCTAGAACTGGGTTACTAGTGCTGCACACACAGAGTTATGTAAACAATGGTGACAAGAACGTTGGGTTGTGTGTGTGGGTGGGTGTTGGTGTGGGGAGGGGTGTGGGTGTTGGGTTGGGTGTGGATGTTAGTGTGGCTGTGTGTGGGGGGGTTGGTGTTGGTGTTAGGGTGTGTGTGTGGGTCTTGGTGTGTGTGTGGGTGTGGGTGTTGGGGTGGTAGTGGGGGTAGTGGAGGTGGGTGCTGGGGTGGGGTGGGGGTGTTGGGGTTGAGGTATGGCTGGGGATGGAGATGGGTGTTGGGGTGAATGTTGGGTACAGGGTGGGGGTGGGGGTGGAGGTGGGTGTTGGTGTTGGGGTGTTGGGGTGTTGGGGTGGGGTTGTTGATGAGAGTACTCACATAGCAGGATGTGTGTGTGTGTGTGTGTGTGGGGGGGGGGGGGGGGGGGGGGGGGTTAGTGTTGGTGTTAGGGTGTGTGTGGGGGTCTTGGTGTGTGTGTGGGTCTTGGTGTGTGTATGGGTGTGGGTGTTGGGGTGGGAGTGGGGGTGTTGGGGTTGAGGTGGGGCTGGGGATGGAGATGGGTGTTGGGGTGAATGTTGGGTACGGGGTGGGGGTGGGGGTGGGGGTGGGTGTTGGTGTTGGGGTGTTGGGGTGTTGGGGTGGGGTTGTTGATGAGAGTACTCACATAGCAGGATGTGTGTGTGTGTGTGTGTGTGTGTGTGTGGGGGGGGGGGGGGGGGGTTAGTGTTTGTGTTAGGGGGGGGGGTCTTGGTGTGTGTGTGTGTCTTGGTGTGTGTATGGGTGTGGGTGTTGGGGTGGGAGTGGGGGTGTTGGGGTGGGAGTGGGGGTCGGAGTGGAGGTGGGGGTGGGGATGGAGGTGGGTGTTGGGGTGGATGTTGGGTACAGGGTGGGGGTGGGGGTGGGGGTGGGGGTGGAGGTGGGTGTTGGTGTTGGGGTGTTGGGGTGGGGTTGTTGATGAGAGTACTCACATAGCAGGATGAGGACTCCGATGAAGGAGATGCAGGAGTAGAGGTATGGTAGGTGGATGTGCCACACATCTGAAACAATCATCTCAGGTCATGAAATCACTTCACCTGGAACATTGTTATTAGTTACATAGGAGAAAAGAAAAGTATGAATTCAAAAATTTAGAAACATTATTTCCTTTATGTTTACAGAAACATACATGGAACTTTATTAGTAAATAACATTTTGGAGGAACTAAACCATGTAAAATGCAGTTACCAAATAGTGTTTGTTTGCTGTGTTCATCATCGTTGATGAGAGCATTGGCAACCCAGGCAAGCCCCAGCACCATGATGCCAAGCAGACACAGCACAGCTAGCGCCTCCTTCACACGGCCCATAATACCCTGCAACAACATGGTATAGGTACTCATTACACCCTGCAACAACAGGGTACAGGTACTCATTACACCCTGCAACAGGGTATAGGTACTCATTACACCCTGCAACAACATGGTATAGGTACTCATTACATCCTGCAACAACAGGGTATAGGTACTCATTACACCCTGCAACAACAGGGTATAGGTACTCATTACACCCTGCAACAACAGGGTATGGGTACTCATTACACCCTGCAACAACAGGGTATAGGTACTCATTACACCCTGCAACAACAGGGTATGGGTACTCATTACACCCTGCAACAACAGGGTATAGGTACTCATTAGACCCTGCAACAACAGGGTATAGGTACTCATTACACCCTGCTAAAACAGGGTATGGGTACTCATTACACCCTGCAACAACAGGGTTTAGGTACTCATTACACACTGCAACAACAGGGTATGGGAATTACATTACACCCTGCAACAACAGGGTATGGGTACTCATTACACCCTGCAACAACAGGGTATAGGTACTCATTACACCCTGCAACAACAGGGTATGGGAATTACATTACACCCTGCTAAAACAGGGTATGGGTACTCATTACACCCTGCAACAACAGGGTATAGGTACTCATTACACCCTGCAACAACAGGGTATAGGTACTCATTACACCCTGCAACAACAGGGTATAGGTACTCATTACACACTGCAACAACAGGGTATAGGTACTCATTACACCCTGCAACAACAGGGTATAGGTACTCATTACACCCTGCAACAACAGGGTATAGGTACTCATTACACCCTGCTAAAACAGGGTATAGGTACTCATTACACCCTGCAACAACAGGGTATAGGTACTCATTACACCCTGCAACAACAGGGTATAGGTACTCATTAGACCCTGCAACAACAGGGTTTAGGTACTCATTACACCCTGCAACAACAGGGTATAGGTACTCATTACACCCTGCAACAACAAGGTACATAGCCTCTTTTTTTTTTTACTGCAACATGGTACATATACTCTTACTACCCTGCAACAACAAGGTACATATGTTCTTTGTTCCTTTAGACATGGTACACATACTCTTACTACCCTGCAATAACAAGGTACATATGTTCTTTGTTCCCTTAGACATGGTACACATACTCTTACTACCCTGCAACAACAAGGTACATATGTTCTTTGTTCCCTTAGACATGGTACACATACTCTTACTACCCTGCAACAACAAGGTACATATGTTCTTTGTTCCCTTAGACATGGTACACATACTCTTACTGCCCTGCAACAACAAGGTACATATGTTCTTTGTTCCCTTAGACATGGTACACATACTCTTACTACCCTGCAACAACAAGGTACATATGTTCTTTGTTCCCTTAGACATGGTACATATACTCTTACTACCCTGCAACAACAAGGTATATATGTTCTTTGTTCCCTTAGACATGGTACATATACTCTTACTACCCTGCAACAACAAGGTACATATGTTCTTTGTTCCCTTAGACATGGTACATATACTCTTACTACCCTGCAACAACAAGGTACATATGTTCTTTGTTCCCTTAGACATGGTACATATACTCTTACTACCCTGCAACAACAAGGTACATATGTTCTTTGTTCCCTTAGACATGGTACATATACTCTTACTACCCTGCAACAACATGGTAAATATATTCGTTATAATTTTGGGCAAAATAGTACCTGAAACTATTACTTCACCAGGAATAATATATTCTAATATCGTGGTAGTTTAATTGCAGGTTTTACGATATATATTTAAAATAATAACAACAATAACCAAGATTGTGCGGTGGTACTTTGGCATATTGTCAGATACTCTTTATGTATGGAACAATTTGACTGTTGAGGTTTCACGCAATCAAGCTTTTTCCATCGCAAAAGCAATATGTTGATTATATAATAGTCAAACAACAACACATATGACTGCTTATGAGTCAAAGTATGGCAGTTATGATATATGTATCCATTCTCTGTCAGCTAAGGTTAATTTCAAGACGGTAATATGATCATGGTTGCGGTGAATAATGTGAGTTTGTGGTGTCACGGTATGCAGTAAAGCAGACCCTGTGGAACAAGGGTGAACAGAAGTTGTAAGTATTGGAGGGACACATGATTTCGCCTAAATTAATGTTAACATCGTTGAATGAAATTTTGATTAAATTAATAAAATAGATTACAAACATAAGTCCAGATATACAATGAACACTTTTTTACACAATAAACACTTTTATTACCAGATAGTGCAATGACGGGATTAACTTGCGTAATTCAATACAGATTAGTTGATATTCTACTTTAGAAGGCAGATCATCACAAGGAGATGAAGTCTTAGGTTGGTGATCCGGCTAATGCACAAGACATCAGTGTCTTATTTTAAAATATTTATAACGTCTAAATGGGGGCAGGTAAATTTGAAAATGGGAAGCAACACTTATGGGTCACCTGCCCCAGTCTTCTTGGGTTTTAAATATATTTCAAACACTGACGGACATAACATTTTGATACAGATTTCAAGGATCAAGTTAATCATGTTAATACCTCGGCTTAACTATGAGATTGGCTTATCTATGGCTATATACAGAACCATTCCTCATTGTCACCTTCCATTGTAAGCAAGTATCAACTGGACATACCCTCTTGGACCCTGAGAACCCCTCGGCCTCTGTGAAGAAGTATGCAAAGGGCATGAGGATAAAGAGTGCTAAGTTGGAAAACCCAAAGATGTGATTCCATAGACCTGCAAAACAAAAAAATTCTGCAGATAAAATCATGATAATTACAAATGCTGCACACTAAAAACCCAGTTCTTTTGGTACGGAGAACCATCTCACTGATCATGAGGGCTGAACAGAGTTACCCACCCTAAACCAGAGAGGTGATAAGCCACTTGATATTTAGCAGCTCTTGGGGCAGAGGTAAAGCTCCTTGTTACTGATGGCAAAACAGAGTTACCTACCCTGAACCAGAGAGGTGATAAGCCACTTGATATTTAGCAGCTCTTGGGGTAGAGGTAAAGCACCTCGTTACTGATTGCAAAACAGAGTTACCTACCCTGAACCAGAGAGGTGATAAGCCACTTGATATTTAGCAGCTCTTGGGGTAGAGGTAAAGCGCCTCGTTACTGATGGCAAAACAGAGTTACCTACACTGAACCAGAGAGGTGATAAGCCACTTGATATTTAGCAGCTCTTGGGGTAGAGGTAAAGCACCTCGTTACTGATTGCAAAACAGAGTTACCTACCCTGAACCAGAGAGGTGATAAGCCACTTGATATTTAGCAGCTCTTGGGGTAGAGGTAAAGCGCCTCGTTACTGATGGCAAAACAGAGTTACCTACACTGAACCAGAGCGAGGTTAGCTACTTGACACAATAGTTCTTAGTAGCTCTTGGGGTAGAGGTGTAGCACCTCGTTACTGATGGTGGCCATGTAACAGTTACCTACCCTGAACCAGAGAGAGGTTAGCCACTTGACACAATAGTTCTTAGTAGCTCTTGGGGTAGAGGTGTAGAACCTCGTTACTGATGGTGGCCATGTAACAGAGTTACCTACCCTGAACCAGAGAGAGGTTAGCCACTTGACAGGTTATTTTCTGTTTTGTTTGTAGTTAAATGCCACACTCAGCAATATTCCAGCTATATGACGGCTGTCTGAAGATTATCAAGTCTGGACCAGAGACATGTTAAGCCACTTGACATAGTGGCACTTGGAGCAGTGGTAGAACGCCTTGATACTGATGGTAAAACAGAGTTACCTACCCTGAACCAGAGAGGCGTTAAGCCACTTGACATAGTAGCTCTTGGGGTAGAGATGGAGCACCTCGTTGCTGATGATAGAGACCGGCAGAAGCAGCACAGCCCCCGCCGACACAGAAAGTGTAAATGTACACAACCACAACCTGCAGGACAAAATGTTCATCAGTAATAAACATTCCCATCACAACAGTTTGGAGAAGACACTCTGGAGTGGGGATTAAAGTCCAGTTTCATCTTCCACACTGAATTTCATTTATATAAATGACATAATTCTCCCACACTAGATTTCTTCCTGAACGGAAGCTGTTATTGAAAATTGGTCCCCGGCGTAACGATAAAAGTTACATTGTATTCCTGAACACATCAATAGCTTATCATGTGACACATAAACTTGTTATTCTTGTAGCCATGGTTACTGCGGTAAATAAATAGAGACACTTACGCTATCCGGTACACCAGTGCATCCTCATCACCTGGAACATAAACCAACTGTCATTGTGTCATGGAATCCTCATGTTAGGAGATAACAATCAAGGAATCAAGACAATGTCCCTGATTAATTCCAATTTCCATAAACATGATAAAGCATGTTAAATTTTATCGGATATTCATTATCATCATGATCATGTAATAGAAACATTTATTGTGAGGCTTAATTAGTTAAGCAAATCAAACATGGATGAACACGGACATTTTACATTGCAAGTATAGAGTTACAGTGGTGAATAACTGATAATGGCTGAGATGTGTGTTGATACCGATGTGATCATACCTGCATACATGTCCTCAGAGTCAGCTCGCTTGCGGATTTGGCAGATGGAGGCGTAAGAGCTGACATAGAGGAGGATGAACAACAGCAGCCAGATCTGAAGCACAACCGACAGACATGTGAGATCAACTCTGTTGTACAGTGCTGGATCAACACTACATCGAAGCATGAGGGAGAGACATATGAGATCAACTCTACATCAAAGTACCACGGACAGACATGTGAGATAATCTTTACATCACAGTACAATTAGTAAGTGAGTGAGTGAGTGAGTTGGGTTGAACAACGCTTTTAACAGTATTCCAGTTATATCGTGGCGTGTCAGCTTGATGTGGGAGGAAAGCCCAAAGTGATGCAGGTCTCAAACGTTTACCACTTCGGTGAAACCCACGAGCACGGGTATGGTGCTGACAAACCTAGAAACATAATCGGGGCGAACCAGGATTCGAACCCACAATCATAGTTTTCTGGCGTCCCCAAGTGACGCAACTCTGCACAGCAAATCGTGGCGCCTTAGACGACTGGGCCACCCATGCCCCCGCAGTACAATTAACAAACATGTACAGCATTATAGTTGACTGCAGATAAATCAACTCTACATCAAAAGTTAATTTAAAAAAACATATAACGTTATTACTGTTCAGCAGTATCTTAGTTTATGTTTTTGGTGAAATGGACATTCTGCCCATGTGCAAGCCTCATCAACAACATGTCTCTGAATCCCGTACACAGATCACGTATTTGTAAATGTCTGATACAACTGTGACTTCATCTCAGGAAAACAAGCAAATAAACCTGCTCATCAGCTCTGCTGCTGAGTTTTATAATGTGGAATCCATTCTGGTTCTCACTCATTAGAACTAAACAAATAAACTCAACATATGGCAAACAAAATCAGTTGATACGGAACTAACAATACTGAAGTCCCATCAGGCCCCTCCTGGTAATGGTTGGATGTCGTGAGCTTTGTTATGTGTTGTCCTGCTCAATACTGAAAACTGCAGCTCATATCTAATTCAGGTTGTGTGTTTGAACAACAAATCTGACTTAATTATGGACGCAATCAATCGGACAGTAAATATGAAGCTGCAAATATAAGCAGTGTTTCCAACAACTGATTGGGTAGTCTTGGTATTTATAGAGACAGTGTGTCTCAAACAATCCTGATCCAATTAACTTCCAGTGGTTGAGCCTGAATGATAATCATGATAATATAATAGCATGAGCTCAAAGCCTGTGTTCACACAATTAACAGATATAGAGGGGAAAAAGATAAACTTCAAAGTTTTCTGTTTCAGCAATGAAATAGCAGCGAGGAATTTTATTTCTGTTCACAAAACCCATTAAACATGTGGTAGAAAGTATCGGGAGGGTTACCATAACAGTCTGTGCCAAAAGCTTTTCAGTTTACTTGTCTAATTGAAAGTCCTTGGCATAACGTTCTGGAGATGTAAGACTGACATATGGATTGTTAACATGGTTATTAGATCAGCTTAAGAGCACTATAACACATCATACGGGCTGTGGGCAAGGACTTGTGGCTAAAGAGGCAGACTGCCAAATTGTGAAATGTCATTTGAAAGGTACAAGGTGAGTTGAGGTGAAATTGGGTTTAATGTCGCGTCCAAGATTATTGCACTTATATAGCGACATGCATGCACGTGTGTCTGTGTGTGTGTGGCTGCTTGTACTAGTCCTGACTAATGACGATTTATAGTGCTAGCACACTAAGATACCATGCCGCAAGTAAACATGAATACCCCACTCAGACACAGTATACTGACTCCGAGCCGACCAGTCCTTGTTTTAGCCCCTTAATGCTGAGCACCAGACAGGGTAACAACAAGTACCATCTTTTAACGTATTTTGGTATGACGTGGCCGGGGATTGAACCCCGGGCCTTCCGCTCTCTGGGCGGACGCTCTACCACTAGACCACGGAGGCGGTCGAAAGGTACAAGGTACTAGGTTTGAAGGTGTTAGGATACTACCACCATTACCACAGTCACACATTAAGATGATAACATAATGATTAATACTGTGACACTACCATCACTACCACTCTTTACTATCCAAAATGTGTCACAGTCATAGCTCTCTATCCTTGGAGAGTCATGAAGTTGTCAAGCAGTGGGATGGAACTTGGACTGCAAACAGCTAACATGGCTAAGGGGCGTCACTATAATTTACAAGTGATTCAATCTGCAGCAACCAACAATCACCTGATCTAACTTACAACATATCTACTGCCACATAACCCACTACACAAGGCATGTTTATCTGTAACTTAGAGACTCAACAACCAATGGGGAAATACAATCAATCCACAGCGATGTTGTGTGACAAGTAAGTAGTGAAACCAGAAGGTATAGAATTTCACGTTCTTTCCAAACATGCTTTATCTCTAAAACATGATAAAAGGGAATGAGAATATGTAACTTTCCTTATTTGCCATTTCAAAAGATGATATAAACATGTGTTTGGCAAGATGGTATTCCATTTCAAACTGGTTGTTGATTTCTTGGAGTTCCTCTTTAAATTCAGACAATCTATATTGTGTGTTGCTTAGAGCAACACTTGTCATCATCCACTGTTTGATGAAAAGAGACTTCATTGTCTCTCCAGAGAGGTCTTGGTGTTTATCATCATTCTGCAGCATGGCCATTTGACTTAATAGGCACAGTCATTCTGCAGAATGACGATATCACTTTCTTATTATATTTCAGTGTCAAAGACTGAGCTTTCTGAATTTGAGAAAAGAGATATTTTTATTGCAGTGAAATACACTTGATATTTCACTACAGTGACCATAACACTTTGTCAGAAATACTGTCATACAAGAGTTACCTCCCTCAAATTGTCTCCCTTTATTGTACGTGTCTAGCCGGTACACAAACTGTTGACGTCCTTTTTACGTTAATTCCACATTGTCAAGGCAATTATCACTTAGTTAATATCACTTCTTGCCGTTTTTTATTCTAGCTATATGACAGCGATATATAAATAATCAAGTCTGGGCCAGACAATGCAGTGATTGATATCATGAGCATTGATCTACGCAATTGGGATACAATGACATGCATCTACCAAGTCAGCGAGCCTGACCACCTGATCTCATTAGTGGCCTGTTACGACAAGCAGTCACCTTTTCGGCAAGCATGGATTGCTGAAGACCTATACTACCCCAGATCTGCAGGGGTGGCATGACCATATGAGTTTATACCCATTCTGCAGGGAAACAATTTGACTTTATACCCATCCTGAAGAGTGGCAATATGACTTTATAGCCTGTCAGTGACCATATGACTATCACAAGCCATTCTTCATCATGACCATATGACTTTATAACCATATCCTCAAGCCATTACATGTAATAGATCCACACCTTCAAACTACCTGCCTTGTATGTATTAGATCCACACCTTCAAACTACCTGCCTCACCGATCCTTTGCAACTGTGTTGCCACCTGAAGCAATACTCTCAGTCCCTCGCTAACCATCACTGGTCAAAGAGAAGCCGAGACATGTGGATCTAACAGTTTGTGGTGCAACATTTGCCCTTTTTTTTCCACTAAAAGTGGCAACCATGATGTGTGCATGTGCTGTAACGGTAGAACATATGTTGATATGGAGACTCGACCTGATGCTTCCTAGCTCCCTCACTGACAGCTGATGGAGTGACTGGGATGTATCTACCCCATGTGACTACCTGTCTAGAATGCTTACCACATGGCAAACTGTATAAACATCTTCAGAGGGTTCAGTAGTTTGTAAACAACTGATGAAAATATTTACATTCCATACACGTGAAATACACACGCAGGGTTTTACCTTGACTTACAAAACCTGGGATCCAGGGACCCCAAATAATTAATTTTAAGGGCCCTTGCAGGCAATATGAGGGGCCTGTAAAGTAATGAAATGGTGTAGTGTACTGTACTCTCTACATTTGTGCATCGCATAAAATCCTGCACATGATAAAGCAAGCAGGAAGTATTCTATCCCCACCGTTTCTGCCTTGACAGTACGTCAGCAGTGAACCTTTGTACTGTCTTACAGGTCTAGAGGAAGCATAATCATGATAATGGAGGAAACTAACTGCGATCATCAACATGAGCAAGTGATGACACATCACCCCAGGTCATGGCAAAATGACATAAAGTAATATTGACTGGTTTTGAGATATGCTCCAAAAATAGACTTAACCCTCAACTGATTCAAAGACCTACTTTACTTTAATCCTGTGAATATAAATGGCAACATGACATTGGCAGGCTTGATGTGTTTTCTAATTAAGACTTCCTCCAAATATCAGAGCAGTATCTCCTAGGTTCCTTATCAAGCTTATTGCTCTGCTTGTCAGGGTTTGACAAATGGAAGGACATATGGACGACTGACCCCTTTTTCCCTCATCACATAGCAATAAGTTTGCCAAGTTCACTTGCAAACCTGATTCACACCTGAAAACACAGTGGTTACTAAGGCAATGGGGAGCCATGCAAATTTGTTTACTTGAGTGCCCCGCCCAGCATATCTCTCCTGTGTTAGTGCACTCTTTCACTGTGAGGAGCTGCTCCAATGTGTTCACTTCAAGGCCATGTTTACATCCCCCACACAGCTGACTGAATGAATGGGGCTCAACACACACAATACAGCCTCGCGGCCTGGTAGTTACTGGAGTATATACACCAGGGACTATATCAGCGTGAGTGAGATAGTGAGTGAGTGAGTGAAGGAGTGAAGGAGTGAAGGAGTGAAGATTTTTCAGCCATGTATTTCAGACACACTCACCTAGATCATTTCTGACAGTCACCAATCAAAGCCATAATGGCCACTCAATCACCAGCACTAATGAAGTATTGCAGCACTATGCTTCCCTGCCTTAGCAGTCTGATGTTTACATGATCAAACATAATAGATGTGGGGGTTTACAGACATGTTAGAATCACAGCCAAGAACCAAGAACACTAGTCAAATTTCTAACATCATCATTATTACAAAGCACTAGATATATATATAATGCATGCAATGTGCATGCAATGCACATGCAATGTGCACGTAGACTATGTGCACGTACATTTAGATTTACATTAATCATGTTTATCATACTAATAGGCATGTTAGAGAGTCTTTCATATGATTAACGTGATAATTATTAATGAAATGCCACATATATATATATATATAAAATGTGCACATGTAAAGCGCAAAATGCCAGCATTGATCACAGACTGTGATCCATATCATAGCCAGTTCACTGTTTCAGCAGATGCACACTTTGTGCAGTGGGCAACACATTTGAAGACAAATACCAGTAAATCATAAAGAACAGATGTGTCCAGGACTTTAATACAACATTCAAGCCCCAGCAGAACATCAATGTTAGCATGCGTTAATTATGTGATACAGCAGAAGGGGTATTGAATGTGATGATGCTCAGCCTGTGACACATGGAGGGTCTCATGGCCACGGAGGAGAGTGCTGTGACCTGGTGCCAACATGTGCTGGCGATCAATAACCAGCATACATCCACCATATGTCCAGCTCATGGGGGACAGGGGAGCTCTCACTATCCGCTCTGGTCAGCTCCTGCCACCAGCAGACCAGGTCATGCTGACCTGTGCTAAACAGTATGGGGTGTTACAGCTGACATCATGAACATAGCAGAAACATCTCAGATTCATGTATTCTGACATGAAATTTTACCACTGGTTGGTGCTTTGACAAATTGCTGGCAACAGGTGCTGCAGTTATAGGCAACATTCCAGTGCTTTATTCCAGTTCCATTAAACAGGACAAAAGCTCCCTCATCATATTCCTCTCACATTACCTATATTAACACTATTGATCTCTCGCAATGCAAATCATAAAAATTGCTCTTTGAAATAGTATGTCAATTTACATAAAATGACTGCACTACTGCTTTTTACTATCTACCATGTCTAATGGCTGATTTACCAAGAGAGAAACGGCTCATCATTGTGTGAAGCATTAATATAGCTATCTGGTGCTGTTTTACTCATTAAAACATAAAACCTTTAAAAAAGGCAATAAACATTTTTTTCAACATCTTTACAAAACTAGTCCAATATTATATCCACTTTAAACAATGTCAATCACAAGCATTGCTGGACCATGTGGATGGCAAGGTTGAAAAGGAAACTAAAGTCATGAATTTAGGAAAAAGTTATGTAATATTGTCTTGTGTCCACCGAATCTTTGGGAAATGTTTAAATCTATGTACCATGTGCACATGGTGTATTCAACCATCATAAAGCCGGTGTTACTGACTTACTGCATTTATTTTCCAAGCAAAATATTATTTGACTTACTTCACTGCCACTGTTCAGGACTTTAAATCATGAGTCATGTAACAACATCCTTTCTTTACAAACCATCACTCTTAATGAGACATGAGGGAACGATGAGGTGAAATGGGGCTTAACGTTGCTTTAAAAACTATTGTACTGATGTGCATGTACATGAGTGTGTAGATATCACTTAGATACCCTGCCACAGTTTAACATCGATAGTATCATACCCTCCTCAGAGCTGACTAGTCCTTGTTTTATTCTCTAAATGCCGAGCATATGTAAGTGTACAAGAAGCACCATCATTTAATTTCTTTGGGTATGATGTGGCCGTGGATCGAATCCCTGACATGATTCCTCTCTCCAGGCTGATGCTAAATCCACTTGACCACGAGGGTGATCTCAGGAGGGAAAGAATGTTTGCCTCAAGTGTATGGTGAACTGCAGCATGTTCAAGATGTGTCATGGTGACCCAGTGTCGTGTATGATTGTGTGCACAGCTCACACACTGCTTCCAACACGACACAGGCAGGCAAAGCCAAGTCGAAGTGAATGCTGGTTTCAGTTTCGCTCAGCAATATTCCAGCTACATCAGCAGCCCGATAACATTTTTTATTATGATGCAATTGATATCTTATTTCTGAGTCACTGTCGCAGATAAGCTGAGACACCAACTTAGGGTTGATGACATGGGCAACACTTCACAATGTGAGGGTTAGAGCACCACACAAACAGTCAGGCAACATCTGTAACCACCTGGTTGCAGTTGCACACAACAACCTTAGCGTTAGGTACAGAAATTACGATCTTCTTAGCACTAAGATTGCTTTGTACAACAGCACCCTGATCCTCAGTTTACTCGGTTCTTACAGCAGCCTTTCCAAAATCCTATTGTCAATCGGAATTACCGTATTCGTAATAAGTGCCCAGGGCGCTCTCAAAATTAGAAATAAGGGTCTCTCATAAGAGTTGAAAGATAAATTTTATGGTTTATGCTGACAACCTGAAATGTTTATGTACGACAGATAGATACTGTTTTTTTCCCCAGAATTTAATTGCCCATATTTAAGGATGCATATAACACACGAGTGCGTATTATACGCGAATAAATACGTTTTGTGTACATTGATCAATCGGAAGGGGTACTAATCGGGATTGTTCACTAGTCAATATCTTTGCAAATGTCGCTGTGGGCGCTTATTAGAGCGGGGCCCTTATTACGTCGAATACGGTATTGTTGATTGGAAAAAATATTAACGATTATCGCCATAAAAAATGTGTCATTGATAATATCTTACATAAACTATGAAATAAAGTTTAGATTTACCAATAGACTTGTTATTGCCAATAATGTCTATTGCTAAGGATGGAGAGTAATGTTTTTGTTATATCTTGAATGTCCACAAAGTAATCCCTGCATAAATGTGCCACCACTCACCAGAGAAGTGAAATATGTGGATTTCTTTCGATTTCTTTCTGCGTACTTGCTGAAAGGTACTTCTCCAATATTTATCGCTAATTGATTGACATTTAGCTAACGATTATCAATCTCTATGATCTGTATCGATAACCAGCCCTAGTTATTATGTTGGCTATTATTAGCCGAGCAGCACCAAACAGAATTTTACTAGTTATTATCCAGTAATGACACTCTGCGGTAGAGACTAACAGTTTTCTTCCACTAGTTCCTACAATGATAACATATAGCAAAACCTTCAAAAAGGCATTTTCTACTTGTCTTTATGATACTTTAACCATTGGTCAGTTTGGCAAGGACTACAGGACTAGTGCCAGTTTCTAACGCTGACTCTGTAATTACCACACACTGGAGTGGTCATGAGACTGGCACACACAACAGTAGGCATCATTAGTGGAGGCCGATTGTCGATTGTCGTGGACAATAGGACTGATGAACAAAGTGCAACACTTCTGTCAAACACTCCTCAAACAAGCATTGTTCTCACACAGCTTGCATGAGACTTGTCAAATAATATTTCAAAACATGTGGAGAAAATAAATTATATCATGTACATTGGACCTTAAGTGAGAGTAAATAAAAGTAATAAATGAAACTTATCATGGTACATGTACTTGTCACAGAAATATTATGTGTGTGTCAAACTGGGTTTGACTCAATGAAATAAGCAGAAGGTGAGGTGAGGTGAGGTGAGGTGAGGTGAGGTGAGGTGAGGTGAGGTGAGGTGAGGTGAGGTGAGGTGAGGTGAGGTGAAATGGGGTTTAATGTTGCGTTTCCGATTACTGTACTTAAACAGCAACATGCATGCACTTGTGTATGTGGCTGCTTGTTCCAATCCAGACTAATGCAGTTTTTTAAGTGCTATCTAAATGAGATAACATTCTACAGTTTTAACATGAATACCCCACTCAGACACAGTTTACCAATTCCGAGCAGACCAGTTCAGTTTTATCCCCTAGTACCGAGTACTGTTCAGGAAAATAAGCTGAAAGACAACCTGAATACTATCACCATGATAATACGTGTTAAAATCATGCTGTAATACTGCTCTTCAGCTATTCTTTGGGAAGTATATCTTAATGTCAATGACAGTAGGTCAACTATGGACCATGTTTGGTATGTCACGTTTTATCATGGGTGGCTGTAAGTGGTACAGGTGTTGGCAGGCATGTGTCCATCAAATCTGAATCTGTCATCACAAGCTGATATCCTCCTTACCAAGATAAAAATGCTATCAGGGAAACTACAGATGGGCCGGTTGAAATTTCTTAATTGCCTAGTTTAGTTTTCCCTCTGTTATCCAGCTCATCCCTCCAGGTCCTGTCATAACTGGTTACCTGATAACCATGATAACCACACACATGGCATTCAGCATGCAACACTTAACATGGCAGCAATGTGTATGCCCAAGTCTACAGGTGTACACACAGTGTCCTACCTAGTCCTGCACCATGACTGTGGAATTTATATTGTTTAGGTATCTTTTTTTACTAAAAGCCAAGGCAAGTCTAGATCAAACCAACTAAGTCTAGTTTGCTTGATTCCACAAAACAGCAGAAGTGGAAAGGTTCTTTCAAAAAGATTTTTCTAAATATTTTAAAGACATGTTTTCATTGACTAAGTGTTAGTCTATGTACTACCAAGCAATAGTCTACAGGCGTACACAGTGTGTGTGCCCAGTCTACAGGTGCACATACAGTGTGTATGACCAGTCTACATCTGAAGATTAACCATTTTAACCACAACTTTGTCAAATTAAAACAAATTCACCCCAAAACCTTACCTCTGTCATGAATAAATCTTGTAGCGTAAGACCATTCATCTCATAACAATCCATATATTTCACATGTAATACATAGTCATAATTATTCCTACATTATTTCACATGAGCTAAACACAATGTATTACATCAGTGTAACATGGCTAAATATTTCATATATCCATTAAGCATGTTTATATGTCATACATAATGTATGTGTGATATAAATGATAAATGTAACTGATACCTGACAAACTATTTTTGATCTGCAAAACAGTGTAACATGTTTAAGGGTTTGAAGTTCCTTGTATGTTAGCACCAATGGCAGAGTTAGAATTGTAACAGCACAGCTAAAATAAGGACCTGATGCCTGAAGGGCTGCGGCCCTTTTAAACAACACTAGCTTGTGACGATGTTTATTACATGAAACCATAAATAAATGTGACAAACACATGGAAGATGATGAACCACAAACACTCCTTACGATTCACTAAATGAAAAGGAAGAGGACAAATTTTCTCAATTACCCGGAACAACTGCTTGTTATCTAGCCTTGGAGGAATATCATTCACCAAGTTTGAGGATGGATAACAAATATGCTTCACGTTGGCACACTTTAAACATCATCATGAGTGGCACAACTGAAAAAATCCACACATTTCCATATCCCTGTGTATAATAATGTCGAAGTCTGTTCACTTATATGACAGTGATGCCAGCCCTTTCGAAGCACCCACTTAACTTGTGGTATTGTGAGGTCAGCTACCCAACATGACGCATAAAGTGAACAGCAAACAAGCCATGATTAACAGTGATTCTACCACAAATTTAGGAAATACTTCATTCTGATTGGTCAATCAGAGGTGTCACATCACAATAACCACCATGCTGATTGAAACAGCCGATTTGACGACTGCATCACTGTGGCAGACAATATTCATACAAAAGTACTTCTTTCTCATACATTATGGGAAGGCATGTATAAAAAATCATATCACAAATCTACATGTTTAGGTATGTGATATATGTACAATTATGGGTTATAAAATGCAGATTTGCAGTAAATACAATATTCAAAGTATGTGTGGCAGTGCATTTTGTTCAGAAAACATGATAGAAATCGACAGAGTGTATTTTGGAGACATCAGAGGGCTTGAAATTTGGCCTTTTCTGAAACTGACTGTGATGTCATTATGAGCAGTGTGATGTCATAATACTGACGTACAGTGTAGAACTAAACCTTGCAAGGCTTGCCTACTCTTCCCTCAGGGTGCCCACCTCATATTGGCTTCAGAAGTAGCTGTGCTGCACACTTTCTATGCCTGCTATATATGAGAATAAAGTAAGTTAATGGGAAAAAAATTCCCTCAAGCACAAAGTGCCATTATTTGTTTAAAGGCTTTGTTTCCTGAACTGAACATGCTGAAATCGACAACCCATTCAAAACAATGGACTAAGCCCATGCCGCTTAACACAATATCATCAAACCCAAAAGAATTCAAATTCCGAATTCAATTCAGAGCAGATATATCTACAGGTAAACTTGCTCTTAGTCTAATATGAAAACGCAGTAAGTGTATCCCCTAATCAACTTATCATGCTTATAGTAATCTGGCCCAAATTGGCATTGCTAGATTGGGTAAAAAAATGGCATGATCATAATGTCGATCACTAGATTGTCTAGCCTCAACTTGATTATTTTCTCTATCATTTGTCGTAAACTTTGAATTTGGCTGAGTGCAGCATTAAACAACGAACAAAGTCTTTTCTCCTACAAACAAGAGATAAGTAGCCAAACATGGTCACACAGTACATTGTTTTAAGACTCTCCAGAATTTGCACCTTCAGATGGAACACCTTCAACATGTTTATCACTATTTGTCTGTTGTCAGTCAGTATTGACATACTATTACAAAACCTACAGTCAAATTTAATTTAACGGGTACAGACAGGGTGAAACAGATCTATTTATGTTAGTTAAACATGGATGAGTGTTTTTTCTGAATCAATGCTGCTCTCTACGTGCATTATTGAAAGCTTTAACTGCATTCCATAGAATTGGCTACACATTAATATGCTCTACTGAGGTGTTGGCACAACAGGTCGTCTGAATGGTGTAGACTGTCCACATAAAGCTGATCACATCACCTGGGATAAAGCTGCATGCTCGTTATGACAGTCTGCCAATACCAGACTGTTCAATACACTAAAGTAGGCCACTCATGCAGCACTGACTAGACCTCCGTCCTTGAGGAACCTACATGTCAGAGTGAACAGTAACAACAGTCTGAGGGGACACTGTCTGTTTGGGTGTCGGAGGAGTCCTGTGGTAGGACAGCAGAACCTGCACTCACCATGGGCGTGGCACTGGAAGAAGGACCTGTTACAACATCTCCACCATCTCATCTAGTATACTTATGATATGCATACAACCAGTGTTGGAAGCAACAGGGGGTCCTGGGGTCCTTGAGATCCTCAGTGGAACAAGTTAAAAAAGGAATCCAACTCATGCCTAGAATGATTTGGCAAGTCTATATTGCCTTAGCTCTAGCATGTCTAGGAAATTAAGCATCGTTCTGGGCTTCATTTGGATTATATTTTTGCAGATATATATTTTGAAGTAAGAGTTAGATGACTTAGTGTATATCTGGGACTAAATCTTAGTCAAAGAGACCCCCTTCATCTTTATTTGTTAACATAAGCAATAAGGGTTATGAGAAGTACATTCGATTTTCTTGTTCAATTTCCAACACTGTGTTGGTCTTAGTCCTCGCAAGATACACCAAACTTGTTAATGATATTTTCCAAATTTTGTTGACATTGTTAAGATTGAAACAATCCACAGCTGCACAGATTAAAGGATGCACCATGATATTAAACTCAGGGTGCATTATATCATATGCTTCATTGTCTGTATCTATCATGTCTATATTTATATTTATATTGATACAAACAGTATAAGATATAAAATAAGATATTCAGTGTTAGAAAATATGGGGCAATCTGGGCTCCTTGTGGATTTCTGTTACAGTATACATATCAATGGACCCCTTACACTTATCCCTATCATTAGGGTTATATATTAACAAGGAGCCTTTGTCTGAACAAACTGGTAGTGATCAACCATTCAGCTAAACCTCATACTATTTGAAGCCCATTATTAAATCTCATTAATTTACTTGACATTAACAAACAATACAATTGACATGATAAACAAAAAAAGGTTTTGCTTCTTATCATGTTTGTAATCATAGTCACATAAATCCAAAGAAAGTTTACCTGAGAATAGTATCATGATCTGTGTCATATCACGAATAAAGAATTGTGATCCATATTGTCTAGCTATTTTCCTTTTGTGAATGTCAGCCCTAGTTATGGGATCAGAAGATTCCGTCTTGTCTATATTTCAGTTTCCCTCTCAAATGTTGAGTAGCATATTCATTCAAACTGTGGCAAAACTTATCTAAATACCGATTCATCATGATCATCACATAGTTGAAATCCTTATCATGAACCAAATATAGTAATAACTTTGTGAAGTCAGTGTGTCACAATTGAGTCAACTGACTGATGCCTTAGCATCCATTTTCAAAAATTAATACAGTGTTTTAGTAACAATTTTAGTCAACTTGTCCTTATAATAAGAACAAACAGCAAAACCCACAAAAATGGCAAATTTTGACCTGTCCTTATGATACCTTAAACTATTGGTCAGTTTGGCAAGGACTACAGGACGAGAGCCAATTTCTAACGCTGTAATATTTACATTTTGCAATAGCTCAACCAGATAACTACTTACGCTAGAGTTAGCATAATGCCGACCACAAAACAAAATGCTGAGTCTGATTGTATAAACCTACCACAACAGGCCAAACTTAACATGCTTATCCAGTGAGTCGTTTTTAAGTTACTGGTTGACAGGAACAACTTTTTATGAGCCAGGCCACATGAATTTCATGAAAAAGTGGTGCAATTTAGAAGCACAATGCATATGATATTGCGGTGCAAGTATCGCAATATGTATGCATACAGGTTAGTATTTAATACCGTATTGGCTGTATTAAGCATGCCGTTCCAATAACCACGCTCTGACCAACATCTACATTAATCTGGAAGTAACCTCTACAATTGCTCTGTACTAAACTCAAAATTTACATGACCATGATGACAGTTCATAATTTCTTGTGTATACTACAGATTTTTTACAGAAAACACAGCAGTGTAGGAGAAAAAAAGAAAATAATTGCCTTGTAACTATCATTATCATCATAAAAAACATCTGAGTTTCGACATTTGGACCAAGTTTGTCCTCTTCCACCCAATCTCCGACAACAAATTTAACTTGTGTATGGTTTTGATAAGCTAACTTAAATATACTGAACAAAATTAGGTTAAAGATCATGAATATTTTATGAAATTGTGATTTTCATCATCACTACAAAAAATATACCCCAAAATATTCATGATCCCTAGTATTTGTCAGGAGATTAGCTTTTTTTTGATAACTGATGAATCAAACCATACAAGCTACCGTCTGTTTTCCAGAAGCCTTCATGTGAAAGTGCCTGGTTTGAGGTGACCAAATCATGAAAGTATGGCCTGTTTGTTTGCCTGCTACAACTGAGTGTAATTATTTAGAGATCTACCAAAACAAGACACAATCACTGCGACTGACATGTACGCAATAACCATTATAACGTTTGTGTCAACATGGACACTTAAAATCAGTCACTGCGTCAATACTGCAGTCACCATTTGTCACTGTCATGTATTTATCTTATGACAACAGTGCAGCTTGTGGTTTATCATTCCTTATCATGTTTTTGAAAGGAACAAGTTTCATGTTTTTTAAGATATTCAGAACATTGATTATGTTGATTGCACATGTATGAAACATGCAAAACAAGAATTTTCCCATTTCTCATGTTCATAATCATGTAGCATGTATATTTAACACAAAACTGCAAAAAAGCAGAGAAAATAATAATTTCCTTTATTTTAACTAAACATGAGAAAGGAAATAGAATTCAATATGTACACATCAACACCAGTTAATTTACCATTGCACAGACAATTATGCCTATTTGACAAAATGTACAAGAAAAGATGAATTAAATACCAATGTTTGCAGTGAGTGAGTGTGATTTATATATTCCAGCAATTCCACAACGGGGTACAATCAGAAATGGGCTTCACACATTGTGAGGACGCATGTGAGGAATTGAACCCGGCCCTTTGGTGTGACAAGCAAATGCTTTAACCACTGGGCTACCCCACCACCCCACTAATGACTGGAAAAGTTGCATATATATTTAACAATATGATAACAATGGAGGTTTTTAAAAAATGATTCTATATAGAATGCTCACGTTTGCAAAAGAATAAATATACCAAATTAATATATTCAATAAATTCCATTCAAATATTTGAAAAGCAGGCTGAGTAGCACTGGGAGCTCTGATCAAACAAGCCCCTGTTGTGTGTCTGGATGATTTTAAGATCCCCATCTACCCCTATACACGGTCCAGGCAAAGAATATATTTACCATGAATATAAAACAGTCAGGTGAGTGGCTAGGTAATACAATAGGTGTCTCACTGTCTAGCCTTCCTTTTAATGTTGCGACTCACCGACCGCATGGTATGTAAATGCCACAACAATGGGGTCAGGTATGTCAACATATTTGGCACTGTAGTCTACATTTACAATAGAACCGTCAACATTCCTTCATAAAGTAAAGGGAAAGGAGAGGGGGCTGAGCAAATGGCCACTGACAAGTTGACATAGGCACTCAAGACAGGACCTCTAACTAGTAAATAAACCCCAGAATTTGGAGGTGAACAAGCAACGTCAATAGCTTACTCCAAGCAGGTGCTTGAAGGCCTCTAGGTCATATAATTTGTATCTACTATTACATAGTACACAGAAAACTGAAAAGTATGCAATAAGCATGATATGAGCCATGTTCAAAACAAGAGCCTGCCTTTAGGCCCTTGGCAGATAGATCTCATGTATGTAAAGGCCTGTAGTTTCACATTTGTATGGGTCTTATGGCCTGCAATAAATTTGTGTCGATCGATTTGTCACAATAAGCTGCAGCTTTTTTACTGAGGGCTTGAAGAGAATGTCTATAGGTCCTGGTTGGTATTTTAATATATTACCCTGACAGTTTAAATGATATAAAAACCTTAGGATGACACAACAACTTAACTACAAAGAGTGTCTGGCAAGGAAAAAGAGGATGTTAAGCTTCAGTGGTTAAATCATCAAACCAGAAATAATCAACATTTTAGTGTGCATTCAAGTATTAAGAAAGTGATGAATATCTTACCCACTTGATATCTTAACTCTTTGCAACAGTGTCATGCTTAGTATTACTATTAATCTCTTTCTTGTACCACTGTTGTATATCAATTGCACAATTTCCGGTTGTATGAACAGAATGAAGACAAACTCACATCAACAAGTAACTGTAACCCAACTGTGTCTTGTTTATGATGGTTATATTGATGGAACCAGAGTAGGAGAACCAATGCGACAAGTAAGACAAGGATGAATATATGAGGTCACATATAACAAGGATAACTAGCTAAGTTATAATGTATCTTACACTGGAATTAAAAGTATTAAAACTTACTAATACTGTGTTTTCAGACCAAAACAAACATTTCAATAGTTTGCTTTTCTCAAATATGATTAAGCTTGAAGTTATTGAGAATAGGCAGTAACACAAATAAGATAGTAATAACAATTATGAGTGTTTGGAATTGCATAAGAAAATATGAATACATCATAAAATCTAACCAATGATTGTGCCATCATCAACATGATCAAAATTAACTGGTTAGTAATTTGAAGTTGTATCTTGACAATTGATCATGTTGATAATTTCATAAATTATTTGTTTTTAGTCTGACCATGTGCAGGGTTCACTCTAGGAACTTTCTGAAATGGGCTCTTTATATAAAAATTTGAAATATTCTACAGGTACGCCCATACAGCACAATGTTAAAATGACCCATTGTATTTGAAAATGTGGGCCTTCTTTCTAATTTAGGGGCTAAAAGCACAAGGCCCCACCCTAGAATTATCCCTGCATATGTTCAATCTACCACTGAATTAATATCTATTCACCATGTTCACATTAACATGTATTATCATAATAATAACTATAACATTGGGATAAGTGGCTAAATGTTTAGAGCCAAATAAATGTATTGTTTACTTCAATACTTATGGTGCATAAATCAAACTTTCTTTATTCTTGGGAGATGATGAGAAAAAAATTGTGTATGTTTATTGTATCATGATGTTGATATATTGATGCTGCCTTGTAGTTATACTTATCTTTACAAATAACCATCAACAGTCTATGGGCAACCAGTTTGACAAAAAGCAAACATCTGTCTCCACATGTACCAAACAGAAAGTGTCTTATAATCTTCACCATGCTAACAAGGCTTTAAATTATAGATTTTTTAGTCATGCATGCACATAAATGTCCATCAACAGTGACACTTTGGGTAATCTGACCATGTGGAAGCTTTGTGTTGATCAATCTACCAATACATTCTAGTGACCATCATGAGTCGACATTACATAGTTCTCCCATATCATCATGCCTATCAGCAATTCCATGGCTATGCAGTAACCAGGTAAGCGGGGTGAGACAAATAGTGTTACTTTATCAGAACTTTGGGGAAGACTTCCGCCCGTATCCCCCATCAAAAAGTTTTATATGTATGCATTGCTGCTCAGTCCTATTTTTTTAGGGGGGAATATGGACGGAAGTCTCACCATTATTCAAACCACAATATAATGACTGATTATAGATCACGGTCAGAGAAAGAAATTAACAGTTTTAGTCCACTAGTTGTAATGATAACATATATCAAAACCATTACAAAGGGCAAATTTCTACTGGTCCTGATGATACCTTAACTATTGGGCAGTTTGCAAAGACTATAGGACTGGTGCTAATTTCCAACGCTGACGGTACTAACAACAACTTCAACAAGCCTACTGCCAATACTAATAGAACCTAATAATTGTGTATTATTACCGTCCACCTTCTTCCAAAGATAATAAGCATGGAAAAAGTTGGATTTTTTTCAAACAGAACCCCCAAAAGCAATATTCACAAGCTTTCGTTCATACATTCCAACAAACATTAACACATACCAAAAGACACGTGTACGAACTGTCAAATTGCGTTATATAGTGCTGGCCGAAACTGGGCAGTTTAGGATCTGAGCTGTCACAGATGATACTCACAATATTTTCCCGCACATAGTCGTGAAATAGTTGTTCCTGCACTGATACGTCTGGATCCTCCCACATGGTGAACCGATTTTTTTAATATGTCCTTAGAAATCAGTCCACTGAATATTTTTACTCCCTCGACATTTCATGTGTGTAATGCACTTCGGCCATTGTTGTCATTTTCCCGATTTAAATAAAGTTTCTTCGTTTTTCCACGTGACTATCTATATTGCAATATTGTTCTTGTAAATGTATCAGTTGTGTATAGAATAAACTGTTGTTATATTATCCTCATGTAAAGATATATAATTGTGTATGGTTAGTACCCCCCATTAAATATTTCGCATGCATAAATTTCGATGAAATTTAATCTTCAAGAAATCCTTTTACATTAAAGCGAATTAGTCGTAACGAAATATGTTTAAGTGTATTCAGCAATCCCATAGTTCACTACGATATGTATTAAAAGCACTGCTTCCGGTAAATTGTCATTTCCTTCATAACAAGCGTCGAGGTAAGACGTGTGGTACTAGCTGTCAGGTTTATGTCAATGGCTGTGTCCAGTTTCATGTATTCGCTCTACACGAGGGGATTGTGAGCCAAGCCGCAGATTAGATAAAAGTGACAAGAAATAATTTTGATTAAACTCATCTCTTGCTATCCAACACTTGTATCGTGATACTGTTGACAAAATTGCATAACCATTTGTGGCACGGAAATTGAGATTAATCATAACAGTAAGCAAGGATCTAGGGCTGGGACGAGTCCAGATTTACTACCCGGGTACCCAACCCCTACTACCCGGGTACCCAACCCCTACTCCCCGACCCTACCCGGATACCCACTGTAGGCCTCAAGAGATAGGTACAAAATGTCCGATGGGGAATTTTTTTTACCATAACCCTGGCAAAACGTATTGAGACACATGTATTAAACAATCTGGTCATGCATACACTGAAGTTGGCTTAAGTTATATCTTTATTCAACCCTATGAAAAGTCAGATGGAATGGGTTTATAATTTTTGTCATTTAACAATATATCACATGACTAACCACGGGTCCGGTAGTTCTGTGGGTACCCGAGTCCTACTCAGTACCCACCTGACCCGGGTACCCGAGTTACCCGTCCCAGCCCTACAAGGATCAGTGTTTCATTCAACATTTGGGGCACATCATGAAAAGCAATGGAGCATTGTTTTACTGTGATTTGTAGATTATGCCAAATTTATTGGTTCCTTTGAAACGTTTCCAGTCAGAAACTGGTTAAGGCCCCGAAGCACAAAATAATAAAGAAACCAGGGCAACGATGAATAAAATCAACTGTTCATGTCCTGTTTTATTATGTTTATCTACACACCCCATATCCCATAAAAATATATTTCCTGAAAACTGTAATACTGTCATTTTCATGGCATTGTCTTACTGCCATAGTGTTTGTTGTGTGTTTGAGAGTACACATGTGTGAGAGTATTAAGCCCTGTTTGTTTGTGTTCTGCTTTGAGATATTGAATGTACATGTATGTGGATATATTTCAGATATCATGCCAGGACATACCAAAAACCGTTTTCTCCTCCTGTATGGCTCGCAGACTGGCCAAGCTAAAGCCATATCAGAGGAGATTTGTGAGAGAGCAGAAAAGGAGGGACTCCATGCTGAGACGCATTGTCTTAGTCAAACCGAAAAAAAGGTTATTTCGTCTGATAAACTTTAGATGTTGACCTACAGTATTTTTAACTGTTCTTGCAGTATCAACAATGTGTTTACCCCTGTTAAGCATACAAGTACCTCATTATGATCAGAACTCATAGTCAAGCCCTGTTAAAATGTGTGACTCATCAAGAGTATGTTATCAAAGTAAATTAACTAGTACAGAATTTATGTAACAGGCATTAGAAATGTATAAATTATTATCTAGTACAGAATTTATGTAACAGGCATGTATAATTTAGATGTTTTCTTTGTTTATATGTGAATTATTAGTAATTAAAAGAAGACGATTAGACGGTTAGGTATTGATTCTGATCATCGACTTTGTAAAATGTGTAGTTCAGGCTGCATTTAAGATGAAATACATGTCGTATTCAAATGTCCTGCATATTTTGATTTGAGACTTATGTACATCCCCGATATATGTCATGACAGTAACATGTCATTTCACTGATAAGGCTATTAAATTGTAATAGTAATCAGTTTGTTGTTATAAATGTAGCTAAATATATGACAAAACCCCTGAGTGTACGATTACGCAATCGTTATTGTCAAATCAATTATTGTCACAAATGCACACACATGCCACCTGAGAAAATTACTCATATAAATCATGTGTACATGAGCATTTTTTTAATAGTATGTCATCAGACAATCCTAACTGAACTCAAATGTTGATGCAATACATATATGGAGTCAGCAATATA
Source organism: Haliotis rufescens (assembly GCF_023055435.1). Taxonomy (NCBI): domain Eukaryota; kingdom Metazoa; phylum Mollusca; class Gastropoda; order Lepetellida; family Haliotidae; genus Haliotis; species Haliotis rufescens. The sequence continues at coordinate 60,512,777 of NW_025964112.1, read as the reverse complement.
TGATACAGTTTTAAGTCCTTTGATGCAACCCCCCTCCCCCTCTCCCTAATCATAAATGACCAGTCCCTAAAATGATATCTAGTGTAAGTTCTCAATAGCAGTAAATACTGTTTTATTATGTGTATAATGCTCAAGCAAGGTATGATGAAAATGCATGAAACAGAATTTGTATATATTTTCATTTGGTCTTTTAGAAAAAAAAGAATTATATAAAATTTACATTTGAAAGTTATGAACAGCCAGTATGCACTAATTGAATAAAACATCAGATGTGTAGTCTTTCATTTTTCATTACCGGTATATATGTATCTTTTTTGTAATTGTTCAGTTGGTATGATTTCAGTTTAACATAGAGAAAGAAAGATGTGTTGTCATCGTCACATCAACAACCGGTGATGGAGAGCCCCCTGACACAGCCTGTAAGTTTGTGCGGAGGTTGAAGAAGAAGACACTAGCGGAGGACCACCTTGCTGGGCTCCATTACACCTTGCTAGGTATGGCTGTGTTGGCAGACTTCATGTTTCTTGACGCATCACGTAAAGCATCAGTCAGTGGTCAACACGTTTAGTAAACCTTGATGCTTGGTAACTTTAACTTAACTTAAGAGTCAACTAGCATGATCATTTTCTGTAGACTTTATTTGGAGTATCAACTATGCTCATAAAACAAAATAATTGGACTGCACCCAATCTTTGGATGTATGGCTAAAGTCACAGACTGTACTGTAAGTATAGTATGTATGTATTTGAGCAGGGAGGCTGATAAGGGGTCCAAGGTTTTACCACAGACTGATTGAAATGTAAATTTTAAACTTATCCTATCTCAAACTATGCATTTCTCATTCTTCTTTTGATCTTAAGTGGAAACATGCTTAAACAAAGCTTTCCAGCTTCAAAACAAAGCAATCCACCCAAACGTAGATTGCCTCACCATGGTTACCTCCCAACAACCTGGGTCCTGCACGCATGTACATGCGCTGAACACAGGGTTTCCCCAGCCAACTCATTCTCTTTCTTATTGCCACACTGTGGAGATTGTAATGATATTAGTGAATACATTTGTCTTTTTCATGATGTGCCCAGTTTACCTCAGTAATTGAGGGGAAATGGAAGTCGAACCTAAAATTGTCCGACTTGTCTTTGATAAAGAAAAACAGACGTGTAATTTCCACCTATGATTCACATGTTAGAGGTTGTGTTTGTTGCGCTTACAGCACCCAAAGCAAGACGTGTCTTCTGTGTTCCCATTTTACAGATAATTCTTTAGTTTTTACTTACACAGCTACAATGACCAGTGTTCAAAGTCTAAAGACACGCTGCCAATGACAAATCGGTATCCCAATTAAAATAGAAACCTGTGAGTAAAAACTCAATTGCTCAAAAATGTATCTGGAGCTCTGCATGACATTTTGACCCCCTCATCGTTTCCTGCACAGGGCGTTCCTCCGAGAGCCACAGCTCCTGTTTAACCTGAGGTTTCTACTGTGTCACCTGTCATCTGTGTCTTTTTCACACCTCTTTTGCTGCTGGCATCAACTACGCATCCGGTGCTTTTCCTTCCCCGGCCAATCTCGATCTTCTGCCCGGGAACGCCACTACAGCGGGAATCGATACTAGTACCTTCACATGGGCTTCTTCCCTTATGCATCGCTAGGCTGTTATGCATCAGTAGTCATTATACAGATTACAATCTATGTGTGATTACTATCGATATACGCCTCATCAGGAGTGAGTTGGATACACAGATCGACGTCGACTTTGTCTCAACCTCCCCGAGATAGATTTATAACCTATCTTCACAATTTACAAGCATTTGGTGGATCAGCTGTTCAATGATTTGTTGAAGAATTCTGTACTTTCTTCAACCAAAAAACCTATGCAGACAGGTCTCCCTCATTATCGTCCCTCCCTCATCTTTTTCCCAAACCACATCATCAACCATAACTTCCCTTTTATGAAGGGGTACGCTCTATCAGTTTTATTCTCCTCAGCCGATGTTTCCCACCTGTACAGTGACCATGGCTGAAGTGCGCAAGGACACACGTTCGCCTTTTAGAGTTGTTCTGTCTTCAGCTGACCATCAACCCATACTTTTTACTTAGCCCTAGAAAGAGAATGAGTTGACTGGGGAAACCATGTGTTAAGCGTGTGTAGGTCAACCGGCACGAAAAGCGTGCAGGACCCAGATAGTTGGGAGGTAACCATGGTGATGCGAAGGTGTGTTCGGGTGGTTGCTATGTTAGAACGTGGAAAGCTTTGTTTAAGCATGTTTCCACTTAGGATTGAAAGAAGAATGAGAAATGCATAGTGTGAAATAGGATAAGTATGTAAATATACAATCTATTGTAAAATTTACATTATTTTCATTAGATACAATTATGTTCTGGTATCAGTTACTAGTACAAGCCTATCATGCCTATATCTGCTGTTATGAGGAATTGTTCATGCTACAGGCCTGGGAGATTCCAACTACACCAACTTCTGTAACTGTGGGAAGACAATTGATCGGCGTTTGGAGGATCTAGGTGCTGTCAGATTCTACAACAGCGACTGGGCCGATGATGCTGTGGGGTAAGTTGTTGGCTATTGTTAATGTAGATGCAGGGTTAAAATTAATTTTAGTTGTTACCTATCCTGAATAATTACATCCACAGAGTTGCCATATTCCTAATGGTAAAAGTAGTAGACCATATGGAAATGTCACTAGGCCTTCCTAAATGTTACAAGACATAGACAAGTACAGTCAAGTCCCGTTAATCCAACATCGTTGGTTGCATATGATTATGTCGGATTAACGAATAAGTCAGATAAACAAAATTAAGTAGTACCAACGTTCGTGTTTGAAAATTGGACAACTACACGATAGGTAATGATACAAACATGTAAAAAAAAAAGAAAAATGAAATATTCATATTGTTATATTACTTTATTAGCTGAATGTGTTTTCTAATCATGTAACCTCTTAAGCTTAGCACAAAACAACTGTTACAGACTGTATGACTGTACTATCTGCTTGACCATGATCTGTCAAAGAAGTTTGACAGTGGAATGACATTCTAAATGGTAGACTGTTTTGTTTTATCCTGAGTAACATATAGCTTGGTAAGGACAGCAAGGCAAATGGTCTCTATAGATGTCTGCTGCTTTATGTTTGTGTTTCCTAAACAAAGTTATGTTCATGTATGTCCAAGACAATGTATCTCTTCATTGGTATGTACTTCCAGCTTGGAGGTTGTAGTGGAGCCATGGATTGACGGATTGTGGGCTGCTCTCAGAAAATTTTTGGATTTACCAGAACCTGATGATCCAGGAAGGTCTGAAGTTGTTGAGTGTTGTGAGAACTCTGATAACAACACCTCCATCCCATCAGGGGACACACAAAGTAATATCCAGTCAAGTCTTCGTCAGAATGGGAACACATCTCTTGAAGCAACAGAATCTCAAGTCCCTGCCATGACTGACCTGTCAAGGGAGACAACTGTGACCAGTGTGACTGATTCTGTGACAGCCTTGACTTTAAATGATGACAAGAATAATCATATAAAAAATAGCAATACACCTTCACATACTTCAGAGGTTTTGATTATTGATCAAAACAATTTACTCAACAGGACTAATAAAGAGACTTCATTAGCAGCTCAGAATAGGACTGAGAATTCAGCTCAGAAAGGGACTGACCAGTCAGCTCAGAATGTGTCCATAGAAAAGCAGACAGTCGCATCTACCTCTGACACAACGCAAGGAGACTGTTCCGTCTCCACCTGTGTACCGAGTCTGTGTGTTTCTGTTCCGCCACTGTGTGAGAGTGATCTGTCTGTTCCAGCTCTCCCGCCTGCGTTCCTCACCTGCACCCATATGCCCGAGAACACTTTGGTCAGTTAAAAGTTCACCTGTTGTGTCATGTTTAGGCCAGACATTATTATTATTATTATTAGTAGTAGTAGTAGTAGTAGTAGTAGTAGTATTAGTTCTTCATAAATGGATCTGAATATATTGCCATGTGAGCAGTAAGGCTTGTGCCATCAGTCTTGCATGTTTTCCTCTCACTTGAATATTTTCATTACTTGATCATGCTTATGTAAAACTGCACCTCATTTCAGGATACAACTTCATTGCCAATGCAAAATGGCTCTAAGTTTCCGTCTGCTTCAAGTGATGTCGCCATGGTTACTGTTGAAGATGCAGAAGTCCTCACAAGGGATGATGCTGTCAAGAAGACCTTGCTGCTCTCTTTAAACACTGAGGTAAGTAAAATAATGAAGCAAGAATGAAATAAACAGGAGCAATAAGCTGAATAAGTCTTACTCTGTGGTCGAAACTCAGTTATTCACATGTCAGTATGCCTTGCTGAGTGCTGCGTAAATAATCTGCACTCACTGGTTGTTATTCAGTTGTGGCAGTCATCCATTATCCAACGGAATGAGACCGCCTCTGTGGTCTTGTGGTAGAGCGTCCGCCCGGAGAGCGGAAGGTCCGGGGTTCGATCCCCGGCCGCATCATACCAAAAGACGTTAAAAGATGGTACTTGTTGTTACCCTGTCTGGCGCTCAGCATTAAGGGGCTAAAACAAGGACTGGTCGGCTCGGAGTCAGTATACTGTGTCTGAGTGGGGTATTCATGTTAAACTGCGGCATGGTATCTCAGTGAGCTAGCGACCGCCTCCGTGGTCTAGTGGTAGAGCGTCCGCACGGAGAGCGGAAGGTCCGGGGTTCGATCCCCGACCGCGTCATACCAAAAGACATTAAAAGATGGTACTTGTTGTTACCCTGTCTGGCGCTCAGCATTAAGGGGCTAAAACAAGGACTGGTCGGCTCGGAGTCAGTATACTGTGTCTGAGTGGGGTATTCATGTTAAACTGGGGCATGGTATCTCAGTGAGCTAGCACTATAAATCGGCATCAGTCCGGACTAGTACAAGCAGCCACACACAGGTACATGCACGTCGCTATATAAGTGTAATAATCTTGGACGCGACGTTAAACCCCATTTCACCTCACCTCCAACGGAATGAAGTACTAAGTATGGTGCATTCAACTTCAGAAAGATCTGTGTGAATGTTGGATTCTTGTTGAATTAACAGTTTAAGAAAGAATCTGATGCTGATCTCTTTGTTGTGCAGGGGAGTGGGCTGACTTATGAGGCTGGCGATGCTGTGTCTGTCGTCTGCCCTAACGACCCTCAGGAAGTGGACAGGCTGTTGGACAGGTAATATGGAGAGTTGGTTGTTCTACACTGGTTGAACAACAGAGGATATATTGTGACTGGTTGCATATTTCACTGTTACAAAAGTTGCTGCAGAGTTGTGTCCCTTACTTAGGCATACAAGAGGCCATGAGAAGGTTTTGGGCCTGGCATATCTAGATTTTTGTTTTGCTTATGTGTGACTTACATATGAGTATTAAACTTTGTAGAGTAACTTTCCCAATTTGGCATGATTCAGTTCCATGATATGGACTCATATTAGACTCTAAGCTACCCTTCTCTTTAGATTTGGAGACCCGTGAAGATCCATGGTAGAACAGGTCTTCAGTAAGCCATGCTTGCTGTAAAAAGCGACTATGCTTGTCATAAGAGGCAACTAATGGGATCGGGTGGTCAGGCTCGCTGACTTGGTTGACGCATGTCATCATATCCAAATTACGTGGATCAATGCTCATGATGTCAATGACTGGATTGTCTGGTCCAGACTCGATTATTTACAGACCGCCGTCCTATAGCTGGAATATGGCTAAATGCAGCGTTAAAAACAAACAAATCAAACATACAAAACTTTAGGATTGAAATAGACAAAGCTGAGTAGAAAGCTGTCCTCGGAGTCGTTTCCCAGAGAGGGTCAACCACCAAAGAATACTGACCGCGTGCTGGTTGCATTCTTGTTTATGAGGATGCTTCTCCATCCTATGCCTCAATTTACTTTGGGTGAAGGAATTTAAGTGTTGGATGGAGGATTTGGAAGATGACCCCTGCTCAAGGCCCTGTTCCACAAAGCGATCATGATCATAACTCTCATAGGCTTACGACAGTTGTAGCGCTATGATTGCTTTGTGGACGAGGCCCTGGTCAACCCACCACCACTAACACTAAAGAAGCCATCTATACCTGGCATTAAGCAATAGGCTTATTACACTTAGAGTTTGACGAGACCACCGGTTTCCCTTATGGGTCTATAGAAACAATCCTTCAGGAACATTGACATATATCAAAGGTTTGTACCTGATGATTTCCGTGAATGCTATCGGATGAAATGAAGCCTGCACAAGTCATCACATCTAATGCCCCTAAAATAAGATATATTCACAACCCAAATGATTTTCATTTTGGGCCAGTGACAGAGCTGATCGTAAAGCGATCGTAATGCTACGACTGTCATTAGTCTATGTTAAAGTATGGGAGTTATGTATACCAATATCACAATGATCCCGAGAGAAAACAAGAACCCTTCGAGTGGTTCCACTTTGGGAATCAATTCCAAAAAAGTCTAAATCAGCCAGATCCAATAAGAAAGTTATGGCCACCTTCTTCTGATGATAGCAAAGGCATTAAACAGATCGATTATTTACCACACTGAACAGCTATGCACCCTTCTGCTTTATCAAAAATTGAAGAGGGTGAAGGGGAAAGTTAGAAAGTTCACAGGGTTATGGATTCTTGTGTTGAATATGGAGGAAGTTTATGTATGGGATAATTTTTTGTGCTAGATGGATGGAGTTTTGCGCTAGATGGATAGAGTTTTGTGCTGGTGGGGGTTTGTATGTGCCTTTGAGTTTTGTGCTACAGGGACATAGTTTAGTTCCGAGTGAGGAATTAGGTGAGTGAGAATGTTGTGCTAGAGGGACATAGTTTAGTTCCGAGTGAGGAATTAGGTGAGTGAGAATGTTGTGCTAGAGGGACATAGTTTAGTTCCGAGTGAGGAATTAGGTGAGTTAGAATGTTGTGCTAGAGGGACATAGTTTAGTTCCGAGTGAGGAATTAGGTGAGTTAGAATGTTGTGCTAGAGGGACATAGTTTAGTTCCGAGTGATGAATTAGGTGAGTTAGAATGTTGTGCTAGATGGAATGATGTTACATTGGTCTACAGTGCCTTGGATTAACTTTTGTGGTGATCAGATTCGATAGAATGTGTGACACTGTATGTCAAAAGTCATTGGCATGAAAAAATACCAGAAATTTATGCCCTCATATTAACTGTCGATCTCATACAGATACCTAGGTTATGGCTAACAGCTACCAGACTGACTCACGCACTCTATTATGCTCAACTCTTCTCTTCTGTGTGTCATGTTTGTGTAAAGATGACTACGGTTCCATTTTCAGACTTGATCATGCAAGTGATGCTGACTCAACTGTAGAGCTGAGTGTGATCCCGGGGACCAAGAAGAAGAATGCTACCATTCCTGCTCACATTCCTCCTCTGTGCTCCCTCAGACACATCTTCCTCACATGTGTCGACATCCGGGACCAACCCAAGAAGGTGAGACCCTTTCCACTGCCCTATAGACTCTCACTGTCTCCTCTCTCAGAGTGTGCACCCTCAGACACATATTCCTGTCATGTCGACATCTGTGGCCAAAGCAGGAAAGATTTAACTTTTCCTCATGCCAAACACCCAGATTTAAGTCCCCAAATGCCTTCTCTGTTAAACACCCTACTCACTGTTCTACACTGAAGGCTGCTTGTACCTTACATTTGATAGCATATGGATATTATTGATGGTACAAAGTAACTACAGAATAGTCATATGTGTAATTTCCAGGCACTGCTGAGGATATTTGTGGAGTTTACAAGCGATGATTGTGAAAAACGACGTCTCCAGGAACTTTGCAGCAAACAAGGAGCGGGAGATTACGCTACTTTCATCCGAGAGTCCAGATTGTCTCTACTGGATGTTCTTACTGCCTTCCCCTCATGTCACCCGCCGGTGGAGAGGGTCATCGGTGAGATGTATTTTAATGTTGTTTTTTGGCTGTGGTGTAGAGATTCTCTGTCAGGCACCCTAAAAATTGCTATGCCTTGAAGGGTAGGAGTAGTAAGGATATATGAGTACTGCAATGCTATCCTATCCCAGTTATGCTTCTTGCTGACTCATCATCTCCTGTGTTTCAGAACAACTCCCCAGACTTCAGCCCAGGCCTTATTCAGTGTGCAGGTAGGTTGACCCATCAACAGCAGAGAATTGTGTATGATGAAAGGGGCATACATGTATGCATGGTAACCTGCTATTATTACTATCCTGCTAAAACAGTATGCTGTTTGCTCCTTATCCACAACAGTGAAAACAGCTCTAACACACCCTTGAAGTCAGTCATACATACAAGTTAAGTGTCCTTGATCTTCCTCTTGCCTCGAATCGTTATATTGCATGGAATGTTGTTGTCTTGAGCTCTGTGATATCCTTCATAACTTCATGTTTTGCGTGGTTAGAGTACAGTTAGTGTTGTTATTTATAATTCTTTATTGGCTCCAGTTGTATGGTTCAAAGAATTTTTTATATCTACCACTGTTTTAATCGTAGAGGCAAAGATTTTTTGCTTCAAATATGAACTATGTTTGGTCCTCAGTTCTCCTCAGACACAACTCAACAGACTCAACATTGTCTTCAACATCGTGTGCATCCCTGGCACTGATGGAAGATCAGCCCCCAGGAAGGGTGTGTGCACTGGTTGGCTGGATACTATCACCATGGCAACACAAACCAACGACAGTTGTCAGAACAAGGAGGGGAATGATCTCAAGGTACATCAGACAATTTAGTAAATCTGTTTCATTATATCTTTTGATGGGGGAATATTATTCTAATGAATGATATTATAAAATAATAATAGTAAATATTCTATAGTGATATGATTCAAAGTAAATATATTTGTGAGAAACGCGTCATCCTTCTCAGGTTAACCGTTTTTATTTACTGATTGCAGGTTCCCATATTTACACGCACCAATCAGCTTTTCCGGTGTCCAGAAGATGTTTCTGTGCCCATCATTCTGATTGGTCCAGGAACAGGCGTTGCTCCCTTCATTGGCTTCCTCCAGCATAGAGCATGGCAGAGGAGCCAGTCAGAAGCAGACGTGCCATATGGGCAGACGTGCCTATTTTACGGGTGTCGACATCAAGACAGAGATTACCTCTTCAGGTATTTCTGATGTTATTTGGAGGAAGAAATTTGTCCGGTATAGCTGTGTTGAGCTCAGTCATTCTAATTCTGTCAATTCTCCAACAAGATTACACGGATAAGACTTTGGGCTTTCAAAAATAGCAAAACATTCTAAATTCTGATTCTACCACCAACTTGTGAATTCTTGCCACAACAAATCTGGACTGATTTGGGACAAATCCTTTGCAAGTATTTACAGAATGCTGGTTCAGTAAGTTACTAACCAGGTTATACTATCACAGCCTGGCAATATTTTGGATGTGCAAGCATTGTTTATAACATGACCCTTTGCAGCATTATGTTAGCTTCAGTTTTTCAATACGTGTGTCATGTGATTAATTGTGCAGTGTTGTGATAATAATCTTTGGTCAGTGAGCACCGTCCCCAAGCTCATGGGTTTCACCAAAGTGGTAAACATCTGAGACCAACATCACTTAAGGCTTTCATTCCACATTTAGCCAACACACCTTGATATAATTTAATTACTATTTAAAATTAGCATTAAACCAAACTCACGCACAGTTCAAAGACCACTGCAAAAATAATCAATTTTCTTTCATAATTCAGAGAATGAAAATCATCACATCATCTTTACCTCACATTATTTTAGAAAGTGATTGTGGTCTTAGGTTAGGATATCACTTGCTATATTTACAGGCAGGTGTTTAGATACATATATATCTCAGTACAAGCAAGAACACTTTGGGTTTGTTTCAGGAAAGAGTTACAAGAGTTTCAAGAATCAGGAGTCCTCAGCCATCTGTTTGTCAGCTTCTCCAGGGATGGTCAGCCGGAAGGCTCCCCCAGATATGTACAAGACCAGCTCCTGCAGCAAGGGGAGCTAACTCTAGATCTGATTGAGAAACAGGGTGCTGTTGTGTATGTATGTGGTGATGCTCGCAACATGGCCAAAGACATAACCAATGCCTTTGTACAGATTTTGAAGGAACATCAGGGTAAGTGTGACAGAGAAGGTTTTAGGTTTAGTTTAGTTTTAGAATATCACCAAATCTTGAAATGTGAGCTAATAAGTTTCTAGTATTTCGTGTACTCAGAATATATAACTCTAAAACAGTCATGTTCTGTACACAGTCCGCTGTGCAAAATTGCATCCCTTGGGCACACCAGAAGGCTATTATCATGGGTTCGAATCCCAGTTCGCTCGATCATGTTTCTAGGTTTGTCAGCACCACGCCTGGGCTCTTGGGTATCACAATAGTGGTAAACGTCTGAGACCTGGGTCACTAAGGGTTTTCCTCTGGCATTAAGCTGACAGGCCGTGATATAACTGAAATACTGTTAAGAGCGGCATTAAACCCAACTCACTCACTCACTGATTATGTTATGTACGCTCTCATTTGACCAAAGTGTTGCAAGAGTAGTTACTGCATCAATAATCAAGCTTACTACAAGAAGAAGACTGTGAGGTGATCACCTTGTTTATTACAGTTTAAGTGACATTTCATTATATATCTCAGTGGCAGATACTCCCAACCACCCCCTTTTGAAAATAACATGTGGCCCCCACTCTTATTATTGAAATACATGTATATGCCATGCATGTGTCTGTCAACACACTGCCTCAGTGGTCTAGTGGATAGAGTATCTGCCCATTGGTTTACTCCCCTGTTGCTGTCATACCAAAAGACGGTACTTAATGATACAGTGGCTTGTGCTTGGCATAATGGGACAAAAACAAGGACTGATAGCCTCAGAGCCACTTTACAATGTCAGAGTTGGGTATCCATGGTAAACTGCAACATGGTATCTAAGTGTCCTATTCTATAAAACCAGCATAAGTCCTGACTAGTACACGCAGTCACACGTGTGCATGCACGTCGCTATATAAGTGCAATAATCTTGAACGTAACATTAAAACACATTTCATGTCACCTCTTGTTGACATAAGATCATGGCGCCGCCTCTATATTCTATCTTATTCTACACAAAAATGTTTGCTGTCGATCATCATATGTTGTCATGGGCTGACATGTTAAAGCCACTGAAAGATAACAGTCTGTCTGTGGTTATGTAATAATAATGTATTGATATTTTGAAATATAAGCACAAGTTTGTTGAGGCAAATAAGTACAGGGGCTATGGGGGGCTATGAACATTAGGACTCACTCACTCACTCACTCACTCACCCAAGCACTCACTCACTCACTCACTCACTCACTCACCCAAGCACTCACTCACTCACTCACTCACTCACTCACTCACTCACTCACTCACCCAAGCACCCACCCACTCACTCACTCACTCACTCACTCACTCACCCAAGCACCCACCCACTCACTCACTCACTCACTCACTCACTCACCCAAGCACCCACCCACTCACTCACTCACTCACTCACTCACTCACCCAAGCACCCACCCACTCACTCACTCACTCACTCACTCACTCACTCACTCACTCACTCACTCACTCACTCACTCACATCTCTGTTGCAGGTATGAGTGACACTGATGCCTCAGGGTACCTGATGAAGATGAGACTACACAAGAAGTATCTAGAAGATGTGTGGACATAGACTGGCGGACAGACACAGTCAAGACATGTGGACATAGACTGGCGGACAGACACAGTCAAGACATTATGTGGACATAGACTTCCGGACAGACACAGTCAAGACATGTGGACATAGACTGGCGGACAGACACAGTCAAGACATGTGGACATAGACTGGCGGACAGACACAGTCAAGACATGTGGACATAGACTGGCGGACAGACACAGTCAAGACATGTGGACATAGACTTCTGGACAGACACAGTCAAGACATGTGGACATAGACTTCTGGACAGACACAGTCAAGACATGTGGACATAGACTTCTGGACAGACACAGTCAAGACATGTGGACATAGACTTCTGGACAGACACAGTCAAGACATGTGGACATAGACTTCTGGACAGACACAGTCAAGACATGTGGACATAGACTTCTGGACAGACACAGTCAAGACATGTGGACATAGACTTCTGGACAGACACAGTCAAGACATTATGTGGACATAGACTTCTGGACAGACACAGTCAAGACATGTGGACATAGACTGGCGGACAGACACAGTCAAGACATGTGGACATAGACTTCTGGACAGACACAGTCAAGACATTATGTGGACATAGACTTCTGGACAGACACAGTCAAGACATGTGGACATAGACTGGCGGACAGACACAGTCAAGACATGTGGACATAGACTGGCGGACAGACACAGTCAAGACATGTGGACATAGACTTCTGGACAGACACAGTCAAGACATTATGTGGACATAGACTGGCGGACAGACACAGTCAAGACATGTGGACATAGACTGGCGGACAGACACAGTCAAGACATGTGGACATAGACTGGCGGACAGACACAGTCAAGACATGTGGACATAGACTGGCAGACAGACACAGTCAAGACATGTGGACATAGACTTCTGGACAGACACAGTCAAGACATGTGGACATAGACTGGCGGACAGACACAGTCAAGACATGTGGACATAGACTTCTGGACAGACACAGTCAAGACATGTGGACATAGACTGGCGGACAGACACAGTCAAGACATGTGGACATAGACTTCTGGACAGACACAGTCAAGACATGTGGACATAGACTGGCGGACAGACACAGTCAAGACATGTGGACATAGACTTCTGGACAGACACAGTCAAGACATGTGGACATAGACTGGCGGACAGACACAGTCAAGACATGTGGACATAGACTTCTGGACAGACACAGTCAAGACATGTGGACATAGACTGGCGGACAGACACAGTCAAGACATGTGGACATAGACTTCTGGACAGACACAGTCAAGACATGTGGACATAGACTTCTGGACAGACACAGTCAAGACATGTGGACAAAGACTTCTGGACAGACACAGTCAAGACATGTGGACATAGACTGGCGGACAGACACAGTCAAGACATGTGGACATAGACTTCTGGACAGACACAGTCAAGACATGTGGACATAGACTTCTGGACAGACACAGTCAAGACATCTGGACATAGACTTCTGGACAGACACAGTCAAGACATGTGGACATAGACTTCTGGACAGACACAGTCAAGACATGTAGACATAGACTTCTGGACAGACACAGTCAAGACATGTGGACATAGACTTCTGGACAGACACAGTCAAGACATGTGGACATAGACTTCTGGACAGACACAGTCAAGACATGTGGACATAGACTTCTGGACAGACACAGTCAAGACATGTGGACATAGACTGGCGGACAGACACAGTCAAGACATGTGGACATAGACTGGCGGACAGACACAGTCAAGACATGTGGACATAGACTGGCGGACAGACACAGTCAAGACATTATGTGGACATAGACTTCTGGACAGACACAGTCCAGACATGTGGACATAGACTTCTGGACAGACACAGTCAAGATGTGTGGACATAGACTTCTGGACAGACACAGTCAAGACATTATGTGGACATAGACTGGCGGACAGACACAGTCCAGACATTATGTGGACATAGACTTCTGGACAGACACAGTCAAGACATGTGGACATAGACTGGCAGACAGACACAGTCAAGACATGTGGACATAGACTGGCGGACAGACACAGTCAAGATGTGTGGACATAGACTTCTGGACAGACACAGTCAAGACATGTGGACATAGACTGGCGGACAGACACAGTCAAGACATGTGGACATAGACTGGCGGACAGACACAGTCAAGACATGTGGACATAGACTGGCGGACAGACACAGTCAAGACATTATGTGGACATAGACTTCTGGACAGACACAGTCCAGACATGTGGACATAGACTTCTGGACAGACACAGTCAAGATGTGTGGACATAGACTTCTGGACAGACACAGTCAAGACATTATGTGGACATAGACTGGCGGACAGACACAGTCCAGACATTATGTGGACATAGACTTCTGGACAGACACAGTCAAGACATGTGGACATAGACTGGCAGACAGACACAGTCAAGACATGTGGACATAGACTGGCGGACAGACACAGTCAAGATGTGTGGACATAGACTTCTGGACAGACACAGTCAAGACATGTGGACATAGACTGGCGGACAGACACAGTCAAGATGTGTGGACATAGACTTCTGGACAGACACAGTCAAGACATTATGTGGACATAGACTGGCGGACAGACACAGTCCAGACATTATGTGGACATAGACTGGCGGACAGACACAGTCAAGACATTATGTGGACATAGACTGGCGGACAGACACAGTCAAGACATTATGTGGACATAGACTGGCAGACAAACAGAAAAAAGGCAGACAGACAGACACACAGACATGAAGATGAGGTTACACAAAAAGTATCCAGACTTTGTGTGAACACAGACAGACCCCTAGGAAACTCAAATCTTTGTATTACTAATGCAGGCAGCACACTCAGATGTGTATGTATTTCTGGAAAAATCTCTAAAATCAAGGTGGTTTGTTTTTCAGCCCTTGACTTTTTATAAGATTGGTTTTGGCAGGGTTATCCTTGTGTTTGTTAGTGAGAGTAACTCCACAGGGTCGGAGTTTTCTCTTTGTTTTTGTCAGACAACAGAAATACTGCTGGAATGTTTTACTTATATGTGGCCACTTTTATTTTGTTTATTTCTATTTATTAGATCATTAAAGGGCTCTTTTTACAAGTCAGTGTTTTAAGTGGTTTTCGATGCAAACTGGAATTATGGGCTGGATGGCCTGCATTCTTAATAAACATTGATTGATTGATAGATACGCACGCACTTACAATCAGTAATTGATCTGGAACCTGTTCCACAAATCGATATTAGTGCTAAGTTGGTCGTAACTCCCATACTTTATCATAGGCTTACGATCAACGTAGCACTTAGATCGCTTTGTGGAACAGGGCCCTGTACAGAAGGTCTGTTGTGGACCTTTGTAGGAAACAGTGGTAGAAACTCACTCTTCTACCCAGAGTTCCATGCGGCCGGCAGCCAGCCAGCATAGTACCTCTGCCACAGGCCAGCGCCATGTGACGATTCATCACATCTTTCACAGTCCATTCAAGATATTGCATATGCTTTTCATCCGTTTCATGTTTGACAAGTCTACACATTTTCATAAACAAATGTCAAAGAATGGTTACGGTTCATTAAGAAAGTATGCTAATACGTGAAAATCTACTTGTTTTTTCGTAGTTATCCTTTGTTTACATTGGGTGTACGGCTCCACGTGCTGTCATCGAAACCCAACGGAGAGCTAGCGATACGGCCACTTTGATGCATAAATATATATTGTCATGCAACTCACTGTCGCAGTTGAGGTAGCATATCTATATAATTATGCAAAACAATATGTAAAGCGCCCCATAATACTTGCTTCAGTCCGTTCTATACTGATTTCTGAAAAAGCGCGTTTGTTTACAAACAAGAGAAAAGTCCGGTCACGTGATATGCAAATTAGCCTGTGGCAGTGGTGTTATGCTGAGTCACCACTGCGCCGGAATGTGGTAGAAACTGGCACTAGTCCTGTAGTCCTTGCCAAACTGCCCAATAGTTAAGGTATCATAAGGACTAGTAGCAATTTGCCATTAATAAGGGTTTTGCTATATGTTATCATTATAAGGACTAGTGGACTAAAAATGTTAGTTTCTACCCCTGGGAAACCTGCTGTGAGGATTGACAGACATTCCGTTTCCCAATGGTGACATCCACCAAGTCAGATGATTGGTGTAAAACTCATCCAAGTGAACCTGCATGCTGTTGGAAGTGTTGTGATGGAAGATTGTGTTGTAAGAGGTTATTTTGTTGGATTAACAGTAATTAAGCAGCTTTCTTTCCCCTCGATTTGTTTGGGCAACAGGTCTGAAACTACTTGTTCATAATAAATACTTGCCCTCAGCAACAAACATTTGATTATTTGTAGGGTTTGTTGTAAGTATTATTGATGAGAATTATCTGCACACATCCTTGAGAATGGTTCTCACGTCTTTGTTTGGCCTGATTGTCCAGGGCCTGTCGGCATCTGTAAACATCTTTTCAGAAACTACTAGATAAAGGAAGCTAAAACCTTCACATGCTTGTTCCCAACATATGTTTCTTATATTTTTCACAATTGACATATTTTTTTAACCTGTTTACTTTGACCATGCTCCAAAATTCTCTCAAAATGCACTCGTGGCTCTGTAAAATATCGCCTCGGTAACCACTGCACCAATGAAGCTGAAACCTTCACGTTTCTTCCCAAAATGATGACACCTGAATTTGTTGAAGTTGTTCGAAAATTATGTTCAACATGGCTGCCATAAATAACTAATTTATTGCCACTGCCGAGGATATGACGTCACGTAATGCTCTTAAAATTCACTCAAAATGCATTTGTAGCTCTGCGAAAATCTTTTCTGAAATTGCCAGACTGACGACTTTGATCTTTGGCATGTTTTTTTCTTTTGATGACATATGTTATTTAAATGATAAGGATTTTACTGTGTTGTTTGTGAAACAAATGGAAAAATTGTACAGAATTTGGACAATTATTCTCCTTAGAAATCATGTGTCAGAGATGAAATTGTGTAAAGTAATTTAACAGTTGTACATTGCAACATTGTTGTACAATAGTACGTTTCATTTGTTTATACTTTTGTCCTCAGTGTTTATGCAGAAATATTTGAATAGGAATGCCAACAGCAACTTTTATTATTTTGTTGACATTTTAAACTTAACTAGGGGAACTGAAGCACTATTTGATATTTTGGGGTTTACAAATCAACCTATCATAGCTCTAAACCACACCGCCAAGTAGTACCCACAATATTGCCACGATTTACTCCACCTTCTTCATTTATCAATGGATGAGGAAACTGGAAGGAACCCTCCACCTACCAGATCAGTTTATTGCATTATATGTTGGTGACTCACACAAACCCTTCTGGAAGGTTATTATATCTATCTTTCTTATATCAGAATAGACTGTATGTGTTTAGTTTTCAGTATATGTTTGATAGAACATTTTATTTTATTCCTGCTTACAAAATGTCAAGCAGATTAAATGAGAGTAATATTTTGGGGGTCAAAGGTATTTTTTATAATGACCCATTCTTACTGTGGCCTTTACCATGTTAACACTCAAATTATTCCTTTCTACACAGTTTCTATGACAATTTTTGGGGGATTTGTCTTTTAGTAAATGAATTCCACATATTGCATGTTTTATCATTGGATTGTCTGGACCAGACTTGATTATTTACAGACCTCCATCATATAGCTGGAATATTGCTGAGTGCAGCGTTAAAATAACAAACAACAACAACCATGCCAGGATAGTGCGTGAAGCTCTCAAGCTCACCTTGCCCACCTTGCCCTGCAGGGAGCTTGTTGAAGTCTGCCTGGAACGACAGGGCATGGTTGGCTGTTTGTTGCAAGAATGTACAGGGGTTTTCAGAGATCAGGCTCATGGCTGTGAAATGACTTGATGAAATTCATTAAAATAGATTTCAATACAACACTTCCTTGTTTGTCATTTAATCTGTGAAAATACCTGTGAAGATCCGGATTAGAATAGGTCTTCACAAACCCATGCTTGCTGTAAGAGGCGACCAACGGGATTGGGTTGTCAGGCTCGCTGACTTGGTTGATGCATGTCATCGTATCCCAATTGCTTAGATCGATATTCTTTACAGACTGCTGTCATATAGCTGGAATATTGCAATGTGAGTGTGACGTTAATCCAGAAAGAAACTAATCCGTGAAATGTTGAAAATGAGGACAGTGAAAAAGTTTGTATTGGGTATTGTACACTGGGTATATGAGCACATTTCAAACCCAGTGTCCTTTCCTTCAACTCTTGTGATAATTTAAAATATAGTGTATGCATTTGTGCAAATTTTGTTCAACTGTAAAGTGTAACTCTTACTGCAATGAAACAATGACAGGCTAATAACGATAACGATACCAGGCACCAAAAGAAACTACATGTAATTTGTGTCTTAATTTTTTAGTCGATCTGTAGGGATCTGTGGGGATGAAACAATCGCACCACCTTCACACATGCATTGGTAGGTCATGTGACCCATTTGAAACATTGTACACGTTAATCCATGTGAAACTATTTTCTGTCATTGATTTTGCAAGTTGATAGTGGGCTCATTCAATTGTTCACCATTAGACATTGATCAGAACATTACCGTCATGCAACGTCAGTCAAACACAGAGTAACCAAGCAATTGGAATGCTATGAGTTTTAAGATCAGGATGTTGCTAGGCACTTTAACTGTCATCGAAAAACGCCATTTCATTCAGAGGAATCTAGATTTCAAGTGTCAAGTTCCCATGGTCGCCAGCGCAAGTATTGCTATAGAGTTGAGAATTAATCTCAGGAATGTGTTCTTGAGAGAAATTGTTTGGGTGGCGGCTCGGATGGTATGGGGAAGAATTACAGTACGCAGTCAAACGTTCCCATCATTCAAGGAAACTTGACAGCTCTTGCATGTCATGACTCCAGTCATTCTGCTTTTCCTTCAACATCGCTGGGGGGCACGGGTGGACCAGTCGTCTAAGGCTCCGCGATTCGCAGTGCAGAGTTGCGTCCCTTGGGCACGCCAGAAACCTATGATTGTGGATTTTGCCCCGATTATGTTTCTAGGTTTGTCAGCACCATATCCATGCCCGTGCTCGTGGGTTTCACCGAAGTGGTAAACTTCTGAGACCTGCATCACTTCGGGCTTTCCATGACACGCCATGATACAACTGGAATACTGTTAAAAGCGGTGTTGAACCCAGCTCACTCACAATTCGCTGTGCAGAGTTGCGTCTCTTGGACACGCCAGAAACCTATGATTATGGGTTCGAATCCTGGTTTGCTCCGATTATGTTTCTAGGTTTGACAGCACCATACCCCTGCCACAATCGGCCACAGATTTGTCTGGTCAAGCCTTACAGAGCACCTTGAGTGAGAGAGAAGGGTTTAACGCCATTTTTAGCAGTATTTTAGCAGTTTCACACCGGTGGTACCAGAAATGGACTTCACAATTTGTACCTATGTGGGAATAGACCCTGGGTCTTCATGGCAATGTTTTCACCACTAGGCTACCCCACAGATGACCTTCACATTGCTGTAACATTGCTGACTTGAGTGAAGAAATCACTCATAAATGTTGCTTTATCAGTACAATAGTATGGTTACACAAAATTAATTATCATGAGCTATCACCAACCACAGCATACCATCACCATCTAGGCCTGACCATGCTATCATTGGCCTGTCCGTACATAGCTGCAATACTACTGGTGAGGTTCACTGCAGTATTTACTCACATCCATGTGTCAGCATCTGTACAAGTTGGTCATAAAGCATCCTTCCAAGTATTGCCTGTGCTGCAGAAAAGGGTGCACAGGCAACCTGAACTATCCCTTCTGATGATAAGCTCAGAGCATGTCGAACCTGCACAATCCCCACATCTATCAGTGTATGTTGTACATCATTATGTGATTAGATCAACAACAGACAAATAAGTGACTTCTGTTTATTTCAAGCCTTTCAGACATACATCTATTGAGCACTGTATCTGGTTTCAAAAAACAACTTTCATCAAGTCTCCGGCATCTGCTACAACCAGGATCTGTCTCCGGGGACAAAACACAGAAAAACATATCACTTCCACTACTAGAATATGAAGATCAACTCCAGATATGACAAAGATGAATAAAGTGAATATCTGCTAAATCCAAGACATCTAAGATCTGAATATGTATTTGATTCCAAAGGCACTTGCAGTATAAGAAAGAAACCACAAAATTGATTCCTACAGCCGATGTGGTATCTTCCTGAGGCAAGGGAGTTAACTGTCTGTAACTGTCCAGTTTCCACCCTTGCCGAACTAGGCTGGAATTTCTGGACACGATCGTAGTGCCACCAGTGGCTATTACGAGTTATGTCCCTTCTTTGTCCCTCCTACTGCCTCTGTGGTCTAGAGGTAGAGCATCCACCCGGAGAGCAGAAGGTCTGGGGTTCGTTCCTTGGCCGCGCATCATACCAAAAGATGGTACTTGATGTTACCCTGTTTGGTGCTCAGCATTAAGGGGCTAAAACAAGGACTGGTCGGCTCGGAGTCAGTATTACTGTGTCTGAGTTGGGTATTCATGTTAAACTGAGGCAAGGTATCTCAGTGGGCTAGCACTATAAATCGTCATCAGTCCGGACTAGTACAAGCAGCCACACAAACACACACACGTGTATGCATGTCGCTATATAATCTTGCACGCGACGTTAAACCCAATTTCACCTCACCTCACCTGTGCATGTGGATTGTAGCACAACGCTTGAGCACCTTGATTAAAAACATGAACAGATTTAGCAAATACCTGCCAACACCCAGCTGACGGTACACATGCTTTGCAAATCCTTCAATCGTTGTTTCAGTTTCATGTTGTTTAACGCCGCACGGCATGGCTGGTTTTTGTTTGTTATTTTAACGCTGCACTCAGCAATATTCCAGCTATATGATGGTGGTCTGTAAATAATCGAGTCTGGACCAGACAATCTAGTGATTGACATCATGAGCACTGATCCATGCAATTGGGATACGATGACATGCATCAACCAAGTCAGCGAGCCTGACCACCTGATGCTGTTAGTCGCCTCTTACGACAAACGTAGGCGCATTTTAAGGCATGCATGGGTTGCTAAAGAGCTGTTCTACCCTGGATCTTCATGGGTCTTTGTATATGGACCATATGGCGATTTTGTAACGCGATTTTTATTGGACCATGAAGAGTCGTTAGTCCAGCCAAAATGTAACTCCGAAATTCCAGCCTACTTCAGCAAGGGTGAAGACTGGACTTTCATAGTCAGTTAACTCCCTTGCCTTAAGAAGATGATGTGGTATAATGGTACAACAATACCATGTGATACAACAGTACAACAGTACCATGTGGTATAACAGTACAACAGTACCATGTGGTATCATGGTACAACAATACCATGTGGTACAATGGTACAACAATACCATGTGGAAGAACACTATAACAATACCATGTGGTATAATGGTACACCAATACCATGTGGAATAACAGTACAAAAATACAATGTGGTATAATGGTACAACAATACCATGTGGAATAACAGTACAACAATACCATGTGGTATCATGGTACAACAATACCATGTGGTACAATGGTACAACAATACCATGTGGAAGAACACTACAACAATACCATGTGGTATAATGGTACACCAATACCATGTGGAATAACAGTACAACAATACAATGTGGTATAATGGTGCAACAATACCATGTGGTATAATGTTACAACAATACCATGTGCTTTAATTGTACAAAAATACCATGTGGATTGTTGTTCGTGCTATCAGCCACTGGTTGATGATGATGATGATGTTGGAGATTTAACGAGCGCTTCCGGTGTTGCCGATTTCGCACTCGGACTGGTTTGCTTGACCATGATTTGACTGCAGTGACAAAGCGGGAATATTGCTGACTGCATTGTTCGACAACACTCACCCACCCACCTACCCACCTCCCCCCTTCCTGACTCTCTGTCCCTTCCCTCCCCTCGGTCCCTTCCCTCCCCTCCCTCTTTATGATCATGTAGGTATGTAGGGGGTGATGTGTTTCTCCCACTCCTGTTGGAAGCCGACCAGTGAGGAAATCACACCACAGAGAGCCCCCACGCCCGGGTTGAACATATTCAGGCCCGACAAGGGAATAAACATATCACAGAAATCTTTATAAAAATTTGTCTGAACATTATGAAGTTCAGTTTGAATTTCAGGAGATATTTTCTCCCCCTCCACTCTCCTTTTCAGCCTGATCTCTTTTTCGAGCTTTCCTTTAATAATTTTGAGTTTCTTGACGTCGGCAGCTGTGGAGGCCACGAGTGAGATGAGCCAAACCCTCAGGGCCCACTTGCTCCACATGGGTTGGTCTATCTGAAACAAGAATATTCCGTATGTACACTGCTCCACACGTGTTGGTCTATCTGAAACAAGAACATTCTGTATGTACACTGCTCCACTTGGGTTGGTCTATCTGAAACAAGAATATTCTGTATGTACACTGCTCCACATGGGTTGGTCTATCTGAAACAAGAATATTCCGTATGTACACTGCTCCACATGGGTTCGTCTATCTGAAACAAGAATATTATGTATGTACACTTGCTCCACATGGGTTGGTCTATCTGAAACAAGAACATTCCGTATGTACACTGCTCCACACGGGTTGGTCTATTTGAAACAAGAATATTCCGTATGTACACTGCTCCACACGGGTTGGTCTATCTGAAACAAGAACATTCCGTATGTACACTGCTCCACACGGGTTGGTCTATCTGAAACAAGAACATTCCGTATGTACACTGCTCCACACGGGTTGGTCTATCTGAAACAAGAACATTCCGTATGTACACTGCTCCACGTGGGTTGGTCTATCTGAAACAAGATTATTCCGTATGTACACTGCTCCACATTGGTTGGTCTATCTGAAACAAGAATATTCCGTATGTACACTGCTCCACATGGGTTGGTCTATCTGAAACAAGAATATTCCGTATGTACACTGCTCCACACGGGTTGGTCTATCTGAAACAAGAACATTCCGTATGTACACTGCTCTACATGGGTTGGTCTATCTGAAACAAGAATATTCCGTATGCTCCACTTGGGTTGGTCTATCTGAAACAAGAACATTCCGTATGTACACTGCTCCACACGGGTTGGTCTATCTGAAACAAGAACATTCCGTATTTACACTGCTCCACATTGGGTGGTCTATCTGAAACAAGAATATTCCATATTTACACTCGCCAACTGCAATGGAAAATAGCGACCTGAGTTTATTGTAAACTTAGGTTACTTTTAAACATTGTTGTGGCAGTCTTTTTTTCTTAAGTCTGAAAAGAGGTCAGAATTGTTCTGATTTTTAGTTAATGACTATCCTGGACCCATTCACCACCACAGTTTTGTTTAATTTAAGTCTGCTTCAGGGCATCCCAACAGAATTGATAGTACTATGAACAGCAGTAGGTAACTAGGTACATTACCTTCATGATGTGAAAGACGTAGCCAAAGAATAGAGATTGTGACATCAGCAGGTGTTAACTCTATTTCACAACAAATTGATTATACAAGTTTGTTGGTATAGTTGCATGTCTTCCATAAAACAGCAATGTAGCTCACTTGAATTTGTGGAAGTTTTCAAAATAAAACAAACATTCATAATCATAATGAAAGTATAATCATTTTCAAGGGCAAATTTCAATATACTAAAAAAACAGTTGTGTATCCAATGAAAGTAGTTGTGCATTATATATCAGCAGTATTGTATCGTATGTACCCAGAAAGTAGTTCTGTGTAATCTCATTTGCATCTGCTGTGCATCCCATGTAAGCATTTGTGTATCCCATGTAAGCAGTTGTGTATCCCATGTCAACCGTTGTGTATCCCATGTAAGCAGTTGTGTATCCCATGTAATCAGTTGTGTATCCCATGTAAGCAGTTGTGTATCCCATGTAAGCAGATGTGTATCCCATGTAAGCAGATGTGTATCCCATGAAAGCAGTTGTGTATCCCATGTAAGCAGTTGTGTATTCCATGTTAACAGTTGTGTATCCCATGTTAACAGTTGTGTATCCCATGTAAGCAGTTGTGTATCCCATGTAAGCAGTTGTGTATCCTATGTAATCAGATGTGTATCCCATGAAAGCAGTTGTGTATCCCATGTAAGCAGTTGTGTATCCCATGTAAGCAGATGTGTATCCCATGTTAGCAGTTGTGTATCCCATGTAAGCAGTTTATCCCATGTAAGCAGATGTGTATCCCATGTAAGCAGATGTGTATCCCATGTAAGCAGTTGTGTATCCCATGTAAGCAGTTGTGTATCCCATGTAAGGAGATGTGTATCCCATCTTAGCAGTTGTGTATTCCATGTTAACAGTTGTGTATCCCATGTAAGCAGATGTGTATCCCATGTAAGCAGTTGTGTATCCTGTGTAGGCAGTTGTGTATCCTGTGTAAGCAGTTGTGTATCCCATGTTAACAGTTGTGTATCCTGTGTAAGCAGTTGTGTATCCCATGTTAACAGTTGTGTATCCCATGTAAGCAGTTGTGTATCCTGTGTAAGCAGTTGTGTATCCTGTGTAAGCAGTTGTGTATCCCTTGTTAACAGTTGTGTATCCCATGTCAGCAGTTGTGTATCCCATGTCAGCAGTTGTGTATCCCATGTAAGCAGTTGTGTATCCCATGTAAGCAGTTGTGTATCCCATGTGAGCAGTTGTGTATCCTATGTAAGCAGTTGTGTATCCTGTGTAAGCAGTTGTGTATCCCATGTAAGCAGTTGTGTATCCCATGTTAACAGTTGTGTATCCCATGTAAGCAGTTGTGTATCCCATGTCAGCAGTTGTGTATCCCATGTAAGCAGTTGTGTATCCCATGTAAGCAGTTGTGTATCCCATGTTAACAGTTGTGTATCTCATGTAAGCAGTTGTGTATCCCATGTAAGCAGTTGTGTATCCCATGTAAGCAGTTGTGTATCCTGGGTAAGCAGTTGTGTATCCCATGTAAGCAGTTGTGTATCCCATGTTAACAGTTGTGTATCCCATGTAAGCAGTTGTGTATCCCATTTTAGCAGTTGTGTATCCAATGTAAACAGATGTGTATCCCATGTTAACAGTTGTGTATCCCATGTAAGCAGTTGTGTATCCTATGTAAGCAGATGTGTATCCCATGTTAACAGTTGTGTTTCCCATGTAAGCAGATTTGTATCCCATGTAAGCAGTTGTGTATCCCATGTAAGCAGATGTGTATCCAATGTAAACAGATGTGTATCCCATGTTAACAGTTGTGTATCCCATGTAAGCAGTTGTGTATCCTATGGAAGCAGTTGTGTATCTTATGTAAGCAGTTGTGTATCCTGTGTAGGCAGTGAGTACCTGCAGCACTCCAATCTTGGAGAACCAGAGGCAATGGTCCAGGAACAGCCAGACGGCCTTGAATAGATTGCCTGTCACACTGAGAATCATGAGTCTGTAGTCCTGAATACTGAAGGAATCGACAGTCTTGTAGGCCAGGTCCACCGAGTTGCCTAGCCGGAACACTGAAATACAAGGAGAACACACATCAACAGCTGGAACACTTCACCAGCCAAAACAGTGGAACACATGCAGAACAAAGCTGGAACACTGGAATACATGCATCTTCCTGTGGCAAGTGTGGCCACTAGCCTATATCAAAGCCACATCAAGGCCACTTTCCTGGGCTTGACCATGGCGCCACCTCCCCTAGCTCACGAGTTGTGTCCCATGTTATGAAAACGCAATATCCAAGCAGAATGCTGTTCTTATCTCGTATAGCTTCACAAAGATGGCAACTACCATAGGCGACGACCAAGTTGATCAGACGACGAAAACAAGCGCGATTTCATCCCTGACACAAAAACATAGCCAATCATTGGGGGTTTATAAGAAGAAAAAGACATATTCCAGCAGGAAATAACTTTTATACGAAGGTGTTACCAGTTGTAGATGTTGATTTTGTGAAACATTCTCTGCTTTGACTATCGATATGTGCGATAGTCAAATCATATTTTGCCCAGGAAAGTGGGCTTGATGTGGCAAGGTATGGAAACAACACTTTGATAAAAGGCTAGTGGACGCTCTTGCCTTGGGAAGATGGAACACACATCCTCAGGCGGTACATTGATACAATAATACTCTGCCAATAAACCGTTGTTCACATCACCACACAAATGACAACGTTATCATCCAGAAACCAGTCTCCTGACCTTGACTTAACACGGAATGTCATCGTAAGAAGCAGTACCCTTGGAGCAACCTGTACCAAGCTATCACAAGAAAGCAACTGTGTTTCCAGTACAGTTACCATATACAGCAAATCATACCAAGCGACACGTATTCCTAGATTTTCTTTAGTAGACCAATAGACAATCAAACAAATCTATAGAAGGGGGTCTGCACAGGGATCTATAGAGGCAGATCTACACAGAAGATTTACGCAATCTCCCAGGATCTGCACAATGGATGCACACAGATGACCTACATAGTGAATAGCCTTGCCTTCGATTACGACTGCCATCCCACGTTAAAAACAAAAATATTACATTTCCTGGACAAAGAGAGCGCTGCTTCCAGGCGTCGAAGTCGTGTGATGAGAGGATCATCTTTCCCTGTGTCGAGGTACCATGCCATCAGCCTGGCACCATACTGGAACGTCCTGGTGGATCAGAGAAAAGACATCTATAGAGCTCTACCATATCTGCTGTGTTAAACTTAAACCTGAAACGTTGCTTTCACAGATATACTACTAAATTTGTCAAACCATACATACAAATACAGCCTGATCTTCCACACATCAGGTATAGTCTGTTATGTAACAGATTTCCATGGAATAAAATAAAGGATGGCATGATGAATGGTTAGAAACAGTTCGTATAGTTCCACATCCAATGATACCTGCATGAAAATGTTCACAGTTGAGAAATTTTGGTTTAACATCGCTTTGAACAGTAGTTCAGTTGTAGCACAGGGTGTAAGCTTCATGTAAAAGGAAAGCCTGCAGTGCTGCAGGTCTGAGAGGATAGTGAGTGAGCGAGTGAGTGAGTGAGTTGGATTTTAGCAATATTCCAGCAATATCACAGCGGGGTACACCAGAAATGGGCTTCACACACTGTACCCATGTCGGGAATCGAACCAGGGTCTTCGGCGTGACAAGTGAAAGCTTTAACCACTAGGCTACCCCACCGCCCCTCTTAGAGGATAACCACTTACGGTAGGTGAAATCCATGAACAAGGGTATGGTGATTTTAGGATTCGAACCCATGACCACAGGATCCTGGATGCCTAAGGAACGCAACTCTGCAAATCTATTTGCTGTGCTTTAAAACCTGACACACACACACAACCCATTCTGCCTTTTTGCTACAGAAATTTGTTATCAGAAAAAAGATTGGTCTCTAAAGTTTAATTTCATTCCACATTTGTGAAACGCAGACCAGGAAACCATGCTCTAGAAATTAATAATAACTCAGGTTATTTAGTGCAATACTAGTATCAAGTCTTTGAATGGCATTTAGAACTGATACATATGAGGAAGAGAATTTATGGATTTATTATGAGGAAACACAACATTTCGGAGTATATGATTACTCCTTCATCAGGTGAATGAATGCTATGAGGTAGAGAGCATATATATGTACATGTAACAAAAGTACTAAGATAACAAAAGATGGAAACTAACAAGGAGGCCAACAGATAATTGCCACTAATGGGTGAATAGCAAAAGACAGTGGAAGCCAACACTTTACAGCTGATACTAGTATGCATACATGACACTTTTTTATGGATAGCAACTTCTTTTATTCTTTATACGACGATGCAGAGCTACTTATTGCTCCTCAGGTGAATAATTCCAATGCCTACCACATACTTTAATACAAGTAGGTGTGTACCCAACAACTACCACTAAACAGGTTGTGTATCAACAGCTTAAGCCTGTAATAATATATGATTAGCTAAACTTTCTTTTCAAATAATTGCACAGGTGTGAAATCTTAGTGGATGAAAGGGTGGTGGTATTTCCTGGAGATACTGTGACTCAGGTGGAGGAGAGAAGCTATTTAGTTATTTGAACAATAGGCACTCTCCTGCTTACAGTGTGTCATTACTACATAGCTCAGTTGAATGGGAGACATTAACTGCCTTTACATGCTTAAGTGGGTGTGTCCCTCCACCCACCCCCCGTCGTGTTCATGCCCATTTCTTAAATGATCACAAGAGGGAGTGAGAGAATGTCATTTTATGTCACAGTCTACTGATAATGGGGAAGAGAAGTTATGGATGTCAACTTCTTCCTGAGGAAAATGTTTCCAAGTACCGAATTCGACGTATCATGTTGACATAGAATCGTCAAACAAAAACAAATATGACTTTTAACGAGTCAAAGTATGTCATTTATGATATATGTATCCATTCTCTGTCAACTAAAGTTTGTTTCAAGGCGTCAATAGCGGTATTCTGACCGTGGTTGCTGTTAATAACGGTGAGTTGTGCGATCTTCCGATCGCTTCACACACGATTTCGCCGAAATTAATAAAAACAATATTATAAGGAATTTTGAATAAAATCAATGACATAAGTTACAAACATAAGTTCAGATATACAAAGAACACTTTTTATAGCCAGACAGTGTAATTACATAATTATTTTGCGTACTTCAGTATGGATTTGTTGACATGGTATTCCCGGTGTTTTGTGCTCACGGTAATGTCTTTCCATGGGGGAAAAAAACATCCAAACTCATAATTCGTGTATAATGCGCACCCCCTTCTACAATGCTGTGTTTTTTCGAAAAAAAGTGTGCACTATACTCAAGAAAATACGGTAAGCACCCAGGGCGCTCTCAAAATTAGAAATAGGGGGCTCTTATTTGAAAATTATTTTGGTGAAAAAAAAACGAGTTGAAAGATAAGTTTCGTGGTTTATGCTGACAGCCTGAAATGTTTATATACAACAGATATATTTTTCCAGAATTTAATTGCCCATAATTAAGGGTGCATATAACACACGAGTGCGTATTATACACGAATAAATAAGTCTTGTGTACATTGATCAATCGGAAGGGGTGCTAATTTGGATTGTTCACTAGCCAACATATTAGCAAATATCGCCATTGGCGTTTATTAGAGCGGGGCGCTTATTACGTCGAATACGGTATATACTTACTCCTTCATCAGGTGAATAAATGCTATGAGGCAGAGAACATATATATATGTACCTGTAAGAACACCAAAAGTAATAAGATAACAAATGTAAACTTAACAAGGGGGAGCCAACAGATAATTGGTGCTGATAGGTGATTAGCAATGGACAAAAGGAAGCAACACTTAAGTTATCATTGATTGGTAATGAGCAATGGACAATGGGCAAACGGGAGGCCGGGGGTAATTAGCACTGCTAGGTAATATAATGGATTTAATATGTTCTCTGCCTCATAGCCTTTATTCACCCATCTTCTTGTGGCAAGGGCATTAACTGACTATTAAAGTCCAGTTTCCACCCTTGCTGAACTAGGCTGGAATTCCGGAATCATACTTTGGTTGGACCAACATGTCGATGCATAGTCCAATCAAAATTGAGTAACTAACTAGACATCCGTTTCGTAAACAACGTGCAGATTTCGGTCACCTGAAGAATTTGCCAAGCATGTGTACCGATAACTGGGCTTCAACAGATATTTTGCAAATCTTTTTAAGAAAGATCCTGCCAAGAAATTCCAGCCAAGTTCGGCAAGGATGGAAACTGTACTTTTATAGTCAGTTAATTCCCTTGCCTTGGGAAGATGTTATTCACCTGATGAAGAAGTAAGCATATACATATACTCCGAAACGTTGTGTTCCTCATAAGAAAGAAGCTGACATCCATAAATTCTTTTCCACATGTGTATCACTTCTAAATGCCATTTAAAGACTTGATACTGATAATTGGGTCTGAAGTATTACTGGAAACGTTATAAAATCGCTTTTGCCCCATACAAATCACTACACTGCACCATTCATAAATGAAACAATCAATTTCAAAGGAACTTATCAGTCAAAACAGCCAGTAGTAAAATGTGGCAGTGTTTTGTGGTACACATCTGAAAAATACCTGTTTTGTTGATGATTTGTCTGAGTCAATAGCCTTTACATCAGTAATTGAAACCGACAATAGGTATAGTGTATAAACATAAAACAAGCGGCTGATATAATTAGTGTTAGGGTCCACCATTTGATATTCTGTGGTTTGGAAGGTGCTGGGATTTTGTAATGAGATTAGGTTTGTTTTCAGCTACAGCTACAAAACCAGATATTACTTATCGAATTCGACGAAATAAGCGCCCGGGGTGCTTTCAAAATTAGAAATAGGGGGCTCTTATTAGAATATTACTTTGGTGAAAAAAACAGAGTTGAAAGATAAATTTCGTTGTTTGTGCTGACAGCCTGAAATGCTTATGTACGACAGATATATTTTTCCAGAATTTAATTGCCAATAATAAAGGGTGCGTATAACACACGAGTGCGTATTATACGCAAATAGGGGAAGGAAGCGGTGCGTATTAAATGCGAATAGGGGTCGGAAGGGGTGCTAATTGAGATTGTTCATAAGCCAATATATTAGCAAATCTCGACGTGGGTGCTTATTAAAGCGGGGCGCATATTACGTTGAATACGATAATTCAAAACTATGAGCCTGAATTTTCTTGTGGTAGTCAATATCTTGTTTTTTTCACCATTTTCAAGCATGATTAGTTTTTTCAAGATTTTTTTTTGACAATTCTTTGGGGGGGGGGGGGGGGTATATAATGCGAGGTCCCTCCCCTCAGAATATGAAATGGTCGGTCCCATACATTTCTTTGATAACTAATTATTAACATTACATATATTCTTTATCATCTTTATGCCAATGTGTATATCATTGTCAACAGAGTGGATCAGTAGATTCAAAGTATAGGTTCGAATCCCATCATGGGACTCGGAAATTTTATGGCCGCTACTTATGCATAGTCCAATCAGTTTAGTTAACAAAAACATCAACATTTGGCGACTGCCGTGCAGATTTCACTCGAGTGCAGGTTTGCAGAGCA
The DNA here is from genome assembly GCF_023055435.1 of Haliotis rufescens. Lineage (NCBI taxonomy): Eukaryota > Metazoa > Mollusca > Gastropoda > Lepetellida > Haliotidae > Haliotis > Haliotis rufescens. Next base: position 60,481,991 of record NW_025964112.1, on the reverse strand, counting down.
TGTATTCCGCCAACTGAGCGTCGAAAGATATTTTCCGAATCTTTTCATGTTATTAATCAAGGTGCCAAAGTAATTTGAAGCACTTCGCAAGGGAAGACTCATTTTATAACAATAAAGATCTTGATTATTGATCAGATGGTCTTGACTGGGTGCAGCCATTTTGTTTGAAGAAAATGCAAGTGATATGAGAGGTGGAAGCTGATTGGTCAACAGGTAGGACATAGAAGGGACACAACTCATAATCGCCCCTTGTGGTGCTATGATCGAGCCACAAAATTGTAGCCCAGTTCAGCAAGGGTGGAAACTGGACTTTCAACACCCTTGCCTCAGGATGAACTTTAGTTTGTAGTTGACAATGTGTTGTTGTTTATGGCATACTCAGCAATAGTCCAGGTATATTATGGCAGCCAAAAATAAACGAGGCTGTATTTGATAATCCAGTGATTGATATAATGAGCAGCGATCCATGCTGTCAGGATATGATGACATGCAATCAACCAATTCACCGAGCCTCACCACCCAATCCAAATAAATCGCCTCATTCAACCAGCATTTATTGCTGGAGACCTATTTTTATCTTGTTTCTCCACAGGGTGGTTGTTTATTGGCTGACATGTAGTCACAGGAATAATGTTATCTTATTTAAAAATTCATATCAACTCAATACAAAATAAAATCCAAATGGAGCCAAGAACGATGCTTATTTTCAGGCTATGGTAATCTAGACTTGCCAAATCATTCTAGGATTATATTCATTTTTTAATTTATTCTCTAGGGTCTGGGAAACAGACTAGGTGGTGGACAATGTTACAAGATTTGGACCTATAACATCTTCATGCACCGCCCCCATCTGGATCAGCATATGAACTTCTGGCCAGTTAATATTCTCATCAAGTTTAATTCAAGTCATTCAAAACCAAATGGGCTGCCAGCTCAACTGATATAGACATTATGAGTACACTAATCATATATAATATCTCTGTTTAATATGTGTGACACCCAGTGAAGATACGGATAAGAATTGGTCTTTAGCAATCCATGCTTGTATTAAGGGTGCAATTATAGAATGTGTTCGCCAACCAAAAGCATCATAAAGACTAGAGTGAGTGATTGAGTTGGATTTAATACTGCTTTAACCAGTATTCCAGTTATATCATGACAAGTAAACTTCATGCGGGAGGAGAGACCGAAGTGATGCAGGTCGTAAGCATTTACCACTTTGGTGAAACCCAAAAGCATGGGTATAGTGCCAACAAACCTAGGAACATAATCAGGGCAACCTTGGATTTGAACCCATGATCATAGTTTACAGACCGCCATCTTATTATGTATATAAAGCTGGAAAATTGCTGAGTATAGTACAAACAACAAACAATTATGACTAAGACAAGGCCCAAACTGCAGCTTCTGGAAGTGAACTGGAAATGGACACAACACCATGGAGCATAGTCCCCTTTAAATCCCGGAACATTGTGTACAGTCAGAAAAGCGCTACATCTATAATAACTTGCTTAAATTTGTACTTTGGACACGTCACACAAGACCTAGATGTAATGCACATCTCGATTGCTCATGGCCTAATGGATGATTATGCGTCGATTACGATTTTACCTGTAGAATTTATCTCTTGCTGACGTATGTGTGTTAAATTTGATGATATTTCTTGACAAAGACATAATGACTGCTCACAAGAGGTCGTTTGTATGCACATCGACATGTGTATGTATGTTTACAAAGGGGGGTTACTCTGTTTGCCTTACAGTATGTGTATACCACTAGAAAGAAATTAACATTTTGTTCCGATTGGCTTTTTTGACATTGTTAAACGTAACAGATATCAGAAACTCATTGTTGGAATCGGATAAATGTTACGTTACATATCTAAGACCTTTTTACATTATGATTTGCCGATGATCAGGTGTGACGTTCTGACGTAAGTATCTGTTGCGGATCTATTTTGTTTACAAAAAACCCGGCGCGTTATCAATGCCAGGTATTCCATGTAAACAGAAACCTGCTGAAAAGATATGACCGTACAAACACGTGGCGGACCCGTACTGACCTCCTGGTTAATTAGTTCACGAAAATATCACGTGAGACACACGCGTACACACCTCTGGATCTGCATTTGAGTTGTATGAGCTTCGTGCCAATAATGACAGTCTCATCAAGTCATTCAAAACCAAATGCGTCTGACAATGATATATTAACGGCCTTAACAAAATCTTTTTTTAGGAAATGGTTAATCGTTTTGTTACATTTACCTAATATCATATTAACCGTGGATAGTGACATCCTCTAATCCGTCCCCCAAAAATGTCCAAGCTTAGAAATAAAGCATCAGCAATGCTTAATTTTCTCTCTTATGTCTGCCTTTCTCAGCCTTGTCGCAATTAACTCATGTTTTCATGACAATGAGTAGCTGCATCAATGAATGAATTGTTGTGCGAATAAAAAAGATAAAAATAGATAAAAGATTGCACGAATTCAATAAGTGGCGACAGCCGTAAAGATATCCTAATGCTCGCAGAACGCTGATATGACCGGGAGGGGTTGTTATCGGCTTATAACGCCACATACATTCCGTGCAAAACGTATGATCTGACAACAGGTATTGATCTATCGACCTGCGTGTGCTTTGATGGAAATACTTGATGACACAATAATTGTTGGCGGAGATAAGGTAAATGATGCATGTAAGTGGACGTGTACGATCTGATGTCACACAACACGACGCATAGAGCCACACAAATACTGCAAGCCGTATTTCATGATTAAAAGACGCACACCTGTGCATCAATGCCTTATGACGTCATGAATACCATGAGGTCATGTCACTGATAAGTCAAAGTGTCCGTCTCATTTACCCTAACATCTAGGAACTAGTGTTCATTTCCAAAATGATGTTCTTATTCTGTCAATTAAGATAAATATGTTCGGTTTTGAGATACAAAAAGCATATATGTATGATGTATTATCCCCTTGTTAAATAATAACTAAACTTTATTGCTTTCCATCTAATAGCCATATTTATGGCAGTAGCTTATATTTCCATGATACATCCTGCAAGACACGAAGGTAGTATTTATAAACCATGCAGGTGTTCTGCTGTTGGAGGAGGCGTTCTTTGAGACAAGCAATCTGCCGCGAGTTGCTCTGAAGTGATGTTGAGCTGGAGGCTAATAAACAGATTGGGCTAATCAGCGTTTTCAGAACACGTAGAGTGAGTGACATTTGTAGGCTTGCTGGGGTTTAGGCGTGCCGGAAACCTCTGTTCGTGGGGTCGAATCCAGATTCGCCCTGACTAGCTGTGTTGGTTTGTCAACACCATATTCATGCTCGTGGGTTTCACGTCTAAGACATGCATCACTTTGGGCTTTCCTCTCAGATCAGGCTGACACGCCGTGATATAACGGGAATAATGTTCAAAGCGACGTAAACCTAACTCACTCACTTGATCTGCCTCCTTCTTTGGCGCTCTTCTCGTTGTTATTTGTGTCCTGCACTTCCGTTGGCATCCTTCCCTCAGAAGAATAGTTTTTAGAATAGGGTTGTGTGTATGATGTAACGATTCGATACAGCTGTGGTTTTGAAAAAAACCCGAAAGCGTTTCAAAAAGCATCCCTGCTCTACCTTGATTCATCACGTCATATTGACCAGTCAGATCACTCGTATAAGCTCCGCCCACCAGAATGCGGTAGTTCCTACCGCAGATGCCCCTTTAAAGGATTCTATGAAACCCTTTTTAAGAAGATAAAGCGCAACTTTGCACTAAGTATTCCATCTAACTGTTTTGACGACGCATGGTGCATCATATTCTTGTTTACCGAACTCGTTTACCGAACTATTTGCAGGACGTATTATTGTAGGGCCTGGGGGACCGTAAAAGCTGATTTATTATGGTTATCATATAGATCGTTCATATGACAGACGTTAGTCGCCTCTGATGGCATGGGTTGCTGAAGACAAATCGGTGACCCGCCTCTTCACGGGGTTCATCCGCAAAGAAGATACAAGGTGCAGCAATACAATGGGGCTAACGTCGCCTTCAATATTATTGCACTAATAGCGACTCAGGTAGACTCAAACCTTCCGTGATATTGGTCGCGGTGTCGAAGTGTCGAAGCTGTGCAGAGTTACGTCCCTTGTTCGAGCCGGGAACCGCTTGTTGTGGGTTTAAATCTAAGATTGGTCCCAATTTAGTCAGCGCGACCTTCGACCAGGGTTTCTTCCCGCATAAAGCTGGCACGCCGTAATAACTCAAAGTCACGCATACAATTAGCTGCTTTGTCCTTTCTGTGACCGAGTAAATGCGCTGTTTTAAGTGAAGAAATCTTAAAACTTCTGGTTCACTCTCCTACATTAAACTGACACACCGTTATATCATTGAAATAGGTCAAACCAAGAAAACTTACACACGAGAACTGCATAAATTAATTCCGGAATATAGATTTGTAATACTGTAGGAAGTCTTTCTTGACCCTCCAATTGTGAAGCCCATTTCTGGTGTCCCCTGCCGTGATATTGCGGGCATATTGCTAAGAGCGGCGTACAACCATACTCATTAGCCAAATAACAGAAATCTACTTTGGTTGGGGGAATTCGCGGTCATCATCGGATGTGATTGTTCAGATGCTTTTGCAAATGATTTCACAGATTTTCCTTGTTTTCAGACTGAAGTTTAAAAATGTGAAATATGTTTTTCATATTTTATATTTCGCTAGATTATTTTGCTAATATTGTTCATAGTCATTAATGACCTTGTCATCCGTTACAATATCTAAACTGACGGCCAAAAGAAACGTTACCAACGATATTTCTAGGATAAAATATGACCATCACAATTTGAAGCAGCAATAACAATTGTATTGTAGAAATTCATCATTCAGAACAGTAAAACGCGATTTTACTAATTCAACAACAAAGTCCTTGACCTCCAACAGGGACATTTCTTGACAAGGGGTCATTCGTCAAGTATTCGATCAACAACATTGGTTACAACTTTAAGGTGACGACGGCCCAGACCGTTCAATACGGGATATGACCTCCATGAGCGGCAATGCATCTTCCGATGCGGCGTCGAACTGAGTAGACAAGCGTCCTCACATCGACTGCAGGTATCCGATTCCATTCCTCACGGAGGGCAACGATCAACGCTTGTCTCGTGAAGGGAGGATGTTGACGTTTCCGAAGACGACGCCCCAGCTGGTCCCTGAGATGTTCTATGGGTGACAGATCTGATGATCGAGCTGGCCATGGCAGGACAGTCACGTTGTTGGCGTTGAGGAAGTCTCTAGTAATACGGGATTTATGGGGTGTGGCGTTATCTTGTTGGACCACCGTCCGTTGTTGACGCTGGATGAAAGGAAGAACCACTCGCCGTAAGATATTGTCAATGTAGCGTTGTGCTGTCAGATTGCCTTCGATGATGACAAGTCGTCTTCTCGTCCCCGCAAATGCCGCCCCAGACCATCACACTTCCGCCCCCGTAAGGTTCCACCTCCTGGACACAACAAGGAGCCGTACGGTTACCACGTACGTCGTCGATAAACTCGCGTCCGCCCATCAGGTTTGAAGAGTTGGAACCTGCTCTCGTCACTAAACAGCACTCGCCGCCATTCCCTTTGTTGCCATCGCTGAGTTTGCCTACACCACGTCAATCTGTCACGTCGATGTTGACGGGCCAAGGTCCCGTGAAAGGGCGATAAGCCCGGAGACCATAATGTCGTAGTCGTCTGGTCACTGTTTGTCTGCTGACCGTATGTCCTAAGCTGTTGGCAGCTGATGACGTCACAGTATGAAATCTGTTCCTCAGATGAAGTACCCGTAAATAGCGGTCATCCTGCGGGGTCGTGACCTTTGGTCTGCCACTCCGTGATCTGTCTACGGTTCTGCCAGTCTGTCGGAGACGTGCGACCAGTCTGGTAATGGTCATCTTGGAGCAGTTCATGGCAACCGCTCTCTGTGTCGCTCCCATCTGCAGCATACCTATGGCTCTCTCCCTCTGGACAGCGGTCAGTCTTGGCATGTTCGTTGGTGTTAATCATCGCAACCAATGATAGGGAACAGATCCGTGCGTAATTTATACCCGGAAATTGCACGATAATTTGGGAAGGAATGTTTTATAAAATTGCTGAAAAACACCAATATCTCCCGAAATTCGCAAAGCACGTGCAAAGAACGACAGAGAACATGAAGGCTGTATTCGTGAGATGTGTTCTTTACTGTTTTTGAACAGGTTGGCATCTTTGTTTCAATGTGGCAAATCAGTTAATGTTGGTAACGTTTCTTTTGGCCGTCAGTTTACAACGGCAGGCCATGCGTGATTTACAAGATATACTAGTATGCAGAGCTCTAGATAAGCCTTTTGGTTATTTGGGTATTTTACCAAGGGGTTTTGATTGGGTATCCATTATTTTAGCGTTTTCAATTTACTTTACCCACCTGTTTGTTGAATGTAACTTTTGGTAAGTGAATTTCGCGATCGGCTGATACACACTCATTTTATCTATAGTTGTAATATACGCATTTGTTATATATCAGTAGCGTATTTATAGTTTTTGTTGCGTATTTGATCTGTCTGCGTATTCAGTTTATTTCAAGTAAATCTCATTAAAATCAGATCCTAGTTCTCGCTATCGCTAAACAAAGATCTGAGGACACCCCATTATGGGTCACGTCAGAGCGACCTTTCATCCGACCAATCAGGGCGTCGCTTACCAGATCATGAAAGTGACAGTCGGAATGTGTTTCCTAATCATGCAACCTCGAAAACGTCAACACGGGGTATTCCGAACGACAGTTACGACCCGTACGACTCATTCGTCAAAATTATCGTCTATCTCTCGCTTCAGTGGGATAAACATTTGAACGGAGGAGGCGTTGAACGGTATGTGGGAAGCATTGCTATACAATCTCAACAATATATGAGACATTCCGGAATGTTCGTTTGTTCAGTTTTCAAAATTTTAATCGAGAACTGTGTCAACATATTCAAACGTAATCTGAAATGGAAGTCGCCAGGTTGAAACGATTGCCGTAAAGCTCGAGAAAGCTGCTTTCTAATAGGCTGATGTCGACTTCTTGTTTGTCATGTCAGTCGTCGGTCAAAGTTCGTGAAAGGTCGTCCTGACGTGACCCATAATGGGATGTCCTCAGATCTTTGTTAAGCGGCAGCGAGAACTCAGATCTGATTTTAATGAGATTGATTTAATGTGTATTTTACGCAAATATGGAGCTTATCTGGAGCTCTGATGTATGCAACTTCAATACATATTTTTGAAAGGAGTGCAAGGGCTCTGTTATATTAGCGTGTAAGTGACTTGCTGTTTGTGTCTAACAACCGTGTAGACCTTGTAGGAAAATAGACTGTTAATGACGTCAAAACCTTGCCCTAATTGGATGTTCGTCATATTCCTTGAAAATAGAATCTCGCAGATAGCAGCATTTATCATAATAATAGATAGTGTTATCGATGCGATAGACCAATCCGAAAAACTAGGTATCACGATCCGATAATTATAGAAATGAGGTCACCTTTCAGGATCTACTTTTAATCTCCATACATCGATTCCACGTCTGATTGGCTAATAAAATATTGACCAAAGTTCCCAGTAAGTTTAGATAATAACCGTAGTTCGTTATAAGCATATAAACAGCATATATTTATCAAATGGCCGAGACTAAAAAATAAGTTCGTTATCAAAATAAGTTCGTTATATCCGTCAGTTCGTTCTAAGCGTGTTCGTTATAAACGTAGTTTACTGTAGTTTGTTTTATGAGGTATTGGTTGTTGGATGATAAACATGGCTGCAAATCATTTGGCACTATATGATAATTGTGTTGGATCATTCAAACATTGTATTCATAGCCGGTTTTTAAAGTTCCTTTATTGAGCGAAATTACGACTATTAGCAACTCTCTTTCTTCGCGTACTCGAAAAGCATTGAGACAGTCTCGAATGCTACGAGATCACTATACAATGAATTACGTCACATTTTAGCATGACAACTTACTCCACCATGTGAGGAAAAATCAACTGGTTTTCCGTTTGAAACATATTGAAGTCAGTTCACATTAATAAAGAAATGAACAATAATAGCTTCACAGAATTCTTATTTAATCATGAACACATTTTTTCAAGACAACCCTACGATATCAGTGATACCGTTATTAGGCGTGGCTTACTTGTTGTCGGTTTATAGAAACATAAACGCAAAATATATTCCTTCGTTAGTCAATCAAATGGCATGAACTGACTTGCAATTCATTTATATCATTTCTTTCCATTCACTTTACATTTAGTATTGGTATATTTTCATGTTTTTTTGTTCTGTTGTAAAGTGTTACCAAACCCAAACCCAACTAGTAAAATTGAGTGTTAATATGGCATCACCAAGGGCTACAATAGCACGGTTCTGGTACCGTGAGCACATAACAAACACCGCTTTTCTGAACAAATATCTGTCAGCAAAATACTTATATGAATGTATCATAATTGAGTCAATCGGTTAATGACCGATACTGTATGCCATGCCATTCAACATCTTCCCGAGGCAAGAGAGTTAACTGACTTTAAAAGTCCAGTTTCCACTTTTAAAGTCAGTTAACTCTCTTGCCTCGGGAAGATGGCCATTCAAGGGTTTAAACGAACTCGGCCACTTTTACTTGTTTTGTGATTTATGTCATGAACCTCCACACTGATCTCACGACATTTGTGACATCATTGACCTCGATTGTCCGGCATATAATAAATACGCATTGTTACGTGTTGATTCCCAAATTCAAACGCGAAGGTTAACCCTAAAATCGACAAGTACAGAAATATATTGTGAAATCAGCAAATAACAGCAAAGGATTAATGAATATTTAACAAATTATATTGAAACGCAGGATTAGGTTTACAATCATAAATGGTAATACAATGAGTCAAAATATATGGCAGCAACAATAATTAAATGAGGCACGTGCTCCGTACTAGAATCCAGGAAACGGTTGAAACAGTCAGAAAAGTAGCTAATTCTCAAGTTAGATCGTAAAGGGCTGGACTCTTGCTCTTGGATAGGTACAACCAGCCTTCTAGAAACTGTTTCCTAATGAAACTTCTTGAACAATGTAGTCTATACCAGCGTCGATAGTCAAAGTCGGACAATTCTCAACCGTCGTTAACAAAATCTAGAAAAAACGGCACTTGACATTTTACGACCGTTTCAATCTGCTACCACTAATATAATAATCACCACAAATAGACTTACTACATCTACCTCATAACACCATTATCTTTCATGACTTTTGGAACGTGATTCCCAGAGAATTAGTCTAATTTGATTGTACAACTATATTAGCCGTAAAAGGCGATTATGCTTGTCGTTAAAGGCGACTAACGGGATCGGGTGGTCAGGCTCGCTGAGTTGGTTGATGCATGTCATCGTGTCCCAATTGCGTGGATCGATGCTCATGATGACAGCGATGAATTGTCTGGTCCAGTTTCGATTATTTACAGACCACCGTCTGAAATATTGCTGAGTGCGGCGTTAAACAACAAACAAAATCATTCGAATCGTTCTCAAAATGAGGCTGTAACAGCATTAGATCCAGGATGCACAATAGAATGGAAATATTCTAAACAGGATATAGTCGAAGATGCAAGAGGGTCTCTCCCCCTTTATTCCTACATTGTATTATCACTGCATGGCTCAATAAAAAGAAAAGATTAACATTGTAAATCAATCAATAAGTTGCGTTTCTTTATTTCTTCAGTAAAATGTCTCTGTTTCTGCCTCGACCATACTTGCTAATTCCGAATGTGGAGGAAAGTGATCGTCTATTAAGCCTATTAAGAATCTGGGGAAAGGAAGTGACACGAGTTTTGTAGAATAATTCGCGTATCACTTTTATGATTTTAAAAGCGCTGCCAATGCAGCATCTGTGAAACGCAACACTAAAATACATTAGTGTTACGCTCACGTTCCAGGACGGTGTACGTTTTCACATTCGTAGAGATGCAGCACTATGCGACAGGACAAATAAAAATGTGCTTGTACAAAAACTTGTCATTCTACCACTAATAAAATATTTACAGATAAATTAAAACTAAGAGCAAATAGTGTTAGACTGAACTAGAATGCATGTATTGATTCCTCTATGATATCAGTTTGGCTTTAACGTATCTGCAAACTGCAGAGACCCGGGTTCGATTCCCATCATGGGTACAATGTGCGAAGTGTTCCTCGCCAAGATATTGCTGGAATATTGCTAAAAGCTTATATTGTAAAACCATACTCACTCACTCTAATAGTGAGTGAGTGAGTGAGTGAGTTTGGTTTAACGCCGCTTTTAACAGTATTCCAGTTATATCACGGCGTGTCAGCTTAATGTGGGAGGAAAGCCCGAAGTGATGCAGGTGTCAGACGTTTACCACTTCGGTGAAACCTACGAGCACAGGTATGGTGCTGACAAACCTAGAAACATAATTTGGGCGAACCGGGATTCGAACCAATAATCATAGGTTTCTGGCGTGCCCAAAGGACGCAACTCTGCACAGCGAATCGCGGCGCCTTAGACGACTGGGCCACCCGTGTCCCCCTCACTCTAATAATATAGAGCAGAGATTATTTGAGACTAACAACAAAGTTGGGAGAATAACGGCGTATCAGTGAATGTGATCATTCATATCCCAAGTGAATAAATTGTGTAAACCACTGCCTTTGGCAAATATGACAGGTAATCCATAATTCCGATTTCAATGGGGTGTTTTTTTATACATTGTACCTTTTGACATATATTTAGTTAGAAAGGAAAAAAACCGAATGAACATTCAACTCTTCATAGAAAATTACAGCATCCTTCCTTCCTAGTGGTAGAGCGTCCACCCGGAGAGCGGAAGGTCGTTGCATCGATCCCTTACCGCGTCATACAAAAAGACGTTAAAAGGAGGTACCTGTCTGGCGTTCCGTATCAAGGGTCTAAAAGAAGGACTTCTCGGTTAGGAGTCAGGTTCCTGTGTCTGAGCAGGGTACTCATGTTGAAGCTGCGGCATGGTGTGTTAATGGGCTAGCACTATTAAATCTGCATTAGTCCGGACTAGCACAAGCAGCCACGCACACAAACACACACACACACACACGTGCATGTACGTCGCACTATAAATGCATTCATCTTGGACGCGATGTTAAACCCCATTTCACCTCACCCACGTCCTTGCAGACGGCCACCACTACAGAGTAGCATATGTTTATTTGTTTGTTGTTTAACGCCGCACTCAGCAATATTCCAGCTATATGACGGCGGTCTGTAAATAATCGAGTCCGGACCAGACAATCCAGGGATTGACATTATGAGCATTGATCCACGCAATTTGGATACGATGACATGCATCAACCAAGTCAGCGAGCCTGAACATCCGATCCCGTTAATCGCCTCATACGACAAGCACAGTCGCTTTTCACGGCAAGCGTGGGTTGCGTGGGACCTATTCTAGCCCGGATCTTCACGGGTCGACTCGCATATGTCTCAGTGTAGTCCTAGTTGTTAACTGTCAAGGTGATGTTTTCAGTTTGTGAGTCAGTTAAAATTTATTCACATCCCTTATATTTCAGCCGTGGTGTAATATGGTTTCAGTTTGTGACGTCGTGAACAATTAATGACGTCACATCGTATTTTATCAAGGATCGAGTAATATTATTATATCATTATGTGGGTGTTTTCATATAGGTCTTATACAGCCAATACAGCCTGCATCGGCGTTGCTTTTGGCATATGACTAACCGAAGACCTATAACAAGGCCAATATGAGAACACCCATTTAATGACATATTTATTAATTGATTACCTGAACTATATGTTCCCAAGTATTAATTGACTTCCTAAACTGTATGTTTCCTAGAAAAAAGGATCCACGCTCTTACGGACTGTGATGGCGGCAGTCTATCGTCTTGTCGAGCTGGAGAGAGAGTTTTTCATGTTAAACACATATATTGGTCGTAATGCTGAGATCGCTTTGTGAAACAAGTCCCCGACTATTATCAGTAACATTGTGGAAGAGAAGTGGATTTCCATAAGTGATGTCCGGGAATACTTGTGACGAGCTCTGAGTTAAAGCTAACTGATTGTAAAATTAGCGATTTTATATAACTGAACACCAGAAATTGTTATTTGGGGTCCTTTGGGAGCTTTCCGAATGTAAGCTGGTGTCACAAAACAGCTGGTGATAAGCCAATCAGACCATTCTCGGCACGGCACAACATGTAATAGAGAATGGCCATCAGTGAGAGGAATTGGGACCCATAACACGAATTACGGTCCGAGCAAGCGTTTCTAAAAGGTTTGGTTCATATATTGTCACCAGGGACTTATTTTCATCATTTTCACACCTGTCTGGCGGGGTCATATACGCTGGTAGATTGCCTTAATTGCCCAACAGATCAATACGTTCTATATCGGCCTGTGAAATACAACGGACAACCAATATGATGCACATGACTGACCAATGTCTTCAACGCACCCAAATCACGATCACGTCTGCTTCTAAATCAAGAGTTTATGTGATTAGTTTTGACTTCTGTTCACGTCACTAGCAAAACAACATGTCATGATGTTATGAAAGCGCTAAACATAGAAATGTATATTCGAGACTCGGATAGGCGAGCACATTACACATGCGCAGTTTTGTTAAAGAGATCATCTCTCAAAAGGTCAACCGGTTTTGACCTTTAGTAAAATCGTCAACATCTTTTCTTGCAAAGATCAGTGCTCCCGCGTCATGCAAAGCTAACGATGGAACGACATGTGACCAGACGCTGTAGGTTGCAAGCTCGGCTAATTCTCGTCTGTAAGTGTAGCGGCTGCTCGTCACAACGCGCTGCCACCATCTCACGATCAATAGTCACCGGGGCGATATGACGTCACAGCTCGTGCTCGCACCAGTAGAACAATACCTTCTAAATGGTTATGACGTCATTAGCTCGTATTGGGACTATCTTGTAACATTTCCGTGTTTTTCTGGGAATAACTCTTGTGAATCGGTGCCGTGCAAGTCTGAAGGTCGGCAGGAGCGACTCTAGCGCGTCTGATATGGCGTGGTACATGGAGGCGCACGTCACAAGGTTGACAAACACATTAGCGTCGACAATGAACAACTTATTTCCAAGAACAATATGGACATATACAATGCATGCATTGAAAAAAGGCTGTCTCATTTAATTTTGGGTATGATGTCATCGTTATCCAGAGGTTTATCATGGTTATCCCGGGGGTTATCATTGCGTATATTTTATTTATTTTACAGGCACATTAATTATATCTCAGTGATGACAAAATGGAGAAGATATTGGACAAGTCCAATGCTTCCGTTACCGACTGGACCAATGACAGACATGGCAGCAAGATGTTTACAGTTTCAGAGCAACACACAACAACGTACATAGATTTTGGAGTTAAACGTATCTCTATTCGGTTTACTGTTTATTCAATCACATGGAAACATACTAAAGATTTAAAGAGGATTTTAACAAAGCTAGCTCAAGCAAATATATTTTTTAAAAACAGGAAACTTTAATATACTTACCCCCTATTTTTCTCAAGTTAGCCCGTATATATATTCGTGTGTCCCTGAAAATGCCACGAGCCCGCGGCAAGCATGTGTCTTTGTGTGTCGCCTGCCCAAGGACAATGAGTGTTATTCTTCTAATAATAACCTGTGCATCTTTATTTATGTTACGGCTGCCAAATATCAACATGTTTACTAATTCCGGCATCAAATGTCTGCCATGACTTCACAACGCGCTGATGACGTCAGAGACCTCGATTCAGTCACTGATCAGCGTACGTCGCCATTTCGGGAAATATGAACATTGATTTGTTGGCGGTAATAGTTTTAAATAGATGCGGGTGTCTGATTTCTAGACCTTGGAAGAAGGACATCGGCTAAGCGAAGCCCAGACAGACCGTGGTGTTGTCAGACATGTTTGAATGAACAGTGTCCTGATGCTCACCTACATATACACCTGTATGGTGGCGGAGTGCACCTATACCGTATACAACAGGCATGGACGATACTCACTCAGACAATTTTTCTAATCGATCATTGCGGATGCTTGTTTGGAATGCTTGTAATGGCGTAAATGTATACACATCATATATTCCGTGTGGGGATTCAGGTTGTTGGTTGGTTGGTTTGTTGTTTAACGCCGCACTCAGCAATAATCCAGCTATATGACGGCGGTCTGTAAATAATCGAGTCTGGACCAGACAATCCAGTGATTAATATCATGGGGATTCCGAGCCAGAATTGATCACCAATATATATAAAAAGCAACTAAATGTGAATCGTGTTTTTGTTTGTTTTTTGTTTAACGCCACACAACATTGTTCCAGCTATATGACGGCGGTCTGGAAATAATCGAGTCTGGACTAGACAATCCAGTGGTTGACATCATGAGCATTGTCAACGCAACTGGGATACGATGACGCAATGAAACATGTGACCGAGCCTGGCCTGCCAATCTATGTAGTCTCCTCTTACCACAAGCAAGGTTGGTGCGGGTCGATATTCTTATCCGGGACCCCGAGTAAGAATGGAGATAGGGTGGTCAGGCTCTGTGGCTTGATTGCGTGCGGCATGGGACATTGATCCGGTTCATATATCAGCCACTAGTGACGAATATTTACAGGCCGCCTTTAGAATTGCCTTCAGAGCGTAAAACAAAACAAAAAGACAACATGCACCGTTCTATATAAAAAATAAACAAAACAAAACATTATGGTGAGGAAAGCCTAAGTTTGGATACGCAAAGACCGGGTTTTCGACAACATAATTTTGATACAATTTTAAACATGGCCGTTATGGCAACCATATTGATTGTTTTTTGCCCATTACAATTTGTGTACGTATTTGATATGCAAATTAATTAATAATATGCAGAATAAGTTATGATGTTTGGTGTAATTTTGATTATTTTTTTACCCTGCTTGATTAGGCCTTTTGACCATGTAAGTTTTTAACATGACCTCCGTATCAGCCATTTTGAAAAAGGTCTTTTTTATCCCCAAAACATTGCCGTTTCTTCTTATATCCCTTTTTAATTGTGTATGATGTTGTGCGATGTTACATTTTGTTGTGTATTGTGATACTTGACACATCAATCTTTCGCCCAACTTTTATCTGTGTATCAATATGTACGTACCGTGAAGATATGTTACTTTCTTTTTAACCTTTGTAAGACATTTCCCATCTTATGTAATATACCGGAGTGTGAGTGAGTGAGTGAGTGAGTGAGAAAGCCCTAAGTGATGCACGTCTTAGACGTTTACCACATTTGGTGAAACCCCCGAGCAAGGGTATGGTGCCCTCCAAACTTTGAAACATAATCAGAGCTAATCGAAATTCGAACCACAATCATAGGTGTCTGACGAACCCCATGCAGGGACGCAACTCTGCACAGTGAATTGCGACGACGGGGCCACCCGTTCCCCTAATATTCCGGAACATTTAATGGTGAGGTTGGGTGCATTCTGTTTTTATTTTTATATTGAATGCAGACATATAAGTTACTTTTTTCAGTCATTTGTTTCCTTCATCAGCCCTTCAGGGTTTGTGTTGTGTTTACTACTAGTTTTCTATCAGTAACAGCCTACTCATTTCATGGCGGCCCATGTAAATGCAACCGCTCAAAGGTTGTGAGTAAAAATCATTTATACCAAACTAAGGAAGGTTAAATGTATTTTTTTTATTATCTGGCATCAAACACGATATTTACATGCCCAAACAAAAATTGTAAAACCGCCCTTATTCCATTCACTCAGTCGACGGTATACAGTACGGGGTCTAGCTTTCCGCGTTGCCGTAATGCTTTGCTTGTCTCCGCCTGCTGAAGTTGGTGTGTGTTGAAGTAAGGGTTCATTCACGACAAATTTGATAATTTTCTACAATGCACATTTCATCTATATCTATGTCATTAGATCGGTAATATCAAATCTGTATTTAACCCATATATACGCCAGTGCGATAAAAATACACGGCATTCTTACCACGGTGATGCGAATGTCCTGGGGTGTGATAGCTTTGATTTCTGAAAAATCAATTGTAGGATGTGAAGGTAGTGTAGCCGCCCTCGCGTGGATAGAAAAAACACCATTTGACTATTAATGATAGGACGTTTTCATGTAAATCCATGAAAGGTATTGAAGCCTCTTTACGTTAATGTTACTGAGTGCGACTAACATGGTGTGACACGCGACTTCATACAGGTAATGAAACAAACACGGAGGAGTAGTGAGTGAGTGGGGTTTAACGCCGCTTTTAACAATATTCCAGTTATATCACAGCGTGTCAGCTTAATGTGGGAGGAAAGCCCGAAGTGATGCAGGTCTCAGACGTTTACCACTTCGGTGAAACCCACGAGCACGGGTATGGTGCTGACAAACCTAGAAACATAATCGGGGCAAACCAGGATTCGAACCCACAATCATAGGTTTCTGGCATGTGCAAGGGACGCAACTCTGCACAGTGAATCGCGGCGCCTTAGACGACTGGGCCACCCGTGCCCCCACACGGAGGAGTAAACAGACGAACACATGATACAAATATTCCAGCAATATGACGGCGGGGGACACCAGAAATGGGCGTCAAACATTGTTCCCATGTGGGAAGCGAATCCGGGTCTCCGGCGTTACGTGCAACCACTTTAACCATCGGGCTAACGCACCGCTCCTTGATATAAGAAAGGAGATGAAAAGGAGAATAAGAAGGAGAGAATGTCAATATGGATTCCTTGTTAATGATTGTTTCGTTCCCAATTTTCGTGGTTTGTTAAACACACTTACGTGAGAACGCCCCGATTTCCCACATTACATCAGTTATATATGTATGACCATTGGACACAGAGATCAGTGTCATTTTGATTCTAAAAACACGTTTATAAGACATTTAACGTAAATGTTTCGAGTAAAAATACCTTAGAGAACGGTGAGGTAAAATAGGAGAGAGAGAGAGAGAGAGAGAGAGAGAGAGAGAGAGAGAGAGAGAGAGAGAGAGAGAGAGAGAGAAACCGCTCTGGTGTTACTGGGACACATGATCCATAATATGGATACTTCCAAACCAGGCTAAACATTAAACAAACACAAAGTGACCATTCTTTGGTGATGTATTTAACACGGGTATCTTAGTTGTGTTTTGGACTATGAAAGTGTTTCGTGTTTTGGAAACTGTTTTCAGGCTATACTAACGTTCTGATAACGATGGTACATTTTTTGTCAAATCCAATTTTCATGTACATGTATATACTTTCTTTTGCCCAGCAGTTTATGATTAAAGTAAAAACTCCATTGAGAGGGGTACACAAAGTACGTGATCTAGACTACCAGTTGTCGGACTTTCATTTTTGTTGAAGCCTCGGTGGCTGAGTGGGTTGGACTTTGTGTGCTGGCGATTAGGTGCCTCACTCTGGCAGTGTGGGTTCGAATCCCGGACGGAACTCAACCCGAAAAAGTACGAGAATCTGTACTTTACTCAGAAAGTGTTATCCCAAATATAACATTTGGTACAATTCCATTAAGGTTACATACGATTAAAATGACTCATTAACATTGTCTTGAAAAATATAGATCTTACTGGGTAACATGAGAGAAAGGCGGCATGCCAAATCACAGATCCTTCCACATGCATCGTGCAATCAAGACTTTTACCCAAAATGCAACACGGCTCCACGGTTCAACAAGTCAGGAGTCCCTAATGTAAACAGTTGAATAATATGGACGGTGATCTCCGCTCTGCAAGTTGCCGTTACTTTTAGGAAATAGGTTGGGAGAACTTATTCCTGCCCAGATCCTGTTAATCCTATTCAGTTAGGTTATTAATACCGTATTGTGTTGGGCCGTCAAAACAGCCTGGCGGGCCACCAAACCGTGACCTTCAGCTCGCTGAGCTTCAATGCGTGGGAGGGAATCCCCCGCATGTGACGGAAAAGGCCGAACACATCCGAGGTGTCTCGAAGAAAACAAGCACTGTGCGAACTGCCATGTACTTGATGAAAACAGTCACTGAGTGGGATTGCTTCTCAAGTGAATATCGGTTCGCATCACAAACATTCACCGCATTCCTGCATGGTTTGAATGGTATGATAATCAATGTCAACGAGGAACAAAGGCTCGACCTGTGTCTCGGCCAGCTAGAACAATGTCATTGATATCATTTAAATGACTTTTAGCTTGAAAATATTATGGGCCTGATAAATAAAATAAAAAAGAGTTTATTGGTAGAAATGTATCGATCTAACTATAAAATGTATATACGAACTAAAACATTGATAAGAAGGAATAAAATTATTTATTTATAATATTTATTATCATCATGGTATTACAATACGCATGGTAGCAGTACAGTTATTATTTCGATATATACACACGAAACGTCGTATCTTTTAATGATTTAGATACATACAAGCGCGACCTACAGCAACCCACGCGTGTAAGAGGCGACTAACGGGATCGGGCGACTAACGGGATCGGGTGGTCAAGATCACGGACTTGGTTGATGCATGTCATCGTATCCCAGTGTTGAGCAGTCTTACAGCTATTTGTTGTGTGTTACGTGTGAGAAATATAATGTGGTGTGTTAGTAACTAGTTTTCCAGTGTTGGGTCACCTTTATTTTTAATGTACAATGCCATTATGATACCTGTATGCTTCATCTGCATCTGTCTTCCTTCGTGGTATACTTCTTGAAACTCTCACACTATTTATTTCGGTAGTTCCTTAATAACCAGTATTATATTGAGTGCCACATTTGTAAGTAACCGTGTCCCAATATAATCAAAGTTAAATCCTAAAAAAACGTATTTGTGCTTTTGCTGTAATACTTATATTTCAAGTTTAAATAGCAAACCCATCTTATACTGGTATGATTATCAATTTTAATTTTCTTTTGTTAATGAGAAAGGCATGTGTTCGGATATTGTGTTATTTACATAATGTGTACTGAGTGATACAGAAAAAAAGGTTAGTACCTTAAAACTCACACAGGTCATTGTTTTAGGTGTATTATTTTGCAATGTCGCCAACAAGTCGCCAAATATGAAATTAAAATTAATACTAATCCACCACTGTAAATGAAAATCTGGAGTCTTACTTGAGTACATGAGTGAGTTTTTTATACCATTTTTGAAATTCACTGCTGTTTAAAAAATGTATGTGGAAACCCATGCACACTGATACATGTCTTACAAACTGATACATATCTTACATGTTCACCACTGTGGTTCAAGACACACGCACATGTACACGATGCTGTCATACCAAGGACATTATCAGGACATCTGGGATTCGAACCTTCGACCAACGGATCCTGGTACAACAAAGGGGCGCAAACTCTGCATATACTATTGGCCTTTCCGCGCTACCATTCCTCACAAAAGCGGTAGAGAGCAGTATGATCTGAATTTAATGAGATTGTCGACGATGGCGAAGTGTGCGGGCTAAGTGCATCCAGGGGAATGGGATTAAGGTGCCATGACGACACTGTATTTTAATACTGGATGAGATTTGGCGGCATCGGAAATATCATATCTACACTATAGACTCATTCCTATTTCAAGACGACTTCAATGGGCAGCTATAATGCAGTGAGTTATTATATGCGTTTGTTGTGTAACGCCTCACTCAGCACTATTCCAGCTATATGGGGGCGGTCGGGTAGCCTAGTGGTTAAAGCGTTCGCTCGTCACGCCGAAGACCTAGGTTCGATTCCCGACATGGGTACAATGTGTGAAGCCGATTTCTGGTGTCCCCCGCTAAAAGCGGCATAAAACCACACTCACTCACTCATTCAAGCTATATGACGGCGGTCTGTAAATAATTGAGTCTGAACCAGACAATCCAGTGATTGACATCATGAGCATTGATCCATTAACTGGAATACGATGACATGCATCAACCAAGTCAGCGAGCCTGACCACCCGATCCCTTTAGTCGCCTCTTACGACAAGCATTGTCGCCTTTTACGATAAAAAGTGGATTGCTGAAGATCTATTCTACACGGGTCTGCAGTGAGTTAAGGATGTCTCTGGCAAGAGTCAGCAATATATATAAACACTGATTTGTCTGGTCCAGATTTGATTATTCACATTCCCCTGTCATGTAGCTGGATTATTGCTGAGTGCTGCGATGAAGAACAAACAAACAAACAAAACACCTTTAACATGTTGGGAGGAAAACCCATGCAAAGTGATACCTATCTTTTGTTCCCCACTTTGGCGCAAACCACAATCACAGGTACATGGTGCTGACAAGCCAAGGACATGATCAGGACGTTCCTCCAACATACAACGACCGCCTCCGTGGTCTAGTGGTAGAGCGTCCGCCCGGAGAGCTGAAGGACCAAGGCAGGTCTGGGGTTCGATCCCCGGCCGCGTCATACCAAAAGGCGTTAAAAGATGGAACTGTCTGGCGCTCGGCATTAAGTGACTAAAACAAGGACTGGTCGGCTCGGAGTCAGTATACTGTGTCTGACTGGGGTATTCATGTTAAACTGCAGCATGGTATCTCAGTGTGTTAGCACTATAAATCGGCATCCGTCCGGACTGGTACAAGCAGCCACACACACACACGTGCATGCACGTCGCTATATAAGTGCCATAATCTTTGACGCGACGTTAAACCCAATTTCACCTCACCTCACCTCCAACATACGACCAACGGATCCTGTCACAACTAAGGGACGTAGCTCCGCGCAGACGAATGGCAAATGTTTGTGACTGTAGTCAATGATTATTGCAATAAATATTTTTTTTAAATAACGAAGAGTAAAATACCGTATGAGTATCAAGGCACAGTTGATCCGCCATAGCCATTATATAATTGCATAGACGACAAAAGCCTATCGACGTATTGATCACGACATGGATGATCGCAGCTGAAGATGGCAGATGTGATTACTGTCAGCCCAAACTGTTTATATTGATGGGATGAATGGTTGTGTTGTTCTGTTGGCGTGTGATACCCAACGTTGTTGTGCCAGCCACCCTGTCGGCTCAATAAGCTTCTCCGCCCAGATGAAACAGCATGTCTCAATGACCGAGGGCTGTTGGTGTTGCGTGCATGACAGGAGATGCGGTAGTTATTCCGATCATATAATCATATAGTTATTATGTTCGGTCTCTTTTTTAGCTGGACTTTTTTCAACCATATTTCGCACATCTTGCTTGCGTATCAGGACAACCAGTACCTGCCCATTCTCCCGGTTCTCTGCCTATATATCTATCCACTCGCCAATCTGGCTGCCTATTCGCCTGTACCTGTCCACCTGTTTTTCTGTGCCTGTCCACCTGTCTATCTAAGTGTTTATCTATCCATCTGTCTATCTATATATCTGTCTCTATGTCCACCAGTCCATCTGGCCACTATCCACCTGTCTATCTGATCTGTTTATCTATCCACATATCCATCTGTCTATATCCTCGTGTCCATCTGTCCATCTGGCCGCTATCCACCTGTATGTTTATATATTTATCTATCCATCTGTCTATTTTCGAGTATCCACCTGTCCACCTGGCCGCTATCCACCTGTATATTTAAATATTTATCTATCCACCTATCTACCAATCCATCTGTCTATATTCCAATATTCACCTGTCCATCTGGCCGCTATCCACCTGTATATTTAAATATTTATCTATCCATCTGTCTATTTTCGAGTATCCACCTGTCCATCTGGCCACGATCCATCTGTATATTTTAATATTTATCTATCCACCTGTCTACCTATCCATCTGTCTATATTCTAATATTCACCTGTCCACCTGGCCGCTATCCACCTGTATATTTGATTGTTTATCTATCCATCTGTCTATATTCTAGTATTCACTCACCTGTCCATCTGTCTTCCTGTCTACCTAATTGGTTATATATCCACCTGCCTACCTTTCCTTATGTCTATCTGACTGTTTACCTATCAACTTGTCTAGTATCTAACTATACCTATGTCTGTCCGATTGTTGACCCCCCCCCCCCCCCCCCCCCCCCCCCCCCGTCTAAATGACTACCTCTCAACCTGTCTACCTGGTAACTTATCCACCTGTCTATCTATCTCCCTGTCTACATGTATTAGCTATTTGTTCACCTATTTGTCTATATATCTATCTGTCTACCTATTCACCTGTATGTCTAGCTACCTATCCACCTGTATATCTAGCTACATATTCACATGTCTATCTAGCTACATATTCACTTGTCTATCTGGCTACATATCCACCTGTCTACATGTATTGGCTATATTTGTTCACATATTTGTCTATATATCTATCTGTCTACATATGCACCTGTCTATCTAGACACATATTCACCTGTCTATCTGACCTTTTTTTTAAATTAATGCCCGCTGTGCCTATGCTGTTATGTTAACACATAAATGTCCCTATGCTCAAACATAAAGCCTCCAGCATGTGTATATTGACTGATCCTTTCATCTGGCACAAGCACACGACTCGAATGTGCAGCGAGGCGATGCAATGGGCCACACCCATGCAATGATTCGTCACTCGTGTTGCACCAAAGTCATTTAACTAAAGCTATTATTTATATTCACTATCAATATACATGTTCTTCACATAGTTAGTTCTTCAAAATAGGGATGTCCATGTTGCTGCTTGTGAGAACTAGAATAAACTGCTATTCATGTTTGATAAATCCACATTTAAACCTTCGCGTGTATGTTAAGACAAGCGATGCATGGTCAATCTTGCTTGTGGGACGGGCGTTCATAGTGATATACAATGGATAAGCATGCTGTACATTATAACAGAACCAAGTAAACTACTCCTTCCTAGTGCATGTACCACGTTGGCATCTTGTTCCCTAATATACACGACCATGAAGTGAAGTACGCTCGGTGTATATTGAGCGTACGTTGTGTAATATATCCGTGTATAGGGTGAATGCAATTTGGAGGGAGGTGGTGGAGGGGTGTGAGTGAGTGTGCGTGAGAGAGAGAGAGAGAGAGAGAGAGAGAGAGAGAGAGAGAGAGAGAGAGAGAGAGTGTGTGTGTGTGTGTGTGTGTGTGTGTGTGTGTGTGCGCGCGCGTGTGTGCGTGCGTGCGATTATAGGCCACCTGAAGTATACACCTTATCTGTGCTTGCCATGTGATGATGTAGTCTGCTGTCGGGCAAAATAACGTATTCACCTATGTTTGGTGGCGGCTAAAATGAAACAACCAAGAAATGGTTATTTAATGATGTATTTGATACGGGTTTTGTAGTTGTGTTTGGACCTTCAAGAGTTTGCATAGTTTCGGCGACTGTTTTCAACCCAGTGCCGTTTTGATAACGTTTGTAATGCAATTATTTATATCCATTTTTTATGTGTATACTTACTTTTGAGAGGCAATTTATGTTTCAAAAGAAATGAATTGCATTATAAAATATTGAATAGTATATACATATTGCTAATTATATCTATATTTTATTTCAATTGCGTCATTTGTTTGTGTCAAATCAATAAATATCGAAAGTACATATTATAATCAAGTCTGGTGAAGCAGACAATATATGCTTGATAGCAGCCTTCCCTAACACTTCAGACTACAATAGATGACATCTGAAATAAAAGCATTGGAAGTATTATTTTCACCGTATCCGACTTCGGGAATACGTTTTTGAGATACGAACTTGCTACTGTTTGGAGCAAGCGCCCCCACAGCAAAGCTCATGATGTCACGCGCGTGAACGCTACTTCCTGTGACGTCACAACAGCACTCGCCTGCCATTTTTCAGTGAGAAAGGCACATCTATCGTACCAGCCAGGTATTCTACTTTCAGGCCAGGATTGGTTGGCCTTTCGGACCTCGTTTTACCATGACAGAAAGTGACAATGTAAACAGAAGCAATTTAACACCATTGTGTAGCTTCTAACACCTTATTTCCCTGACAGTCCCTCAATTTTCCACACCGATTTTTACCGGAGAGTGCATGCTTCACATTGAAAAGTGCATCATCGGATCACATAAACTTCGATTTAGGAGAAAATCCAAGGCGGATTGCACAGGGCAGTTACAGGTAATTATTCGTTATCCGAGAGACCAAGTCTACCCAGTTAGTCTAAAGTGAACGTTTATGCCGCTGTCAGGTGAACGTTAGTCCAAGAAATATCAACAGCCAGCGTTGTTGAGTTGTTCGCTGTCACATGGCAATTCTTTTTATTTCATAACTTCATGCATTGTCATGCTTTTGTCCATGTCTACCTACACAGGTACACTATTATTTGAAAATAGCCATTTGCCTACATAATTCCCTTGGAAAGTAAATCCATTCTTGGCTCAGACCATGATCGTAACGTGAGATTTTAAATGTCAACTTGAGATTTTATGTTTACTTCACTCCTGTGTAAGTGCCCTGCCATGTGTTTACATGCAGAAATTGATGAAACGAAGATGCCATACTTGAATTAACCTATCCCCATTGGTGAAAATTCACCTCAGCACCAATATTTGAAGTTGAATAACAAATAAAAGCATCACAACATCTGATTTTCTTTCCATAGATGTTCTCAAAAACATGTTGATAGTTCTGCATCACAAATAATTTACCTACCAACCTCTACTGGATACATGAAAGTGTATCTGAAACATAATACATTAGTGTCTGTAATGTCAGTATGTGGATAAATGGGGTGTCTATCAAATGGACCAGCACCAAAATGGACATGGCATTTTGATTGGTCAATTTGAACAACCACATTTCTCAAGTCAAAATTGATAATGTGTCATCAAAACCGACCTGTGAAATATGAAAAAAGTGCACCTATAACCATTGATTGTAACACAGACACAGTCTTCTGGTTTATGATGTTCTCACACATTATATGCCTTCAGGTACATACCGTTCTGGTGTTCAATGTTAGTGTCTGATGGATGTGTACTAAGATATGTGAAAGTATTCTTTTTGTTGAGACCTTTTCATGAGCTAAAATTTATGATTATTGATCCAGACATTTCATGAGAGACAAAAGATATTCAAATCTAGCTGAAACATCCAAGTTTATTTTTAGTTATTGTAATAAACAATCGTTTAGATATCAATCTGGTAGTAGTAAACACCAAGCTCTAACCAGACTTAATAATAAGTGATGTTCAGTTAAATTGAAATTCTTTAAAATAAGACTCTGTTTATATTTTAATTACTAATGTAAACATCTTTTCATCCTACTGTTGGGAACCAGTGGTCTTAGGCAATATAATTCACCATGCAGAGTCATGTCCCTTAGTTGTACCTGGATCTGATCGGCATCATCACCTCTAGCTATGTTACCACTTGTTTCATTAAGTTCATCTTGGAAATGATAATTAAGAAATTTACAATTTTTCATTATTCCCCACGATGACATTCCTACAGACACACACTTTTCATGTTATCTTTTGAGTCTATGAGCCCAAATTTGGATGTTAAAACAGTGAAACCTTGTTCCTGATAAATCATCTGCATTAACAGTTTTAAAGATTATTAATTCATTGTAATGTCCATGTGGGATTTCCAGATTAACAGGGTTCAGTAAAATGGGGTTTCACTGTTTATGGGCTATTATTGTATGCTGAGTGTTCCAGACAAAGACATTTTATCAGACTTGGGTTTTGGACAGTTGCAGACTACCTTACTAGAAATCTACAGAATCTGGAAAATGGACCATTTTATGTATATAATACAGTATTTGAAAGGTGCCCATGGGAACCTTTATTCAATATCTGCCATGATCTTTCTGTCACAGTAAGTTTTGGGAAACTACTATGACGCTCCTTTGGTAATCCTAGCATGTATGATTTGAGTAACTAAAAATCCACATAGTTTGTATGCATATTTTATTATGTCTATCAAACTAGCAGTCAGTGATTACCTTAATTACACAAGAGAATGTCTCAGTTTCACACATGGTGTGAATGACATCAGCTACGTTAGGACTGACATCTCTAGAGTCTACAGTGTCTAATTGCAACAAGAAGAATTATGAATGAAAAGAATAATATTTTGAAGGGTCATTCTCATAGAAACTCTGGAGTTTTAAACCAGAACGGTGTACAACTTCATCATCTCTAATGCCGACTACTTCCTGGTTCCATAGATGATATTCACTTTGGATATCACTTTCGTGATCATTAACTGGTTGGTCAATTATCAGGAATGATAGCATTGTGTCTCGTTGATTCTAAGTCACCCGTATGACTTTTAAATATATATTTGCTTATTTTTTAATGAAAGAGAGGATCCACTCCATTTTCCCCATTGGCATGATAAACACTTCAGTGAAGAGAACTGATTGCTAATGTTAGTTATGGTGCATATTGGAGAATGTTATGTAACACTGACAAATATTCAACATAGTTAAGTGATCTCATTTCATGATTACCTGAGTTCACTTTGTCTGTTGAAATTCATTGCTATGATTTAATACCGAGGTGTTTGTGTACAAACGTACAAAGCGGCACATTGTCCCTGTTACACTTCAATTTCAACAGTTCTGGTTCCAACATTGAAGAGTTATGTGGCATGGGTCAATAGGAATTTATATCATTGGTCCACTTGATAAGTTAATAATATTAACATGCTGCATTGTTAGGTCTTGATGTAGGTTGCAGGTAGCATGCATCAATAAAAGTGATAATTGGTGAAAACTAGTCAGATTGTTATAGTGGTGTCAAATGGTATCATAAACTGACAATAGAAACTTGTTACTGTCTGTCGATAATGTTTCACACTGGATTTCTGAAGGGCGACACAGTTTCAGGTACATATAGAAATCAATCTGAATGGCTCACTTAAAAAGAATAACCATGAATTGATAGCTTACTCTCAGTGAACTTTCTAAGTGACCTTAAAGAACGCACTAGTGATTCAAGTGACTACCAGGACTTATCACATTTAAGCCCCGGGCCTAATTACAGAAAATAGCACTTTCTCATTTAAAATATGTTATCCGAAATTAAGCGCATGGCTCAATTTTTGAAGCTAATGCTTTCTATCCTAAATAGGGGACACCCTTGTCTGAAAGTGGTTTTAATTGAGAAAATATAAAACATGAATTTTTATATGAACCGGACTTACTGTTGAATGTACATTAGGATTTGCCTCATGTAGTGCATCACCACATATTAATTTTCGAAGGGAGTAAGTTATAAATTTAAGGGAGATCACTCCAAAATAAATGTCCGATTTTAGGCCTAAATACAGAATTATTTCCGTTTTTTTGGCCCATGAGCGTAATGACGCAGGGGCCTTAAATACGGGAAGTCCCAGTACTATCCAACTTGCAGTTCCATTGCCAAGGCCACAACATTGAAACCCAATATGGATCTATGGGTTTCAGCAGGTGATGTTTGAGACTGTTTGTTTGCATGTGTAAATTGGATCTTTTCAGTTAGACACATGTTAGAAGCTATAGTTGCAAAGTATATACAGTGAAATGTCTTTAACTTGAACTTCATTTACTCAGTGTATGATTTAGGACATTGCAACTTTAAGGTCTAGTTGTGTTCAATTTAGTTTGCAGGGATTGACTTACCTGAATAAAACATGCACCAGTGCAACCTATTATTGAAAAGTGAAACCTGGTATGTATGTCTACATGCACCAAGTACATGTAAATTTTTTTGGTGTCTGACTAATCCTTACTTGTCCACACAACATCGACCTTTCAACACACTCTATACCTCTAAGCTCTGTTTACCATACTACCTCACTAATCCCTGTGTTTTGCGTGTAATTTGTCATGCTTCCTTGGGCTTGACGTCATCAAACTGTGGGTACTTCAATGTTACTGTTAAATTTTACCACAATATGTGTATTTATGTGACACTAGAAGCAAACTGTCCTGTTTCAACTTCAAATTTATGCGACCAAGGTGCAACCTGGTTTTGTCTGGTTCAACTAGGTTTTCATGTCAACATGCTCCTGGTGCAAGTTAAATCAAGTTCCCTAAATCGAGCCTTGGCTTGGCATTTCAGTAATGATTTATTGGTTTCAGTTTCTAGCCAAGGAAATGATGATGGAAAAGCTATGATTAAAATGTTTCCAATTATTCTAGTTCTGTTAACCAAATTTGTGGGGATAACATAATTCTGAAATTGAGCATTACATGTTTAAAACGGATAAACAGACATGGCATGTTGCAATGTTTCCTACTACTTTTTAGTAGCCTAATCACCATGGTCACATACAGTCTCAAAGGCTAGCCTCGTGGTGAAAGCTATTGCTTGTCACAGCAAAAGCTGGGGTTACGATTCCCAAAATGGGTAAAATGTGAAAAGCCCATTGCTGGTTTCCCCCCTCAGTGATGTTTCTGAAATATTGCTGCAATCAGCCTTACCATACTTTCTTACTATGGTCTAAGTAAGTCTGCACTCAACTGATCTTCAACTACTTCGATACCATGCCACAGTTTTACATGAGTACCCTGGACACAGTACACTGACTTAGAGCGAACCAGTCCTTGTCCTATCCTCTTATAGCCTAGTATATCTATGGTTTGACCTCCAAATATTGCAACAGAAACAATTCTATTAAAATGCAATCAGAATATGTGTATGTAAAACATACTATAAGCCTAGACAAATCTAATCAGGGGAACCAAGTGTATTTTGCTATTAAAATGTGCAATATAAAGTTGAAAACATATGGCGCCAATGGGCTGTCATACAGGTAAAGGGAGATAAATCCTTATGATGTAAATATATCTTTATTATAAATATTAGGGGATGATTGCACTTTAATGTTGATATTATTGTGCAACGTCAATAAATTGTTGTGAATGAGTCTTGAAGTATAACAAGTTTCCAAGATTTTGGCCCTCAGCATGCCAAGTGGATGAACTTCATGAAGGCCCTTATTTATTTGTTGTGACATTGACATATTCTATAAGCTGTATCGTAGGTTCGATTTGTCATTTGCATAATTGCATGGTACATTACATGGTAGGCTTATCAAGTGATTGGACGTTTCTTTTGTTTGTAAACAAACATATTCTGAAAAAAGAACAGATGGGCCTTATGCAAGTATTTCGGTGAGCTTTACATATTGTTTTGTATAATTATATTGATGTCTTACTACAACAAGGAGGATAAATATGGAAATAGTTTTTTCACATTTAGTATATTTTTGTCAATAAAAGTTAGTTAATTAGGAGATAAACATAGTGTGTTTTCAATGTAGAGCTAGGTTACCTGTAGATTTAACCCCGCTAAATTGAATTTGGAACCGAACGCGCAGCGTGAGGTTTCAAATGTTAAATTTAGCGCGGTTAAATCTACAGGTAACCTAGCTCTACATTGAAAACACAGTATGTTTATCTCCATTCTACCATGACTAAATAAAACGCGAACTCTTTGGTGTTAGCAAATATACTGAGTGAAGCGGCACGGATTAAGTTCAGTGTTTTGAGTGGGTTAACGATCTGAATTACGGAATCGCCGAACAAAATATGGTGCTGTATATACTCAAGAAGTTTGTTCACACCGTAATACTTCACTCGAACATATGACAAGGCATTGAAAGCATATAATCACGGCAACTTGGTAAGCTTGGTGGGCATCCCTAAAGAAAACAAAGCAAGCTTTACAAGGCTTTCGCACCATATCGCACGTTACCATTATGATGTCATATCGCTCATTGTGACGCAAAAGATATGACATCACAGTCGTATATAGAAAAGCGCCAAAATTCCAAGCTCTCTGTTGTCTCCAAAATGTAAATACATTCCCATTGTTGATTTCTGTCGTGTTTTTTTGCACGAAATGTATGCCACACATCCTTTGAATATTGTAGTAACCGCATCTGTGCATTTTGTAACCTGTAATTGTAGATATAATTATTTAAATATGTCTAACGACAATGACTGAAAATAGTACTATTCTATGAATATTAGCTTCCGCGGTGATGCAGCCGTCAAACAAGCTGTTTCAATCAGAGGGGGTTTATTGTGATTTAATAGCCTCTGATTGACCAATCAGAATCGAGTAAATTCCAAATTCAAGGTAGAATTCATGACATACGTTTATCCAAATGAGTAGACTTGTCTAAAATGAAACATGAAAAACACATGAATGAACTGTGTAAGATGTGAGGATGTGACAGAGGTACTCGGCTGGCTGCAAGGAACTCTGGGTAGGACAGTGATTGGCTTCATACAACCGAGGCATATTATTTTATATTGTAATCTGGGCTTTGATAAACACTTGCTTCTATTAATTTATCCAAGCAGGCACTTAGTATTTTGTTACTCAGCTGTAATAGAAACACATGAGCTTTCTCTTCAATTTACCTCTATTAAAAAAACCCAAGACTGAAGCCAGTTTACACTGCGCAGTTCACTGTGCGGAGCTCTATTGTTTTGGTTTGAGAACTGAATCGGGCATGTGATGTCAGACTCTGAAATTATTTCATGCATTTGCAACCTTACAACTTTACTGAACAACACTGTGGTGCCTGGTTATGATACCATTAATACTAGAATAAATCTACTCGAAAACACTAACATAAAAATGTCCTCATGATATATTTGAATGGAATTTCTGCTAAAGAATTTGCCACGTAATATTTCATGTGATACTGATCATAATCAAAATATACATGCGACGTTGCCAAAGATTACTGACAAATTTAAACGTAACACATCACGATGTATTTGAAATCTAAATGTTCACGTAAAATAAATGAATATTTTCTGTTTTGTTTTCGAATGTTTTTTATTTATTAATCGGAATGTTGGTTTTCTTTGCATAAATTACCAAACTTCATGTATATTTTAGACATTGATGAAGAAGCGGAACATTCATTGCATATTTGTGATCGTGAAGAGCCTTTCAACAAATCTGTCAGGCAATAAGTATTATCAATTTAGAACAATCTAATATGTAATGATTTAGTGATGTTTCACAAAGCAGATACTATGTAGCAGTTTGTGTAGGTTCGGGCAACCATATATTCATATATTTTATGTCAAGCAAGTATTTAAACTAAATTTTTTTGTGAACAAATGTCATTTAGCAGATAGTGTTATGTGCATAACCTATATTGGTTAATTTATGGATTATTTTAGTTGTCAACTGATGCCTCTTTGCTATTTAGAAATTTCTTGTAAAAGTTTCCGTTTCCACGGCAACAAGTTTGACTTTGACTGTTGATTGTGGTGTGTTTGTCCAGACCATATCTCCAAAACTAATAGGTATTCTTTCATGAAACTTTGGTGCCCTTTGCTATTTAGGGGGAGAAGGGGATTTGTCATCTGATGATGACTTTTATCTTTTTAACAGTAACTTTAACTCAATATAATTTGTTTCAAATGCATCTATGATTATCATGGAGGTCATAGCTTTCCATCGGTACCGTAATATTGTACATTATGTTAGAAAAATAACTCTTCTATAGCATGTATAAGGAAATGCTTGTGGTAATGAAACATGAAAAAAGAAAAGAGGGCAAAAACAGGATAAAGCAAAACATAATTTTTAACATGTTAAGGTCTTCCCCAATTTAGTTTTTACATACATGAAAAAACGAAAAATAAATTTGGTTGAAAGTAGTTTGAGGCTTTGTTTACTATTCTGCCTGTTTATGACTAGCACCAGGCAGGGAAACAACTGGTAGCATCTCTCACACACACACACACACACACACACACACACACACACACACACACACACACACACACACACACACACACACACACACACACACACACACACACACACATGCATGTAAGTCGCAATGTAAGTGCAATAATCCTAAACCTCATTTTATCTCACCTGAAGACTTCAATCTTACAAATATTCACTTGTATACCACCAGTTTGTGCCACTACTCCGTAGCCAGTCTTGTAAAATTTCTTTCAGGCTAGTAAGCTTTGCTTATGAAAGCCCATTCATTAACACAAAGTCGACTGAAAATGTTGTCAAGAGACAGGTTCGGCCCAGTAAAATCAGAAGTATTTGGTAAAGACTGCCATACCTTTACCGTCCAGGATTGGATTGCTGATTGAGATGTTGTACTTCAACACTATTGCCATTATTGGACAAGAACATACCAGACAGATAATCAACAGGTTTCACTTTCATTATCTAATTGCAGTAGTTTACTCTATTGATCATTAGGTGAGGGGCACTAATTACATTGATTATGGTATACCGAAAGTGAAACAAGATCAACTATCAGCAAATAAGCATCCAGAACTTGTACAGGTAATGAGCAAGTCTTATTGTAGACCGAGTATTAAGCTGAAGTGAGGTTTATCATGCCCTTTGATGTTTCTGTTGTCTGAAAACAGTTTCTGCCCCAAAGCTGAACGAACTCTTCTGAAGCTATGTGTCAATATTCTAACTCAATAATTAGAATTCAATCAAGGCTGTGCCAGAGACACACTGAGAATTGGCTGGTTATATTGTGTGACCTGGATGATTGTGTGTACTTATACTGCAGTGTGTATTGTTGTTTTTGTTTGATGGTCCTACAGCTACTGTGATTTAGTGTCAAAGTTTCTAAAAATTAACATTACCTTGTCCGAAAAAAATGAAATTTGATGATAAAAAAACAAAGCAGATGACAATAAAACCGATCGCCCAAACGGCCATGGTAACCACATGTACGTGAGTTCTGTGCAAATTGAAATGCACATTTCTTGCCCTATATCCACCCAGATTGGATAACATTCATTCCTTTTTGAATTGCTACCTAATGCCAAGACTGACAAGAAATCAGCTACATGAAGCCCTTTGACGATTGCAAGCTGGACAAACCGCCCGGCAAGTAGCCAATGCATTTTAAGTCCACGTCTACAGGCTCCAGCAACAGTACCAGACCACCAACACTTCAGATGACCGACCACGTAGTGGAAGACCAAGGGTCACCACCCGACGTCAGGATTGTCAGATGGTGCGACAGCGTCTTCAAGATCGCTTTGTTACTGCTGCGGAAACTGCCTGACAGACCATGGGGACACACCAGCGACACATTAATGCGGACGCCGTCGACAGGCCACACTGAGGACCCATTCTGACACCACATCATCGCCGGGATCTTCTTCAGTGGGCAGCACAAGCATTGGCGCCCCCAGCAGTGGAGAAGAGTTCTCTTTTCAGACGAGAGCCGTTACTGTATCTCAACAGCAGATGGCAGAAAGAGAGTCTGGCGACGCTGTGGGGAACATTTTAGGATGCTTGTGTCGTCGAGAGAGACTCGTGGGGTTGTCTGAGCATCATGGCGTGGGGTGGAATTGGTCTTGCACAGAGGGTCGGCCCTGTGGTCTTCCAGAACATCGGTCCAGGAGAGGCAATGGTGTCACAGCAGCTTGTTACATTGATCAAGTCGTGGGACCACACGCCATACCTCATTTGGCACGTCGCTGCAACCATGAGTTTCAGCATAATATTGGCCGTGCCCACACTGCGAGAGCAACAAGAGACTTCCTCCAGCAGAATGGCATTAGAACCATGGAGTGGCCTGCCCTCAGTCCCGATTTAAATCCCATTGAGCACCTGTGGGACGAGCTTCAAAGATGGCTGAATGACGTCCGACCAAGGCCGACAACTGCAGCTGAACTGCGTCAGGTGTTCCTCAGAGTGTGGGCTCAAGTGTCTATGGCCTTCATCAATCGCCTCATCCATTTCATGTATCGACGTTGCACGGCAGTCATCAATGCACATAGCGGACACACAAGATACTGACTTGTGATGCCATTTTCTCAGAAACTAGTGTTGTGTTTCACTTTAAGAACATTTGACACTTTCATTCCAGCTTGATGATCAGTTTTGCCAAGTTTCATCTTTTTAATATGTCTCAAAGTATGTTTCCAGTGTTTGGACAAATAAGGTTTCTCATATATCTATCCATGATGATGTTTCTTTTGTGGTTCAGTATATATATCCATGTGTCCATGGTTGTGATGATTGGGGCCACAGTTCACATCATGGCAAATTCTTAAGTGATAATATTGCTTACAAGGATAGTTACTTATAATGTCTTTGCTAATTTGTCTTAAAGAAAACTTCTTTTTTCTTCACATTATTTAATGTGAAACATTTTTAGTACCATTGCATGCTGGACAACTTCTAAGCGATATATCCCTCATTTGAGAACCTTTTTGCAAAACATTTGCCTTGCGTAACAGTATACTTATGTGTAATAAGGTGGAACATAAAACGTTTAAATGTTATGAATACTATTGCGAAAAAAGACATTTTTTACATCTTCTGAAAATGTAAATTGTTTATTTTACCTTCAGGAGATGTAACTTGTAATAGCTGCTGTTCTTACTGTGGGGACCGCCTCCGTGGTCTAGTGGTAGAGCGGAAGGTCTGGGGTTCGATCCCCGGCCGCGTCATATCAAAAGACGTTCAAAGATGGTACTTGTTGTTACCCTGTCTGGGGCTCGGCATTAAGGGGCTTAAACAAGGAATGGTCGGCTCGGAGTCAGTATACTGTGTCTGAGTAGGGTATTCAAGTTAAACTGCGGCATGGTATCTCAGTGATCTAGCACTATAAATCGGCATCAGTCCGGACTAGTACAAGCAGCCACACAAACACACACACGTACATGCACGTCACTATATAAGTGCAATAATCTTGGACGCGACGTTAAACCACCACCTCTTACTGTGGGTTTGTCAGTTAGGAAGCTGACTATAAACAATTCGCTGTGCAGAGTTGCGTCCCTTGGGCACGCCAGAAACCTATGATTGTGGGTTCGAATCCCGGTTCGCCCCAATTATGTTTCTAGGTTTGTCAGCACCATACCTGTGCTTGCGGGTTTCACTGAAGTGGTAAACGTCTTAGATCTGCATCACTTTGGGCTTGCCTCCCACATTAAGCTGACACGCCGCGATATAACTGGAATACTGTTAAAAGCGGCGTTAAACCCACTCACTATACTATACTATACTTTTTATGGGTTTTGAGGTTACCCATCCATCCGTCTGTGTGAATTCACTTGATATGTTCTATATGTTCCTGCTAAAGCAAATTTTGGTCAAGAATTGGAGATATTGCTTTCATTGTTAAGCATATTTTCATGACATCCTCCTGTACAATAATATTAATAAATGTTATTTATTGTGAAAAAATCAAATAATGGACACCATTGCAGTTGTCTGAAATAGGGTTTATCAAATCAGCTGATATCTAGTTTTATCTACCACATGCTCACTTCAAGATTTCACACTTAAACCTTTGAAGGTCAAGGTCATGTCTTTTGAAATATCATACAAACAGCTTATGACCCCAAAAGCCTGAGGTTCTATTACAGGAATCACCAATCCCCGCAAGTGTGGTATCCTAGACAAAGTCATCTGTTATAGAATTTGGTTGACTTTTGTATGGTGATGGCAAAACGTCAATTGTCAGAGATAAGGTTTGGAAAACGAGCAGTGTTTAATATGTAAGAAGAATTTTCCATGGATTTCTCGGATTTTGTTTTCCTTTCAGAAACAGTTTTTAAAATGTAATACGTTTTCAGGTGTGTAGGTCTTAACAGTACCAGAAATTAAGGGTGGTCATGGGGTCCTTGAGGTCTTCCATGGTATTCTAATCTAGGGATCCCCTAAATGTTTTGACATTAGGGTTATCACTTCATGCTAAATTTCCAACACTGCTTAACATATGCAAAAGCTGTGTTACAACACTTGACATAATGCTAAAATCATAATAACTGTACAAGGAAAAATGGCTTTCATACGTAGAAACACAAATTACAATGTTTTTTGAATGATTTGAAGATGGCTTTTAATCAATACTTGACAGGAATGAAATTTCCCTTTGCCATTCATACAAATACAGGAATCACTTGAACTTTGAGTGATTACATATAATTTTTAAGTGCAGTTGCTTCATTTTAATGCTTATGTTTGGATTTATTAAATAAATATTGATTTTGAAATCATAAATTAGTATTGTATGTGTTGAATTGAAGCAAAAATGAAAATGAAGAAATATAACTTTATGTTTGAACATTGCATAAGATAAGACAACTTCAATTTAATCAGTAATATATCTCCTGGCCTTTGTTCAAATATAACCAACCATCAAATAAATTATGAAAATATTCAGAGAAATGAAACAATTATCAATAAAAACTCATTGTATCCTATCCAAGTCATGAAGTGGGTGTATAGTTTTAATACAAATTATCTGGTTGAGTACATCATCACCACCCTAGGTTTGTTTCCATGAATAATGGTGAACTGTTCATATTTCTCAAGGATTTACTTGATGCTCTTTCTAGTTTTCATAACATCTAAGATGTGATCAAGGTAGTATTCCATGCACATTTCTTTTGGAGACTGATTACAGGTACATGTATCTGTTGATGAATAATGTCATAGTCTTACCTGATTTAACTCAAATATAAGGACTTTTTGATTTCATTAAATCTAGTCGTCAGTATTTAGCTGACTTTGATCTTGTCTGTGGTCTGTCAATCCATTCATCTGTCTGTTTGCACTGAACTTGATAGCTCTTCTTGAAAACTCTTGAACAAATCAAAATAATATTCTTATGTACCTGTCTTGAGATTTTATGACAATTCAGTCACCAAGTTTGACATACATCAATCCTTATAGGAGCTCTCCAGTTCTTGTAGACTCCTATAGATATTTGTTAAAGGTCAGTGTCACTACAATATCGAAGAAGGTACTTTTCAGACATGTGGTTGGATAATAAGCAAATTTATTCATGCTTCTACAATATAAAAGAATATAAGTGTACTACATCACTTTTGAAAACTTGTGGAAAATGTGGAAAGTCAAATTAGGACTTTTTTGAGAGTGCAAAGGAAAATATCACTGGTTTGAAGTTTCCTTATGCCATTCACACAATATTAGGAATCGCTTTGTTTGAACAGTACATTTCTCAAGTGCAATTTCCGCCAAATGGCTTTTAAATTCATGCCTCATATTTGGAATTTTCAACATGCATAAATTTTTCAAATCATAAATAAGTATTGTATTGCTCTAACTGATTCAAAGCAAAGGATTACAGTAACAAGTGAAAAGTTTCATGTTATAACAAAAACACATCAACTCTATTAGGGGCAGGGGGCCATGGGTTGCACGGGTGGCCCAGTTGTCTAAGGCACTGCAATTCACTGTGCAGAGTTGCGTCCCTTGGGCACGCCAGAAACCTATGATTGTGGGTTCGAATCCCTGTTACCCCTGATTTTGTTTCAAGGTTTGTCAGCACAATACCCGTGCTCCTGGGTTTTACCGAAGTGGTAAACGTCTGAGACCTGCATCAATTCAGGCTTTTCTCCCACATTAAGCTGACACGCCGTGATATAACTGGAATAATGTTCAAAGCGGCGTAAAATCCAACACACTCACTCACTGTTAGGGTAAGTCGTCTAAGGCACTGCAATTTGCTGTGCAGGTTTGGGTTGTCGGCACCATACCCATCGTGGGTATGTGGCTCGTGGGTTTCAGCAAGTAGTAAACGTCTAAGACCTGTATCACTTTTCTTTCCTATCAAGCTGTAGTGATCTGATATAACTGGAATGCTGTTGAAAGTGGCTTGCAGCCTGTAAAATAAGATATCACAAAATGTTTAGAGAATTTGACAAAAAAAAATGAAAGCTCATTCTATCATATCTAAGTGTTGTTGGATAGCAATTTTAAGACAAATTTGCATTTGTAGCATGTCCTCACCCATTCTACTTTTTATTCATTGCTATGCAGTTGCATCCCTAAGGCACACCATAAACCTATGATTGTGGGTTCGATTACCGGTCCTGCATATTATGTTTCTAGGTTTGTCAGCACCATGCTGGAGCACCCACATCAAGCTAACATTTCGTGATAAAATTGGAATACTGTTTAAAGTGGTGTTAAACCCATCTTACTCATTTAATTGAATTTAGTGAGCTACTATGCCTCTGGTACCATTTGTGTTTTTTTGTATATAATCACAGTGTGTCAGATTTTATCTCTTTGTATGTTTGTCATTTTTCCTAGAAAACACAGATTTATGTCAAGTATACGTATATATTACTTTGTCTTTTGTTTGTATTTGGATTGTAGATCAAACATGTAATTAAGAGATTATCCGCTTTCCTGTGGAAAAGGAAAGTTATGAGTCATGATTTTTTTCTCTGTTGCACTTTGAATTTGACCAGGTGAGCTAACAAGCCTTTGCCTTGCTGATCTACCTGTCTAGCTGCAACTTGAAATCCCGAAAGCATCATTTTGCAAATGCATTATCTATGCAGAGAAAATTTGCCATGTCATTTAAGATATTGAGATTTTGAATCACTGTGGCAAGGACCATATTGACCCTTATTTGCTGCTTGTCATATTGCAGGGCTATTAGCCATGGTGCATGTATTGACCCAGTTCCGTCTGTCGTACTGTTTCCTTACAACTGACTCAAGGTGTGTGGCTGCAGTGTTCTAACGTAAAGCGAGTAATTATGGGCTGCTGAGTGGGGAAATGTGTTTCTGGGGTATGGGAGACTGATCATTGATTTTCTCGATGAACTTAGTCATGTTGACTTAGCCAGATCAGTTGTACGTAGGCAGACTGTGTTTTGATCATGAGTCATGCGCTAGTTGCCAGTTGCATAGACTAGGTAGGGGGAGCTGAGGGGAGAGCCAGGCAGAAGCATTGGTCTGGTAGTTCACACGTCCCTGTCGGTGTGTTTACATCCTTGTCAGCTGACTGTTGAATACACACAGGGACCTGCCCAACTCAGGGTGGCACGACTTTCACATCGCTGGCTGTGTGTTAATTACCATTCCAGGTTCACACTCCTCCTGAGGCGATTTGTGATCAAATGATTTTACTTTCTTTTATCATCGAAACATTGCTTGTAAGCATTGTTAACAGAACGGTGTTGGTATCTCCCCTTCTCACTTAAGACAAACATCTTGTATATGATAAACAACCGAGTAGCATGCTCACAGTTGACAATTTTCTGTCGCAGATAATGCATTCAGTTCTCACTGAACTTGAAAATTGCCATATACTGCTTTATATGACCTTTGAACTAGAATATGCGATGGGCAAATAGAGTAACTTGTCTTGTTATAGCAGCGTATTTGGATAAGGTTGATTATGTTATAGGTAACCAGGAAGTGTTGGAGTTTGTTCTGTGTTTGTTCCATATGTAACTGAGCATTGATATTGAAGATAGCTTTTGATCACACACCCACACATGTGTAGAAATGTGAATATGAATGAACTAACAGGATTTTCATTGTTAACAGAAGTACTGTTCACCTGATCAATATGTTGTGCTGAGTTGGGTCACTTTGGCATGTGTCAGGCACAAGGATCTGCATTGGTTTGCATCCCAGATTTGCCTTAAATATTATCCTTTGTCTGTCACTGCAAATGTCTGCTAATAGGTTTCACCGAAGTGGTCAATGTCTATCTGTATTACTATGGGTCATCAGCTTACATACTGTGTTAGAAATGAATTACTATTCAAAGCAGTGTCCGCCAAAACTCCCTCACTCCTACACACGTGTGTACTGATATGACTGTTGTTATTCATCACTGAATAAGAATCTTCCTTTCTTCGAATTTACACTGCTGTAAAAGATTTAAAGCAATCTGAACTTGATCATCAGTTTTATTAAGTTAAATCTTTGTATTTGCCATGATGGTCATGAATATCCAAACAGATTGTGATGATGCAGATTTGACAGACTTACATATTGACATAATTATGACGAAAAATAATGATATAAAATGAGGTGTATGAATCCGGTCCAGTTCTTTTTACAGTGCATATGCACTGAAGTAAATAAACTTTCATGCCAAGATTGTACTGTTTGAGGTTGGTTGACATCATGGCCACAAGGGTTTAATGTTTAGATCACTAGGTTTGAAGATGCTTCACGGTTATGTTTGGATATATCTCCTTGTAACCCTTTGTAATTGTTTCACATTCTGATTTCTTGATTGTTCATGGACACAGTTCATAAATAAGATCATATCCTAAAAATAATATAACATTATCATATGATTATGGCTTAAAACCTTCATTTGTGTGCGAATGAAGGTTATGGTCATCCATAGGCATTTGGAAAACTGAATTGTAGATCAATAATAAGACACATCACAATAAAAATGATTGATGAGATACACAAATAAGCTTCATCTGTCAAGTCATCATTTCGAACAGGAAGTTCTGTATATCCATGAAACTCTTCATACGTATGGAAGTTGTTTTCAGAGATGGCTGTGAAAGATACGTTTCAATGTCTTTCTTTTTATTTGTATAAAGACAATGTCTTTCATAAGATAACATAAATGGATGCATCTATCTACATCTGCCATTTGCTTTTGGTAAGTGTACAGGTGTAATGGGAGATGTAGATAGGTTCTTGTTTGCTGTTTTTAATGTCAGAACCAAGTGTATTTCCCAACAACATCACCAATACCAGGAAACAAGTACTAGTATATGGAGAAGATGTCACAGTACATCCTCTACAATCAATAATGTTTGAAAGTCAGGTAGGAGTTCTGCATTGTATCGTTGGCATTTTCTACAGACTTTCACATTCATGTATTATATACCAAACGGCCAAAGTGGGTGGGAGCTGAAAGATGATGCTTCTTCAGGACTATTGGCAAAACCTTAATTTCTGTATTGAGTTTCTTGAAGCATTGCCCTTTGGCCTTTCAAGCAACCAGTGGAAGCAATTGGAATTGGAATACTGGCAGTACACGCTTTGTTAACATATCCCTCCCACTCACTAACAGATCCTGTTTGCAGACCTGTCTGCTTGCTTGCCATACTGCTTATGATATAATTTAACATTTGACAAGTCTTCTCTCTTGACCTGTTTATGGATTTTCAGAAATTTCTAGGTAAGTGGACGCAGCACCCTAGGCCTTTAATGGTTAATTTCAAACAGTGGTTTATCCTGTATAGTTAACAAGAACACTTTCATTGTTGTCATTGTTAATCCATATTGTGCACAGTGTGGCATTGGTCAAAGTCAAATTTTGTTAAGGTTGGTTATCAATATCGATTGATCAATAACATCATCATGACATTCCACAGCAGTACGTAATTGACAAGAAGTCAAATTGATAATGGTAGAAGCTATAACTCATCCAAGTGACTATATATGGGCAGATGTTTCTCAAGTGACCTTTGTGACATTTGTCATTGGTTGAAAATTGCTTTATTTCTATAAAATTATCCATATGGATTTTGAATTTGGATCGAGTTGTAGTCCATGAGCTGAAATGAACCATGGAAATAATTCAGAGCGAAAAAGGAAAGCAAGCCAAGGAGTGTATAGTGATTCATATTGTCATTGCCTGTCAGCATTTGGCCATTATCAAAATATTCGAATTATTTTTCATAGAATGTTACTTCCCATCCATAACAATTATTGCGATATATAAATATGACCTGCAGTTTAATGGGTAAAGGTCCATAGGGCCAATCTGATTTATGTATCAAGAGTGAGCTATTACCAGCGACATTCCCTAAATGTCTGTCATAAAAACATTACCCCACCTTCAAGATGTCCACCATGTCAACACGAAACGCCATTTTCTAAAATACAATTAATTGCGAACAATAGCAAAAGACTATGGTATTGTTAGCATTGCTGCCCGTGTGGTTCCGATACACTGAATAACTGGATCCCAATAATGGGATACCAATAACAGGATCCCAAATTGACAGTATACCTAAAAAATCACTCAGTGGTACTTTGATCTCAAATAATTATGAATAAACAAGACGATAACCATTCACACTTTCAGGTGTGACACAATTGGAGGAAGTCTATCGGTCATTGAAACTGCTAAGTATCGGTTGTGTTGAAGTGTCCAAATATGTAACTGGGCATTATTCTAATTCAACCTTCTCTGTTCTTTTGATGTACAGCAAACAATAAACAAGAATAACAAGCTAGTAAGATGACAATTATGTCTCTCTCTCTATTTCTGCAAGATACCATTATCACTCATCAAGTTTGACTTAAGGTAACAGTCAGATGATTTGTTGTTTCAAATTTGTGGGGTCCGGGGGGATTTGTCATCTTTTGATGACTCTTGTTATATTTGGAAACGTCTCCTAACTCTCACCTCAAATGTCCTTAAGAATAAAGTCTGTTTAGGACAGATGTCCCAAAGGGAGAAATATAAGCGGCTGAATCACTGACTATGTACAACTTTCTTTAGCAAATTTGCAAAATTAATTATGATTTAGCAGCATGCTATAGTAACTCGCTGAACAATAACAAGATCTCCAATTTTGATTTAGTATATGGTGAAGGTGATTATCTATCTTTTTGGCTTGTTTGGTTAGTTCTAATTTGAATTCCATGCATTACTAAACTAATGTATGAAAGTTGATCTTTTTCTACCATATAAACTGATAGAAATCTAACATGAGAAAGTTGCTACCTCAGTGACCAAAGGGAGATAACTCAGTTTTGACTTCTCAGTCACTCCTTGACATTTGGAGGTAGGTAATTGAATTTTAGTGCCTACACACACAGGTGTATAGTTTAAATGCAAAATTATTATGCACAGAGCATTCAAGATATCTGGCTTGGGTTCTTAAAAGTCTGCAAGGTAAGATGTTGTGTATGTGCTTCAAATGCTAGAGTCCCTCACTATAAGGTGTGTGAGCATGTATCGTCACACTTTGTCCATTGTGAGTATGAGATGGAGCCAGCCCAAGATTGCAATGAACTGTTTGTTGTGTTGTTACACAGTGCATTGATTGTGTACCTTTTTTATAGTAGACTGCAATCCTGTATTTCTCAGAAATCATTGTCATTTATGAATTTTTGTTGAGGCTTTTGAT
Organism: Haliotis rufescens; assembly: GCF_023055435.1. NCBI lineage: Eukaryota > Metazoa > Mollusca > Gastropoda > Lepetellida > Haliotidae > Haliotis > Haliotis rufescens. Next base: position 60,439,206 of record NW_025964112.1, on the reverse strand, counting down.
TCACTATTTTGAGTAATTCACCTTTCATACCTTATTGTCTAATTATTTAGCTCACCTGACAAAGTTGTTTATTTGATAACTTTAATACAAAATGAAGATCAACTGGACCAATGATTCATTTGTTCTTTTCAGTATTGTTCTAATATTTATTAGTTATTTTTTTCTGTTTCATGTTATGGTTGAAACATTTGCTTTTGAAAATGCTTTGTTTCTGAATCCTTTTCCTAAACTGTTAGTACAAGTCACCTAGATTTCTTGCAAGCAATTCTTGCAGGCAGTTCTTCAGGCACAAAGATCTGGGCCCTGTTCCACGATGGGATTTCAGTGCTATGATGATTGAAACACCAATACATTGACAAAGACAGTCTTAGCGCTAAGATCGCTTTGTGGACCAGGAACCTGGTTAGAAATTTTGGTTAATTGGGTAACCCACTTTTTGTGTCACCTGCTGCCATACAGTTGCAAGGCTTTTGGTTACAGACATCAATCATTTTTTGATGAAACAATTCATGGAGCTGCAGGAGTGCAGGAACTTTATCTCATGTGACCTCATATCTAAAGCAAAGAAAATCAACCTTTAGCTGTATTTTATGAGGCAAGCTTTTGTTATCTTTTTATCATCTAATATAAGAAGTGTAAACTAAAAGTAAATTGAATAGTTTTATTTGGGTCTAATGGGTTTGAACACACTTGATCAATCCTTAATGTGAATCCTCTAATCTTTATAATGAAGCTCCCAACCTGCATGGTGTCCGACACAGTCAAACATCCTGACCATTATATTCAAATCGGAGTCAGTACACTGTGTCTGAGTTAGGTATTCATGTTAAACTGCGGCACGGTATCTTAGTGGGCTAGCACTCTAAAATCAGCATTTGTCTGGATTAGTACAAGCAGCCACACACATGCGTGCATGCATGTCGCTATATAAGTACAATAATCTTGAACGTGAGATCCTGATACTGCAGTAATCTAGACTTGCCCACTATTATAGACTTGCTTGGGCTTTTTTTAATGTATTTGTTTCAGGGTCTGTATGACACTGACTGACTATTCTTGGAAGTGCATGGGGGAAAGATCGGTACTCAGAGCTGGAAGTGGTAAACTGGTGATATTTTCACAGAACAACTTCATTGAAGATTGGAATATTCTGGAATGATACTTTTCATCTTGTTGATCAGCTTGTAAATGGTAGCATGATAAGTGTCAGTTTGACATCGTTGTTCTGTACCCAGGGTGACCTTCACATAGACTGTTGGTATCATGATCATAGAGATCCCATAACTGAACAATTGCCATAAATGTAATGCTCACGGACCTTGACTCAGCATTATTTTCGTTGACATGTCTCATAACGCAACCACACCTTTCAAGGATATGTTGGGTGGATCTGGATTACATGCAACTTTTGTCTACTCTCCCAGTGTCAACGTTGTCAACACCATTGGCTTCTGGATGCAATGTGGCGACCAGTCAGACATGACTTAAAACGTGGCTGTCAAACAAGCTGATGAGCTACATCGAATTGTTTTTTTAATGGTGTCCCCACCAGTATTGCTGTGTAGATGGTTGGTGATTGTTTGTTTGTCGGTCTGTGTTTCCATGAAGTCATGGTCCTGATGAGATGATCCTTGACAGGTGTGGATTTAGGGCATTGGGATCTATAGTCAACATTTTGTGTTGGCAGAATCTGTCCCTAAATCTACTACTAGAGGTGACACTTTAGGTGTATGGCTATGATGTGCTGACTTGTACCAATCTGAATCATGTCTAAAGCCCAAGAAATATTTGTCATGTTGCAGACCATTGCATTGTTGGACACCAAATTAAGATCACATGATATTGTATTCTAAACAGAGTGTGAGTTACAAATGTTGGTTGTATTCAGGACAATGACATAGTGTTAAAATCTGAAATGCACCTGAAATGCAAAGGCCCCCGTCACCTGATGCATGTGCAGAGTTGGTTGTGTGTGTGTGTGTGTGTGTGTGTGTGTGTGTGTGTGTGTGTGTCTGTGTCTGTGTTGGTGTTGGTGTGTTGGTGTTTCTTTATGACGATGTGACCATTCATTTAGTGGTAATTTTCAGGTTAAAACAACTGCCCTTTCTGAAGAAACTTTTGAAAAATGTTAATTTTTTTTATTAGTAGACGTGTTAAGGGTGTTTATTGAAAGACCTGAAAAACAAAAGGTATTGCTATGTGTGCATACCCAAACCTTTGTATCATGAATGCAAACAGCTAGGAGAAAATTATACGATAAGTCCATTCACACGACAGGAAGCAACAACAGCTTAGGTAATAACAAAGGTAGCACCGGGGAGAATCCTTGCATTGAAGCAACTCTTTTCACAGAAACTTGATCTGTGAAGCTAGTTATAGCAAAAGCATCTTCTGAGTCACTGCTGCGCTGCTGCATTCAACAATATTATGTGGTCCAGCAAAGTGTCTTGGAGGCTGTGTGTCAGGGTGTCAAGGTGCTACTACACCAACATACAACTGATGCCATTGGTATGCTGTGTGTCTGCTGCAACTATTATGCTATATGTCTACTTCAACCAGTATGCTGTAGACCTGCTGCCATCTGTATGCTGTATGTATATCTGCTGCTATCAGTATGCTGATGCCGTATTTCTGCTTCCATCAGTATACTGTATGTAGACCTCCTTCCATCAGTATGCTGCATGTAGACCTGCTTCCATCAGTATGCTGTATGTAGACCTGCTTCCATCAGTATGCTGTATGTAGACCTGCTTCCATCAGTATGCTGTATGTAGACCTGCTTCCATGAGTATGCTGTATGTAGACCTGCTTCCATCAGTATGCTGTATGTAGGTCTGCTTTCGTCAGTATGATGTATGTAGACCTGCTTCCATGAGTATGCTGTATGTAGACCCGCTTCCATGAGTATGCTGTATGTAGACCTGCTTCCATGAGTATGCTGTATGTAGACCTGCTTCCATGAGTATGATGTATGTAGACCTGCTTCAATGAGTATGATGTATGTAGACCTGCTTCCATGAGTATGATGTATGTAGACCTGCTTCCATGAGTATGCTGTATGTAGGTCTGCTTCCATCAGTATGCTGTATGCAGGTCTGCTTTCATCAGTATGATGTATGTAGACCTGCTTCCATCAGTATGATGTATGTAGACCTGCTTCCATGAGTATGCTGTATGTAGACCTGCTTCCATCAGTATGATGTATGTAGACCTGCTTCCATCAGTATGATGTATGTAGACCTGCTTTCATCAGTATGCTGTATGTAGACCTGCTTCCATCAGTATGATGTATGTAGACCTGCTTCCATCAGTATGATGTATGTAGACCTGCTTCCATCAGTATGATATATGTAGACCTGCTTCCATCAGTATGCTGTATGTAGACCCGCTTCCATCAATATGCTGTATGTAGACCCGCTTCCATCAGTATGCTGTATGTAGACCTGCTTCCATCAGTATGCTGTATGTAGACCCGCTTCCATCAATATGCTGTATGTAGACCCACTTCCATCAGTATGATGTATGTAGACCTGCTTCCATCAGTATGCTGTATGTAGACCTGCTTCCATGAGTATGCTGTATGTATACCCACTTCCATCAGTATGATGTATGTAGACCTGCTTCCATGAGTATGCTGTATGTAGGTCTGCTTTCATCATGATCAGTATGATGTATGTAGACCTGCTTCCATGAGTATGCTGTATGTAGGTCTGCTTTCATCAGTATGCTGTATGCAGGTCTGCTTTCATCAGTATGCTGTATGTTTGTTGTTTAATGTCGCATGCAGCAATATTCTGCTATATGACAGCAGTCTGTAAATAATTCACTCTGGTCCAGATAATCTAATGATTGACATCATGAGCACCGATCTACACAATTGTGATATGATAACCTGCATCATGAGTCAGCGAGACTGGCCACCTAATGTCGTTAGTCGCCTCTTACAACAAGCATAGTCTCCTTTTACGGCAGCATGGGTTGCTGAGACCTATTTTGACCCTGATCTTCACGTGTGAGCTGAATGTAGGTTTGCTTCCTTCAGTATATATGTCTACTTCCATCAGTATGCTTTGTCTGCTGCCATCATTATGATGTTTGTCTGCTGCCAATAGTATTCTGTATGCTTTAGTCTGTATGTTGTGATCAGCATTGCAGCTTGATGGAGGCAGTGTTAAGGTGGCAACTACTGCCACTTCAGAAACCAACAATTACTGCCATCAAAAGGTTGTAGTAGCATTGAAGTTTAAGGAAGTCTGCTGTTATGATTTTGTGTTCACTGTGCATCTAAAACTATCTTCTGTCAGGAACCCTTTGACGACATATTTTAAGTCAATCTATCATCAATATGAAATGATCAAGCTGAGAATCTATTACCTATATCTAAAGTCGTTTACAAATACAACCAGCATCGTAGAATAAACACTAACACCTTCTTTTTTTATTGGAAAGTTAGGTATTTTTTAGGAATATGATGTTATCTAACTTAGAAAAACTACCCCAGTGGTCTGCCCAAATGGAGAACGTGTGTCAATTATGTACATTGATTTGTAAAAACATGTTTTGGTTCTTTTGATGCATGTTTTGTTGTACCATTTAATTGAGCTCATCTGGTCTACTTTCAAGACATCAGTTGATAATCTGCTTTATAACTTCCTTTCAATAGGATATCTTTAATGGCTTGAGTTTATTTCATCAAATATTTTTTATTGACATTTCCTGAAGGAGGGAGGTTAGTCATTTCTTTCTTCGTGCTTAAGGTGTGTCGGGTATAAGCTCCCAGTTGAAGTCTTTCATTTTTCTATAGGGTTTACATATTGTTATGTTGAAGGTGAATTGTTGTGAAAACCACAAAGCATGGATGTTCAAGTACTTTTGAGGGAGTGAAACAAACAAGACGCCTTGGAGCGTATTCACTTGACAATAAGCTATGAGTTGATTAAAGGGTGTAACCAGAGCGGCATTTCACTGCTACTTGCCTGTGACAGCTCCACCCTTGTCTCCCACCTGTCCTCGTTGTAACATCACATAGTAGTGGTATACAGCAGCTGCCCCATGTTTACACTTAGAATCTACAGGTATGATAGGGATCGGAGAGCTGATCGAGGTGGCAAGGGCACATCTGTTGCATGTCTGTGTGTGACACTCATTGCTTTTAGAGGACATCACTCTATTTTGTTCTGATTTATGTTAATAATTCTTGGAACGAGGGATGTTCTATGGAAACAGACCCAAGCTTTTATCTTATATCAGATACATATCCTCTGATGGTCTGAAGAAACTAGGTTAAGGTAATATGACAACATATGTAACATTCGTTAGTGAAACTCATGTCTACGTTGTGGAGGGTGTGCAGGAGTTTATGATGAAGAAAAGGATTTGTAAACTTTATGCTGCGTTGCTTTCAATTTTATTGTTGACGTCATATGCATGAGATAAGCATTTTTGTGAGATTGATTTGTGGAGATTATGTCAGTGCATATATATGTTTAACATATTTATCTTATCTAAATCAAACCTGTGTCCAATATGGAGGGTTAAAAATTAACACTAGCCTGGCTCTAGCCAAGGGCAAGTACAAATTTCCAAATTTCCCCATTGACCTAACATTACAAGGGCATTTTGTCTTCACCAGGGTCAGTAAAGCTTTTGAATTTAGTTCTGGCCCTGAATATGTCCATTTATGCACTGTACTATGAGTGAATTGTGAGCAACTTTCATGACAGACACTGTTTGGAATCGTATGAATCTGTGGACACAGAGATTATTTACCAGTGAAAATACTCATGCTTCCTTTCATCATGTACAAGAACAACTTGTACCAATATTGTTCTATTTCTCTGCATTACATCCCTTGGAATGGAAGACAGACAAGATAGTAAAGGGACCAACACATTTATGTGGGCCCTATTTTTTTTTTACAAATAGCATAAAAATTAGGATGAGAATGAGTGTGTGGGACCCCCCCCCCAAATTATATTGATTCGGTTATATTTGACTCCTCAATGCATGCACAAATCTTTCAGATTATCTCCCAATTTTTTTCAAATCTATAATGTATATCAGATGTTATTTGTGTAACCAGCTCAATATTTGGTTCCAATTATCACAATTGCAATGTCATCTTTGTTGTCTTGTGATAATTGTTTCAGGATCGTACTATTGGTGCCCCAGCCAGTTTGATATTTAAATTGTGTCCTCACTGACCCTGTGTGATGTCAGTGAGATGGAGGCCATGCTGCCTTTGATTCAGTGACATCAGTACTACTTGTGAACAATGAGAACACTGTTTAGTAGCCTGTTCACTTGTGACACACAAATCTAATGTGTTCATATACTTTTCAGAAACCTCATATTCTTGTAGACAGGGTGGGTAATAATACAAGTCTTGTGATGTATATATGTTTGTTTCATGCCATTTAGATTCAGACCTAGATAACTGAGATATGACCCAGTACATACCACATCAGTGGAAGAAGCGATATGGACTTGAGATATGGTTTCACATATGTACATACAATATTAAAACATTGTGAATTTATTCTTTTCCTGTCAGGTAAAGCCAATCTGATTGACTCAAGCCTGCCTTGCATCTCTAATACTGATATGTGTCTGTCTTCTGCTCACTGTCTTTGTTTATGTTGTATTGATTTTATGAGAGGTTTTGCAGGGAAGCTTTCACCATGCTGTGATACTCATAATGAACTCCATACAAAGTAATATGAATAAATCATATGCACATACATTTCAGACACAATTATTTTATGAAGCGTCGATCAACAACATTGGACTATATTCGAGTTACTTGACACAAACTGAAATCATTAGACCTTGATGTGCCTTATGAGTTTGTAATGTGAAGTTAACCTTTTATACATCAATGGATGAGACTATTAGCATGATCCTGAATCAGACTCTCATAAGCATAAGAATTACATGTGATGTTCATATAAGTTTTTTCTGTGAAATTATTATAGAAGTGATGTACACAGTGCAGGAATACTTTAATATTCATGGGCAGTCCCTGGCCAAAAAGGTACAGTATCAGTGTTTGATATCGTTCTTCAAATACATTTTATACCCCCATTGGGGATTCCAGGTTAGAATGCTGAGTGTGGCATTATACAACAAAGAAACAAATGAAATATGTTTTTCTGATGTTTGAAAAAGTAAGTGTTTTTGGCTGCATATCTGTGATAATAAATATATTTACTATCCCTGATGCTACTTATAAATGTGTTCAACTCTTTAATCATGTTAATATAGTTACCTTTGAGTGATCATACAGTTCGGTCATGATGTTCAACAACTAATCGCCATATTGACAGTGATAACACTCTCCTGTCGCAGTTGATCATGTCTGCCATTTTGCATGTACTGAAGTCAGTGTATTACAGTGGACTGGAACTTTCTTGTGAGTTAGTAACAGAAATGATCAACAAATGGTATTGTTGTTGAAACCTAATTGTTGTAAATAACTAAACAAGTGAACTTTTACTTAGATGTTACTGTAGGATATTTTTTAGCATATTTCGGTTTATATTATCTCTTGTTTTGGGGAACTAAATGTTTCTATGATACAGCTTGTGGTTATGTGGCCATCAGTGAACGCTTCGAGGTAATACACTGCAGTGGTGTAAAATCAAATAGAGAGAACAGAAAATGATTAGAATTGACTTTTGCTCTGAGTTAATGAAGAGTATGGAAGCTTCATGGAGTGTAGGCAAAACGTGCTGTGGCAAACTCAGATGTTTAGTTTTGTATTCACTGTATTCACGTTCATACTGGGGCGGTGGGGTAGCCTAGTGGTTAATGTGTTCGCGCGTCATGCCAAAGAGCCAGCTTTGATTCCCCACATGGGTACAATATGTGAAGCACCCCGCCATGATATTGCTTGAATGTTGCTAAAAGCTGTGTAAATCAATACACTCGCTCACTCACTCACTCACTCACTCACTCACTCACTCACTTGAAATATAATCACAAAATGTTTAATAATACCCATGTATATGATGATAGAGCTCTTCAATTTCTCTATTTCATAATCAAAATGTGAAATAGTCAAACAAAATTGTAATTTGTTTCTCAGGTTAACAGTTTGAAGTCAGTATTAAGCCTCCACCATACATGATGTTATACATTTGGTCTTTTTGCTATGGAGAAAAATTTTCATTTATTGTTGAATGAAATCATGATAATGGTTGGTTGAACGTGTCACTGTTTAGATAATTGTATGTTATTTCTGTATGTTTCTATGTTAGCAAAGATACAGTTTATGGGAGCACTGAATAGCTTTAATAGTACAGCAGAGTACAGCAACATGACCACACCTTTAGGAGTAAATATGTCTGGAGCAAGACTTCCTGATTGGTATAAGATGATATCTTGAGGATCCGCACAGTGTGGCGTTTACTCATTTTTACGCATCAAGAGGTCGAGGTTGCCTCTTACATGTACTGAACAAGGAAGTAATCAAAGTAAGATCTAACAAAGGTACCTCTCATGGAACTGCAGGGTTTGTGTACTCTGGTATGTACAATTGATCACCGTGTTAATCTACATGCAGGTTAGTGTACGCCCAAGTCTTGACCTGTTAACACAGTTTCATAACAAGAGTAGCACCCCTTCTCTTTTATGGCTCACTTTATTATTAATAGCATGCTTAAGTAAAACTTTCATGACCTTATTCTTATACTGTCATAAAAAATAGTATGATATGAAGATTTTGTGGTTGAAAATGTCATTAATTCTGACCGTGAATCTTTTTGTTTTGTTCAAGGTTTCATGATAAATATTTGTTAACTTTTTCCACTCCATACTAGGTTATGCTGTAGCAAGCATTAATCATTTGTTCCCTTTATAATGTATTATGTATTTGTGTTGAAACAAGCAGTCCCGATCTGTTGGTATTTGTTCTTGGTATGCTGAAAAATGATGGCATTTGAGGGGAAGTATGTCTGTAGCTTGGCCACAACTCAGAGGTGCCATTTGTTTCTCCTGTATGTAATTTTCTCATCGACTAGAGGTATTTCTTCACCCCATGTGTTAAGCATCATTGAACAGTGTGTGACGGCAGGCAGCAAGTGGTTTTACCTTAATCCAAGCATGGTAATATGGGTTGTAATTGTTTGCATGTCAGTTGGTTAGGTCAGGTTATGAGGGTAAGTTCAGCATCACCTGGAACTGTTCCAAACCTGTTTCCATTCTTAGAAGTTCCATTGTGAGTGGTGTACACACGATCAGAGTACTACTACCTGGCGCAGCAACTGCTGGGCTGGCTGCTGCTGATGCAGCCACCGTCTGCCAACACAACACCTGCTCAGACCCCTTAAAACATGTAAACACAGCTCCTACTCGCCCTCTTTCTTATTGTATTACTTGTCTCTGACTGAGGCTGTGTATCACTGAAGCTGGAATATAGGTTTTGTGCATATAGAAGCCAGCACATTATCATGGTGGAGTGTCGAGGATATAGTGATCACCAGGAAGCCTCATCAATGTGTGACCTACCATTCTGAGCATATTCATCATCATGTCTTTGTGAGTGTGCTGGCCAGAAGAAATGTGTGTTCAAATTAGCGACAAGTCATGTACTGATTCTTCAAATGGTTGGTTTACTGAGTGTTTTTACAACAATATCGGTCAATTATGTACCTTATATACAATTTCCTAAAGATAGAAAATGTGTTTTCAATTTGTTTAGATTGTATGTTTTGTCCAGCCCAGCTCTCTCTTCCTGTATATATGTGACCATGTCGAGGACCTGTTAAATTTTGTCAATGTGATAGTGAATCCTCAAATCTTGAATATGACAGTGTAGATCTCAGGTGAATAATTTCTTTTCTTTTGTTCAAAAAGGGTTCTGAGTGCAAATTGTGTTCATTATTCTCATACATTATTTGATTGATTGCAAACACATAGCTCATCTTCTAGGGTTCTGCACTTGACTATTGATAACTGAAGTGTAAGGCGCAGGTATCTTTTGATCAACAATTATGAACGGCTTATAAATAGGATGTATGTGTGTGCCCAGTGCTGACAGCAGAGAAGGATTACTTAGTTACTTTGTGTTTTTTATCGGAAAGGATATACCCAAAGCCATATTAAGTCATGTTAAATCACCCAAAAGGAATAATGAGTTGATTGGGGTAAACAAGTAACTTTTGTTGTTCATTGGGTTTTAAGTTTTGTTGCAATATAGTTGACTTTTGATGCATACAGACTGTAGCACTAGTTATTGCACTGAGTCTGAATACTCACTGACATTACTGCTAAGATTTGAGCTCACACAAGCACAATTTATCCATTGTAATTGTTTTAATTCTCATCGCAATTAAATTGCAATTTACTAATACTTGTCATGACAAAAGAAATAGGTTTGACATCTGCTCATATTTATTTCTGTTTAAGGGTATGTGCTGGTGTGTTTTTATTTTAACTCTGCAACAGAGCACAAGTATGGAGGGGTGCGGTCAATCATCATAAACTAACAGTCAAATCATCACAGATTCAGAGTTCAGTATCAAACAAAAGGGGAATTAGTTCATGTTTTGCAACGGATCCAGATTTCTTACCCCAAAAGTGAATGAGAGTAGCATCAAATATGCTTTAACCAAAAGGCTACCCCACAAATACTATGAGCTCTGGTTGACAATGGTTGATTACAATTGTTACAATTGGCTGTTGGTCTTGTTTATTGAAATTACATTGTGGTTTTATTTTCCTGAACATGCAGAACATATTGTACTATTTTCATTGGTCGTGAAATTAGATCAATATGGAAGTTGTCCCGATAGAATTATTGTCTTGTTATTGATTAATCTCTCCATCACCGCTGTCAGTCAGACATTGACTATTAAGAATTGCACTGCTGTTCTGTTTTTGTATCGAATCTTTGAGATAGCTCCAAACTATCATATGCATGATAATTGCCTGTTAGGGTTTGTTTCAATCTTCTTCTTTTTGTCATTTCCCATTCACAACAAGAATGATTCTTTTACCTTAGATATTATGTATGTCAATAGTCTATTGCCTTAAGCTCCCTTGTATGAAATTATAACCGAAAAACGGCACATCGTACAATTGTAATGTTTGTTTGGAGCATGGTACTTGCACACATCTTTTTATTGTGAACAGCACGCAATGATCATTTAACTATCGGGTGACCTTAAAAACACTTTTGTTCAACCGTAAAGAACGCTTATGCAGTGCCACATACACAGCTTGCTGAAAATCAACGTCTACACGTTGTGGGTATGCTGCATAAAAGTTGCCAGACATTTTAATGTTCGTCGAAACACAATATCATCTCTTTGGAGACGTTATCTACAGCAGCGCAACACTGATGACCTGCCAGGGGCCGGTAACCCAAGTGCGACGTTACGTCATCAAGATAACAATATTCGGTTGCTGCATCTACCGAATCGATTCCAAAGTACCACATTAACAGCTTGGACAATTCCTGGGTTGAGACCAATTAGTGGCAGAACCGTACGCAACCTGTTCAGGGAGCACAACATCCGCCCCACACATCTAGCGATACTCCTTAGTTTGCTTCCACATCACCGTCAGGCATGCCTAGCTTGGTGTAGACAGCATCTGAGATTCAGAAGACAAGACTGGGGCAGTGTTATGTTCACATGAGTCCAGGTTTCATCTGGAGTTGTGCAAGGGTCTAGAGGCATCCCGGACAACGTTTTAGCAACACTTGCGTTACCCGACATCATAAGTTTTGGGGTGGAAGTGTAATGGTATGAGGTGGCATGACACTACACTTGCCAGTCTTGGGAGATCATGATTCATCATTTTGAATGGCATACGCTACCGGGATGACATCATTTGAGATCATGTTGGACCCTTTGTTCAGGGGTGTAACGTCACGTTACAGCAGGATATGCACACCCACATGTTACACATGTTGTAACAGACAATTTGAGACAGCTTAACATTGCTGTACAGCCATGGCCGGCTGCTTCTCCAGACCTCTCCCCCATGGAACATGTCTGGGATGAGATGGAATGACGGGACCAGAACCAGCAAGCAATGCTGTCTCAGTTGGGCCAATCTTTGGTTGACATTTGGAACAACATCCCCCCAGGCTGTCTGGTGTCTTCAATGCACCCCCGCTGCCTTACCTGTATCAACACAAGTGATGGTCACACCTCATATTGACATTGTTAATTGGGTTGTTACACCACCCCTCTTGTAAGGTGTGTCGCTCTGTCTCCTATTACCAGGTATGGGTTTTGTCAATGAATTTGTTATGATAAACCATTGATCAGACGAATGACCAAATATTATTTTGTTACTTTCAATAACAAAACATTTACAGGACAGCACCTTTTTTTTTTCCACAAGTATATATATATCTATGTAGCCAGTTTTTATGGTGTGTGTTATACTTATCAGAGTTAGAAATTAAGGGAGGTCCTGGGGTCCTTGATGTCTACTGCTCGAATTATGTTTGAATCTAGAGACCCCTCATATCTTTAACTTTTGACATTGAGGTTATGACAAGGCCCCATTTACTTTCATGCATTTTTAATTTGGATCACTGTTTATACTGCAGGACTTGAATCAATGGCGTATCTCAAATCTTTGGTGGATGGTCCCAGTAAGGGCAGATTTCCATTTCCATTGTTAAATGACATCGATGATGTCATGTATGTAGATTTGTCGTCATTTTTTTAATCTCAACTTAAACAGTAAACAGCTGAGAGAAAGTCAAGTAAAACTTTGCCAGAATCTGATGAAATATAAATAGGATTATGTTTCCTGAATTATAAAAAAAAAATGTTCATTTTGGAGAACATAACATTAAATGTTTGGGTAAGATGTGTTCTGTCAGTTTCTACCAATTATTTATTCTATCATCATGGGCCATATTCTGTTCCGTGAGTTCTCCTTGGATTCTCACTGTTGCTCAACTCATGGCACAGGACAGGATATCCTTTCTGTAGCAGACATGGGATTATGCCATCTGCAGACTGTTTTGTCTCCAATTCTTTGTCAGTAACCAGCTGTTTGTCATGGGATGTAGACCTTTTACACTTATCAAGATGTCACCATTATATATATTCGACGATGAGTTTGACAGTAGTCATTTTCTCCGTGGCCGTGGCCTTTGTCATGTGATCATCGGATGAAGCGGAAGATCCAGTATTCACAAGTTTGGGGGGAAGTGACTGATGTATGAGATTTGAGAATGGGACCTAAGAATTTATGTTAGATAAGAAATGTAATTGTCAAGAACAGTGTACAAGTCTCCCTGTAAGTGATAATACAATGACCACAAAACACCAGTGTCATTCCCTCCCTCTTGGAGACGTGTAGTAGTATAGATATGGAAGGTGCCATAGATTTTTTAATTGGCTCTGGATATCTGAATGACATCATTATTGACATGACATACAACATTAAAAATGTCATTGACTTCTCAATCTGACGTAAATGAGACAGTCTGCCATGGATTTCAGCTCTACCATGGATCGGAGGCTTAAATATATAAATTTTTGCATTCAAATTGAGGTTCAGCTGACACTAACAGACAGCTGTAAAGATTTTCAGCAAGGTAGAAATAACATTGTTGTATCTATTGTGTATACTCAGAGCTTCCATTATGGATATTGTAGCCAAAGATTCCAGGGTGAAATAATGCACATGTGATGCCATCTTAACTTGCTTCTATACTGCTGATTTTGTAACATTTATATTTCGCAAAGATCAGAATTAGTAATGGAAGGACTTCCTTTGTTGAAACTGATAAAGTGAGTTATCTGATCTTGGTTGTTATTGGGGGTGTAATCATTCAGTCAGTGTAATAGTGAACCCAGTGGGGACCTCAAGTTGAATGTGTCCCCAACACCCTTTGCTTGTCGTTAAGATTCCAGGTAAGAATTGGTCCCAAACAACGTATGCTAGTCATAAGAGGTGACTGGATCAGGTGGTCTGGCTCGGAGATTTGGTTGATTGCATGTCATTGTAACTGTATTCATGTGAACTGTAGTACAACTAATTTACAAGCAACACACAAGGTTGTAATGTCCGAAGTGCCCGAATGGGCAAAAGAAACCTGGACAATAAATTAGAACAAATACTCCAGGAACTAGCCAGCAGGTGTAGTGGCCTTCTACATTCAATAGTTTGTTAAAAAATAGTCGTTTCTGATGCTGACATGTCCCAGCAGTTCCATATGTTTTTGTCATTATTCTGTCATTCAACAATATTAGAAGTATAATCCATCTTTGTCCTCATTTGCCATGTCAGCAGTAATTAGAAATATTGCATTTTTTTTATCTCCCCGGCATATAATGCGGGGGGATATAGCTATGGGCATGTCCGTCCGTCCGTCCGTCTGTCTGTCTGAATCGTTTCCGGAGCAGAACTCAGAAACCGTTAAATATTTCTTCATCAAACTTTGCATTAATATCACTTAAAGGGGAAGTGTACACGCAAAAATCACTTTCTTTCTTTTTCTAAACAAAACGCAATTTTAGAATTAGTTAGTATCTGTGTTTGAAAATATACGCTCATTTTTTTTCACAGTGAAAGTAGGAAGCTCACAATAGTGTTAAAATGATATGTCGTTATGAGGCCTTCGTTTTACGAGCGAAATAGGCCTGAGTTATCCCCCTTAGATTATGACGTAATTGGTGCCAATTCAACTGGGTCCCTGTCTATTCTCAACGCAAAAGATATCAAGGACCAGTTTGCGGTAAAACAACATGGTCTACGACACACTCCGGCGCAGTGGTGACTCAGCATAACACAATTCTGGCTGGCATCTGAGAGGCTAGAATCACAAAACTGTACCTACACCACGTGAAGCGGCTCTAACAAAGCATCATGACGTCATAATGTTTATCAATTGGCACCAATGACGTCATATTGCAAGGGGCATAAGCCATGGTGTTTTTGTTATGGAAATAGAACACTTGGTAAATGTGAAAAATATAAATCGTTTTAATGCAAAAAATATGTTAATTAAATATGATGTTTTTATATTTTTGTCTATGACACTTCTATGTTAACACTTTTAATGTGGAAAAAGTACAAGAAAAATTGGTTCATTTCCGTGTGAACTTGCCCTTTAAGTGGTGAAGTTGTGCCTTTTGCTAATTTGGAATTTTTCCAATTTTTTTATTTTCCAATTTTCATGAAAGCATGCTGGACATAGGCTCACTTTGTGAGTGATGTTAGTTTCCGAAGCAGTCTTGAATATTTCTCCATGTTACTTTTCATAGGTTTAAACTACATACTGAACTGGTGCCTTTTGCTATTTAGGAATTTTATAATTTTTTATTTTTTACGTTTCCATGGCAACAAGTTGGATTTAAGTTTTAATATAGGTTGGGTTCACTTATGGAGTATAACAAATAAGCTGTTAAATATTTCCTTGCCAAACATTGCATGTCTATATATAAAGCACATACTGAACTGGTGCCATTTGATATTAAGGAGTTTTAGAAATGTTTAATTTAGAATTTCCATTGCAGCTATTTTGACATGGGCTATGAGAAATGTTTGGTCAGTTACCTGGTTTGGGACCATAACGTGTTAAAATAGGCGGGGGATATAGATGACTTCGTTGACTATACGCTTGTTTAGTTATTGTTTCTTGTAATTTGTCATTTGTTTGCATAAAAAAACCCCACAGAAACACACTTGTTTTACTTTCCATTTTATATGGATGCGACCATCTGGTGGACCATATGGTGGATCTTTTGTGGGTAAACAATGTATGCTTCTTCAAGAACATTCAACTCTTGACTCATTACATACAGAATTGCACATTTACTTGTGGTTACTTTACAGACAGCTGCCGGGGGGGATATGTCATCTTTCTGATGACTCTTGTTTTATTTTCATGTTGAAATTCGAGAAGGACTTCTTCAAGACAAGACCAGTTTTCATCTATTCATTATACATGCCTTCATAATAAGCAAGTTGTTATTTTTGTTTCAGTGGCCCTAAATGACCATGGCGGAGTCTGAACGTCGGTCGGGCAAAACACCGCTGAAAAAACAACCAGAGATAGAAGAGGTGGAGGAGGGAGATGAAGAAACAAATGGAAGTCCGAACTCTGACGTGTCTGACACGACCATTACTCCAGGTAAACACATGATCCATAACAAATGTACATTCATCATTCACAGATACACACAATAGAAGTAGCCAATGATTGCATCAATATACTGCACAACCTGTAGGCTCAGATGCACCAGATAGCTGTCAAGTCATATAGAGATACCCTGTTTTCTCTGATTGAAAATACATTTCTTATAACAGATTCATGACAGCCATAAGAACAAAATCATTGTTGACTCACCATCATTGAGAAGAAATTCAATACACTTGATCTCTTTACTTTAAAGGTGAAAGATTGCTATATTATTCTGCGAAAGGTATTTTTATTTCTGTTGCCTTGAGATATTTTAAGCTCCGGTAAATTAATATGTCATCTGTTTTCTCAATGTTGCAATGAAATGTTGTTTTTCTAGAACAGTAAAATCATGTCAAGGTTTTGTTTCCCATAAAATAATCCATGTATGAATAGTCTTCAGTCTGCGAATTAGGCCACGAGTCAGAAGCCTGAGTCTTGTAAAAATCTGATCAGTGTTTTAAACTCAACTAGTGATATTCCATATAATAACATCATATTCTTTAGAAAATGGTGATAAGAGGCTGAGTTTGAGCTATGTTCGAGCCAGCAGTCTAAAACTGTTTTGGCAGAGACTGAATCTTAGGTATGATAACAAATAAGAATAATTTAATTGTTTAAATGATCCAGTTAATCCAGCATTTGGTGATGATCCACCAGCAATTGAGTGATCACCACATTTAGTTTTTTAGGCATTTAACAGGAGAGAGTACATTATATTATCACCGACACTTTGGCAATGAAGAATTTTTTTATCATTATCATGATTGTGCTAATTATGTCATGTAAGAACTGGATTAAACAGCACTATCTTTAGTTTGCCACTGTTTCATCTGCATGTTCTGGTAAGTACTCTTAATCTGATTGGGAAACAACCTTCAACAATCAATTTATTTTGTTGGGCGAGGGATATAGAAACGGGCTCCGTCCGTCTGTCACGTTTCATTTCCGGAGCATAACTCAGAAACCGTATTTTTTCATGAAACTTTGCAGGTCTGTCAAGTACATGCTGAACTGGTGCCTTTTGCTATTTAGAAATTTTAGAAATTTGTATTTTTTACGTTTCCATGGCAACAAGATGGACTTAGGTTCCAAACTCTTCTTTTTTTTACAAATTAAGTTCTTAGCCTCAAACAGGAAGTTGAGTAAAGTTAAATCTTTCGTTGTGGACATTACATGATGTCATAGAGGTATATCCACAGAAACTTGAGTCAACTGAGCAAATTGTTTCGAACTTGTGACTAGTAAGTAAATAAAGCAGGGGCCTGTGACCTTTGGAAAATTTACGTACTTGAGGAACTTGCAGTACATCAAGTAATTACCGAAAAAGGGCTTAGCATCAAAGTCATTCATGAAGACATGAGTATAACTCGAGGAAAAGATGCTCCTCCCTGTGCCACCTCAAAGAGGTGGGCAGCAGAGTTTGAGCATGGCAGGAAGAGCCTTGAAGACAACCCATCCTTGAAGGCCTGTGGCGTCAGCAACACCAGACACGATCAAAAGAATCCACGATATCGCGGTGACCGACCGGCAAATAACTGAGCCCAATGGTGAGATTACACTGTTATCACAGAAATTTTGGCAATGGTAAAAGTATCAACTCCTTGGGTTCCAATGCTTCTGACATCTGATAAAAAACACACGCATGACGTCTTGTGATAATTTAGCTCTGCTTGAAGCTGTTCCCGAAAGGTTCTGGCAGCGATTTGTGACAATGGATGAAACCTTGGTTCACCAATTTCAGCCTGAGTTCAAATAACAATCAAAATGTGGAAGCATTGGACATCACCACCACCAAAGAAAGCAAAGACAGTTCCATCAGCTGGAAAGGATATGGCCTCCATGTTCTGGGGTGCTGAAGGTGTCATCATGGTTGACCTTCCAAAAGGCATATGATGCTGCACTCTTGAGGCATTTAGAGGATGAAAATATGACTAAGATATTTTTGGGCTAAAACGATAAGGCAAGATCAAGATGCGATTTGTATCATGATATATATGGTCATGATACGACAGGTATCGTGATAAGCATATTTATGTCAAAAATATCATATTTATGTGGAAACTTCTTGACTATTAATATGACAGAGCAGGTTCAAAAGGAAAAGCTAGCTGTAGACATGTTCATATTGGCTTTATTTAATAGTGAACATAAAAGCTAATTACAACACATTTTGCAATATTTGACTCATGATAACTCTGTGGTGTCAGTAGGTAATATAGTTTAGCAAGTGTATCATTTTGTATCGATACAGTAAGAAATGTATCGTGTATTGTATTGTCACATGAAAGCTCTTGATGTAGAGTTAGATATTAGATATTTAGGAAGCTGAGAAGGTGTGCTCAAACATCTGGATAATGCACCAGTGCATGAATCAGCCATTGCCGTCACTATAATCCATGAGTTTGGCTTTGAACACCTTCAGCAACCCACCTTGCTTTCCTGATCTTGTTTCCAAACATGAAGAAGGTTCAACTGGAAGAAAGACGTCATAGCAGCTGTGGCAAACTTTTATAACAGCCAAGAGAAGGACTTCTACGAAGCTGCGATAAAACTTGGCAGTGTATCAATATGGAAGGGGATTATGCTGAAAAATAAATGATTTTTTTCTTCAGGTGTAGTCTTTCTGTGTGAGGCTCAGAACTTATCAATCGATCCCTGTATCACTACATCGGTAAAACAATTTCTAATGCAGTCATCTGTCTAACTAGCCTGAGCTGAATATTATCTTCAGTATTAAAACTAGTGTTTGTTAGTTTGTTTGTTGTTTAACGCCGCACTCAGCAATATTCCAGCTATATGACAGCGGCTAAATAATCGAGTCTGGACCAGACAGTCCAGTGAGCACCGATCCACGCAATGGGGATACAATGACATGCATCAACCAAGTCAGCAACCACCCAATCCTGTTTGGCACCTCTTAGGACAAGCATAGTCGCTTTTTATGGCAAGCATGGGTTGAGGAAGACCTATTCTATCCCGGATCTTCACGGGTCATTAATGCTAGTGAGATATTGTAGTTGAATAAAATGTTACGATTGTATCCTATGAGGTGTCATGATGTACATCTTGTCAGTCTTTCTTTTTGTGTGTGTGGGGGCACATTCGTGTGTTACGAGGTATTGTGATTGAAATTTGTTTTCACTTCTCAACTTAAATGGAGACAAATTTTACATAATACTTTCAGGAAAAATAATACTCCATATGAGCACACTCGAAATTAATTACCATATTCGACGTAATAAGTGCCCCACTCTAATAAGCGCCCAGGGTGATATTTGCTAATATATTGGCTAGTGAACAATCCCAATTAGCACCTCTTCCGATTGATCAATGTACACAAGACTTATTTATTCATGTATAATATGCACTCGTGTGTTATATGCACCCTTAATTATGGGCATTTAAATTCTGGAAAATATATATCTGTCGTGTATAATACGCACAGACTTTTCTTTTGTTTCATTTCAGGTACATAAACCTAGAAATTTACGATCTTTCAACTCTGTTTTTTTTCTCACCAAAATTATATTCTAATAAGAGCCCCCTATTTCTAATTTTGAAAGCGCCCTAAGCGCTTATTACGTTGAAAATGGTATGTTCAAAATAAAGATTTGACTAATTATCGTTATTGATTACGTACCAAGACATTAATTACACGTGCAAACACAACCTTATCGCCGATTGTGCCTTGACTGAGTGAGTGAGTGACCATATTCAAACAGCAAAGTGGCAATGAGAAGAGCAGGTAGCGGGTTATTTAAAATAAAGAAAAGGGTCATTGGGTTTTTTTATGGTGGAGATTCCCCTGTCCCAGCACTAGATGACACGTAGCCGGAGACAGGGTTAGTGACGAGGCTGTGAATGAAGAAGCTGGTCCAAGTGAGAACTTGATATGTGATGATGAAACCAGGGTTAGAAATTGGCACTAGTCCTATAGTCCTTGGCAAACTGCCCAATAGTAAAGGTATCCTAAGGACTAGTAGAATTTTGACAGTTTTAAAGGTTTTGCTGTGTGCTATCATTATAAGGACTAGTGGACTGAAACTGTTAGTTTCTACCGCTGGAAACGACATAGTCAGTGAACCTTAATCTGGGAAATACTGGCAATTTGACTGTGGATGTGCTGCTATATAAACTGGAAGAAAAAACAAATCAGGATGCTATTTCAGTGCGAGAGTAAGTTATTATTTCAGTGCAAGTTGACTTTATTGACTTCTTCAGATTGTGACTTTGTGTGATTAGTTTCATTAGAAGTGCAGATTGTTGTGGTGATATGTGGTTAAATGTTTGGTAAGTGAAATTAAAATTTTCGAAAGTTATATAGTTCTGCAGAAGGCCAATTTACCCCCTGCATCACTTCCATTACCCTGATTGTCAGTCTCCTAATCCTAGATATTTTACTTGTGAGTTTAAATTTGGGTGTGCATGCAGTTGAGTTATGAACACAAACTAGTAAAACCATTCAATTTTGGGTCCCTTTAGTACTGGCCCATTTTCATATGAGTGTTGGCCCACTTTCTTAAAGTCAGAGGGACAATGGGCCCAGTTTGTTAATGAGCTGGATGCATCCCTGCTCTTCTGTACACTTATTGCAGAATAGAGGAGTAAGTGAATGTTCTTATAGCCACTGTCTGCAATAACCCAGCTATATCACAGCACCCTATTATATGTCCATCCGATTCTTGGACCTACCACTCCTTGGTCAACAATGCCACGCCTAACTCAAATTCAGAGAAACCAGGCTATCGGACGTTTGGAAGCTGGAGAGTCTGTGCAAGATGTTGCCCGTCATTTGAACGTTAACATAACCACAATTTACCGTCTCCTGCACCACTACAATGCTACACAGACCACAGATGACCTTTCTCTGAGCGGTCGTCCTAGGGTCACCACACCTCGACAAGATCGGCAGATTTCCCGTCAACACCAGTGACATCCGTTCCTAACTGCAAGTGTAAGTGCTCGACAGACCATAGGACCACATAATCGACACATTAGCCGGGACACTGTGATCCGACGTCTCCGTTCCAACAACCTCAGATGTCGCCGACCAGCACGTCGCCCTATTCTCCAACCACGGCATCGACAAGCACGACTTTAGTGGGCACAGGGTCATCACAATTGGCGTCATCGTGAGTAGAGGCGTGTCATCTTCTCTAATGAAAGTCGCTTTTGTGTCTCCCATGCAGACGGAAAGGGATCCATGGGGTGGACCTAGCTTCATGATATGGGCAGGGATTTGACTTAATGCGAGACTTGGACCCATGTGCTTTCTGAATGTTGGTCAAGGTCGGCGACACGGCGTCACTGCTCAGCGGTATATCGACCAATTGATCAGACCCCACGTTGTTCCATTTTTTGCACAACATCAACAACACATTTTCCAGCAGGACAACGCTCGTCCGCATGTTGCCAGAGCTACCATGGCCTTTCTGCAACAACACAACATCCGTGTTCTACCGTGGCCAGCCCTGAGCCCTGATATGAACACCATTGAACACTTGTGGGATGAGGATCAAAGGCGTCTGCACAACGTGCGCCCAGTCCCTACAACTGCCGATGAACTACGCACAGCTGCTCTGGATGTGTGCAGGAGGATCCCTAGGGCCTTCACAAAACGTCTGATCCACTCAATGTACAGTGTCTCAAGTATAAGCAACGATCCATGCCAAAGGGCACGGTGACAGGCAATCAGCCTGACCACACAATCCATTTCTGTCAACTCTTATGACAAGTATCGTTTCTTGGGAGCAAATCTACCCTCAACCCACAGGTTGGCAGCCAGTACTCCATTTTTGTGTAAAAGTTGATTAAAGTGAGGTTCTAGTGGTTATGTGGGGAAGATTTAACAACAAATTCGTATTTACCCAGCAGGGCTTGCTCCTTTTAACCTGAGGTCGCGTAGTCACCTGGTAGCAGGGCTCTGAAAATTATAGAACTCCTCAACCCTATGCCCTTTTCTGCACTCTGTAGGTAGGTAAATCTTGGCTTCCATTTACCTTATTTCATGGTGATTTATAAGCAAATAATGATGTACACAACATGACACAACATTACTAAATGGCGGCCAGTTGTCATTTCACTGAGATGATCGACATATCTTTCTTTGAATTTACCATTCACACAACTTCATCCCCCCCTAAATATTTTCTCAGCGAAATTACATGACTCATGAGCAGTGACCAATTAAAAAATGAAACATGGAGAAGGGGTGCAATTTTGACTAGCCAGACGGGCCATCTACTTTAGGTTTCATGATGTGTGACTGTTAATGACCATTCCATGTGCCTTTGTGCATGAACAGCATCCATGGTTTAGTAGAAATTGAAGGTCGAGGGTTTGATTCCCTGGACATGTCATACCAAAAGATATAGAAACATAGTACTTGTTGTTACCCTGCCTGACACTTATCTAAAAGTGCATTAATCTGACGTGAAGTCCCATTTCACCACACCTTTTTGTGAGACAACCTCCGTGGTCTAGAGGTAGAGTGTCCGCCCGGAGAGCGGAAGGTCCGGGGTTAGATCCCTGGCCGCGTCATACCAAAAGACGTTAAAAGATGGTACTTGTTGTTACCCTGTCTGGCGCTCGGCATTAAGGGGCTAAAACAAGGACTGGTCGGCTCGGAGTCAGTATACTGTGTCTGAGTGGGGTATTCATGTTAAACTGTGTCATGGTATCTCATTGGGCTAGCACTATAAATCGGCATCAGTTCGGACTAGTACAAGCAGCCACACACACACTCTTGCATGCTCGTCGCTATATAAGTGCAACAATCTTGGATGCGACGTTAAACCCAATTTCACCTCACCTCACCTCACCTCACCTCACCTCACCTCACCTCACCTCACCTTTGTTCATGCTATCAACCACTGGTTCTCCAGTCTAGACTTGATTATTTCCAGACCACTGATAGATCCTCTCAAAAGATTAACTCAGATACTGCTTTATTTTCTTGTTAATTATCAATTTGTATTCAGATTCACTGATACAAAAAGAGATAGTTACACCCAGGGCGATGCAACCTTTATGCTGCATATAAAACAGTGATTCATATTGATTTTGGATATTGTTTTCTGTCCAAATTCGGGATCATATGTGCTGTTTGAAGAAAAAATGATAGTTCTATATTTATTTCAAGTGATAACGTAAATAATATAATACAATTCAGGCATGGTATCTTCTTGAGGAGAATTTTAATTACTGTAAAACAGGAAATTAATGCGAGCAGAATATTAATGCGAAAAAAGCGAGTGACGGAAGGTCGTATTAATTTTATGCGCATTAATTTTGTACCATCTAAAGGAAATAAATCACTTTAGTATAATTTACTAGTATTACATCAAAAACAATGATATCAGATCATTACAAGTTGATAGCAGACACTGACAACAATCAGTCACAAAGGTAATAGATAAATAAATTACTAGACAAAATAACAAAGTCACCTACACAAAGTGAAGTTGAGTAGTGGTCAGTTCACATCCTGTCAAGCAGCCCAGATTGGCACCAGCCACGAATTATCCCATCAGTGTCCTTAACAAGCTTGTCAAGTTCAAGTTCAAGTTCTTTATTAACTCAAACCGCCGTCAAGAGCAGACACGAGCCAACACGCATGAATGGGTTGACAATCTTGTTGTTTTATTTGAGAATATCCTATCAGCATAATCCCCTTATTTGATACACTGATCTGTTTTCTACTCCTTTTCATCAAAGGGCAGAACGTATATACTAGTACCAACAGACTGTCAACTAAAACAACACTAACACAATGATAGCTGCCAGGAAACCATTCTCACGCTTGGCCATCAAACATACAGGCAATTAGCTTAAATAATATTAAAATAAGGAAGGAATCTCACACTGAAAAAACATGGACAAGGGATTTAATGTGCACAGTTATTTTATTTATCTCTGTCTACTCACAGTTCCTGCTCAAAACGTCATTTGAAACAAACAAGCGTTTTCAGGTAAGGCTTTTATTTACCTAGGTTACATTAATTAAAATAACACAGAACATAAATCCAGCAAATAAATTTTTAGGAAAGGGTATGGGCACTTGCATTTTTAAAATGCGCATTTATGTCTAAAATCAAGAACTCGCATTATTTTCATGTCGCATTAAATTCCTGTTTTACAGTAACTGTAGAAATCTTTTGTAAAATGGTGAAGCACATTTTGGTGTGTGCCCTGCTGTGATGTAGTTTCTTCCAGGCAACTGTAATCCTTATGCAATCATTCAACTTATTATAATACTTATATGAATAGTGCTATTACATACTTCAAACTTGTAAATCATGCTACAGGGCTTGAGTTAACTGTACAAAACATGCACCAGTGCAACCTATTATTGAAAAGTGAAACCTGGTATGTATGTCTACATGCACCAAGTACATGTCAATTTTGTTGGTGTCTGACTAATCCTTACTTGTCCACACAACATCGACCTTTCAACACACTCAATACCTCTAAGCTCTGTTTACCATACTACCTCACTAATCCCTGTGTTGCGTGTAATTTGTCATGCTTCCTTGGGCTTGACATCATCAAACTGTGGGTACTTCAAGATAATGTGCTCATGTTACTGTCCCGTGTGCGAAATATGCTGCAGTCGGAAAGCGCACGTTAAATCTTCTATATCAGTCATGTTACTGTTACATGTTGCAGCAATATGTGTATTTATGTGACACTGGAAGCAAACTGTCCTGTTTTAATTTATGGGACAAAGGTGCAACCTAGTTTTCTATGGTGCAGTTGGTTTTCATGTCAACATGCACCCCAGAAATTCGTACTAGTTAAGGTATCAAAAGGACTAGTAGTTTTGCTGTATGTTATCATTATAAGGACTAGTACTGAGTAGTAAACTACAACAGTTAGTTTCTGTTGCTGCACCTGGTGCAAGTTAAATCAAGTTCTTTAAATCGAGCCTTGTGCGAATTTGTGATGATGTTCCTTTTTGTGTGAATTTCTCTGGTTGGATGAATAGCTTTTATTTTGGATCTGTGTTCTCTGTTAAACATTGCTGTTTTTCTATACTTAGTAAATACAAGTACTCTCCTGTATATTATAATCTGAAGTTCATCAAGAGAAAAGTGACATTATGATCCTTTCGTCAGAAGATTCTTATAAACATGGCTCCTTATTCAAGCATTTAGGGACAATAACAACACATGGGTGATGACATTGCTGAAGAGAGCTATTTCCACCACAACAGCATAGCTCAAACTTTATTTTTGGAAACATTTACACAGCTGGTTGTGTCTGATACATGCAAGTCCTACTGCACCTAACTAAAGCATGGTGCAATGTGGAGGGGTATCGGTGATGAAATATACTCTGAGATACTAGATTAAATTGGATCTGGCGTGCAATGTGTTACATCTTCTTTGAAGTATATTTGCTTCCAACACCTCTCCTGTACATATTAGGAAAAGTAACAAATTAGATCTTTTCTGGTTGGACAAGTAATGTGACACCTATGGCCATTTTGCCAGTTAGGAGTAACAACCTTTGGTATTTTAATGTCAGAAATTTTGATGGGAACTTTGAGACAGAAAAAAGGGCTTAGCACTTGCACAGATAGTGTTCCTTTCACCATGGCAGAAGGAAAATGGCTACATTAGTGACTCACCATAGCTGAGAATAGATTTATGGCTATGATGACAGAAGATTTCTCTTAATTTTTTGCTTGCAGAGAGTACTCAAATTTATGCAAGTTAAAACCTTGAGATAGATAGAAAACACAGAATCAGTGACAGTGAATGCACTTTGCACAATAAAGTATTATTTTCACAATCAATTTAGTTACAAATAGTGTACCATCAAATCTGCAAATGTCGAAATGAAAACGAAAATTGTTAGCTTTATATGTTTATGACATGATACTCGGTTGTCAAAGATTGTAAATAGAAGACTTTTGGATAGGAATAATACTGCCCCAGAAAGTATAATTTTGGTTTTCTTTTGTTCAATAAGCTGCTGCCTTTGGTGCACTGTGAATTAGTATAACCAGGGACCTGTGATCGCTTCAAATCAGTAGCCTGGTCGACCCCCTGTTGATAGTTAGACTGACAGTTTTCAACACATTATTACCCAATCAAGTTGTGAATAGTGTTCATTGTATATAATCATCCTCTTAATTGGTTAAATGTAATGTCATCTAAAATTGTATGAGTCATTTCCGAAACTTCATTTATAGGTCTATGAGAACTCATATTTTGCATGAAACAGATAAGAATCAAAGCCTTGAAGAAAATCTAATTTCATCATATTGCATGATTTAAGCTTTTTGATGGCCAGTATATTTTTTAGTCTGTGCCAATGAATAGAGTTTTTGATTCATGGAATCATAAAGTTGATATGAGATAATAAATATATACTTGTCATTGAGCTACTTCCTTACCTAATTTTCATGGTATGTGCAGATGAATTCTGTGGGAGTCGCGGTTCATAAATTTATCAGAGCATCACAAATTTGCACCTGACAATGCTGCGGATAATATTTTGAGCCCTTGTGAATGATTACTCATATGAAATCATACATTGGTATTTCAGTCTTTTTTGGGTATGTAATATAAGTTTACGACTTAGGTCTTGTGTATTTGGGTATTTTTATAATGACTTTGTAAGAAGTTGAATTTTAATAAATATTCTGCTGTAAATTCCATTAAATGTGTGGTTTTATGTGCCTCTTTCGGCAAAGTTTTTCAACCATGGCAAGTTGGTAGCCATTTTGTATGTGCTTCCTTAAAGTCTTTTACATAAAGTCACTTAACTCAGTCACACTTGTCACATGTTACAATAAGAGAGAGCTAGCGCTTTTGTGCATTATTCACTTCAGAAGAGTTCATGTGTGTGATGCCAGCATGAGATCAGAAAAAAGGATCAGTGAGGATATATTGGTATGCAAGCTTCAAAGGCTACAGTGGGTTACTCACACTGTTGTTACACCATTGTGTTTTAGAAATGTTTCATACATATTTGTATGCAAGAAACTTAATTGCGTAATGGGGATTTTTGTTGTGTTCATATTGTTTGCAGGTACACAGCTTGTCTGGAGCCATGATCTGACATCATGCTTAACTTAGTATCAATTCAAATTTTAACTATAATTATAATATTTTAGTAAAATGATTGCTTGAGCTCACTTTCTTACTATATACAGTCTGAACTATACAGTCACGCAAGTTGTGATACAAACTTATTGATAGCAACAATTTCTTGTCAGACAGGCTGCATTGAATAAATATGCTGATACTCATGCAAGAACAAGGTTACCGTAAATGATATGTATTGTGTCACGATTCAAGTATTGGGATGTGTAAAGTTGGGTAGGTGTATCTGTAAACACTAATGATTTCTGCAGGGATTTTCATGGATCCATCTATTTTCAAGTCCAGGGGAATCATAGACATGTGACAATCTTCTGACAATCATAACGCACGGCTTAGAATGCCTGAGAGAGCTCAACCCTTGAATGTATACCAGTTGCAAGGTTACAGGTTGTGTCATCAATGTTTTTCACTTTGATCAGAAACGTTTCTGGCAACAACAATTTCAGTCAGGGCATATAAATTTCCCCAAAAGGAAATTGAGTCCCTGTTCAGGACTTGCAATCTTTTTAGGCCTAAAAGTTGCAACTAAATAGTTGCCAATGTGACCTGATTTTCAGTAGTTTCACTATCAAATGACTATCTTGAAAAAATGTCTTGTGGTGACTGAATTTTATTACTTTTCTTTATTAGACACAGAAATAAATAACTTGATTGACATTTGCTACGCTGTTTTCTCATTTTCCTGATTGCAATCTTGGAAACTTGTGTAACTGCACTCGTCATCTGTGACAATGAACATTTAGATAGCTCCAAGCAGAAATATGTGGCAGTGAACATTTTGATAGCTTCATGCAGCGATGCAAGGATTTGGTTATGCTAAATACTTTTACTGTGTGCATCAATATGAACTTCTGATATGTATAGACCTTTTCATTTTTCTTGACAACTTCATGGCAAAGTACTTTTCCATCTCAGAACAGCAAAAAATGATCGTACCACCGAATGTTGTGAGTGAAAATGATGACAGTAACTTTGGAACTGATAATAGTGATGGATGATGTTATTCTAAGCCGATGGACGAAAATAAGGACATGGAGAAGCTGTCCATGCCGATGACATTTGAAAGTAAATCAAAATTGAAAACAAAACAAAGAATGGCTAATGAAGTATGTGTGGTTAATTTACATAAAAGGCTAATGCTATAAATTTTACATATTATGAGAATTTGATTAATAAGATAATTTCAGATGTTTTGGTGACCAATGATATTGACTTCACTTGAAAAGTATTTGTAGCCATATGGCTACTTGGTAAAACGTAAACTTTGAGCCCTGCGTTTGAAACCGGTATCACTTTAGGCTTTTCTCTCACATCAATCTTTGACAATCTGTTAATACTGAAATGTTATCCACTGACAAGTGCATTTATGGTTAACATGATTTTCATGTGTTCAAAAAAAGTGTTAATTAATCTATTTTTCATATTATTTATCTTTCTGAAAGAAATCACTCCACATGGCCACACTTATGTATTCACTCAATCTATGCTGCATATCATCTACACAATTCAAATCTATTTCTTTTCACATTTTGAATTGACTGTTGAAGAAATGTCTCGCTTGAATAATAACATTATCAAGTATTACCATACAGCCTTTCCTGTGTAAACTTGCGAAATTAGGTCAGACCTAACAATCAATGGACAGATGTTTCATATACATATTCAGGCTTTAGAGGTTTCGTTTAGCTTGTATCCATGGTAACTGAAAAGTGACGACAAGAATTGATGAAAAGATTCTTCTTATTGTATTATAATAAGTCTTTTCAATAAGCACCGCCTGATGAAACATACTTCATACTTGTTTATGAATCAGTGTTTGTGGAGGACTTACCGTATTCGACGTAATAAGCGCCCAGGGCGCTCTCAAAATTAGAAATAGGGGGCTCCTATTAGAATATTATTTTGGTGGAAAAAAACAGAATTGAAAGATAAATTTAATTTCGGGGGTTTATGCTGACAGCCTGAAATGTTTATATACGACAGATATATTTTTCCAGAATTGAATTGCCCATAATTAAGGGTGCATATAGCGCACGAGTGCGTATTATATGCAAATAAATAATTGTACATTGATCAATCGGAAGGGGTGCTAATTGGGATTGTTCACTGGCCAATATATTAGCAAATATCGCCATGGGTGCTTATTAGAGGGGGGCGCTTATTACGTTGAATACGATATGTATCAGTGTTGAGCTATTGAAAACAGGTAGACACACTGTTGGAAAATTCAAACTTGTCCGCAGCTGATATCAGACTAGAGCTTTTTGTAAGATAGCTAGTTTTGGTTTAAAACAACTAATCCTTTGGATTTTTAACTTGTCTCAGACTGACAGAGCAGTGGACGTGTCTATCCTTGTGAAAATAAAACTTTGTCCTGGCTACAATTAGCTGATTACTGATTCCATTTAGATTTTGGGTGCAATTTCTATTGAAAAAGGCAGATGAAACAGTTAATGTCATTTGAAACTTGTAGAACATATGCCATGATTTGGCCTGGCTTTGTAACTTTGTACTGGACAGGGTGAGCAATTAAGCTGTGTCCTTGAGGAATTGTGCCTTTATTTTCATGTTTTTAGGTGTCTTCATGTTTAGAAGATTTTGACAAGAATCCTTGATTTTTATCCCTGCTTCAATATATAGTTGATCAGAAGATAGGGCATCAAAACAAAAGATTCTCATTTGAAGTAAGGAACAGAATCCTAATACTGAACATGCAGGTATTGTTATTGCAGGTATTGAAACCCCTGTTGCCCAGTCAGCCACTGGTTCTCCCGATTCTGAGACTGGAGATGAACAGACAGCCTCGCCCTGTGATGGAAAGTCCGACATTCAAGAGCACCATCAGACAGTACGAACAAATTCACAGGTGATGCCAGCCATTTTGAAGTAAAGATCATGCCATTTGGAGCAATAGAAAGCACTTAGATTTCATAGGATGAAAATAAACATGTGCACCATGTTTAAGTTGCTGAGATGTATGTCTGCAGGATACTATTTAGTAACATGACACCAGAATATGGTCATGACTGTGGATAAGACAAAGTTTCAAGTAACATGTGAAGTAAAGTATTGGCTTGAACTTCTATTGGTATTTTTGTTGATTCTATTCTGTGGTAAATCTTGTTTTACCATTCAAATCAGCTTGAAATTGTGTAGAATTTTGAAATTTGTCTGAAGTCAAATTTCTCAGGGAATTTTGATGTTCATTAAAAGGTAATTAAATTAGGCACAAATGGCATTTCTAGACATACACAGGAAAATGTTTCTTTGTTTTGGTGAAATAGAACTACAGTCATCCAAATCTTGCAAGTGTTAGATTGTCAACAGCTACAGTTGAGAGTTACTCCCCTTCAATGTGTACATTCTGTTGTAAACCAAATCAACAAACTAAGAGGTTTTAGTTTGCTAGCTGAAACTTTATGTGAACAATGAAGTTGATCTAATATGGATGTCTGTTGAATAAATAATTTCAGAGTAAAATGAAAACTTTACAACGAGCCGAGGCTTTGTGTGATGACAGTTCCCCCCCTCCTGATGTGATGTACCCAATAGAACATCTGGAATCCAAGGAATCAAAGGTGTGTTGGTCAGTCAAAACATCATATTGGAAAATTGTGGAAAGCAAATTCAGTATCTCATTTCATCATTTTGTCATCATGTTAAAGCTAGATGTCACATTCTTGTGTCTATAATGTATAAGATTGATAAGGTTTTGGAGGTTTTTCTTTTTTTTCTTTGAAACAAAGGAAGATAGGTTTTGGTTAGGATCAAGAGGATAGCAGTGTTTCCTGTTTCAAACTATCCTCTTTTGTCCAGTTTGTTGCTGTTGAAGTATGATGCTCCTCAGAATATCAATCACTGGTTTGCGAATCCAGACTTGATTATTTACAGGCTGCTGTCATTCCAGCTAGAATAAACAAAAAAACACAAGTCACTTTTGAACCCCCCAAACAATTTTGAGCACTACAGAAATAGGCTGAAAAAACATTGGATAAGTCATGAACGTTCAGTGAAAATGAAGAGAGTTTCATTTGATTTTTCGCTTTTTTAAATCTTTTGTGGATATTACTGTGGACAGGATTGCCTCATATTCAGCTTGCTGCTGTTCAGGGAGGTTTGTATGGACATTGACACAGAATATGCTGAACGAGAATAGTGCATGGATATGTTGCCATTTGAGAAAATGCACTTTTAGCAGTAATCTGGCTGATTTAGAGTGCAATTATAGCTTGGTGATGATAATTGATGAACAAGTACACAATGTATGTTGTTAATGCCACATTCACCAGTATTCCAGCCATACCACAATTTCCTGTAGATAATCAAGTCTGGACAAGGCATGATAGGATCTGTGAGTACAGCACTGTGGGTAGATTTGACAACAATTTGTTTGTAGCCACCAGGGTTTGCTCCTTCAAAAAATTACTGGCCTTTCTCCTGGCCTACAACAACATGGTGGAGGCCGCTTAGTGGCTGAATCTGAGGTTGCGTAGCCACCCAGCGGGGCTCAGAAAAGTTTAGAAATCCTCACCCCTAAAATGCCTTTTCCTGCACTCTGAGGATAAATCTTGGCTTCCATTTGCCTCATTTCATGGCCATTTTTTGAGCAAACAAAGATGCTCTCCACAACATTACAAAATGGCAGCCAGTTGTCCATCTACAGAGATGATCAACATAAATCTTTCTTTGAGGTAATCATTCACCCGACCCCATCTCCCCTTAATTTTTTCTCGTTGAAATTGCAGGATTCACGAGCCGTGTCCAAATTTAAAAAAAGAAACATACATGGAGAAGGGTTGAAATTTTGACTTGCCAGATGTGCCATCTTCTTTACGTTTCAGCAAGCCCTTTGTAATTTTAACTGGCCACAGGCCAAAGGGCCAGCAGTTAAATCGACCACTGATGATGATGTGGACTACATGTACCCTGTTGACTTCTTGTTTCTTCCTTTAGCTGATCATGATTAGAAGTTCTACATTCAGAAGTGGAATGTAGTATGTCAGATAGTGAAGAAAAAGAACAACTTTTGAAACAGCCAGTCTTTACTGTCTGAATTGTATCAATTTCCAGATAAGGAGTGAGAGAAGGTTAGAGAAAAGTGGATCGCAGAGTTCTGAGGCAGGAACCTCATCAAGTTTATCTAGAGGTAGGGGAATATTGAAATTATGCCAACACGTCATTGATAGCATGCACATGAAAACAGGAGATTCCAGTCTGATATTGACAAGAAGATCAAAATATGGCACTGGTCTGACATTGTGTGACTATTGCAGGTGATCATGGCTGGTACATTGATGATCAACTTATCTATGATGTGGCTGTGTTTGGCTTTTATCACAGGCTGACTGCCTGGATTGATTGTATCTGCCATTAGGCTGTCTGCTGCAGATTCTGTATGCTGCAGATGCTGAGATATTGCTGACAACACCCAATCACTTAGTGTTTGGCTTCAAATTGTTATGAAAAACATAAAATTGTAATGAAGACAATCTACTGCAGTTTATAATGACGATGTCTAGGAACGTATATGAATATTGATATTCTCATGCCTTTCATGTTTCAGAGTCAAGTTTAGATACACAGTACAAAGACTCCACTGGGATTGACCTAGAAGAATTTATAAAAAGGACATTAAATAAATCAGTCAAAGATAAGAAAATGATTTTACAGTTAGCTAGAGATCTCAAGAAATTTGTCAAAGAACCAAAGTAAGTATTGTCGTGTGTGTATGTGCGTGTGTCTGTGTCTTTGTGTGTCTGTATCTCTGTGTCTGTGTCTCTTCGTGTGTGAGCATGCATGAGTGAATGCAAGAGAGAATTAACATGTAGAAAAGGGTTATTAGCAATGATTTTCGAGGTTTTCTTTGACAGTTTTAATTGTTCACTAAAACCTCATAAATCTGAACATGCCATTATGTATTGTTTAACATGCTTAAGGCAATATGTCAGATAAGTCTGCCTATTTTGCTGATTGCACAATACTTTTCCCTCATTCTGCTGAAATATTCATTCTCATGTTAGCTTGAATTGTGAACTGAATTTAGGCATTTTGAGTTTAAAAACATTTACCATATTACCAACATTTTGCAATTCATGTTTTGTGCTTATGTTCTTTCAATCATATCTTACAGACATCAGTTTCTCCAGTTTGCTGAGATGTCGTCGTATGATCGTATGCTGGTTCATCGAATTGCGGCGTTCTTCGGCCTGGACCACAATGTTGACCAGAGTGGCAAAGCTGTAATAGTTAGTAAAACTAAAATCACAAGGATGTAAGTATTTCATTGAATCTTCACCTAATATCTTTTTGTACTTGCTTTGGTACATGCCTATATTTGATCATTGAAACTATTTTAAACATTATTTGTGTTGGAGATGCACTTTTCTTTGTTATGTTAAAGATTGCATGCGATTCAATTGTGTAGGCTTACATTTCTATGTAATTATTTCCTAATTATTATGAAAACATACACTATCTATTAACACAAATATGATATAGATAGCTTTATATTTAATAATAGCAAATTGCACTTTCATCTATGAGTTTAGCATCAATCTCCAGTTGTGAATGAGCACGTTTAAATAAGGAGTGTTTTTTATGTTGAATTTAATTCTATCCATTGTAATGGTTTGGTGTCCATGAAGTTTGTTTGTCATGATGTTGCAGTATTTCATCATCTTTCCAGAGAATTGTATTTACACCTTCCTTCTGTAGTTCTTAAATTCTGGCAGCATTTATGAGTGGATTTTCTATTAAAAAAATTGGTAGCCTAGTGGTTAATGCATTCGTTTGTCACACTGTGAGCCTGGGTTTGATTCCCCACATGGCAACAGTGTGTGAGTGCTCAAGGGGAATTCTTGCAGTAAATTTGGATTTGTTTTTAAATTGATGTGAAAGCATTCTCTTGCTTTTTACAATCAAGTTTGAAGAAATGCAGTATAAATCAAGGAAGCTCTCCATGACAGTGAATTATGTGTACACACTCATGGTCTTAACATCTTTTTGATTTATTTTCAGACCTGATTTTTGTTTTGAAGATCATATACAGAAGGGTGGGGATATGGGTACAAAAAAGAAAATATTACCTAGGAAAGCACCAAGTTTAGATGAAAAAGAAGTAAGTATTTGATTACGAGTTTGTAGAAAGCTGATTTCAATAAGGCTAAAAATGTTCACTGTTCAGTACCATCAAACGTTACTAAAGTACTTTTGCAAAAATGAAAACATTGATTTATTTATCAGCCTTCTATGGATCAGTTCATTCACTAGGGCATGGACTGATTACCAAAATGTCTCAAAGATATTTTTCAAATTTGGTCAAAATATGAAAGAATGTCCTGTTGAAAGTTGATAAAATCATGAATACGTCCCAATGCCTTTTATTTCAAGCAGTATCACTCAATGTGTAAAACCCACAAAGTTGGTTCCCTGTTTTTAGGTAAAAGCTATAGGCATCAATTCCGAGGCATGTATATAGGATAAGAGGTAAAATATGCAATTCATAATTTGTGTACTTTTGTGGATTTGCTACATTTTAGGATCTTTTGATTTTTCAGAGTAAAGGTTTAGAAAAGCACCTATTTGGTAGCAACCGTGCCAAATCACTGGAAGAAAGACAGAAGAGCTACGAAGAAGCCAAAGCTAGAATATTCAAGAATGGAGAGGTAGATAATATGTTCCCTGACAGATATGACCAGTTTAGAAAATAATTAAGAAATCTGGGTACCCCCTAAGTCTGTAGATTTTGACATAAGTGTTATGACAAGGCTTATTGTCTCTGATGCTTAGTTTCACTGTTGACACAATGCCGCTGTTCAGCCACAGGGAACAACATCAAACTTACAACATTCAAGATCCTAACTGCTCCATAGTTTTGTCATATTGGACTGGGACATTCTAAATTTTGGAAGATTTTACTGATATGCTTCTAAAGAACAAAAATGCATAGGTGATATAGATGTATTTATGAAAGAGACAAGTGAAAATAATGTCATGAGTTCTCACATCTCCCTCAGAATACATTTGGAAACTACTGGTATACACCTTCCCGAAAAGGGAGTTAACTGATTATACAAGTCCACTTCCCCCCCTTGCCGAACTAGGCTGGAATTTCCAGGCTCAACTGTAGCGCCACCAGTGGCTATTATGAGTTATGTCCCTTCTGTGTCCCTCCTATTGACCTCTATCATCAAGTCAAGACGATCTGATGGATAATCAAGATCTATATTGTAATAAAACGGGCCCTACCTCACGAAATGTGTATCAAATAACTCTAGCACCTTGAATAAAAACATGAAAAGATTTGCAAAATATCTGTCAATGCCCAGTTGGCAGTGCACATGCTTTGCAAATCCTTCACTCTACCGAAATCTGCACGTTGAACTCCATGTTTACGAATTGGATGTCTATATTGTTACGCAATTTTGATTGGACAATGCATCAATTGTTAGTCCAGTCAAAATGTAACTCCGGAATTCCAGCCTAGTTCGGCAAGGGTGGAAACTGGACTTTTATAGTCAGGTAACTCCCTTGCCTTAGAAAGATGACTGGTATATTGCGGGTTTTTTTCAAAATCATGCAGTGACAAGTTGAATCAAAATTATGACACTCAAGATTAGCAACTAATTCCTGTTATCGAAGAAGCGAAACTATTCACGACAAGTGTTCTGTATATAACATGTCTGTTCCGCATGCATGGAGACCAAAGCAACATCTTACAAAATGGTGGACAAATATAAAGTTGTCAGAAATGTGTGGGGAAAGGTGTTTTTTTATTCAGCTTTGAAACAAATTACGGATGAAAGAACACCTGCAATGTATTGTGGTAATTATCACAATACCTGAATAGTTATTACAATAAATTGCAATACAAAATCCAGGCCAATACCCATCGCTAGTTACTTCTCACACATAAAATCTGGCTGTGGTTTTTCCTTTCTTGAGGAGTATGTACAAGAACATTATAAAAACTGATGACACTTTCTCATTTGCCCTTGACATTAAGATTCATTACTTGTTCTCAGCCGTGATTCATTGTAGTGTAAGCAGCTTCATAAATTGTTTTCTTAGTTTAT
Organism: Haliotis rufescens; assembly: GCF_023055435.1. Classification (NCBI taxonomy): domain Eukaryota; kingdom Metazoa; phylum Mollusca; class Gastropoda; order Lepetellida; family Haliotidae; genus Haliotis; species Haliotis rufescens. Next base: position 60,402,859 of record NW_025964112.1, on the reverse strand, counting down.
TTTGTTTCATATTGTTAACAGTGGCTGTTTTTGTTCATGTTGCCTGCAAGGACTATAATATTGTGTCTTCTTCTTACAGGGTGGCTCTGAAGATTACCTGTCTTGTGCTCCATTAGTGAGGTATGTGTCTAAGTAATATGATTTTCTTTCCATCGAGTCAGCTCACATGTTGATCTTGGATGCTTTATATCTCTTCTTTCAAATTCTACATTTTTCACACAATAGAAGTTTAAGATTTATTTCCAGTAAAAACCAGAAATTTTGGTTTAATTAACAAGTAATTATGCAAGATGGTTTATGATATTTTAGTAATAGTCGATCGGGTAAATCCAGCCTTGTGAGCAGCAAGGAAGACCTTGGTTCGCGGCAGCCAAGTACAGACTCCAGTGGGTATGGGTCATGTGAAAACACGGGTAAACAGTCTCGGCTGAGCATACAGAAAGCCAACAGCTATGGTGGCATGCCAGGACATCCTTTGGTGAAAAGCCATGGCTCAGCAAGCTTCTCCAAAGCAGGTATGGTAACCAGTTGTCATGGTGAAGGTAATATACAGTCATTTTGATCATATCAGTAGCAAGGGGTGGCATGATTCATTTCCAGTTTATTTCTTTATCTTGTTTGTTCTAAAGTTCTACAAGTGCTCAGAAAATTCATGTTACTTTTAAAGAAAGAAATACCTGAGCACCAAGAGTTCATTCACTGAACATTGTTTTCTGTACTTTCCATTGAGAGATGATCAAACTGATCATGTAAGAGTCAACTCTGTAAAGCAAATTTAAGTTGCATCGTATTTGCCCTTCTATCTTTTAATAGTGTAAAAAATATATCTGATGTTTTATTTATAGTTTCAAGCTACTTGATCTTTGCAGTTTTGAAATTAATCAACCTTTACAATGATTTAAAGAATTCTAGTTTTGAAGTTTGTTTTTATGTTTTATACATTCTATTACCTTACAAATTTACAAATGATGAAATAATTAAATCTGGACCCCACAAACCAGTGATTGAAATCAATCAACCAAGTCACAGAGACCGATCACTCAGTCCATATTGTCACCTGACAGGTTTTGGTTGCTGGGGACCTGTTCTAATCCAGGAGGGGGGTTGTCTATTATGAGGAAGTAAGATTTTGATGTGTGCTATTGTTTTTCTTTGTAGCCTCAGTTTGTATTACCTAAAACATCTTGTATAGTTTGTATTGAAAAACATCCTGTCATAATAGATTCAGTAAGCAGTGGCACATCGGGTAGCTTTGACTGCGGGTCTGGTCGGCCGTACCCTGTGCCAACATCCCCACCAGGCAGCCAGTCGGATCACTCGCCACTCTCCCGCAGCAGTTCCACTGGCCCTGTTCCATCACCACACACCTCAGGTAAGGCAATTATTTTTGACTCAATTATCTATCTGCATCACAACGCATCTCAGGTAAGGCAACAATCTTTACACACTGCAGGTAAGGCAACAATGTTTAGTCTCGTGGCATCATTTTTAGTATTTTAGTGTTGTCATATGGCCTATTATAAGCTGAACTTATTAGACCAAACAGTGTTTTATTTTACTTGTGTTTCCGGCTTGTGGTAGGATTGTAGAATGTAGGTGTAACGTACATGGTGGAACATTCACAGGATCAGACCAGGGCTGTGATCGAGATGGCTCAACAGGAACCAGGTCAAGGACAGATTGCAAATAATTTGAGAGAATCTAACTTGGTAACACAGGACAAACTGAGGTGACAGAAGTACTTGGTGATGACATTCTGTACTGTTTTGGTGTGCCTGTCCGATCCACTGATCTGTCCTTATGTCACATCTGGAACCTATTGTATTGATGTGACTGTCTGAGGAATCCCCCTGCTGCAGATGTCCGGACTTTCTAGCTTCAAGAAGAAACAAGCATCAACATGGAGTCCAAATTTCTTTCATTGTGCGAGGTCAAGAAGTCATTATTGTATGTGGAGGACACACCTTGTATTGAATTTGTGGGAAGATGTTTTTAACAACTGTATTTTAACTTTTCTTGTTGCCTTCAACTCAAACTTTGGATAAGGCCATCATCTGTTTACTGTATGAACCTACCATTAGCACATGCTTTTCTTCCACATCAGTAAACTGTCATCAGTATCAGAACTCTTTTCTCTGTCATCACCACACAACAGGGTAAGGCCACATTTGTTGCCTGGAATATGAACCTTTGTTGTCCCCTGTCATCATCTCCACACACTCTGGATAAAGTTGAAAACATTTAAGTCATGGAATCCTAGATCTTGATACTTTGTTGTAGCAGGCAAGTGGAAAGAGAGGTTGAGACGAGTAGTGCAGGAACCAGCTGTTTTGGAGGCATGGATTAGTGTATGGATGATAACCTCTAAGTTGGATAGATTTGGACCTTCTGTGGTTGTTATGTGCTATAGTCATAAGAAGGATGTTCTTGAGATATGATGTCTGGGTGGCGACAATGATGACAAATATTGATAGACCTTGTCATTATTTGCTTTGCAGTCTCATTAATTAGAAGCGGTGGTTATTGTCGTAAGATCATACCAAAACTGAACTGTACAAATTACTGTCTGACAAGTGAATAGTTTCAAGTGATGCATGTAAAACATCGCCACTGAATTATTTACAAGGGTTATGTTGAATTTCTAAATCCTTTCTTTATACCTCCCCGAATTAATCACACCTACACATGAAATATGTCTCAACATCATGCTGACTGATTTTCACCTACCTCAGTTTGAATAATGATGTGGAGAGATATTGCAAGGTTGAGGACTAGAGTCTGAAGAACTTTGTCCTCCATTGCAAACTGCAGTGATGTGTTAATTGTTTTGCATATACCCACTGGGTTAATGCCTTCTTCAAGTGATTCTATAGCTTGAGTAGAGTTCCGATATGTTTGACAGCAGCTCCTTTACTTTGTTCAGGTGGTGGTGGACCGGGCCCAAGTTCCCAATATGCCTTCCTGGTAGCGATGGACCCTACCAACATCCCGCCTGGAAGTATGATAATCAACCCACAAACATGTGGGTGGGATTTGTCTGTTTTAACAAGCATGAATCCCTTTTCTATCTTTTTGCTCTTTATAACTGTCTATGTACATGTTGATTCTGTTTCTATTATCTCTCAGGTGTATGTCCATCAAGCTGCTATGCATAGTGGAATGTTTCAGATGGGCATTTATGGGACTCACTGATGGGACATTTCTGGAATATCAAATGACTGTATTTAGTAGTATTTGTTTAGCTGTGAAAGTAACCATGGTAATCAGGTTTATCATATGTTCTCGTCAGCTGATATGTTTTCTAAGTAATACTGATGAAAAGTTACAAGCTTTAGACAGTTGACCAGAATGTTTTCAATGTAGAGAATTTTAATTGTGTTACTCTATCACTTGTCATATTTTGCATGTAGATACATATATTCATTGTGTGCTGGTTTTCAATGACTGTCCTGTAAAGACAAGATGAGTAATTTGTCAAATATAGTTGTCCTCAGAAAATAATGTACTGACCTATTGTAATAATAGTTTCCTGCAGTGTAAATGGTAACATGTGGAGCATTCTCTCTCATTTACATGTATATCAGCTTTTGTTATTTTCAATAAAATATGTGCCACAACGCGGAACATTAGACATCTGTTGCCTGTCCTGGTCATTGTCTGTTAAGATCCCCAGGAAGAGTCTGTCATCACAACAGTCTGTTATATTCCATGTTTGAAGATGCAGCTGAGGTAGTAATAGAAATTAAGAATGAATAGTTAAATGATCCAGAGCCGCTTTCCACCAAATGGTCTTTGCGCGAAGATGATAACAAGGTCATACTTTAACATTGACTTACATCAGTCATAATGCTCGGATTATTTTGTGTAATGGGTCCCTTGTTAACTAATGTTACAACTTTAACCATTGAGGGTTCCTCAACCAAAATACTATAGCAGAAAGCTTTAAGGACATCCCCCTTAATTTCTATCACTGCCAGGTATAGGCATAGACCTGTGAGATTATTTCAGTTAACATAACCTCTTGTATAGTGTCAGTAGCTGCACATATAGTGGAACTATCATCTGTAATCACAAGCTTGATGTTTCTAGATGTCTGTGATAGCCCACATACATTATACTGTATTTGTTTGTAATTCAGTGTGTGTGCATGCTTTTTACCAACAATGGGAGTTTCATACAAAAGACACATGTGCCTGTTTTCATACCATTGGTTTCTGTGACTGTACTGCTTGAGATGCTAATTTGAAAAGGATTGGTTTTCTTTAATGATGCACTTGGAGTCATATTTTTTTCATGTTTGTTTATTTGATTGTGATTATTTATATTTTTAAATATATTTTTTTTTATTTTGATTAATGTGTTGTTTTTTTGTGTGTTATTTGTTTATTTAACTGAGTGGTCACATTTATTTGTTGCATTTGATAAATTAATGTTTCTTTTAAAGAATGATGACCCTGTTACTTGTCTAAAGTAAGATTGTAGCAAATACTTCAATGATTTCATGTTTCAGTACAACCCCATGTGAATCCCGACGGGTCTTTGTATCGGTATGATCCAGCCCAACCCCCACCCTGGCTACCCAGTGCAGGGTCATCAGTACATCCATCGACACCTTCATCAACATCATTCCCAAATAGTCTACCAACACAATATTCTAGTGTATGTACCCATGTTGTAAGTTGACAATTGTTTTGAATCCCATTATATACCTAATTATTTTAAATATCAACAGATTAGAACCTCTCATTCGTTTACTTTGACTGTTTTTTACTCATTTACAATCCTTGATGTAGGATTGTTACTGAAAAAAATACAACCCTAAAATATAATTTATTTGGGTTTTTTTATTTGGCAATCTACATGGCTAATGTTAAGGCTGGCATGATAGAGCTTTGGATGGATGTCCATGCTGTGATACCTATGACGTACTGCTTAAAGGGTTTATAACCAAAGTTGCTGTCTCAAACTGTTCTTGATACTTACTTATGCATTTCTTCTTTTCAGGATCAAGACACCATACATCAGTTTTCAAACATGCATATGTCAACCGACATAATAGATTCCCTGCAGCAGCGTGGTCCTGCCCCCCACACCCAGCAGGGCTCCCACATCATGATGAGCACCCAGCAACCCTACCAATCCCAACCTCCATATATACAGGTAACTGAAGCAATTAGACATTGAATTGTTTGCAGTAAATATAATATTTCATTACCACTTTGTCTTATGGCAGTAGGGGCCACGGGTGTCCAAGTCGTCTAGGGCGCCGCGATTTGCTGTGCAGAGTTGTGTCCCTTGGACACGCCAGAAACCTATGATTGTGGGTTCGAATACCGGTTCGCCCCAATTATGTTTCTAGGTTTGTCAGCACCATACCCGTGCTCGTAGGTTTCACAGAAGTGGTAAACGTCTGAGACCTGCATCACTTCGGGCTTTCCTCTCACATTAAGCTGACACGCCACGATATAACTGGAATACTGTTAAAAGCGTCATTAAACCCAACTCACTCACTCACTCTTATGGCAGTTACAAAAGGCACACCTGAGAACAAACTATGTATTTATGTTATTTTCTTTGTTTCACAGTGGTTTTTGCTCATTTATATGATTTCTGTTATCTGTCTTCAAGATAAACTATCCCCAGCCCTCTCTTTAAAGACCAGCACAGAGCCTGTAAATGGAATGTTATTTTGTAACTTGAAACTCCACAATCTCTGCTCAGATCCGAGCAAGTTCTGACCTCTGAAGGATAGGATATATTGCAAATTGTGTTCTTTTTCAAATTACTTGTATCCAATTTTTGGTGGATAAGATATCTTGCTAGTTTTGCAAGGTAATGCCATTGGTTACTGAAAATGCACAAGAAAGTAAATGGTAGTTTTGCATTACATTGAAATATACAGCTGACCATTGTTGTTTTGATATGACTTAAACAACGGGGGGTACCTCAAAAGCAGCCCACAGTAATATCTTAATTTGTTTTTTGCTGTGACTTGTCTAATTGGAGTATCCATATTTCAGGAGTTATTTTGTCTCCCAGAGCACTTGATGGCAACCTTACGTGCTCTTTCATGCCATCATTTTGATAACACTTTGAGAGCTCACAAGATTATCTCCCTTTGATGTCCACTTGCACATTGCTTCATTTGCCCATTAACAATTTTACTGCAAATGTATGATCTCTTCCATCCTCAACATTCAAAGAAATGAGTGTAGTTTGTTCATTGTGAGAGAAACCACTCTTTATGATTAACACTGAAGTAGCTTACATGTATTTTGGACTTTGTTGTGCTTGTGCCTATTTAGACAGGGAGACTGCATGCCACACATTACACTGTATCTATATCTTATCTCGCTTGTCTGCCACGACTGTTGTTAATGCTTAGGAACATCTTGGTCTAATGACTACCCCTAAAGCCTCGAAGATGTTGTCAGATCAGGCTAGTGAAGCGTATGTCACTAAAGTAACTGTAATAAGGAGTATATTATACTGCCTAAGGTTGTTTGTGATGTTTGATGTAAAGCTTGTAGGTATATAAACTTATGGATGTGTAATCAGGGTTTTTTCATTCCGTGAATCTGTTGAATGTATCCACACAAACTTTTGTTCTGTATCGATAGGAATTTTAAAATACCAATAGTTTTATCAATAGTATGCCTAACAATCAATAGTTTCAATAAGTTATAAATAAAACATTATTTAGGCCTGTTTCAAACCTGCCTGTATGTTGGTAAGCAAGGATTGTGACTACTTCAGAGTCAGAGTTACTGCCCTTTGGTTTGAGTTCTCAACAGGGAGAAAAATGCCAGATTTTGGTATTGTCAGCAATACTTTATTCATTTCTGTTACATTGATTAATATCATTATTAATTCTTTAAGCTGGTTGACATATGGTTGACATCTATTGCAATACTATTACAACAGTTAGGGCTTCTATTGCTATACAATTGCAATAGTGAAAATAGCTCCAATAGTCACCCCTAGTAGACATCCTCAATCTGTTATTTTCCACAAAAGACCTGTTAAGTATTGGTTATGTATCACTTCATTGCCAACATGGATATCAACAGAAGTGTAATATAATGTTAAAGACCTGTGAAGAGTCGGGTTAGAATTGGAATCATGTGAAAGAGGCCACCCCAACTGGGTAACATTTGATAGTGCTTTGCTTTGGGGAACAATATGGTTTTCACAGGAGGTGGGGGATGTTCAATTAGCTCTGAAGGTATTTAAACAAAGGTTAAAGGATTGCTTTGTTCAATATTGGCAAGGATCAGGAACTTCATCTAAAACTTTAGAATTCTATGCTTGCTTTAGGTTCTTGTTGGAATGTGAGATATACTTGTTACATATCAACATCTTAAATGGATATATTTCTTCCGAATACAGGATTGTCATAGGGGTCAGTGTGCTATAAATAATTTAGAATTTATATGTCCAGTATGTTCAGTATCTGGAACTGAAAACCATGTGCTATTTAATTGCCCAGTATGTGATCTAGATCACACAAAGCTAACACATTTAATGAACATTAATATGCTCGATACGTTACTAAGACCAGAAATTAAAAAGTTCTGTTTGCAATATCGATACCGGTATTTGTGCATGCAGTATTCAACTTAGAGGAGATCTGTAACATCATTTGGTTGGTAGACTCTAATAATATAAATAATGCATCACTCATGTGAATTGTATACAACTAACAATTTGGTCCACAAGTCCTTATAATGATAACATATTTCAAAACCCTTAAAAAGGGCTAATTTCTACCAGTCATTAGGATACCTTAACTTTTGGGCAGTTTGGCAAGGACTATATGACTAGTGCTAATTTCTAATGCTGCATATGCATTATGGGCCATATGGTCTTGAAAATAAATAATACTTGACTTGATATCTTATCTACCATCTGTGTGTTACAGCCTACATACTACCCTGGGCCACAAGGTGTGACAGGCCAACCAGTGCGCTACACGTATCAGGTGCCATATCAGATGCAGAGTCAGAGCTCTATGGATAGTCAGCCACAGCCACATCCAGCAAATGTGCCCCATATAGGACAGTACTCACAGGCCTATGTTCAAGGTTACCCAACAACAAACTATCCTAATGTTGTGGTTCAACAGAGTGCTTCTCAAAGTGCAGACATGTCAGCATCTAGTAATGTGTCACAGACTGGAGTGTACACGGGTCCTCACCAGGACAGTAATGTTCCCTCATACTCTATACAATACAGCCCCTATAGCCAGCAGCAGCAACAGCAGAGCAGCTATGGGCAACAGGCCCAATCCCCAGTGTTCTATAGTGTATCCTCCACTAATCCTCAGCTGGGCTACAGCTTTACTGGGCCAACAGGCTCCACCATTAGACCCACTACACCTCCTAGTCAAGGTAACAACATACCCAACCCTAGCATAGCAATAAACATGGCCCAACCTGTGAACTTTCAGCAGCAAGCAAGCGGGTCTGGTGGTGGGCACAGTACTGCCACCTCGCCGCAGTATGGAACCTACTACCCCCAGCTTCACCAGCAGGCAGCAGCAGCCATCAGGCCCGTCAATCAGGTCATGCAAATTGCCGGTGTTCAGTCTCATGCTACACCAGGCCCTTCAACCCAACAGCCATTCTCCATCGTTAGACCAAGTATGCAAGTAGGCCTCCCTGCGGGGAACATCCCGCCACAAGCAGGTAGTATTGGGCAGCATGCAGTGGGGTACAAGGGATACTCTATCAACACCTGTTTTCAGAAGCAGAGTGTTGGAGGTGATGGCAGCAAGGACACGGCACCCACTCCCACCGTGTTGCCAGGCAACCTCAGTCATATTACTGGTCACATGCCATCAGGGTCCAGTGTGAGACCACAGCAACTAGGAACGGGTAAGTCACATGACTGATGAACGCAAAACTAGTTTGTATATTAGCGGTCACCCATCTTTCTATGTTTTATTGGGGGCGGTTGGGTAGCCTAGTGGTTAAAGCGATCGCTTGTTATGCCGAAGACCCGGGTTCGATTCCCGACATGGGTACAATGTGTGAAGCCCATTTCTGGTGTCCCCGCCGTCATATTGCTGGAATATTGCTAAAAGCGGCGTAAAACCTCACTCACTCACTCACTCACTCACTCACTCACTCACTCACTCACTCACTCACTCACTCACTCACTCACTCACTCACTCACTCACTCACTCACTCACTCACTCTGTTTTATTGGCCAGACGACTGCTTGAAGGTTTATAAAATGTGGTTTTTTTTAAAGAAATTTTATTTAAAGATGCTACCATTCATAATGAAAGGAGTTTCCTTTAGGAACCATTTGCAAGATGAAATGTCATTGTCATTAATCAATTATTCAGTTATGTTATCAGTGTAATTGTCCTGGGTGGGACCATGACCATATTTAATGTGTCTTGGATATCTTGTTTCTGAATGGCAGTTAATGTTAAATGTATGGCTGCTGTGTGCACTTTTCATTGGCAGATGGTAACTTGGTAAACACAGATATTTTCCTGCTGTTAGTGTTAGGTGTAGAAGTCTTAAGATGTACCATGACAGAATTGCTAATTTTTTTTCTCTCCTTAATTCAGGTGACATGCGAATGTATGGGCAGACATTTCGCCCACAGCTACAGCCTTTACAGTTACAGAGAGCCACTGGTCAGCAGCCCCCAAACCCACAACAGCCCAAACCAAGGTGACGAGAATACAAACACAATCTAAGCAGGCTGCTGCATTGACTGACTGAAAAATATCAGTTAAGTTGCGGTGATAGATTTATCCACAAGACATTTTAGTAAGAGGGTGGTCAGGAACATGCGCAGTGTGAGTGGTATTAGGACTGGTGACCAGGGAAAGACTGCTATGCTTTACATTGTGTTCATTATTCATAATGGTATAGATGGTTGCTTGTCCTATTGACAACTATTTTCTGTCCCGATTGCTTTTCAGGAGGTTATCATATAACTGTTCAATTGCTTACTGACAACACAGTCATTCAGTGGTAGAACTTGCAATAAAGAGTCTCTTACCACTTCACTATTTTAACCAAAAGCCTGCAGGTGTTGTAATTATTTAATGATGAAAATGATCTTATATTTTTATATTGAGTTCATGTAACTTATGCTAATGTCCAACCTCCATTACATCATAGCAATAAATCCTGTCATCACACTGTAAAATCTTCAGATTTTTATCAGAAGTCCTCTTCCCCGTCAACTTTCCATAAGCAGTTGTGCAAGTAATAGTATCTTATTCCTGTATGTGATTACACACTTTTTAGGGTTAAGTTGAATCCATGTTTTTGGGGTACAGATGGCACATTGTTTAAGGTTACATCCCTTATTTCAGAAAGTTAATAAATCTAGCACCTGCATCACTTTGTGGTTTCCTTATTAAACTGACAGGTGATGATATTATTGAAAGACTATTCAAATCGTCTTTATCCCAACTCACTCGCTCCCTCATTGTGATTATGTTTTCACCTTGTATTGCAGAGAGTGACCTGTCCCTGTTGGGCGTGTGAGTTCACCTCGACCTGGAGATCTGATAGAGCAATGTCGTCGTCATCGTTGTTGTCACAGGGTGCCTATCTCTAGTTTCACATCATCTGCCACCGCCACAGGCACTATCGTCTGCACCGCCGGCCGGCAATTTCGTACCTGCGTACAGACAACCATCAGTCGGGGAACAACAACAATCAAATTTTACCATATCACAGTTGTAAACACCATGTTTTAGCAATATAGTGAAATACAGGAGAAGCTGCCTCACCTTGACATGTCACCTGAACTGGGATTGTGGGCAGGTCAAGGTCATTAGACAAGGTCAACATCTGCGAGACATGAGCGTATCAGGTCTCATTAAGATAAAAGAAAGATCATTATTTTTATAGGAATTTTTAAAAGTGTTTTATTCAGAGATCAGCTGAGATCTAAAGAATCGGATGACACATTTCAAGTACATATAAATGTAAAACAACTACGAGACGATGTCATTAGAATGAAAGATTGTGTGTTTCATGCATTTGTCAGTCTTCTGTGTAGTAACTGGCTTATGAGGCACAATACTTTGTGATGGAGATGAATTACTTGTAGACTATTGACGATAACAACTGATTGGGATCGGGTGTCGGATGAGCATAGAGTCACAAGAATCAGCTTCCTAGAATTGGCACATTGTGTGTTGATAGCAGTAGACAAAATTACACCTGGTACATCCATAAGACATATATTATAGCACCAAGTCATTCCTGTAGTCTGTTGTTACATTCTCCCAGTGAAACTCACACCAATGTACGCACCAGTTATGTAGTCAGTTGTAGGGCACTTTACAGGGACTGTGCAAGATGTACTATCTGTTGCTGGACCAGGAAGTTCAAGCCAGACTTCCTGGTCAGATTATTAATGTGTTGAAGTGCTCAGCAGTTGGTCATCTTTTTGAACAAATTGTACAGTTAAGGCCTTAATTCTTAAAAGTGTATCCAAAGTCATCTGAATCATTTTGAAACATTCATTGCTGTCAGGCAGGATTTTAGTTTAAATCTGATTTTGTTCAGTGGATGCAAATACATATTGGTAGAAGTTACTATCCCATGAGCTAAATCTATCCCGACTATGAATTTGCACTTAATGTTGTGATGATGTGTATGTTAATGTAGCCAACTGGAGACTTTGTTGTATGTCTTATGTATAGTTGACTGTTGAGCATCATGTTGTTTTATCACACCAGTCTGGAATACGGATCTATTGTCTGACTATGAAACTGATCTGGACACTGAAGCATGCAATCTTGCACAGCCCCTGCTGTCCCATGTGCCACATGTACCTCAGTCTTGGGCTACATAATTAGCCATGTGTTTCATTCCTTGTCAACCAAATACACTTATTTACCTAACTCTGTTCTCAGACATGGGTCAGGTTGAGCCAGCCAACCAATGTGGAATATTCGATATCAGTTCATATTGTGTTTGTGAAATTTTATGACAAGTTTGTTGTTTTGCTGGCCCCATGTTTAGGGTTGAAGTCAGGTAGGAACAGATGTGACCACCTCTCCACAGTCTAAAACAATCATTGTTTAAATTGGTACATTTTGAAATTCTATGGCTTGGCCATTATTTGACCCTTGTAAAGGGAGGTAATTCATAAAGTTTGAAAGCTGCCTGTCAGAAGCACTTTTGTATTTATCTGTTGCACTTTCAGTTTATCATAACTACTCATATGAAGGTATCATGATGAGGAACAGCAGCTGGTTTGGGACTGTGGAGAAGTGCAGTTAGAGTATGTTTATTACTTTATGCCTTCATCTCTTGTTGGTTTGCACACTACAATGTATGTCCGGACTTGTGACTTCTTGGTGCAATATTTACTTGCAATGTTCCTGTCATTTACACTTGTGTTCCTAACCGTCAGTGTCAAGGTAAAATCTGAGAATAGAACTGCTGATAGCAATAGGGAGAACATCGAATACACACACTTTAAAAACTTTACTTATTGATTTCTTTATTAAGCCTCTTTGATCTTGCTGAAACAGCTGAGACTGTTGAAAGTAAACAACTTTGATTATTGACATTCATTTTTTCCAAATTCAATCACTTTCATTTTTGAGATAAATGTGTCCTAAAACAGTATGTATAAGTTATTAGAGTGACATTTCTTGTCATTATTTTTCTAAATTATGCTTTGTATTGGTGCAGAATACTGATTGTTTATGATGGCAGGGATCGCTGCTCTTATTCACCTGTTAAGATAACAAAAGAGAGTGATTTTATAATCTATTTGTTGTAAGTATGCTATCACCTTGATCATCATGCAGTTACTTCAGTTTTAGCAACTCACTGTTTTAATGGTTCAACATAGCACGCAAGTGTTTGGATACTTCTTGAACATACATTCAAACAAAAAACTACAAAAACTGACCCTCATTCAGAACTTGTATGATACTGGCACATTAGCTGACTGGTCTGCCACATCTTGCTGAAGAAGCAGAACATTTTATCAAAATATGTCAATTTACCTTCACCACCAGAGTAATTTTATGTTGATCAAGTGATTCATATTTACACTTGTTGAAAATGTTATTATATTGAAGTCAGTTTGTTACTTTATTGATATATTTTAGATTTACCCATTAGAATCATTTCAAAAGAGCGTTGGCTGTTATGAAATTCTGACAAATTTTGTTTGACAAAGAGAACGACTTTCAGAAGTATTTTTGATGCATTTAGTAGTGAGTAAATGATACGTTCATCATGCTACATCAGCTCTTCCAGTAATAGACAACGTTAAATAACAGAGTTGCTCAATTATCAAAATACAAGCTTAATTTTCCTATGCTGCCAATTTGTGGAGGATGTTCGGATATTTCTGCAGTTTGGTCGATACAAGATAATTGCAGGAATTTTTTGTGAGACCAAAATTCAACAGTCACAATTACTAGTGCATGGTATCATTGAAATGAACATCAATTTGTAAGCAAACAGTGAGTGAGTTAAACTTTAACCTTGCATCGGCAGTATCTCCGCCATATAGCAAGTATATATTTAGTTTATACTTGAAAACCGTTTATGGGACAAATCTTTTCAACTGAGGCAGAATAAGTCTGCCTTGTTTATGACACACAAAATGATAGGTTCCATTTTTGAGTTCTTTGTGAATATTCTACTGGGCTACAGTGAATGTTAGAGACGGGCAACATGTTGAATACAAATTTGAAAGTCCGCCATATGATCATACAACTAGTTGTAACATGACACGATAAAAGAATTAATAGTATTGTTACACATACTGTGTGTAGTTATCAAACCAGTCATTGGGATGAAATTGTTAAACTGGTTAACAAGAATCAGCAAGTTCTACAAGTATAAAAGAGGAGTTCTGTACGTGGTGAGACTGGTCAGATCTGATAACATGCACTTTATTGAGCTGTTGTAGGAACTGACCCAGTACAACACACACCAGAGGTACTCCTGAGTAGGTGTCATCTGCAGGTGACATTTTCTAGATAATCACAGCGTATACAGTAAATTACAAGACATTCATTCTGCATGATGTTACGGAAATTGTACAGACAGAGCACAGGGTGGTGATCAGGGAATATACAAAGGTATTAATAATTTCTTACACCCTTTCTTAGATGGGTTCAAAATGTGCCACTTCTGAAGAGAAAAAGGCGGCGTGAAAAATATTATTTTCAAGTAGATAGGGTCTATCAGTTTGTGCTGTCTATGAGACTTTCAGAGCAGTTGTTACAATGGGCAAGATCACAATTAAATATGAAGAGGGGTATCAGACTGGTGTGTGCCCAATGTCTTTACTCACATGTGGCAAGAAATATCTAGACTCTTGGGGGATTTAGTGACATCCATATGTGAGAGGCTAAGTAATGTACCGTGCAGGTTCATTAAATCATTATGATCTGATTGTTGATGACAGTGAAAGATTTTATGAGAAAATATGTCTTGATATGTAGCTTTGATGCGACCCTTGGATGTGATCTCGAATTGCAGATACATGGAACCTAAGTGTCCTGGGTTGTAAGGGAGTACAGTGTACTTGGTTACTGAACACAAGTGAAAACAAAAGATTGTGATAGTTTCACTTGATTGTGACGTTCCTTCTGTACAGTGATGTGAACCAGTGTATTGAGAGTAGCTGGTATTCCAAGTCTGGCAGTCAAGCTCACACCCTTGGGTACTGTATTGTAGCATGAGATCTCATGTACAGATAGTCTCTCTGTCCCTCCTCCCTCCCTCCCACTGTACATAGAACTAATTTCTCTCTCCCTCAACCCTACCACCTGTGTGATGATTGCCAGTGGTCCATTACTTGTGTCCTGTCGTCGCTGACAACCTCCATACTTTTGATATGTTTTCTTATCCTAGCATTGTGTGACTGCATTGTGATGTAACGGTATGTTGAACACCAGGCGCCTCCTTCCTCACCAGGGTTACAAGCCATGTTGCCAGCCAACCATGCAAGCCATTCCCATAGGCTTTTAGTGTAGTCATTTGCAGCCATGTTCATCTGGTAATGATAATTTATCACAATTCTTGTCGAGGCATAATCTCCGCTCCAGGAAGGGTTTGAAGTTGCTAAGCAGAACTTTATTTTAGAAAGGACAGATGTAAAGGAGTCCATTGTCTCAACAGAGACCATAGTATATGGTCTCTGGTCTCAACTTTCAAAAACTCACATTAATTTGGTATGGTAAGTTTGTTGCAAAGGTATTAACTCGAAAATATCAAGCTTATCTGTATTTCATCCAGGTTTCTACACTTTGAGTACACATTCTATCCTGTTCGTGTTAGGTCCAATGTTCATACCATGTCTGCAGTTGTCTGTTGAGTTGCCCTCGCATACCGGTGGTTTACATATAGAAGTATTGTCCATGTTCACCTACTATGCACATAGTGTAGTTGGTTGTAGTTAACCCTTTCAGTGAGAGACACTCTAACACAGTGAGTTTGTCGTTGTTATTTGGGATCTGTCATTGCTAGAGTTAAGTGTACCTGTGAGTGAAGCATCGTGATGGGATAAGAATGACTCTCTGGTTTGATCAGAGTTCATTTTATGAATTAGTATTAAATGACACAACCTCTTGACAATTTCTTACATGCAAGTGTCAGAAGGCTAGATTGCTGTTAGTCCTGTGACTCCACAGAGATGGACAATCACACTCAGAGGTTACCTGTGCCAAAATTGTCAGAAAGTGCTACCTAGTTCTTAGTTGTTGTTCTTGCTGTGTCCAAGTTGTCTGCTTACACTTGTACAAGATATTGTGTCCATTATTGTTGTTGTTTGTAGCTGTTGTTAGGGAGGAATTAGAGTCCTTGTTGACACTCGAGGCAGACACTATTGTGTGAACATGAGTATGAATCTTGTGACTCAATCTACCAAGAGGTGAAGCTGGTTGAGAACTCTCTTTCAGTACCTGTTGATGTAGGCAGACAGAAAGGGAAGGATATTATCTGGTCAGAGGTATCAGCGAGAATACACAAATCTATTGATAACCTATTCACCAGTAAATTATTTATTTAAAAAAACAAGTGTGACATTAAAGCCTATGTTGTGGTCCAAGGGTATTGTTCTTTTAATTTTCTGGTTAATACAAACTTTCACTTTGTGAGGAGGTTACCAATAGATCATCAGTTTCTACTTGCATGACCTCTGGGTGTTGTCACAGAGAATCTGTGTATGTTAGAGACCAGTTAGGATTGTCCCTACCCATGCTGTTTTTCAGCTACTAGTTTTGCCTAGTTCCAATGGTGGCTGTGACCCTGGTGGGAGGGCGTGTGCTATAGTTCAGCTATTCTACAGTTGAGTCTGGGTTATCTATTTCATGTTGTATTGCGTTGACTCAGTATTGTCAGCCCACTCTGGAACTCCCATGCTCTAGTAAAATTTATTTGCCTGTTGATTCTGTGTTTGTTATTTATTTATGAAGTCATGAAAATGAATGCTTTGATGTGACAAGCAACATGGACTAATTGTTGTTGATTGTAAGTTTAGCATTAGATGTACATTGATTGTTCACACAGAAGACTTGGGTTCAATTCCCCACTTGAGTAAAGTGTGTGAAGACATTTCCTGGTGCCTCCCTTGTGGTGTTGCTGAAGTATTGCTAATGGCATGTATTTACAGTGGAAAAAATCTACCTGTACATAGGCTCTTCGGAAGAGGTGTTTGGGGTTGGATGTACTTTGGTCAGACTGACAACAGTAGTTCGCTCACTCACATGAGATAGTAACTTGTTCTTGTACTGCTAAATGGCTCCCAGACTTTTCTGATGAGGTGTGGAATAAGGCTGCATTGGACTCTGCTCATATCAATCTTGGTTTGTCTGGTAAAAATTAGATGTAGGTGATGTAGCTTAAATATTGCTGACTGGAGAGAAAAACAAAAAGACACACTCACATTTTATACACCTTTAAGGTGGACTGTGAAAACAGATGTTATGTAAAACACAACTCTTTTTAATCAAAAAGAAGGCGCTAAAAAAATGGGATGGGTATCGTGTATTGACCTGTGTGGTTTCCTTGGTCACTTGGGGCAAGGTGGCGGAGTCATCATGCGCCACAGTCCGGTATGCAGAGTTTCGTCCCTTAGGCGTGCCAAACACCTCATTGTGAGTTCTATCCCCATAATGTTTCTTTGCTGTGAGCAGCAGTGCTCATTGGTTTCACCATAATGTGAAACCTGAATCACTTCGGGCCTTTTTCCAACATCAAGCCGACAGGCTGTAATACATATCTGTTCAAAGCGCCCTTATACCCAGTCCCCCTGTGTATTCCTATTTAGGGGCGACTTAATGGATGGGATGGTCAGGTTCGGTAATTTTGTTGATGGCACCTCAACGTACTCAGACGGCGTGATCATTTCTCACAATATCAATCACTGGATTTACAGACCGCAGTCAACAATTATTGCTGAGTGCAGCGTTAAAAAACAAACATTGTAGAGGTAATTACTTGAGTGTGTTTTGAGATGGTAAATCTCCTGGGAATAAACATTGCATTTAGCGAACCTCACCATTCCAAAACACAGGCGATGGTTGAAGAGGAGGGACATACACGTGTTATGGGTTATTAATTACGAATGTAAATACACATGGAAGTGCTTGTTTACGCAGCACTATTCCGTCTATATGGCGGCAGCCTATGAATAATCGAGTCTAGACAATCCATTTATTGACATCATAAGCATCGACTCTACGCAATTGGGACACGATGACATCAGACCGAACAACTCTCAAACATACGGTCTCCAAATATCCAATCTAACGTCAAGATTAATTTATCTCAAACCAAATTCAAACTTTTTATCATACCTCGATGTCAGAATGATGAGATCTGATTGGTCCACGTGATCTTCATCAAATACTGCGTAACCCGCTTTGGAGGTTAATACATTTCTCAGCGGGGGAATAAATCTCTTATACCCCGCCACGAGCAATACAGGCTGCACGTGAATTTCTGAGAAGCAGAGACAATCGCCTAGGTCCTCCATTCCCAGTCACTTGACATAGTAGAAGTTCACCCTCAGCTCAATCGAACAACTGTTTTCAATCAATGTTGAATTTGTGTTAATTCTTTTACGATGTCACAATTAAACATGTCGGTATGAAAAAATCGTAGCAAGATCACTCGGGCCTCCGGCTCATGGTATAAAACGTAACGCGGGAAGCATAAAACCCCATGTACCCCTCGTGATCCTGCTACAACTTATGATGTGGAAAACAAATTTGTAGGAAAATAATCTTGAGCAGTGATGCACATGAGACTCTTTGGGCTCTTGAATACAGAGTTAAATAACAGTTGAATGAGGTGTGATATTTTCGACTCCAGGAACAACTTTTCTCAGGTGGAAAAGTCACAAAAATCGGAAGGGGTTTCAGAACTCACTTGTCACAAAAGGCAAAATAGAAGTTGAGTGGAATAGGGTAATTGTGGGATCACTGGCCCAACCAACTCGCCAAGTCAGATCTAATAAATCTTACAAAATCAGTGCAAGAACAGATATAATTGTCAGCAATTAACTGATATATTTTCTGCATACTAATATTTTGCTTCCACAAATATTTAGTTGTATTGTCATATCCATTTCCTTATGCCACAGTGAGTGTGAGTGTGTTATGCCGATTTTCGTACTATTCACTCAATATTACCGCGGGGGACACACCAAGTATGGGGGAAATCGAACAAGGGCGTGTGACGAGCGATCGCTTTACCCACAAGGCTATCACCAGTGTAAAAAAACATTAAACATTTTAACCTATGTGTGTGCGTGCGTGCCAATCATATTCTTGTTTATGATATTGTGTTTTAAGCACATACAACAAAACGCATCTAATTTTCGTTAAAGAGTTAACCTGTTCTGTTCCAATTATTGTCCTTTATTGTTTAAGAAAAAAAATCAAATTCAAAATTGTTAATCAAAATCGTGCCGAGAATTTTTGGTGTGTTTTATACTCAAGCAGTGGCGACAAGTATGGTTATAGCCATTCGCATGAGCTGTATGGCAGCTCAATGAAAGAAAAATATTAGGTATGGTTTTCATGACAAGCGTTCTTCCACAGGAAGAAGATTGGTCAAACTGTTAAGAATAAATTTATGGAATCACAGGCAGCAGTACTCGGTGCACCGTAGTAGGGCAAATGAACTTCCATAATTCAACACCTGGTTTCATCACAATGTGATAGTGATTCATAAACACATGCTCATGATATAGTCCGAATCGTACAATTTACTCTTTTCTTATTTTTTCGGTTTCCTATGAATATGGAAATGGGCCTCTCGCTTTTATTACACATGTAGTTTTACTCAATACATAATATATGTGGGTACTTTTATTACATAAAGGTGAAAATCACTTGTAATTATAGACTCGAGCAGTTTCAGTTGTATAATGATAACACGTACCTAATGTCTCCATAACCCTGATTAAGTATTATAAAACACACAAAATGGAACAAATTTGCTCCAGTGGAGTGATAAAAACGAGACCAGAGGTGTGAGTAGGTTTGGAAAACATCAGGCTAGAGCAAAAAAGAACATACCTGGGATTTGTTTTCTTTTTTTAATTCATGTTGGAAATTGCAAGTACAGAGGTATCCACGTGTGTGCGTTGTGTGGTGAGGGTAAATCAAGAACTGCCAGACTGATATATAAATAATAAACTCCGTGTCAGGAAAGATTGGGGCATCTGAGATGCTTTTGTGTTTTTTTCAGTCAACGCCTCCATTCGTCACCACTCGCCCTTTTCCGTAACCTGCAAGAAGACTTGTCCCCCTATCGATGAATGTTATGTGCAAATATACCACAAACCAACCAGAATGCCCATAGGAAAGGTCAAAGTATCCATCAGGAATATTTTTTTTATTTTACATATGTCTTGCATCTAAAAAAATACCCAAGATACTGTTGAGTGTCTTCAATCATACTGTATAATACTGTAAGTCCCGATGTGTCCCTAATGGCATTTGGAACGTACATGATATATGAGGCAAAATACGTGAATCATGACGCAACGAGTTGACAATTCTTTTAGCAATGCCCGTTTGCGCTTAGACGGAACCCAGTCGCAAAAATGGCCACGAGAGGGGCACGAGTCGCTATTCGGCTTGTTCCGGAATAACACGAGTTAGTCACGAATGGCAAATAGTAAACACGATTTAAAGTTACCTCCCTTTGACCATCAACGGCTCAGCTCCTCAAATCCAATGCCTTATCGATGTAGCTAGTCTGTCTTATAAACAGGCCCTGATACAAATATATCAAATACAGCCCATGCAAGTCTAAAATGTTTGGCAAGTCTAGATTACTGCAGTATCAGTATCTGAAAAGAAAGAGTCTACGGGCTCCCTTTTATTATATTTTATTAATGTAACAGGATATTGTATATATAGTTTTTAGGAATATAGTTTTAGCTCTTTTCATTTCAAGTAGTTGTATACATCTTCATTAGTTGTAGTACAAAATGTATATTCAATTTTATTGAAGGGTGGACAGGTTAGTCTATTCCTGTCCCTTTGTCACCAACTCTCTAGCTTGTCAATACAATAGCTTTCAGCTTCCTAGCTGATTAACATTATCTAACAACAGCTTTAATTTCCTCCCTAACATTTGCACACTTTTTATTGACTCTGCTTATAACTCTGCCCAGACAGGACATGGACTACATATAGTTCAGGAATGCCATAATCCTATATGATGTGGGTTTATAGACACACCCCGGTGTCACCCACAGGGGGGATTAATCAATTGATCAATTGAAGTGATTGATAATGGAATAAATGTCACCTCAACAAACACAACCGCAGCTTGTCATTTTTCATAATGAACCACCCCTGCTACATTAAGATAATTGAAGAACTGGTTATTTTCTGTACGATATGTTCATTTCAGAGACTAGATGTTAGTCTACGATGTAGTATACAGGTAACAGAATAAGCCCGGAGACCCGAATGAAACATGAAACTGAAAACGTCAGTGCGCGATCCCATTCGTGTCCAACTCGTGTTATTCCGGGACAAGCCGAATAGCGACTCGTGCCCCTCTCATAGCCATTTTTGTGACCGGGTTCCGTCTTAGCGCAAACGGGCATACCTAAAACAATTGTCAACTCGTTGCGTAATGGTTCACATATTATTTCCCCATGTATTATATATATTTCAGATGCAATTTAAAGCACATTGGGACGTGCGGAATTATACAGTATGACTGAACATATTTAACTGTGTCTTGTGTATATTTTTAGATGCAAGACATGTAAAATCAAAAATTATTTCTGAGGGATTCTTTGATGAAGAACTTGAAATCATACGCGCATTCTGACTGGTTTGTCGTATTTTCGCACATAACATTCATCGATAGGGGGACGAGTCTTCTTGCAGGTTACGGAAAGGGGCGAGTGGTGACGAATGTGCGCGATCCATGAAACCATATCTGTGTCCACTCAGCAAACAAAACTACTACTACTACTACTACTACTACTACTACTACTACTACTACTACTAAACACTAAGACAAGTTCATTGACTTGTACTACTACTACTAAATATATGACAGATGCAGTTAATAAAGTATGTAATTCATGTCTTCAGTGTACAATAATGATGGAATTTATTCAGTCATGTTCACAAATATGCAAATATAGAAAGTCAGCTAGGTTGGTATTACATTTCAGTGCTTACAAACGCCCATGTCTATCAGCGATGAGTCAGAACTGACGATCGGGAGCCTGTACAAATTACTAGGATAACTGTGATCGTTATCAAAATAATAGTCTAAGGTCACCCTTCAGTAAAAATATTAAAACATTTTTGGACAATTAGTCGCGCTTAGGATAAGTTACATTTTGCTTGTTTTTGTAAGAGCGACAAGGAGACAATTTGCTGTTATATCAATCCGAAATAACGGTGTGTAAAATGTCGATACCACAGCGCGACCGATATTCTACATTCGGAACTGCCCGTTTAGGTTCATTTTGGAGATACAGAATTTAGAAATGCTGACAGTTCATCTGACGTGACGTATGGGGAATTTGTCAGATCATGACAGTGAGGGGTATCAGACATGAGAAGGATCTGACCTTGGTGAGATTGCTACAATCGACTATGTTAACAAGAAGTACAAAACAAATCAGGGTCAGTTTCCATTTTGCATTACACAGACACAGGACATTTACAATTACAGTAAAACAGAACACTAATTGATACGACCTTACGGTGAGAGGGAAGTGTACACCCTGAAACACTCTCTAACATTACTTTAACATTATACTCAAGTTTCGTAAGTTTGATATAAGCACGTGTTAAAATAAATATAAGTTGTATTGATATTTGAATAAAGAGAAAGTATTATCCTGTAGGCGAGTGGTCTCTGTATGAGATATATAGCTTGAATGATAGACAATTATTTACAGGTTCATGCAGTGAAACAGTGAGAGACACCCAAACGCATTATGAGGACCCGTACTAAGTTAAGCTCACAAAATGACCCTTTGCCCACCGTGTCGGAAACCATTAACTTCAATGTTTATTTTACGCGATCGATTTCTTGTGTTCTGTTTTCACTTACGTACTTACTTACTGTCTACCGTTTAAAAAATAGGAATATGTGATATTGCTATACTAGGAGCTTCAATCCAGGTTCTTTGTATAAAATTGTTATCCAATCTACAGTACATTAATGTCACCGAGGGCTGAGTAGAGTGAAGCGACCGAAGACTTGTTTACTCCGTGACAAGGCAAGTGCACACATAACAATTAACGATACATCAAACCTAAATGTAGAGATCGCACCCTGCTCTGCCCCAAAACAGGCACTGTACACTCCTAAATTATGATATACCTTTTGGAATATGTTACACCTGAGGTGCTGAAAGGTTTAGCTTGTGTGAAAGCCAGCGTTGTGGTGTGTTATACGCTCTGAATTAAAGCGACAATTGACTTCCAATAGGCTCGCTGATAATGTGGCCAAATCAACAAGCCATGAACGCGTGGTATTGTACATGTCAACAGTCACCATTTAGAAACAGATTCAAAGACGGGCTTGTCCAGAATGAATGCTGCTATACAAAGTCTCACTGACACGGAGGGTAAGCGGCAGTTTTCAGATTCTCTCTATGGTGGTATTGAGGAGCATTACAACGTCAGATAGCTGTGAGCCGGGGCTGTCAACGATAGAGATGACCTTATGAACAGACAAACTTTCACCTCGGAGGATGTGGGGTGAACTTGAAGATCACCACCTTGATGACTCGTGGGGCGTCAATTAACCTCGCAGACTCATCGCGACACTGCTATGTATACTTCTAGTGCTCCGTAGAAGGACTTTACCGTGATAGGAGCTGGAAATCCTTCATACAAGAGTGGAGTATTCGAAGTGTGAGGTCCATTTGCCGTTTTCATGAAACTGTAGAAGTGTTACTATTGGAGAGGACGAGGTAGACTTGGATTGAAGGCACCTTGACGTGTAGTGACAGACCATGGGTCGGCCCTCTGTTCTTCTCTAGCATAACACACGTCACGCCTGTACGTCACGTAGCTTGCCCCGACCTTGATATAAGATCAACTGTCGCATTATACGCCCGTTTTATCTATAGAGAGAAACTACTGTCTGACACTTAAAACAAGCTGGCCCATTCTTTTTGTTTTGTTTTCACATTTAAAGCCGATACACCGCATGCATTGCAAATTTAGAGTTCAGTTTGGCACTTATCACAGACATGTCGTGGGATTTTAATCGACATCATGCGGCCAAGAAGGTTCTGGCCAAGCACATGGATGACCTGGACCGGAAGCAGGCCAGCATCTGTAACCGACGAGACGAGAGTCTTCGAGACTTGCAACGTGAGCTGATCAGTCTCCAGTCTGTGTCCACGCCAGATCTCGGGAAAGGTGAGGTTTGAGAGAGAGAGAGAGAGAGAGAGAGAGAGAGAGAGAGAGAGAGAGAGAGAGAGAGAGAGAGAGAGAGCTTATTCTGAATTTCTCGTTAATGGTCGTTTCGTTCCCAAGTTTCGTTTTTTATACACTTACTTGAAAAGGCCCCGATTTCCCTCTTTACATCAGTTATATGTATGGCCACTTGACACAGAGATCAGAGTTATTTTCATCCTAAAAACACGTTTAACGTAATTGTTTCTACTGAAAAATACTTTAGAGCAAGGTGAGGTGAAAAAGTGTCCAAAATGATTGTACTTATATAGCGACGTGAATGCAGGGTACGGACATCGAGCCGACCAAACCTTGTTTCATCCCCTTTAAATGCCGAGCGCCGGACAGTGTAACAAGTACCATTTTTTCACGTCTTTTGGTATGACGCGGCCGGGGATCGAACCACCTTCCGCTGTCCGGACAGACACTCTATCCACTAGACCAAACAGGCGGCCAGAGCATGGTCCAATCTGATGGGATAATGATCCTTCATAACCAGGGATACGTTATTCAGTGGTCCGATCAACCTGTGTCGGTGTCATATGACAGGTCAGTGACTTGTTGTTCAGGAATGTCACACTGAGTGTCTACGCACCAACAATACAAGCATGACGCATGTCCGTCGCAGACACCCATAGTCAACCATAAAGGCGCACTCTAATATAGCCTGACGATCAATGTCTACAAGGAGTGAATAGTGTAACGGGCTTATAACTCTTGGTTCACAACACGGTAAAAGATATATGAACCGTCCAGTAGATCGTCACTACTTGGGATATCCGATTAGAAACGGGGTAGAATAGGTCTTCATCAACCCATGCTTGCTGTAAGAGGCGACTAACGGGATCGGGTGGTCAGAAGTCTTGGAAGTACTTAATCTAATACTGGGCAATCTACACTACACCCTGAACAATGTTTCTTGGGAGAGCCCTGTTGTCTGTAGCTGGGTGCTGGGACAGTCTATCAAATACTACAATTATATCATAGTGAGGGCGTGAATATGGTTTTACGCCTCTTTTAGCAATATTCCAGCAATATCACGGCTGGTGACACCAGAAATGTGCTTCACGCATTGTACCCATGTCGGGAATCGAATCCGGGTTTTCGGCGTGACGAGCGAACGCGTTAACCACTAGGCTACCCGACCTTCCCCAATTATATCATAATGCTGGGACAGTCTGTTATATACTCCATTTATATCATTATGATATAATTGTAGTATTTGATAGACTGCCCCAGTATTAAATGGTCCACTGTTTTTCTTACAACACAGATTACCCTGATATACTCTGTACAGGGTCTTTAAATCAACAGCTTTCGTGTCCTTGTTCCCTACGACTACCGACAGCCTCCGTGGTCTAGTGGTAGAGCGTCCGCCCGGAGAGCGGAAGGTCCGGGGTTCGATCCCCGACCGCGTCATACCAAAAGACGTTAAAAGATGGTACTTGTTGTTACCCTGTCTGGCGCTCGGCATTAAGGGGCTAAAACAAGGACTTATCGGCTCGGAGTCAGTATACTGCGTCTGAGTGGGGTATTCATGTTAAACTGCGGCATAGTATCTCAGTGAGCTAGCACCATAAATCGGCATCAGTCCGGACTAGTACAAGCAGCCACACAAACACACACACGTACATGCAAGTCGCT
The DNA here is from genome assembly GCF_023055435.1 of Haliotis rufescens. Classification (NCBI taxonomy): domain Eukaryota; kingdom Metazoa; phylum Mollusca; class Gastropoda; order Lepetellida; family Haliotidae; genus Haliotis; species Haliotis rufescens. The sequence goes on along the minus strand of NW_025964112.1, from coordinate 60,377,289 downwards.
GTATAAGTGCAATAATCTTGGACGCGACGTTAAACCCCATTTTACCTCACCTCACCTCACCTTTAAATCAACAGCTTTCGTGTCCTTGTTCCCTACGACTACCCGTTCCCCACCTTTTAACATATCATAAACACTAATTTGGAATGCAAGTCGCTATATAAGTGCAAAAATCTTGAGCACGACGTTAAAACCAAATTCACCCCACCCAGACACAATCTGTGAAGTCTTTGCACACTGAGAGAGGCCAACAGACCATGTCCCTCTTTCACAAACATGCACTGGTGTCTTTCATTTCGCAGACAGTTCCTACCATGATCCACGATTGTTATCTCTGGTACACTGTAAAATATGTTTAGAATGTAAGCATATACAAAACATGATTAGATCTAAACATGTTTAAGAATGTGTTTAAATCCTGAACAGAATACACACGTTTAGGGTCTAAACACATGAAATAAGCTATTAAGAATTAAGTTAAAATGAGTTAAATTTTGTGTCATGATACTTGAAAGAAATACATTTATGTATTTGCGAAACAAAAACATGAGTTTTAAGTAAAGGAACATATTCTCGCCCATGGGCCCACACATGGGCATACCCATGGGCAGGCCCATGGGCGACATAATGTAAATATTGAGTTTTTGAACAATTTTTTTCATTTTTTCTACCTTGGTATGTTCTCATGAAAACAGCATGTTTAATTTTGTAAATACCTTTGACCGAGACTGGATAAAGACCGTAGAGTTTCTGGACTATTGGGTTTCCAGAATTAAGATGGGACGTGTTCTCACAGCTTAAACACCGCCTTAACACAACATCCCCATGATCTAAACATTTTAAACATGTTCACAACAAAGTGCACACCATTGTGTATTATCCCCTGAACATGTTTAGATGTTAACATAACAAAGTGAAATGAACACAGATCTAACGTTGCCTCGACATGTTCCTTATGAATGAGAGGCAGTCTGGTCTGCCATGTCTCTCTGCAGCTGTGCAAACCTCACGTCGAGGCCAAATATTCAGGTTTTCACTGATCTTGGGCTTAAATCTCAGAATCGCCCGATTATGACCCTTGGTTTGTCAGCACCATACCCATGCTCGCTCGTGGGTGTCGCCAAAGTGGTAAACGTCTAACACCTGCATCACTTCGGGCTTCCCTCCTACATGAAAGTTGACACGCCGTGATATAACTGTTAAAAGACTGTTAAAATCAGCGTTAAACCCAACTCACTCACTCAGTAATCTGACACTATGGCTACAATATTCACCTTGGACAATGTAAATATCACGAAGCGTTTCTGACATGAGTCAGTATATGAACACTAAACTTTGTCGACCTCTAGGTTTACTGTAACATTAATGAGTGGAGCCATGCAGGTGCGCGTGATTAAAGAGGTGATCCGGAATAAATACAAGATTACTGTCCGACCCACTGGTATTCCGTTATATACAAATAAATACATCTACATTCAACCCTCATCACTTTGTTACACGCATGATCTCGTCCAGTAAATAAATCATCCTTGACGCTTGACTATCTGTTCGCTGTTGTAGTTCATGTGAACTAGGAAAAACACGTACATGTATTAACGTCATTTCAAAATAATAGAATTGATCAATTGGTGTGAAGGATGAGGATTAATAGATTAACCGCAACTGACCTGATTAAGACTATGAGAGTGAGATTATATGGTTGTGTGGATTAGAGAGGATATAGCATTGGGGGCACGTGCGCATTCTAAACGCTACTGAAGTAGTATCAACACATACCCCAGCTGAGTGGCACTCTTGTCAAACGTAGGTATACACTTTACTATGCAAACAGGAATAATTTTGCGTATTTATTTTACGTTGTCGCTGAATTAAAGGCATGAAGTCGGTTTGTGCTTAATCGAATTTATGCGGCCTGTAAGAAACTGATATATTTTTTAATCTCCACCTCAGAAGTTTAAACGTAATTAAACAGGTTTTTTGAGTTGTTTAAAACCAAGGTTGCGGTTCCGATTCTGAGCTGACCCTCCTAGATGCGGTATATGGCTTTTCTACATTTTAGAGGAGCAACGATTGTGTTGACAGACCAGTAAAAGAAATCATCGCTGTCTCAGGCGTCATCAATGTAACATTCGATGTAAAGCGTAAAACGTAAAACGTAAATACACTGCCGGGCAAAAGAAAGTATAACAAACGTTACCAAAAAGTCACTAGGCTGGCAACAGTCGCCGAGACACTCCAAACGTAAGGTCCAAAACCACGACTGGGATAGCCTTATTAAATACATCACCATCGAATAAACAATTTTTGTTTGTTCCTTTTGTATCCACCATGAAACATGCGTGTATACTTTCTTTTGCCCTGCAGTTTACACGACGTTTTACTTTCCTGGTTTGTTTGTGTGTCGCTTTCCTGTCAGGAGGGTCCTGATGGGTTTTAATGCTTAACGTAAAACACACTTCAAACACTATCGTAAGCGTAAAATTCATTTTTTTATATCGTAAATGCTTATCGTAAAATGCCAAAAAATAACTGCTTAACGTAAATAAATAATTTACTGCTTATCGTAAAATGATTAAAATGGTCAAAAACAGTCTGTCTTCAAGACCCAAAATGCTTTGCCACAGAAAGCAGGCTGCGCAACTGATGCAGGGGACCAGTCTAGAATGTTGAGCGATTTGAGATTTTACCAGGTATTACAAATATGAATTGTCAGGATGAAACGAAAGCAGAATTAAAAGTCCCATGTCCCTCCAGGGCCGATTTAGGAATTTTTCGCGACGATTTTATTGAAAAAGAAGAAAAATTACTGCTTAATGAAAAAGTACCCTAAATTTTACTGCTTACTGCTTATGGGACCCACCCATCAGGACCCTCTGCTAGGGGTTCTCACATTGAAGCCAAATGCAGTATTGATAGTGTAACGGGAATGGACAGGCTCTGTCTTACTGTAGGTATGTCTTCATACAAATATAATGTGCGTTGGATGCTTTTATTATATCCTTATTTTTTGAATGAAACAGATGTTTCTTCTTTATGTAATACTATTAGTTTAGTTGAAATGTCATCCCAAACCTTCATCCTAATTATTTGCAGGTTTGGGGAGTCCTCGAACCTACAAAAAGAGTCAGCATAACTTTAATAAAGATTCTTCAAAATACTTGATCCTCCCTCCGGCGGGTAGGGCCAACGTTAGCAGAACCCCTCCCTACACCCAGGAGCCCGACGCCAGCTTCCTGCCCCTCGCCTCGCGCCTTCTGAACAGACGGCAGTCAGAGCCAGTGGCGGTCAGCACACAGGAGGCGAGCGACCTTCAGCAGCTCATGAGAAAAGCCCTGAATCTATCTGAGGAGAGACCAGACGAGAGCTGGAACAGAGTCTTGGAGTCTACGTTACCTGGTGCAGAAAATACCGGGGCAAATAGTCGGCTGACCAAACGGCGAGGAACCATAGCTCTAACTGAAGGTATCCACATGATGACCTCGAAGAACAAGAGTCATTTGCATACAGACAGTTCCATGGCGGAAGGCTCAAAACTGAACAAGGTTCGACCTAGGCGGGGGTCTCTGCCTGTAAACTCTCTTAGCCTGAATGTGATTCACGAACCATCTAGAGGTGCGTCTGCTCGATCAAGGAAAGGTACAGACACTAATACACAGGCCAAACGTACATTCGGTAAAAAGACAAAACGCGGAAGTCATTCTAAATCTGCCAAGTCGTTCAAGGAGCAGCGTGGCGTGAGTGTGATGTTTTACAATGAGGAAACGGGCGAGGAGTCCATTCCAGCACCCCTGCCGGTCATCCCCGGTTTGAAAGAAGACGGAGACGGCAGACCGGAAGCAGATGAGACCGGAAGTGTGGATGACAACGATGAGAAGGAGGGTATGTGGGATGAGGTGGCCAAGTGCAGGTACATCAGAGGATACGACCCACCCGAGATGAGGATTCCTGATGAAGACTCGGCCACGTATGTGTTTGGGAGAAGCTACAACGACGTGTTTCATGCCCAGGATCTCCAGCCACAGTAAGACACGAACCAATGTTTACTGACGCCTAAATGTGTTGACCTCACACGTCCACGCGTCGACCACACTCACCTATATATGTCGACCTCACATGTATAGGCGTACAGAATAAGAAAATTAGTTCCATACGTATATAGCAATGTACTGTCAGGTGGCGCCCACACGACTGTGAGCCAAAGAAGGCTTTTTATCAAACACTATGTATGAAGTTAAGTTTTGTGTTTAAAATATAGTGTTTGTCTGTTGAAACACGTCAGACTGCCCTTAATGATTTGACTTCTGACCTCTGCCTTCTGCATTGAAAATAAACAAAATGTGCATTTTGGAGATTATCTACAGCGCCTTCATGTGACTTCCGGCTTAAGCGCATCAAACAGGGAGATGAACCCCAAACAACATGCTCCTTTCGCTTGATAACAGTGCAAATCGACGTCATCGCGGTGTGTAGACGGAACAGTTAACCCAATATAGGATGTACTGACACACACATATACAGGTTGACAAATACTGCGAGGTGCATCCGTGGGTGTGTGACAATATATCTGCTTGCTGTAATAGTCCAGTGTTTTCTCCACAGTGGGACTTGCCTATATGCTTCACCCGTGTGTACCCAGCTGGGTTGTGGAAGAAGTCGGTATTGCGTGCGCGCCCTCTCCCGAGAGTCTTCTACATATTCACAGCACGCAATAGCAAGATTCCGCACCTATTTTAATAGCGAGAATTACATTGTTTACTTTGAATAAATTAATAATTTAAAACGTGCAGTTGGTTTGCTACTTCGACTGAGGCGCTTTGTGCCAGTAACAACAATCGCAAACTTGTCGAGTCAGTAGTTGTATTTGACGTAGAGAATTGATCCCATGAAATAGCATGGCATATCCAAGTCCACCAATCAGAAGTTTGTTAGCTGTTCGATGCTTTTGATAGAGACGGGTTATAAGGAGAGTGTATTAGGTAAAAGGTCAGATAGAGGAAAAGGGGGGTTGTGTACATCTTCCCAAGGCAAGAGAGTTAACTGACTATGAAAGTTCAGTTTCCACCCTTGCCGAACTAGGCTGGGATTATGGAGTTAGATTTTGGCTGGACTAACGAGTCTATGTATCGCCTAATCAACATCGCGCACCGAAATCGAAATCCGGTTCGTAAACTATCATGCAGAGTTCGGTCAATTGCAGGATTTGCACAGCATCTGCACCACCAACTCGTTGTCAACAGATATTTTCCAAATCTTTTCATGTTTTATAATCAAGGTGCTCACGTGATTTGATGTACTTCGCGAAGTAAGAACCTTTCTATCACAATATAGATCTTGATGGTCGATCAGATCGTCTTGACGGCGCCACCATTTTGTTTGAAGCAAATGCATGTGAATCTGTGAGGTGGAATCTGATTGGTCCATAGAATGGACATAACTCGTGTGGCACTACGATCGAGCCCAGGAAATCCAGCCTAGTTCGGCAAGGGTGGAAACTGGACTTTTAAAGTCAGTAAACGCTCTTGCCTCGGAAAGATGGGTTGTGTAATGAGGGCTTTGACATATTCTACTTTCATAATCAGCGCCAGGTTTCACAAAATGATCTGAGAGCTACGACTGTCGTACGTTTTTTGCATATACAATATTTATAAAATAATGAACTAGAAATTAAGGAGACCAGTGAAATCGCTTCATCTGTTTCATATTTAGATCAATGCATAAAGATTCAAAGTAACAAAACATTCTCCACAAGACTGTATGAGAAGAGGGATGACTTGAACTTATCAATAGTCAACTTTCCGTTTGTGTCGAGCAGTATTCCAGGAGCTCCAGCCTTTGGTGTCTACATTTCACAGCTTTTTTGAGGTAAAATGGAGCATGCTCTCTCTACCAAGATTTCAAAGAAGGTCAAACGATTGTTGCGCAGAGGTTATTTGATAAAGGTCACAACATTCAAGGCCTCGGTAAAGCTTTCAAAACGTTTTAAGGTAGACATGTGGACAACATTTCCAAATTTGTCACATCAGTGATAGAAATGAAGTCCGATGTAATTGCTTATTTTTGCTTGTACCACATGTTCCCGCTTTTCTTTCAGGTGGACAAATAACTTGCCTTTGCATGTGTTTGTGACGGGTGTCACCGGTAGAGCATGATATGCTTACCTTTTCGCGAACACCTGGTATCACCACTATTTGATAGTGAGTCATCAACACATGCTCACGATATGGTCGAAATCGTACAATCGACTCTGCTTTAGCCGAGATTTCTTATGAATACGGAAAGGGTTTTTGTCGTTTTTAATATTCAGTTAGTCCACGATCCATGTCCCTCTTTTAACGCCGCACTGGGCATATTCAAGCTATACAGTCGGGTCTGGGCAAGACAACACAGTGATTGATAACGTGAGCAACAGCCAAGTCCATCGGGGTATGATTAAACGCATCTTCCCGAGGCAAGGGAGTTAACTGACTTTCAAAGTTCAGTTTCAAGCCTTGCTGAACTAGGCTGGAATTTCGGAGTTACATTTTGGCTGGACTAACCAGTCTATGCAATGTCCAATCAAAATCGCGTAACGACATCCGGTGCCTGGGCGCTGGTGGCGCTACGATCTAGCCGATAAATTCCAGCCTTGTTCGGCAAGGGTGGAAACTGGATTTGTAGACTCGGGAAGATGGATTAAACGCAATCAACCAAGTCACCGAGTCTGAACACCCGATCCAATAGGTCACCTCTTCAGAACAGCATTGTTTGCTGGGCACTTCACTGACGTTGTAACCTTGTTTAATTGAGGGTTGTAATACTACCAACCACCAGTTTGTCTGGTCCAAAATACACTCGGATATACTATTGATATGGTATGCACATTCGACGAGGGGATCGGGTGTACTTAAAGCCAGCATGTAACAGCAGTATGATTAATTCAGTTAGTGATATATTTTCACATTTGGGATTTGTGAGTTGTACAAGGTGTCTGCTACATGTGTTTATTTAGTGCTTTCCAGAACCAACATGGTAGGAACTGTATGGTGTTGGTGAGTCAGTGAGAATGGTTTAACGCCTCTTTCAGCAATATTCCAGCAATATCACGGCGAGAGACACCATAGGCTTCTCATCTAATGTTAGGAGTCACGACACGTTGAAAACCAATGAACGACCATCACATGCACTCAGCTTTCTCTGGCTCAAATAACCGGTTCCGATAATGGCTTATTAGCAAACGATATACTAAATACAATTCATATATGTTGCCGCAAACAAACATCTGATCAACATCCCATTATCAGCACATCGTTTGGATACTTATTCGTAGTTACAACCCATGTTTGTCTTAAGAGTGAGTGAGTGAGTGAGTGAGTTTATGCTTTATATCACATCGGCAATATTTCAGCCATATCGTGACGAGTTTGTCTTAAGACTATGATTCTAGTAAGAGGCGACTTACGGGATCGGGTGGTCTTGCTCGCTGACTTGGCCGATGCATGTCACGGTGTCCCAATTAAATCGATGCTCAGCATGCCTGGTGTCGATTCCATTATGTAATTTTGTTTCACCATCTTATGGTTTTGCTATCCAGTACAGTTAAAACGATGCCTGGTGTCGATTCCATTATGTAATAATTATGTTTCACCATCTTGTGGTTTTGCCACCCTGTTGGTTCATCCATTAACTTTGCAGGGACATAAAAGGACTGTAATGTCGATTGCAAAGATGTAATGACGAATAAACTTGACGCCGACATCAACCACTTATATACAATGTCAGTTGTAGCATTAAATTTAATAATCTTTATCCCAGCTCAATTTTTCTCCATCTGGACTGCTTCCAAAGCCGCACAGACCTTGCAAGTCTCTATCTGGCCCGCTGACAGACGATGTAGGTTTCCATCTAGACCGCTGACAGACCATGTAGGTTCCATCTAGACCGCTGACAGACCATGTAGGTTCCATCTAGACCGCTGACAGACCATGTAGGTTCCATCTAGACCGCTGACAGACCATGGAGGTTCCATCTAGACCACTGACAGACCATGGAGGTTCCATCTAGACCACTGACAGACCATGTAGGTTCCATCTAGACCGCTGACAGACCATGTAGGTTCCATCTAGACCGCTGATAGACCATGAAGGTTCCATCTAGACCGCTGACAGACGATGTAGGTTCCATCTAGACCGCTGACAGACCATGTAGGTTCCATCTTGACCACTGATAGACCATGTTGGTTTCCATCTAGACCGCTGACAGACCATGGAGGTTCCATCTTGACCACTGACAGACCATGTTGGTTTCCATCTAGACCGCTGACAGACCTTGTAGGTTCCATCTAGACCGCTGACAGACCTTGTAGGTCTCCATCTAGACCACTGACAGACCATGTAGGTTCCATCTAGACCACTGACAGACCATGTTGGTTTCCATCTAGACCGCTGACAGACCTTGTAGGTTCCGTCTAGACCGCTGACAGACCATGTAGGTCTCCATCTAGACAACTGACAGACCATGTAGGTTCCATCTAGACCGCTGACAGACCATGAAGGTTCCATCTAGACCGCTGACAGACCATGTAGGTTCCATCTTGACCGCTGATTGACCTTGTAGGTCTCCATCTAGACAACTGACAGACCATGTTGGTTTCCATCTAGACCACTGACAGACCTTGTAGGTTCCATCTAGACCGCTGACAGACCTTGTAGGTTCCATCTAGACCGCTGACAGACCTTGTAGGGCTCCATCTAGACCGCCGACAGACCATGTAGGTTCCATCTAGACCGCTGACGGGCCTTGTAGGTTCCATCTAGACAGCTGACAGACCTTGTAGGTTTCCATGTAGACCGCTGACGGACCATATAGGTCTCCATCTAGACCGCTGACAGACCATGTTGGTTTCCATCTAGACTGCTGACAGACCTTGTAGGTTCCATCTAGACCGCTGTCAGACCTTGTAGGTCTCCATCTTGACCACTGACAGACCATGTAGGTTCCATCTAGACCACTGACAGACCATGAAGGTTCCATCTAGACCGCTGACAGACCATGTAGGTTTCCATCTTGACCACTGACAGACCATGGAGGTTCCATCTAGACCGCTTACGGACCATATAGGTCTCCATCTAGACCGCTGACAGACCATGTTGGTTTCCATCAAGACCGCTGACAGACCATGTAGGTTCCATCTAGACAAATGACAGACCATGTAGGTTCTGTCTAGAACGCTGACAGACCATGGAGGTTCCATCTAGACCGCTGACAGACGATGTAGGTTCCGTCTAGACAAATGACAGACCATGTAGGTTCCGTCTAGAACGCTGACAGACCATGGAGGTTCCATCTAGACCGCTGACAGACCATGTAGGTTCCATCTAGACCGCAGACAGACCATGTAGGTTCCGTCTAGACCGCTGACAGACCATGGAGGTTCCATCTAGGCCGCTGACAGACCATGTAGGTTTCCATCTAGACCGGTATTAATATTTAGTGACTGATGAAATAAACGCTGCAAAATAATACACTTAAAACAGTGTTTTGAGATTTTTTTATGGTACAAAATTTTCTGCTGGATCACTCCACACGTAATATGTAAGTAAATATACCTTACTTATTAACAATATGATAACAAAAATGTGTCAATAAATGATACTCGTAAAATGAGTAAACAGAAGCGCGAAACCATTTCCATAGTCTTTAGAATCAGCATCGGTCTTCATCCAAAACCGGACATAGGCGCACCAGCACTGCACGCAGTGCGGGGGTTGGTTTAGTAAGAACAAGTTACAACCAACACAATTGAGGCCCGTTACAACAGATCATTTCAACGTTATAGAACATACGGAATGGATTTTGCCTATGATGGTGCAAGGTTCGGTGGGTATGAGGGCTTGCGTTACCCCTGGGAGAGCGCCTACACGGGGAGCGAGCAGACCCCAGGCATCTGTGTCCCCTGTCGGGAGAACCAGCAGCACATCACGGGGGACATCGCCCTGGCGGCCCGGCAGTACCTGTCTGCTACCATGACGTGGACTGGCTGCGGCAACAGGAGGGGTACATCTTCATCAGAGACATGGCCAAGTTTTGGAGGTCCAGGCCCACGTGGAACGAGCAGAAACAGCCATATGCGATAAACGGTAACTGGGAGAAGTAGCAGTAGAATCTGTAGCACATACAGACTCCGTGCAGGATAGACTTCAGAAAGACCTAGAACTGCCCGTTTAAGGGTGACTAGTCTGGTGCAAATTGGAAGCCTTAGCAAGTTTGCGGTCTAGTGGATGTCATATTTAAAGACGTTGAAATATTGTACTTGTTGTTACCCTGCCTCTCGCTCATTATTAACCAGGATAAAACAAGCGTTTAGTTCATAAGGAAATATTCGGAGGAACTAGCTAGCATTTAGTCATTTAGAATTGAAGTAGCGTCACACCCGGTAAAAATGGGAACGGAAGTGACTTAAATTAACCAGGTAATGATGTCTTAGAAGGTTCTAGTGACACCCATTAACAAGAATATCAGCAATCTTTACAATATGATTCTACTGGATCTAGCTACTGTCAAATATAGAAGGGAATGTTCTGAAGGCAGAACTCGCCGTTACCTCTGGTATATTCTGTCAATGATGTAATAGAGGAAGAGAATTCGTAAGAATTATCAAAACAATAGTTATCATTGTTACCAATTCTAAGAATACTACCTCTATTACATCAGACCTACTCCCTATCACCTCCTCAATCATCTGTCTTTAGTGATTAATGTTTGGAAACAAGTGAGCATTTTCCCGCCTTTGCATATGGTGGAGGTAGTCCAAAGTGCTGTTAGGGATACAACTAATACGAATAGTTGACAGTGAGGAGGACTTCTGTTGAAAACCCGAAACTTCTGTTTTAGTGTAATTGCAACCAAAATACAGGATTGTGGTAATGATGTAATAGAGGTAGTATTCATAGAATTATTAACAAATTGAATGATAACTATTGTTTTGATGTTTTGACAGACCTGTAGCAAAGTACTGTTGTCTGGTCTCCAGGTGTTATGACACCATACTTGTGTTTTTGGGATACAGTGAACGTTTTTGGAATTGTTTGAAGCAACCGTAAAATAAAAAAAAAGAGAAATGTGAAAATTGACAGATATCGAGTGGAAGACGTTATTTGTCACAGGTAGACTAACATGCAGTGTTGACTTGTCACAGAAACAGAATTGTCATGAACTACACGTTGTTATGGGAGAAGCAGGTGGCGCCCTCTACATGTACCTCCTGTGCCGGAGATCTGATGCAGTGTGAAATAATGAGAGTCAAACCACAGGGTCAAAAGGGCCCCTCATAATGCTGGTACAGAAAGCACTAGGTCAGTGGCCCCTCATAACGTTGGTACAGAAACCACTGGGTCAGTGATCCCTGATAATGCTGGTACAGAAACCACAGGGTCAGTGGCCCCTCATAATGCTGGTACAGAAACCACTAGGTCAGTGGCCCCTCATAATGCTGGTACAGAAACCACTGGGTCAGTGGCCCCTCATAATGCTGGTACAGAAACTACAGGGTCAGTGGCCCCTCATAATGCTGGTACAGAAACCACTAGGTCAGTGGCCCCTCATAATGCTGGTACAGAAACCACTGGGTCAGTGGCCCCTCATAATGCTGGTACAGAAACTACAGGGTCAGTGGCCCCTCATAATGCTGGTACAGAAACCACTAGGTCAGTGGCCCCTCATAATGCTGGTACAGAAACTACAGGGTCAGTGGCCCCTCATAATGCTGGTACAGAAACCACTAGGTCAGTGGCCCCTCATAATGCTGGTACAGAAACTACAGGGTCAGTGGCCCCTCATAATGCTGGTACAGAAACTACAGGGTCAGTGGCCCCTCATAATGCTGGTACAGAAACTACAGGGTCAGTGGCCCCTCATAATGCTGGTACAGAAACCACTGGGTCAGTGGCCCCTCATAATGCTGGTACAGAAACTACAGGGTCAGTGGCCCTCCATAATGCTGGTACAGAAACTACAGGGTCAGTGGCCCCTCATAATGCTGGTACAGAAACCACTAGGTCAGTGGCCCCTCATAATGCTGGTACAGAAACTACAGGGTCAGTGGCCCCTCATAATGCTGGTACAGAAACCACTAGGTCAGTGGCCCCTCATAATGCTGGTACAGAAACTACAGGGTCAGTGGCCCTCCATAATGCTGGTACAGAAACCACAGGGTCAGTGGCCCCTCATAATGCTGGTACAGAAACTACAGGGTCAGTGGCCCCTCATAATGCTGGTACAGAAACTACAGGGTCAGTGGCCCTCCATAATGCTGGTACAGAAACCACAGGGTCGGTGGCCCCTCATAATGCTGGTACAGAAACTACAGGGTCAGTGGCCCCTCATAATGCTGGTACAGAAACTACAGGGTCAGTGGCCCCTCATAATGCTGGTACAGAAACTACAGGGTCAGTGGCCCCTCATAATGCTGGTACAGAAACTACAGGGTCAGTGGCCCCTCATAATGCTGGTACAGAAACCACTGGGTCAGTGGGCCAGTGTGTATAAAAGGGTTTGCATTTATAGTAGCCCCTAGATATCTTCAGCAACCATGCTTGCCGTAAAAGGCGACTATGCTTGTCGTAAGAGCCGACTAACGGGATCGGGAGGTCATGCTCGCTGACTTGATTGATGCATGTCATCGTATCCCAGTTGCGTGCATCGATGCTCATGATGTCAATCACTGGGTTGTCTGGTCCAGTCTTGATTATTTAGAGACCGCCGTCATATATCTAGAATATCGCTGAGTGCGGCGTTACACAATAAACAAAGAAAGAAAGAAAGAAAGAAAGAAAGAAAGAAATATATACCAGTAGCCCTCTATTAACACTGTGACCGCACACACTGGGCCCACTATCAACAACTCAAATCCTATAAAAACCAAGTTAAATGGTTCATGGGAAGGACTGTTTAACTGTTATCTAATAATGATCAAATATTGGATGAAAATGTATATAAGTGTTTTAAGATGACGTAAACAGGAACTTACAGGACAAGACCAATTTGTCCCTCAAACCCTATAGCTAGAACCCCATGTCGGGCCGGGGGGAACGTTGGCATATTCAACGTCGCATGTGTGAGTTTCAGCTGGATTATTGTTTCAACAGAAAAGAAGGCAATGTGCACAAATAATACCTGGAGTTACTAACATGTACAACCATCATCTCTATTATGACTTCGGGGTGGTCGGGTAGCCCAGTGGTTAAAGCGTTCGCTCGTCACGCCGAAGACCCAGGTTCGATTCCCGACATGGGTACAATGTGTGAAGCCAATTTCTGGTGTCCCCCGCCGTGATATTGCTGGAATATTGCTAAAAGCGGTGTACACACACTCTATTATGACTTCAATGGAAATACAAATAGTCACCATTTTCAAAGAGGACAAAAATATGCATATACGATGTATTAGTGTTGTATATATGGCAGACAATCTGGGACTAGTAATATTTTCTCAACCGCACCCGGTATTCGTCTCTGAAGGTGTAAGCATGTTCAGGATGATTGATGACTGTATCCACATATATGTGTTTGCCTAATCACACAGCAAACAACATCAGAAGAAAAATGACTTACAGTCTTGTCTGTTTCGTATCTTATGGATTGCTAGATAAAAGTGTTCATCTGGATTTATGTGTGTGACGCGCCTGTGCAAATAGAACTTTCATTGCACAACATGTTCCTAGTCACGTCCTTAACCCTTGAGTCATATCCCGATCATCTCATAACTCACAAAGTCAGTAGGTACGTGAGACCTAGGCAAGTGAGTGAGTGGTTGAGTTTTTCTGCTTCAGTAACCAGGTTTACCGTTACATCACAGGACATATAAACCAGTGGTTGATAGCATGAGCAACGGTTTTTGCTTAGGATACCACTTTATAGGGGAATACGTCAAATTGTGTGCATATCTTGAAAAAGCTTAAGACAATATCGCGTGATGACACGTTTAATTAACAACAGTCCGTTGTCATGTGTCACACAATGTCAAAAAAAACAGCATGCGACCAATAATCAGGCAGTTCATACGTCAATATGAGAACATCAGTAAGAGCATTGCCGAAGTCCCGTGATTGCTGGAAGGGTCGGGCGTCGCGAGAGGGCGATCGGCAGCTCTTTCCAAAAGTGTTCGATAGAGTTGAGGCCTGGTGATCGGGCTGGCCACTCCATGCGGACAATGGTCTCCTGGTCTAAGTAGGCCTCAACGACCGTGGTCGTGGGTTATAGTACATGAGGATGAACTGGTCCCATTGCACCAGCATACGGTGTCACGTACACATCCAGAGCGTCATCCCTGTCGCGCACACCTGTAATCGTGCCCGCTGAAGGACATGGAGATCAGTTCATCCAGCTCTACTGATCCCGATCCGAATGATTGACCCCCCCTCCACCCGGTCATATTCAATCCTTAAATCTTTCTCCTTATCTACGCCACATTCTGGCACGACGATGTGTGAAGTCCAGAAAATATCACGATTCATCAATGAAAAGTACTGAAGAGATCTTCAGCCCAATCCAAACGTGTCTACCTGTGATGTCAGGTTAGTGGGAGGCAAATGCATGCCCTCTGTGACAGGAGACGAGCCTTACGGAGACGATTACGCACTGTCTGAGAAGAAACTTTAACGCCACTGGCGTTCCGCTGGTCATTCCTGAGTGTGGTGGCAGTCACGAAGTGATGACGTCTTGCTGCAATCAGGGGAACCTGTCTCCCCGCTGTTTGGTGGAACGCTGTTGACCACCTGCATTTCGCTGGGTAGCTGATCCAAATGTGTTGCTGATCGAACTTTGACTGGCACCAAAGACGTTTGCAACATGACGTTGTGCTGACCAGTTTCAAGCATGCCTATGTATCTAACTAATTCTTCGACGCTGAGCGGGCATACGCGGATTCAGTTGTTGCAATCCCCAGTAGTCATTCTTGATTGTGACTTTTTAAAATATTTTTTCATCAGCCACCGTGACAGTAACATGAAAGCCCTCTACTCTCGCTTAAGTGAAGTATTTGTGATCAGATTGCTAATGCGTCGTCTATAACGTGATGCACTCCTGAGAACTACTGACATGCTTCATACTTGAAGAGCTTTGGTTCATTGCGTATCATCGTATCCCAACGGAGTGAAAATTAACTTTTTACACCAATCACTACTTGTCTTGCGAGACTCGATTATTTAAAGGACACCGTCATATAGATCACGTATTTATTATCAAACACCACTCACTCACTTGAAAGTTAAATGATAAAGGGGCCGATACTGTAGCATGTGTCGTTAGCAAGGATGTGTGTTTCAATCAGCTCATCGCCTTTCCCTGAAATGTCACTTTTTATGTTCTTGATTATGAGTCATTAAAACACGATATTCCTCTGTCACTCCCAACAGCACATTGGACTAGACAGAGGGCAGCAGGACAGCAATATCCCAGCATGCACTGTGAGTGAAGACACTGACCTCCACTGATAATGACTGTATTTACTTATACCAGCTTGGGAATCTACTGAACTTTGGCTGATATGACACATATGTGTACACTCCCTCGACTATGAAATAGGGTAAGGCTTGGGTCTATTGACACTTCTCGTTCAAGTTTAAATCATGTAAACCCATTTGGTTTAATAAAAATGTGCTTATTTTGTACTGCGTTATCAATGTAGCAGTTACTCAAAATCCTTACATCACGGTGTCTCAGTTGGACGTAAGTCACTAATTGCCAGTCGCCCCTTAGAAAAGTCTTAGAAAAGTAGCAGTTCACGCGGCAATAGGTGAACAAGTCAATCTAGGACACCAGAAGTCGGTGGGGTTGCACTACACAGTGTAAAACTTGAACAAGTCAATCTAGGACACCAGAAGTCGGTGGGGTTGCACTACACAGTGTAAAACTTGAACAAGTCAATCTAGGACGCCAGAAGTCGGTGGGGTTGCACTACACAGTGTAAAACTTGAACAAGTCAATCTAGGACGTCAGAAGTCGGTGGGGTTGCACTACACAGTGTAAAACTTGAACAAGTCAATCTAGGACACCAGAAGTCGGTGGGGTTGCACTATACAGTGTATTGTAGGAAGCCCATTACTGGTGTCCCCAGCCTTGATATTGCTGGAATATTGCAAAAAGCCCTTAAATCTTACTAACTAACCTTTTCACCAGAGCACGTCATACTCGGATCTGTGTTGTGACTAAGATTCAGGCAATATCAACATCGGCTTTACATATTGTTCCTATTTCATAAGACCAACTCTGAAAATATATGATTTTCATAGACTAACATTTCACTGAACTCGGGACGTGCAAGGCTACCCTACATCTCTTTCTGTAAAACGGGATAACAGTACTATCATAATCTATTCATTCAATGAAGCAAACGCTGTGTCAGCGACATCCGTGTGAGGATCAGTAAATATGGCCTGTTCAAAATCTACTGCGTCCGTCCGTCCGTCACCTGGGATGGTCAATACGTGTTCGCTGGACAGAAAGAAAATGTTTTGAAATTTGAGAAAATAGTTTGGCCTCAAACACAGAATTATGTGCAGTTTTCTAGCAGTGACCGAAACTATATTCTGTCTGCTGGTATACATGTGGAAATATTTCGAAAGAACACTTATAGAAAAAATACGTACACCAACACAAAACAACTAACAGAAATCTCACACCTTGTGAAACATGGGTCATATATCAAATCAATGGTGACAACGAATCGCGAAATATGTTTTTTTGAGTAGTCATCAACGGGTCAATGAACAATGATGAAAGCCTTCAAACATGTCAAATGTTATGCATGATGTAACTCTATCTGTCTTCAGCCGCATCCAAATGTCAAATATTTGATAAACTCTCAGTGATCACATCTGCAAGCTGTGGAGTTTCAACATAAACAAGTGTGAGTGGACCCCTCCTTACATATTGCAGTATCGTATACTGTCACTTCTCTCCAACATTTCATTTGATGTTCCACTTCATACAAGCTGAGAAACAACAACTGATAAGGCATTGTCCAAATTTCATTTCAATGGGACATATAGTCTGTTTCTATAATGTACCCCAGCAAATAAAATGCAACTTCTACACTTGTATTCCTGGTAAACTGTACCCGTATGTTTTCTGTTTCTCCTGAGAGGCGGTCGGGTAGCCTAGTGGTTAAAGCGTTCGCACGTCACGCCGAAGACTCGGGTTCGATTCCCGACATGGGTACAATGTATAAAGCCCATTTCTGGTGTCCCCCGCCGTGATATTGCTTGAATATTGCTAAAAGCGGCGTTAAACCAAACTCACTCACTGTTTCTCCTGAACAGGTTTGCTTTTCCGTTTGCAGAAAAGAATGCTGTGCTTCTAGTTTAACACTCGAAAGACAAACTGAATAAAATGCACTGAATTCTAATTCCCATATCAAAACAGCTTCATAAAAACTGATAATATGGTGGCAGTTTAAAACATACCTAACTCCAATCTGATGATATTGTTTATCAATACACTGAAGAAACCCGCCTTTAACATGGAGATGTTCGTTTTTTTATGTATATATATTTTGGTGTAAAAACTAATATGTTTGAACAATGTGGCCAAATCCAAATACACAAATAAGCAGTAGCTTTATTAGATTTGATAATGTTCAATATCACATGACACAGCTTAGGATTATACACAATGAGAATTGCACTATTTTACCGAACAGTTAAAACAGAACAGTAATCCAAGAAAAATAAGCGGTTAACGTAAGTTGTCTCCTCTCCACATTACCTGTTGCTGGAATAACTTTAACTCGAAAGAGAACTTAGCCCTAAATGTGAAGAGTGTTTAAATGATTTTGTGTCATGGAGCAATGGGTATACACTCAACAACAAAAGTTCCTGTGACACCAATATTTTAGTGTATTTTTTAAACAAGTACAGTTTGGTTTTCAATATTATAGTACATGTATGGCATCAAGTCACAAAAATGCAACTGCCACAGAAAAGCATGCATTCCATGCAAAAGTAGACTTTTATGCAAGCCCCATGCATTTCACTACCCAAGAATGGGTATAAAAACATGTACGTTAACGGGATTCCATATGCATTGTTTAGCATCGTGCTGACAACAACCACTCAGAAAAGCAACAAAATTACGCAATTATTCAACATTACGAAATGCCACGCCTGTCCGAAAATGAGCGTTTGCGAGCCATTGGTATGCTTGAAGCAGGATCGTGTCAACGTGATGTTGCAAGACAATTTAACGTCCACAGAAACACCATTTGGTGTTTATGGCAACGTTGGCAACAGACGAATGCAGTCAGAGACCATCCTCGGAGTGGCAGGCCACGCGTTACCAATAATCGACAAGACAACTGGATTCGAACAACACACCTACGAAATCGATTCCAGCCAGCAACAGTGACTGCAAGAAGGATCTCTGGCCTTCGACGAATATCTTCACAAACCGTACGTCGTCGCCTCAGATGTGCAGGGATTGTCGCCAGAAGACCCGCCAGACGTCCAAGTTTGACAGGAAACCACCGTCAAGCACGTCTAAAGTGGTGCAGACAGCGTCTACGCTGGACGGCCATGCAGTGGGGACAAGTTCTATTCACTGACGAGTCTCGTTTTCACCTCAGCCTCAGCGATGGACGAATTCCAGTGTACCGACGTCGAGGTGAACGTTGCGTCAGTCATTGTGTCATGGAAGGAGATCGGTAGGGCGGCAGCGTTATGGTATAGGGTGGGATTACAGCAAGACTGAGGACCCGTTTGATAGGGGTAGAGGGAAATCTCAATTGACAGCGCTACCGCGACGAGATCATCGGCCCTGTTGTTCTACCGCGTTTGCGTCGTCATGGCCCAGGCATTACCTTTCAACATGACAACGTCCGGCCTCATATTGCTCGATTTGTTCAGGATGCTCTTCAACAAAATAACGTGAATGTCATCCCCTGGCCGGCTCGCTCCCCTGATCTCTCAACAATCATGAACATGTGGGATGAGATGGATCGGCGCTTTCGACGTCAACCACGTGTTCCACAGACACTCCAGGAACTTCGAAACATGCTCCAGCAGATATGGACAGATATCCCACAGAACTTTGTGCGACGCCTGGTCCATTCCATGAGACGAAGACGTGTTGCTTGCATCGCAACCAGAGGTGGACACACGCGCTATTGATTTGTAAATTGACATTTTGGCATGTTCATGTTTCGTATGAAATCACGCATTTTCTGAAGCCAGTATGGCAAATTAAACCATTTGAACACTTACAGGAGTCGTTTATCTGTTGCAAACCGAAATTGTTTCAGATTTGGTAAAAAGCACAACTTTGCATTAAATCTTCGTCAATGTCACAGGAACTTTTGTTGTTCAGTATATAATAACACATTGCATTTATAATGATGCCCATGCGAATAACCTTTTCAATTGGTGCTAAAGAAAGAAAAGGTGAGTGAATTGGAGTTTTTTTGTTTTATTCTGACCCCTTCAGTTGATTTTTTTTAATTATATAACCGACTGAAGAAGTTTGGTCTCATCTTAGTCTTCGTCTTTACTCTACCTTGATGACAAAGTTCTGAAGTAAACAGACACGCTCGCTATATCCACTTCAACGCTTGGAGCAAGAGGAACGCTTCACGGGATTCGGTCACCGCGAGAACCTGACTAATTGCTATATTTAGCAGCAGTTGATACGTTTAAGATGCAAACAGAGACACGGCTTGTCCACTCCACACGGTCGTGTCCTCCAGGCGACAGGATACACCTTCAGGGGCGGTGTATACAGTAAGCAATGGTGCCCGCACTTTAAAACCACATGTGCTCATAGCTAAAACGAGGGGAAATTACTATAATTGTATTGCCGTCTTCCATTGTCATACATATATAATTTGGAACCTTACAATTGGACTCAACTGCACAATGAAATACAGCACGGTGTTTGTGTTCCTTTGTGTCTTGCTACATAGGACGTGTTGTTCAGACTCTATTTCCCCAAAGAACACAGCCGGAGACCATACTAGAGCTGGAACGACAGCTTCTCCGAAACTAGGAACCTCTGGATCAAGCAGACTTATGTCTTCAGAAAATGCACCGAATACCACCCAAACAATCAAAGCAGCAACTGATGCTACGGTCGTCATTGCATCCAGAACCTCTCTTGCTGGTGACGGGTTGTCTACGAGCATCGTCGAGTCGACATCAGATACACTCACGTCATCTTCGGGTAAAGTCAACAGAACTCTTCCAAGACAAGACCCTTCCCTCTCCATGTTGGTCAACATGTTCCTCGCCGCCGCCAACACAACATCCCCGACGTCTTCCTCACTTCCGCTCTCACTCATGGCCATGCAGAATAAACTTCCAGGAGGGATGGGGAACTCCCTCTTGCCGCTTCTCATGGGGGGTGGGGATGTCAATCTGGGGTCTATCACAGGTCTCTTTGAGAGCCTTGGTCCTCAACTGCCGTCCATCTTGAAGGGGCTTATACAGTCAAACACAAGCGGACTGGGAGCGGACGAACGGACATGCTCTGAAGATGTGGATATGTTCCTGGTCGATCTCTTACAGGGGAAACCATGGGCTCTTAGCAGTGAGTACAAGTTTCATAGTAATACTTGAACACATGTGAATATTATTACTTATCCATACATTTTCCCTTCTCTATCACTTATTTTGTGTATCGCTTTACATTCGGAATATATCCCGTGAAGATCCGGGTTAGAATTGGTTTTCAGCAAGCTATGCTTGTAAGAGGCGACTTAAGGGGTTTGGTTTGGCTCGCTGACGTGGTTAATGCAGACCTTCTTCGTATAGCTGTAATATTGCTGAGTGAGGCGTTTAATAAAAAATACTCAAACAAACATTCGGACTCTTCATGCTAAGATAGGTTGTACTTTGTAGTGTTTGATGCATCCGGAAAACCAGGCACCTCCATCATGGAAGGGGCAACGACCTTTTTCGGCAACTTTGACGAATGTCTTGACGGACCCAGGAAGGTGGACCCAACCTCGGGTAGAGAAGTAAAGGGGGACACCTGCGTTGTCTCCATTAGTCCACCTCCACAGCTGATAGGCATGATGGCAGGAACGGTATGTATAACCCTTTAGAGGTTCTTGAACATACAAGGAACGCCAGAGAACAATCAGTCTCAACAGATTCCATTGGGCGTAAAAGGCAACATAGCAGGGAAAATTATATGAATGGATCACTGAAAATCTGTGATGACACCAGGTGTTCGCTAAAAGGGTAAGTATGTCACCTTATAATGTGTAAATATGACTATTAAGTTTTTTCTATCCCGATTATTAATACTGTACTAACTCACAGTCATGTTACTATCTGTACAGGGTGGCAACGTGTTCTCCGCGATGGCAAATAGCATAATGATCAACTGGCATCTGTGTGTCCCTGATACGTGCGGCAGTAACAGTGTCAAGAGTGGTATACAGAGATGTGAGTAGAGGGTCATCGTGTAATCAGTGGAATGTTTGCTGCTGAGTGTGGTCACTGTTTAAAGTGTTTGTTGTGAGAATGGGGTCAGGGGCTTATACATAGTACTAGGAACTCCTAGTACAGATTAGCTACTTGAGCAATAGACTTGAACCACTGTCACCCTTAAAATATGGTCACAGATATTTTATTTCTTGCCCTTGCCCTGCATTTATCTTGCCAACATTGTAATGATAATCTTTAATAATTTTAATTATTTATACAGTGCACATAAACCACAGTTACTGAAATCGATCTGTTTACTGTAATGTTATCATTGTGTATCCAATTTACGGATATGACCTGAAGTTGGTAAGTTTCCAGATTGGTGAACTTTCATTGGTGATTCCAACTGATTAACAGAGACATAGTCCTAGCCCAACCATCATGGCGACTCAAGTTGATTAACAGAGGCATAGCCGTAGTGTTATCGCCAGGTGACAGGGAGATTTTATGGGTATCCTGAGGCTTAATTTGATCATCAGTGATACTTTGATCATAAGAAACCAAATCAATAACGGGTCATATTTTAGTACCAGTTTGCGATGTTTGCTTCCTGGCATGCCGTCAAACAATGGAGTTCTGCCGAGTATGGGTACTTGGTATATCCGCCCTTCAGCTGAAACCTTTTGTCTAATCACAGCAGGTCCTATTTCACAGGTGACAATCTATTCAAACCAAATCATAGAAGGAAGAGAATATATGGATGTCAACTTCTTTATTATGAGGAACACAACGTTTCGGCCCCTGCTATGTCCATTCTTACACCTATCAGTGCTAATTACCCTCCATCCCCCATCCCCCAAACCCATTTGCCCAGTGTCCATTACCAATTACTTATCTATGATTACTTAAGTGTTGGCTTCCATTGTCTATTTCTAATCACCTATCAGCGCCAATCATCTGTTGGCTTCCTTTGTTAGCTTGTACCCTTTGTTAGTTTCCACCTTTTGTTATCTTATCAATTTTGTTGTTCTTACATGTACATATATATGCTCTCTGCCTCATGGCATTCATACACCTGATGAAGGAGTAAGCATGTACTCCGAAACGTTGTGTTCCTCATAATAACGAAGTTGACATCCATATATTCTCTTCCTTATGTGAATCACTTCTAAATGCCTTTCAAAGACCTCATATTCATAGACATTATTCTCTTGTAATATTACCAGACGTTGCATTGTCAACATGTGTGCTAAATGTGACATCGACAACCTTCATGTATGTTGTCATATGCGTAGTCGGAAATGCAGCATTTGGATGATTTACTGTGAAAGGTTTATGTAGGTCCCTTGGGCTATTATTGTGGAAATTATGAAATTCTAAAGTTTCATGGCTCGGATTTTCTGTTATGTTTTAACTGTATACGTATGTCTGTCCTGTATACTGCTAATCCTATTATGCCGTGGACTTGTTGTTGTCTAGGGTTGTCACAGGTCAACATGACTGTGAAGGGTGTCGTGTGCCATGCGGAGATCAAGTCTGGCCCCGTCGGTGATGACACTGCCGCAGTAGGAGCCATGTGAGTGCAGTACGGTGAACCTGTCTAAACCGGACTCTTAGTAATCAGGAAGAATTTAGGGATCATAAAGATTTTTGAGGATATTTTTATGAAATTGTGTGCTCAGTCTTCACAACATATCCCCCCAAATATTCCCCTTTTTGTTCAGAGGAGATCTATTCGATATACGGAATGGTAATTATTTTCACTACAGAGGCCATTGTCAGAAACATCGATATCTATGGTTTTTCCGTGCAGTAAAATTACATTTCAAAAATCTATTTCTGCACCATGGAAAACCTAGTATGCAGATGGAGACATTATCTGTGAAGTAAAAGAGTCAGAACATTTCCATAATAAAAATAGATAAGAAAATTGTTTGTGAAATTGTTTTGGACAACTTTCCGAATAAGTGCACAGTTGAAATATGTGAGTGAGTGAGTTGGGTTTAACGCCGCTTTTAACAGTATTCCAGTTATATCGCGGCGTGCCAGCTTAATGTGGGAGGAAAGCCCGAAGTGATGCAGGTCTCAGACGTTTACCACTTCGGTGAAACACACGAGCACGGGTATGGTGCTGACAAACCTAGAAACATAATCGGGGCGAACCGGGATTCGAACCCCCAATCATGGGTTTCTGGCGTGCCCAAGGGACGCAACTCTGCACAGCGAATCGCGGCGCCTTAGACGACTGGGCCACCCGTGCCCCCTGAAATATATACAATAAATACAACATTATAAGCAAAGCAACTTCGGCAAGCGCTATTTCAGTATCTGTAATTGCTTTAGCAGCGCCCAATGACGAGCATCCACCCCACAATAAGTTAAATGATATCATGATAAAATTAAATATCACAAAGTAATGCAAGCTATTTGCAATACTGATATTTCTTGACAACTGCAATGTAGGGGTCCTTGCGGCGTTCTGGAAATGTTTTGACCCGAGTGGCTTCTGTTGACAGATGTCATTTCGTATCTGGTTGAATAAGTGAAGGAGTTGGGTTTTACGGCGCTTGAACAGTATTTAAAGTGAGGACAAATGGGGTTCAAAATTAGCGTTCAAGATAATTGCACTTGCATAACGACATGTACTTGTCCGGACAATATAACAAGGAGTGGTCGGCTTTCAGTCAGTATAATGTGTCTGAGTGGGGCATCCGTGTGAAACTGCGCAGCGTATCTCAGGTAAATGATTACCACTATGAACATTACATACAAGTAATACGATTTCACTAATTTACAGCGTTCTGACGGCCATCTTGGGCTGTTTGGTCCTCGTGGGGTCAGCTCTAGACATGAACATCCGGGCTTCCAAAGGTCGTCGTGATCAGGTTCCTGTGTCCCCCCGACTGGATGCAGTTCAACTCTCTAAGATCAGCACACAGCTTCAGTCTCACGACGTGGGGGTGCCAGAAACGCCAAAGGGTAATATGGCACTGATGGACGAGTCACGACCCAACGTGGAGACTGTTGGAATAGACAACCCTGCTGGTCCGAAAGTACAGGAGACGAATGGTGGACACTTTGTATATCCTAACGGCGGACAGCAGCTCCGATCAGCGGACAAACAACATGACAACAAATATAAGCCCAAGTGTAGGTTATGCATCAATATTGTTAATCTCCTTACAAATAATTTCAATTATGAAGACCGGTATATAATAAAATTGTATTAATATTGTTTCGAGGCGATTTCGAAAAGTAAGCCCTCTGAACTCAATTCGCGCAGAATTAATCAGAAAATGACTACACAAGACAACTGAATAATCAATACATTATACTGAAATACAGTTTAAGATGTACAATGAATATGGAACTTCAATGAGTCATTTAAGTGGCAGCCGCATCAAGTAAGAGGCCCTATATTTAATGTTGGTACACTGTCGAATACCATAAAACAGGTCTTTCTTTGTTCTCGAATCCAGAATAGTGATGGAAGATCTCGTGAATTTGATCTATCCAAATGGTTACTACCTAAACCGCACTTGGGAATTAAATTAGAAACAAATCAGGTCCAGAAACGTTTCGAGCGATGAAATCTACATTGTTCATGTAAACAAAAGGGGCGGATAACTCTAAATTCTAGTACATGACCATTCTGACAGTCTCTACTGACTGCTGTTGAGTGCTGCTCAAATGCGGTTACGACAGATCTTGACATATATTTTACCAGTTCAATAATTTGCTGTCACTGACAATTACAAAACATATAGTTACACCATTTTCTACGGCCACTAAAAAGATGTATACATCACAATATCTACAGTATATTTATGACGACATTTTGATTAAAACTCCTGTATATTGCTGTTTAGAGTCATGGCAAATAGGACAATAAAACTATTGGAGTATCTATACTCATCTACAGGTTTCACACCCAGTGCTCGTAGATTTCACCAAATTTGTAAATACCTTGGAAATGCTACACGTTGGGCTTTCTTCCGAGGCTAAGCCAACATGGCGTGATATGACGGAATCGGAGTTTGTCATGAACATGTCAGACCTGGATGCTCCTCAGGTATTCCTTCTTTTCAGTATGGCAGCGTGTCCTGTTGTGTTTCTCTGCCGTCAGCAATGGGGAGAAGATCCTCAGCGTCAAACGCTCACCTGGATCTCTCACCTGTCTTAACGGCATCCGGGTCCTCAGCATGGGCTGGGTCATTCTGGGTCACACGTTCCTCACTCTCCTGTCTAACGCAGGTAGGTCGCCACTGTGTATCCAAAAATCAAGTATACCGATTTACAATAGTTTGTCTCAGGCAAAAATCCAATATACTTTTTAAACCCATGTGAGCTTGCCGCGCAGATTTGCCTCCCTTAGCTGTCAGGAAAATCCGCATTCGTGACCAATTCGTGTTATTCCGGGACAAGCCGAATAGCGACTCGTGCCCTTGTCTTGGCCATTTTTGCGACTGGGTTCCGTCTTAGCGCAAACGGGCATACCTAAAACAATTGTCAACTCGTTGCGTAATGGTTCATATATATTTCCACATATATTATATATGTTTCAGATACAATTTAAAGCACATCTGGACATGTAGAATTATACAGTATGATTGAACACATTTAACTGTGTCTTGGGTATATTTTTAGATACAAGACATAAAATCAAAAATTATTTCTGAGGGATTCTTTGACGAAGAACTTGAAATCATACACTCAATCTGATTGGTTTGTCGTATTTTCGCACATAATATTTATCGATAGGGGACGAGTCTTCTTGCAGATTACGGAAAGGGGCGAGTGGTGACGAATGGAAAATTCGGTGACATGTTGAATTTCTGGTCAAAGTGATGGAAAATCCCTATAGGCTTACCATACACCGCTATCTGGATGAGGAACTACTTTCCTAATGTTCTATTTTTTTAAGTATTCTTCAACGAACTTTTAATTTTGATATAAAAAAACATAATTTGTAAACAGCTGATATGAATTGTATGTTAAGTACACATTTTAACGAAGTATATTTGATACAAATAATATTCAATACGGTATGGCACGAGGTAGACGATTCTACGCATGTCCGACTGATCACATGACACTTCCTACCATGCAACGGTAAAAGCCCAGATAGTACTTCAAAGTACAACGACTTGTGTCAGCTATTTACGTTAGACACAGTTGCTAGGATACATTGCAAGTTAGACGTCTTATTACAAAAAAAATCTCCGAAGTAAGACTTTATGGCAGACAAGGTGTTGTTGCATTATGTTTTGCAGAGAACCCACAAACATTCGGCAGACTAACACAGAGCTTCAGTTTCCAAATTATCACGAACGCAACTCTGTCAGTCGACTCGTTCTTCCTGCTCAGGTAAGGTCACAGTAAACAGCATATACATTGTATTCATATTCATATTTTCCTACAATTAGCTGAACCATGTCTTAAAAATGTGTTTCATATGGAACCCAGGAGGGACATTATTTTCACGATGTTTCCTCTACAAAGACAAGCAAACAGCGTTAAAATAAATCCAAGCGAAACATCGCCACAACGCGACATTTTGAAGAATTGTCGCACTTTGAATAATATATTTTGTTAACCAAAGGACGACAATGCGACAATCAAAATATCAAAAGATCAAGATAAACATATGTCACGTCGCTTTTCGCCACATCTAAATGTGTAATGTGTTAAATGTGCGACATAGCCACATATTGATAACGACGCATTGTCGCCCATTTTCCATTTGTGGGTCGCATGTGTAGTAAGTGAATTAAATCAGCACATTGTTCAGACATGGTTACTCCTTTTTTGAGCTCCAATGATTCTAAAACCAAAATACCAATGGAAATGCGTTAAACCCAACTCTCTCACTCAAACTGATGAACTCGCTGTGCAGAGTAGCGTCCCCTACTAGGATCGCTGGTTCGAATCTCTGACTCGTCCTGATCATATTCCCAGGTTTGTCAGCACCATACCGATTCTTGTGCCAAAGTGGTTAGGTCTAAGACAAGCATAACCTCGGGCTTTCCTACCACGCTGCGATATAACCCAAATACTGCTTATAACAATACTCACTCACTCATGATATCCCCATTACCGATAAGACAATTTGAGATCTTGTTAAATTAAGAACATATTTCACAGTAATGTTTTTTGGTCTCTGTATACTTAATGCATGAACCTTAAGATAACCGACTTTTGAATGCACATTTGTAAATGTTATAACTGAGTGAGTGAGTGAGTGAGTGAGTGAGTGAGTGAGTGAGTGAGTGAGTGAGTTGGGTTTAACGCCTTTAGACAGTGTTCCAGTTTTATCACGGCGTTTTAGGAATAAAAGCCCGTAGTGACGCAGGTCTCAGACGTTAAACACTTTGGTGAAACCCACGAGCCCGGTTATGGTGCTGACAAACCTAGAAACATAATCGGGATGAATAGGGATCCGAATGCCCCATCACAGGTTTCTGACGTGAACTCCAAGCGTTGTCAAAGCGTAATCAAATTGTACTCATTGTGTACTCGAAGCGTACTCCAAATGTATTCACTGAGTACTGGAAGCGTACTCCAAATGTATTCACTGAGTACTGGAAGCGTACTCCAAATGTATTCACTGAGTACTGGAAGCGTACTTAAAGTGTCCTCATCGTATTCTCGAAGTTTACTCACAATGTGCTCACAGTGAACTCGACGTGTACTGAGTACATTCACAGGGTTCTCACAGTGCCAGCGGCGCTACATTCGAGCCCAGGAATTCCTGCCTAGTTCGGCAAGGGTGGAAACTGGACTTTTATAGTCAGTTAACTCGATGGCCTCGGGGAGATGATTTTATAGTGCCCATGAGATACAAAGCCGCAGTTTAATACGAGTACCCCACTCAGACACAGTATACTGACTCCGAGCCGACCAGTCCTTGTTTTAGCCCCTTAATGCCGAGCGCCAGACAGGGTAACAACAAATACCATCTTTTAACGTCTTTTGGTAAGGCGCGGCCGGGGATCGAATCCCGGATCACTAGACCACAGAGGCGGTGCAATTTCAATGAAGGGGTTTATGATTAGATAAAGCTTCTTACATTAAAGACAAAGTGTAAAACAGGTGAAAATCACGGAGACTCAACCGAAATGCCACAACAAAACACGATCTCCAAAATTAATGTTTTATGTTGCCAGTGGCCTGTTAGTGACGTACTTGTTCCTGAAGGAGACGGAGAAGGCTGGAGGTCTGAAGGTGAAGCACATGATCCTGTACTACGTCCACCGCTACTTGAGGTCAGTCAGCTCTCAGCTGCTGGTGTTGTGTTTGTAAAACAGTCTTTTGTATTATAAACACTACAATATCCCGTACATGGTACCATATCTGTCAATTGTACCTCTAACAGGTTACTAAATTATTACCTTTCAAAGTTATTTGTACAACTCAAATTATGATGTTGTAGACATGGGGCAATCCGTGCATGAACTGTTGTGCTGACACGGCCCTCTCATTGTAGGTGATGTGAAAGGGGTTTAAAGTCGCGTCCAAGATTATTGCACTTACATAGCGAAGTGCATGCACGTGTGTGTGTGTGTGTGTGCGTGCGTGCGTGCGTGCGTGCGTGCGTGTGTGTGTGCTTGTATTAGTCCGGACTGATGCCGATTTATAGTGGTGGCTCAATGAGATACTATGCCGCAGTTTTAACATGATTACCCAACCCAGACACAGTACACTGACTCCGAGCCGACCAGTCCTTGTTTTAGCCCCTCAATGCCGAGCGCCAGACAAGGAAACAACAACCTCTCATTGTAACACAGACATATGTGCACGGAACATTTGGATAGGTTTTACCCATGTCTATAAGATATTTTTATTCTTGTCAGACTGACTCCCGTTTACGCCTACGTGATATTCATCAACACGTTCCTGGTGGTGTATTTGACTGACGGTCCGACTTGGGTGGGGCCTTCCGACACCCAGTTTTGTGTTGACAACTGGTGGACAAATCTACTCTACATCAATAATGTATACAGAGATGAAAAACCGGTAAAAAACAAAATAGAAAGGAACATAAATTGTTAAACAGTATTTTAAAAAGTGAATAGTAGATAATTCGGTAGGAAAAAAATAAACACTAACCAAACAAGTAAGCAACAGTTACAATTTAACACATATTTCCCATTTACACTATAACTGTGACGGGCCTCGAAAAATGGGTCTTTGCCCATGTGACATTGTACCCCGTCGTTGTGGGTAGTGTTGGAATGCGATTAACCACTTGTTTTTCCTCTGTTATATAAAGTGAGTGAGTGAGCGAGTATGGTTTTACGCCGCATTTAGCAATACTCCAGCAATATCATAGCGGGAACACCAGAAATAGGCTTCACACATTGTACCCATGTCGGGAATCGAACCCGACTGTTCGGCGTGACGAGCGAACGCTTTAACCACTAGGCTACCCGACCGCCCCTGTTATACACACACCCTATGACATACATTGCCTATTTTGCCGCTGCTTCAGATAAAAATGGATTAACTCACATACTCCTTTCTTTCAGTGTTTAGGCTGGGGGTGGTACCTGGCGAACGACATGCAGTTCTACGTGGTAGCACCAATGGCACTGATCCCGTTAGCTTTAAGGTAGGGAGTCTTATATCATCACTGTTCGGTATGTTTTGTGTTATATTATATGTCTGTACAGTTCTCGACACATGCCACGTTTATCCAATGATGACTGGTATGTGTTATTTGGACAGCCATCTCACACTTCTAAACTGCCTGGCAAAGAAACTATACACTTTTAACTCTCATCAAGAAAAGACAAACAAAACCGCTTTGGGGAATGGGTCAATATTTAATTGACAATCAATTGTTTATGTGTTAAAACAATGTAAAACGACTGGGGAAGACTGAGGATCATGAGTGAGTGAGTGAGTGAGTGAGTTGGGTATAACGCCGCTTTTTTAACAGTATTCCAGTCATATCACGGCGTGTCAGCTTAATGTGGGAGGAAAGCCCGAAGTGATGCAGGTGTCAGACGTTTACCACTTCGGTGAAACCCATGAGCACGGGTATGGTGCTGACAAACCTAGAAACATAATCGGGGCGAACCGGGATTCGAACGCACAATCATAGATTTCTGGCGTGCCTAAGGGACGCAACTCTGCACAGCGAATCGCGGCGCCTTAGACGACTGGGCCACCCGTGCCCCCTGAGCATATGGGTGAGGCGCTGTGTCCTCGCGGTAGTAGAAGCACGTGCGGATCGTGACCTGAGCAGCGGATCGGCTGCGTTGTGCTTACCGAGTTAAATCTAAATAAAGCTTTACTCATTATTTACCACGAAAATATTACATTATCAGAACGTTACTAGGCTGAGTGGGTGGGTGAGTTTGGTTCAACGCCGCTTGGAACAGTGTTCCAGTTACATCACCACCCGTGCCCCTTTTAAATGCTTAGGACAGACCGCCTGTGACATGTAGCCCGTGAGGAAACACAGTGTTTAAAGCGCTGGCTCGTGACGCCGAACACCCGCGATCTAAAAAGGGTACAATGTGTCAAACCAAGTCTTTGTGACCCCCGCTGTACTATGACTTGAATATTGCATGGATCGAGTCGGCGTAAATCAATAGTCATTTAATCCTAGTTGTGGCGTCGTTTCAGCTTCAGCATGAAGAATCGCACTGCTCGCAAGATCCTCAAGGTGGATGGGTTATGTGTGATTCTTGGCTTCCTCCTCACCAGCATCGTCTCCACCGCCTACATCACCCACTCCATCGACGGCGATCTATTCCAGTGCGTAGCCTTCTCGAGCATCTCACCCATTGATGTCATAATAGTTCATAGACAAGCCAATATACCATAAGGAGTTCTTTACAATGATATCTGATAAGCAGTAAGTGAGTGTACGTAATCCGCACACTCGAGTACAGAGTAAATGTTTAACTTGGAACCGAGTGACAGCTTGCTGATGCTTACTGGACAAGGATAGTCTGTCTCCAATCCTCTGTTATTATTTGGTTTCAGTAATGGATTTGAGTTCTTCGACAAGGTGTATGTAAAACCTTGGTGCAGGATTGGACCATTCGCCATAGGGATGGCGCTAGGCTACATCCTTCAGAGGAAGAAATCGGAGCTCAAGATGTCTCCAGTAAAGGCGACCAACTCATATTTTGGGTGCTGGGGTGGGGTCGGGGTGTGGTGAGATGTGGTGTGGGGTTGGTAGATGTGTGTTTGTGTGTGTGTGTGTGTGTGTGTTTGTTTGTGTGCGTGCGTGCGTGTGTGTGAGTGTGTGTGTGTGTGTGTGTGTGTGTGTGTTGGTGGTGTTCTTGTTCATCTGTTTCCGTAAGTGCTAGAATATTATTTGACCCAAGGAATCTGCCTCAAACAAAAATCCAATGCAATGCAATAGTATCTCTGTGGGCTAACGCTATAAAATCGGCATACACCCGGACCAGCACCAGAAACCACACACGCACGTCGCTGTGGAAGTGCAATATTAATAATTTTGAAGGCGATGTTAAACCCCATTTCACCCCAAAAATATCATTAGACTTTTCTCTTTTGAAGGAGCATATCCTGATTAAAGGAATATTTGGAATATTAGGTTCGTAACGGAAGTAGCCTGGTAAATCACTTGAAATAGGTTAAATTACCAGTTTCTGGTAACCAGTCATAGAGATACCCTAAGGATCTCAAAAATGTATTTGGAACCTGGGGAAACTTTTCGCGCACACTTTGGCAAGCTTAAGTGTACACGCGTGGACTGTTTGGTGACTCTTTGTCCCATTCCCCTCCCTGCAACCCCCCCCCCCCCTTTATTTGGGTGTATTGAGAATGTTGCCCGTGGTTTGCTCCTACCGCAAATTGTATACTGTTTGGGGCTTTCGATATTACTCTTGAAGTTAAAGGGGTTACTGAATTAAAAATCACCGAATTTTGTTCACAACCTCCAATAGCTATGTCATTATTTTGGTGATTTTGATATATCTTAGTCATACTGTCGAATGAACATTCGCAAGAGATTTCCATATATCTACAACACATGGTATGGTTTCCAAAAGGGGTAGGGACGGTCGGGTAGCCTAGTGGTTAAAGCGTTCGCTCGTCACGCCGAGGACCCGGGTTCGATTCTCGCCATGGGTACAATGTGTGAAGCCCATTTCTGGTGTCCCCCGCCGTGATATTGCTGGAATATTGCTAAAAGCGGCATAAAACCATACTCACTCACTCAGTCCAAAAGGGGTCACGTGACCAGCCCATAATGCCTTATTGTCGGAAATTACGTTTGAAACCGGTTTGGACGTGCCGAGAATATGAAGAATAAGACTTTCTGTAGAGATATTTGTTACACGCAAGCATCTGTCACCCAACTATTGGTATTGTTTCAATTCCAGTTCCTGCAAGTCGTGGGGTGGCTCCTGGCGCTGGTGGCGGCCGGGGCCTGTACACTGGACACCTATGACAACTATGGTGAGGGGAGACCCGGCTGGGGAGTAGAAGCCAGGACGGCTCACGAGACGCTGTATAGACCCGTGTGGGGGCTGGTTTTGGCGTGGGTCATCTTCATGTGCTGCAAGGGCAAAGCAGGTGCGTGTGTATTGTTGATACAGTCCTAGATTGTAGTCCGTGGTTGTACATAGAAGCGACACAAGCCGTTCATAAATCGTATAAGAAATCTCTGCTAAAAGCATCAGAGGCCATTATACGATTCCGATTGTATCATAAGCATGATGTTGCCAGATGTTCGCGAAAAGGTGAGCGTTTCATGCCCCACCGGCCGCACATGTTGCAAACACATGCAAAGGTAAGGCAAGCGTTCTGAAAATCCAAAATAGGGAATTGCATGGGACATCATTTTTGTCACTGATGCGTCAAATTTGGAAAGGTCTTCCACGTATTTAACTTTTTGAAAGCTTTACTGAGAGGCCTTAATGGTTTGGAGCAAGCGTCGTATGAAGTTCTTTGAAATCTTCGTAGCATAAGCATGCAAGATTGTATTAAAAAAAGTGTGAAATGTAGACTACAAAGGCTGCAGTTAGTGGAATAGTGTCCGACATGAAGGGAAAATTGGCTGAGGACAACCACTTGAAGGACTTTGATTAGTTTGGTACTGAGGTAAGCGATGTTTAAGTCAAAGTGGATTACATAGGATTCGTAGGAAAACTGTGTTGTATTCAAAATGTGATAAGTGATTTCAAATGACAAATGGGTCCGTAATCAACATTTTGTCAAGCATTTGTGTTATTGTAGTTGTTGATTTCTCATAGGTATTACATAGTGTAGACACCCAACTATTTCTTTTACATGTTATCACTGTAAACTTCCTCCTTCCCCAGGCATAGTGGACTGGATGTTGTCCTGGGACTGGTGGCAGCCTCTCTCTCGACTCACATACGGGGCCTACCTCATACACCTCTTGTTAATCACGACGGAGTCTGCTACCATGCGGTCACTCTTCTTTTATTCATCAGGATATATTGTAAGTTATATGTTATTATTATGTTTTATATTATAGTGAGTGAGTTTGATTTTACGCCGCTTTTAGCAATATTCCAGCAATATCACGGCGGGGGACACCAGAAATGGGCTTCACACATTGTACCCATGTCGGGAATCGAACCCGGGTCTTCGGCGTGACTAGCGAACGCTTTAACCACAAGGCTACCCGACCGCCCCCCTACATAGAACAGATGATGTAAAAGTGACTTAGGTAGAGGTGGATCAAGGGACGCAAAATACACAAATTGATGACACTGTAATTGTATCCTACCATGTCAACAAGAACGTCGAGCTCACACACATCATGATCTTTGAAACTACGACTAAGAGGCGACAGAAATGTTATGTATTCCAGGTGTACCGCTTCTTCGGCTACGTGTGCATGTCGTTCATCTTCTCCTTCCTGCTGGCCATCCTGGTGGAGGCGCCCATGCTGCAGCTGGAGAAGTTGGTGCTGTCCTGAGTCACAGCAGCTTGCATCATGACCAGGGCCAACTTGCACAAAGCGATCTTAGCCTTAAGATGATCGTAACTCCCATGCTTTAACATAGGCTTACAATAGTCGTAGCGCTAAGATCGCTTTGTGCAAGTGGGCCCAGTCTCATTAAAATCCACAAAGTGATCGTAGCGCAACGACAGTCCTAAGTTTATGTTAAAATATAGGAGGTACGATCACTTTAGCGCTACGGTAGCATTGTGGAACGGACCCCAGATCTTTTACTCCGATATGATACATGCCTAGATCTGAGGACACCTCCATATAAGGTTGAATCAGGTGAACCCTAAGCAAAGCCCAATTAAAATAGATTGTTGAGCCAATCTGATGTCAGCTTTTTAATGCAATTCGGCTTAATTTCTTAACCGACACGATTCGGAAATTTCTGCCAAAGGAAATCGCCAATCCTTCCATAGTAACCCTCTTGGGTAGAGATACAATGTACCATGGCACCACAAACGACAGCATATGTTATTCAAACAATGTAATAGTACTGTAATTAGTTTTCGCATTCAGATTTCCTACAATGTATCCGTTTTCGAGATCAAGAAATCAGATATGCTTGTCTCAATCTTTCGCTCGCTCATACCGAAAATGTAGAAGCCTCTACGCCTATTGGTTGATAAGAAAGTTCAACCTTACAATTGACTATCCAGTCAAGCATTTCGTTATTTTGTAGATGAATAGCCAGCTACTACTACTACTACTACTACTACTACTACTACTACTACTACTACTGCTAATGTTATTATTATCAATATTCATGTTATTCACCTAACCTGATTATTTTGAAAACAACAATTGAATAAATAATTATATATTTCTCAGTCTGAGAAGGGTTTCGTTAAAGTGCACATAATTGGGTAGAGGACACGTTTGCAACTACACTTTTACAGCCTTGGGGCTTGCATCTAAAGAAGTTCCACTGAGAAAGATTAATAACGTAAACACCGTGTAGAGTTTTTACTTTCAGCACCATTTTAACTACATCCCCATCTATTTTCCTATACGTTGAAAAGTACACAAATGGACATATTATCAAATATTGTTTTTAACGTACTGAAATTAAAAGAAATATTTCAAATGTAAAACAGAAAAGTTAGAATTCATCTTTCTTAAAATCCATGTTCTATTATTCTATTATCTATAATCCAAGTCACTAAAGAACCCAAGAAGTCGGAGGGGTAACACTACACAGGGAAATACGTGAAGAAGTCGGTGCAATGTGGTTGTATAGCGCTTAAAGCGTTCGCCCCTCACGAATGCCCGGGTTCGATTCCCCAAATGGGTTCACTGTGTGAATCCCATTGTTGGTTTCCCCCCGCCTTGATATTTCTGGAATATTGCGAAAAGCGCTTAGAAGCTTACTCACTAATTAACTTATTCACCAGGGCCTAAAATCGGATCAGTGATTTTAGGCCTTTTTTAACATTATCCCATCAATATCACGGCAACAGTTAAAACGGGCTCCACACATTGTACACATTTCACTGAGCCCGGGACAAGCGTGACGACTTCCCTGCAAGGCTACCCTACAACCCTCGGCTCTTTGTAAAACGTGATAACTGTGTCAGTTGACGATTCCCAAATTGAAACAATATGTTAACCCAGAAATCCGTACGTAAAAGAATTTAGTGTGAAACAAACAAACAACCAACAAATGGTACACTATTAACAATTGTGTTACAAATTTATCTAGGTTTACAAACTAATGAAATTACTGCACAGTAAATACAATAGCAGTACACAATAGAATGGTAGTACAACATTATATGATAACAGTGGTCAGTATCAAATACACAAATGCAGGGGCGATAGCAAAAGTCAGTGATAATAATATATTCACCCAGCGGCGACAGTGACCAAGCTTCCGAGAAAGACCTAGGTTGGGAATCCGGGTTGAAATGTGATCCTCACGCGAAAGCTGGTCTTGATGTAACAAATATGAGAGATGTTGCATGAGAGATCCAAGAGGCACTCTCCTTATATACAGTCTAACTAGCTTCCGGAAATGTCCACACAGTGCCAGACCAGTTTAGCAACACTATAACATTACAGAATATTCCCTCACGCTCCACAGGGTACGGGTAACA
The DNA here is from genome assembly GCF_023055435.1 of Haliotis rufescens. Lineage (NCBI taxonomy): Eukaryota > Metazoa > Mollusca > Gastropoda > Lepetellida > Haliotidae > Haliotis > Haliotis rufescens. The sequence continues at coordinate 60,340,838 of NW_025964112.1, read as the reverse complement.
CTTGACAATTCATCTATCAAACTTTAGTCTTACAACGCTTCGCACTAGTTCTCGCTTCCGAAATCTATTTGGAAGGTGCTCGATAGCTCCACATCGCGTCTCACTTCCCGATTCCGTAAACATGTTTTAGAGACAGAAACCTTAAAAGCTCGAATGTTCTGCCAGTTTTCAACTTTATATTTCATAGTTTGGAAATCTATGATTACGGAGGCGTTTGTTTCGCTCTTTTACTCTCGTCTTCTTAAGATGTGAAAGACGAGAGTTTACGACATACATTCTGTTTACGCAACTGCTTTTAACTAGTTGTGCTGTTGGCATGTGTTGCTTGGCATTGCGGGTAGTATCTCTATTCACTTTGACGACATAAAAAAACCTCCCCCAAATCGCACTATAGTGAAATTCACAGTGCAAAAAGCGGCGACAAACACAATACAGTATGATTCTTTAATAATTGATGCCTTCTATAGCATTAGTGAGAGATTTCTAGATAAAATACATTGAGAACAAAAAAGAACTTCTTACAATCGTGTACAGTTTCATATATTTGCAATGAAAGACAAACGGGAAGTTGTAGATCGCGCATTATGTTTGCTTTCTAGTAATTATATTTATATTTGAACATCGTAACTATTGTCCAGTCATACCGGCGAGACATTCGCCATCGCCTGTCTACTCGTTTCCATTAGACAGGTCCCCAGTCTTTTATTGCTCGTCATGTGTGAATAACGCGTACATTTTGTAACTGACTTACAATTATACCACCCCATGCAGAAGCAATATAAATTGTTTATGTGAGTTTGAACATAGATTACGTTTGTTCGGAAATTATCATTTCTGTTGTATATTGGGTAATACATTTATTACCAATTCTGCAAGTGCAAAAATACAACAAAGCATAGAAGCTTTAAAAGATACTATCGAGTGTCGTAAAATCTCATCTTTCTCATTTATGACAGAAGGTAGTTCAACAAAATGACCATCGTAACATGAGCTTCTAAAACTATGAAATAGAATTTAAAGCAAGCAACGTATTTTTGCTGCCAAAATTACACAATGACACAATGCTCTCATTTTCTTTATTAAAGGCTGTGAATACCCAGCGTTATTATTGAAGGGTGTCAAACGTGAACATATGCCAACATGCGTCAATATGTGAGGGAAAATTGGGTTTAACGTCGCATTCAAAATTATTGCACTTGATTATCTAATTGTATTGATTCTATAGTGACGTGCATGCACTGTGTGTCTGTCTGTGTGTGTGGATGCTTGTACTAGTCAGGACTAATGCCGATTTAAAAGTGCTTGCCCACCGAGATACCATGCCAAAGTTTAACATGACTACCCGACTCAGACACAGAACATCGACTCCGAGCCGACCTGTCCTTGTTTAAGCCCCTTAATGCCAAGCGGCTGCGCTGGGTAACATCAAGAACCATCTTTTAACGTCGAACCAACACCAACACCAACTGAAACACCAACACTGTCACCAACACCAACATTATCACCAACACTAACACCAACTGTAACACCAACACTATCACCAACAGAAACACTAACACAGTCACCAACAACAACAACAACACACACACAACAACACAAACCGACACTAACAACACTCACACCAACAGAGCCAACAGAGACCTAACACCAACACTAACACAAATACTAACACCAACACTTACACTAAAACACAGCAACACATATTGATATAAGCCATCAGAGTTCTGTGTGTGATATTTCGCTTACCACAGACTGAATAATGACACCAGCCTTCTGTGTGTGGTGTTGTGCTTACCCCAGACTGAATAATACACCAGCCTTGTGTGTGTGGTGTTGTGCTTACCACAGACTGAATAATACACCAGCCTTGTGTATGTGGTGTGGTGCTCATCACAGACTGAATAATGACACCAGCCTTGTGTGTGTGGTATTGTGCTCATCACAGGCTGAATAATGACACCAGCCTTGTGTGTGTGGTGTTGTGCTCATCACAGGCTGAATAATGACACCAGCCTTGTGTATGTGGTGTGGTGCTTACCACAGACTGAATAATGACACCAGCCTTCTGTGTGTGGTGTTGTGCTCATCACAGGCTGAATAATGACACCAGCCTTGTGTATGTGGTGTGGTGCTCATCACAGACTGAATAATGACACCAGCCTTGTGTGTGTGGTATTGTGCTCATCACAGGCTGAATAATGACACCAGCCTTGTGTGTGTGGTGTTGTGCTCATCACAGGCTGAATAATGACACCAGCCTTCTGTGTGTGGTGTTGTGCTTACCACAGACTGAATAATGACACCAGCCTTCTGTGTGTGGTGTTGTGCTCATCACAGGCTGAATAATGACAACATCCTTCTGTGTGTGGTATTGTGCTCATCACAGACTGAATAATGACACCAGCCTTCTGTGTGTAGTATTGTGCTCATCACAGGCTGAATAATGACATCATCCTTCTCTGTGTGGTGTTGTGCTCATCACAGGCCGAATAATGACATCAGCCTTCTGTGTGTATTATTGTGCTCATTACAGGCTGAATAATGACATCATCCTTCTGTCTGTGGTGTTGTGCTCATCACAGGCTGAATAATGACATCATCCTTCTGTGTGTGGTATTGTGCTCATCACAGACTGAATAATGACACCAGCCTTCTGTGTGTAGTATTGTGCTCATCACAGGCTGAATAATGACATCATCCTTCTGTGTGTGGTGTTGTGCTCATCACAGGCCGAATAATGACATCAGCCTTCTGTGTGTATTATTGTGCTCATTACAGGCTGAATAATGACATCATCCTTCTGTCTGTGGTGTTGTGCTCATCACAGGCTGAATAATGACATCATCCTTCTGTGTGTAGTATTGTGCTCATTACATGCTGAATAATGACATCATCCTTCTGTCTGTGGTTTTGTTCTCATCACAGGCTGAATAATACACCAGCCTTGTGTGTGTGGTGTTGTGCTCATCACAGGCTGAATAATGACATCATCCTTCTGTCTGTGGTGTTGTGCTCATCACAGGCTGAATAATGACATCAGCCTTCTGTGTGTGGTATTGTGCTCATCACAGGCTGAATAATGACATCATCCTTCTGTGTGTGGTATTGTGCCCATCACAGGCTGAATAATGACATCAGCGTAATGTTTGTAATGTTTTGGTCAAATCTGATTATCATGTGTATGCATTTTTGCTCGGCAGTTTATGATTTGTTATAACATAGTATTCGTGACGTTATTCTTAAAACAAAAACTGAAACTACCAAACCATTTAATGTGTAAAGGCATGTGACTGGATGAGAGTGAACTGTATTTAGTGTCACAGTGTTTCCGTTACATCAGTGTATGTGTATCTTGCCGATTCTGGGATTCGAACATGTATGATACCAATAATGCGAACCCTATTCTAACTTCATATCTGCTTTCTTCAAATAAACGTAATGATCAGTTACAGCCGCCTGACGCCATGATCCGACTGCGACAAACCCTACATCAGTTGTAACGTACCCTAGTTTATTCCCCCAGAGCTGGCATTCTGCGTATCTACACAGATGAAAAATACTAGTTGAACACAAGGAATTTGGTTTGATTACATTTTGTTATGTCTGGATTTGTGGAAACACTCACGGCTCTGCAGCGCCCCTTTCACACTCCTGCTGCCGCAGCTACTCGGAAGACACAGGTGCCAGCTGAAGGTCATGGGTTGTCCGCCAAGCATTCCAGCACCCTATAGATACAATACCAGTTTACATAACCCGTGAAATATGTTCTGTCCAATCCTGCAAACAAACCCCACTCAAATCCTTCACACAAACCCCGCTAACAACCTACACACAAACCCCGCTCACATCCTGTAAACAAACCCCAATCAAAACCTACACACAAACCCCACTCACATCCTGCAAACAACCCCCCTTACATCCTACTCACAAACCCCGCTCACATCCTACAAACAAACTCCACTCACAACCTACAAACAAACCCCACTCACAACCTACAAACAAACCCCACTCACAACCTACAAACAAACCCCACTCACATCCTGCAAACAAACCCCACTCACCTTCGACACACAGGCCCCACTCACATCCTGCAAACAAATCCCACTCACATCCTACACACAAACCCCACTCACATCCTACACACAAACCCCACTCACATCCTACACACAAACCCCACTCACAACCTACACACAAACCCCACTCACATCCTACACACAAACCCCACTCACATCCTACTCACAAACCCCACTCACAACCTACACACAAACCCCACTCACAACCTACACACAAACCCCACTCACATCCTACACACAAACCCCACTCACATCCTACTCACAAACCCCACTCACAACCTACAAACAAACCCCACTCACAACCTACAAACAAACCCCACTCACATTCTACGAACAAACCCCACTCACAACCTACAAACAAACCCCACTCACATCCTGCAAACAAACCCCACTCACATTCGACACACAGGCCCCACTCACATCCTGCAAACAAATCCCACTCACATCCTACACACAATCCCCACTCACAACCTACACACAAACCCTACTCACATCCTGCAAACAAACCCCACTCACATCCTACTCACAAACCCCACTCACATCCTACTCACAAACCCCACTCACATTCTACAAACAAACCCCACTCACATCCTACAAACAAACCCCACTCACAACCTACACACAAACCCCACTCACATCCTACTCACAAACCCCACTCACATTCTACAAACAAATCCCCCTCACATCCTACAAACAAACCCCACTCACATCCTACACACAAACCCCACTCACATCCTGCAAACAAACGCCACGCACATTCGACACACAGGCCCCACTCACATCCTGCAAACAAATCCCACTCACAGCCTACACACAAACCCCATTCACATCCTACACACAAACCCCACTCACATCCTACACACAAACCCCACTCACATTCTACAAACAAACCCCACTCACATCCTACACACAAACCCCGCTCACATTCTACACACAGGCCCCACTCGCATCCGACACACAAACTCCACTCACATCCTTCACACAAACCCCACTCACATCCTACACACAAATCCCACTCACATCCTGCAAACAAACCCTGTTCACATCCTTTTTCACAAACCCCACTCACATCCTTCACACAAACCCCGCTCACAACCTACACACAGACCCCACTCACATCCTACAAACAAACCCCACTCACATTCGACACACAGGCCCCACTCAAATCCTTTAAACAAATCCCACTCACATCCTACACACAAACCCCGTTCACATCCTACACACAAACCCAACTCACAACCTACTCACAAACCCCACTCACATCCTACTCACAAACCCCACTCACATCCTACAAACAAACCCCACTCACAACCTACACACAAACCCCACTCACAACCTACACACAAACCCAACTCACATACTGCAAACAAACCCCATTCACATTCGACACACAGGCCCCACTCACATCCTTTAAACAAATCCCACTCACATCCTTCACACAAACCCCGTTCATATCCTACACACAAACCCCGCTCACATCCTACACACAAACCCCACTCACTGCTACACGCACACCCCACTCACAGCCTACACACAAACCCCATTCACATCCTACAAACATACCCAACTCACATTCTACACGCAAACCCCACTCACATCCTACACGCAAACCCCACTCACATCCTACAAACAAACCCCACTCACATTCGACACACAGGCCCCACTCAAATCCTTTAAACAAATCCCACTCACATCCTACACACAAACCCCGTTCACAACCTACTCACAAACCCCACCCACATCCTGCAAACAAACCCTACTCACATCCTACTCACAAACCCCACTCACATCCTACAAACAAACCCCACTCACAACCTACACACAAACCCCACTCACAACCTACACACAAACCCAACTCACATACTGCAAACAAACCCCATTCACATTCGACACACAGGCCCCACTCACATCCTTTAAACAAATCCCACTCACATCCTACACACAAACCCCGTTCATATCCTACACACCAACCCCGCTCACATCCTACACACAAACCCCACTCACTGCTACACGCACACCCCACTCACAGCCTACACACAAACCCCATTCACATCCTGCAAACATACCCCGTTCATATCCTACACACAAACCCCGCTCACATCCTACACACAAACCCCACTCACTGCTACACGCACACCCCACTCACATCCTACACGCAAACCCCACTCACATCCTACACACAAACCCCGTTCATATCCTACACACAAACCCCGCTCACATCCTACACACAAACCCCACTCACTGCTACACGCACACCCCACTCACATCCTACACGCAAACCCCACTCACAGCCTACACACAAACCCCATTCACATCCTACACACAAACCCCATTCACATCCTACACACAAACCCCATTCACATCCTACATACAAACCCAACTCACATCCTACACACAAACCCCACTCACATCCTACACACAAACCCCATTCACATCCTACACACAATCCCCATTCACATCCTACATACAAACCCAACTCACATCCTTCACACAAACCCCACTCACATCCTACACACAAACCCCGCTCACAACCTACACACAAACCCCGCTCACATCCTGCAAACAAACCCCACTCACATCCTTTAAACAAACCCAACTCACATCCTTCACACAAACCCCGTTCATATCCTACACACAAACCCCGCTCACATCCTACACACAAACCCCACTCACTGCTACACGCACACCCCACTCACAGCCTACACACAAACCCCATTCACATCCTACAAACATACCCCACTCACATTCTACACGCAAACCCCACTCACATCCTACACGCAAACCCCACTCACATCCTACAAACAAACCCCACTCACATTCGACACACAGGCCCCACTCAAATCCTTTAAACAAATCCCACTCACATCCTACACACAAACCCCGTTCACAACCTACTCACAAACCCCACCCACATCCTGCAAACAAACCCTACTCACATCCTACTCACAAACCCCACTCACATCCTACAAACAAACCCCACTCACAACCTACACACAAACCCCACTCACAACCTACACACAAACCCAACTCACATACTGCAAACAAACCCCATTCACATTCGACACACAGGCCCCACTCACATCCTTTAAACAAATCCCACTCACATCCTACACACAAACCCCGTTCATATCCTACACACAAACCCCGCTCACATCCTACACACAAACCCCACTCACTGCTACACGCACACCCCACTCACAGCCTACACACAAACCCCATTCACATCCTGCAAACATACCCCGTTCATATCCTACACACAAACCCCGCTCACATCCTACACACAAACCCCACTCACTGCTACACGCACACCCCACTCACATCCTACACGCAAACCCCACTCACATCCTACACACAAACCCCGTTCATATCCTACACACAAACCCCGCTCACATCCTACACACAAACCCCACTCACTGCTACACGCACACCCCACTCACATCCTACACGCAAACCCCACTCACAGCCTACACACAAACCCCATTCACATCCTACACACAAACCCCATTCACATCCTACACACAAACCCCATTCACATCCTACATACAAACCCAACTCACATCCTACACACAAACCCCACTCACATCCTACACACAAACCCCATTCACATCCTACACACAAACCCCATTCACATCCTACATACAAACCCAACTCACATCCTTCACAAAAACCCCACTCACATCCTACACACAAACCCCGCTCACAACCTACACACAAACCCCGCTCACATCCTGCAAACAAACCCCACTCACATCCTTTAAACAAATCCCACTCACATCCTACACACAAACCCCGTTCACATCCTACACCCAAACCCCGTTCACATCCTACACACAAACCCCGCTCACATCCTACACACAAACCCTGTTCACATCCTACACACAAACCCCACTCACATCCTTCACACAAACCACACTCACATCCTACACGTAAACCCCACTCACAGCCTACACACAAACCCCATTCACATCCTACACGCAAACCCCACTCACATCCTACACACAAGCCCCACACACATCCTGCACGCAAACCCCACTCACATCCTACAAACAAACCCCACTCACATCCTTCAAACAAACCCAACTCACATCCTACACGCAAAACACACTCGCAACCTACACATCACCAGCCTAAACCCTCTCACAGTCACCCCTATGTCTCCTGCAATCCCACCAAATCCATTCACAATTCTGCCCACATCCTTCATCATCACCACACCAAACCGCTCACAATCACGCCGACATACCTAACAATGCCGCCAAACCCCTTCAGAATCTCATCAAACCCTTTAAGTCACGGACCGTCTCCGTGATCTAGTAGTAGAGCGTCCGCCCGGAGAGCGGAAGGTCCCCGACCGCGTCATACCAAAAGACGTTAAAAGATGGTACTTGTTGTTACCCTGTCTGGCGCTCGGCATTAAGGGGCTAAAACAAGGACTTGTCGGCTCGGGGTCAGTATACTGTGTCTGGTTGGGGTATTCATGTTCAACTGCGGCATGGTATCTCAGTGAGCTAGCACTATAAATCGGCCTCAATCCGGACTAGTACAAGCAGCCACACAAACACACATACGTACATGCACGTCGCTGTATAAGTGCAATAATCTTGGACGCGACGTAAAACCCCATTTCACCTCACCTCACCTTTAAGTCACGCCCACATTCCCTCCAAAAGTCATCACAGTCACGCCCACATTCCTCACAATACCGCCCACTTCCTTCAAAATCATGCCCAAACCCTTCACAATCCCATCCACATCCTTCACTGTAACGCCCTCATCCCTCACATTTCCGCCAATAATCTTCAAAATCACACTAAAACTCTTCACAATCCCATCCACACCCTTAACAATCTCACTAAAAACCTTCACAGTGATGCTGACATCGCTCACAATCCCGTCCAACCCCTTCCCAGTCACGCCCACATCCGTCAAAATCCTGCCCACATCCTTTAAAATCACTTTAAAACCCTTCACAATCCCATATGCATTATTCACAATCACACCAAACCCCAACACAATGTCGATAATATTTTGCAACCTCGGTCCTGCATCTGACAATCATCATCCACGCATCTTTTTTTCTCCGGATGCTGAGGTATCTTTTCACCCAGCATTGAATGGGTATCAAGTAAGATGAGCTGTTAATGTGATTGTTAACCATCTAGCGCCTAACAGGCAGCTTAGGTTGTATCCTTCCCAGGCAGCTGAGAATGAAAATCGTGTGGTCGTTTGACCGGTGTAGCGCTTTGACCATGATTCAAGATGTATATTTGTCGTTGTACAAATATGCAAATAATTATTATCATTATCATTATCATCATTATTAAATATTAAAATATATATACGCATCAAAGAGGGTTTCAGTGATCCTGGCAGACAGGTTGGTCAGGTTTATCATCAGTTATAACCGACTTAAGATGTTTGAACTCATCTTATTCTCATCTCCAATCTGAGCTAATTCTCTCGGCGATATACACGTTGACACTACCTTGATAACAAACTGCTTAAGTAATCATACACACTCACTCTGTCCTATTCGACATAATCATAAGATGAGGCATCCGGGTAACAGCCAGAAAAACTTGGAGCAAGAGGAACGCTGTACGTGACTCGGTCTCTGCGAGTACTTGACCAACTTCTATATTACGAGCAGCTAAACGTTCAAGATACAAACAGAGATAGGGCTTGTCCACTCCACGCAGTCGTGTCCTCCAGGCGACAGGGTACACCTTCAGAGGCGGTGTATACAGTAAGCAATGGTACCCGCTTTTTGCAACCATGTGCACTCATAGCGAAACGAGGAGAAATCACTGCTTAAATTAATGTTATTGTCGTCTTCCCTTGTTATACAGATATAATTTGGAACCTTACAATTTGACTCAACTGCACAATGAAATACAGCACGGTGTTTGTGTTCCTTTGTGTCTTGCTACATAGGACGTGTTGTTCACACTCTGTTTCCCCAAAGAACACAGACGAGGACCATACTAGAGCTGGAACGACAGCTTCTCCGAAACTAGGAACCTCTGGATCAAGCAGACTTATGTCTTCAGAAAATGCACCGCAACCAACATCAAGTTCAACGAATATTTCTCTTGCGCGTGACGTGTTGCCTACGAGCAACGTCGAGGCGACGACATTAGATGCACTCACGTCATCTTCGGGTAATGCCAACTCCAGCAACACTGTTCCAAGACAAGACCCTTCACTCTCCATGTTGGTCAACATGTTCCTCTCCGCCGCAAACACCACTCCCCCTACCAACACATCCCCGACGTTCTCACTTCCGCTCTCACTCATGGCCATGCAGAATAAACTTCCAGGAGGGATGGGGAACTCCCTCTTGCCGCTTCTCATGGGGGGTGGGGATGTCAATCTGGAGTCTATTACAGGTCTCTTTGAGAGCCTTGGTCCTCAACTGCCGTCCATCTTGAAGGGGCTTATACAGTCAAACACAAGCGGACTGGGAGCAGACGAGCGGACATGCTCTGAAGATGTGGATACTTTCCTGGTCGATCTCTTACAGGGGAAGCCGTGGGCTCTTAGCAGTGAGTACCAGTGTCGTTGTAATACCTGAACGCAAATGAATAATAATACTTATCCAAACATTTATCCTTTCCAACTCGCAATTTGATTGTGTATCGCTTTACATTCGGATTATATCCCGTTAAGATTCGGGTTAGTATTGCTCTTACCTATGCATGTAGTTACGAGGCGAGTAACGAGGCCGGGTGGTCAGCCTCGGTTACTTGGTTGATGCATGTCATCGTATCCCATCTGCTAAGATAGATACTCATAAAGCCAATCACTGGATTGTCTAGTGCACACCCGACTGTTTGTCTTCATTTAGCTGGAATATTTAAACAACTAACTAGATGTAATATTGCGACGTTAAACAAACAAACAACCAACCAACCAACCAACAAGCAAGCAAGCAAGCAAGCACGCACGCACGCACGCACGCACGCACACACGCACATACATACATACATTCGGAACTAAGTGAGGTGATACTTTGCAGTGTTGGATGCGTCCGGAAAACCAGGCACCTCCATCATGGAAGGGGCAACGACCTTTTTCGGCAACTTTGACGAATGTCTTGACGGACCCAGTCAGGTGGACCCAACCTCGGGTAGAGAAGTAAAGGGGGACACCTGCGTTGTCTCCATTAGTCCACCTCCACAGCTGATAGGCATGGTGGCAGGAACGGTATGTATAACCCTTTAGAGGTTCTTGAACATACAAGGAACGCCAGAGAACAATCAGTCTCAACAGATTCCATTGGGCGTAAAAGGCAACATAGCAGGGGAAATAATATGAATGGATCACTGAAAATCTGTGATGACACCAGGTGTTCGCTAAAAGGGTAAGTATGTCACCTTATAATGTGTAAATATGACTATTCAGTTTTTCTATCCCGATTATTAATACTGTACTAACTCACAGTCATGTTACTATGTCTGTACAGGGTGGCAACGTGTTCTCCGCGATGGCAAATAGCATAATGATCAACTGGCATCTGTGTGTCCCTGATACGTGCGGCAGTAACAGTGTCAAGAGTGGTATACAGAGATGTGAGTAGAGGGTCATAGTGTAATCAGTGGAATGTTTGTAGCTGAGTGTCCCTGATACGTGCGGCAGTAACAGTGTCAAGAGTGGTATACAGAGATGTGAGTAGAGGGTCATAGTGTAATCAGTGGAATGTTTGCAGCTGAGTGTCCCTGATACGTGCGGCAGTAACAGTGTCAAGAGTGGTATACAGAGATGTGAGTAGAGGGTCATAGTGTAATCAGTGGAATGTTTGCAGCTGAGTGTCCCTGATACGTGCGGCAGTAACAGTGTCAAGAGTGGTATACAGAGATGTGAGTAGAGGGTCATCGTGTAATCAGTGGAACGTTTGCAGCTGGGTGGGGTGACTGGTGAAGATCATGTGTTTTCTTTATTCATAGTTCTAGGAATTTCTGGTACAGATTAGCAACTTGAGCTATAGATTTGATTCGTTGTCACCCTTAAAATATGATCACAGAATCAAATATTTTATGCATTTATGTTGCTAAACTTACAATGATTATCTTTGATAATAATTATTTATAAAATGCACCTGAAACACAGTACCTTAGTATCTAATTGAAATCGACCAAACTGTCTGCTGTAATGACATCATTGTATATCGAATTTGCCGATGTGACTGGAAAGTTGGTAAGTTTCCAGACTGATGAACTTTCGAAAATGTATTACTAGGGGAACAACCATGGTGACTCCCACTGATTACAAGAGACACGGTCCTTGTCTGACAACCATGGCGACCCCTTTTGACTAATGGAGATCTAGGCCAACAGCCATGATGACTCGTATTGATTAACAGAGACATTGTTCTTGTCCAACAAGCATGGTGTCTGCCAATGATTAACAGAGACACAGTTCTTGCCAAACAATCACGGTGTCTGCCAAGGATTAACAGAGACACAGTTCTTGCCCAACAGCCATGGTGACTCCCACTGATTAACAGAGACGTAGTCCTAGCCCAACCATGGTGAATCACATTGAATAATAGAGATATTGCTCTAGCCCAACAACCATGGTGATTCCTATTGAGTAATAGAAATATTGTTCCAGCTTAACAGACATGGTGACTCCCATTGAGTTTGTTGTTTAACGCCGCAATCAGCAATATTCCAGCAATATAACAGCGGTCTGTAAAATCAAGTGACTGAAATCATGAGCATCGATCCATGTAATTGGGATACGATGACATGCATCAACCAAGTCAGCGAACCTGACCACCCATTCCCGTTACTCTTACGAGAAACATAGTCGCCTTGTATGGCAAGCATGGCTTGGGGAAGGCCTCTTCTACCCCGGATCTTCACGGGTCTCCCATACTTAATATTCCCACACGATACATATGGTATCATGTATGACGTTATCTTCGTAGTCGGAAATACAACATTAGGAAGACTGCGATGAACAGTTTATATACATCCTTTGGGATAATTACTGTGGAAATTTGAAAGTTTCATGGCTCGGATTTTCTGTTATGTTTTAACTGTATACGTATGTCTGTCCTGTATACTGCCAATCCTATTATGCCGTGGACTTGTTGTTGTCTAGGGTTGTCACAGGTCAACATGACTGTGAAGGGTGTCGTGTGCCATGCGGAGATCAAGTCTGGCCCCGTCGGTGATGACACTGCCGCAGTAGGAGCCATGTAAGTGCAGTACGGTGAACCTGTCTCAATCGGACTCTTAGTAATCAGGAAGAATTTAGGGGTCATGGCTGTCATGGCGTAGGAATCGGGTGTTCTTTGACTGTTTTTGTGTTGTACACAAATGATAAGCCAACTAACACCAGCAAGCGCCGTGTCCGTATCTATCAGGACTTTAGCAGGCCAGCGACGAATATTTACCACACCATAACTTGAATAATATCTTGATGAAATTATATATCACATAGTAATGGCAGCATGGAAATATATTTGCAATACTGATATGTCGTGACAGCTAGGAGTTCTTGCGGCCTTCTGTGAATGTTTGACGCATAGTGGCTGCCGTTCTTGATGCATCGTTTCGTATCTGGTGGGGTTCAAAGTTCGAGTTCAAGAGTACTGCACTCATATAACGACGTGCATGCACGTGTATGTGTGGCTGTTTGTACTATCCCGGACGAATGCTGGTTTTTAGTGCCAACTGAGATACCATGCCGCAGCTTAACATGGACATCCCACTAAGACACAGTAACGCTCGACATATTACACTGAATCTCCATTTCTTACGAACTGTAACAGCTAATGCAAACATATGATAAACCTGTCCTTCATAATATTGGTATGTTCTTAACAAATGCCTACACATTGAGAAACACCAAAATATTTATTGTTTCCTAAATGAAATTGTTATATACTACAGTATGTTACAATTTCATTTATGAAACAATAGATACTCGTGTTTTATCGTGCTACATACCTGTATTATCGGCCGGTGACCTGTTTGTGAGTAAATTGTCTATCTCTCTGTCTGTTGTGTCACCTTGCTGATGGCGTGCCATCGTGCCAGGACGGCGTGGACCTTTGTTCATGCTATCAAGCCCTGGTTTGCCTGGCCAAAACTCGATTATTTTTAAGACACCGTGATATAACTTGGATATTGTTGACATTCGCTCACTATGAAACGTTGCAGATGTCCGCTATTCAACAATGGAGATTACGGTTATTTCCCAGACAAGGGGCGGTCGGGTAGCCTAGTGGTTAAAGCGTTCGCTCGTCACGCCGAAGACCCGGGTTCGATTCCCGACATGGTTACAATGTGTGAAGCCCATTTCTGGTGTCCCCCCGCCGTGATATTGCTGGAATATTGCTTAAAGCGCCGTAAAACTATACTCACTCACACACTCACTATTTCTCAGACCAAGGTAAAGAGCATGGTGAAAATAAATTCAGAGACATTAATGCATACACATCAGTAAAACGCATTCAATGTGAATGTCATTTTGTTGAATCATTTACAGCGCTCTGACGGCCATCTTTGTTTGTCTGGTCCTCGTGGGGTCAGCTCTAGACATGAACATCCGGGCTGCCAAAGGTCGTCGTGATCAGGTTCCTGTGTCCCCCCGACTGGATGCAGTTCAACTCTCTAAGATCAGCACACAGCTTCAGTCTCACGACGTGGGGGTGCCAGAAACGTCAAAGGGGAATGGGGCAGTAGATGAACATAAGCTGATGGACGAGTCACGACCCGACGCGGAGATTGTTGGAATAGACAACCCTGCTGGTCCGATAGTACAAGAGACAAATGGTGGAAACTTTGTATATCCTAACGACGGACAGCAGCTCCGATCAGCGGACAAACAACATGACAACAAATATAAGCCCAAGTGTAGGTTATGCATCAATGTTTTTAACCTCCTAACAAGTAATTAACTTCAATGGTGGTGACCGGTCTACAATCACTTTTGCTTCGAGATGATTTCCAAATTGAAGCGCAGGGTTTAACACAGAACCAGTTTCGAACAGAGTTAAATCAGTAAATGATCACACAATAATCAATAAAAAATATTGAAACACACGGTTTCATTGAAAAAGGCAATTCAATAAGTGAAATAACATGGCAGCAGTAATAGCTGCCCTGTGGATTGTCTTGAAACAGGCCTGTCTGTGTTCCATAATAGTGTCGGAAGTTGTCAGGAATTTGTTTCTTCCAAATGGGTACTATCCAAACCAGGCTTGGAAATAGATTAAAAATAAATCAGGTCGAAAAGGTCACGAATCATCTCACTCTTGTCGCTCTCGTATAGGTGCAGCAAGCCGGCTAGAACTGCCCCATCCAGAAACGTTTCGAGCGGTCACGCCTGCCATGTTCATATGGGGAAAATATACGTGAATCATTACGCAATGAGTTGACAATTCTTTTAGCTATGCCCGTTTGCGCTTAGACGGAACCCAGTCGTAAAATGGCTCCGAGAGGGGCACGAGTCGCTTTTCGGCTTGTCCCGGAGTAACACGAGTTGGTCGTGAATGTACTGAGTGCTGTTGACTGTTGTTCAAATCGCGATAGACCTGGATATACTGGATACATTTTACCAGTATTTCAATAATTTGCTATCACTGACAAAATACTAAACATATAGTTTACAACAGTTTCTACCGCCACTAAAATGACTTGCTCACAACAATATATACATGAACACCTTTCAAGAGTCAGAATTATTAATTATAACTTTTGTATCAAATTATAACAATTGCCTTTCACATTGAAAATAGAATAATTAAAATATTGGAGTATCTATACTCAACTGCGTGATCCATACCGAGTGCTTGTAGATTTCACCAAAGTTGTAAAAGTCTTGGAAATACTCCTTGTTGGGCTTTCCTCCCAGACTAAGCTAACATGCCGTGATTATGAATGAATAGGAGGTTATCCCACCCACTCTACGTGTAATATTTAGGAGTGAACATGTCACAAAATAAAATGTCATGAACATGTCAGACCTGGATCCACCTCAAGGATTCCTTCTTTTCAGTATGGCAGCGTGTCCTGTTGTGTTTCTCTGCCGTCAGCAATGGGGAGAAGATCCTCAGCGTCAAACGCTCACCTGGATCTCTCACCTGTCTTAACGGCATCCGGGTCCTCAGCATGGGCTGGGTCATTCTGGGTCACACGTTCCTCACTCTCATGCCTAACGCAGGTAGGTCACCATTGTGTATCCAAAAATCAAAGTACACCTGTGTAGCATTGTTTGTTTCAAGCAAAGGTAACAGTTCATGTGCCCTTGCTGTGCGGTGTTGCCTCCCATCGCTGGCAGGAAATGCCCATGATGGGTTCGAATCCCAGATTGGCCCAGAATTGGATCCTTGGTTTGTCATCACCGTACCATGCTCGTGGGTTTCGCTGTTATAACTGAAATACTAGTAAAAGTGATGGTAAATCCTTATTCGCCACTCACCCAAATGGGTTTACCCATCTTCCCGAGGCAAGAGAGTTAACTGACTTTAAAAGTCCAGTTTCCACCCTTGCCGTACTACGCTGGAATTCCTGGGCTCGATCGTAGCGCCACCAGTGGCTATTACGAGTTATGTCCCTTCTATGCCTCTCTATGACCAACCAGATTCCACCTCTCGTATCACTTGCCTTTGCTTCAAACAAAACGGCGGCGCCCAGTGAAGACGATCTGAAAGATAATCAAGATCTATATATTGTGATAAAACGAGTCATACATCGCGAAGTGCATCAATCACGTGAGAACCTTGATTAAAAACATGAAAAGAATTAGAAAATATCTGTTGACAACGAGTTAGCGGTGCACATGTTTTGCAAATCCTCCAATCGACCGAAATCTGCATGACAGTTTACGAACCGGATTTCGATTTCGGAGCGCGATTTTGATTGGACTATGCATAGACTCGTTAGTCCAGCCAAAATGTAACTCCATAATACCAGCCTATTTCGGCAAGGGTGGAAACTGGACTTTTATAGTCAGTTATAATTAACTCCCTTGCCTCGGGAAGATGGGGTTTACCAGACACCATCTGTGACATATATTTCCGTTTTAGTAATGGCTCTATTTTCGGATTGTTATTGTACAGAGCTTATTCCTCATATAAAAAATCTCAGCAGCTAGTTCAATCAGTCGAGCCTAATTTGGACGTATGACGGGACCACAGCGCAACGTGCATGTGTTACTTCACGAAAAAGTCAAAGAACAAATATAGTGACATTACACCTTTCTTCCCTTCTTATTTGTTGTACAATTCTTCAGTTTGTGTAGAGCATAATAGCATGCAGACAAATGAAATGAGTATCTTGTCGCGTTTAAACATTTAAAATCCAACATTAGTTGTGCTGTACACGGTCATTTATTGGACTGTTTTATTAAATGTAAATTGAGTGTTATGTTTAGCAGATGTTGTGTTCCTTGTTCATTTGATTACAATCGATTACAATCGTGCAATAACTTGTGGACATGTTTCAAACAAGATAAAAAATAACTGCATTAATGTGTCGCGTTGAGATGCTGTTCTATTTTGCCTAACAAACTTTCGCAAAAAGAAACGACTATTTTGTAATTTTTTGAAGTTAGACATTTTCTGCCAAATGTCTGGCATTTAAGAAACAAAATGTACTTGTAATGAAATTTTTATTTCGACAAGTGCTTTTACATAAACAGTTTCTTAATGCAAATTCATGAATTCAACTTTACCTTCACAACTGAATGTAATGTAAAACTTAGATTTCTTTGATGTCCAAGGTATTAATTTGTAAAGGAAGTTAGATCTGAAGAATACTTGAAGCAATATATTTCTAAATTATTTGACAACCGTTCCATATGTTTAATTTCGTTCTTTATGAATGTTTGACATGTTTGTTACATTTGAAATTTCGCTTCTACAGCTACATGTAGTTGGCAATTGTCTAGCTATATGTCAAAACAGTATGGCAAACCATTATTTTATGTTTGCATTTGCGTGTTGATAAATGTTCCTGACCTAATTTTGTAATCTAAAGAGTTTCACATTTTCATTTTATACATCTGTCATTTGTTTCTCTTCAAAACTTTAAACGGGACATGAAGTATCATGAAGGAAGTAAAATTATGTTAACGTGTTAATCCATATGTGATACAAGCAAAGCACCTGCCCAGATATTCTTGTTTCTATCAGCAATGTTTTATGCCTCTTCAAAATAGTTTAAATGAAGTGTTTGAAAAGATACATGGAGTCTTCTGCTGTTGTATAATCCTGCTTTATATCCACCCTTATCTTTGTTTCCTTGATATGTAACGTACATTTCTGCGAAAGCCTAATGGAGCCACTATGTAACCGTTCAGTGTTCATATACGGAAAACACGTTGAGTGTCGGCCAATACGTGCAATATCATGCATATCGGTGCAAATATTAACAATTTTAGAAGACGTATTTGTCAGATAACGTCACACATATCAGTGCTTATCCCGAACCGGCTAAATTGAAGCAAGTCTCCAAGCAACGTTTTAAGTTCTTAATTGAATGTGTCTTCTGCTTATTGGTTTCAGATTTGAGGTTTCTTCAAGAAAAATGTACATCACCCAATGTCTCCCTTTTCGTCTAGTGCTCTCATTTGCATAAGAATGAGACAATAATTTGCATACAAATGAGACGGCTGTATTGAAGAACTAGTGGAAGAATTTTCAAGGACAATTAAATTATCACCACGAACAAATTTCATAGAAAATCACAATGTTGACAGATAATTTCCTATATTAACAAAAGTTGAGACACTTGGTTACGTTAAACACACCCTTTGGATAGGTAGTACAGTACGTGTTTGAAATGCAACTTTTTAGAACGTTGATATTCTATTGTCTGAATCACATTATTGAATATAAGCACATATATCGACAAAGTCAAAGATAAAACCTTACTAGACGACATTTGGAAGCTATAAATTTGAGATGAATAAAAGATTTACCCTTTCACGCTGCATAATACGAAACGCCTGGTGTTCTTCCGTCCGTCGAAAACATGCACCTTGTCTGATGTCTCACGGTCAGGTACAAAAACAAAATTGTGGAAAGCACGTAATAATAATGAAACTCACCAGATAAACTTGAAATAATGGGAAAGCAAATAAAATCACGAAAACTTAATCGAAATAACGAGAAAATAATCGAAATTTCGATTTTTCAAAGTAAAATTATAATAACGATTAAACAATCGAAATTAAGAAAAAATACTTAAAGTAACGAGAAAAAACTCGAAATTAGAGAAAAATCGAAATTATGAGGAAATAATCGAAGAAATATAATGATTCTCTACATTTCCATGTTTTAAAATACAATTGAAATAACGGGAAAATAGTCGAAATTACGAAAAATAATCTGAATAATGGGGAAAATAATCGAAATATTGAAAAAGTAATCGAAGTAAGGAGAAAAAATTCGAAATTTCGATGTTTTGAAATAAAATTGAAATAACGGGAAAACGATTGAAATTACGAGAACACAATGAAATAACGGGAAAACAATCGAAATTACGAGAATATTTTTCGACATTTCGATGTTTTAAAATAAAATTGAAATAACAAGAAAACAGTCGAAATTACGAAAAATAATATGAATAAAAAGAAAATATTCGAAATTACGATGTTTTGAAATAAAATTGAAATAACGGGAAAGCTATCGAAATTACGAGAAAAAATTCAAAATTTCGAGAAAATAATCTAAGATTATATTACCAAAGAGGCACAATTTCGCTTCATGTCCCATCTGAAGTGGATCCGTAAACTTTGATTGCTTATCCTGCGATAGTAAAAGAACTTAACTTGAAATCCGGTGATGTACATGTACACGCACAATATGAGTGATGCGTTTAAACCAAACAAGTTAAATGACCGTCGTATTATGTTTATTTCTGTTAATTGCGGGAGGTCAAATGGCTCTTCTTGTTGAACTTGAGTAAAAACAACTCCCATCATGCAACGGTAACATCCCAGATAGTACTACAGAGTAGAACGATTTGTTTCTACAGTTTACGTTAGACACGGTAGCCAAGATACATTGCAAGATGGGCGTTTAATTACAAACCATGACCGTATTAAGAATGATTTTATGGCAGATAAATTCTTGAGGCATGTGTTTTGCAGAGAACCCAAAAATATTCGGCAGACTAACACAGAGCTTCAGTTTCCAAATTATCACGAACGCAACTCTGTCAGTCGACTCGTTCTTCCTGCTCAGGTAAGGTCACAGTAAATTGCATATACATTGTGTTCAGATTCATATTTTCCAACAATTAGTTGAACCATGTTTTGTGTTTAACACTGTCGCTTGGTCGCCCTAACAAAAACAAGTTAAACAAGCAAAACGCGTTAAAATTAACCCAAGCGAGACATCGCGACCATGCCACAGTTTGAAGAATCATCACATTGCTGCTCATAGAATGAACATGTATTTTTTTACCAAAGTGAGGCAATGTGACAACGCGACATCAACAAATGTTGCTTTTCGACCTGTCTAGATTGTGTTCAAGAGACGTTAAAACTGTGCGACATGAGGCATAAAAATGAGGCTTTGTCGCCCTCTTTCCATTGATGGTGCGCATGCGCAGTAAATTAATTAAATCAACGCATGCTCAGAAATGGTAACACCTTTTCAAACTCCGATGTTTTTTGTTTTTTTATGTCCAATACCTTTATAGCTAAGGTACCAATGGCAATATAGATTGCATTTCTAAAACTAAAACCAAAGGCGTCCCAGAACCTATGATCGTGGGTTCGAATCCCAGCACCATTCCAATGCTTGTTGGTTTCACCAAAGTGGTTACGACTTAGAGTTGCATCACTTCTGGCTTTTCCTCCCACATCAAGCTGGCACGCCGTGAAATAACTGAAATACTGTTCAACTTACTTACTCACTTTTATTGATGTATTCGCTGCGTAGAGTTGCATGTCCTAGGTGTGCCATTACCTATAGAAATGTGGGTTCGAATCTCCGATTCGTCCTGATTACATTCCCAGGTTTATCAGCACCATACCGATTCTTGTGCCAAAGTGGTTAAGGCTAAGACAAGCATTATCTCGGGCTTTCCTCCCACATCAAGCTGGCACGCCGTGATATGACAAAAATACTGCTTAACGGCGTTAAACAATACTCACACACTCATGACATCCCTATTCCCGAAAAGACAATGGTAAATTGAGAACATAGTTCACAATAATGTATTTACGATGCCTCTATACGTAATGAATGAACCTTAAGATACCCGAAGTTCGAACGCGCATGTGCAAGTTGCCCTGACGTAAGTTCGAGCCCTGGGCGTTTGTATTATTAAAATATATAATTATATATTATTTTTTGTTAACAGTTGAACAAATATACAGTTACAAATAAAATCGTAAAAACTGACCTTTTTTTTAGCTTTTATTTCTGACTTTACAATTTCAAAATGTTAACAAAACATGATCTATAATTATACATTAAAGCTCCCAGGGCTCGAAATCAGACACAACAATTACAAATGTTGTTTTTAGTTCTTTTTATAAACTGGGTTAACAAGCATTTATTTGAAGGGAACGGGCCATAACTTCACATCCATTCCCACATTGTACTGTGTACTCAAAATGTGCTTGAAGTGTTCTAATTGTGTTCTGTAAATGTACAATCAGTCTCCTCAAAGTGTTCTCGATTTGCACTCATGTATAGTTTGTACTCGACGTATTGACTACACTCACATTGTTCTCACAGCGCACACTGACAGTCACCGAACAATAATGGTTAATGCAGGAGAGAATGTCAACGAAGGAGTTTCCAAATTGCAACTGTATAAAGCTTCTTTATAATGTAACAAAGATGACAATTACGGAGACTCATTCAAAATGCAAAAACAAAACATGAATTCAAAAATTAATGTTTTATGTTGCCAGTGGCCTGTTGGTGACGTACTTGTTCCTGAAGGAGACGGAGAAGGCTGGAGGTCTGAAGGTGAAGCACATGATCCTGTACTACGTCCACCGCTACTTGAGGTCAGTCAGCTCTCAGCTGCTGGTGTTGTGTTTGTAAATAAAAGCGACAAAACCATTTCCAAAACCAAAGGATATCTCCATGGTACGATGCTGTGTGTTTATGAATCACTTATAAACCTCTAGTGTTGCATTACAATTGTTACAACAGGTTGTTCTTTTCTCCGAAAATCCCTCTGCCCACGGGATTCTCGAGCTGTGCGCTTTTGACTGAGAACTTTCGAGTGCTACAACTGAAATTTCAGAATTAAAGTTATGTCATGTAAACAAAAAAGCATCTTCATATCTGTCGGTTTATAAGTCCGATATAAACTTTCTCCTATGGCTGTCCGTGAAAATAATGCACTCCAGCGCAGGAAAAGCCCTTGGGCCTACGGATGCGGGCTTTTCCTTTGCCGGCCTGCATTATTTTCACGGATAGCCCGCGGAGGCGGTTTATATCCTATACTTAGCCTATCAAACAGTTATGAGGTGTCCGCGAATAGGTGAGTGTATCCTGCCACACCGATGGCCTCCGTCAGAAACCCTGGAACATATTGTACATAGGGAATTGCATCGGATATCATATTTGTCACTGATGAGTCAAATGTGGAAATGTCCTTCACATGCTTGCTTTTTGAAAGCTTTCCTGGAACCTTATATGTTGTAACCCTGATCAAACAACTTTGAGTAAGGGTCGTACGACGCCCTTTTGAAATCTTGGTACAAAGAGCATGCACGGTTGTTACTCAAAGCTTGTGAAATGTTGACACGAAAGGCTGGAGCTGTTGGACTATTGATTGACAGTTTACTTTTGTAAAGTAGAAGTCATCCCTCTTGTCATACAGTCTTGTGTAAAACAGTCTTTGGATTATTAGCGCCACAATGGTCCGCACGTAGTACCACATCTGCTAAATTATTTCGCTTTTAAAGTTATTTGTAAAATGTAATTGTGTTCACATAGTACAATTGACGTATAGAGTGTTGTGGTAGTACGGTCCTCGCTATGTTACACAAGCATAATTTATATGGAACTCATTTGGATAGGTTTTACCTATGTCTATAAGATATATTGATTCTTGTCAGACTGACTCCCGTTTACGCCTACGTGATATTCATCAACACGTTCCTGGTGGTGTATTTGACTGACGGCCCGACTTGGGTGGGATCTGCCGACTCCCAGTTTTGTGTTGACAACTGGTGGACAAATCTACTCTACATCAATAATGTATACAGAGAGAAAACAAAGGTAACTTTTGTCTACTTGGTATATAAACAGGTGCTTACAGTTGTCTTCAAAGCAGGCACATAGATCATTGCATTTGTAGCTGACAGACGGGTAAATGCATTTGTCTTCGTAGCGGACAGACGGGTAATTGCATTTGTAGCTAACAGACAGGTAATCGCATTTGTCTTCGTAGCGGACAGTCGGGTAGTTGCATTTGTATTCGTAGCGGACAGACGGGTAATTTCATTTGTCTTCGTAGCGGACAGACGGGTAATTGCATTTGTATTCGTAGCGGACAGACGGGTAATTGCATTTGTATTCGTAGCGGACAGACGGGTAATTGCATTTGTCTTCGTGGCGGACAGGTGCTTTGGCTTTTTATTGTATCATTTGGATTACGTTTATCCAAATTCATGGGTCCAGTGGTGAAAATAAAAATGAACATACAATTGTTCAACAATATTTAAAAAAAAAAAGTAGATCATTCGGCAGGGTGAAAATATACATATAATTTTCAAAGGCAACAGTTACAATTATAACACATATGTCTCTGTTGTAAAATTTACCCAATATTGCATCGTGACCTACGTTGTGGGTCATGCTATTGTCCACATGTTTTCCTGAGTCAGACTCTGTTATATACAGATCCCCGTGATATACATTGCGATTGCCAGTTTGACTGTTGCTTCAAGGAACATTCATTAACTCACATACTCCTTTCTTTCAGTGTTTAGCCTGGGGGTGGTACCTGGCGGGCGACATGCAGTTCTACGTGGTAGCTCCACTGGCACTGATCCCGTTAGCGTTGAGGTAGGGAGTCTTGTAAACTAACATGAAGTCTCTGAAATGAACTATTTTACAGAAGAAAACAGTTGTTAAATTATGGTGAAAAAATATAATAAACAGGAGCCTAGAAACTTTCTCTTCATTTTCCTGAT
The DNA here is from genome assembly GCF_023055435.1 of Haliotis rufescens. NCBI lineage: Eukaryota > Metazoa > Mollusca > Gastropoda > Lepetellida > Haliotidae > Haliotis > Haliotis rufescens. The sequence goes on along the minus strand of NW_025964112.1, from coordinate 60,316,635 downwards.
ACTGCAGTTATCTAGACTTGCCAAATATTATAGACTTTCATGAGCTGTATTGGATATATTGTTTCAGGTTCTGTATGGCAGACTAGGTGTCTTGTAGCATCCGTGTTCGTTATGTGTTATTATATGTGTTATTTTTAACGGCACTTCAAAGGATGTCCGATACGGCCTTTGTTTGAAGCCCTGACATGGCATGAGTGAGTGAGTGAGTTTCGTATTACGCCGCTTTTAGCAATATTCCAGCAATATCACGGCGGGGGACACCAGAAATGGGCTTCACACATTGTACCCATGTTGGGATTCGAACCCGGGTCTTCGGCGTGACGAGCGAACGCTTAAACCACTAGGCTACCCGGCCGCCAAGACATTGCATGAATCGAGTTTACGTAAAAGTATACTCTTTCACTCCTAATTCAGTTTCAGCATGAAGAATCGCACTGCTCGCAAGATTCTTAAGGTCGATGGGTTATGTGTGATTCTTGGCTTCCTCATCACCAGCATCGTCTCCACCGCCTACATCACCCACTCGATCGACGGTGATCTATTCCAGTGTGTAGCCTTCTCGAGTATCTCGGCCATTGATGTCATTAGATTTTACTAACAAGCCAACATACCATTAGCAGGGTCCCAGATAAAGGCCATATCGGCGCATGTACGGATGAACATATGCAGCATACGGTGGGGAATAATTTCGAAAACGTATTAGATACGCATCACAGCCTACATGTAAGGTCTATCATTCATTTATGGACATATTCGCCCAAAATGATATTCTGATTTCAAGCAGCGTATTTTCTTGAGTATAGGGCGCACAAATATATATTGTTAAGCTGCAGCTAGAATAACACGATATTGGAAAATATTATTCCTGATAAAATAATAGTTTCAATTCTGCCGATATTTGCATCAAAATTCTTTAAAGTTATTTTATAATATTATTGGGTAATTTTTAACCGAATCACCGGTAGATTGTGAAAATACGTGTATACAGCTGATTGCTGTTTCCGGCTTAGTTTACGAGAAAAAACACACGGCAATCTTAATCTCTGCATATAAAACAATGCCTAGTAGAACTGGAATTACAATTTAAATGTTAAATCGTCATGTCTAGTGATGTATCTCAAATTTCAAGTTTGTATTGACCACGTTTGTTATCACCTGTTCGTTTCCCTGACTTTCCTATAGGGATGCATGTAAAACATTTCTGCTCCTAAAACTCGGATGTTTTCCCTGGAGGGGCTGCGCCTTATACTACAGATATACAGGTACAACGAAAAGAGTATTATTTATTGTGTATTGACCTGTTTAAACGAGAGTAGCAATGCTGTGGCGCATATCTAAAACTAAATACGAGATTAACCCATCAAATTCCATTCAGTACTCTTAGTGTACTCTTAAGGTTTGCCAGTACTCTATATTGAAATAGACCGCCTCCGTGGTCTTGTGGTAGAGCGTCCGCCCGGAGAGCGGAAGGTCCAGGGTTCGATCCCGGGCCGCGTCATACAAAAAGACGTTAAAAGATTGTACTTGTTGTTACCCTGTCTGGCGCTCGGCATTAAGGGGCTAAAACAAGGACTGGTCGGCTCGGAGTCAGTATACTGTGTCTGAGTGGGGTATTCATGTTAAACTGCGGCATGGTATCTCAGTGAGCTAGCACTATAAATCGGCATCAGTCCGGACTAGTACAAGCAGCCACACACACACATACACGTGCATGCACGTCGCTATATAAGTGCAATAATCTTGGACGCGACGTTAAACCCAATTTCACCTCACCTCACCTATATTGAAATAGTGTCTACGTACTCCTAATTATCTGGAGCTGCAGGCTTCAGTCACGATGCTTTCTGATAATCAGTATGTACCTTGAAGTGTAGATAATCCACACACTCGAGTATAGAGTAAATGTCCAACTTGACACCAAGTGACAGCTTCCCGATGTTTACTAGACGATGATGTTCTGCCTGCAATCCTCTGTTACTATTTGGTTTCAGTAATGGAACCGAGTTCTCTATGAGGGTGTATGTAAAACCTTGGTGCAGGATTGGACCATTCGCCATAGGGATGGCGCTAGGCTACATCCTTCAGAGGAAGAAATCGGAGCTCAAGATGTCTCAAGTTAGTTAGTTGATATTCCGGCTGCTGGGGTGTTGGGGTCCTGGAATTTTGAAAAGCTGCAAATGAAAATTCAAATTCATAAGCATCTGTCATCAAACGATTTGTATTGTTTCAATTCCAGTTCCTGCAAGTCGTGGGGTGGCTCCTGGCGCTGGTGGCGGCCGGGGCCTGTACACTGGACACCTATGATAACTATGGTGTGGAGAGACCAGGCTGGGGGAATGGTGCCAGGACGGCTCACGAGACGCTGTGTAGACCCGTGTGGGGGCTGGTCTTGGCGTGGGTCATCTTCATGTGCTGCAAGGGCAAAGCAGGTGCGTGTGTATTGTTGATACAGTCCTAGTTTGTAGTCTGTGGTTGTACACAGACGCGACATAAGCCGTTCCATAACCATAAGAAAACTCTGCTAAAATTAGGGCCATTGTACGTTTTCGATTACATCAAGTGTTTTTGAATTACCATCAAATAATGATGATAGCAGGTGTTCGGAAAGAGGTTGGCGTATCCTGCGCCACCTGCTGTCACAAACACATGCAAAGGCAAGTCAATTGTTCACCTGAACAGAACACACGGGAACATATGGTACAAGTCAAAATAGGAAATTGCATCGAACATGATTCTGTCACTGATGGAAATGTCCTCATCTGTCGACACTAAAACCCTTTGAAAGCTTTAAAATATTGCTCGACATAAATGGAATGCTAACTATTGAAAAAAACCATTTGATTTAACTAGCTTTGGAGTGAGGAAAATTCAAATGGGTCCGTAATGAACAAGTATGTGTCTGATTGTAGTTGTAAGAGTAGCATACACCCAACCATCATCCCGAGGCAAGGGCGTTTACTGACTACAAAAGTCCAGTTTCCACACATGCCGAACTTGGCTGGAATTTGCAGGCTCGATCGTAGCGCCACCAGTTGTTATTATGAGTTATGTCCCTTCTATGTCCCTCCTATTGACCAATCAGATTCCATCACTCATATCACTTGCATTTGCTTCAAGCAAAATGGCCGCGCCCAGTCAAAACGATCTGATCGATAATCAAGATATATATTGTAATAAACGGGTCTTACATGATTAAAAACATGAAAAGATTTGCAAAATATCTATATTGGCGGCACATATGTCCTGCAACCATGTAGTTCGTTGCGCGATTTTGATTGGACTAAGCACGGACTCGTTAGTCCAGCCAAAATGTCACTCCGGAATGCCAGCCTAGTTCGGCAAGGGTGGAAACTGGACTTTTACAGTCCGTTAACGCCCTTGTCTCGGGAAGATGATACCCTACTAAATGTTTTCCATTTTGTCACTACAATCTTTCTCTTTCCCCAGGCATAGTGGACTGGATGTTGTCCTGGGCCTGGTGGCAACCTCTCTCTCGACTCACATACGGGGTCTACCTCATACATCTTATCCTAATCAGGACAGACTCTGCTACTATGCGGTCACTCTTCTTTTATTCATCTGGATATATTGTAAGTTATGTTATTATTATGTTTTATATTATAGTGAGTGAGTGAGTTTGATTTTACGCCGCTTTTAGCAATATTCTTAGCAATATCACGGCTTATCATATCAGAAATGGGCTTAACACATTGTACCCATGTCGGGAATCGAACCCGGATCTTCGGCGTGACGAGCGAACGCTTTAACCACTAGGCTACCCAACCGCCCCTTTTTATATTATAAGAAGGTTAATATATGCAAGATTCATTGAAATCTCTGCTGTAAAAGATCCAAATATCATTGACGTTAATGAGTAACTAAAACAGGTAAGCCCTATTCAGACAAGAGTGAGTGAGTGAGTTTGGTTTAACGCCGCTTTTAATAGTATTCCAGTCATATCACGGCGTGTCAGCTTAATGTGGGAGGAAAGCCCGAAGTGATGCAGGTCTCAAACGTTTACCACTTCGGTGAAACCCACGAGCACGGGTATGGTGCTGACAAACCTAGAAACATAATCGGGGCGAACCGGGATTCGAACCCACAATCATAGGTTTCTGGCGTGCCTAAGGGACGAAACTCTGCACAGCGAATCGGTGCGCCTTAGACGACTGGGCCACCCGTGCCCCCTATTCAGACAATAGGTATAGTTGTATTTCTTTATCGTCACATGATTCCTTCAGTTTGAACTGTGTGTCATTATTTGTAGGGACGCGTCACTTAAAATTGGGGAAAACGTCAGAGAGAGAGAGAGAGAGAGAGAGAGAGAGAGAGAGAGAGAGAGAGAGAGAGAGAGAGCAGATGATAGGATTTAGGTGGCGTCGGATCAGATGTCTATATTTTGGTACCATAATGAAAGGGGCGCATGTACAAATTCATGACTTTGAAATTGTACCCCACCATGTCACCAAGTGAGTGTGTAAGTATAGTTTCACGTCGCTTTCAGCAATATTCCAGCAATATCAGGGCGGGGGACACCAGAAATGGGCTTCACACATGTACCCCAATGGGGAATCGAACCAGGCCACTCGGCGTGACGAGCGAACGCTTTATTCACAAGCCGCCCCACCGCCCCACGTCACGAAGTACGTAGAGCTGCCACACATTATGATTTTTACAACTACGACTAAGAAACGACTGTATTACTATGTATTCCAGGTGTACCGCTTCTTCGGCTACGTGTGCATGTCGTTCATCTTCTCCTTCCTGCTGGCCATCCTGGTGGAGGCGCCCATGCTGCAGCTGGAGAAGCTGGTCCTGTCCTGAATCACAGCAGCTTGCATTACGACCAGGGCCCACTTGCACAAAGCGATCTTAGCCTTAAGATGATCGTAACTCCCATACTTTAACATAGGCTTACAATAGTCGAAGCGCTAAGATTGCTTTGTGCAAGTGGGCCCAGTCTCATTAAAATCCACAAAGCGCTCGTAGCGCAACTACAGTCGTAAATGTATGTTAAAGTATGGGAGATACGATCACTTTAGCGCTACGGTAGCTTTGTGGAACGGACCGCGGATCTGTTACTCCGATATGATACATGTCTAGATCTGAGGACACCTCCATATAAGGTTGAATCAGGTGAACCCTAAGCAAAATTTGACCGCCCAATTAAAATAGATTGTTGAGCCAATCTGATGTCAGCTTTCTAATGCAATTCGGCTTAATTTCTTAACCGACTCGATTCAGAAATTTCTGCCAAAGGAAATCGCAAATCCCTTCCATAGTAACCGTCTTGGGTAGAGATACCATGGCGCCACAAACGACAGCATGTGTTATAATTCAAATAGTCACAACAATGTAATAGTGCCGTAATTAGTTTTCGCATTCAGAGTTCGTCCAATGTATTCGTTTTCGAGATCAAGAAATCAGATATGCTTGTCTCAATCTTTCGCTCGCTCATACCGAAAATGACACCTCCATATAAGGTTGAATCAGGTGAACCCTAAGCAAAGTTTGACCGCCCAATTAAAATAGATTGTTGAGCCAATCTGATGTCAGCTGTTTAATGCAATTCGGCTTAATTTCATGTCAAGATCTGAGGACACGTCCATAGAAGGTTGCGTCAGGTTGTGTTAGGTCACGTCAGGCTGCGTCAGGATTCGTGGGCTCTTGAGTCAAGCAGATGTCAACTTTCAAAAGCAATTCGTCTGTATTTTTGTACCGACTTGATTCGGAAGTGTCTGCTGAAGAAAATCGCCACACGGCAAACAAACCTCCACGGTAGCCCTTTCGGATGTCGACGCCAAGGTGCTCACAAACGACAGGATGTGTTTTCAAATTATCCAAAGATCTGATTTAGATAAGATTGTATCATAACCAATCTAGGGTGCCATCTTACAGGTTCACAAACATAATATATAGCCGAGCATAATCCACGCGTCACATCCACGCAAACCTGATGATTTTGAAATAAAAAAATATAAGCGAATAAATGAATTCATTTCTACTCTGAGAAGGTATTTTTGAAAATATCACAATGCTCTGTAAGTTTTGTTTTGGGCCACCACATTTCTGGTTTACTATTTCAGTACCAGTCACCATATACAGTCTAGGATATTGGATTCCCCTCCAATGAATCACATCGTTTGGTGTTTGAGCTGCCATACCCCGTGTATTCCAAACAGACTCCGGCTGTAGCAACTTCCCTGGCGAACACACCACGTGGTCACGGACCTCTAGACTTGTAACCCAGATAGTCACAATCAAAGTTTCTACCTGCAATGGAACGGTTTAGTTGGTTTCATCCCTGTATAAAAAAAACTAATAAAAACATCACCGTTAGATAGTAATCATGTCGAATATCTGTTAAAACATATTTCATGAGGCGCAAAGGGACGGTCGGGTAGCCTAGTGGTTAAAGCGTTCGCTCGTCACGCCGAAGACCCGGGTTCGAATCCCAACATTGGTAGCCCATTTCTGGTGTCCCCCGCCGGCGGGGAATGCTGGAATATTGCTAAAAGCGGCATAAAGCCATACTCACTCACTCATGAGGCGCAAAGGGCAAAATAATGATGAATATAATATGAATGGACCACTGAAGATCAGCGTTGAAACAAGGTGTTCACAAGAGGATAAACATGTCTTGCTCTAAACAATTTTCACAAAATAACACTTTTTAGAACAAATAAAGTAAACTTCTAAAATTCCAATACCTATTTACAATGCTTACATCAAGTTGTAATTGATACAAAATAAGCATGTACATTTTATCTTCAACAAGACGTGATAAATGGGTTTGTATTGATTACAGATTACATTTGAGTGAGGTCACTATTCAGAGCAAACATTGCAAGGATGCACTGTCATTTGCATTATTTACAGTTAGATAAAACATAGTGTTAACACCCCTATGAATAACTATGCACCAACATGATCAATTAAAGAGATGACAAGCTTTAACCAAAAACACATCACAAAATGTTACATTACCACAATGCACATTAATAAATATATTGTGTCTCAAATCACCTGGACCGCCTCCGTGGTCTAGTGGTAGAGCGTCCGCCCGGAGAGCGGAAGGTCAGGGGTTCGATCCCCGGCCGCGTCTTACCAAAAGACATTAAAGATGGTACTTGTTGTTACCCTGTCTGGCGCTCGGCATTAAGGGGCTAAAACAAGGACTGTTCGGCTCGGAGTCAGTATACTTTGTCTGAGTGGGGTATCCATGTTAAACTGCGGCATGATATCTCAGTGTGCTAGCACTATCAATCGGCATCAGTCCGGACTAGTACAAGCAGACACACACACACACACACACACACACACACACACACACACACACGCGCGTGCATGCACGTCGCTATATAAGCGCAATAATCTCTGAAGCGACGTTAAACCCAATTTCACCTCACCTCACCTCAAATCACCCCGACAGAAACATATGATTTTATGTCCCTAGAGCTCTATATTACAACATATTTGAAGAGGCTGAAGGTCGATTAAATGCATATTTGTCATAAACCCTCCAGAACATTGCCACCCACATTAAAGGATGATTAAACAAGTCATTCATTTTGATACCACTCCACGTGATTTGAACTATAATCCACTCCATTGTATTGAACTATAATCTTAATATTCATTTGTGTTCAGACGCAATTTTTAATACTGCTATAATGACAAAGTAATATGTCAATAAATCATTCATTAACACAATTAATGTAAATGACAAACAAATGCGGTAATAATATAATTTAACTTGATATTACACTTGACCTTGACACTAAGACATATTTCTATGTTTCCATGTATTGATACACCTGGGGATCAAAGCGCTACTTCCAATGATAAGTCTCATTCACTTCTCCGAGTGTGTGGACTTTGAGACATGACATGAGTCAAGCCAACAACCCAGTCTTGCCGTAAAAGGCGACTATACTTGTCGTAAGAGGCGACTGACGGGATCGGGTGGTCAGGCTCGCTGACTTGGTTGATGCATGTCATCGACCCCAATTGTGTGGATCGATTCTCATGTTGTTAATCCCTGGATTATCTGGTCCAGACTCGGTTATTTACAGACCGCCGTCATCTAGCTGGAAAAATACTGAGTGCGGTGTTAAACAACAAAGAAACAAAACAAACAAAACATGAGTCAAGCCTTGTACGTGAATCACGAATTTTGTAAACATAACCCACTTAATGTAGTCATATTTTGGTACAGTAGACTATGCGTAACCCCACATCTTTCTAATCCATATATCTATATCACGTTTTATTGTCACAACTGTAAATGGAAGCATATATTTGTCCATGACATTTTTCTAAAGCACAGTGTTGAGAAAATCATAAACGACGGCAAATGCTAGCAAACACATGAGCCATCTCCCCCCTTCCTCCCCTCCTTCCTCTCTTTCTCTCTGTCTCTGTCTCTCTGTGTGTGTCTGTCTCCCTGTGTGTGTCTCTGTCTCTGTGTGTGTGTCTCTGTCTCTGTGTGTGTCTCTGTCTCTCTGTCTCTGTCTCTCTGTGTGTGTCTCTGTCTCTCTGTGTGTGTCCCTGTGTGTGTCTCTGTCTCTGTGTGTGTGTCTCTGTCTCTGTGTGTGTGTCTCTGTCTCTCTGTGTGTGTCTCTTTCTCTCTGTGTGTGTCTCTGTCTCTGTGTGTGTGTCTCTGTCTCTCTGTGTGTGTCTCTGTCTCTCTGTGTGTGTCTCTGTCTCTCTGTGTGTGTCTCTTTCTCTCTGTGTGTGTCTCTGTCTCTCTGTCTCTGTATCTCTGTGTGTGTCTCTGTCTCTCTGTGTGTGTCCCTGTCTCTCTGTGTGTGACTCTGTCTCTCTGTGGGTCTCTGTCTCTGTGTGTGTGTCTCTGTCTCTGTGTGTGTCTCTGTCTCTCTGTGTGTGTCTCTGTCTCTCTGTGTGTGCCTCTGTCTCTCTGTGTGTGTCTCTGTCTCTGTGTGTGTGTCTCTGTCTCTGTGTGTGTCTCTGTCTCTGTGTGTGTCTCTGTCTCTCTGTGTGTGTCTCTGTCTCTCTCTGTGTGTCTCTGTCTCGCTGTGTGTCTCTGTCTCTCTGTGTGTGTCTCTGTCTCTCTGTGCCAATATGTTCACAATAGAGTCAATCTACAAACGTTAGGCGTGGGTTTATTGATGTTTGTGACTGGAGAAAACAATGTGTCCCATCCAACTTATTTTTGTGACGAGCTAAATACATACTTTAGTGTTCATTCCCAATATAGGATATTTACCATCGCAAACCAAACAAGGCTTGATAAACTCTTTATTGTATAATGTCTTTCTTAAATTCTGTCGTTGAAAAAACTATTCTTATATCTCACAGGCGATACCTAAACATTGCAGGTTTTCAGGGAATATGCGCATTATTACAATTCGTTGATTAGTCAATGGGACAACAGTCCAAATAGTTCCCATAGAAACCTGGGTGCATGTTTTGACAATGGAGTAATTACCCTAACGGGTACAGTTTGTATCCGTTGCTTTTTTCTACCCGTTATTTGATAAAAGCTTTATTGTCCTTTTTTTATATCTAATGATTTTGACTGGCCCACTCGAGTATGAAGTATATTATTATAATACAATACATCCAGCATCCACACTTGATATCCACACTTGATATCCACACTAGTCACACTCTGTTTGATTAACTGATGGTATGTAATAAGATAAGTTGTATTGTTAATAGGTGAGGTGAAACGTCGCGTCCAAGATTATTGCACTTATATAGCGACGTGCATGCACGTGTGTGTGTTTGTGTGGCTGTTTGTACTAGTCCCGACTGATGCCGATTTATAGTGCTAGCACACTAAGATACCATGCCGCAGTTTAACATGAATACCCCACTCAGACACAGTATACTGACTCCGAGCCGACCAGTCCTTGTTTTAGCCCCTTAATGCCGAGCGCCAGACAGGGTAACAACAAGTACCATTTATTAGCGTCTTTTGGTATGACGCGGCCGGGGATCGAACCCCTGACCTTCCGCTCTCCGGGCGGACGCTCTACCACTAGATGGGGGATTAAGAATAGATACCGCCCTGTCATTTGGTACTTGGGACAGAGAAGAAATATTGCAAACCTTGGGTGGTATCAAAGATTTCCAAGTAAGCTATTTATGACGAGCCTTTTACCTTTTACGTTATATACGATTGTTTCATATGCCTAATATGGCATGTCCGCAAATGAGGACACGTTATAGTTGACGGTAGTCTGTCTCTTCTGATATCAACATATGATAGTGCGAGATGCGAGCCACTAACACATAGGGCAGTGGTAAATGGGGCAACTGTTGACTCAATGCTATATATAGTGTTTACTTTATCAGTAAATACTATACATAGCATTGAGTCAACAGTTGTGAAGCACATTGTCAATTAGTCTCGGTGCAGACCTCAGCGACAGGGTACTCAGGGCATTAACTTAACAAGGGCAGACAACAATACTAAAGGTTTATCATGGACAAACGACAGTTTCGCAGGGTGGGTACAGGGACTGACCTCGACGACAGAGGACACAGGACAAATACGGTAACATGAGCAGACGACATTTTAGCAAGTCGGTACAGACCTCAGCGACAGAGGACACAGGGCAAATATGGTAACAGGGGCAGGCGGCGGTATAGCTGGGTCGGTACATGGTCAGACCTCAGCGACAGAGGACACAGGGCAAATACGGTAACAGGGGCAGGCGGCGGTATAGCTGGGTCGGTCCATGGTCAGACCTCAGCGACAGAGGACACAGGGCAAATATGGTAACAGGGGCAGGCGGCGGTATAGCTGGGTCGGTCCATGGTCAGACCTCAGCGACAGAGGACACAGGGCAAATATGGTAACAGGGGCAGGCGGCGGTATAGCTGGGTCGGTCCATGGTCAGACCTCAGCGACAGAGGACACAGGGCAAATATGGTAACAGGGGCAGGCGGCGGTATAGCTGGGTCGGTCCATGGTCAGACCTCAGCGACAGAGGACACAGGGCAAATATGGTAACAGGGGCAGGCGGCGGTATAGCTGGGTCGGTCCATGGTCAGACCTCAGCGACAGAGGACACAGGGCAAATATGGTAACAGGGGCAGGCGGCGGTATAGCTGGGTCGGTACATGGTCAGACCTTAGCGACAGAGGACACAGGGCAAATATGGTAACAGGGGCAGGCGGCGGTATAGCTGGGTCGTTACATGGTCAGACCTCAGCGACAGAGGACACAGGGCAAATATGGTAACAGGGGCAGGCGGCGGTATAGCTTGGTCGGTACATGGTCAGACCTCAGCGACAGAGGACACAGGAAAAATATGGTAACAGGGGCAGGCGGCGGTATAGCTGGGTCGGTACATGGTCAGACCTCAGCGACAGAGGACACAGGGAAAATGCGGTAACAGGGCCAGACCCCAGCGACAGAGGACACAGGGCAAATACGGTAACAGGGGCAGACGGCAGCATAGCTGGGTCGGTACATGGTCAGACCTCAGCGACAGAGGACACAGAGCAAACATGGCAACAGGGCCAGACAACAATGCTGTGAACAAATGACATAGGCAGACGACAATAAAGCTGGGTATGTACAGGGACAGACACGTGGTCACGAGACAGCTCGATCAGACTAAGTTTCTACAAGTTGTTTACGTGGAAAGTTAAAAGAAAGTCCCTTATCTTATAGAATGAAAACAAATCATGTTTGTGATTAAGACAACAGTACAGTGGACAGACAGCATCTGCCAAAATTATCCTCTCTACCACATTTTTAACGCTCACGGCACCCCGGATACTGCCACAGCGACAACGCTCACGGCACCCCGGATACTGCCACAGCGACAACGCTCACGGCACCCCGGATACTGTCACAACGACAACGCTAACGGAACTCCTGATACTGCCACAGCGACAACGCTCACGGCAACCGGATACTGCCACAACGACAACGCTCACGGCACCCCGGAAACTGCCACAGCCACAACGCTCATGGCACCCTGGATACTACCACAGCGACAACGCTCCACGACACCCCGGAAACTGCCACAACGACAACGCTCACGGCACCCCGGATACTGCCACAGCTCCGAAGGAAGCATAAGCTTCCTGCGCTAGGCTCTTTTCTCTTTATGTTGCTCCAAATGTTTGCCTCCACCGTCTCCAACCCTATTGCAAACACAACATCCAAACTATTCAGACGAACGCACTACGTGTTCACGTAGTCATAAAATGGCCAGACAGTTTTTCAACATACCTGTGTATAGCCTCTGATACATGTAATTTGGGTGTCACACATTTCATTGTTTTATCATTCATCAACCATGTTGCTTTCGGCTTATCAAGCAATAAGATTGTATTTACTCTGTGAGAGATCGAGCTGTGGTCTGTTGCTTTAACGTCAGTGATATAGTTGACCGCCTCCGTGGTCTAGTGGTAGAGCGTCCGCCCGGAGAGCGGAAGGTCCGGGGTTCCATCCCCGACCGCGTCATACCAAAAGACGTTAAAAGATGGTACTTGTTGTTACCCTGTCTGGCGCTCGGCATTAAGGGGCTAAAACAAGGACTGGTCGGCTCGGAGTCAGTATACTTTGTCTGAGTGGCGTATTCATGTTAAACTGCGGCATAGTATCTCAGTGAGCTAGCACTATAAATCGGCATCAGTCCGAACAAGTACAAGCAGCCACACAAACACCACACACGTACATGCACGTCGCAATATAAGTGCAATAATCTTGGACGCGAAGTTAAACCCCATTTCACCTCACCCAGTGATAGAGTTATTTTTTAATATTAAAATTAATTTTAATAATCTGATTATCTGCCACCTGCGAAACACTACATATGGGTATGTGGAGGACGAGTATAATTTTTTGTAAGTTTGCTCCGGTTATAACAAGCTCCGCGTGGATCACTTACCACAAAAAAATTGTGAATATCCGACCATACAAAAAATTAATATCATTATTGTAAATTAATTAAACGTCTAGCTATCTATATCTATTAAGCAATGTCACTTCGTAGTACATTATTGTCACAACAATAACATCTGTATCCATCACGTCCATTGTAATACAAATGTAACTATGGGCCGATGGAATTGAATTGAACATAAAAAACGAAATACAAAACACAAGATCGTTCACAAATCAGAACTCAACACCACAAAACAAAATATAGTTCCAGAAACATATTAGCGTTCCCCAGATCTAAAAGAGAGATTCCCTCGAAAGAAAGTCGGTGTCCTTTTTCCTAAACAATTTCTTTGTTCTTGAACATGACTCATCAATATTACTGGCTCGGTACCTGATCAATACCATATATGGATAGTTTGTACTGTAAAGGTCAGCGTCCTAATATATGCCTTATATGGTACGTTTGATAACACGGTGTTGACAACATATGTCTTCATATTTCCTACCTATGTTGAAATGGGTATGTTTTCAGATAAGTTTGACAAATACAGTTAGAGGGACATCTCCCCTTGTGTGTGTTGGTTCAGTTTGGCTATCTGTTATCCATATAAGGTTATACTGTGTTCGTGTCTAGGTACCTTAGATATAGGGGAATGCCATCGGAGACTCCTTGAGGGGGACGTGTGGCGATATATAGAGTCTACTGGCACACTTCGGGTACGCACATTGGGTGCAGATCAGCCGGAGCCACATCTTCAAACTGCAGCAAGCGGACCTATTCAGTAATACTATTTATCTGATGATATCAGTGGTCAGTGATTAGATAAGACGCTGCAGGTACATACCGCATGTAATAAGTGCTACATCGTTTATCATAACGCACAGTTTGCGAGTACATGTTACCGCGTATTTGTGTCAGCTGAGTTTGGACAATGAAGCACTTCAGTGTGTGTGTGTTCCTGTGGATCTTTCTGTATGTGGCTTCCTGTTCAGGTTCTACTTCCCCATCAACAAGGGATGCGGGATCGGTTAACGTTAATACCACAACGACGCCAATGTCTTCAAAACATGCATCAAGTCCCCCGGGTACAGTCAAAAAGGCTGCTTTGTCGTCAGTCAGTGTTCCAGAAAGTTCATCATTCGTCACTATTACCCATTCAACACCGGATCTAGTCTTCTCGGGCTCTGCTGACAATGCTACTTCGACAACCAGCCCCACCACAGCCCCTGTGCAAGACCCTTTCCTCTCCATGCTGGTCAACGCATTCCTCTCCGCCGCCAACTCCAGCTCCACCAACACAACATCCCCGACGTCCTCCTCACTTCCGGTTTCACTCTTGGCCATGCAGAAAAAGATTCCAGGAGGGATGGGGAACTCCCTCTTGCCCTTTCTCATGGGAGGAGGGTCCCTCGACCTTAACACAATCACAAGTCTTTTTAAGAGCCTTGGTCCTCAACTCCCGTCCATCTTGAAGGGGCTTATACAGTCAAACACAAGCGGACTGACAGCAGAAGAACGAATGTGTTCTGAAGATTTGGATACTTTCCTGGTGGGTCTTGTACAGTTGAAGCCTTGGGCTCTTACAAGTGAGTACTTTATCTTATTTATGTTAACATTAATTGTCATGGTGTAAGTATGCTTTTTATCAGTATGTTTGTCAGTTGTTTAACGCGGTACTCAGCAATATTCCAGCTATGTGACAGCGATCTGTAAATAATCGAGTCTGGACCAGACATTCCAGTGATTGACATCAGGAGCATCGATCTACGTAATTGGGAAACGATGCCATGCATACACAAAGTCCTGACCACCCGATCCCGTTAGTCGCCTCTTACGACAATCATTGTAACCTTTTACTAAGCATGGGTTGCTGAAGACCTATTCTGACCCGGATCTTCACGGGTGCCATCAGCATGTCAACTGATTGTGTTGTTATCCTTTTCAGTGGTCGATGCATCAGGGAAGCCTGGCACCTCCATTCTACAGGGGGCAACGACCTTTTTCGGCAACTTTGATGAATGTCTTGATGTGGTCAGCGAGGCGGACCAAGCAACGGGGAGACAAGTAAAGGGGGACACCTGCGTTGTCTACATTCGTCCACCTCCACAGCTGCTTAGCGCGTTGGGAGCTGGAAGTGTATGTTTATTTTCTTCAAATTCAGTGTGTGAGGGATAAAGCTGAGGGTTAAGACTTCTTAACATACTTCCGGCGGCCGCTGCCGTTGTGTAGTGGGTAGAACGTCTGTCGGGTGAATGGAAGGCGGGTGCTTCGATCCCCTGACGTTAAAATACGGTTCTTGTTGTAACCTGCCTGACGCTCGGAATTAAGGGGATAACTCAAGGACGAGTCAGCCCTGAATCGGTATTATTTTTACCGAGTGGGGTGTCCATGTTAAACTGCATCATATTTTCTCAGTTGGCTAGCATTGTGTCCGGTCAAGGACAACCAGCCACAAACAAGTGAATGCACGTCGCTATATAACTCTTGAACGCCATGTTAAACTCCCATTTCATCTGGCAAATCTTGGATGCCCGCCACAGGCGACGGGATCTTGGCAGCTAAGGAACAGTTTAGTCAGCAAATTGCAGTGTACTGGTTTATGATGAATGTGTTTGTGTATCACTGCATAAATGCCTGGTTATAGTTTCCGTGGGATGCTGAGTGTTAGGGCTATTGAGACAATCCTCCAATATGATGTTATACGAAAAGCAGTTTAGTCAGCAAAGTGCAGTTCCTTTTACCATATGGTTCACAGGTCCGGTTTCACAAAGCATAGTTTAGCAAAGGCTAAAGCTAAATACTTCGTGGTGTGTCTACATGTATACAACAATTGAATTTGGGCTACATGTTGGTTTGTTGTTTAACGCCGCACTATTCCAGCTATATGACGGCGGTCTGTAAATAATCGAGTCTGGACCACGCAATTGGGACCGATGACATGCATCAACCAAGTCAGCGAGCCTGACCACCCGATCCCGTTAGTCGCGTTTTATGACAAGCATAGTCACCTTTTACGGCAAGCATGGGTTGCTGAAGACCTATTCTACCCCGGATATTCACGGGTAGGGCTACATGTGTGAAATGTACTGGTTTATAATGAATATGTTTGTGTAAATGCCAGTATTCTAGAGTTCATTTCTGGTTATAGTTTCCGTGGGATGCTGAGTGTTAGGGCTATTGAGACAATCGTCCAATATTATGTTTTACGAAAAGCATGACGCTCAAACGAAGGTTGATATGTTTACGATTCGTTAACATGTGTGGCATAAATAATACATTCCACTATATAAGTAAACTGCTGGGCAAATGAAAGTATACATCCATGTCAGATGTTGGCTAAAATGAAACATACAAGAAATGGTTATTCGATGGTGATGTATTTGACACTATTGTGTTTTGGACATTGCGTTTGCAGTGTTTCGGTGACGTTTGTAAGTGTTTGGTCAAATTCAAGTTTCAAGTGCATACCTTCTGTCCCTGGCAGTTTATTTACAGAAATGGATTTCATTTATGTTCTACTGATAATTTGGTTTGCTCTTATATCTCATCAGTGACATAAATATAGATTTTAGTGAGAAGAGTGAATTGGGTTTAACCACGCTTTGAATTTCAGCGTGTAGCTTAATGTGGGAAGAAAGGTCCAACACATCCTGTTGTGCTCTGACCCCGTGGCCTTTTAGTATGAAAATTTATCATTCATTTATTCATTCATTCATTCAAATTATACAGACTTTATCAGTAATGTTACATTCAGAGGGAATGGTGATTGATTCTACTCTATGACCCTGTTCCCAGGCCGGTGCTGGGGCGATTACCGGGGCGCCACTGACCTTTAATTGGCATTTGTGCGTCCCTCAGACGTGTGGCAGCAACAGGCTCAAGTCAGGCTTCCAAGGCCGTACGTATAGAGTTGCAGTCGCTTGTCAAACATATGCCATCCAACAATAATATAAAATTGTTCGTCCCTTAACAGAATGCTAACGGTCAACAGTTGTATGAATTAGAATTAATTCTTTGTTATTTAATGTCGCAGTCAGCAATATTCTAGCTTTATCACAACAGCCTGTAAATAAGCGAGTTTAGACAAGGCAAATCAGTGACTGACATTATAAGCAATGCCTCACGATCTCGGCGTATACTTATATATAGTCCCTGAGACTTGACTCCCAATCCATTTCGTTGTCATTCAAACATATACTATTTGCGACCAATTCTTCCCACGGATATAAGGCACAATTTACATCATTTGTTATCAATTGATAATTGTAAGCGGAATTTATTGCTTCATTTACTTCATAGTCGCAAACACCTAGTGTCGTCGCAGATTTTCAGTTTTCCATTCATATATTTTTTACCGCTATTTTGCCTTTAACGCCCCATAGTATCTGAGTCGAGACTGCATATTCTCTTTCTATTTATGTGTAGTCAGAACAATAACCCCACAAGAGGGGAGTTTAAAAATATGTAAAGGTAGTCAAGGGGCGTAAAAGGTTTCCTGGATCAAATACATAAAAGTGTTTCGGTTTGGTTATTAGTAAATTAGTTTAAACTATGAACATAAAAATATGCTGGTGATATGGTCGGAATCGTACAATGGACTCGGATATTAGCAGATGTTTTTTTTATGATTATGTAAAGAGTTTGTCACTAACAGTTATATGTTCATGTTGTAGTATTGTCTCGAGTCAACATGACAATAGCCCAAACCGTGTGTCACGCGGAGATCAAGAACGGCCCCGTCGGTGAGGACAGTGCAGCTGTAGGAGGCATGTGAGTGATCCACCGTCAGTTGAGACCGTATCTTATCGCGTAGTGTTGAGAGTGTTGATGGTCAATCGTTTCAAATGTCAATATTTGTCCACCACATCACTCACATAATCAACTCGTGGTTGGCTTCACCTCCTCTGTTAAACTGGAGACGGTAACAACTTGTCAAATAATGCATTAACACGTTTGAAAGGTCACAGTTTGAGCATTATTGTAGGTCTGGGACAGCACTCGAACTTTGCAGTTTCTTAAAGCACCGGTTTTGGGGAGTTATTATCAGATATTCCATAATTAGTACATGGGCATTACAAAGACCTTGGATAGAGCATGGAGACTGACGCAACGAAGTCAAATATTAGAGTGAGTGAGTGAGTGAGTATGGTTTTACGCCGCTTTTAGCAATATTCCAGCAATATCACGACGGGGGACACCAGAAATGGGCTTCACACATTGTACCCATGTCGGGAATCGAACCCGGGTCTTCGGCGTGACGAGCTAACGCTTTAACCACTAGGCTACCCGACCGCCCTCAAATATTAGAGACTGAGCAATACAGTAATTGGCCGATGGTAAGAAGCCGGTGTGCCATGGAGTAGGCAGTAGGTTGCTCGTCGTTAAAGCAGAGGCATTAAAGAAGAGAAGAATTATAACTTGCCGTTACAAAATGTTAACGCGTATATTCAAGCGGATTTAGTGTGGGGTATTCAATTCAACGCCCCCATCCGCCTAAAATAAAAAACAAAACCCGAAAAGAACCCCAAAACCAAAAAACCTAAGCCAAACAAAAACAAAACACGCACAAACACACTACAAAAAGACCATGTACATGAACTCATGCGAAACAATAAATAGCTTTTGCAAATATATTAATGCCTTTCCCACAAACATTTTGACGATTCGCTCTTTTTGGACCAATAACAGCGTCCTGACGGCAATCTTGGGCTGCCTTGTCCTTCTGGGGTCTGCTATGGACATGAGCATCCGGGCTACCAAAGGTCGTCGTGAGAAGGTTCCCCTGACTCCTGGTCTGGATGCAGTTCAGCTATCAAAGATCAGTACACATTTCCAGTCGAAGGAAGACGAGGTCATTGAGACATCCCTGAGTAATGGGAATACAGAAGGTTTGATTGGCAATTTGCAAGGAAATGGTCACGTGGAGAATGGAGGAATAGACAACCCTGCAGGTCCAACATTACCTGCGACAAATGGTGGACACTTTGTACATTCCAATGGTGGACAGCCGCTCAGATCCGGGGAGAAGAAATTGAACCAGAAACCCAAATGTACGTTAAACACCATTCTTTTCCCCCACATACACTCTCACCATGGATGAGTCACTGTAAATGTTCCAGGGGAGTGAGTGAGTGAGTGAGTTGGGTTTAACGCCGCTTTTAACAGTATTCCAGTTATATCGCGGCGTGTCAGCTTAATGTGGGAGGAAAGCCCGGAGTGATGCAGGTCTCAGACGTTTACCACTTCGGTGAAACCCACGAGCACGGGTATGGTGCTGACAAACCTAGAAACATAATCGGGGCGAACCGGGATTCAAACCCACAATCATAGTTTTCTGGCGTGCAAGGGACGCAACTCTGCACAGCTAATCGCGGCGCCTTAGACGACTTGGCCACCCGTTCCCCCGTTCCAGGGGACACCATGTGATTCAGAAAAATGTGTTTTACATATTTTCCCAGTCGAATAATATTTTATTTTCCACCTAATCATAATGAAAATGTCGCAGGGGGTATTTTTATTCAGGGAAATCTGTTCTTAACATAAATAATTATTGGATGTATGTTTAGAGAATAATCAACAAGCTTTGAGGAATATATAGATTATGTCCTCGTGTATACGAATTGAGTAAGCTCTTGGCCTATTGTTTAGATGACCAAATGTTACGAATGTGTGACGCAGTCAACAATGGATAACGTCATATCGTATTGTTCTCAACAACGTTTGCTTGTTGTATAACGTCGCCTTCAGCAGTGTTCCAGCAACTTACGGCGGTCTGTAAAAGCTTTATTCTGGACAAGGCAATCCAGTGGTTGACATCATGAGCATCGATCTACGCAATTGGAATACGATGACATGCATCATCCATGTCAGCAAGCCTGACAAGCCGAACGAGTTGGTCGCCTTTTACGCCAACTATGGGTTGCTAAAGACCGATTCGTACCTGGATCTTCACTTGTGCTCTCAACAAAAAAACAATGTGGCGCCAAGTAGCTTAAACTTGCACTGTATTCTCTATACAAAACCCAACAGTATTGTAGAATATTCTTGAGATTTAAATTGATTATTTCCAGTATGGCAGCGTGTCCTGTTGTGTTTCTCTGCCGTCAGCAATGGGGAGAAGATCCTCAGCGTCAAACGCTCACCTGGATCTCTCACCTGTCTTAACGGCATCCGGGTCCTCAGCATGAGCTGGGTCATTTTGGGTCACACGTTCCTCGAACTCATGGCTAACGCAGGTAGGCCGGGCATGGTGATTAAGAATGTTAATGTATATGTAGTAATTATTAATTACTGACTATGGTGATGAATATGATTGAAACAAATGAGCTTATATTGAAAACATTAAATAATTAAAGATTCAAAATAAATTGGCAAAGAAAAATACGAAAGTGTATAAGGGCAAGATACCGGCTCTGATGGATATTAGTGAATGCGTTATAAGCCACGTGATTATATGTCACGAAATGAGTCGATAGAATTGAATATTAATCAATGCAAGGATTTGTTTTCGCGAATGCTGTCCTTTCAAGCACAAACCATTCTGGGAGTAATTGTGGAAAACGATTCAATATAGTACAACACCGACCTAATCAAGTATTTCGTCTTTTGAAAAAAAGGTGAGGTGAGGTGAAATGGGGTTTAACGTCGCGTCCAAGATTATTGCACTTATATAGCGACGTGCATGTACGTGTGTGTGTTTGTGTGGCTGCTTGTTCTAGTCCGGACTGATGCCGATTTATAGTGCTAGCTCACTGAGATACCATGCCGCAGTTTAACAGGAATACCCCACTCATACACAGTATACTGACTACGAGCCGACCAGTCCTTGTTTTAGCCCCTTAATGCCGAGCGCCAGACAGGGTAACAACAAGTACCATCTTTTAACGTCTTTTGGTATGACGCGGCCGGGGATGGAACCCCGGACGCTCTACCACTAGTCCACGAACAATTGCACTTTACATAATATATGCGACGTATATCACCTTGTATAGTGTCGAAGAAGACACGATATATAATAACATGTTGGGTATTACCACAGCAGAAGTTAGGACGCATTTGTATTAGAAACATATGTAATAGCATTCTTCCCTATGCTATTAATTCATTAACTTGCTTTGCAGAAAACGGAGCCATTTTCATCCCGATAACAAAGAGCTTAAGTTTCCAGGTCATTTTAAATGGTACATTAGCTGTCGACACCTTCTTTGTTCTCAGGTAACAAGTTCTAAATATCCCCCTTGCAAGGTTACTCTGCCCATCTGCCAATCTAAACACATAAACAGCATATCTATGTTACACTTTCATTTTTATCCATGCATCTTGTGTAGTTATTTATATATCGATATAACGTTTTGAATAATAATTTCAGTATGAATCATCATATTATTTTTAGTAAATGTGAATGGTGTAGAATCAACATTATCCAGTTCATATTGGAATAGCCCTTCTGGAATGTTGATTAACATTTTCATAAAATATGTTTGGCAGTGGCCTGTTGGTGACGTACTTGTTCCTGAAGGAGACGGAGAAGGCTGGAGGTCTGAAGGTGAAGCACATGATCCTGTACTACGTCCACCGCTTCTGGAGGTCAGTCAGCTCTTCTTGCTGAACTTGTCTGTTTCGTGCCAGTTTCCTCAGACACTACTTCCGTTTCAATCTGTACACAGCCTGAAAATATCACTAAATGTTGCAAAACCAGAATTTCTTTGAACGTTGTCATTGAAAGCTATTTTCCTGCCAGTTGACGAAGTGAGACTACGGATAACACATTGGGGAATGTTACCTCACTTGGCCTTTAGTGTGCTAACTGTTACATTGTCTGTGGGTCAGGATGGAGCTGTGGTATGCGATCCAACTCGTCCAATAGAGGCTCCATCGGCTTCAACTCTGGCAATTTGGAGGGTTACGGGAAGACCTGTATATGAAGTTCCTTCGGAAGGCTCTTGGTTCACGTGTTCTGTTAGCTATTTTGTCATTTTGAAAGATGCGTGGTTCACAATGGGAATAATATGCAGCTGTATGATTGTATCTCAATAGCGTTGGCCGTTGAGAAGCCTTGCACCGCTCTAATAGTGTGGGAGGCAAAATGTTCATGGTGACGTCGGTACACCCTGGCTCGATGATGCATCCACTTTGACTCGTCACTGAATTAAACAGTACTGCTTTTGTATACTCGGCGTGCTTGACACCACTGACGTCGCAGCTGACAAAACGGTTGCCTCTGAGAAGGCGGTTCCGCGCTATCTGGTCAGGTATCCGTTCATTCCTGGAATTACTGCCTTTGGACAGGATGCTATTGTACACCTTTGTCTCCGTAGCCATATGACATCCGTTTAACACAGGGACGTCATGAACTTGGATAACAAAGTCTAGACACATTCACCTATTCTGATCGTCCAATGAGCAGTGGCATGATCTGAACATCTAAATATTTGCTAACAGACTGTTTGGCAACCGAAACAGCTCACTTTTATATAACTAGTGTTGATCCTTCACGTGCAAAAACATGTGCATCTGTCCTGTGGTTTTCAGTATTGTAAAATTTCGGTTAACACTTGCCTTGCCTTTGCATGCGTTTGTGACATGATTTGTTTAACACAGTCATGAACGTTTGTCAGCAATAGTTTGTGTTGGTCCTTTTCAGATTGACACCTGCGTACGCCTATGTGATATTCATCTACACGTTCGTTATGCCGTATTTGGTTGATGGTCCTACATGGAACAGTTCTACTGACAAGACGTTTTGTGAGAACAACTGGTGGGCCAACATACTATACATCAATAACCTTTACAAAGCGGACAAATTGGTAATTACACTTCCACATTAAAAATATCTTTAATAAAAATAATTAAATGCACTCAATACGTCCCCAAACAACTTGAAAATAGTTATCCTTGTACTTAAATTTATTCAATGGTCATCCTTTGTTTGTTTCAAATATTTAATTTGCAGAGTGAATATATTAATACGATATACACAACGGTTGTTGCATTGTTTTTTGCCTTTGCGTGTGTTTCTGACCGAGGTCACCGGTGGGGCAGAATACGTTCGCGTTTTCGCGATCACCTGGTGTCATCCCTGTTTGACACTGATTCGTAAACAGATGCTCATTATATAGTCGGGAACGTACAGTGGACTCTACTTTTAGTAGATATTTCTTCTGATTATGGAAAGATTTTTGTTGGGCTCTGTACCAGGGGCGGTCAGCAGAAAACGTGACACATACTACTACAGGTGGTTGTCATCATGCCCCGTGTTGCACATCAGTATCAGGCGACTATGCTTGTAAGAGGAGACTAACGGGATCGGGTTGTCAGGCTCGATGACTTGGTTGATGCATGTCATCGTATTCCAGTTGCGTAGATCGATGCTCATGATGTCAAACACTGGATTGTCTGGTCCAGACTCGATTATTTACAGACCGCCATAATTTAGCTGGAATATTGCTGAGTGCGGCGTTAAAGAAACAGACAAACAAACAAACAAACAAACAAACAAACAGACACCAGTATCCTTATCCGATGACGAGGGCATTTGGAATTATTTTTTAGATAATAGAAGTCACAAGAACAAAACTTAATTTTGACACTTTCTCATTGCCAACATGAAACACATTAACTGAGCATTTCTTGATGCTTGTAAAGGTAACGTAGGGTTTTTCTTGTTGTGTTTACCATCGATCGACTAATTTTATATCACCCAATGACATTTTGAAGCCATGTTTGCATAAAACAAGAATATCACAAATGTTCTCATTATCACTGTTTCAGTGTATAGCTTGGAGCTGGTACCTAGCGAACGACATGCAGTTCTATGTCGTGGCTCCTCTGGCGTTGGTCCCATTGGCACTAAGGTAGGAGGATTAATCGTTCCTTATATTAACTCGTCGAAAGTCATCTTATGTGTTTTTCTTATCCTTTTCGCGAACAACTGATGTCATCGCTAGATTTCAGTGATCCATTCATGTACTGTTCGTCATTGTTTTGCCTTATACGCCGAATGCAATCTGTTTAGGCTGACAACCGGGGTAGAGTATTCTCTGGCGTTGACGTTTTGAATTCATAATTAAGCTGTGTGGACTGTAGCGATGTGGTCTATATGAAACCCCCTTCTTACATGTCTAATAACCTTCTTGTGTTGTGTCAGTTCCCAGATGAAGGACACCACCTCAAGGAAGGTCCTGAAGCTGGTTGGTTTGTGTGTGACTCTCGGATACATCATCACCAGCATCATCTGCAGTGCCTACTTTTCCTATCACAACTACAAGTGTGTATATTTCCTGTCTATAATTTTGTTCTTTGTGTTTGGGGTACATGTAGTGGCTTAAAGTACCATACGATTCTTACTCGAAATCGGTTTGATTAAGGTTGCAACATTCAAGGCCTCAGCAAAGCTTTCAAAAGGTTTTATGTTTTTTTTTGTCAGTGAACAATTGACTTGCCTTTGCATGTGTTGTGACGGTACCACCGATGGGACAGGATACGTTCACCGTTTCGCAAAAAATAGTAATATCACTATTTAATAGAGAATCATAAACACGTACAGAGAGCAGGGGATATGGAGCAGGAGGCAGGGGACAGGGAACAGGGAGCAGAAAGCAGGGGCCAGGGAGCTGAGAGAGGTGTCAGGGAGCAGGGGTCAGGGGTCAGGGGCCAGGGAGCAAGGGTCAGGGGGCAAAGGTCAGGGGTCAGGGGTCAGGGCCCAGGGGGTAGGGAGCAGGGGCAGGGGCCAGGGAGCAGGGGCCAGGTCAGGGGTAAGGGGGCATGGAGCAGGGGCCAGGGGGCAGGGAACAGGGGGTAGGGAACAGGGAACAGGGGCAGGTGCCAGGGACCAGGGGCAGTGGGCAGGGGGCATGGAGCAGGGACCAGGGGTCAGGGAACAGGGGCAGGTGCCAGGGAGCAGGGGCCAGGGAGCAGAGGGCAGGTACAAGGGACAAGGAACAAGGGACCAGGGAATGTTCCTGATGATCACATAAAAATTACTCATTTCATGCTTGTCCATATCGCCAACATCCCTGTATCGCCATCGTAGTTTAAAAAGATTCGTAACGGAGGCGTCTCCAGTGCTTTGGCAATGAAAGGAGTTATTTGTGAGCCACATATCCGTAGAACCCGAAGTCATTATAAACATTAATTATTTTTTCAGAGATGTGACAGGGAATTTCCTGAACGTGTACATTAAACCCTGGGTCCGGATCGGACCATTTGCCATTGGGATGATTCTAGGCTACATGCTTCAAACGAAGAAGTCAAAGATCAGGATCTCTCCCGTGAGCAGAACAAATCAGAAAATGTAGAACAAGTTATACCTACTCTATAACTACTCTTAACACATGACAAGAAAGCGACAGTGAACTTCGTTAAAAATGCGTATACTGACTCAATGTCAATGATCCCTAGATTATATACTAGTATATTAACGGGTCGATGTTTGGGTTACCAGATTAAGAATTGACTTGCCTTTGCATGTGTTTGTGACGGGTGAAATGTGACGTTCGGGTAGGATACGCTCACTTTTTTCACGAAAACCTGGTGTCATCACAATTTGACAATGATTCATAAACATGCGTATCGTACAGTCGCAATTATACAAAGGACGCTAAGTTGAGATTTCTAGAGATGGTATTGGTTTTTATCGCTTTTTATTTCAGTTCCTGCAAAGTTTGGGATGGTTCCTAGCTCTGGCGGCAGCCGGCACGTGCACACTGTTAACCTATGACGACGCAAATGGAGCACCCTGGGGAATTGATCCAAAGACGGCTTTCGATACACTCTTCAGACACGTATGGTCGCTGGTTTTGGTGTGGGTCATCTTCATGTGCTGCAAGGGAAAAGGAGGTGCTTGTGACTGAATACATCTCACACACACACATACATACACACGTACGCGCACGCATACACACGTACGCGCACGCACACACACACACACACACACACGCACGCACGCACGCACGCACGCACGCACGCATGCATGCACGTCGCTGGATATGTGGTTATGATACAGTCGTAGATTTGTATGTTAGGAAACTATATTTCTTGAAGTGCAATAAATAGAAGCCAACAACAGCCCCTACAGAACGGATACCTAGCCTCTTTAACGCCAAACGAAACAACATAATGGTTATCTATATGTTATGCTTTACAGTTTACCTTTGCTCTGAGACCGCCTCCGTGGTCTAGTGGAAAGAGTGTCTGCCCGGAGAGCGGAAGGTCGGGAATTCGATCCCCGGCTGCGTCATACCCAATACAGTAAACTACGTTTATAACGAACACTTTATAACGAACTGACTTATTTGTTTGTCTGATCATTTGCTGTACATATTCTGTAAATGCTTATAACGAACTGCGGTTATAACGAACTAAAATCAGTGATCCATTTGAGTTCGTTATAAAAGTTGTTTATTGTACGTTAAAAGATGGTAGTTATTGTTACACTGCCCAGTGCTGGCACAAAGACACACACACACACACACACACACACACACACACACACACACACACACACACACACACACACACACACACACACACACACACACACACACACACACACACACACACACACACACACACACACAGAAAAAAAAAACACACACACACACACACACACACACACACACACACAGGTATGCACGTCGCTATACATGTGGTTAATAGCTTGAACGCGACGTTAAATCCCCCTTCACCTCACCTCACCTTAGCTTTGACTCAAAATGCGATGAGCCCATCAAAGCTTTGGATGTTTTCACCTTATCTTGTTTGACGGTACATAGACGGCAAAGTACCTCGCTGATACTTTTGCATTGTTTGAAATGGTGATGTTCAAAACAACATAACGCCCAGCCAACACACGCTTGTCCGTTGATCCAAATGTATACGACCATTTTATTGTCAGGTATCGTGGATTGGATGTTGTCCTGGGACTGGTGGCAGCCTCTCTCTCGGCTCACATACGGGGCATACCTCGTACATCTTATCTTCATGCTCGCTGAAACGTCAACGATGAGGTCACTCATCTTCTATACGCAAGGATATATTGTGAGTACTAGTATTTGGAACATCCGTGAGATTAATATGCACAAAAGTAAGTTTTGTTTTGTCTGAGAAGGGTTATGTTTCGGTTACTCCTTCAAAATATACAACCCTTTCATCTAAGACGAGGGGTAGACGAGTGTTTTATTTATTAACAGGAGTATTGCTTTGCAGCGAAAGGAAACAAACTTTGGAAAATTGTGTGAGTGGCGGGTGCTGCCGGTAGAGCAGGACATGCCTACCCTTTAAGTGAACACCTGGTGTCATCACTGATTTCCAGTCATATAGTGTCCACCGTGATTATGTCTTTTACGCCCACTGGAATCTGTTTCGAGACTGATTGATGTCTTTGACATGTTACATTTACAACATTTTCTTTTGTTAAGAGGTTTTCCCCAGTATTATCTCGAGAGAAAAATTCCAGTCTAATAACCCCTAACTGTTTACCCCTTAACAAGGATGCGAGAATATCCTTGAAAATGAATTCACTTTAGCGTTTATTAATACAAATATACAACAACAGTCGTTACTGTGGTATGAAGTAAGCATGTCATTTGTGGTATACTGAGTGAGTGAGTGAGTATGTTTTTATGTCGCTTTTACCAATATTCCAGCAATATCACGACTGGGGTCACCAGAAATGGGCTTCACACATTGTACCCATGAATGTACTATACAATTTCTGAAATAACATTTGATGGTGAATTTCTGATTGAAACGCTTAATTTTAAGCAATTGTAATTGTATTTGCCTGAATGTTTTAATTAAACGTTATGTTTTAAAGTACCATGTTCCCTTTGTCGTACATATTGGTACGGATTCTGCCATCCTTTTGAATGTCCATTCCCATATCTAAATGAGACACTAAATAATGTATCCTATGTATTCCAGGTGTACCGCTTCTTCGGCTACGTGTGCATGTCGTTCATCTTCTCCTTCCTGCTTGCCATCCTGGTGGAGGCGCCCATGCTGCAGCTGGAGAAGTTGGTGCTGTCCTGAGCCACAGCAGGTGCTGACCACGTGGCCATACAACTACTTCGACCAAAATATACCCGTACCACTTGTAGAATACTGGTACCTTTATCGAGCACCTGTACCGAGACGTCTCACAGAAAGAACAAAGTCCACTCTGTCTTCATTGATACTACAGCTTCTAACATGCCACCTTAACAGACTGTAACATGATCATAAACTACTACATGTAGCAACAAATGAATTAACGGACATAGTTCTCTGGATAAACAACTTCACCATTGTAATAAAGAAGTTTTATATCCTGACATATGTGTTTATTCATAATACTGAAAGGCCATAGGCCTATAGTACATGTTATATAGTAATGGGTGTATATACATGTAAAAGGTAACACATTTGGATCTTCTTAGCTTCATGGCATGCAATATGTACATTGACAGCTTTTTTGTTATTGCTACATTCTTACTTGACATTAATGTAACAAGTTTCTGTAGACTTGGATAACGGGTATAATATTTATCAGTGAACTGTTTTCTGAGTTCAGCACACAAAGGACAAAGTAGTAAGAAATGGTATTCACTTTCTACAGTGTTAAAATCACAAAACTGACAAATTCTGTGTTCTCTCACGATCCCCATATATCTTCTCGTCTCGATAAAGAGTTCGTGTGAACCACATCTGAATCTTGCAAGTGCAATTCGAAATGTTTTGTGTCACATCTAATAAGTATTGCTCTCCAAAGAAGCTGTTTTTAAAGAAGGATTAACTTGATAGTTTCTTTGATACTGATAAGGAAAAATGCCAATTTTGAATGTACATATCTTTCAGGTCTGAGTGAAAGCATCTAGGAAATGATCTGGTAAATACGTATCCTGTTCTGTCCATATATTACCATAACCTCATGAATAAAGCTGATGCTTAACAGAAGATGCCCAGTTTTGTGTGTTCTTGTTGATCTTAGAGTAATAACATGTTATAACATTTCTTTGGATATCTTGTTGCAGGCAACTAATTTAATCCAGTATTTTATCGTCTTTAACTTTTCAAACATAGTTAATGAGTATCTTCCACATTCGCCATAGACCGTTAGATTAGGCGTACTAGGTTTCACATCGAGGGAAGTTTTGCATGCATATAAATGTACTTTTTCTATAACATCAATAATTTCTAATCCTCAAAACCTCTACTCCATATAACAAAACTAGGCTTATTTTCGTCTAGAAAATATTAAAGAATGTACTATAGAATATATTTTCAAGAACTTTCATATGTTAAAAATAATTCAATTAGGATCTTCTTAGCTTGTACAGCAGCTTGGTTAGCATGCATCTTCCATGACAATCTATTTGTAAAATATACACCTAAGTACTTATAGAACGATACAACATCTAATGAATGTCCTAGATAAAACCATTTCTCCCTCCTGGCTAGTGTACCACCATTTTTAAAAACAATAACTTTTGTCTTAATCTTGTTGACAGATAAATTCCATTCTTTGCAATAACATTCCAGCTAATTAATGTGTTTTTGTTGTCCAGGTATTGTGCTTGAAAACATTATTATATCATCGGCAAACAAAAGAAGAAATAACTTTATAGTTTTCGGGTGAAGTTGGATGCCACCAGAACAGTTCTGCTGAATTTGTTGAGCTAATTCATTGATAAGGAAGGAGAACAAAAACGGACTTAAAATGCACCCTTGCTTAACGCCAATTTTGCTTTCAAATGTGTCGGACACAGTACCATTATTTCACACACAAACCTTTACATTCTGATACATACAGCACATTAACTTTCCAGTTTTACTGCTAAGACCATGTGCTTTGAAACGTGACCATAATTTATTTCTGCTTATAGAATCAAAAGCTTTAGAGAAATCTACAAAAATGCGTATAATTTACCACCCTTCTTTGCTAGGTACTTTTGTATTATTGTTTGCAACATAAATCTATTATCAATTGTGGAGTATCCTTGCCTGAAACCAGATTGAGACTCACTAATCTTTTCAAAGGATCAGCCTTGAATACTAACCTTTTGTTAATGATATATATGAACACTTTGCTAAAAATGCTTGATAACACAATGCCTCGATAGTTATTTGTATTATTCACTGAACCCTGCTTATGGAGAGGGACGATTATACCAAGTGCCAAGTTTTCAGGAAAATGTGATGTTTCCAGCATATTATTTAAAATCTACTCTAGATATGGTACAAGGATATCTGTAGAATGTTTAAAAAACTCTGATATAAGTTTGTCATATTCAACTGATTTACCATTTTTAAGATGAGAAATGCTTTCTCTTATTCATCACTCGGAGTCTCGAGGATGTCTCGTGATAATTCGATATCATATGTTATATTGTCATCTTCAAATCCAGAAAAAGTCATCATTACTGTCATCATGAGCTGTAAATAACTTTTTAAAGTGATATTACCAATTTTTGA
The DNA here is from genome assembly GCF_023055435.1 of Haliotis rufescens. NCBI lineage: Eukaryota > Metazoa > Mollusca > Gastropoda > Lepetellida > Haliotidae > Haliotis > Haliotis rufescens. The sequence goes on along the minus strand of NW_025964112.1, from coordinate 60,286,309 downwards.
TAGTAATATTATTATACATGTGTGGAGTTGTCCCTGGCTTTTTAAGAGTTGACCAAAAGACTTTTGAATTAATAATGTTTTTCTCAAGAAGTTCCTGTTGCATTCCATAATATTCAACTTTCTTTTTCCAACATGTTTCGTTATACTGATTCCGGATGCGTTGATAATTTTCCAATGAAACCAAATCCTTTTTCCTTCGAAATATATTTAAACATCTACATCTTTCTATTTTTAATAACTCACAACAACTATCATACCACTGACGATGCGGTTTGTTAATGCAAACTTTTCTCTTCATATCTGATGCAACCATACATTAGGCTTCAGGCTTACTGCCCTTTCAAGTAAATAAGATACTTCATCTGATGTCAAATAATATCTTAAGTTATTAGCTCTATCGTGGACCCATGTAAATCTGAAATATTCATTAATAATTTGATCACTTTCAAATTGTTTTGTTGTGTGAAACGTACGTAAATCCATTGTGGGTGGAGTATGTGATGAATCAGCGCGTGAGCGTATGTTAAATCTACTGCATACATTCAACAATTCAGATGAACATATTATATAATCAACCACGCTAGCACTTTGATTTCCTATAAAAGTGAAATCCCCTACATCCGCGTCTGAGCCACATCTTCCATTTATAATATGGATGTTAGGAATACTGCACATATCTAACAAGCATTTACCAAACCTGTTTATAGTTGAATCTACCGAAAATCGTTTCATGTTAAGACTATCCAACAAAAACTCCCACCTGTTATTATCATTACCTTCCAAGTATTCAAGGATATCGTCTTCAACAAAATCAGGTAGTGTGTCAGTCCTAGTGTTGAAATCACCTCCGATGATAACATACACGTTATCACATATAGAAAGCATATGCAACAGATCGTCTTGTAATAGTGAGATGCCGTTTTTACATTGACGTAACGGGTTATTATACCAGGTTGAAGACTCCAGGTGATACACACATGCATACAATAGGTCTTTCTTTAAACCACACATTTCTGTATCTAGTAAAATAAATATACCGCTATCACACACTTTGGTCCACTTTTCAAGATGTGCTAAAGTGTTTCTGATTAATACTGTTTATCCACCACCTGAGAGTCGTCCCCGGGTAGATATCCGCTCACCATCCTTTGTGTGTATAGCAAAATCACTGAATAAACCAACCAAATCTGTCTCCTTCAACCATGTTTCAGTAAGCCCGACAATATCAAATAAGTTAACAAAGGTAATATATTCACAATCGTCCACTTTGGATTTTAGTCCAGACACGTTCCTGAAATTAAATTTTTATGGACCCAGTCAACAAAAGGGAAATTGAAGGTGAACCTGTATGAAACACCCTACAATTATCTTGGCCCGGGCCACCCCCTTCCTATTGTTTGTCTTCTCTCTCGTGCTGGGGCGGAGCGATCGAGGCCGAGAGTCAATTCTGTTTTCTTCACCCTGCCTCCGATTACCGTTGTTCCTGGTTCCACCATATTTTGGTCTAACATGACTATTCTGAGCCTGTGCAAGGCAATCTCTTCTCTCTGTGTCATGTTTTATGTCCTCGGCAACTTTTCCTCCTTTGAAAAAAACCCTTTTATTAGGATTTTCAGCGCGTAATCTGTCAAGTTCACGTCGTTGGTTATACGTTAGGTCACTAGCAGCACCGAATCCCATCTCTCTCAGTATACCTCTCATGCTCACCATCTGCATCTTGCCCATCCAATGAGTCATTTTCACTATGAGTGGGCGTGGTTTGTTATCATTCCTTATAGATGGTCTATGTGCACGTTCAGTATCTCTTGACACTAGCTGGGGAGTTGGTTTTCCTTATTTCTAGCTCGGTTAATAACATCTAACACCTTTCCCCTGCGTGCATCATAGGACTCACTATCTTCTTCAGGAACATCATAAATAATTAAATTGTTTCTTCTACTATGTCGTTATTGACTTTCAACTCTTTCCTCCAAGCTGTAAACAGCAGCGCCATAACCATCAATAGCATCTATTCTATCGGAAACAGCATCAACATCAAGCCTTAAGATTGCCTGTTCTTCTTTGTTGTTGTTCACCTCGTCTCGAGGTTCACTAACATCGTTCTTGATTGTCTGGATTTCAGCTTAAACAGATTCAATATTCTGAGTTAATCTAGCTTCCGATTCTTTTATCTGTTCAATTATTGTAAACTTCAGCTCATTAAAGTTATCTCCTGTAGGTCCAGGATAAAGTTCAATATCTCCGGAGACAAAAGGCTGTCGCCTACATTCGAGGGTATTGTTCAGATTTCGGTATGTAAGCAATGTCCATTGTTTGTATACATATTCACCAATCTCACCTTCTGAGCACAACGATGAGAACTGTCTCTACTTGTCGGTGTCCTCGAGGAGTTACAAATGTACCGATTCGTGACTTCCATGTTTCTATGGATATCCCCATTTTGTAACGTGAACGTTTTGACGGATATTTGCATCAGATTTTGTTGATTGTTTCACAGCTCATTTGAATCAACACACGATTACTCTAACGCATGCGCAGATTCTCCTTGTTGTATATCTAGAGACCATCTTCCTTGTTCATCATACGAACATCTCTATACCACTTAAAGAAGTTAACAAATAAATTAGATTGATCAAAATTGTAATGTGATGACGTAAATTAATGACAGCTCCTAAGCAGTAATCTACATTTGTTTCATGTAAATATCAATTCAAACAATCTCAAGACCTGTTTTCTAATATATGCTGTATTTAGCCGAGGGTCTATGTGTCCGTTTTGTGTGGCCCCAGAACAGCCCCTTTCTTTCTATGAAAGTAGTAGCCTTGCCTAACTGTTGTGTGATGGGAGTTCATTCTTTGTTTCCCCAGCCTTGAACATGGGATGGAAAATCCCCCCCCCCCCCCCCCCCCACATCTCACACAATCATTACGACGAAAACTAGAACTCATTGTAATTTAATGTTAAATTTAATTCATGCCACTTGAAAACGGTTAACCTGTGGGGACTTGAGAGGTTTCATCTAGTTGTAAGATATAACGTGGCGGAACATACTCTAAGCAAAATATGTCTCACTCGAATTGTTTGTTTTCTACTTTCGTGAGTGAGTGAGTTGGGTTTAACGCCGCTTTTAACAGTATTCCAGTTATATCACGGCGTGTCAGCTTAATGTGGGAGGAAAGCCCGAAGTGATGCAGGTCTCAGACGTTTACCACTTCGGTGAAACCCACGAGCACGGGTATGGTGCTGACAAACCTAGAAACATAATCGGGGCGAACCAGGATTCGAACCCACAATCCTAGGTTTCTGGCGTGCCCAAGGGACGCAACTCTGCACAGCGAATCACGGCGCCTTAGACGACTGGGCCACCCGTGCCCCCTTCTACTTTCGACTTTCAGTTGTATCTTAATGTGAAATTTTATTATTATGATTTACTATGTACAGATCCCACATCACTCACTCACTCCTATCATCTAAGTACCATTGGCCATGGACACGGCTTCCAGATTGGCTTATTGATGATGAATCATGTCTGTTATACCACGAGTCCTTTGACCAAATAATATCAGATAAACAGTACAAACCCTCTGTTATATATTGTATTTACCAAGATGTGAAGTTGTGTTTAATTTGAATATCTGTTGTAATATATGCTCTACCTTATGTAACCCTTTGTATATGTTAACGTACATTATGAATCCGCTGTTTTGATGTGTCAGGACATGAAATTAAGGCAAAGTGTTAATTTTGAATGTTCGTAATATACTACTCAAAAGATGGCTGGTATGTTGGAAGGGTGTGTTTTGCAATATCCACCAGTCATGACAGATTAACTATAGTCATATGAATTAAGCGGGTGATCTTGAACTTATTTTGAGTAGTATATATGATTTACCGCATGAAATGCTTTGCATAAAGCCCGGAGGTGTTAGATATAATAAAACTCTTATTATTCTTTGAAGGTATTACAGTTCCGTTTTATTTTACCAGGTGAAAATCCTGTGCGTTAACTTCCGCTTTGGTGTCATCCTAACGAGGCAACTGCTACCTCCAGTGACAGCGATATATTTCCGGTTTAGTGTTACGCTAGTGAGGTGACTGCCACATCCAGTGAAAGTATTGTATTTCCGGTTTAATGTCAGGCGCCTGAGGTCGCTGCAAACTCTCGTTAAAACATTATACTCCCTGTCTTGTGTCACGCTACTGAGGTCGCTGCAAACTCTAGGGAAGCTTTAAGGCTCCCACTTTGGTGACACCCGAATTCGATGCCAGTTAAAGCATTTTACTTCCGGCTTAGTTCTTCATATGGTGAGGCCGCTGCCTCTTCTGGTGAAAGCATTATACTTCCGGTTTGTGCTTCATATAGTGAGGCCGATGCCACTTCTGGTGAAAGCATTATACTTCCGATTTAGTGCTTCATATAGTGAGGCCGCTGCCACTTCTGGTGAAAGCATTATACTTCCGGTTTAGTGCTTCATGTAGTGAGGCCGCTACCACTTCTGGTGGAAGCAATCCGGCTTAGTGCTTCATATAGTGAAGGCCGCTGCCACTTCTGGTGAAAGCATTATACTTCCGATTTAGTGCTTCATATAGTGAGGCAGCTGCCACTTCTGGTGAAAGCATTATACTTCCGATTTAGTGCTTCATATAGTGAGGCCGCTGCCACTTCTGCTGGTGAAAGCATTATACTTCCGGTTTAGTGCTTCATATAGTGAGGCCGCTGCCACTTCTGGTGAAAGCATTATACTTCCGGTTAGTGCTTCATATAGTGAGGCCGCTGCCACTTCTGGTGAAAGCATTATACTTCCGGTTTAGTGCTTCATGTAGTGAGGCCGCTGCCACTTCTGGTGAAAGCATTATACTTGCGGTTAAGGGCTTCATATAGTGAGGCCGCTGCCACTTCTGGTGGAAGCAATCCGGCTTAGTGCTTCATATAGTGAGGCCGCTGCCACTTCTGTTGAAAGCATTATACTTCCGGTTTAGTGCTTCATATAGTGAGGCCGCTGCCACTTCTGGTGAAAGCATTATACTTCCGATTTAGTGCTTCATATAGTGAGGTCGCTGCCACTTCTGGTGAAAGCATTATACTTCCGGTTTAGTGCTTCATGTAGTGAGGCCGCTGCCACTTCTGGTGAAAGCATTATACTTCCGATTTAGTGCTTCATATAGTGAGGCCGCTGCCACTTCTGGTGAAAGCATTATACTTCAGATTTAGTGCTTCATATAGTGAGGCCGCTGCCACTTATGGTGAAAGCATTATACTTCCGGTTTAGTCTGAAGCTAATGAGGCCCCTGCCGCCTCGAATGAAGGCGTTAAACTATGTTGACTCTCCTTGAGGTCGCTGCCAGCTCTAGTGTAAGAGTTATACTTCTGGTTAAATGTCACACATGGTGAGGTCGCTGCTACCTCCGAGAAGGCATTAAACATCCACTTTGATGACGCCCATAGCGAAGCCGATGCCACCTCTAGATAAATCTATACGGAGATCCCTTCCACCCCTTTTGGTTTCATTCATCTTCGGCTGTAGTACCACCACGAAGGCTACCAGCGTTCCCGAGAGATGGCGCAGTTCTGACTATATGTCATTATCCTTAACTCTTTATATACTTCTGTAGGTATTGAAGGGGATTCGTTCAAGCAGAGCGACTCGCCAACTGTCTTCGGCATCCTTTTCTCGGCGAAATTATTTAAGATGTTGAAGATCAGTTCTTGGCTTATCAGAATTCCTGTAACAAGTTGCATACCATTTTAAAGGATACATAGCAATAGAGACAAATCGAATTAATAAAACGTTCAGTCTGGTCGTTCAGTTGGCTTAGGCTGAGCAGTACGAGGTGAGGTGAGGTGAAATGGGGTTTAATGTCGCGTTAATGTCGTGTGTGTGTGTGTGTGTGTGTGTGTGTGTGTGTGTGTGTGTGTGTGTGTGTGTGTGTGTGTGTGTGTGTGTGTGTGTGTGTGTGTGTGAGTGAGTTACAGTGCCGCAGTATAAAGTGGGTACCACACGAGCACTACTGGCACAAAGAGCTATTTCACGTTATTGCAACATATGTATTTACTTACACCAGTGTGTGTGTGTGTACAACGGACTTTGAGACACGACCTGAGACAGGCGAGATACCAGTGCGGGACAGACAAACAATGATATGAAGTTCTCTCTCTCTTATCAGGTTTGTCATAAATAAGGCACTATGGGCAGATTCAGTACATACGAGTTCACTTGGAGAACCACACATGTTGTAAAAATTCACAGTCAAATAAATTAGGGAAGAAGAAAACAGCTTTACAACAGCCTTTTTGTTAATGAGAAAATGAAAAAAAGGTTAAGAGTGAGAGGCGACAGTTCTAAAAGACACCCAACAGTAAACAGTGACATGGGGGAGACTTTAGAGACGTCCGACGGTCAACAGTGACAAACGACAGATTTTGATGAACCCCAACGATTAACAGTGAAAGAGGCAGTGTTGGTAAACATCCCACTGTTTACAGTGATTGGGACAGTGTTGGTAAACATCCTACTGTTTACAGTGATTGGGACAGTGTTGGTAAACATCCTACTGTTTACAGTGATGGGGGCAGTGTTGGTAAACATCCTACTGTTTACAATGATGGGGGCAGTGTTGGTAAACATCCTACTGTTTACAGTGATGGGGGCAGTGTTGGTAAACATCCTACTGTTTACAATGATGGGGGCAGTGTTTGTAAACATCCTAAAGTTAACAGTGATGGGGGCAGTGTTGGGAAACATCCAACGGTTAACAGTGATGGGGGCAGTGTTGGTAAACATCCTACAGTTAACAGTGATGGGGACAGTGTTGGTAAACATCCTACAGTTAACAGTGATGGGGACAGTTTTGGTAAACATTCTACAGTTAACAGTGATGGGGACAGTGTTGGTAAACATCCTACAGTTAACAGTGATGGGGACAGTGTTGGTAAACATCCTAAAGTTAACAGTGATGGGGACAGTGTTGGTAAACATCCTAAAGTTAACAGTGATGGGCGCAGTGTTGGGAAACATCCAACGGTTAACAGTGATGGAGGCAGTGTTGGTAAACATCCTACAGTTAACAGTGATGGGGACAGTGTTGCTAAACATCCTACAGTTAACAGTGATGGGGACAGTTTTGGTAAACATTCTACAGTTAACAGTGATGGGGACAGTTTGGTAAACATCCTACAGTTAACAGTGATGGGGACAGTGTTGGTAAACATCCTACAGTTAACAGTGATGGGGACAGTGTTGGTAAACATCCAACGGTTAACAGTGACGGGGGCAGTGTTGGTAAACATCCTACTGTTGCCGGTGATGGGGGCAGTGTTTAATTTATCATAAACAAAACCCGGCTCACCTTACTTGGGTAACTTTGCCGACGCTCGATAACACTAGAACCATTACTGAGTGTGCATATCCTGACATCCTTTCCTTACATTACAAGCAAATGCATCATGAGACATATCCTGTCATCATAAAATTGAAATGATCTTTGTTTGCTGAAAATAGGGCCATTTGACACGTATCTGTCAATCGTGTATGCAGCATTTATGTTAGTTTAAAAAAGCATAGAGTTACATCTGATAAGATGGTAGCATTATGTTTATACCACTGAAAATTAAACTATCCACTCTGTGAAAGGTATAACACATTGTTCAAATAGTATGTTAAAATATATAATTTAGATTTTATCTGAAACAAACTCTTATCCAACTGAGAAAAAACAACAACCAAAACGGCATATATTTGAAATGCTATTTTGACAATATCTTGTCAAATACTGTAGGGTACGATCTGTCGGATATTGTGGGAAACATTTGGACTTTAGTACTTGGATACAGAGGAATGCGAAATGAGCCAAAACGTTCACGAGCACATGACTAAATTCTATATTTAGCATTTACTGATAAAAGCACATCGCACGTTGATGTTGATACCACTCGGGGGCCATTGCCAGACAACGTTCAGGACAGTATACGGTCAGACGGCAATATTGTAGGGGCTGTACAGTGGTTGATATCTGTGGTGACTCGAACCTTCCTTCCAACTGGTTATAAGGAAACAAAAACACCACATTCTAATCTGAAAAATGAACGAACTTCCTTTTTTTCTGAGTCAAACCAGAAACAGCCTTTAAATACACTTGTGAGCAAATCACCAATTCTTGACAATTATCTCACCATGGAGTTCATCAGACTGTGCATTCTCTTCTGTGTCCTCCAAAGAACACACTGTTCTAACACTACTGTGACCTTCACAACCATAGACAGTCATGGGTCTTCACTTCCCAATAGTTCGTCATTGGGTGCCAGCGAGATCACAGATGCAGTCAAAGAGGCCTCATCACAAACTGCGGCAAGTCTGTCCAACTTCTCTGATCCTGCAAATACATCACCTACCCAACCTACTACGACAACGTCTCCGACTACTACCATGACGACATCCAGCAACACCACCACTCTAACACTAGGGTCTTTTCTCTCCATGCTAATTAACACGTTCGTCTCCACGGCCACAAACTCTACCACCACTGCCAATACAACGTCCCCGACAACTTCAAAATTACCAGATTCTCTCTTGACCATGGCAAATAAGATTCCAGGAGGAATGGGGAACTCCCTCTTGCCCCTTCTTATGGGGGGAGGGTCCATCGATCTAGAAACAATTACACGTGTCTTGAAAAGCCTTGTCCCTCAACTTCCGTCCATCTTGAGGGGGCTTACTCAGTCAAACACAAGCGGATTGACAGCCGACGAACGTACATGCTCTGAAGATGTGGATACCTATCTGAACGATCTCGTACAGGGGAAGATGTGGGCTCTTAGCAGTGAGTACATTGATCTTTGATGGACACGTGTTGAACACAAAACGTGTACCTAACAAGCAATTATTGCAATGTTACTACTCAAAATCAGTTATAAATCATCCGACTGTTTATATAATAATATTATATTATAGTTAATCTGGCACAACCTTGATTAAATGTAGCGATATGAAAACATTGGGTCTTTAACGTCTTTCTTTCATTCGGTAAAATTTCGTGCAATCTTGAAACACATTATCGTGAGATATGTATTTCTCTTCACAGTTTGTGCATACCGACAGCAAACTATGAAATAAGATATGATGCACGTATAGACAAGAAAACATACAGATCACACTAGTAGGTACCTACTGTCATCGAAGATGTTTTCCACAATTGAAGACGTTTTACACAACTGAAGACGTTTTCCGCTTTTGGATATATGATACCTTGGCGCAAGATATATATTTCATACATGGGAGGTATATGTAAAATATATGTCAGGAAAATATCGTCATGTGTCACAAGAAAACGTTTCCAAACAGAAACAACTAGAGGTTACCGTTCATAAAGGTTTAATGCACGGACGATTGGGCAATCAGAAACAATACTTGTGTGCTTCCTTTTCTCAGTGTTCGATGCATCAGGAAAACCGGCCACCTCCATCCTTGAAGGGGCAACGACCTTTTACGGCAACTTTGACGAATGTCTTGATGTAATCAGTGAGGTGGACCAAGCCACGGGGAGACAAGTAAAGGGGGACACCTGCGTTGTGTCCATTCTTCCTCCTCCACAGCTGCTAGGCATGATGGGAGGTGGAAATGTAGGTCCTTTTACAGTCTTAAACTAAACATGTTCACTTTTTCTGTTCACTACTACTACTACTACTACTACTACTACTACTACTACTACTACTACGACTACTACTACTACTACTGCTACTGCTACCACTACTACTACTACTGCTGCTACTACTACTACTACTACTACTACTGCTGCTGCTACTACTACTGCTACTACTACTACTTTAACTTCTTCTATTGCTACTGCTGCTACTACTACTACTACTACTGCTACTGCTACTGCCTCTACTACTACTACTACTACTACCACTACTGCTACTACTACTACTACTACTACTGCTACTGCTTCTACTACTACTACTACTACTACTACTAACAATAATAACTACAACAACAACAATAAAACAATAATAATAATTGCCTGATGATGTTTGCCTCTCCGTGGTGGGCCTGGACAGGGAGGATGTATTCCCCTGAACCAAACGCCCAGTTAGGGCTAACCTCCCGAAGCTGGTTAACACTGGGATACAGGAGGCAATGAAGTAAATCATTTTTCAACTCCGGAGCCCATTCAGCCTCCCTCCGGTATACAAACCAACCAAAGTGAGGATGGGACTTGCCCCAGGGGGAGGCACAGAACCCATCCAAGAATATCTTGGACGCAACAACTAAAGTCCACACTTCTTGAGTATGCGAAAGCAACAGGATGGCCAGAAATACCACGAATAAATGGCAAATTTCGGAAGCTGCAATGGGACAAAGCCAAGCCAATGTATGCACACCTGACAGCAGGATATTCTCCGGCGACTAAAGCGTCGTGAACCTTGTGAGCTAAATGCCAACACTCGTCAGGCACCCTTGCATGAACCCTAGTTCCAACAGTAGCAGACCCGAAATTGCAAATGAACGTTTGAATTATTCTCTTTAACTTACTTCATGCAGTTGTCACTGATGACCCACACATGGCCCACAAAATGAAATCCCTGATGTCGGCCTCGACGTTTTGAGTTCCTTCCCGATTCCGACCACTCTTCTGTCGATGATCTTTCTGATGATCCCTTGTATTTTTTGTTTATGTCATTCTATAATAAAATCTGCGATTAACCGATCGAGAAACGGAGGCCAGTTAAACTATTTAACCAATCATTTCCACAGAATCAACTTCAAAAAACAAAATAAACTGTTTTACAGGCAACTAAATGCATCCAATGGCAGTGATGAGGAAAGACCCAGCAGGAATTGGGGTTGTAAGAATCAATTGTAATTTCAGAAAATGATCCTTGAATCCTACTTCTACTACTACTAATTTTGATGATGATACTAAAAATTTGCATATTTGTAAAGCGACAAATCAACACCCAAGAACATGCTCAAAACGATAGATTACTACCCCAGTCAAACGACTACTAGATCTTCATTCTCAGCTCCCTGGGAAGTATACAACCTAAACTGCCTTTGAGTATTTTGTGAGTGGGGTTTGTGTGTAGAATGTGAGTGGGGTTTGTGTGTAGGATGTGAGTGAGGTTTGTGTGTAAGATGTGAGTGGGGTTTGTGTGTAGGATGTGAGTGGGGTTTGTGTGTAGTTTGTGAGTGGGGTTTGTGTGTAGATTGTGAGTGGGGTTTGTGTGTAGGATGTGAGTGAGGTTTGTGTGTAAGATGTAAGTGGGGTTTGTGTGTAGGATGTGGGTAGGGTTTGTGTGTAGGATGTGAGCGGGGTTTATGTGTACTTTATGAGTGGGGTTTGTGTGTAGGATGTGAGTGGGGTTTGTGTGTACTTTGTGAGTGTTTTTTTTTGTGTGGGATGTGAATTGGGTTTGTGTCTAGGATGTGAGTGGAATTTCTGTGTAGGATGTGAGTGGGGTTTGTTTGTAGGATGTGAGTGGGGTTTGTGTGTAGGATGTGAGTGGGGTTTGCGTGTAGGATGTGAGTGGGGTTTGTGTGTAGGTCGTGAGTGGGGTTTGTGTGTATGATGTGAATGGGGTTTGTGTGTAGGATGTGAGTGGGGTTTGTGTGTAGGATGTGAGTGGGGTCTGTGTGTAAGATGTGAGTGGGGTTTGTGTGTAGGTTGTGAGTGGGGTTTGTGTGTACTTTGTGAGTTGGGTTTGTGTGTAGGATGTGAGCGGGGTTGTGTGTAGGATGTGAGTGGGGTTTGTGTTAAGGATGTAAGTGGGGTTTGTGTGTAGGATGTGAGTGGGGTTTGTGTGTACTTTGTGAGTGGGGTTTGTGTGTAGGATGTGAGCGGGGTTTGTGTTAAGGATGTGAGCGGGGTTTGTGTGTAGGATGTGAGCGGGGTTTGTGTGTAGGATGTGAGTGGGGTTTGTGTGAAGGTTGTGAGTGGGGCTTGTGTGGAGGATGTGAGCGAGTCTTGCGTGTGTCACCTGAGGTATGTTTGTGTTCAAGGTGTATGTATGGTTTCTTAGATTGGGAGTACATGCCCCTTACCCATTCGTACATGTATTCCATTCTAAATCAGATAAAGTATGTATACTCTTGATATGACAGGACATATTTCACGGGCTATGAAGACTGGTATTGTATCTACAGGGTGGTGGAATGCTTGGCGCACAACCCATGACCTTCAACTGGCACCTGTGTCTTCCGAGTAGCTGCGGCAGCAGGAGTGTGCAAGGAGCGCTGCAGAGCCGTGAGTGTTTTGTTAATGGCGGGGAGGGGGAATTCATCTGGACAAGGCATCTTTAAAAATATCGATTTCTGATACATGTCTCCAAATATATAAAAATGTTCACGTTTATTTGAAGAAAGCAAACATGAAGTTAGAATAGGGTTCGCATTATTGGTATCATTCATGTTCGAATCCCAGAGCCGGCAAGATTATGATTCTCGGTCTGACAGTACCAGATACGGGCACTTGGCTTTCAACAAACCGACAAACGCCCACCCCCCTCGTTACTGTGTTTTCCTCCCACATACACTGATGTAACTGAAATGCTGCGACACTAAATACAGTTCACGCTCATCCTGTCACATGTTTATATGCAAATTAAATGGTTTGGTAGTTTCTGTTTTTGTTTGAAGAATAGCGTGACGTGTAATACGTTATAACATATCATAATACGCCAGGCAAAAATAAAGTATACATATGAAAATTGGTAGGCTGACAACTGTCACCGAAACACTGCAAAATTAAGGTCTTAAACACAACTTAACCCGTATGAAATGCATCATTATAAATATTTCTTGTTTGTTTCATTTTAAGCTACTTTCCAACATGTGGGGGCGGTCGGGTAGCCTTGTGGTTAAAGCGTTCGCTCGTCACGCCGAAGACCCGGGTTCGATTCCCGACATGGGTACAATCTGTGAAGCCCATTATTGGTGTCCCCCGCCGTGATATTGCTGGAATATTGCTAAAAGCGGCGTAAAACCATACTCACTCCCACATAGGTGTAACTTTCTTTTGCCGTTTATGTGAAAAAAGCACTTACTGGATACGTTATGCCAAATTATTAACCGTAAGAGCTGTTCAAGTACTACCCAGGCATGTACTGTCTTCATACTAATACTGTAGGTCTGTCGCAAGTCAACCTGAAAGTCGCAAGAGTGGTGTGTCATGCGGAGATCAAGAGCGGCCCCGTCAGTAGCGACAGTGCCGCGGTTGGAGCCATGTAAGTACTGACATATCTGATGTTTATGTCACCACGTAGGGGATGTTATTAGTTGTGTAGATACACGGGCATTGTGGACAGATAGGCGTGAATAAGAGGTAACAGTAATCTGTGGCAAGCAAGCGCTCACCGTATCAGTGTCACACGGTGCAAGTGTACTGTTATATACTCCTCGTGGCATATATTGTCCTACAGAGTTAATAACCATGAATCGACGACAGAGATAGCAGGTTATCGGTCACTGATGGGTCATTCACGTGTGGTTATAGCAAACATTATGGACATGCCGGGTGATAAGAATGAGTGAGCGAGTAAGTTGCTTTTAACGCCGCTTTCAACAGTATTCCAGGTATATGAGGACCTGTCAGCTTAATGTGGGAGGAAAGCCCGAAGTGATGCAGGTCTCAGACGTTTACCAGTTTGATGAAACCCAGAAGCACTTGTATGGTGCTGACAAATCTAATCGTGGCGAACCGGGATTCGAACCTACGATCATAGGTTTCTGGCGTACCAAGGGTCACAACTTTGCACAGCGAATTGCGGCACCTTTGACGACTGGGACACCCGTTCCCCCAACATGCACATGAACTCATGCGTAGCAATTAATAGATTTTGCAAATATATTCATGTGTTTCCTTTTAACATTTGGACAAATCTCCTTACAGCGTCCTGACGGCCATCTTGGGCTGCCTGGTCATTGTGGGGTCAGCTCTGGATATGAGCATCCGGGCTACCAAGGGTCGTCGCGATAAGGTTCCCGTGAGTCCCCGTATCGACGCAGTCAGATTGACTGAAATCTGCACGACCTTCAACGATTCGGCTGAAACGTCAGTTACAAATGGGAACATAGATACAAATGGCTTGATTTGGAAGCCACATCTCAACTTCCAGAACGATGGAATAGACAACCCTGCTGGTCCGAAAATACAGGAGACGAATGGTGCACACTTTGTATATCCTAACGGTGGGCAGCAGCTTCGATCAGCGGACAAACAACATGACAACAAAAATAAGCCTAAGTGTACGCTGCAGAATTGTCAGTTAACGCTGATATTTCCAAACATTTTTTAAGCACGAATCTTATCGAAAACCAGAAATGATTGATCTATGTTTGTGTTTTTATAAGTTATAAAGGGTGGAACAAAAAATATAGCCTCAGGTTTCACAAGATATGAAACGTCAACACCAAAAAATAACATGTCTCAACTGTTCACCGAAACAGATTCCTTTGATCGTAAAGGCAAAATAGCGGTGAAAATAATTTGAAGGAAAATAGGTGATGACACCATATGTTCGGTAAAACAATGTTTACTGGACTTGCTGAATGTCCGGTAAAATGGGACGTCGTCTACGGCGCCGCGATTCGCTGTGCAGAGTTGCGTCCCTTTGGGCACGCCAGAAACCTATGATTGTGGGTTAGAATCCCGGTTCGCCCCGATTATGTTTCTAGGTTTGTCAGCACCATACCAGTGCTCGTGGGTTTCACCGAAGTGGTAAACGTCTGAGACCTGCAACACTTCGGGCTTTCCTCCCACATTAAGCTGACACGCCGTGATATAACTGGAATACTGTTAAAAGCGGCGTTAAACCCAACTCACTCACTCACTCACTCCTGTAAAATATGATGTTGTTCCTCCCAAAAATCGCTTAGATCCTGTCAGAGAAAAGAAATTGTATGACTTGAAACAGGTAACAATATTGTGTTTGTGAATGGTCCTTGGCTTAGTGTCCGATGAACGAAAAGTTCAGCCTAAAAGAAATAAACACGCTCTGTAATCTTAAACATTTTCATTGGCATTGACATACATGTTTGTTACTTTAATAGTGGCAGTATGGCAGCGTGTCCTGTTGTGTTTCTCTGCCGTCAGCAATGGCGAGAAGATCCTCAGCGTCAAGCGCTCACCCGCATCTATTACCTGTCTCCATGGCATCCGGGTCCTCAGCATCGGATGGGTCATTTTGGGCCACACGTATCTCTATTTCATCATGAGTAACGCAGGTCGGTCATGCGAGTGTATGCTTGACAATTTAATTTAATTTAATAATAGGGGCGGTCGGGTAGCCTAGTGGTTAAAGCGTTCGCTCGTCACGCCGAAGACCCGGGTTCGATTCCTGACATGGGTACAATGTGTTAAGCCCATTTCTGGTGTCCCCCGCCGTGATATTGCTGGAATATTTCTAAAAGCGGCGTAAAACCATACTCACTCACTCACTCACTAATTTAAAAATAAAGATATGAATGTGAAAGTGAATGAGAAGAAATAGTCACATTGCTGTTCCATGACGCCATCAAGCAAATCGTCCAGCAATTCAAGACGGTACGACGAGAGCTCCACCTATCGTGAAATATTTTGTATATGTGCTGAATGAAAAATGTAAGTTAGTTCAGGTAGATACAGAATGATTACGATTGCATTTATTTTCAACAAAATGATGCGCCGAGTGAAATGTTTGCTTCTTCTAAGTCAATAAATAGAGAAATAATATTATCTTCGGGTATATCCAAGACGCCATGTCAGATACCTGAAGACATTTATATTTGTTTGCTTATTTTTGCCATCAATATCAATAAGCAGGATCAAACTTTAATACAGAAATTCTGGAATTGAAATGGGGAAGACATAGTCTACATGTGTAGCATCCCTCTGCGTTCCGCCCAGTGGACGTCTCAACTTGTTCATCTATGTCTTGCAGAAAACCCCAAAGCAGCCATGAAGTTGATGCAGGGCTTCAGTTTCCAGATCATGATTAACGCAACACTTTCTGTTGATTCCTTCTTTGTTCTCAGGTAAGATTCGAGGGAGTCACATATAAATGAGTGAGTGGGTTGGCTTTTAACGCCACTTTTAACAGTATTCCAGTTATATCACGGCGTCTCAGCTGAATGTGGGAGGAAAGCCCGAAGTGATGCAGGTCTCAGACGTTTACTACTTCGGTGAAACCCATGAGCACGGGTATGGTGCTGACAAACCTAGAAACATAATCGGGGCGAACCGGGATTCGAACCCACCATCATTGGTTTTTGGCGTGCCCAAGGGACGCAACTCTGCACAGCGAGTTGCGGCGCCGTAGACGACTGGGCAACATGTGCCCCCTCATATAAATGACGATTCGAGACTTAGTTGGCCAGTGTCTCTCTAATGCCCCGATCAATTTCCTTTTTTCCAATTTTTTTTAACTCTGTTGACACACACTCAACAAATGTTGTGCATTTACTTATTTTCTTTTTGACCGCATCCACGGTCTAGTGGGTAGAGCGACTGCCCTCGCGGGGTGGGGGTGGAGGTTAGGGTGGGAGGTGTTGGGTAGGAGGGGCGGTGGTTATGGTACCTCTTGTTTCCCTGTCTGGCGCTCGGCATTAAGGGGATGAAACAAAAACTGGTCGCCTCGGAGTCGGTACACTGTGTTTCAGTGGAGTATCCATGTTCGACTGTGGCATGGTTTATTAGTGGGCTAGCACTATAAAACCGGTATCAGTCTGGACTAGTACAAGCAGCCACACACGCGCGCACACCCGCACACACACACGCACGCACGCACGCACGCACGCACGCACACACACAGGGATAGGGCGTTGTATAGGGCACATGAACATAGTCCTTAAAGTGAGTGAGTGAGTATGGTTTTACGCCGCTTTTAGCAATATTCCAGCTATATCACGGCGGGGGACACCAGAAATGGGCTTCACACACTGTACCCATGTCGGCATAGTACTTAAACCTCTCGGTGTTTTATGTTGTTACCTTCAATCGAAGGTAAATTGTTTTAGTGATTGATTCATAAATGTACAGTCTATTCACCATGTTTCACAGTGGCCTGTTGGTGACGTACTTGTTCCTGAAGGAGACGGAGAAGGCTGGAGGTCTGAAGGTGAAGCACATGATCCTGTACTACGTCCACCGCTTCTGGAGGTCAGTCAGGTCCCAGTGCTGCTGATGCTGGAAGCTTCAATGCAGGCTCTTGCCAATGCTCATAGAATACTCATCACATGGGAAAGCTTCAAGACTTATTTTGTTATTATCTTTTGTTCATTTGTTTGTTGTTAAACGACGCACTCATCAATATTCCTGCTATATGACAGCGGTCTGTGAAAAATCGAGTCTGGACCACAAAATCCAGTGACTGACATCATGAGCATCGATCCACGCAATTGGGATACGATGACATGCATCAACCAAGTCAGCGAGCCCGACCACCCGATCCCGTTAGTCGCCTTTGTTATTGTCATTGCAGACAGAACGGTTAAGAAGCGTTTTAGTCAAGGTACAATTAAGAAGTTTTTTAGCCAAGGTACAATTAAAAGGTATTTCAGTAAAGGTACAATTAAGGAGCTCTTTATTCAAAGTACAATATGAAGTGTTGTAGTCAACGTACAATTAAGGAGAGTTTTACTTAACGTACAAGTATGGAGTATGACGTTTTCGTCAGCGTAAAATTAAGAAGTGTTTTAGTCAAGGTAGAATAAAGATGAGCTTTAGTCAATGTAGACATAAGGAAAGTTTTAGTCAAGTTACAATTAAGAATGTTCAGTCAACGTAAACCTAAGGAGAATTTTGGTCAACGTGCAATTAGGGAGTGTTTTAGCCGTCGTACAATTAAGCATGGTTGCAGCTAACATACAGTTAAGGAGCGTTTAGTCAACGTACAATTTAGGAGAGCGTTTTATTCGTCAACGTACAATTAAGGAGTGTTTAGTGCAAAGTATAATTTAATTAAGGAGTGTTTTAGTCAACGTACAATTGAGGAGTGTTTAGTCAACGTACAATTATGAAGTGTTTTAGTCAACGTATAATTACGGAGTGGTTTAGGGCACTCGCGACAAACTGTTATGGGGATATAAAGGCACTGGTGCATTAGTCCACCAGTTGTAATTCACCGATTCTTGAAGATCGTCTCCAAACTACCGTGTCATATCCACGTAATCCACATTAAATCATCTATGTTTTGATGTCACACTAAGTACAATGCTTAGCACCATAATTTCATTCACTTGTGCTTACAATATCACAGGTTGATATGAATTATGTTGATGATCTGCAGACTGACGCCCACCTATGCCTACCTGATGTTCATCTACACGTTCCTACTGACGTATTTGGCGGATGGGCCCACGTGGGCCGGGCCTTATGACAAGAAAAATTGTGAAGATTATTGTTGGACGAGCCTGGTGTACATTAACAATGTCTATAAACCAGATAAACAGGTAATGCCACATAAGTACGGTTGTGATCTGTTGTGTTTATTTGTTTATGTGTTGTTTAACGCCGCAGTCCGCAATATTCAGCTATGAGACGGCCTTCTGTATATATTCGAGTCTGGACCAGACAAATAAGTGATTGACATCATGAGCAGCGATCTAAACAATTGGACATGCAACAACCAAGTCAACGAGCCTGACCACCCGAACCCGTTAGTGGCCTCTTACTACTGGCATCATTGGTTGCTGAAGACCAATTCTAACCCGGATGTTTACGGGATATGTCGGGGTGAGTGGGCTTGGTAAGACACAGACGTTACCACTTTGGTGAAACCAACGAGCACGGGCATTATTAGCGCACGTGGTTATGTTATGATACGAACATGATAACATCATTACATCATCAGATAGTGGTCGTATTAGGATAATATGGTCAAATCATGGCCGCAGTATAGCCACCTCGTCACATCATGGTCGCATGATGGTCACACAATGACAAGCCCGATGGTCACATCACGTCTCTGTTCATTTGCTTTTGTTTCAGTGTATGGCCTGGGGTTGGTACTTGGCTAACGATATGCAGTTCTACGTAATAGCTCCATTGGCCCTCATTCCATGGGCATTAAGGTAAATAATCCGATGAAGCCCTCATCTTGTAGACACTGAGGTAGGGTATTTCCCTTGGAGAACTCATCCCTTGAGCACTGAGGTACGGCATTTTGTTTACGGGCATTAAGGTGAGGGTATATCTAGAATAACACCGAGTATAGCCTATTGGCAAACTTTAATAATGCATTAATTGTTTTTACCTCTTAAAGAACAGACACCACTGCTCGTACTTCCATAATGTAGGAGGGGGTCGGGTAGCCTAGTGGGTAAAGCGTTCGCTGGTCACACCAAAGAACCGGGTTCGATTCCCGACATGGGTACAATGTGTGAAGCCCATTACTGGTGTCCCCCGCCGTGATATTTCTGGAATATTGCTAAAAGCGGCGTAAAACCATACTCACTCACTCACTAATAATGTGGGACAGGTTGCTTGGTGTTTTCTTCACGTTTATAACGGTAATGACGTGTTCTCCATCCATTATCCATTTCATCACTTCAGTTCGAGGAGAATGGGGACTACAGCTGGAAAAGTTTTAAAGGCAGTTGGTGTTTTCGTGGTGCTCGGCTATCTCATCTGCAGCGTCGTCACCACCGCCTCACTCACACACAAGTACAACACTGACCTCTTCAGGTATGTAGAAAACCATAGATGTGTTTGCATTCGCTTACAGGTTTTACATGGGCGGTGTTAGAATTTGTCTGGGGTCGAGTGACGACGATCTTCATTCACAAAAAAATGTTTCCGGTAAGGTGATCATGCTTACAATCGCCACCAGATGGAATTATCGTAGGGTCATCACAAGTGGATAGACCTTATTACCCAACATTCCACGATCAAAGCAGTTGGAGAGCGAGACAACATCTCAATGAACGTTGTATCCAAGACGGACTCGAACCAGGGCCTTCAGAGTGACGAGTGAACGCTTTAACCACTAGACTACCCTTCGACCCTATTTCCTTTCAGTGATAATCCAAATTGTAGACGGGTGTAACACACAACGCACTCATGACAATGAATCTAATATTATATACTGCTATATTTCAGTAACGGGGCGCTCTACTTCGAAAAAGTGTACCAGAAGCCTTGGTGTCGGATCGGTACATTCGCCATAGGGATGATGCTAGGCTACATCCTCCACGCAATGAAGCAGCATGAGGTCAAGATGTCTCCAGTAAGTGGTAAACTATGTACATGGCCAACGAATGTATTGCTTTGGTGGAATCTAGGAAGATGTATATGCCGTGGGTAATTTCCGGAACTGTCCAATCCGGAGATTCCGCTTGGCCCAGTTCGGCAAAGTAGTGTCAGTCGCCTCTCAAGACAAGCACAGTCTTCTCGTATGACAAGCATGGGCTGCTGAAGAGCTATTCTCTTCCAAAACCTCGTCAAGTCAGATATAAACCACAAACGCACAAAATGGCTTCCTCTGTGACACTCGCCGAGGAATTTACTATGCATTGAAATTTTACTTTACAAACTAAATAGCGTCAGTAGCCTTGATCCATATCATGTCAGAACCACGCCAATCACCGACACTGTAACATCCTACTGTAAGATGCATGCATGTACCAGGTACCATCCATGCTTTGTGGTTCAGAACCATGCAGTCACTGTGACGATATTTGTCTTGAAGCAAGACTGCCAACACCTGACAACAGAAAATGATCATAACCATATTGCACAGGACATGCTGACCGCACTGTAACGGCGACACCACAGGAGAGATTGAACTACCCGGGCTTTGCAATTCCTATGTATACCCCTTCCGGTAGCACCCTCTACCTTGAATAACCTCTCTCTATGACTGGCTTTACCTTCATGAGAAATCAATTTCATTCTAATTCATTCTGTTCAACCGAATGAAATTTCATTTCTCACCCGGAACTCCACGGGTTGTTAACGGTGGTACGACACGTGTTCGCCGAGAATACAGATTAGCTGCATGCAGACGATTTCTAATCGCGTGGTCTGTAACATGAACTCCCTTGGCTTGGCGCGAGTGAACATCGATTTGATTGGCTGTTTGGACTCGATTTTCTAAATCCTGGTTTCTTATTAACGATCCTTGTGATTTTGACCCGAGGAGCCCCTTGAGGGGCCGATCATAAACATTATATTCTGCAGAAATCTGTTAGAAAGTCTGCAAATCACAGACTGAAACACAGTGAACATATTGGCAACTTCTCGCTGAGTACGAAGCATGCAAATAACCCTCATGCATTCATCACGTTGTAGACGGCGGATTTCCCAAACTCATCACAAGTACTTCATTTAAGCAAGATTAGAAGACTTAAATGTTACTGCTGATAATTAAAATCAACAATACTATTGACTCGGTGCTATTTGACGACCTTTCCCTGAAGTATCAAAATCAAGAACGACACCCTACCAACGTGCACGGAGGAAATGCATGGTACACGTGCAATGTGGGCTGTGTTGGGGCGTGAGGTTTTGCTTAGCAAACCGTTCTATCACTGGGAGTCATTTCCCAAAGCTAATCTTTCTTCTGACAACCGATCATAACAATTATATATCATGATCCCCTACTTATTTTGGAGAGTATATTTGGGACACGACACACTGAATTACTGTTCGCAATTCCAGAACAAAGGGTAAATCCATATCTTGAAGTTAGCTAATCAGGATGTTTCAGAGTGTCAAACAAGGGTAATAAACAACCTAAACACGATCCACTATCAATGTCTTCCAGTTCCTGCAGGGTGTGGGTTGGCTCCTGGCACTGGTGGCGGCCGGGGCATGCACTCTGGCGACCTATGACGCCAATGCTGAAGGGAGACCAGGCTGGGGAGTGGAAGCCAGGACGGCTCACGAGACGCTGTATAGACCCGTGTGGGGGCTGGTCTTGGCATGGGTCATCTTCATGTGCTGCAAGGGGAAAGCAGGTGCGTTCAACCATGTGTGCTACAAAAGTAGGTACGATTGTGTCCTGTAATGCTCAGTTGAAACAAGCTTCGTGTTGGCCACAGACAATGTTGTACTAACAATGACATGGAGTTTGCCATATAAGCAGTCTCACTGTTTGCTTGTGACAAGCACAAAATTGATGAGGACGAGATGCGTGCATGATATGGGAGTTTTCGGTACAGTGCAATTGACCAATGTTCAAATACATATTCAAGAAAAACAACAACATAAAATGAATTTAATACAATTGACTACTTGACTTATTATGTATTTCAGAGCACCGTTAATGTTTTGTATTTGCAGTACCGTGATCTTTTTGTATATCAGTCACAAGAGAAGGGGAACATAAAAATGAATTTAAAATTTCAGTGATCCATTCATATAATGTTCACCGCTATTTTGACATTTACGCCTTATGGAATCTGTTTCGACGGATAATCGAGACTGGTTATTCTCTGGCGTTGACGTTATATAGTGAAAACAATCGACTACTTGACTGACTAATTAATGGAGCTTGTACACCTATTTATACAATGCCCCTCCCACAGGTATCGTGAACTGGATGTTGTCCTGGGACTGGTGGCAGCCTCTCTCTCGACTCACATACGGGGCCTACCTCATTCATCTCATGTTCATATTGACTGAAACTTCGACAGCGAGATCCCTCATCTACTTTACATCCGGGTACATCGTAAGTACCTCTGCAAGATCATTTTGTCAAGTGTGAAAAAATGTTTAAGAGGTTGTGACACTTTGAAACAGCATACAATACTCTTTACTATCTCTTGCGGAAAAACAATCGTTCCAGTTAATGAAGACATTCAACTTACTGTCAAAATAGATTAAATGAACTGTTCACAAAAAGGAAAAACACGAAGGTGCGGACCATTTGATATTCGGGTGTTGGGTAGAGTCATGTTTTCTTTTCTTCATATTTTGGGGCTGATATGCTTTGGCTTTGTAAAAAAAGAGCTGAGCTTCAATAATGTTCTCACTGTTCACTAAAACATAATAACTATACAGATGTAGGTCATTTCAAAACAGAACAATGACAACAGCAGTATAGCAAAGTAATTTATAAAATGTAAGACGATTTTAACAACATGTGTAGCAAAATCCTACATCACTTGGGGTTTCTTCCAGATGCAGCTCAATGATTCAAAGTAATCTGAACAGAAATTTAACTTTATTAAATGAATAGGCTGATTCCATACAACCCTGATAAACTGGAAGCTGTTATATTTTCACTTGAGGAAAATATAGATATAATGAACTTACAGTTTGATGGGAAGGAAATTAATACAGTTAAAATGCACAAACATTTTGGTGTTACGTTCGAATCAACCGCCAAGTGGTTTTATCATGTGAGCAATATTGTTAAAAGAACGTAAAAAATGATAAACTCATAAAGAAAATATATGTCAAACCGAGACACTTTTATTAATATTTATAAGATTTTCATTAGGCCCCATTTTGAACACGCACGTGAGCTTTGGGATGAATGTAGAATAGATCAGAGAAATAGCATAGAGAGACTACAAATGGGAGCAGAGCAGTCAGAATCATTAATAGGCTACCAAAACCACTCCGCGATCATCATTATATTTCTAAACTAGTATTTTATATAAAATATATCTTAGCCCGCACCTTACTTAAAATATATGTTACCAATTTCGGTATCTTCCAAAAATACTTATACCATTAGAAATTCGGAAAACATCCCACTTCCCCTCACGAGACTAAAAGCTTCACATGATTTCCTTTCCCTTTCTGTTTCAAGCTCTGGAAAACTATTACTATAAGATCGTCATGATGGACATGAATAACATAACTGGCGGGTAAAAAGACGTTACCGAACTCAAATTTGGCCACGTTGGTTCCAAACTCCGAATAGTGTCAATTATAACTGAGAATTAACCGCCCAAACACAACCAAAACAATATGCCGAGTAAACCACGTGCCACAGTACCCGGATCAGCGGAACTTCAGTTTGAAGTGAATCTTTTGCTGTACTTGCAGCATGCCAACCGACAAAGATATGGGTAAGGGGCGATTAACTGTTCATTCACACCCAACCCGCCGTCAAATAACATGCTACAGAGATACACCATGATACACCAAGGAGCAACGCACGACCACGTCGCGAGGAGTTTTGGCTACAGCCCAGTGACAGTCACCACACGCAATCATCCAACTGCTGGAAGTTCCGATAAGTTAATGAGTTGTGGGATCTCCTGTCAGAGAAATATATTGTATGTGTTTGGGCGCTGACTGAAAACTATTCAAAGTCATTTACAAAATCTCTGACACACGTTGCTATGTATTCCAGGTGTACCGCTTCTTCGGCTACGTGTGCATGTCGTATATCTTCTCCTTCCTGCTGGCCATCCTGGTGGAGGCGCCCCTGCTGCAGCTGGAGAAGCTGGTCCTGTCCTGAATCACAACAGCTTCCTACAGGACAGGCTCGTCAGATAATCTCTTATCGTTTGTACCCATGATAGTTTTTGAAGTTGTAGTCAATGTCGAGATTCTTTTCTTCACTTTTTCGAATCAAAAAATGAAATTGTTTCTTTGAAGCGCGGAATGTACGATTGCATTAAAACAGTTCCAGTCTGAAACCCCACTCTTCATTGTCTCATAGAAAGTAACACCACATTCTGAAAGCATACGTATATATTTTATAAGTGTATGTTGGAAATAGACCATACATTTATATTTTTTAATCGTGTACAGTAAGCGTGTTTATAACGAACACGCTTATAACGAACTTGCGGATATAACGAGCTGTTTTTTTGTCCCGGACATTTGCTGTGTATATATGCTTATAACGAACAACGGTTATAACGAACTAAAATTAGTGGTCCCTTTGAGTTCGTTATAACCATAGTTTACTGTATATGGACAAATGTTTGCAAAATAAATGTTAATCAACCAATTGTCTTTTCGATTTGTTGGGGAACGTCTTTTACTAAACTACATGGGAAGTATTACCTCAGGATGACAAACTTACAAACGATCATATAAAATGTTCTACCATAAGCAGTTTACGATATAGACTCTGTCCGTTTGCCATTCTTGTCTTAAGTCTGCCTATATTAAAGACGTGAATCATTATTGACAATATTTTGCTCATTAATTACCGAAGCCTGTCAATCGCACTCCATTTCTGTGTGTACATGTGAACATTTATGCGTGTTGTGTGTCATCATAACAACGAGGGGGCACGGGGCAGTTGTCTAAGGCGCCGCGATTCGCTGTGCAGAGTTGCGTCCCATGGGCACGCCAGAAACCTATGATTGTGGGTTAGAATCCCGGTTCGCCCCGATTATGTTTCTAGGTTTGTCAGCACCATACCCGTGCTCGTGGGTTTCACCGAAGTGGAAAACGTCTGACACCTGCATAACTTCGGGCTTTCCTCCCACATTAAGCTGACACGCCGCGATATAACTGGAATACTGTTAAAAGCGGCGTTAAACCCATCTCACTCACACTCACTCATATCAACGAAAGCTTTAAAATGTATGAAAGGTTCAGTGGGTCAGTTTATTGAATGATACTTTACTTCTCAAATGTGTTATTAACGTTCGTTTATAAAGCTTGCCATATGTTAAATTTTGTGTACAATTGTTTTTGAAGATATATCATGTCTAAATGTATGTTTATGTCGTCTAACCGTCTTGCAAATTATTCTTGACATCCAACATAACAGTACCGACCCAGATGAAAACGAAGAAATCTCATATTAACATGAATTAATGTTTGTAGATGACAATGATGTGAACACAGATATTGGCTCCACACAAACTTGCCATGTATTTGTATAGCGTTCATTCTCACTTGAATAAACCCCTGAAGATCCCGGTTAGAATCCCGGCAACCCAGGCTTGTTGTAAGAGACTTCTAACGGGATTGGGATCGGCTCGCTGACTTGGTTGATGCATGTCATCGTATCCCAAATGCGTAGATCGATGCTTATGATGTCAATCACTGGATTGTCTGGTCCAGACTCGATTGTTTACAGACCGCCGTCATATAGCTGGTATATTGCTGAATGCGGCGTTAAACAACAAACAATCAATTGAATAAAATGTTCTATTTTTCATCTCCGTTAATTAATAAAAGTCGCGTGAAACCAGCACAACGGATGTTAGCTCAAATAACCGAGAGTCACATTTGCTTTTAACATCTCTCACAACGCATATATGACCTATCATTGTGAGCACTGAAGTGGGCAGAACACCACATACACAAGGTTGATAGCTTGTGTCAGTCACGAGTCTGTGATGGGCACACTATCACTAACTGAATACTGATGGCATGTGTCATTGTGAAGCCTTGGATGGTCAATATACACACACATAAGGCTGATGGCTTGTGTCATTGTGAAGCCTTGGGTGGTCAATATACAACACACATAAGGCTGATGGCTTGTGTCATTGTGGAGCCTTGGATGGTCAATATACCACACATAAGGCTGATGGCTTGTGTCATTGTGGAGCCTTGGATGGTCAATATACCACACACATAAGGCTGATGGCTTGTGTCATTGTGGAGCCTTTGGTGGTCAATATACCACACACATAAGGCTGATGGCTTGTGTCATTGTGAAGCCTTGGGTAGTCAATGTACCACACACATAAGCTGATGGCTTGTGTCATTGTGGAGCCTTTGGTGGTCAATATACCACACACATAAGGCTGATGGCTTGTGTCTTTGTGAAACCTTGGCTGGTCAATATACCACACACATAAGGCTGATGGCTTGTGTCATTGTGGAGCCTTTGGTGGTCAATATACCACACACATAAGGCTGATGGCTTGTGTCATTGTGGAGCCTTTGGTGGTCAATATACCACACACATAAGGCTGATGGCTTGTGTCATTGTGGAGCCTTGGATGGTCAATATACACACACATAAGGCTGATGGCTTGTGTCATTGTGGAGCCTTGGATTGTCAATATACCACGCACATAAGGCTGATGGCTTGTGTCATTGTGGAGCCTTCAATGGTGAATATACCACACACATAAGGCTGATGGCACGTGTCATTGTGGAGCCTTGGATGGTCAATATACCACACACATAAGGCTGATGGCACGTGTCATTGTGGAGCCTTGGATGGTCAATATACCACACACATAAGGCTGATTGCTTGTGTCATTGTGGAGCCTTTGGTGGTCAATATACA
Source organism: Haliotis rufescens (assembly GCF_023055435.1). Classification (NCBI taxonomy): domain Eukaryota; kingdom Metazoa; phylum Mollusca; class Gastropoda; order Lepetellida; family Haliotidae; genus Haliotis; species Haliotis rufescens. The sequence goes on along the minus strand of NW_025964112.1, from coordinate 60,259,170 downwards.
ACACACATAAGGCTGATGGCTTGTGTCATTGTGGAGCCTTGGATGGTCAATATACACACACATAAGGCTGATGGCTTGTGTCATTGTGAAGCCTTGGGTGGTCAATATACAACACACATAAGGCTGATGGCTTGTGTCATTGTGGAGCCTTGGATGGTCAATATACCACACATAAGGCTGATGGCTTGTGTCATTGTGGAGCCTTGGATGGTCAATATACCACACACATAAGGCTGATGGCTTGTGTCATTGTGGAGCCTTTGGTGGTCAATATACCACACACATAAGGCTGATGGCTTGTGTCATTGTGAAGCCTTGGGTAGTCAATGTACCACACACATAAGCTGATGGCTTGTGTCATTGTGGAGCCTTTGGTGGTCAATATACCACACATAAGGCTGATGGCTTGTGTCATTGTGGAGCCTTGGATGGTCAATATACCACACACATAAGGCTGATGGCTTGTGTCATTGTGGAGCCTTTGATGGTCAATATACCACACACATAAGGCTGATGGCTTGTGTCTTTGTGAAACCTTGGCTGGTCAATATACCACACACATAAGGCTGATGGCTTGTGTCATTGTGGAGCCTTTGGTGGTCAATATACCACACACATAAGGCTGATGGCTTGTGTCATTGTGGAGCCTTTGGTGGTCAATATACCACACACTTAAGGCTGATGGCTTGGGTCATTGTGGAGCCTTTGTAGGTCAATATACCACACACATAAGGCTGATGGCTTGGGTCATTGTGGAGCCTTGGCTGGTCAATGTACCACACACATAAGACTGATGGCTTGTGTCATTGTGGAGCCTTTGGTGGTCAATATACCACACACATAAGGCTGATGGCACGTGTCATTGTGGAGCCTTGGATGGTCAATATACCACACACATAAGGCTGATGGCTTGTGTCATTGTGGAGCCTTTGGTGGTCAATATACAACACACATAAGGCTGATGGCACGTGTCATTGTGGAGCCTTGGATGGTCAATATACCACACACATAAGGCTGATGGCACGTGTCATTGTGGAGCCTTTGGTGGTCAATATACCACACACATAAGGCTGATGGCTTGTGTCATTGTGGAGCCTTGGATGGTCAATATACCACACACATAAGGCTGATGGCTTGGGTCATTGTGGAGCCTTGGCTGGTCAATGTACCACAGACATAAGACTGATGGCTTGTGTCATTGTTGAGCCTTTGGTGGTCAATATACCACACACATAAGGCTGATGGCTTGTGTCATTGTGGAGCCTTGGATGGTCAATATACACACACATAAGGCTGATGGCTTGTGTCATTGTGGAGCCTTGGATTGTCAATATACCACACACATAAGGCTGATGGCTTGTTTCATTGTGGAGCCTTGGATTGTCAATATACCACGCACATAAGGCTGATGGCTTGTGTCATTGTGGAGGCTTGGATGGTCAATATACCACACATAAGGCTGATGGCTTGTGTCATTGTGGAGCCTTGGATTGTCAATATACCACGCACATAAGGCTGATGGCTTGTGTCATTGTGGAGCCTTGGATGGTCAATATACCACACACATAAGGCTGATGACTTGTGTCATTGTGGAGCCTTGGATTGTCAATATACCACGCACATAAGGCTGATGGCTTGTGTCATTGTGGAGCCTTGGATGGTGAATATACCACACACATAAGGCTGATGGCACGTGTCTTTGTGAAGCCTTGGTCAGTATACCACACACATAAGGCTGATGGCTTGTGTCATTGTGGAGCCTTGGATGGTCAATATACCACACACATAAGGCTGATGGCACGTGTCTTTGTGAAGCCTTGGCTGGTCAATATACCACACACATAAGGCTGATGGCACGTGTCACTGTGGAACCTTCGAGGTCTTGTGTCATTGTGTAGCCTTCGATGGTCAAAACGAGTAGATCACACACAAAATGCTGCTGGCTTGTGCCATTTCCTTTATTCAATACATACAAAATAATGGATACAAGATCTATGTAAACAGAGATAAAAGTATATGTGGAGTATTGATATATATATCATGCATGAAGCACCCACTGCTTCAGAACAATAAATGAATAAAAACACAAACGTAACAAGCATTCACCATTGCATAATCCCCCATCAAGCACCAGTCATCATCTTCACAAGTTATAACATACTGTAAATCTTGAAATAAATGCGTCTCCAAATTAATATGACTGTTGACCCCTTGCCAAAAATGCGACTCAATATCAATGCGACTCCTCCACCCCTATTCCCAGTGGAATGATACATATCCTTACCTTAACCCAATCAAACAGCAAATAGCACTGCTTATTATAACTGAGTAGAGCACTTCCGTAAAAACAAGAAACAGTGTTTTCCTAAATACAACACACAGTTTATATGTTTACTCTGTTGACTGGCATTAATGAAGTTCAAAGGCAATAAAATAATTGAACCAAGAACAGTTCACTGATTGGTATGCCAGAAGGTGTCAACAAGCTTGACACGAGTGGGTAAAGTATTCACGGAAATGAAAAAACACTGTTTTTTCGATCTCAGATTTTAAATAAATTCAGTTAATATACAAAATATATAAATATTCAAACAACTCATTAGTACTAATTGGGCCTTGGCACAAATACAGCTTATCAAAGGTTTTTGTTGTCTTTTTTACACGTAAAAGTGTGCAAAAATATGAACAAAACAGACTATTGTGAAACTGAGCATAACCAGGAGTTAGTAGAACAAGGTGAATGTCCATGACCTATGACACCTTGACGACAGGTGAAAACAGGTGCTTGAAACCCACGTGCATGTGATTTGTCAGTGGTTAGTGATTTGTGAGTGGCATTGTCGGGTAGTGAATCATCGTCAAAATATCAGAACGTAAAAGTAACATATTCCCTTCTCAAACAACAACTTACATGTCATTATTATTATGTACATAAACATAGCTGTTATTTTTATTGTTGTTTTGATAACTTTTTTCCAGGCTAATTTGCAAAATGCCTATAGCCTGTTTCTGCCATGTCAATTTGGACTTAGTTTTATTTTTGAATGTTGAAAGTGCCTACAAATTACCTCCTGTAAAGTACATTTTGTATTGAGCACTGAGATAAAACTAGCAAATCCAGACTAGTACTTTTTCAGTTGTTTTGTTATTTCGTATTTACATCTACGTAATGCTTTGTGTCGATTATTAAATCCAGCAAAACAGTTTTTTTTAATTTCCATGAGAACATTAGAACTCTTGACACCAGTGGTGATAACTCACTGGATGCCCATAGTGTAATTCCTATTCTTTGGATGACATTGTTTTATACTTGTTACAACTGCTGCTCATTAAACCATGCTTTGTTTACATTCAAATTGGTATTTCCACTATCCAAAGTGTGCAGTGAGGCCGTCTTATTGTTGATCGTCATTATGGAGACATAAATGCGTACCCCCGTAGTTAATTAATGCGAACAAAGACCACTTGCATTTTTCGCATTTAATTCACGCTCGTATTAATTTCAAGATTTACAGTATTATTTCAATCTTATAACAGTATAAAAAAGTGACAAAACCTTTTCCATATTCATAGAAAAATTCTGCTAAAAGCAGAGTTGATTGTACGATTCCGACTCTGAGTGAGACTCTGTATGAGTATATGTTTATGAATCACTATCAAATGGTGACGGTACCAGCTGTTAGTGAAAGGGTGGGTGTACCCTGCCCCACCAGTGGCACCCCTCACAAACACATGCAAAAGCATGGCTAATCTATGGTCAGTTGGATAAACATAGGATTTAGGATTTAAATATCCCAAAAAAATCCCAAATACATTATAATGGCTAAATGAAGATAAACAGGCAGATATGTCGGACTTCAAGGGAAGATATGACTAGTAGGAGCAGTCTGTGAGACAAAACAATTTTTTACAACAAATACTGAATGAAAACAGTTAGGGATCATGAATATTTTTTGGGATATTTAAATCCTAAAATATATTCATGATCCTAAACTTCTTGTTCAGTATGGTTGTACTGTTTTTATCATCATCGACAAAGAAAGCTTGGGTCAAAACATTCTCATTTAAAACTACCGTATTCAACGTAATAAGCGCACAGGGCGCTCTCAAAATTAGAAATAGGGGGCCCTTATTAGAATATTATTTTGAGTTGAAAGATCGTAAATTTCGTGGTTTATGCTAACAGCCTGAAATGTTTACATACGACAGATATATTTTTCAAGAATTTTATTGCCCATAATTAAGGGTATTAAAACACACGAGTGCGTATTATACACAAATAAATAAGTCATTGATCAATCGGAAGGGGTGCTGATTGGGATTGTTCACTAGCCAATATATTAGCAAATATCGCTGTGGGCGCTTATTAGAGAGGGGCGCTTATTATGTCGAATACGGTATTAGAAAAGAACATTATAAACCCCCTCTGATATCGGATCTTTTAACATATTACCTTAATCTTACCTGTGCATTTGGTACCAAACATGCAACTGTTGAAATGAACAAATTCTCATTGTCATTTATATGAACACATCTGCTAACTCTCACAAGGACCTATCTAAAGCTTTTCCTCATTATGCATATCTCATGGACAAAAGGGACCCTTATCCTTCCTCTTACTTTCATCCATTGTCTTCGTAGAGTGAGTTGTGTTTAACACCGCTTTTAACAGTATTCCAGTTATATCACGGCGTGTCAGCTTCATGTGGGAGGAAAGCCCGAAGTGATGAAGGTCTCAGACGTTTACCACTTCCGTGAAACCCATGAGCACGGGTATGGTGCTGACAAACCTAGAAACATAATCGGGGCGAACCGGGATTCGAACCCACAATCATAGGTTTCTGGCGTGTCCAAGGGAGGCAACTCTGCACAGGGAATCGTGGCGCCTTAGACGACTGGGCCACCTGTGCCCGCCTCCGTAGAATGTTTGTTACTTTGACTGTTTCATATCAAATTATCATCCAGGATGTTTTTCATTTTTGAAATCTGAGACATTTGAAATGTTGCTATACAGTGGCAACTCCCCTCATTAAAGACTTCATTGAGGGGTACTAAAATTCAAACACCTCCAAACCTTCAAGTATCATGTACAATAAATGAGCCATAGTGGTTTCCCACCTTACACACAAAACCTGCTGTTATAACTAGTGTTATAACTAGTATTATGTTGAAAAACAGGTAAACTGTAACAGTCTATAAATTCAAAGATTGAGATCATGTTTTATAATACAACCAGATATATCATAAAGCCAACCAAACAGATATTGTTGCATGACCAGTATAGGTACATCTGCCATGGGTGCGCACCTTTACATGTGCACAAGGTGAGGCGAAAGGTGATTCACGTCGCGTCCAAGATTATTGCACTTATATAGCGACGTGCATGCACGTGTGTGTGTATCTGCTTGTACTAGTCTGGACTCGAACCTACTTGTGCAAGAGAAAAAAAAAGCCAAAATAAAATATTCATGAGCAGAAATCATGAACAACAGTCAGTAAGATATTGTTTTGGTAATAGTGCTTGATGCCGATCATTGATATGAATATATAACAATAAAACTGAGCAAACAATTGTAGGTCAGGTATGAGAGATAAATTATTCCTGAAATTCAGTTCCTGAAAAGTACCTGCTTACATATTTCTTAAGAGTTTTCTTCAAAAGTATGGTAGATGAATATCGAGGTTTGTGTTATATAAAGTGTACGTGTTTTTGACAGTATCAGAAACAAGATGAGGATGAGAAGACGCAATGATTATGGAGAAGGGAGACAACTCCTGTCACACAAGGAAGACTTGCCCTGCGAGGGATGTACTTCTGTGGAAGACGAGATGCTTTACCATTGCTGACACTGCTTCACTGCTTTCTGTTGTCTGAAATACATAGGACTTATTATACACCTGGCTTTTATTTATTGTTAAGATGGTAAAACCAGAGCAGGCTAAATAAAAAAAGAGAGGATGATGTGAGGCCCTTTGGAATATGCTAGCTATTGTTTTTCAGAAACTTTATGTTCTCATCATGAAACTGACCCGTGAAGATCCGGGGTAGAATAGGTCTTCAGCAACCCATGCTTGTCGTAAAAGGCGACTAACGGGATCGGGTGGTCAGGCTCGCTGACTTGGTTGATGCATGTCATCGATCCCAGTTGCGTGGATCGATGCTCATGATATTAATCACTGGATTGTCTGGTCCAGATTCGATTATTTACAGACCGCCGTCATATAGCTGAAATATTGCTGAGTGCAGCGTAAAACAACAAACCAACCAACCAACCAACCATCATGAAACTATACAGCTAGGTTAGTTGTATTGAGGGAGGGAAGTACCTGAGCTAGAACAGCGTACACTATGAAATGCTGATCCTGCAGCTGCTTGGCTAGTTGTTTGAAGTGGACACTCAGTTGGTGATGCTGAGCGGACACCTGGGTCGGGTCCAGAAGAAACACATGGATGTGGCAGTGGTCAAACAACAGGCGGTCACCACACGGACGGGTGGCAGGGTTCAGAGTTGACCAGTCACTGGGCTGCGAGGTGTGGATGTGGATGAAGGTGTTGGGATGTTCACTGGGGGAGTTGGATTTGGGGATTATCTCTGATGTCACTTTCACCTGCAGAGTATCACATGGGGTATTCAATATACTTCTGCAACAATACATCCATCTTCCCGAGGCAAGTGAGTTAACTTACTATAAAAGTCCAGTTTCCACCCTTGCCGAACTAGGCTGGTTTTATGAAGTTACATTTTGGCTGGGCTAACGAGTCTATGCATAGTCCAATCAAAATCGTGCACCGAAATCGAACTCCGGTTTGTAAAATGTCGTGCAGATTTCTGTCGATTGCAGGATTTGCTAAGCATGTGCACCGCCAACTCGTTGTCAACATATATTTTCCAAGTCTTTTCATGTTTTTAATCAAGGTGCTCACGTGATTTGATGCACTTCGCTATGTAAGACCACAATATAGATCTTGATTATCAATCAGATCGTTTTGACTGGGCGCCACCATTTTGTGTGAAACAAATGCAAGTGATACGAGAGGTGGAATCTGATTGGTCCATAGGAGAGGTTTAGAAGGAACATAACTCGTAATAACCACTGGTGGCGCTACGGTCGAGCCCAAGAATTCCAGCCTAGTTTGGCAATTATACATTATATTTCTAATACTTTCAAAACGTACTTATGAAACTATACAATGTATTTTTTACATTTCACAACATACATAACTATACATTTTAGTTTTTATATTTTACAACACACTTACAAAACTATACATCATAAATATTTTTGACTTTGTTTCACTCACATACTTTTCAAATTAGCATGCCACATAATTAAGCCATCTATTGCCGAAAAGTTGTTTTTTTTCTCCTTTTTCTCACTTGTACAAAAACAACAGTCCCAGACTCTCACAACTTCACATCCTCAGTCCTTCCTCACCTGCTCGGATCTCAGGGCAGTGCACAGCTCCCTCTCAAGGGTGTCCACTAACGTGGCTTGGCCACTTGTGGACAGTATGGACACTTGGAGAAACTGCTCTGTGAAAACAAACACCCTACTGTTACCATGGTTACAAGGTTTCAGATTGGTTCATTTTCTAGGACACTGAGTGATTGTCATCAAAAATATTTCAATTTTCGGAATGGTATGGAAGTATGCCCCACCCTACTGTTACCATGGTTACAAGGTTTCAGATTGGTTCATTTTCTGGGACACTGACTGATTGTCATCAAAAATATTATAATTTTCGGAATGGTATGGAAGTATGTCCCACCCTACTGTTACCATGGTTACAAGGTTTCAAATTGGTTCATTTTCTGGGACACTGACTGACTGTGATCCAAAATATTTCAATTTTTTTTAATGGTATGGAAGCATGTCCCATCAAACTTTGAGCAAGATCATTGCTGTTATATCCCAAATACAATGATAATTGATACCAGTAGTTACTGATCAAATAGAGATATCCTTTTTATTACAACTAAAGCATTTCAAATTTGTCTAACAAGTGAAAACAAGTAAGATATATTTTGCATATATACTCCTAATAAAAACAGCATTTTACAGGAATGAGTGAAGTTTATTACTCATGTACATATTGCTCAATATTAAATAAAATTTAAAAAAAAATGACAATGGTATTGAGTGATATTGGCAGCAACAACTGCAGTTGAATGAGGTACGAATACAACATTTGTAGCTGGTGATTTTATCATAGAGGATGGTATTTCTAATGATCGTCCATCTTGTGCAATGGAGGCTATTCACATTGAGGTCTTCATGTTCTTGCAACTTCTAATGCCTACCAAAGATTTCAAAATTATTTTATTTAAGTTATCATTTTCTTGTATTCGGAGGTACTTTAACATGCATGGAATTTAATCATGTTGAATTAAACATGTCACTGACCTCTCCAAAGCCATACCATCAGTCATATTAACCTCAAGTGGTAAACCTTAATTCCTACTTGTTAATTATTGCTGATATTTGCTTCAGATTTGGAACTGAATATCAGGATATGGGTAGGCCTAGATCAATCCCTGCATAATCATGATGATGATTGGTTGATTTGTTGTTTAACGCCGCACTCAGCAATATTCCAGCTATATGACGGCGGTCTGTAAAATAATCGAGTCTGGACCAGACAATCCAGTGATTGACAACATGAGCATCAATCCACGCAATTGGGATCAATGATATGTATCAACCAAGTCAGTGAGCCTGACCACCCGATCCCGTTAGTCGCCTTTTACGACAAGCATAGTCGCCTTTTACGGCAAGTATGGTTTGCTGAAGACCTATTCTACCCCGGAATCTTCACGGGTCTCATGATGATGAAGTACCTTTCAACATGGCTTCTGCAGCATATAAATCCTTCTTGTGGGTGACCTGGGCAGAAAGGAAACAGTCCAAGTCAGGAAGTTACTCCATCCAGAATATATCAACATACTGTTCTAACTCCTGGTATTTTCTAAAACATTGTTGAAAAAAATGGATTCTGCACACTAGTTTCTTGTTTAACAAGTGATCCTTTCCAGTATTTTGAAAACACAATAAGAAGCACTTAATCCTTAACGTATTTCAAAATTTTGTTTTGAGGAAAATAACTTTATAATCAGCTGATTAGAAATAGTAACATAATGCCGAGCTCCAGATAAGCTGCGTATCTGCGTAAAATACGCATCAGAAATGGAGAAATATGCAGTGAAATAAAATTCAAGTGTATCAAATACGCAACGAACATTACAGATACGCTACAAAAATAAAACTAGTGTGTATCATCAAAATAATGTGAAGTAACCCTGCGTATTCGATTAGCAAATCAAACTTATTTTGAAATTTTATACGGACATTCCGTCAACCTTGCCAAACTCCACGATGACAGTTACAATACTTACATCATGATCATTTGCCATCACACTTTCTTGTGGAAGTATCGCAGTATTTTTGAGTCCTATAAAGCTCTCGAACCCACACGACAACAGTTTGCAGGGACTAGATGAAGTGTTTTTAAATATTTAACTTAAATACCCACATTTGTAAAAACTAGTGGGTAACAGAAATTTGAATACCCAGATAGAATTACTGATACCCAATGATTTTAAAATGCATGGGTAAAATACCCACAACACCAAAAGCTTATCTGGAGCTCTGACATAATGTCCTGTAGTCTTGTGTTGTCAATGTAACACTGAGGCTTTACTTGTACATTGACCTCCTGTCAACACTGATTCGACACCTGCATGTTAATATGCCTACCTTCCATAAGTAGGGCTTGCCTGGCACGATACACGCGTTCACCCCGGCATACTTCTTGGCCAGCAGAAGACACTCAGTACCGTAGTCAAAATCAAAGTCAGTACTCTGTCAATAAAATGTAAATCTTCAAATCTATGCTTTTTGATGTGAGTCAGATGTGCTTCATACACTTCTCAGCACATATATAGAGGATTCATCACAAGTGTTTTTTAATATGGGAAATATCAACTGAGTCTTAGTTAATAGGTATTTGCCGAGCCTTTGGCGAGGCAAATACCGATTAACGGGACGAGGTTGATATTTCCCATATTAAAAAACACTCGTGATGAATTCTTTTTATCATTTTCACATTTTTGCTTCCAAATTAAGGAATAATTGCATTAAACATTAACATCAGCAACTTGTCGAAATCTTACGTATAGATCGTGCGTAGTGATACATGTTTTCCATAGCCATGTAAACCAAAATAAACAATTCGCTGAGAAAAAAAGTTCCTCGGATTATTTTAAACAAAATACTTGAACAGACTTTTGCAGAATAATTGAAACTTTAATAACGGTAACAACAACGATTCTGTGTAATCTGATTATATCTCTGGTGTAACTTCACTTATAATATATAGTTTCAAATCAAACCGCTCGCTCTTCCGGTTATCTAATTTGCATATCTTATTTGCATACTTATGTCATTGGGGTATGACATACATGTTTTTATGTCATAAGCTTATGTCATGGATAAATGCTTAAGTTAAATGATAAACTGAAACTATAATCTGGGCTGACTACAACCTGGAGGAATGAGCACAAGTAAGGGAATGATTCACAGACAACCCGTCTTTCATCAGAGCAGAACTTTTGATGGCAAGTAGAAAGTAAGACTACATTTTTCTACTCTTCATAAAATGAGACTGGGATATATGCACCAGCAGAAATGAGACAAAACATGCACTGATTACATTTGAATAGCTCTAAAGTTGTCTGTTGCAAAAGAGAGACCCCTTTTTGAAGTGATGTCAGTCCCTAACCCTTGCCCCGATGGCTGAAGCAAAGTCTGATGTGGCTTTGACTGGTCAAGGGGTAACTGACACACTGGTCAAATTGATCAAAACACTGGGTCACAGTCTGTGGACAGTTTAGGCCTGCTTGAACTTGTTTCATTAGTTCCCCAATAACTGATAGATTGATAGATAGATTGGTTTGTTGTTTAACGCCGCACTCAGCAATATTCCAGCTATATGACGGCGGTCTGTAAATAATCGAGTCTTGACCAGACAATCCAGTGATTGATATCATGAGCATCGATCCACCCAATTGGGATCAATGACATGCATCAACCAAGTCAGCGAGTCTGACCACCCGATCCCGTTGGTCGCCTTTTACGACAAGCATGGGTTGCTGAAGACCTATTCTACCCCGGAATCTTCACGGGTCTCCCCAATAACAAAAGGTGAAGGATGGTGAATGTTAGCCTGGACCCTTCTACCATCCAGTGATATGTTTACCGGTAGTCTGTGATTTTTTTATGTGGAAAACAGTTTTTTTTCCTTACTGCCTTCAGGCATTTTTGGGCATAAAAATCAGTAAAACAAGTAATTAAATTCTGGCATTAGAACATTTCCACCTTACATAATGAAAGTAAATTATACCATATGTGATTATCAATTCCTCAGTGTGGTTCCCTCATGTGTAAATCCTTGTCGCTGTCTGTCTTAGAATTACCTTCTCGTTGGCCTGTTAAACGAGGTAATACTGAAACACTATTCTCATCTGCATTATGATTACCTTCTCATAGGCCTGTTTGATGACGTGGTACTTAAAGCCCTGTGGCATCTCGCTCGCAGCGTACTGATTTCTGTCTAGGGACTCTGTCAACATCCCTTCAGAATCGGACGCAATCACCGTGGATACGAGGGGACGGGTCACTCCTGATGCCTGGCAGAATAACAATGTCTTAGTGACAGCTTAATAACTTAGTAGCACATACTTTCACGCATGATGCATGCATGACAATGAGATTCACATAAAAAAACAATAATTCCGTGTTACACAGCATCTTGTCACATGTTGATGATGATGTTGGTTGGTTTGTTGGTTAATGCAGCACTCAGCAATATTCCAGCTATATGACGGCGGTCTGTAAATAATCGAGTCTGGACCAGACAATCCAGTGATTAATATCATGAGCATCGATCCACGCAATTGGGATCGATGACATGCATCAACCAAGTCAGCGAGCCTGACCACCCGATCCCGTTAGTTGCCTTTAACGACAAGCAAAGTCATCTTTTACGGCAAGCATGGGTTGCTGAAGGCCTACTCTACCCCGGATCTTCACAGGTCTGCTGATGATGTGAATACTCAACATGTTTGAGTGGGTAACTGAGTGAGTATGGTTTTCACACAGCTTGCGGCAATATTCCCGCAAGACCGCGATGATGTGGGGGGGGGGGGGGGGGGGGACGACACCAGTACTTGGCTTCACACATGGTACCTGTGGGTGGATAGAACTCTGGCGTGATGAGTAAACACTGTTACAACTAGGCTACCACACCACATAAACATGGTCAGGATTAACAAGAATAGCAAAGATCATTACCCCATGTTTGTTGGCAGCCAAGGCAATGTCTCGGATGAGATCTTCTTCACCAAATATTCTCACTGCATCATGAATCAAGACAACATCAGGTGCACTGCATACTGAAACAGTGGGCATGTATCAGTGTGTTATCATGGGTACCATTATGTCTTAAAATGACAACCAGAGCGTCGTGTATTTGGGGCAAATCACAAAGAAAACATCCAATCATTTACTGACGATGGCGTCATACACTGATGATGTCACGCCTGACACAGTTCACGCACAGTATGTGTGGCACTGCTGTAATGGAAACAATACCATGTGCTTCTACAGCACTCCATAGCATGCAGTAATGCAGGTCCGAAAACGGTCATATGCGCCGGACATGTCCGAGATGGAATTTTTGAATTTTTTGCAATTAAAAAAATCAACATGTAGTATATCACTACTGAGTAATGATATACTACACATCGATTTTTTTAATTGCAAAAACATTATCAATCAGTGGTAGATGAAGCTACTGACAGTATTTTTTTCATTGTTGATTCTTCTGAATATTTGAAATTAAACTAAACAAGACTGAATGGTTATTGAAAAGTATCATATCAATTATGACAGTCAAGAGAACATCATCTAAAACACCTGGTAGGTTTCTCTCCATTTGTGTGGTGAGAAGCCCAAAGTGATTCATATCATGACCATAGATCAAGGAACAAAGTATGGGTGATCTGACATCATAACCAACAACCAGAGGATCCTTGAACTGCTAAGGGAGGTAACACTGCATAATTCTACCTTACTGGAATTTTAAGCTAAATGGTTGCGTAATGTTCCAGTAGGATGCCAGTGTAAACATGAGAAACATAAGTAATGCCTATCAAACAATTTAATAAGCAATGAATTGACACACATATTATATACAGAGATTACTCGGATGTATGACAGACATTCATCATGTTCAGGAAACAATAGGACAGATTCCTTGAAAGAAAAAGATAACTAAAAGATCAATCTGCAATCCTGTGTAGAACATTAAGCAAACCTTGCATATTGTTTTGTTTAAAAGCACAAACCACAGATACTTGACTGAGATTAAATTTACTGTAATTTGAAACATGCCTTCAATTGCTGTGTTTCTCCCTGCTTACAAACCACATCGTGTCACATTGTTACCATGGTTACACCTATAATATTGCAATTTCTGCACAAATCCGTTTCACACACTCTTGTTATTGCAAATAAATCATATATGTATGTGTGAATGTTCATCCTACTAACTAATGGTTATATCATTGTGTTACATGTTTTCTATTATTGCTAAATCATTATTAATACTGTATATTATTATTCATTCGGATGTACCACTTGGAACTGCTTTGATGCCATTGTAGATAGATCTGTGCCTTGTTGTAGACCCAGCAACAACAGTGACCTTGTGTAGGTTGTAGTCTGTCACCAGCTGGAGCATGGTGTCCTTGCAGCTCTCCGACACTGTCACAATGATGAACTTGATCCATGGAAACCTTTCACACATATACCAGTGTTAGAAATTGGCACTAGTCCTATAGTCCTTGCCAAAGTGCCCAATAGTTAAGGTATCATAAGGACCAGAAGAAATTAGCCCTTTTTAAGGGTCTTGCTATATGTTATGTGAGTGAGTGAGTTAATGCTTTACGTCACATCGGCAATATTTCAGCCATATCGTGACGAATCATTTTAAGGACTAGTGGACTAAAACTGTTAGTTTCTAACGCTGTATACTCTACAAGTCATCAGTTGTAAACAAAGAATTCATGCTTATACTTCACGGAAAATACACATTACACACCCTGATGAGACAATTAAATCATGCTCCGGACAACATAAATTTTTCAAAATACACAAGTTGTTGGAGTATGTTGCTGTAGTAATCGAATCTAACGACACTACATCTATCATTCTTAACATAAGGGTTAGACAAGGACCTTTTGATTTTCATCATCAATGATCACGTTCATGCTTATTTGAAAGAAAAAAATAACTGTCCTACATCATGGATTTAGCTAGGATTCCAATCTAAGTGCCCTTGTGGGGCAAACTTGGAAATATATTGTGATATTGTTCGCAGTGAATAAAAAATACAAAATTGAATGACTGACACTGGTTGACATGTAACGTATCACTTGCTTGACGGCTTCCATTAGTTTCACTAATATGGCTGAATTAAGCATGATTCGCTTGATGAGCAGGTAGGGAGTAAATGAGCTGATGAGTTAGCTGCTCGATCTCCTGGGTTATCATCGCTTTGTACTTGATTTAAATAAAAGCTCTCGTTGAATTGAGAATAGAATTACAAAGACGATCTTTGGATTAAAGCAGTTAATATGAATATGTTTTCAAGTGCAAATAACCCACTGAATGTATAACCAAGACTATCTGACTCTGTATCGGTCACCTGTGAAATGTTGAAATCGTGAAGACGATCAAAGGTCTGCCTAAAACATCACGAAACTGTTTCGGTGTACAAATGCCCATTCGCTCACCAGTTCCGCTAGCTGGTAGTACAACACCACAATTAAAATCAACAGATTTGCTCATTATGGACAAAAACGTTAGTATGTTTCAATGATGTTGTGAACAAAACCGCGATTATTCATCACATTAACTCCCTACAGCGATGTCAGCGCTGACAGTAAACATTGCTCCTTACAAAAACAACGTCGTGGGGAGTTGTAAACACATGTTTCGATGTTTTCATTTGTAATGTAGCTGTTGATTGGTAGAATATTGTATTTCCGGTTTAGATCAGAACATTAACCAATGAAAGGTTTGCTTTCATCGTAGGCAATACGTTAGAATCATCATGGCTGACAGTGGACCTGTGAATGAACCCGACAAGAAAGAAGTTAGCAAATTTGGCTTTAAAAAGCGGGTTAATAAACAAGTATCAAGAAGAAAGCAAGCATCAAGTAGTGAAGGTTATTTTCCTTTTTCCCCATTTGTATGGATGCCACACTAACACGGCCTGTAAACAAGAACGCGACCTCATTGTTGAGATTTCTGATCTGGATTTCTCATGTCATAGACTAGAGTACTGGTAGTGTTAAAGAGTATCTGTTTCTGTTGTGAAAACTGTGAAATTGTTTCTTTGTACTATTATTCTCTTGGAAACTTACCCGTGTCCATGGAACAGCATTTACTAGGAATTAATTCCACAATACATTTACATAGGCAATATTTGTTCCGGATCAAACTGATCATCGTTGACAGTTGTCCCTTGATTAATCTAGACCGGCCTCCGCAGTTGATACGTTACTATTTAGGGAACAATTCATTCGGTCAGCTACATCAATCTTAGAGTTATTAGCTTGGGAGATTGTTCCCAAACTAGAATAATATCTCTCAAGTGTCATGAGTATAGGCCTAGCCGCCATTATCATATCACCTCATCTGTTCTTCCTTTGGCCTACCTTTAGAATACAGTACCACAAACTTTTCAAACATATGACAGTACCCTCAGATGCAATTCCTTTGATATCAGTTTTTTCTACATGTCACTACTGGTTGCTACTGGTTCTGTACTAAAAGTCTGCCAGTGTGCATCCCTGATTGGCAAAAAATCATAACATGTTTTAAAAATGTATCCACTTTATCACTTACTAAATTGCTTACCTTCAAATATATATAGCCTATTTTATTGAAAGGGAACTTTGAATAAAGATTCCAAATCGAAAACAAACACTGGTTTTGTTTTCGAGGGGGCTACCATCAAGTTTTCCAAGGCTTGTACCAGTTTTTGCCGCCACCAGTAGTGACATAGAAAAATATAGGCTGCTGGGATCATTGTTGGCATACATTGTTGGCATAGATACACTCGATCAGCAATGATCAGATGCAAATTTTAGTACAAATGTTTACTCAACAAAGTTCTTACAAATAGATAACCCAGAATTGCAAATATGTACAGTTGAAGGCATGTGACATTATTAAAGTTTTATCTCCATTACTGTTTGTTTCAGAGAGTGACAGTGATGGTGGAAATGTGGCTGTGAAACGACAAAAGAGACAGGGAAACAGAAACCCTCTGGTTCAGTCGGTATGTTGATGTGAGAACAGCTATGAGAATGATATGACTTTATCATGTTCTTGGTCCTTGCCGAATCGTTTTTTTTGTCATCATTTGACCTCAGCATGTCAACGTGTCATAACGTCAGTATGTTTTGAAAATATGTAATTATCATCCTGATTGTTGTAATTTTTACCAATTAAGTCAAAGCAATCGTCTTCACTGACACACCAAAATGTCTCACAAATGTCCCATATCTAGTTTATAAATAAATTCAATACAGTGTGATTGCAGTCATAATCAGCTGATAAAATATAGGTCATCAGGTCCAGACGCAGCACTAGGTTTCTAGGTGTACGTAAATTTCAATGCTGCACTCAAAGAATTTGTCACATTGAGCAGTACTCTCTTGTACCTTGTATAGATGTGCAACATAATTATCGTGTAACACCTTGTATGTCTGTAAAATGTCGCAAAGTTTCAGCAAATTTAGTAATTCATTGGGATATGACATCCGAAGATGAAGATATATATACCAGTCAAACTATTACCTCGCTTATGAATCAGGTTGCTGTAGTTAAGGTTCAAGATAAGATCCATTTTGTTGCATCCAGCTTGACGGTGTAAGCATAACAGTGTAAGAATCTACATCAAAACGATGCTATTGGCAATAATCCAAAAGTTGTTTTCCATAAAGTGGTACGTTTTTTTACTTAGACACATGATAGAAGAAACTGATAATGTTTTACATACAGTGACTAAATAAATATAAATTACTAAGTTTTCAAGTTTCTCAAACCCACTTTACTCAAAACCCTACATAACTTAATATATGTTTCATGGCCCCAAGAGCTTTGTAAGCTGGGTTGACTGTATCTTTCATATATGGAATGTGGTTTTGACCAAACTGATGTAACCATGGTAGTATTCAAATGATTTCGAAAAAAAACTTTCCTGTTTAGAATAGAAGGCAGAGTACCAGGAAAACAACATAAGAATTGACTTCACATAAGTACTGATCTTTTAAGCATGTTTTCCGGGGCATGGGTGGCCCAGTCCTCTAAGGCGCCGCAATTCGCTGTGCAGAGTTGCGTCCCTTGGGCACGCCAGAAACCTATGATTGTGGGTTTGAATTCCGGATCGCCCCGATTATGTTTCTAGGTTTGTCAGCACAATTCGCTGTGCAGAGTTGCGTCCCTTGGGCACGCCAGAAACCTATGATTGTTGGTTTGAATTCCGGCTCGCCCCGATTATGTTTCTAGGTTTGTCAGCACCATACCTGTGCTCGTCGGTTTCACCGAAGTGGTAAACGTCTAAGACCTGCATCACTTCGGGCTTTCCACCCACATTAAGCTGACACGCCGTGACATAACTGGAATATGTTAAAAGCGGTGTTAAACACAACTCACTCACTCACTTTAAGCATGTTTTCATTTTTGACAGTTTGATTTGATGTATGTTAGGACCTGTGAATAGGTCTTCAGCAACCCATGCTTGCTGTAAAAGGCGACTATGCTTGTCATAAGAGTTGACTAACAGGATCGGGTGGTCAAACTCGCTGACTTGTTTGATGCATGTCATCGATCCCAATTGTGTGGATTGATGCTCATGATGTCAATCACTGGATTGTCTGGTCCAGACTCGATTATTTACAGACTACCGTCACAAGGCTGGAATATTGCGGAATACGGCGTTAAATAATCAATCAATCATTCAATCAATCAATCAATCAATGATGTATGTTAGTTCACAATATATTTCTTCACTGTAATCTGTAATATTAGTGGATGCTCCTCCAATTGTGGAAACGTATGTATAACCACCCCTATGCTTTCCTATTTGCTGAATTGTCATATGCTTTTGCTTTTGTGTTTATTTAGACAAAGAGAGTGAAGGTGACAAATAATGCCAACTACAGCAGTGAAAGCTCAGAGGATGAGACGAGGCTGTCCCTGGCATACAAGTCAAGTCGAACAGGGGTAGGGAAAGTTCCCACTTCTAGAAATATCTGTAGCACTGTGTTTGTAATCCATTATCTGATCCATCTGGATTTGGAATCAGAATATTTATCAAATTCAAATACTCCTGCTCAGATATTGTTTAAATAGTACACATGAAAATGGTTGATGGCCAACAACCAGTGAAGCAATAAGTAATACATTGAACAGACTGTAATTAATACATGGCAAGTTTGTTTTCTCAGTAGAAATCTGATTTTACAATTCCAAACATGCAGCTAACAATGACTGTAAATCGTGAAATTAACGCAAGCGTGAATCAAATGCGAAAAATGAGAGTGGTCTTTGCTCGCATTGATAAACCTCGCATTTAAATCAACAATGAGACATTTTAGTTAGCAAAAATACAAACTTAGACATCCGCTAAAAACAAACAACTATCTATTCCACATCACTGTTTATTGAGCAGCCCTTGCCTCCTTAAAGGGAGACAACTCTGTGAACTATAATGTTCCAGTAGCATAGATTTTCTAAGGCTCCATAACACTAGCATTAAAAAACACACCTGAGTCTACTAATAGCTAGTGATTCCTGATTTAGGGCCATGCTAAATGTATTATGAATCTTCTTTACTAGAAACGAGAAGGGCCAGGTGACATGGGAGCCACGGCCATTGTGGAGATAGACACTGCTCTGGAGCAGGATGCACAAGCCATCTTCGAGAGAGCTCAGATCATCAACAAGGGGCTGAAGGGTAAAGAGGATGACAAGGTTTACCGGGGTATGAACAACTACGCTGTGTACTACGAGAAGAAAGACACAGCGGCGGGGAATGCTTCCAGTGGAAGTGTCAGGTAGGATTGTCTGCATGTCGGTTGTCATCAGCATGTGGGTGAGTGTTAACGTCACTGACAGTATTTCTTAAGCAATGGCGTGTCACTTTTTGGGGGAAGAAAGTCCAGGACCCCGTTCCACAAAGCCATCTTAGCGCTAAGGTGATCGTAACTCCCATACTTTAACAATGGCTAACGATAGTCGTAACGTTAAGATCGTTTTACTGCTTTGGTGAAACCCATGAGGATGGGCAAGATGAGGACGAACCAAGATTGTTATCAGTTCTGAATTTAGGATTCAAATCCATGATCATGGATGCAACTCTGCGCAGTGAATTGTGGAAACTTTGACATCTTGGTTTTGCTTGCCAACCAAGTCACCGAGTCTGAACACCCAATCCATGAAGTAGCTTTGTATGGGTACTACGACCAGCACAGGCTGCTAGGGACCAATTCATCGAGTCTGACCACCCAATCCATGAGGTAGCTTTGTATGGGTACTACGACCAGCATAGGCTGCTAGGGACCAAGTCACCGAGTCTGACCACCCAATCCATGAAGTAGCTTTGTATGGGTACTACTACCAGCATAGGCTGCTAGGGACCAATTCACCGAGTCTGACCACTCAATCCAGGAAGTAGCTTTGTATGGGTACTACGACCAGCATAGGCTACTAGGGACCAAGTCACCGAGTCTGACCACTCAATCCAGGAAGTAGCTTTGTATGGGTACTACGACCAGCATAGGCTGCTAGGGACCAATTCACCGAGTCTGACCACCCAATCCATGAGGTAGCTTTGTATGGGTACTACGACCAGCATAGGCTGCTAGGGACCAATTCACCGAGTCTGACCACCCAATCCATGAAGTAGCTTTGTATGGGTACTACGACCAGCATAGGCTGCTAGGGACCAAGTCACCGAGTCTGACCACCCAATCCAGGAAGTAGCTTTGTATGGGTACTACGACCAGCACACGCTGCTAGGGACCAATTCACCGAGTCTGACCACCCAATCCATGAGGTAGCTTTGTATGGGTACTACGACCAGCATAGGCTGCTAGGGACCAATTCTAATCCAGAATCCCCATGGGGTTTTCATTACTAACACTGCCAGTAAGAATTGATTATGTTTGAAAAATGACTGCTTTTGTTTTCCATTTGTCATTCATAAATAGATATTCGTCCAGTTGCACTGTGTAACAGTGTATTTTGAACAAAGCATAGACATGGACTTTGCCAGTCTCGGCCCTTGATAACTACCCATCGTATCTTAACATAAGAAAAAGGGATAAAAAACCTTAGTCCTCTTCAAAATACAATTTATCTCTGTCTTACATACATATATTTGATTGATTACAAATGAATATATTTCCTTGCGTTAAAGAGAGATAGGGACAGGCAAGGTACATACTACCCTGAAGAAAGTCTATACATACTGTTTCAGGAAAGGTCCAATCCGAGCTCCGGCCCACCTGAGGGCGACCGTGAGATGGGACTACCAGCCTGACATCTGTAAAGACTTCAAGGAAACTGGCTTTTGTGGATTTGGAGGTAAGGTTAATCAGCTTTCATGTCATAAAATACAATGTATACATTTGCAAATTGGAATTTCAGAACAAAGTTTACTGTAATTGATTCACAAGAACATGTCATCATGGCTCCTTATCTTCTGACTTGGAAATTATAATCATTTCATTATTCATTATTGGCTTATCTTATTGTTACTTTTGAGTGACTATCATCATGATCATACTGAGGGTAAAAAGACTGTTAAAATGTTTGTTAATCTGGATTGAGTGCCTGCTGACACTGATGTTGTATGTTGCAGACAGCTGCAAGTTCCTGCACGATCGTGGTGATTACAAACATGGATGGCAGCTGGAGCGAGACGAACAAAAGGCCAACAAAGATGGTGAGTTCAACATCTGTTGGTGCCTATTGAGTCCTGTATTTTACTTTGCCTTCCTATTTGAAGAATATTCCTGGAGTGATGGGCTGGCCTTGTGGTTAGGGTGGTTGCCGTCGGCTTCTCAGTTGGGACAAATTTTCTCAAAATCTACCGTATTCGACGTAATAAGCGCCCCGCTCTAATAAGCGCCCACAGCGATATTTGCTGATATATTGGCAAGTGAACAATCCCAATTAGCACCCCTTCCGATTGATCAATGTACACAAGACTTATTTATTTGTGTATAATACGCACTCGTGTGTTATATGGACCCTTAATTAATGGCAATTAAATTCTGGAAAAATATATCTGCCGTATATAAACAGTTCAGGCCGTCAGCATAAACCACGAAATTTATCTTTCAACTCTGTTTCTTTCACCAAAATAATATTCTAATAAGAGCCCCCTATTTCTAATTTTCAGAGCACCCTGGGCGCTTATTACATTTAATACGGTATTTAACTTTGAGAAGTTATGTTTTACACACTAATGTAACAGGTCATGATCTTAAATGAGTTTGAAAATTGGTGTCGTTAATAATTTTTTATATGACCCTTGCTCTGTGCTTTTCCACTCAGTGCATACTGCGTGAAATGGGGACAGGTTTTCTCAGAAACTACTGAAGTTATATTAATGAAAGTTTGCATGCTTATCAAAGAGATACTTTTTAAGACTGATTTATGAAATTGGTGCTGTAAATAATATTTTTCCAGAGTTGCTTCCCTTGCTATTATCATTTTAAATGTTTTTAGATTTTATGGATACACAGTTATGGCCCTTGATCCATGTTATTTAGTTTTGTTTAGTGCATAGTGTCTGCTGTGGGGAACATTTTCTCAGAAACCACTGATGTTACATGAATGAAACATTGCCAGCTTATCTAAGATACTTAGTGAGACTGAATTTGAAAAACAGATTTTCTCATGACATAAAGCCCCTCTATCTCTTCTTAAGGCTTTATAGGACTCTCTTTTCTAGAGTTAACGTTAACTTCCGTATTACTCACCAAAATCTGAACAAAGTTCTAATATGTACCCTGTGGTGAGAAAGCAACCAAATCATATCAGTAATGTTTTTTTTTGTTACTTATCTATTTTCAATTCCTCGCAACATTTTAAAAGAGACATGGCTGTGATTTAAGAAATAAATGACAGGTGGGAGTTGTTTATCTTGTAATAAAACACTGCAGGGTTTGTTTATTCTCCCTGCAGTGTTTTATTGTAGAGTCGTATATTTCTTATATGAGATATCAACATTTTGTACAGCCTTTTTAAGGATGTCAATAAATTATACAAGGTTAAAAAACATTTCCCCATATTTAAATAATGTTGACTCCCTGAATAGAATCCGATCTTGTCAATGTCTGACAACACCATTTTATGTACAGGGGGTGAACTTTGGTATTCGCACAATTTTCAAGTTGATTATCTGCACCTCTTCTGCCAAAACTGATTTGCATATCTCTCCCACTATTGGGTGCGATTATTCCGCCATTGAGTTCATCTGCACTGTCCAGCTACCTCTATGGGCAACAACTTAGTAGACACTTCCCTCTCAAAACTAACGTTGTCCAATTTATGACGTCATGAAGTTGCGAGCACATGTTCGAATCTCCAGAAATGACATCAAGAGAGAACAATGTTTTATCGTGAAATACACCACGCTTTGTTCTTCTTTGTTCTTTGTGATTTATCGCATAGTTATCTTATATATTGTTATGCAACACTGTTTGTGTTGGGATGCAGAACAAACTGTCCTGTAAGACCTGGGATAGGGGATCAGGTTACTCTGTGTGACTTGGCTGATCAGACGTAGATTGTTACTTGTGTTTTCTATCACTGTATGTCTGTTCATGTTGATCATGTACATCAGACGTAGATCGTTACTCGTGTTTTCTATCACTGTATGTCTGTTCATGTAGATCATGCAGATCAGACGTAGGTCGTTACTCGTGTTTTCTATCACTGTATGTCTGTTCATGTAGATCATGTAGATCAGACGAAGATTGTTACTTGTGTTTTCTATCACTGTATGTCTGTTCATGTAGATCATGCAGATCAGACGTAGGTCGTTACTTGTGTTTTCTATCACTGTATGTCTGTTCATGTAGATCATGCAGATCAGACGTAGGTCGTAACTCGTGTTTTCTATCACTGTATGTCTGTTCATGTAGATCATGCAGATCAGACGTAGGTCGTTACTCGTGTTTTCTATCACTGTATGTCTGTTCATGTAGATCATGTAGATCATACGAAGATTGTTACTTGTGTTTTCTATCACTGTATGTCTGTTCATGTAGATCATGCAGATCAGACGTAGGTCGTTACTTGTGTTTTCTATCACTGTATGTCTGTTCATGTAGATCATGCAGATCAGACGTAGGTCGTTACTTGTGTTTTCTATCACTGTATGTCTGTTCATGTAGATCATGCAGATCAGACGTAGGTCGTTACTCGTGTTTTCTATCACTGTATGTCTGTTCATGTAGATCATGCAGATCAGACGTAGATCGTTACTCGTGTTTTCTATCACTGTATGTCTGTTCATGTAGATCATGCAGATCAGATGTAGATCGTTACTCGTGTTTTCTATCACTGTATGTCTGTTCATGTAGATCATGCAGATCAGATGTAGATCGTTACTTGTGTTTTCTATCACTGTATGTCTGTTCATGTAGATCATATAGATCAGACGTAGATCGTTACTTGTGTTTTCTATCACTGTATGTCTGTTCATGTAGATCATATAGATCAGACGTAGGTCGTTACTCGTGTTTTCTATCACTGTATGTCTGTTCATGTAGATCATATAGATCAGACGTAGGTCGTTACTCGTGTTTTCTATCACTGTATGTCTGTTCATGTAGATCATATAGATCAGACGTAGGTCGTTACTCGTGTTTTCTATCACTGTATGTCTGTTCATGTAGATCATGCAGATCAGACGAAGATTGTTACTTGTGTTTTCTATCACTGTATGTCTGTTCATGTAGATCATGCAGATCAGACGTAGATCGTTACTCGTGTTTTCTATCACTGTATGTCTGTTCATGTAGATCATGCAGATCAGACGTAGGTTGTTACTCGTGTTTTCTATCACTGTACGTCTGTTCACGTAGATCATGTACATCAGACATAGATCCCTACTTGTGTTTTCTATCACTGTATGTCTGTTCATGTAGATCATGCAGATCAGACGTAGGTCGTTACTCGTGTTTTCTATCACTGTATGTCTGTTCATGCAGATCAGACGTAGGTCGTTACTCGTGTTTTCTATCACTGTATGTCTGTTCATGTAGATCATGCAGATCAGACGAAGATTGTTACTCCTGTTTTCTATCACTGTATGTCTGTTCATGTAGATCATGCAGATCAGACGTAGGTCGTTACTCGTGTTTTCTATCACTGTATGTCTGTTCATGTAGATCATGTAGATCAGACGTAGATCATTACTTGTGTTTTCTATCACTGTATGTCTGTTCATGTAGATCATGCAGATCAGACGAAGATTGTTACTCCTGTTTTCTATCACTGTATGTCTGTTCATGTAGATCATGCAGATCAGACGTAGGTCGTTACTTGTGTTTTCTATCACTGTATGTCTGTTCATGTAGATCATGTAGATCAGACGTAGGTCGTTACTCGTGTTTTCTATCACTGTATTTCTGTTCATGTACGAGGGGGGTTCATTAAAGATTTCCCCTAAAGCACTCATATTTGGTTGAAATTTCACATGTGTGATGATACATGTATCTTTGGGTTATGTCTGAATTTGCAACACTGAACTATTAATCTTACCACTTTCACAGGTGTTATGAATACCGAGCAGTGATTAGGGTTTTATAATTGAAAGGTCGCACACCAAAAGAAACTTTCGATGAAATGAAAGCAACTTATGGGGAAGATATCATATGACATTGTTAAACACTGGCATCGCCAGTTCAAGTGTGGTCGGACATCTGTGGAAACAACTGCCATTCCTGGTCGCCCCCATTCAGCCATTGATGAGGACACTATCCATCAAGTGGAGACCGCCATTTTGGCAGACCGATGTATAACTGTTCGCCAGTTAGCACAAGATGTCAAGATCAGTGTAGGGTCTGTGGAAAAAATCATCCATGACAATTTGAACATGCAAAAAGTGTCTGCACGATGGATTCCCAGGTTGCTCACACCTTTCCAAAAGCAGGAACGAGTCAATTGCTCAAAGGATCTTTTGAACAAGTGCAAAAAAAACAGGCAAACTTTTTTGACAGACTTATCACACAGGATGAAACATGGGTCCATCACTATGTTCCTGAGACTAAAGTTCAGTCGATGCAATGGGAGCATGTGGATTCACCACCCCCAAAGAAGGCACATGTCCAACCCTCTGCAGGCAAGGTCATGCTCACGGTGTTTTGGGACCAGCACGGAATAGTGATGATGGATTTCTTGGCAAAGGGTACCACAATTACAGGAGCCTATTATCATGATTATGCTTCACTGCTGCGGAAATTGCGGGAAATCTTTAATGAACACCCCTTGTAGATCATGTACATCAGATGTAGATCGTTACTCGTGTTTTCTATCACTGTATGTCTGTTCATGTTGATCATGTACATCAGACAGTAGTGAAACATCATGGGTCTCGGCCCACCTATGTGTTGTTGTTGATGTTTCTTCTGGCCCTGTATATGTTCACAAACTAATTGTACTTGATGTGTCATTCCAGATGAACGAAACTACGAGATCAGCAGTGATGAAGATGATCTCCCTTTCAAATGCTTCATATGTCGAGATTCTTTCAAGAACCCAATAATAACCAAGTGAGTGCATCAGTACTCGTACAGGTAGTGAACAAACTACCTTCTCCACATCGCCAGCAGCCAGACATCGGTGTCAATATTGTCTCACACAGACGAAAACCTGGTGATGAAACAGAATGCAATACCAATAACATTAAACAATCCTGTTTGGTACAATATCACAATTTTGTTCCCATGTTCCAGGAATCCAGGATAAATCCCTGAGTTAGTAGTTGTATCACAATATGCCCACCTCATGCTCCAGCAAATGGTGTCTTATTGCCTACAGTGCACTCAAAACAACTTCATGGTTCATGGCAAACACTAGCAAAACCTTCATCCCCATACTGTGATGAACTTGGGGGCACGGGTGGCCCAATCGTCTAAGGCGCCGTTATTCGCTGTGCAGAGTTGCGTCCCTTGGGCACGCCAGAAACCTATGACTGTGGGTTCGAATCCCGGTTCGCCCCGATTATGTTTCTAGGTTTGTCAGCACCATACCCGTGCTCGTGGGTTTCACCGAAGTGGTAAACGCCTAAGACTTGCATCACTTCGGGCTTTCCTCCCACATTAATCTGACACGCCCGTGATATAACTGGAATACTCACCCAACTCACTCACACTCACTGTAATGAACTTATCCATGCAATGCCATTGCCAACAAACAAGGAATAATTTTAGACTTGTAGTTTATTTTATATACATGAACATAGTAAAAAATGGATAACAAATATTTGACACTTTGACACTTAGCTTTACTATGAACACAACCATTTTTTCAAAGGATTCATAACTTATGAAAATGTACAGAGTTCCCCTTTCATCTACTGGGCGTTGAGAGGAAATATATAAACAACACCATGTTTCAAAGCAACTCACAGGTTTTTCAACAGAGACTAAAGTAATAATACCATACAAAAACACTTTGGACTACCACAATTAATGTAATGGGTGCATTTTCAATAGTGTAGTCAAAGTGCACTAAAAACCAGCTTTGCTGTAGGCGATCGGCACTGTAGGAAAATAGAGATGGAACCCTGCAAGCCATAATATGATGCATGAGTCATGAAACAATATGTATTGTGATACTAAACATTTCTATATTTGCGTGAAATTCTTCATGTTCCGTGCAGCCTGCTAACAAAAGGTTGTTGCTGTCAAGTCTGTGTTCGATTCACATGTTAATTTAGGCTTGTTCTAATAGTTTCAGGGGGCACGGGTGACCTAGTTGTCTAAGGCGCCGCGATTCACTGTGCAGAGTTGCGTCCCTTGGGCACGCCAGAAACCTATGATTGTGGGTTAGAATCCCGGTTCGCCCCGATTATGTTTCTAGGTTTGTCAGCACCATACCCATGCTCGTGGGTTTCACCGCAGTGGTAAATGTCTTAGACCTGCATCACTTCGGGCTTTCCTCCCACATTAAGCTGACACGCTGCGATATAACTGGAATAATGTTAAAAGCGGCGTAAAACCCAACTCACTCACTCACTAATAGTTTCATGCAGGCATTTAGCATTTATGTTTCTTGATAGCCAGTGGGGTAATGTTGGCCAAGTAACTTATTATCAGGCTGGTTTATATCAAAACTTATAATTACTTTTTGAAAAGTGACACAATCCAAACATGAATTGATACTTGGGTTGGCGTATAGTGTATCGCCAGGTGTAAATAATGATACATCGATGAATCGTGACACCCTAAAAGTAAGTAAGAATACTTAGTGAGTTGAATACTCCAATATACTTGGCTATCATGGCTGTTACACAACACAAAACCCCAGACGTATTGATGCACTTGTATTGATTCTAGAAATGGCTCCTCCAACCACTAGACGACAACTGAGAA
This sequence comes from Haliotis rufescens, assembly GCF_023055435.1. NCBI lineage: Eukaryota > Metazoa > Mollusca > Gastropoda > Lepetellida > Haliotidae > Haliotis > Haliotis rufescens. Next base: position 60,231,421 of record NW_025964112.1, on the reverse strand, counting down.
ATGAGGCCTCGTAACTGCTTTGTCACATGGACTTTGAATGTAGCCATGTAGTATTCTGTGGTATACAGTTGTAGATCCATTTATCATTTAATCCCACGGGCCTGTATGTTACTGTCTAGCCATGATACATCAGCTACAGGTACATTATCTCTCAATGCCAGCCCAGCTTGTTTGATTAACAGGCTGCATATTGGCCTTGTCTAATTGTTTTTTCTCTATCGACCAATTTCGGAGCATATATTAGCTCAGCAAGTTGTCGCCATCATGATGATTTGTCTGTGTCTTAGTCTAGCCAGAGTGAAGTCCCATTTGTCAAGGTCATGCAGGGTCTGTTATGAGTCGGGGGCACGGGTGGTCCAAGTCGTCTAAGGTGCCGAGATTCGCTGTGCACGACAGAAATCTATGATTGTGGGTTCGAATCCTGGTTCGCCCCGATTATGTTTCTAGGTTTGTCAGCACCATACCCGTGCTTGTGGGTTTCACCGAAGTGGTAAACGTCTGAGACCTGCAACACTTCGGGCTTTCCTCTCACATTAGGCTGACACGCTATGATATAACTGGAATACTGTTAAAAGCGGCGTTAAACCCAACTCACTCACTCACTGTTATGAGATATGGAGACAGAGTTATAATTATTGGGGGTCCAATGCATGAGTGAATATAGCGGATTCAGGTTGGGGACATTTGGCATGGTTCCTTGAGGATATCCTTGAGGATCTGATTATTGCACATGATCAGGAACCTTAGTCCTATTATCAGGATTATGGATGTGGAGTTGATTGAAGAAATTCAACCATTGATCGTTTGAGTGTATTTCCTGAAAGAATAGAAAGGTCAGGTATGCAAAATGTAATCTGCCATTTTTAAAATGTTAATGATTCAAAATGCCACACTGTTACCTTCCCCATTGTTTAGCTCACCTGACTCAAATCAAGTGTGGTTGGTTTCCTCACAGAGAGGTACTCTGAACATGCTAAATGTTAGTAACCATCTCGTGGTCTAGTGGATGGAATGTCTGCCCGGAGAGTGGAAGGTCAGAGGTTCGATCCCCAGTCATGTCATCAATAGACTTTAAAGATGATACTTGTTGTTGCTCTGCCTGGCATTTGGCATTTAGGGTCTAAAACAAGGACTGATCAACTCGAAGTCAGTATTCTGTGTCTGAGTTGGGTAACCATGTTTAACTGCGGCGTGGTATCTCAGTGGGCTAGCACTATAAAACCTGCAGAAGTCTGGATGAGTACAAGCAGACACACACGTTATGTAAGTGCAATAATCTTGAATGCGACGTTAAACCTCATCTGGCCTCTAAATATTATTCTGAATGCTTCAACATAAGAAGGATAAATTCAATATTTGATAATAGCCTTGTTCAAAGACTTTAATAAGGAAATATGTTCCTTCTGTTTTTCAGATGCAAGCACTATTTCTGTGAGAAATGTGCACTGAGTCAATTCAAAAAGTCTAGAAGATGCTTTGTGTGTAATGAACAAACTAATGGTGTATTCAACCCTGCTAAAGGTGAGTCGGTGTGTTAGGTATCAGTGGTGTTGTGTAAACTGCATAAGAGGATTCATATTTCTAGATCTTGTTAATTCTCCCTTCCTGATGCATTTGACTGCCTCTGTGGTCCAGTGGAGAGTGCATCTGTCTGGAGAGCATAAGGTGGACAGTTTGATCCCCAGATGCATCATACCAAAATAATTTAAAAGATGGAACTTGTTGTTACCCTGCCTGGTGGTTGGCATAAAGGGGATAAAACAAGGACTGGTTGGCTCGAAGTCAGTATGCTGTTTCTGTTAGGGGTATCCATGTTAAACTGCGGCATATCATCTCAGTGGGCTAGCACTGTAAAACCGGCAAAAGTCTGGGCTAATAAAAGCAGTCACATTCGCACGCACATACACGCAATGTCCAACCCAATTTCACCTCATCTCTCCTTATGCATTCATTGTAGCGTTGGGGTAGCCTAGTTGTTAAAGCGTTCGCTCATCACACTGAAAACCCAAATTCGATTCCCCACATGGGCACAATGTGTAAAACCTATTTCTGGTGTCCCTCACCACAATATTGCTGGAAAAATGTTAATGGTGCCGCTTTTGCCATCTTTGCACCACGGCAGAGTGGAGCATTGGTCGTAATATGAATCACTAGTTTGTCTGGTCCAGATTTAGTGACAGCTGGAATATTGCTGATTGCAAGGTCAAGAAACAAGCAATAGTGCTCTGTCTGTATTTGATGGTGTGTGAGAGGGACCTGATGCGTGGTGGTTATGTTCTTGCAGATCTCATTAAGAAGCTGAAGAAACATGAAGAGGAGGAAGAGGAGAGTGGCTCTGACACAGGGGAGGCTCTCGGTGCTGGGGGGTGGAATGATGTGGATCAGGGGACAACACAAGGGGTGGTGCAGGAGAGTGGCTCTGACACGGGTGTGGCTCGCGCCTCAGGCGGGTGGAATCAGGTTGAGAAGGGGATGTGACAAGGGGTGGGGAAGGAGAGTGGCTCTGACATGTATGTGGCTCTCTGTGCTGGGGGGTGGAATCAGGTGGAGTAGGGGACAAGGGGTGGGGCAGGAGAGTGGCTCTGACACGTGTTTGCCTCACGCCTCAGGGGGGTGGAATCAGGTGGAGTAGGGGACAAGGGGTGGGGCACAAGGAGAATGCTTGGGGGTTGGGTGCTGGGGGGTGGAATGATGTGGATCAGGGGACAACACAAGGGGTGGTGCAGGAGAGTGGCTCTGACACGGGTGTGGCTCGCGCCTCAGGCGGGTGGAATCAGGTTGAGAAGGGGATGTGACAAGGGGTGGGGAAGGAGAGTGGCTCTGACATGTATGTGGCTCTCTGTGCTGGGGGGTGGAATCAGGTGGAGTAGGGGACAAGGGGTGGGGCAGGAGAGTGGCTCTGACACGTGTTTGCCTCACGCCTCAGGGGGGTGGAATCAGGTGGAGTAGGGGACAAGGGGTGGGGCACAAGGAGAATGCTTGGGGGTTGGAATCAGTAGTTTTAGGATGAGGCACAGTTGGTTCAGATAGAATGGGGAGGGAATACAGAGAGATGCTCTTTTTTCAGGTATATTCTAGGTGATGGATGTTTAATTGCTTGATAAGAGGGATAGCCTAGCTTTCATTAAAGGTTTTCATTTGTCAATTACAATCAGAATCACGTGTGCCCGAGTGTAATTTACTTGTGATGTCAATCAGTAGATAGATGTGAGCCCAAGGATGTGAGGTGAAGATAACAAAGCTTATTGTCTGGGGTCAGAAGGGGAGACTGACAATAATTACCATGCAGAGCCAAGGGATCGTAGGTTACTATGGTTACATGATATTTGGAGCACATCTACAGATATACAATGTTATGCTGCCAATTGTATAGAGACTAAACACACCATGTTTTCAATGCAGAACTAGGTTACCTGTAGATGTTTATCTTCATTCTACCATGACAAAATTAAACAAAAATCTTTCGTGTTAGCAAAGATATTGAGTGAAGTGTTTTGGGAAGTTTCTTGAGCTGATACTAGCCTATTAACATGTATGGTTCTGTATATGCTCAAATTTTAATTTACAACCAAGCGCTTTAGTTGCAACAACTCAAGCTCTCTGTTGTCCCCAAAACTTGAAATACACTTTCTCAATTGATTTCTGTTGTAGTACATACTTATTGTCATACATACTTATTGTCATACATACTTTGAATATTGTGGTCACCACAACTGCATTTTGTCACCTATAATTGAACATATAATTAGTTATATCTACAGTGTAGATATCGCTTGATCTCATCCAAGGATATCTCCTGTGGGAGCCAGTTTTGGATGATAAATCTCATTAACATACTGAAGTTTCTACATGTTGCTGTTTCTGTATGGGCAGTTTATTCTGTAATGGAGAAGCCATTAGAATCTATTGATACCAAAGAATCGTATCGGGCTCGTTAATTCTACTTCCGTAGTCAACAGAGTCTAGTGATTTTTCGGACTCAAGCTATCGTATGGTTGATATAATTTCTATATGATTTTGAATAATGACCTATAGTTGCATCAATTTTCCTTGTTAAACTGCAAGGTCAGAATGGCTAGTGAATTCCTTGCTCAGAATCAACTGCAAGAACAACGTCATCGTTTTTAGATGTTTGGGGATGAGTGTTTTGTTTGTTGAAGAAGTATGTTGAAGTCTCAGCGTTGTAACTGACACACATTCGGAATTAAGGGGCTCTCACACTTTGCCGAGCTGCGTCCCAAGTATGGACCCGAGCTGACTCGGGGGTACTCGTATGGAGCTCGTACTAAACTCGGGGTAACTCGGGATACCTCGTACTGATCGACGAGAGTTTTGGAACTGCTCAAAACACTGGGGCCGCTAGCCAAGTCGTAACACACTCGTAACACACTTGTAACACACTCGTAACACAATCGTAACAAAATCGTCCTACTCGTAGTACCCTCGTGGCGACCTCGTGGTGCTCGTACAGAACTCGTATGAGGATCGTCTGCAAAATTTATTGCCGAGTTGACCAAGTCTAATACGAGCTATACGAGCCTCCATGTTCAATCATGTGAAAAAATCCCCCCGAATTATGCAACTCTTAATAGACTCCTATTAGACTCCTATTGGACTTCTATTGGACTCCTATGGGGCTCGTAACACTCGTAGCGTACTCGTATGATACTCGTATATGTGTAGTCTCTTCCCGAGTCCTAACCGAGTTAGGCTCGGGAGAGCTCGGCAACCAACTCGGCAAAGTGTGAGAGCTGCTTTACATCATCATACATTGTAAAACAAAACTTGAATTGTCATGATTTGTAAATAATCACTTGTATTGTCATACATTGTAAATAAACACTTGCATCATCAATAACTGGTATTTCCTTCCTGTTGGACCCAGCCAGGGGAACGCATGTTGGATTAAATGTTGTTTCTTTTGTATTCCTCTGTCAGTCTGTCGAAATTACATCTACTACCTCCATAGGAGTCCTTGACAGCTGAACTTTCTAAACCGCAAACATTTTCCCAAGGCAAGAGTGTCCACTAGTCTATCAAAGTCTTGTTTTTAGAACTAGGCTTTGATACAGATTAGTAGACACGCTTGTCTCGGGAAGATTTAATGAACAACAAATGAATGTTGAGGCTTCTAAGACATAAAGCCGAGCTATTATAGTGTTGAAAATTTATACATCGTTCAATTCTGAGCGACAAGGCGTCTGCACCCAAAAGGGTGTCCTTTTAGGGGTAGATATGTTTTCGGTAGGGGATTTCTTTTCCTCAGTTCGAAGTTTTGGAAAGCTGACTTGTGATTGGCTCAAGAACTGACCTTCCTTCATCCAGGACCCGTGAAGATCTGGGGTAGAATAGGTCTTCAGCAACCCATGCTTGCCGTAAAAGCAAGCTATGCTTGTCGTGAGAGTCGACTAAGATCGGATGGTCAGGCTCGTCAGGCTCGCTGACTTGGTTGATGCATGTCATCGTATCTCACTTACGTGGATCGTTGCTCATGATGTCAATCACTGGATTGTCTGGTCCAAACTCGATTATTTACAGACCGCCCTCATATAGCTGGAATATTGCTGAGAGCGGCGTTTAACAACAAACAAAACAAACAACAAACATTCAGATTGAGGGGTAACAGTTTTCTCGGGGATTCACCTTCCACGGAGGTGTCATCAGATCTTCACGCAGAAATGGAGAGAGAGGGAGTTGGCTCGCTATATGGAACTATACAGCCGGCATAAGTTCGGATGTGCATGCACTTCGCTGTATAAGTGCAATAATATTGAACGCGACCTTAAACCCCATGTTACCTCACCGCCTCCAACCTAGGCCAAGAGACAGTCCCATAGGGCCGGTATGGTGTCGAATAAAATGTAGGAAATGAATGCAAGGGGATTAGAGTTCATTTCGATTGAACCTTCTCCAAAATGGGCAGAGAACCGACAGTGTCAAATTAATATAATTTATTTGAGGGCATTAAATTAGTATTTCGCTTCATTTTTTTTAAATTTGATGATTTATGTTTTAAAAAAGGGAGGCTCACTGGTTCCTCGCGGATATTCCTTCCCAGGAAAAGGGTTAGCCTGGTACACGTGTTCGATTCCCCACATGGGTACAATCTTGCTGGTGATGGTGCACCACTCCTTGATATTACTGGAATGCTGCTGAAACCTCACTCACTCACTCACTCTTAAGTGACTCAAACTATTTATTGCATGTTCATGCAGTGCGTTTTGAAATACCATTGCAGGAAACAGAGTCCCCTCCTTTCCCTATTAACTATTTTGTTGACGTTGACCTACGTTTAACAGAACATGCAAAACAAGTTGTCTTACATCGCAATAGAGACTACTGTAGAGTTCAAGGTCGAATCGTCTTCCAGTCAAGGTTTTACAGCAACGTCTTTATCACGATTTACATTCAGTATTAGTTCATTCGGCGACACACACGCTCTGTGCAAGTGTTATTAGATCCGTTCCATGACTACCGTTGATGCGGTTTCCAATATCTAATATCAATCCACCCACAACTACAAAAACTCCACCATAACAGCGTGACAGACGACATCGCCAACCACGACCGAGATTGAAATAGCGGGCTCTACTAATGAGCTGGCAGATTTCGTCTTATGTAAGAAGCCTGTCGGAGCCATTGATTGTGTACCCACTAATTAGGGAGAAGGCTGTTTGGATGAGCCTGCTGCTTTGTTTAGATGACTTATCGATCTCCGTAATAGAATATGTAATTAGGAGGACACAGTGTCGGCCTTACGTGGCACTGTCGTCTGTCACGTCAAGTTAGCGGGAAAACTAGACTCGTTCGGCTGCAGCAAGCACACTGATCCCGACACTGAAGCAAGAACATGTCTGTATTCAATGTTGGACATAATTGCTTTGTGTCAGTGTCTTCGAGACCACAGGAGTCATGTACATTTTCGAGAGAGAGGATAATTTATGAAGGTCTCACCTTCTGTACAAGAACGTTAAACACAGAGTGAAACAAAATCATGTACAGGGGCCACCCTAGATGTCTCAGTTTCTCAAGTCACTAATTCAAAGTCCGTTTGGCTCCAAATGAGATCGACCGTCTCCGTGGTCTAGTGGTAGAACGTCCGCCCGGAGAGCGGAATGTCCGGGTTTCGATCCCCGGCCGCGTCATACCAAAAGACGTTAAAAGATGGTATTTGTTGTAACCCTGTCTGGCGCTCGGCATTCAGGGGCTAAAACAAGGACTGGTCGGCTCGGAGTCAGTATACTGTATCTGAGTGGGGTATTCATGTTAAACTGCGGCATAGTATCTCAGTGGGCTAGCACTATAAATCGGCATCAGTCCGGACTAGTACAAGCAGCCACACAAACACTCACACGTACATGCACGTCGCTATATAAGTGCAATAATCGTGGACGCGACGTTAAACCCCATTTCAAGCTTTAGGTCGAGATGTTGTTTTAGTCAGATCGATCGACAGACGGACAGAATTAATTTGTTAATGTGTCATATGTTAAACATTTACGTTTGGGTCACATATACAAAACGTTGCAACGTATTTTTAACACCGCCACATATTGACTTAAAGGATCGCTGATACGATCAATATTACATTGCCGATGTAAGAACCATACGTGCTTATGTTTAAACTATTTATAATATAGATCATAATTGCCCTGTTAGAAGCTGACTGTTTAATAGGTGGAATCGCTAACTGATACATCGATACAAGCTACTAGTATTCGGCGAAAGAAGTGTTGTGGAGGACTTGAAGAAAGCAGGCTAAGACTGCCAATCTGCTGTACTAGAGCGAGGGTAGACATTTATGCATAATTCTGAGCTACCATACTATGCAAACACATCCATGCATACTGATAAGGTTAATTCACGTCTCCCATTAAGAAACCCCGACAGGCAGTGTATATATTAAAAGGTATGTTTTCATATACATTGTGCTTTGCGTCTTCCTTAATTACCCCGCCAAGATGACATGTACTTTGGTGTATTAATTAGGTACAAGTAGCCATATTATCTGCATTAGGCGCATGTGTGTGTGTAACGGCCTTATTGATTCATCAGCTTATCAAGGGAAACAATTCGTCCCACCCATCAATCTGTCAAAGGGAGAACTCGGTATAACATTTCCCGGCTGTACGATGGTAAATCTTCCGTAGCATCCGATTTCATGATGGTAACAGGTGAAACGTTTCATATGTAACCTGTATTTGGGAATCGGAAGCCTCTGTGCTTTTCACATGAGTTTCCTGGCATCGTGTGGCCTTCACGCATAGCAAGCATTGATTAATTTGACATTGGCGAGATGAGCAAACACTTTGACCACTATTCTTCAACCACTAACCACTATTCCTCCATCAGTATCCAGAATCTTCCCCCACTATCCATTATCCTTCCATCACAAACCACTATTCTTCCGCCACTATCCACTACTCTTCCACTACTATCCACAATCTTCCACCCCTATCTACTATTCGTCCATCACTATCCACTATTCTGCGTTCACTATCCACTTTTTTCTATCACTATCTTTTATTCTTCCACCACTAACCACTATTCTTCCACCACTATCTACTATTGTTCCACCACTAGCACTATTCTTCCACCATTGTCCACTATTTGTCAACCATTATCCGTTATTTTCCCACCATTGTCCACTATTTGTCAACCATTATCCATTATTTGTCCACCATTGTCCACTATTTGTCAACCATTATCCATTATTTCCCACCATTGTCCACTATTTGTCAACCATTATCCATTATTTTCCCACCATTGTCCACTATTTGTCAACCATTATCCATTATTTTCCCATCATTGTCCACTATTTGTCAACCATTATCCATTATTTTCCGACCATTGTCCACTATTTGTCAACCATTATCCATTATTTTCCCACCGTTGTTCACTATTTGTCAACAATTATCCCTTATTTTTCCACCATTGACCGCTATTATTCAACCATTATCCATTATTCTTCTACAATTGCCCACTATTTGTCAAAACATAATACATTATTCTTCCACCATTGGCTTCTATTTGTCAACCACTATTCTTCCATCATTATTCTCTCATCTATCCATCAGCCTACCACCACAAACCATTTGTCCCTGAAACAAAGGAGATGGATAACTTGAGTTAAGCACTAGGCTACGTCTCCGCTAACGGCATTCGCCCTTGGCTACTGAATACTGAACAGTATTACAGTTACATCACGTAAGCTCCGTATGTGATGAAGTTCTAAGATGTTTGCCACTTAAGTGAAACCCACGAGCACGTATCCGGTGCTGACAAACCTGAAAAATAATCGGGGCGAACCGGGATTCGAACCAATGATATTGAAGTTGCTGACACGCACATGGACCCGGATCAGCTCTGCACAGCGAATTGCGGCGCCTTCGAAGACTTCGAGACTCGCTCTCCGTACACCCCCATAAGCTAGTGAAGTCTGTTGTGGGCACAACTATTCCCATGCCTGCCACACCGCAGAACATATCAGACATTGGCAGCACGTACAAATATTTTTGAATAGGCTTATAGAATTACTCCCAACCATTCCCGAGGGTAATGGACAAATTGATGGATTCAAAATCTTCTAAAAACGGTACAACGTGAAATCAATTTGGAAATCTCAAGAATAACAAATTGTGATAATTGTGATCTGGTTGACGTGTTTATTAAAACACATGATATAGTGGGTTTTGCTAATTCAGGTGCTGTTTATGTAAAAAAGCGCGGTGTGAAATATTAAACATACGCGCCTGGGTTAAATGTCAGTCCTCACATCATGTCTAGTGTTGCCATGACATAACTACTACTGCATCAGTATATCCACTGGAAACCCTCCAGCTTTATATTCCACGTTGTTGAGCCGTTTATCACATAAGCATTTTCGTAATAAACACAATCAACGGTGTGAAAATGAGCGGGAACTTATTTGCTCTTTTCGTCATTGCCTTGTCTCGTGAGGTCGGGCTGCTGGTTGCTCCTTTATTGATGAAGCTTGCCGAGACACAATCAATAGGCCCAAGGCGCAAAAAACTTCACTTCTTGCAGTTGCTAACACCGCTTGGTATTAGCAGTGGAGGCCTGTGATAGACTGGCCTCAAGAGGGTGATCATGCAGGCTGGACGGTTGAGGGTGACCATATACGCTGGTGGGTTGAAGGTGATCATACAGGCTGGTTGGTTGAGGGTGACCATTTAGGCTGGTGGGTTGTAGGTGATCATACAGGCTGGTTGGTTAAGGGTGATCACATTGGCCAGTGGGTTGAGGGTGATCCTACAGGCTGGTGGGTTGAGGGTGATCACATTGGCTGGAGGGTTGTGGGTGATCATACAAGCTGGAGGGTTGTGGGTGATCATACAAGCTGGTGGGTTGTGGGTGATCATACAGGCTGGTGGGTTGAGGGTGATCATACAGGCAGGTGGGTTGAGGGTGATCATACAGGCAGGTGGGTTGAGGGTGATCATACAAGCTGGTGGGTTGTGGGTGATCATACAGGCAGGTGGGTTGAGGGTGATCATACAGGCTGGTGGGTTGAGGGTGATCATACAGGCAGGTGGGTTGAGGGTGATCATACAGGCTGGTGGGTTGAGGGTGATCATACAGGCAGGTGGGTTGAGGGTGATCATACAGGCAGGTGGGTTGTGGGTGATCATACAAGCTGGTGTGTTGATGGTGATCTTACAGGCTGGTGGTTGAGGGTGATCATAGAGGCAGGTGGGTTGAGGCCGATCATACAGGCTGGTGGGTTGTGGGTGATCATACAGGCAGGTGGGTTGAGGGTGATCATACAGGCTGGTGGGTTGAGGGTGATCATACAGGCAGGTGGGTTGAGGGTGATCATACAGGCTGGTGGGTTGAGGGTGATCATACAGGCAGGTGGGTTGAGGGTGATCATACAGGCTGGTGTGTTGAGGGTGATCATACAGGCTGGTGGTTGAGGGTGATCATACAGGCAGGTGGGTTGTGGGTGATCATTCAGGCTGGTGTGTTGAGGGTGATCATACAGGCTAGTGGTTGAGGGTGATCATACAAGCTGGTGGGTTGAGGGTGATCTTACAGGTTGGTGGGTTGAGGGTGATCATACAGGCTGGTGGGTTGAGGGTGATCATACAGGCAGGTGGGTTGAGGGTGATCATACAGGCTGGTGGGTTGAGGGTGATCATACAGGCAGGTGGGTTGAGGGTGATCATACAGGCAGGTGGGTTGAGGGTGATCATACAGGCTGGTGGGTTGAGGGTGATCATACAGGCAGGTGGGTTGAGGGTGATCATACAGGCTGGTGGGTTGTGGGTGATCATACAGGCAGGTGGGTTGAGGGTGATCATACAGGCTGGTGGGTTGAGGGTGATCATACAGGCTGGTGGGTTGAGGGTGATCATACAGGCTGGTGGGTTGAGGGTGATCATACAGGCTGGTGTGTTGAGGGTGATCATACAGGCATGTGGGTTGTGGGTGATCATACAGGCTGGGGTGTTGAGGGTGATCTTACAGGCTGGTGTGTTGAGGGTGATCATACAGGCTGGTGTGTTGAGGGTGATCATACAGGCTGGTGGTTGAGGGTGATCATACAAGCTGGTGGGTTGAGGGTGATCTTACAGACTGGTGGTTGAGGGTGATCATACAGGCAGGTGGGTTGAGGGTGATCATACAAGCTGGTGTGTTGAGGGTGATCATACAGGCTGGTGTGTTGAGGGTGACCTGGTGGTTGTGGGTGATCATACAGGCAGGTGGGTTGAGGGTGATCATACAAGCTGGTGTGTTGAGGGTGATCATACAGGCTGGTGGGTTGAGGGTGATCATACAGGCAGGTGGGTTGTGGGTGATCATACAGGCTGGTGGGTTGAGGGTGATCATACAGGCAGGTGGGTTGAGGGTGATCATACAGGCTGGTGGGTTGAGGGTGACCTGGTAGGTTGAGATTGACTTGGTGTGTTGAGGGTGATCATATAGACTAGTCGGTCTCAGAGACGTGTGTCTTGTAGGCACTGATCTAGTATGAATAACTCGTAGGCACTGCTGGGACATACCTTGGCCGTCTCATAACTCGTAGTCAGTGACTGTGATAGAGAAATGCTTGTAAGGGACCGAATGGATGTTTTTTTTGTATCGAGACTAGATCTTTTTCAAAATAAAAACTATGAGACTTAATTATATGTTTACAATGACTATCTTGCAGACAATATACATTATATAATTAATTTTGTTTTCCCATTTTCTGGGACAATTTGTTTTCGATATAATCCCAGGCCCCTCCCAGACTATTAAATGGTCGGCCCCTAATTAAATGTAAAGTATTGTAATAATTAAAAAGAGGTATATCCCTTGACGTGGCTGTTAAGGGTGGTTTACATCAAGTGGGTTGAATGTAGTTCATTACCAACAACTCCTGTGATATTGCTGGTTTGGTGTTCAGGAGTGTATTTGATAGCTGCTTGCCCTAACGGTTGCTGATGCTGACAATGTACGATCCACTGAGTCACTCGATCAGTTTCACGATATGCCCACTCACTCTACCATAGATAACATCTGTATTTTCTCCCATCTAGATACACGAACACACATAACGATGCAATCTTCACAACATAGGAGGGTGAGATACCAATGTTTGCGATAACGGATTTAAAGTTAAAGTGATAGTTGGAAGACTGTTCCATTGAAAGGGAGACATAAAAACAGACCAGGATCATGTTAGGACGGATACGAAAATGATAAACGTATATTTTGAAATAAAAAATGTTAATGAGCGTTGCTGTACTATATTCCCATTAAAGTGGCATAAGTCATCACAACTCCCTCTTCTACAGTATGTCCTTATAACACGCCATCCTACAGCAATAGCTCCCTTGTGGATATACCACGGCAGTGCCTCTTGTTAGTAATCCCTAATCAGCAAACATTCATAAGTCATCCATCACTGCTGCTACAAATTGTGTTGAAGCCTATTACTCTATTACACTGGTAAGTTGTGTTCTTCTTTTTTTAACTCGTCACCCTCTCAGTGTGCAACGTGTGCCACTGGGATCCCCGTGTCAGCCACACGCTACAGCGCAAACCATGTACTATATCTACATAGAGAGGTCTTTCTGCCCAACGGAGCGTGAGTTTCCCGCCAAAGTCTGTATCGATCTGCTGTAATTGCGGAGTGGTTGTCGGTACCAGGCTTCTGTCGCGGACCACCATCACTGGAAATAGCTCAGTGGATTATTGGTAAATACCGCCCCGGCCGTGTCTTGTGCTGCAGTTTAGGCAAGGCAGAGCTTCAGTCAGCAGACATCGGTGCAGAGGTGCTCTTGTTGTAAGATGACTCTGTGACGCTCCACACTACCACTCTGTAGTAACTGAAGCTGTCGTCTGCTTATTAGGTCTGTCCAGTGCCACACTGTTGTCGACATTGTTTGAAGAAGGCGGGTAGATTAGGAGGATGCCGAAAAGTACTAGTATTACGTGTTAAACCAGTCTACATTAATTCGGCGTTGATCGCTAGATCAGCCCCTTAGGACATTACTCAAATCGCTTCAACAAGATGGCGACTGATTTCGACGCTGAAGAAACTCCGGCATCTGAGGGCTACCCCCAGCCCACGGAAGACCGTGAGTACCAACACACCGCCAAACGTCTCAACTCCGGCCCCCCGAACCCTGCACGGCCACGGGACCTCATCGACACTTTATTTACTGTGGTCAACCGGGATTTACTCATATGCAAACTATTCTATTTCTTCTTCTTCGGAGCCTTTGGCTCCTTGTTTCCCCTCCTCGCCATTTATTTCAAGCAGCTTGGTATGAACCCCTCACAGAGCGGTGTCCTCATAGGATTCCGTCCTTTCATTGAGTTTCTCAGCGCGCCTTTCTGGGGTGGTATTGCGGATAGATACAAACGCGCAAAGGAACTTTTACTTTTCTCCTTGTTTTGTTGGATCATCTTTACCTTGGCCATAGCATTCGTGACTCCACCTGCTGAACGGTGCATCAACAACAACGGCACTCACGACATCCTCATCACACCACTAGGACGGGAGAGACGGGAGACATCCTTCCACATTGAGGAACAACTTGGCATGGCCAGGAACCTGTACACCCGTCATCACGACGAGAAGGAGAATATTCTGGTGATGCGTCACAGACGGGGGACAGGTGAGAGTCCCCGCCGACTTGACCATACAAAGTACGCCAATGCCAATGAATCTGACGTGAAAGGTCTGTTGCACTCGCCCTTCAGCACCATCGTCTATCGAGAAGACGAGGTCCAGGAGGTGTTCTTTATTCTACTGCTACTTGTTGTTATTGGAGAGTTCTTCAGCGCACCTGCAATAACATTCGCAGATTCTGTTACTCTAGCTGTTTTGGGTGATGACACGGAAAACTACGGAAGACAAAGAATGTTTGGATCGCTTGGATGGGGTTTATCTATGTTCTTCGTGGGTCTTGCCCTGGACCACTCCACTACGTTCCCTCAACATCCCTGTGGGACACAACATCATGCTGAGAAGAACTACGTGGTTTGTTTTGCAGTGTTCACTGTGCTCATGAGTTGTGCCTTCATCACGGCCTTGCAGCTCAGATTTGATCACCAAGGTCAAGGTCGTGAAATAGTCCTCTCTCAGATTACTATGAAGGTGAAGGACAAAGTTAAACAAACAATAACAGGCATTAAGAAAATTGACAGACAGAGACTTATAGAAGAGGATGACGATGATGCATATACCCATGCTGAACTTGAGAAGCAAAGAGTTCAGGAGCAGGAACAGCGACAGCAGCAAGAATGGCAGCAGCAGCAGCAGCAACAACAGCAGCAGCAGCAGCAACAACAGCAGCAACAACAGCAGCAACAACAATATCAGGGCGACCAGAAACCTGGATCAGATAGGCCTCTTCATATAAGTCTTGGGAAGGACCATGACATGGTAACTGATGCCCTGAAGGCCCCAGGAGCGGTTGCACCCGGGGACTATGACTACTCCGGAGACCCCTTCATGAGTAAATGGATGACGGTCATCAAGATGCTAGGGACATACAAGTACATCTCTGTTCTCTTCATCGCCTGGTTTATGGGCTTTGGGATCGGCATCATCTTCACTTTCCTGTTCTGGCACTTGCAGGATCTGGGGGGCAGCCCCACACTGTTTGGTCTGGCGTCTGTCATCAACCACATATCAGAGCTACTGGCCTACTTCATGAGCACCAAGTTCATCGCTTCATTCGGTGAGTAGGATTTTGATCTGAATCAAAACAATGTTCCGGTTCCGATTACCGATGTTGTTATAATTTGGGCTGCATCCTCAGCAATTTTTATTGTGAAAGAAGCCAGATTAAAAGTAAATACATCAATAAACCCACCACAGCTAACAAGACAATAACAAGTAATTGATATTGCCTACCCACATACAATAATTGTGATATACTCGAACTAAAATTGTGTGGACCTGTGTATGAAACCTAGTGATTATTGCAGAAAAAAGAAAAAAACAACCCCAAAGCAATTGACTGTTATGCGCCATGCACTCGAACCAAGTATTTGAAGATCTGAATAGGAATATCTGTCTAATTGCAACACTTTATGTTGAGGCCTGTTATTGAATAGTAAACGTATCACACAAAGACGGTTCGTATGATTTGTGCCATTAACGCACACAACCTGTTGATGTGACCTGCATGGAGAATTTCCAGCGACTCATTACAATCCCACCCGCGTTGATAGAACCCCTCTTAGCTTACGAACATGAACAAACAGTTTCCTATAATCCTTTTATGGATTTTTAGCATTTTCGATTACCTGGTTTGTGAAATAGGCTTATTCAACTTGCAGCCGAGGTGTTGACAAAGACAATCAATAGTGACAGATTATCTTTGACACGAATACCGCGACGTCATCTATTGGACGTGTTTTGCCACGAATCTCCACGGCAATTTGTTTCACAAGAAGCAGGCAATACATGGTACATTGTTCATTAATACTCGCTGTATAATCTGAAGATACAGCGGACTTTGTGCAACAGTACAAGTTGTATAATCTGACGATAGAGGGGATGTTGTTCAATAGTACAAGTTGTATAATCTGACGATACAGGGGACTTTGTTCAAAAGTACAAGTTTTATAATCTGACCAAACAAGTGATGTCACTAGTAAAAGTTGTATAATCTGACGATACAGGGGATGTTGTTCAATAGTACAAGTTGTATAATCTGGGGATACAGGGGACTTTGTTCAAAAGTACAAGTTTTATAATCTGACCAAACAAGTGATGTCACTAGTCAAAGGTGTATAATCTGACGATACAGGGGATGTTGTTTGATAGTACAAGTTGTATAATCTGGGGATACAGGGGACTTTGTTTAAGAGTACAAGTTTTATAATCTGACGATAGAGGGGATGTTGTTTAATAGTACAAGTTGTATAATCTGACGATACAGGGGACTTTGTTCAAGAGTACATGTTTTATTATCTGACGATAGATGGAATGATGTTTAAGAGTACAAGTTGTATAATCTGACGATACAGGGGATGTTGTTTAATAGTACAAGTTGTAATATCTGACGATACAGGGGATGTTGTTCAGTAGTACAAGTTGTATGATCTGACGATAGATGGGATGTTGTTTAATAGTACAAGTTGTATAATCTGACGATACAGGGGATGTTGTTCAGTAGTACAAGTTGTATGATCTGACAATTAATTACAATACTGGGAATGTTACACTACAACTTGTGTACTGTGACGAGACCGTCCTTGACCCGGAGGATACCAGCGGTAATGATTCAACATGAACAGATTTACATCTGCCAGCCGCATCCAGACCCTAATCCGATTAAGCTGTATCCTGCAGTGATGTTTCAAAGCTTCATCTGAAACTGTTACATAGCGATGTGGAGTTTCACGTAACGCCATTTACGAAACGCATTTGGTGTTAACCTCGCTATAAAAAAGTGACTTTGGAACTTGATAGCGCTTCACGAAGTTAAATATAACCTCATGTTTCAATTCAAAACCGCCTTTTGCAGTTGCAGCTAGCGCCATGTCCAACACAAAACAATTTCAATCTTGTTATGTAAATGTCGATATCACGCCATATTGTATAACGGTATTTTATTCTTAAGCAATTTCACAATTTGTCTTTGTAACCGTTTAAAGTTAATGTCAAGTGATACTGCATTAAAACAAGGTGCCACGTGCTACGTCGCTATTTGACTATATGAGATATGACATGGTTCTTCAAACATATTATCATTTACTATTTTATAGGTAGAAGGTAAGGGTTTTTGATCCACGGTTGCCATGTTGAGCGACAAAGACTACACTACAGTGCTATATTAGTACGAACCTATACTGCACTGCGAATGAGGTGAGGTGAAATGGGGTTTAACGTCGCGTCCAAGATTATTGCACTTATATAGCGACGTGCATGTACGTGTGTGTGTTTGTGTGGCTGCTTGTACTAGTCCGGACTGATGCCGATTTATAGTGCTAGCTCACTGAGATAGCATGCCGCAGTTTAACATGAATACCCCACTCAGACAAAGTATACTGACTCCGAGCCGACCAGTCCTTGCTTTAGCCCCTTAATGCCGAGCGCCAGACAGGGTAACAACAAGTACCATCTTTTAACGTCTTTTGGTATGACGCGGTCGGGGATCGAAACCCGGACCTTCCGCTCTCCGACCGGACGCTCTACCTCTAGACCACGGAGGAGGTCCACTGCGAATGACAATACATAATCCAAATTAGATAAGCTGCAGTTCAATGGATGAACGACTCGTAACTAACTTGGAGACTGACCTGTGTTGTTCATTTTTAATCTCGCGAGATCATACACCGTACTTCACAGCAGCCATTGAATATTGTGTCATCGGACGGCGGAAAGCGGCGGTGATCTCATCATGGGAGATCTCAAGGATGGCCTCATGGGTGATATCATTATTGTGATCTTCATTGTGAGAATGAGAACTGTCAAATGTAAGCTTTGAGATGACTGACATTAGGTTGCCAAAAGCCCTGACTGACTGACTGAGTATGGTTTTACGCCGCTTTTAGCAATATTCCAGCAATATCACGGCGGGGGACACCAGAAATGGGCTTCACACATTGTACCCATGTCGGGAATCGAACCCGGGTCTTCGGCGTGACGAGCGAACGCTTTAACCACTAGGCTACCCGACCGCCCGCCAAAAGCCCTGAAGAAGGCAAGTGCATTCAGATATGATAATATTTCAGTGACCATTCTGTACACGTTGAAGTTAGCCATCGGCACTACGTAACCGTTTTAGTGCAGTGGTATTTGTGATATGTTTTTTGTAACACTCTACACCCCTGTTAATATACGCGACAAACCCTTTCCTGTAAGCATATCATGATATAAATCATTCATACCCTCACGCACTGATGAATACGATGACTGCACTGAATCTAAATCAAGGACAAGGTTAAATATTGAGACACAATCTTCACTCACAGGAACAATTACAAACTAAACCAATCACTTTAGCCAATTAAGGACACTCTTATTAGGCTCTAACTTTATTTTATCTTGTTAGTAATTTCTTCTCGAGAGCTAGCTTTTTGAGGACTATTGACGTTCCTAATGCATCTGTGAAGGAGGTTTCCAACAGATACAGCCTGACCAAGTAGTTTGATGCCGATCAATGGTGGCTAATTATTGTCGTGTGCGTGACGGCGCTATCACCATATATTCAGCATCTTTTAAAGTATCTCGTCTTTTGAAATAATCCATACCTTGTTGTGACGTGAATACAACACACAGCTTGTTAATAAACATAAATCTCAACAATCTACCAGCATGTTCAGTGTACGTGGTAGTGGTTAGAAGACATGAAATTGACCATCTCAGATCAGACTTTTCTGGCGAGCTGTCAGTTAACACTAGTAACTAGCTCACCGTTCTTAAATAGGGCCAGACTTTCCTTTTTCGGTTTGTAGATTCCATAGTGAACATTTTGGTTTGAAGGTCGACAAAGATTTGTTTTTATCATCTTAAAATTTACTTAAGATGGATCGTCGGAAAAATACGATTTAGTTATGTAAAATCCATTGGACTTGTTCTGTTGTCAAAGCGATCCTTATCGTCGGCGGTATAAAAACACATTCTCTAAACCACTGAGAGTAATAGGCACTAGGTTAAGTGAGGAATACTGCCAGTCAACGTTCTCTAAACCACTGAGAGTAATAGGCACTAGGTTAAGTGAGGAATCCTGCAAGTCGACGTTCTCTAAACCACTGAGAGTAATAGGCACTAGGTTAAGTGAGGAATCCTGCCAGTCAATGTTTTCTAAACCACTGAGAGTAATAGGCACTAGGTTCAGTGAGGAATCCTGCCAGTCAACATTCTCTAAACCACTGAGAGTAATAGGCACTGGGTTCATTGAGGAATCCTGCAAGTCAACATTCTCTAAACCACTGAGAGCAATAGGCACTAGGTTAAGTGAGGAATCCTGCCAGTCAACGTTCTCTAAACCGCTGAGAGTAATAGACACTGGGTTCAGTGAGGAATACTGCAAGTCAACATTCTCTAAACCACTGAGAGTAATAGGCACTGAGTTCAATGAGGAATCCTGCCAGTCAACGTTCTCTTAACCACTGAGAGTAATAGGCACTAGGTTAAGTGAGGAACCCTGCCAGTCAACGTTTTCTAAACCACTGAGAGTAATAGGCACTAGGTTAAGTGAGGAATCCTGCCAGTCAACGTTCTCTAAACCACTGAGAGTAATAGGCACTAGGTTAAGTGAGGAATCCTGCCAGTCAACATTCTCTAAAGCACCGAGAGTAATAGGCACTAGGTTAAGTGAGGAATACTGCAAGTCAACGTTCTCTAAACCACTGAGAGTAATAGGCACTAGGTTAAGTGAGGAACCCTGCCAGTCAACGTTCTCTAAACCACTGAGAGTAATAGGCACTAGGTTAAGTGAGGAATCCTGCCAGTCAACGTTCTCTAAACCACTGAGAGTAATAGGCACTTGGTTCAGTGAGGAATCCTGCCAGTCAACATTCTCTAAACCACTGAGAGTAATAGACACTGGGTTCAGTGAGGAACCCTGCCAGTCAACGTTCTCTAAACCACTGAGAGTAATAGGCACTAGGTTAAGTGAGGAATCCTGCCAGTCAACGTTCTCTAAACCACTGAGAGTAATAGGCACTTGGTTCAGTGATAAATCCTGCCAGTCAACATTCTCTTAACCACTGAGAGTAATAGACACTGGGTTCAGTAGGAAATACTGCCAGTCAACGTACTCTAAAGTACTGAGAGCAATAGGCACTTGGTTCGGTGAGGAATCCTGTCAGTCAACGTTCTCTAAACCACTGAGAGTAATAGGCTCTGGGTTCAGACAGAATCCTGTCAGTCAACATTCTCTAAACCACTGAGAGCAATAGGCACTGGGTTCATTGAGGAGTCCTGCCAGTCAACATTCTCTAAACCACTGAGAGTAATAGGCACTGGGTTCAGACAGAATCCTGCCAGTCAACATTCTCTAAAGTACTGAGAGCAATAGGCACTTGGTTCGGTGAGGAATCCTGTCAGTCAACGTTCTCTAAACCACTGAGAGTAATAGGCTCTGGGTTCAGACAGAATCCTGTCAGTCAACATTCTCTAAACCACTGAGAGCAATAGGCACTGGGTTCATTGAGGAGTCCTGCAGTTAACATGAGAATTAACGCCGCATTAAGCAATATTCCATCTGTATCACGACTGACTAAATAATCGAGTTTGGGCCAGACACACCAGTGGTTGTAATCAGAAGCAACGATCCTCACCGTCGGGATACGGCGATATCATGTCACCTGACCACCTCAAATGTGGTGTCAGTAATTATTTGGTTCATTCAAAATGTTAACGCCAGAGAATAATCAATCTTCAATATCTGCCAAAATAGATTCAATATGACGTAAAAGGCAAAATAATGATGAATGGATCACTAAAAAGGCAGTGATTACACCAGGTCTTCACGAAAAGGATAAGCAAGTTCTGCTCTACCGAGTAATGTTACAAGGTGTCCTTCCCTTGATTTAACCATCGTCCTGAACTGGGTCGTATAACTGCACACCGTATGTACCAGCACTCTCATGCCCTAGCCTATCCTACAAATAGAGACATGAATTGTATAACCTTTACCTTGAATCGGTCTGTATCAGCATGAATAATGATTAAATCAAGGACTGGTGTTTCCACTTAACGGAGTGAAGTGAGTGGTGAAGATGTGGAAGGGTTTCTCTATCCATGGTTTCCGCAGTTTGTATTCCATCGATTGAATAGTTAATTGCCTAATCCAGAACGCTGCAAAAACAGGCCAGGAGATCGATGAGTCAGTGTGCAGTACCCCACGCCATAGCGGCATATAGGTTTCCGTGACCAAATGTGCTTTCTCAAACCCAGGATGGGCTTTTGTGTCATACTGCAGATCTATTGTCTGAAGCCTGTTCTAAAACACGCGTGTAATTATGACGAAAATATGCAGCCCTGTATCTTTTAGAAATGACTACCAAGCCACTGCTAGTTTTTGAAAGGTCTCTACTGAATGTCGATAGCCATGTCATGGAAGCCACTTAGGATTCTATTTAGCAAACAAGAAGTATCGTTCAATGGTACACAATACTGAATGCAGCTCCACGTGGCTATGATGAGTGCGTGCATATGTGAATATAATCGTTAGAATTCGATAACGTTAGCATGACAAGATAGCTTTGCGTTGGGGATAATCTCGTGTTAGTCAGGTTTGTTACTTCTTCCGGGTTGTAATAGGAACCGTGTAACCTATGCTGGTCGAAAGAGGCGACCAAATGGATCGGTTGGATCTGCTCGGTGACTGGGTTGACTACATGCATGTCATCGTACCCCCAAGGTACAAACAAACAAACAGACAGACAGACAGACAAACAAACAAACATCCCTCGAGAAATACAAGATTGTGATCAACTAAGACTGTCACGTCACGCTCCTTAAGGTATGTGTCATTGATCAAAATGAGAATGTCAAGCAAAAACACCATTTGAGACTTCATAATCTTGAATATGCATTACGCCATCAAGTCCTTTCAGAATATCCGTCGTAGACTAATAGTCCTCCTATACAATACCGAGCTGACAAAGGGCTTAAAGATGGCGATGAATAAGTAATGCAGTGTGACTTGTCTTCCGCGATCAGCTGTGCTGTACGCCGGAATTATGGTCTCTGGGGATGACTGTAACGGCATCATTATGGTGGAGGTGTGCGTGTGATGTCGTCCAACAATTGATGTTACATAGAAACGTTCTGGGACAGTAAGTAGGTGACATCCTTGTGTAAAACCACTGTTCCGGGCCAACACACCGGCATACACTTGCACAAGCGACCTTAGCGCTACGACGATCTTAACTAAGATACTCCATCATAAACTTACGGTTCTCGTAGCACTAACATTGTATTGTACAAGTGGGATCTGGAATGATGTTTGCGTGTTATATCATTATCCCGAGGCAATATGTAGGCGATGGTCTAGTATAAGGGCTTGTTTCGTGCCAATGTGAAGGTGGCGGTCTGGTGTTTAGAGATTGTTCCGTGCCAATGTGAAGGTGGTGGTCTAGTACAAGAGATTGTTCCGTGCCAATGTGAAGGTGGTGCATGGTCTGGTGTTAGAGATTGTTCCGTGCCAATGTGAAGGTGGTGGTCTAGTATAAGAGATTGTTTGGTGCCAATGTGAAGGTGGTGCATGGTCTGGTGTTAGAGATTGTTCCGTGCCAATGTGAAGGTGGTGGTCTGGTGTTAGAGATTGTTTGGTGCCAATGTGAAGGTGGTGGTCTGGTGTTAGAGATTGTTTGGTGCCAATGTGAAGGTGATGGTCTGGTGTTAGAGATTGTTTGGTGCCAATGTGAAGGTGATGGTCTGGTGTTAGAGATTGTTTCGTGCCAGTGTGAAGGTGATGGTCTGGTGTTAGAGATTGTTTGGTGCCAATTTGAAGGTGGTGGTCTGGTGTTAGAGATTGTTTGGTGCCAATGTGAAGGTGATGGTCTGGTGTTAGAGATTGTTCCGTGCCAATGTGAAGGTTATAGTTTGGTGTTAAGAGATTGTTCCGGACCAATGCGAAGGTGATGGTCTGGTGTTATAAATCTCATGTGACGCCATTCCATATACCATATACCAGAGAGTACCATATAGCAGAGAGTACCATATACCACAGAGTATCATAAACTGTTATAGCGATATGGGTCCCATCATTTGAAAAGAAATAATTTATTCCAGAATTTTTTGGAAAAACTTATTGTGCCTCAGATTATACCCCCAAATTGATTGCTCGCCGACCAAACTGGATGTCCTGAAAAACGTAATTCTTCGGCTTGCTGTTGAGGCTCGCTGACTTGGTTGCTGCATGTCATGGTATCCCAATAACGTAGATCGATGCTTATGATGTCAATCACAGGGTTATCTTGTGCAGACCTATTTACAGACCGCCGTTATATAGCTTGATTTTTGCTGAGTGCGACGTTAAAAAAACAAACACACAAATAATAGGATAACAGAACGCCCAAGATTTTCACCATGACCTTTGAATTAGGTCTCGCACCAAAGCTAAGACATTCGTGCCATCCTGTGTGTACATACCACAGTTCCAGGTGAACGAGGGGCGGTCGGGTAGCCTAGAGGTTAAAGCGTTCGCTCGTCACGCCGAAGACCCGGGTTCAATTCCCGAAATGGGTACAATGTGTGAAGCCCATTTCTGGTGTCCCCCGCCGTGATATTGCTGGAATATTGCTAAAAGCGGCGTAAAACCAAACTCACTCACACTCCACGTGG
Organism: Haliotis rufescens; assembly: GCF_023055435.1. NCBI lineage: Eukaryota > Metazoa > Mollusca > Gastropoda > Lepetellida > Haliotidae > Haliotis > Haliotis rufescens. Next base: position 60,207,648 of record NW_025964112.1, on the reverse strand, counting down.
ACGAGAATGGTGTTGTATAAATATGGAACCGACGTAGTTCTTCCATCGCTGTCTGGTGTATATTCCACTTAATTCGTGTAAAAAAGAAATGCGAAACACGTTATCATTAGCTGACATTGTCTACTGCGTGTCGTGCTCTTTTTTCGTCCTGTAATGGACGTGTCACATATGTTACTATGACAACCATCACAATCTTAACCAAAAGCCCATATTCAAATATTTAAACAATAGCCGGAATTGGTTTTAATGCAACACTTTTTTCATCATAGGTGCTGCATTTGAAGTTATGCCGTGTAATGTTTTCATTGTATACGATAAAACTTCAATGTACTTGGTATTACTGCGCATCTTGTTTTGATCTAGGCGGGCGATGAAAAGGGTTCGTTCAACACGACCTTGTTCCTCAGGAGGGCAAGTTTGGTAGGGACTCAGAATGGAGTAACAGTGAGCGTTCACTGGCTATATTGATCCGAGTGTAAACCAATCAACATTATCGATTTGAAGCCAGAGTGAGAGATGAGAATGGGCGAGATCCTAGACATCTCCTCTGCTATGATAATGGGGTTGTTTACTGGGGTACCATTCAGTTTTCCTGGTCACAGTACAGCACTGGATGATACGGCCAGGAATTACATGTAGGCGCCATTAATTCGTTTCAAAGAATAAATATGTGGAACTTTGACCTTTATTCGGTAGTGATTGTCGTTTTATGATGGATGTTCCTCTTTCATAACTGAATCATTTCTGACATATGAATAAATTTTGAAATTCGAATTCGATATTATGTGTACTGCATTGTCAAAGTGTTGAAAATACGCAGTGGCTGTAACTTTCATTGATTGTGATAGGAGATACAATGTAATCGTGTGGTTTTAATAGTCACCATACATGACCTTGTTCACAAGTATTGTCGATATTTCCAACAAAATGTCAAATTATCGAAATGTTTTCATACGAGAAAGTGCACAGTACCAGAAAATATTGATTACTTTTTGTTTAAACTATAAAAGGTATGCCTAGGGTACCAGCCACGTCTGCTTTCCTTGTAAGAACCAGTAACAGTTTAAATGCCGCCTTCCTTCAGGGAACATTCCAACTATAAATCGCAGTTCGTGCATCCCTAATTGTAAGTCGTACCCCACGGGCAGCTCTCGCGAGATGCTAAGTGGGGGGTAATGACTAGACCCGAGGGGTAGGCACACCTTCGACATCTTCTTTCTCTACCCTAGGGGTTACGTCGTCACTTAACTGCTATTGCCGGACGCCTACTCCAACAAAATAGTTTTTGACACTTCTAATTGCTTTTGCAAAAGGGGGTTCGGTTCTGGTGCTAAGCTGACTTGACGCCTTCTACTCTCCTCTTTGCTGCGTGGAAACAATTTGTTAACTGTGATTAGGATTTCTGTATCTATACTCAGTCACAATACCCAAACAAGGCCCTTTTGATGTAGTACTTCATAATAATACCATGCAAGTATATAGGACTACTTTATCCATGTATTCAGTCACAATACATAAACAAGGCCCGTTTCATGTAGTACTGTGTAATAATACCATGCAAGTATATAGGATTACTTTATTCATGTATTCAGTCACAATACCCAAACAAGGCCCGTTTCATATAGTACTATGTAATAAGACTATGTAAGTATATAGAATTACTTTAACAATAAGTTCAGTCACAATACCCAAACAAGGCCCGTTTCATGTAGTACTTCATAATAATTCCATGCAAGTATATAGGATTACTTTATCCATATGTTCAGCCACAATACCCAAACAAGGCCCGTTTGATGTAGTACTATGTAATAAGACCATGCAAGTATATTGTGTTGATTGTATCAGGTTACCTTTTATCAGGAAACAGACAATGTAATTATACAGATTAATGATAATTCTAATCAAAGAAATAGCGCAGTTCACAATATCCATCTAATAGTAGAACTCCATCAAAGTGCCCTTACTCATTTAGTAAGCCTAGAGGAAACCATGTCTTTTGAGATGTAGAAACTGAAATCGTCAACGCCAGAGAACAAACAATTTCGAATATCCGCCGAAACGGGTTCAATGGGGCGAACAAGGCTAAATAGTGAGGAAAATTATGGGAATGGATAACTGCAAAATAAAAGATGACTCCAGGTGTTCGCGAAAGGGTAGGTATGTCTTGCTCGACATGTAGGACGTGTCTACATCCCAGATGTAATTTCAATATTTCTTGATGATATTCTTTTCAAAATGTTTTCTAACCATGCTAATCATAATAACTGCATGTAAATGCAAGAAATATTTGTCACTACACATACGTTTTCCTTACTTTACCAGCATCCCAGCAACAATGGCTGCATGTGTCTGAATAGTTGTTAACAAGCGGTTAATGCTGGCATCAGTGTCTCAGATGTGCTATTGCCGCGGGTTGAAAAGTTCATGAGCTGTGCAGAACAACATTTCAGGAAGGGCGTTTGGAAAAACAGCATATTGGATTCTGTCAAAAACTAGGTTTAGGACCCACCGTGTAATTGAAAATGGAGTGATTGGAGGGATCCTTTTATATTCCACTGCTCATAACACTAACAATATGTAAGACGTGTTTTGCATTATAAATATTTATTTTCAACAAATTGGAAAGTGGATCGGTTAACAAGCAAACTATGCCTCTGATACCCTCTCGAGGACAAAAACATACTTAATATGCAGAAAACTTGAGAATGAGAATACAGAACTGAACTGGGATTACACTGTGGCCAGTTGTGTGAGGTTAGATAAATAATTTATGTCCCTTGGTCAGCGAATCTGCCGGATACCATGGATCGATTTTGTAATTTCGAGACACATTGTTTTCGATCTATATACATATCTTTCAAGAACTGTATTCACACAATAACCTCTATTATATTAATACATGTTGTTTCTGATATTGCCGATCGCCTCCGTGGTCTAGTGGATAGAGCGTCTGCCCGGAGAGAGTAAGGTCGGTGGTTCTATCCCCGGATGGGTCATACGAAAACACGTTAAAGATGGTACTTGTTGTTACTCTGCCTGGAGACGCCCTGCAGTGCTAGGAATAAAAGAAGGACTGGTCGGCTTGGAGTCATTATACTGTGTCTGAGTGGGGTATCGTGTTAAAATGGTATTGGAATTGTTGTTATTGATAAAAGAAACGGGAATAGCAGCGTGTCTTCTTAAGGGTAACAGTGACAGTTGAAGAAATATAAACTCAAAGTGGCGCAACACGGTATAACCATTGACTCTCTGTTTAATGCTAAAATAAATCGTTTGGGACCTGGGATACGAATCCACATGTGTCGGATCTCTACAACAGGGGATGCGTCTCGTTGTCACGGTACCTGAAAGCCAGTCAAGCTGTCCTGCGAAACGAGTTCTGCTTTCTGCTGACTTTGGTCAATGGCAATTCCCAAACTCAAAGCCTTTCCGATCAAGTCTCTTGATTCAGTATCCGTTCTGACGTGACATCAATAATGGAATGTGAACATGGAAGCATTCAAACATGTCCTTGTTTTGGCAGCGTGGACACCCAGACAAAGGATGGATCATACAATATCGATCTCAGATCAATGCCTGACCAATCAATGTATGAACTGCTGTTGTTATGACAACTGAGTCGATTTGTGCTCACCAGTACAGCGGACTCAAGAATGAAACTTAATACAAACAATAAACTCGACTGAAGGAGAAGAAATTGGATTTTGGTCAATAAACGCCTCTTGGCGGATCTGAGGGGGTGTTAAGCTCTGTATTGGGGACAATTGGAGTCTCGGTGCTAGAGCTCTGTACAAGGAAAACATGTATTAATTTGCTCTGGCCATGGGCGCTGTGAGGCTTATTTGCTTTTTGATCTCAATGGTGCCGGTTCTTAATGGTCCAGTCTTACGAAAATAACAGAGAGGAGAACGCGGTATTGGGACAGTGGCTTGGATGATCAGGGAATATTCTTTGACAAGATTAAAGAAACTTCATTCAGTATAAGGGGAAGTTTAATGAACGATATATTGATTAAATATATAAAAGAAAAAAATCCTTTTGAATATTACACACACAAGCCATTATGCCCTTAGCCCGTGACGAGAATGGGTTACACTGTATTCCAAGTCAAGTTAAGTTAAGTTTTTTTCTTATAAAACACAACAGCTGATACCGAGAGGATATATACGCATATGTAGACACATACAGACATAGATATGTTCAGTGAAAATGCGTAGATAGTATTAATAATAGTAATGATAATACAGGTCAAGGGACTTTTCCCAGGAAGCGCTGTCGAGTCAAACCCAACGAAAACTTTTCGGAGAATGTGAAGACTCCCCCCACTGCAGACTTCTGCAATACCCAGGTTGTCAGAAGGGCTGTATTCCTGGAAGCAAACCGGGGCACTCTCCCAATGTCAGTCAACAGATTGGGAGGTACAAAACCTAAGGCACCGAGAACAATGGGCAGTCAGACAACTTGGTACTAGGGATGCAAGCGAGACATTTCGAAAGCGAGGTCCGCATTTTTACCATGTGTCTCCTGAATCTCGCAATCACTTTAGTGTCAAAAGGGACAGAAAATTCAACAATATAAATGATTTCATTGGATTTATCAAAAAGGGCAAGATCAGGTTTATTGCCTTGATACGTCTGAGGCTGTATACGGAAAGAATTTTGTATTTATCATTTTCCATGACGCCCTCTACATATTCTGGGTCGTACCATGGATGTACCTCAGTGTCAAAATCACAAGCAATACAGTAATAAAAGGATCGAGCCACTCCATCATGTCGCTTAAGAGACTGCGTTTGTGCCAAAGCTGGTCATCCACTGACAATGTGTTGGACAGTCTCATTACATTCATTACATAATCTACATTTCATATTTACATTTTGATGCAAAATCACACACGGACAGTTTCGAGTGGGAAGTGACTGGTCCTGAGCAGCAAACAGAAAGCCTTCTGTTTCACTCAGGCTTTTCAGGCCAGACGACTTCATCCAAGCGAAGGACTCTGCAGGATTGCACACATAAACTCGATGCAGTGGTCGTTCAGATAGCCTCTCCTTTAAAAACTGAGTCTGGGCCGACTTGATATGGCACTTCGCTCGGTTGACACTCATTTCTGTACCGCCAAGCAGTACAGAACCATCAACAAAATCAACACCGACATTGAGATTATGCCCAACATCCCTGGCTCGTTTTAGAAAACTGTGGAATGCCTTGTTTTCATCATGAGTCTTGACATGCTTCACAAGAGGATCACCAAACAAATAAATGTGTGCAAAAGTGCACCAAAAAATTCTATCATGAAAAGCCCCAACGTTAATCAAACCACGTCCTCCCATAATGATTGGTAAATATAAGCGATTGAGGGAAGAGCGAGGGTGGTGGATCTATTGTCTGACATGATGCTTCGTGTGAGGGTGTCAATTCCCTGAATTTCTTCTTCTTCTTCTCCTTCTTCTTCTTACCCCTCTTCTCCTTCTTCTTCTTCTTGTGACGGAGAGAAAAACGTAATGGAATTTGGCGAATATTCGTATGTCCGAGTGTTGATTTGGGGGCTTAGGTCTTGCTCTGGCTGGACGGAAATCTCATTGTAATGATCTCATTTTCATGGCTGGATCTTACAGCAGATCTGACAAGCATTTGCATATTCAAGGTTTAGCCATTACTGGGAACGCTGTCGGCAATGTTGAATCCTTTCTGTGGGACTTGACATGCACATTTTGGTAGGGTGCTGGACTCATGAGATTGTCAATGTTTTTGTCTCGCTGAATGTCATTCCAAAGAAATAAGTGATAGATGCTTCACGGATGTGCGTTATTGTATCATTATTTCCTGACAATGCCAATCACACTGGATAGGTGTATATGTCTGACACATCGGTGATTGATATACTAAAGCTATAGCTATACCTACATAATGTGTCTGAAAATGGAGAGGAGGACGGCTGAATTCAACATTATGCGTTTTATTGCCCTCTGAGTGTGGACTTCGTGCGTTAGGAAGTCATATTGTCAGGGGTTTGAAGACATACAACTCAGCTATACGGCTTTTACCACAAAATCAATATTCCGGAGGCGTTTTTGAAAAGAAACATTTATTCATCGTGATGGTACAATTCAGTTAAGAGTTATGATTTATTCTGGCAAGCACTGTCTTGCTTCTAACGTTCCACGAAAGCAGGATAATATACTTCAAAGATTGGAAGGATTGGAAGACTAAAGATATTACTATATTATACATAAACTGATGGGTAAAAGAAACTATATCTCTCAGTTGATATTAAAACCTGTATGATTTTCATATATATCTATATATGAAAATCATACATGTTTTAATATCAACTGAGAGATAGAGATATCATGCATTGATGTCCATAAGAAGAAGAAACATCCTCTCAATAAAATAACCATGCTCCACTACTCCATATATAAAGTGTACTGCCGCTATGTCAGCACTCAACGAATACGTCCACATAGCTGTATTTTTTAAATAGTTTCATTTAAAACTTTTAATAATTTTTTTTCATGATACACAACTGCTGATGCAGACATCTTATCTTTGAAAGTCAACACTTTTGCTTTTTTCGGCACAAATTTACAACTTTACAAAAATGGTAGGGATCATGTGATTGCAAATTCATTTCTTTCTCCGGTCTTCATCGAACCAGTTTATTTTTATACACAATTATCCAACCACAGATTACTTTTTATAAACCGTTGCAGGAATGAGTGATGGTTAAATAGACATGATCAAATGTATCCACAGTTCTTTCAATTTCATAAAGAACAAAGACGGTACTCTGTCTCTTGTCCCTCGGTTTATGTTGATCTGGTTACCAGAAAGGAAGAAGGCGAATTTGTATTTGTCTTTTTTCTCGGTGTTTTCTTTTGTTCAAGATTCCTTTGTCTCCTTTTAATTAAAAGCTAGACCACCATGAAGATGCTCAAACAAATGGCTAGTCTCATACATAATGACAACCACCCAGAAGGGCTAGAAGACAGTTCTATATGTAGCCAATAGAACACTTCAAGCAATAAAACATGCTTGTATTTGTTCAATAACCTTGTTCAACGCTCGGCGTTTTCGATTGATCATGTTGGATTCTTACTTAAGATGTATAGTATGTTTTTTTAAATTCAGCTGTATAAAATCCTACTCTATTGATTAAAACCTTTGTGAGACGTCAATGCGTTTGAATGACGTCATGTTCAGTCAATAAAACTAGAAAATTAGAAATCCGAAATATAGGTCAATGTTCAACTTCGTTTGGTACTGGAGAGATCAACTATTTCTTGTCGAGAGATAGAGTGATATTCAAAGGCATTTAAAAGCACCAGAGCAGTTCTAAATTACTTAGTATATTGATCATCAATAGACGAAGTCAAAATAAGTCATTATTCGGGTGTCCAGAAACCAGGTCTAAAATGGTAATTACATTGTTCTTCGGTAAATCAAGTCTAAATTCCTAATTAAGTCGATCTAAAGTAAACCAAGTTTAAAATGGTAATTATGTTATTATGGTTATCTTTAGTGTAAGAGGTCTCAATTGGTTCATATTACTAGCATCAGAATAAGCGGTCTTTATTGATTAATATTACTATATTCAGATTAAGAGTTTCAAATTGGTTCACATTACTATCTTCAGAATAAGAGTTCTAAATTGGTTCAGATTACTATCTTCAGAATAAGAGGTCTAAATTGATTATTATTACTATCTTCAGAATCAGTGGTCTAAATTGGTAATTAAGTTGGTCTTCAGGATAAGAGGTCTTAATTGGTAATTCAGTTGATCTTTAGTGTAAGAGATCTAAATTGGTAATTAAGTTGGTTTTAAGTATAAGTGGTCTAAGTTGGTAATTAAGTTGATTTTCATTGTAAGAGAGCCGCGAATAGCTGCAATACTGCTGGTATGGTTTAAAGCAATCTTTACTCACTCAATGAAAGAGGTCTAAATTGGTTAATATCATTATCTCCAGTACAAGACGTCTAAATGGATTAATATTACTTAATTCAGAATAAGACGTCTAAATAGATTAATATTAGTATCTTCAGAATAAGTGGTCCAAATTGGTAATGGGGTTGGTCTTCAGGATAAGAGAGCCGCGAATAGCTGCAATACTGCTGGTATGTTTTAAAGCAATATTTACTCACTCAGTGAAAGAGGTCACAATTGGTAAATATTATTATATTCAGTATGATGGTGTCTGAATTGGTAATTGGTAAACTATGTCTAATATAATAAATTATATTTTGAATAAACAAGGTCTATATTGAACTTTGGTTGATCTTCTTTGAATCCTTGGATCTTGGAAATGAAACATGTTTTAATAAAAAAATATAAAGACTTATTATCATTACATGACTCAACTGGCACCGAAAGGGAACCCTCCTTGACAAACAGTGTTCTTCCATTTCATTCATTAAAAATTAGGTAACCATGCCTCTTAAAAGCGCAACAAACATCACCCGAATATATGTGTCCACATCTAGTCCAGTCTAAGGGAAACCCACGCACTATATTATCTTGTTTGTAAAACGGGGAATGTCAAAGATAATTATACCATGTCTACTGTGGTCTAACTAGATTTAAACATATACTTTAAGGTAGTTTCATTCCGTCTCCATTTATAGGGCGTAAGGGAAATGAAATTGATCACGTCGTCCTGTGATGAAGAATCTTAGATTAGCTGGTCGACTAGTATAGACTTGTTCTTATCTCAGTATTCCTCCGGGGTTGTTCCCGACGAGAAAGACGCTGTCTGATTCATTTAATTCTAACCTCACTCCGGACGCCAGGTGAGGACTGACGCAGATATATTGATTTGAAATCAGTTGTAACGAATATAGCATCAATAATACATCGCTATGTACAGAGAGTATTGGTCGATAAAAATGCATTAAATAGCACTTTAATCGTTTGCTTTTACACATTGAACACGGTAGAATCCTATGACAGATGGGCATTAATCAAAAGCTATTCTGTCGATGCTGCCTACCTAATGACTGGTGATTACCTTCATTATTCAGTCAAATATTGATTTCATGCACATGCGCAGTGACCCAACTACCGCGAGTCACGCTAGGATCGTGCACCGCAAGACGCTGGGTTTTGACATATGCTTTGAAATATCGACGGTATGGTATTAGTACCACCACTGAGTATTTCCAAATGCCAGGAACATGGCCTAACACTGTAGCAATGGCCAATAACGGTTTCTCTAATAGAATTAAAATATTTATCCTTCAGCATTGCACCGCATAATGTTCCAAAGAGTTCCTTTAGAACAACAATATTTCAAGGATACTGCTTATTAATTACGCTTGAAATGTAACGATTGTTAAATTCCCCCTACTAAAAATAAATTACTTCTATTTACAATGACGTTCCAATAATGCCCGAAAGTGATAACTGTCAAGGTCATGCTACCTGGGACTGGTACATACAAACCAAAAACATGTGTTATCAATCTTTCATGTTTAAATCTCTTATTCTACCCATTCGAATATAGTGTTCAGATACCTTTTGAATGTTATCATATCTGTTATTAACTAGTTGTTAGTTGTTAGTATTCGTTTAACTTTACATCACCCTTTGTAAAGAAACGTAATGGAAGGTACCGGAAGTTCTTGACGTAATAAGAATATAACTGCAGTTAGTGAAGGAACACGACGGAATTAATAGAGTATTATGTTTGTTTTGGATACACCCTACAAACATGCCACCATCTATTGTGTAACCCCAAAAATAACACCCTACGGTTTAGCACTAATCTTTGTTTCCTGAGACGCCGTAAAATACCAATATATTAACGCGCTCTTGTAGGACACGTACGAATATGGACATGTGGTTATCGGCGTCAGTTTGCAAATACGACTGCAGTGAAATCTTTTCTTTCAAATTGTACATATTCCAGATAAATTATACGCATTAACAAGTGTACGGTTTAATGTATGTCCGGATAAATGAATCAAGGATTTGTGTGTACCTTTGGAATATGGTGTATCCAAATGTTCTGTGTTCCAGACGGTAACTGCCCAAATGCGAGTTTCTGGACAAATGGAATTCCACCGCATGAGGTCCATTAGCAAGTGTTACTGGAGAGATTACATGTGATCATTACTTGTGAGCTGGTTTACCACGTAACACCTCTTATAGCGCCCTTGCATCAGCACGTATTGAACTGTGTACACATGAATGGTCTATACCCCGCAACACAACATCATTTATTGTACAAATAGGAATCATCCAGTTCAAACCACAGACGGTCTCTTCTTTCACATCAAATCTGGCGCTTGTCCAAACAAATCTGTGAATTGGTTCCGTGTTCTTACGGCCCAGGTCACTCTGCTGGGCATCGACTCGCTGATTTCCTGACCCCTTCAGCGTCAAATCCTCGTATTGTGGACCTAGTATCGATAGTGGAGGGAAATACAGTGTTTAGTGTCTTGAGATGGTGGAGGATGGCAAACGCGGATATAATGCTGTGTCGTTTATTCTGATTCGAAACCTTATCACTGTGTCTCGTTTACGTTACAGGTAGAAGTTATGTGGATATTGCATGACCTAAAAGATATGAGATATAATAAAGATCTTTTTGGGTGGGTTAGTGTGGCATGTCAGCAGGTTATTATCGTTAAATAATTGGAGACTTTTGAAATCTATATATACTAGTACTAGGATATTTAACATACGAGACTCGAAATATACTGCCGGTTTAAAGTAAGCATACATTTGAAAAGTGGATTTGAAAAAAAATACAAATGTTATCAATACGTGACCTGGCTGAAAACAGTCACCAAGACCAAAACTTAGGGCCTAAAAAACTACTACAACGGTTTCAAATACATCACCATGAAATAACCATTTCTTGTTTGTTAAATTATTAGTCAACATCAAACATGGGTGCATACATTCTTTTACCCGGCAGTTTATGATATGTCATACCAACATACATGTATGCCCCTCGGTGGTCTTCATGCTCAAAATGTTTTTCCGTCGAGCCTAAAACGCCGATGGATCTCTGTGTATTAGTTTATCATGTAGATCAGAAACAATGCAGTCCCAGTGAATCGAACTCGGTGTCTGTCGCGGGTTCAGTCCGGTGTAGTGGCTGTTGAGGCTGATTTGATCTACTGTCTGAAGCCATTACGCCTTGTACCGATGTACGGTACCTTTGTCCACCATTGATCCCGACTACCTATAATTCTGTTCAGGTTCAGAACAGTGGACTGTTAAAAGCAAGATCATGTAAACTGCCATCAAAGGTAAAATCAGACTTACTGTGACGTTTTACACCGGGGTCGTCGCGTCCATAATATTTCAAAGAGGACATAATTTGTCCAATCTGTGCAAACACCTGATGTCACATTATTCGCCCTTTGTGTGAGCTTATGTATATGATATGAATCACGAACTTAATATTCTGAAAAAAAATTGATTGAAAGCCAGAGTCGTCGTCCTTGATGATGACAGAAAAGTCTGCAAAAGGGTTAAGGACCAGCTGATTCTTTCATATTTCTATAGTTAATCTGAAAGATTCACTGTTATTGAGTAGTATAAGTATACTATTCAGATTCCATAGCAGTGTCCGCGGGTGCTACTTGGAACTATTTAGATGTATAAACCTATTAGTCTGTTCAGAATAGCTAAATATTCGTCACGTCCTGGGGATATGTGAAAACAGCAACAGCAAATCACAACATTGACTCTTTGGTGATACTTGATGATGACACATCAACAATCAAATTCAACAATATCCAGTAAAAATACATTAGACATATTTGCAATACATATTTGCCATACAGTTACCATTTCGCTTATTTCTAAGTCTGCCACTACATCCCCGAGGACCCACAGCCAAACGAGTTTTAAGTGTACCCTACACAATCACAGAATATTCCATATAACTATCTATGGGCAGTGTTTACCAATTGGAATATTTCATAAACAACTTAAGGTCAGATCACTATTTAAGAATCAAATCAAGAATTCAAGACGTATCCCTCCTGTGTTTTGTTTAACAACCTGAACCAAATGATCCACACGGTGATCACATCTTCTTACACTCTGTTTGTGACAACCGACCAAGGTATATCGAGCCTCAGCACAGGGATCTCCAACCCTTACTCTGGCTTCCTTGGTTGGTTTGCTAGTCATACCAGAACTTGAATCAGCATGTCCTGGTTTTATATCACATCGAGACTGGATAGAACGACACTCAAAGACAGCTAGCTGTCTGTTCTCAACAAAAACTTTCCATTCTGGAAAAGAAATCTTTCACAGAAAAGTGAATGGAACGGCTTTCCTTGTTACTTCAAAGTTGGTCATTAAGACTGGAGACTCGCAATATGGCGTACCCAGCTATCGGTACAAGGAAGAGAAGGGCCACTACCGGCGTGTTTGAATGCCCTAAAATGTCATAATCCGTCAAATCTCATTCACCTCACGTCTGCCCAACCAAAGGCCCCGCCGCCATATTGGATTTATTGATGTAGAGTAACAGAAGCACTCCCGGAAAGGCCTCTAAAACGGTATCAGCTAGTAATTGGGGGGATCTCTTGGTGCCGTGATATTGCACGCTCTGCCAACACTAGACATATCAGCTCAATTACGTGGCGTTAGGAGGTGAGGCCAGGTATACTTCGCTTGCCTGTAGTAAGTCTGTATACAGCTTTATTCCCTCTTGAAAAAGGAAAAAATCCTCTTTACAAGGTTGGCTATTAACACGTATGATTCGATTATTGACAAAATATGTCTGGCCTATTTAAGCCGTTACATTTCCAAAGGATATTTCCTTGTTTTATTTTCTCGTGATAGCCTAAATAACCTTAATGCACTGACAGTTTAATTAGTTCCATATTCATGTAGGCATACTCCTAGAATCAGTGTACCCCGGTGATACGTGGAATTTGGTAGATGTTCAAACTTATAAGTCTCTTCAGAATTGTGATACTTCATCATGTTATTGTAACTCTTTGAACAACAGGCCTCCACACAGCTGAATCCGAGTGATCTATTGTATCTCCATTTTCAGCGGACACTCGTCTCTGCATCATCTAGGAGATATTAACTGTGCGCCTATGAGAGTCCTTGTAATAACACTGATATATACGCCATACATAACGCCCTTAAATCCGGATTTTTTTCTGCTGAGGTTTCTATTTAGCTCCAGATCGAAAACAAGTATAAAAATGAAAACTCTGCTGGAGGTTATTAATTTGTCTTCTGTCAGATTGCAGGAGTTCTTTTGAAATTATTCTTGGGCTTGTGTCAGGAAGGGTCTTGTTAGCTTTTGCAAGACGTCTGAAGGAGAAACGCCAACAGTGCCTCAAATTGATCACTTCTTGAGATGACGCGCACAGCATCTGCGGTGATCGATTCTGAACGGAAGTAAGGTTTTGTATGTACTGCTTCAAGCATCAATAGTAGTAGTCGTTGGGAAATTTTGATTGGGTAAACTTTCGCAGCGTCTTTGATTTGTTCAAATGTCCTTGACCTTGGTTTAACAGGAACGTTATCGATATGCCAGATATGCTATAAGTGCCTCTGTGTACACTGACATTAGCATACACAACCATAATGACACGTGATAAAATTTGTAGTGGATATTAATATGACATATAGGAAATTTACAGTGTAGCGTTTGACAGAGAGGATGTCATTATTATACCATAGTTACCATGGTTACTCACAAATAAGATCACGTGGATCATCTAGTGAATACAAGTTTGTGAAAAAGAGCTCCATTTGAACGAAGCATGCATAGACATTATTTGCTTTTGTAACAGCTTATGTATTTTAATTTTGACTTTCTTTCACACTTTAGATGATCAGAACATCCTCTTATCCATTAATTGTACCAGCACATCCATTACATATGCTGAGGTCGAATGTGTCGCCTGCACGCACACACGCACACATGCACACATGCACATACGCACTCAAAGCATGACAGAGTAACCACAGTAATATGAGTGAGTGAGTTTGGTTTTACGCCGTTTTTAGCAATATTCCAGCAATATAACGGTGGGGGACACCAGAAATGGGCTTCACACATTGTACCCATGTCGGGAATCGAACCTGGGTCTTCGGCGTGACGAGCGAACGCTTTAACCACTAGGCTACCCCCCCCCCCCCGACCCGCCCAGAACCCCCCCCCCCCATCTAGAATCGACAGATGACAGAATCGGTATTCTTTAACTTATTTTGAGTAGTATATACTAGTATTGTGATCGTGTCCTCGTAGCTTATGATGGCATGGCGCCAAGACGAGTATGTAAGGGTTAGACAGGTTCTGTACTTAACAATGGGGTTGCGATGTTGTAAGTATTGGCTAATGTTCAACCCTGCCGTGACTAGTGGCACATGGGGATAGCCGTCAACCACTAGTAGGTGAAATACACTAGGATACATCACTATAATGACTTGACAAGACGCGTTCCGGATATCTACTGCTGGCAAGTCTGGATATACTTACCTTGATCATGGAGGCATGTTTGTCGGCGTGTCTGAAGACACTCATCTCGATGGCGGCTTGTTCCTTGTAGGCGTGTCTGGTGATACTGACTTCGATGGTTGGTGTTTGTTGGCTTGTTTGAAAATACCGATGTAGATGGAGGATTTTGTGTTCTTTGGCGTGTTGAAGAAGACACTGATCTGGATGGTGGGTGTTTGTTTGTTGGCTTATCGAAAACCATAATGATTGATGTCGATGGTTGGTTTTTGTTTATTGCAACATTTGACATTGTGTTACACGTCTTTGTTGAGAGGGGGCGGTCGGGTAGCCCAGTGGTTAAAGCGTTCGCTCGTCACGCCGAAGACCAGGGTTGATTCCCGACACGGGTACAATGTGTGAAGGCCATTTCTGGTGTCCCCCGCCGTGATATTGCTGGAATATTGCTAAAAGCGGCGTAAAACCATACTCACTCACTCACTTTGTTGAGAGAAGATATAGTAAGTATTTACATGAAATACAGATTGACGGAAAGTAAGAGTTTCAAAGGTATGTTGTATTCTTGCTGTTCCGTTTTAGCTCCAGAAAGTACTGAAATAACACATATTTATAGTGGTCTTTACAAATTCGACATATACGTGTGTTTCTATATAAGGAAACTGTCTCCTTATCTTTGCAAAAAATGAATTCAGTTTCTATCACAACGTCTACATGAACAGCGAATGTTGGCTACAGGGTGTTATGTTGAAGGTTTCCTATGGTTAATTATATCAGGCTTTGATGTATCAATCATCAACGTGTTGGTCTTACTTTGAAAGACGTCGTGTCTTTCTTTCCATGAGAGTGATCCTTACAATATTAATTGAACCGGTAAATAATGAAAACTGTCAACTAGAATCTCCCTTCCCTTACTTTCCGCCCCTGTTGAGATGTTTCAAAGTAAAAATATAAATTGTTTTTCCCTACACGCTCAGCTGTGGTTGATTAACTCTTACCACATGGTGCGATTTATACAGAAACTGAACAAAATTCAATATCCGTACCGTCGACAGCGGCGTAAAGTTTTTAATGTAGCTGTGCGGCATAGCGACAGTGATGTATCTGTAGCTGCTGACGACGCTGCAGAAAACGAGGACTGAGACGTGCGCCAAGTGCCAACCCCCATCATTCTCCATCTCCTGATCCGCACCCTCTGTGACCGAAATGCATCATGGGATTATTCCCTGTCAAAAACTGCCGCCTCTAATCTTGCTAAGAATAGGCCACTTGCAAGCCCTTGAAGACATGCATCCCCCGGCTTCTGAATCGGAGAGATAATTTTGCTCCTGCAGTCAAATCAATTCAGGAAATCCGTAGGATCACCCGTATCCTGTAATCCAATTTCGCTACAAAATCCTCACATCTTGCACCCCATAATTTGTCATATGTACTTACATCAAGACGGACCAATCACGTCTGTGTCACGTGGTCGTGGTGGGACCTCATCACGCCCTTGTAAGCGGAGTAATACTGCTCTATTGACTGCCATGATGAATGGAACATGTCTGCAGTGTGTATTGATCAGGCACAATTATTCATTGCATGGAAGAGATTTGGTCGGACGTGATCAAATGAACAATAAAGACCCGACTGTGACTCTATGTCTGTCCTGATACACGCTTCTGGGACTGAAGCCTGTCACAGTCAGGTGGTTCATGCTTACTAAATGTATTTCATGTCTTTGTGCGAAGATTTGGTAAATAGCACTTTATTGTGCCTGGTCGAACGGAAACATTGTGTCAGACTCGCGAGATCTGTGGAATGATTGCGTGATTTGATTGACACACACTGCAGTATGACCGGCAAAGATAATCGAAAACTGGAAGTGCTGCTTTGTTGAGGGGAGGGTTCAAGTTGCCACATATTAATTTTCAATGATGAAAGAGGAAGTTTGATGGCATTGACAACTTTACTAACAATCTATTATGTGTAACCTGTTTTCCAAATTAGCTTTGAATGGAAGAGGCATACATGTATGATGGCATAACGATTCTTGAATAAACCATAATTTGGACTACACGAAACTACGGTTATAACGAACTCAATGGGACCACTCATTTAGTTCGTTATAACCGAAGTTCGTTATACGCATAAATACAGCATACAGTATATTAAAACCATTGTCTATTCATGGACAATATTATGTATAGTGGTAGACCGGACGGCGAAGAGAAACATTAAGTCCCTTTCACTGAAAATATTAGTTGTGAACATTCTGTGGAACTCACAAGAAATACCAGCAGGAAGAAAGACGTCGCATCATTGTGACGTTACATTTTTTCTAGGGTCAACCATTTATTGACCTTGACCTTCACACACGTAGGATGAAACTGTTTTCATGAACAGATCGTGCCATGGTGGTACAGTTATAGCGAATCTTGGTTGTCATTTTCCTGCCCTTTTGCTAACATTACTCTTTGGCTGTTAATTGTCGTTTTTTCTGCGATATTAGTGTGAATACATACAGCATGGATGTTTTAAGTCACCAGACCCGTACATTATGAACACATCTACTATGAGTGAGTGAGTGAGTATGGTTTTACGCCGCTTTTAGCAATATTCCAGCAATATCATGGCGGGGGACACCAGAAATGGGCTTCACACATTGTACCCATGTCGGGATTCGAACCCGGGTCTTCGGCGTAACGAGCGAACGCTTTAACCACTAGGCTACCCGACCGCCCCACACCTACTATGAACTGAGTGGGCGTAAAATCCAAAATAGCGATGACAATTATATGAATCAATCTGACACTAGAGACGACGGGTGTTTGTGGAAAGGGAAGTTATGTCCCACCAGCAGCACCCGCTACTCTGAAACCTAATGGGGCGGTCGGGTAGCCTAGTGGTTAAAGCGTTCGCTCGTCACGCCGAAGGCCCGGGTTCGATTCCCGACATGGGTACAATGTGTGAAGCCAATTTCTGGTGTCCCCCGCCATGATGTTGCTGGAATATTGCTAAAACGGCGTAAACCCATACTCACTCACTCACTCACTCACTCACTCACTCACTCACTCACTCACTGAAACCTAATGTACGCGCAAGTTTTAGAGTTGACATATTTTCTTTTATGCAAGGCTGTGGTTGATGTTTTAAACAAGCAAATGCCATCTGAAGTATTCCGAGATAACAATACGGTATGTGAATTGCTGGACTTCCTCATTGATAACATCTGTGTAAAATGTGGGGTAAGACATTTAGGAAAGAAGTAGGCATCCCCATGTGCACCACGTGTGGTCTTCTTCTTGCTCATCTGTTTCATTATGCATATGAATAGGAATTTCTGCTCGATTTGGCAAAGTCAAAACAAGGTTATTTGGCCAAGAAGTTCACTTCAGAAGCTTGAGATATATTGATGATCTGATATCGTTCAAAAACCATCAAATAGCCAATTCCCTTCCACTGATTTACCCACTTAAACTAGAAATGAAGGAGACCAGTGAGACTCCCTCGTGTTTCATATTTAATTCCATGCATAAAGATTCAGAGTGACAAAACACACAAGGCTGTATGACATGAGAGATGACTTCAATAGTCAACTTCCCTTTCATGTCAAGCAATATTCCAGCAGCTCCAGCCCTTGTTGTCTACATTTAGCAACGTTTGAGGTAAAATCGAGCATGTTCTTGCTACCAACATTGCAAAGAGCGTCATACGACTCTTGCTTAGAAGCTGTTTGATCAAGGTTGCAAAATTCAAAGCCACAGTGAAGCTTTCAAAAAGTTTTATGATGGAAGCGTGGGAGACATTTCCAAAATGACGAATCAGAGACAAGAATGACGTCCGATGCAATTCCTTATTGTGACCATAGATGTGTGTTCCCGTTTTTTAGGTAACAATTGACTTGCCTTTGCATGTGTTTGTAGCGTGCGCCGCGGTGGGGCAGGACACCGTCACTTTTTCGTTCAATGGACTCTGCCTTTGGCAGATATTTCTCATGCATAAGGACACGGTTTTGTCACTTTTAGGGTGGATGTGTGGTGTTTAGGTATAGATTTTGAAGAACATACATGTACAAAATACACCAGTAAGTGAAATAAAGTTTTTTTTCGTTTCCTCCCCAGGTCACGTGAGAGTGCTGTATGCCGGTCTCCTTGGCAACATCTTGAGGTTTATGTACATATCATGGCTGAAAAACCCTTGGTGGGTGCTTCCGTTCGAGTTCGTCCAAGGTAGGTCCAACATGAGTCTGGAAAAGCGTTCTACAAACCAAATGACATCATGGTGTGACTGCAGTGTTTACACACAGAACACTGCCGTACAGTAAGGATGCACTCTAATTGTTTTTAACCTCCACCTTGATATTACTGCAATATTACTAAAGTGTCGTAAAATCATTCTAACTCACATTTTAAGTCACTCAACTCAACTAAATTAGCAAACTTCCAACCTCAAGGTGCCTACTATAATCTCACCAGCTCCATTATGATCGTTCAGGATTTTCGAAGGTTCCAAGGACTTCGCGATAACTTAGTCTCACTTTTCGGGTTTATAACATAAAAGTAGTTTCTTTCAGAAATACTCTGTCCCCAGGATTTACCCCCATACAAAAACGCAAACAAAATGTACTGTCCGTAACAAAAATCCACATTATCCACTGAAACATACAATGCCATACATTATAGAGTCTTATAGTCATACGTCATCTTACGTACGTCTTCAGGTCTGACGCACGCGGCGGTGTGGGCGGCATGCTGTTCCTACATCACCCAGGCCATCCCCAAGTCCCTCAGGGCATCGGCTCAGGGCATCCTACAGGGCCTGCACCACGGACTTGGGCGCGGATGCGGCGCAGTATTCGGCGGCATTCTCGTGTATCACTACGGTAAGTCGACGGTAACCTTGTCAGGGTTGCGGGACATCCTTGTGTATAACTACGGTAAGTCGACGGTAACCTTGTCAGGGTTGCGGAGCATCCTTGTGTATCACTACGATTAGTCGACGGTAACCATGACAGGGTTGCGGGACATCCTTGTGTATAACTACGGTATATCGACGGTAACCTTGTCAGGGTTGCGGAGCATCCTTGTGTATCACTACGGTAAGTCGACGGTAACCTTGTCAGGGTTGCGGGACATCCTTGTGTATAACTACGGTATATCGACGGTTACCTTGTCAGGGTTGCGGAGCATCCTTGTGTATAACTACGGTAAGTCGACGGTAACCTTGTCAGGGTTGCGGGACATCCTTGTGTATAACTACGGTATATCGACGGTAACCTTGTCAGGGTTGCGGAGCATCCTCGTGTATCACTACGGTTAGTCGACGGTAACCTTGTCAGGGTTGCGGGACATCCTTGTGTATAACTACGGTATATCGACGGTAACCTTGTCAGGGTTGCGGGACATCCTTGTGTATAACTACGGTAAGTCGACGGTAACCTTGTCAGGGTTGCGGGACATCCTTGTGTATAACTACGGTATATCGACGGTAACCATGCCAGGGTTGCGGGACATCCTTGTGTATAACTACGGTATATCGACGGTAACCTTGTCAGGGTTGCGGAGCATCCTCGTGTATCACTACGGTAGGTCGACGGTAACCTTGTCAGGGTTGCGGAGCATCCTTGTGTATAACTACGGTAAGTCGACGGTAACCTTGTCAGGGTTGCGGAGCATCCTTGTGTATCACTACGGTATATCGACGGTAACCTTGTCAGGGTTGCGGAGCATCCTCGTGTATCACTACGGTAAGTCGACGGTAACCATGTCAGGGTTGCGGAGCATCCTTGTGTATCACTACAGTAAGTCGACGGTAACCTTGTCAGGGTTGCGGAGCATACTCTTGTATCACTACGGTAAGTCGACGGTAACCATGTCAGGGTTGCGGGACATCCTTGTGTATCACTACGGTAAGTCGACGGTAACCTTGTCAGGGTTGCGGAGCATCCTCGTGTATCACTACGGTAAGTCGACGGTAACCTTGTCAGGGTTGCGGGACATCCTTGTGTATAACTACGGTATATCGACGGTAACCATGACAGGGTTGCGGGACATCCTTGTGTATCACTACGGTAAGTCGACGGTAACCTTGTCAGGGTTGCGGAGCATCCTTGTGTATCACTACGGTAAGTCGACGGTAACCTTGTCAGGGTTGCGGAGCATCCTTGTGTATCACTACGGTATATCGACGGTAACCTTGTCAGGGTTGCGGAGCATACTCTTGTATCACTACGGTAAGTCGACGGTAACCTTGTCAGGGTTGCGGAGCATCCTTGTGTATCACTACGGTAAGTCGACGGTAACCTTGTCAGGGTTGCGGAGCATACTCTTGTATCACTACGGTAAGTCGACGGTAACCATGTCAGGGTTGCGGGACATCCTTGTGTATCACTACGGTAAGTCGACGGTAACCTTGTCAGGGTTGCGGAGCATCCTCGTGTATCACTACGGTAAGTCGACGGTAACCTTGTCAGGGTTGCGGGACATCCTTGTGTATAACTACGATTAGTCGACGGTAACCATGACAGGGTTGCGGGACATCCTTGTGTATAACTACGGTATATCGACGGTAACCTTGTCAGGGTTGCGGAACATCCTCGTGTATCACTACGGTAAGTCGACGGTAACCATGTCAGGGTTGCGGGACATCCTTGTGTATAACTACAGTAAGTCGACAGTAACCTTGCCAGGGTTGTGGAGCATCCTCGTGTATCAATGCGGTAACTCGACGGTAACAATGTCAGGGTTGCGGCGCTTCCTCTTGATCAATACGGTAAGTCGACGGTTACAATGTCAGGGTGGCGGGGCATCCTCGCGTATGGATACGGTAAAGAGACGGGCTGCAGGAATGTAGTGGTCAGGGCTTTAAGCGAGTGCTGGGGGCTTTAGGCATGGTGCAAGGACTGTAGTTGTTGGGGCTATAGTGGTAGGGACTATAGGAAAGATGCAGGCACTGTAGTGTTGTGGGCTAAAGGCGTGATGCAGGCACTGTAGTGTTGGGGGCTAAAGGCGTGATGCAGGCACTGCAGTGTTGAGGGCTAAAGGCGTGATGCAGGGACTGTAGTGTTGGGGGCTAAAGGCAAGATGCAGGGACTGTAGTGGTGGGGGCTATAGGAGAGATGCAGGGGCTGAAGGGGTGGGGGCTAGAGATGCAAACCTGTAGTGGTTTGGGGCTATAGGAGAGATGCAGGGACTGTAGTGGTGGGGGCTATAGGAGAGATGCAGGGACTGTAGTGGTGGGGGCAAAAGGAGAGATGCAGGGGCTGTAGTGGTGGGGGCTATAAGAGAGATGCAGGGGCTGTAGTGGTGGGGGCTATAGGAGAGATGCAGGGGCTGTAGTGGTGGGGGCTATTGTGGTGGGGGGTATAGGAGAGATGCAGGGACTGTAGTGGTTGGGGCTATAGGAGAGATGCAGGGGCTGTAGTGGTGGGGGCTATTGTGGTGGGGGGTATAGGAGAGATGCAGGGACTGTAGTGGTTGGGGCTATAGGAGAGATGCAGGGTCTGTAGTGGTGGGGGCTATAGGAGAGATGCAGGGGCTGTAGTGGTGGGGGCTATAGGAGAGATGCAGGGGCTGTAGTGGTGGGGGCTATAGGAGAGATGCAGGGACTGTAGTGGTGGGGGCTATAAGAGAGATGCCGGGACTGTAGTGGTGGGGGCTATTGTGGTGGGGGGTATAGGAGAGATGCAGGGACTGTGGTGGTTGGGGCTATAGGAGAGATGCAGGGGCTGTAGTGGTGGGGGCTATAGTGGTGGGGGCTATAGGAGAGATGCAGGGACTGTAGTGGTTGGGGCTATAGGAGAGATGCAGGGGCTGTAGTGGTGGGGGCTATAGGAGAGATGCAGGGTCTGTAGTGGTGGGGGCTATAGTGGTGGGGGCTATAAGAGAGATGCAGGGACTGTAGTGGTGGGGGCTATTGTGGTGGGGGCTATAGGAGAGATGCAGGGTCTGTAGTGGTGGGGGCTATAAGAGAGATGCCGGGACTGTAGTGGTGGGGGCTATTGTGGTGGGGGGTATAGGAGAGATGCAGGGACTGTGGTGGTTGGGGCTATAGGAGAGATGCAGGGGCTGTAGTGGTGGGGGCTATAGTGGTGGGGGCTATAGGAGAGATGCAGGGACTGTAGTGGTTGGGGCTATAGGAGAGATGCAGGGGCTGTAGTGGTGGGGGCTATAGGAGAGATGCAGGGTCTGTAGTGGTGGGGGCTTTAGTGGTGGGGGCTATAAGAGAGATGCAGGGACTGTAGTGGTGGGGGCTATTGTGGTGGGGGCTATAGGAGAGATGCAGGGTCTGTAGTGGTGGGGGCTATTGTGGTGGGGGCTATAGGAGAGATGCAGGGACTGTAGTGGTGGGGGCTATTGTGGTGGGGGCTATAGGAGAGATGCAGGGTCTGTAGTGGTGGGGGCTATTGTGGTGGGGGCTATAGGAGAGATGCAGGGACTGTAGTGGTGGGGGCTATAGGAGAGATGCAGGGACTGTAGTGGTTGGGGCTATAGGAGAGATGCAGGGTCTGTAGTGGTGGGGGCTATAGGAGAGATGCAGGGTCTGTAGTGGTGGGGGCTATAGGAGAGATGCAGGGTCTGTAGTGGTGGGGGCTATAGGAGAGATGCAGGGGCTGTAGTGGTGGGGGCTATAAGAGAGATGCAGGGGCTGTAGTGGTGGGGGCTATTGTGGTGGGGGCTATAGGAGAGATGCAGGGTCTGTAGTGGTGGGGGCTATTGTGGTGGGGGCTATAGGAGAGATGCAGGGACTGTAGTGGTGGGGGCTATAGGAGAGATGCAGGGACTGTAGTGGTTGGGGCTATAGGAGAGATGCAGGGTCTGTAGTGGTGGGGGCTATAGGAGAGATGCCGGGACTGTAGTGGTGGGGGCTATAGGAGAGATGCAGGGGCTGTAGTGGTGGGGGCTATAGGAGAGATGCAGGGTCTGTAGTGGTGGGGGCTATAGGAGAGATGCAGGGGCTGTAGTGGTGGGGGCTATAGGAGAGATGCAGGGGCTGTAGTGGTGGGGGCTATAGGAGAGATGCAGGGGCTGTAGTGGTGGGGGCTATTGTGGTGGGGGCTATAGGAGAGATGCAGGGACTGTAGTGGTGGGGGCTATAAGAGAGATGCCGGGACTGTAGTGGTGGGGGCTATTGTGGTGGGGGCTATAGGAGAGATGCAGGGACTGTAGTGGTGGGGGCTATAGGAGAGATGCAGGGGCTGTAGTGGTGGGGGCTATAGGAGAGATGCAGGGTCTGTAGTGGTGGGGGCTATAGGAGAGATGCAGGGTCTGTAGTGGTGGGGGCTATAGGAGAGATGCAGGGACTGTAGTGGTGGGGGCTATAGGAGAGATGCAGGGGCTGTAGTGGTGGGGGCTATAAGAGAGATGCCGGGACTGTAGTGGTGGGGGCTATTGTGGTGGGGGCTATAGGAGAGATGCAGGGACTGTAGTGGTGGGGGCTATAGGAGAGATGCAGGGGCTGTAGTGGTGGGGGCTATAGGAGAGATGCAGGGTCTGTAGTGGTGGGGGCTATAGGAGAGATGCAGGGTCTGTAGTGGTGGGGGCTATAGGAGAGATGCAGGGTCTGTAGTGGTGGGGGCTATTGTGGTGGGGGCTATAGGAGAGATGCAGGGACTGTAGTGGTGGGGGCTATTGTGGTGGGGGCTATAGGAGAGATGCAGGGTCTGTAGTGGTGGGGGCTATTGTGGTGCGGGCTATAGGAGAGATGCAGGGACTGTAGTGGTGGGGGCTATATGAGAGATGCAGGGACTGTAGTGGTTGGGGCTATAGGAGAGATGCAGGGTCTGTAGTGGTGGGGGCTATAGGAGAGATGCAGGGACTGTAGTGGTGGGGGCTATAGGAGAGATGCAGGGGCTGTAGTGGTGGGGGCTATAGGAGAGATGCAGGGTCTGTAGTGGTGGGGGCTATAGGAGAGATGCAGGGGCTGTAGTGGTGGGGGCTATAAGAGAGATGCAGGGGCTGTAGTGGTGGGGGCTATAGGAGAGATGCAGGGGCTGTAGTGGTGGGGGCTATTGTGGTGGGGGGTATAGGAGAGATGCAGGGACTGTAGTGGTGGGGGCTATAGTGGTGGGGGCTATAGGAGAGATGCAGGGACTGTAGTGGTTGGGGCTATAGGAGAGATGCAGGGGCTGTAGTGGTGGGGGCTATAGGAGAGATGCAGGGGCTGTAGTGGTGGGGGCTATAGGAGAGATGCAGGGACTGTAGTGGTTGGGGCTATAGGAGAGATGCAGGGGCTGTAGTGGTGGGGGCTATAGTGGTGGGGGCTATAGGAGAGATGCAGGGACTGTAGTGGTTGGGGCTATAGGAGAGATGCAGGGGCTGTAGTGGTGGGGGCTATAGGAGAGATGCAGGGTCTGTAGTGGTGGGGGCTATAGGAGAGATGCAGGGTCTGTAGTGGTGGGGGCTATAGGAGAGATGCAGGGTCTGTAGTTGTGGGGGCTATAGTGGTGGGGGCTATAAGAGAGATGCAGGGACTGTAGTGGTGGGGGCTATTGTGGTGGGGGCTATAGGAGAGATGCAGGGTCTGTAGTGGTGGGGGCTATTGTGGTGGGGGCTATAGGAGAGATGCAGGGACTGTAGTGGTGGGGGCTATTGTGGTGGGGGCTATAGGAGAGATGTAGGGTCTGTAGTGGTGGGGGCTATAGGAGAGATGCAGGATCTGTAGTGATGGGGGCTATAGGAGAGATGTAGGGTCTGTAGTGGTGGGGGCTATTGTGGTGGGGGCTATAAGAGAGATGCAGGGACTGTAGTGGTGGGGGGTATAGGAGAGATGCAGGGTTTGTAGTGGTGGGGGCTATTGTGGTGGGGGCTATAGGAGAGATGCAGCGGCTGTAGTGGTGGGGGCTATAGGAGAGATGCAGGGACTGTAGTGGTTGGGGCTATAGGAGAGATGCAGGGGCTGTAGTGGTGGGGGCTATAGGAGAGATGCAGGGACTGTAGTGGTGGGGGCTATAGGAGAGATGCAGGGACAGTAGTGGTGGGGGCTATAGCAGAGATGCAGGGTCTGTAGTGGTGGGGGCTATTGTGGTGGGGGCTATAGGAGAGATGCAGGGGCTGTAGTGGTGGGGGCTATATGAGAGATGCAGGGACTGTAGTGGTGGGAGCTATAGGATATATGCTAGAGATGCAGGGACTGTAGTGGTGGGGCTTAAGGCGAGATTCTGGGACTGTAATAGCGCTTATTAGTTCACCTGGTTGATGTGAACAAACAAATCAATACGACATGTAACAACCACTAATGCGCTATGTTGTCGGAAAATACACAAAGTCCAAGCAATCCAAGCAAGATCATTTGATAAAATTAATTCACCGGAATAGAGTGTAAAAACAATCCGCTACAGCAGATGTCGCGGCGCGATGACATCGAGGAACGAATATTTATAGGGACGGTTGATTCAGGCTTGGCTGACACAATCGTGACGTTGCAATAATTAGTAACGTGCGTTATGAAATATTTATAAAAACATTATTAAAATGTTTTGTCCAATGCAACTCATCCTCGACTATACAGGGTAAAGATAATATTGGGGAGAATTCTTCGGTGTGTATTAGAGTCACGGTGTTTAATAGAGGACATACGGTACATCACATCGGAAACGATGCTGCTCACGTTTTTATGTATTGTCAACTAAAACATGGTACAAAGCCAATAAAGAACTTTCACCAAAGTTACATGTAATTGAATAAAATGTATTTACAATATTTTAGACCGTAAAGTATGTCAGGTGAGGTAAGGAGGCTAATAGAGGCTTAACGTAGCATTCCTGATTATTGCACTCGTGCATGGACGTTAGTGAGTGGCTGCTTTTGTAGTGCTAGCCCGTGCAGCACATCAACACGATACCCCCACCCAGACACATTTTACGTCTTTTGGTATTTCGCTGTCAGGGGATTAAACGACCTTCCTCGAATGTTCTGTTTGAATCATCGATTCACTAAAGAAAAATTCATATATACCAATGTTGAAAATATATAAGTTCAGATTTGTGTAAATGGAACTGTAAAAGAATGTGATTAAGTGACAATACACCTCTTTGAAATCTTGGGTTTGTGAACTTTGTCTATTGTTATATAATTTCATACTTTAAAGTTTACACTGTTTCTTTCATGCTGTTTGGCGGAAGGGGTAGTCACGTGATCTGATATTTGGAGTTCACACACCTGTGAACGGACAGAAAAGTTCACACGGTGTGAATAAATTTTTGTGTGAAATTGATCGTGTGAACTTTTGCCGGAACTACTTTCCGGGGTTTCCCCGAATTCTTGATCGGTGTTTACGATCAACTCATTTTTCTATTTTCTTTTCAATCCCTACATTTATCAGCAAAATAATTAATTTAGTATTTTTGCCTGTTCTGGTAACGTTTCATCTGACTTATAAATAAATGCTTGGTTCTGGTGTTTGATGTCGTCTAGCTGCTACATGAAACAAAATGGATTGTCCTTACGGTGATTTGGATATGGAATGGCTATCTATCAATACTAATAACGCAAGTGAAGAAAATGATTTCTGTAAAATTACTGAGGTGAACGACATTGATTTATTGAGCGATATTGACATTCATGCCTTGTTTTCGGAAATGACAGGAATCTAGCACCAAGACAATTGCGAATGAAACAATGTTGTAGACTAGATCTACCCTGCTTAGATATGGCCGCCGTCACAGATCAAAGCGACGGCCCCTGATCAATCCCAAACTAAAACCCGATTCACTATCTTATCGGAAAAAGCTCGGAGGTTCACACAGTTTAACCAGCTCTTTTGAATCGTTCACACTTCAATGAACCCATCCAAACTGACGTTCAATTCTTATATAATAACACGTCACAGCGGCGATAAACCCAACTCATTCACTCACTCTAATAACACGTTGATCTCATCAAGTGACAACAGGGGTATTTTCGGTAATACCGTTCAACTGAAGGATAGATGCAAATTATCCTACTAGTAGTAATACGTATGTAATATGTAACTTAACCAGCATGTGTGCTAGTGTCAGACCTCCACTCCATCAGTGACGCAACAGTCTACAATAGTCCAACTAGGTAATGAAGTATGTGTCTCAGACACCAGCGGGAGACGATGGATCAACGGCCCACGCCAATTCACACGACACACAATCAGCCAGTGCCGGTTTCTCTAGCACGACCGTAGCTGATGGTACCGCGCTATGCTTAGCTAAAACTTGGATATAAAGTGGGCACTGAAGCAGCTAGTCTCGTGGTTAAAACGCTGACCCGTCACTAGGATTCCAATGCATGTACAATGTGGAAATCATAATAAGGAGTCCCCTGTCGAATATTGCGGATATGTTGGTAAAAGCGGCGTTAAAACATATTCACTCACTGCGGGAGTAACGACAGGCGACCGCTTTGTAAAACGGGGCCCGAGTCAATCATTGGCACCATCTGACCCTTATTGAGGGCTCTTTCGGTTTTTGTTTGGTTTGTTGTTTTACGCCGCACTCAGCAATATTCCAGCTATATGACGTCTGTCTGTATATAATCAAACAAACAAAGCTACACTCGTGTCGAGCGAGTGAGTATGTATGCTTTTACGCCGCTCGTAACAACATCCGAGGTATATCACGGCGGAATTGTGTTTGACACAGTGCAGCCATTTGGAGAATCGAAACTGGGTCTTCGGCGTGACCAGCCAACACTTTGACCACTAGGCTACCCTAGCGACCCTTACTCGTGTAGAGTGCAATACAACAGTGGAACCTGAAATGTATTTAAATGTTATAACATGCAAATATCTGCGCATCACAGATTCAAGATTTCTCTGATTGTCTGAAATAATGGTTAACGAGAACGTTCTATACCGCAGCCAATGAGATTGTGTCCTTTCTGTCAAACGTGTATAGATGATGAATTTTATATACTGTTTGCTTGTACTGTTTATAGTGATTTAAGGGAAGCATGTATCCTACAGAAATACCTGCGTTTACCAAATTTGTATTCATGTAAATCTCAGTTGAACTCTAAGAATAAACAAGAATTTTATGGTATCGTGAGGTCACTTCGTAAAGAAATTGTGTTCACCCACTTTGTAACTGTTACATTATCTGCACAGATGTATTGTGTGCAGCACATCTCTAAAGCTTGGTTGTACTCACTGATATCATCTCTTTGTACCTTTGTTTTGTATAAGGGCCGGATACCTTCAGTACAATAAACCATCTTCATCTTGATCTTGAACTGTTATTTCCATAGAATTGAATAATCTTAAACTATTAATTTTTTCTTGTTCCTTTTTTCTTTATTTTGGCCCTTTAAAACATCATCTATTCCTAATGTCATCGATTTAATCTGGCATCGTTTAAAAACTGGAACGATCAGTGAAGTGTAGTGTTACCTTAATCAAAATTGTCGGTCATTATGGCCGTTGTTCTGAATCATGTGCCTATTAAAATCTACCACCATTCTCAGGTGTGGACGTTTTCACTTATCTCCACTCAGACTAATCAGTGTAACTGGATCAAATTAAAGGTTGCCCTGTTGGGGCCCACTAGATCGAGTCCACCAGGACTTGACATTAGAACTTAAAAGCCTGAACAAAAATACGGATAACCGGTTAATCAGATTAGCAAATGATTAGAATGGGAACTCCTTCACTTCTTGCTATCTTGGTGTCTGTGTCAGCTATCCCCTCATCATCCTTGTCTGGCAATACCCATGCTCGGATTCAGGGGGAAATACCTCTTGCTTCCCGAAAGAGCCGACCCGTGAAGATCCGGGGGAGAATCGGTCTTCAGCAACCCATGCTTGTCGTAAAAGGCGACTATGCTTGTCGTAAGAGGCGACTAACGGGATCGGGTAGTGAGGCTCGCTAACTTGGTTGAAGCACGTCATCGATCCCAATCGCGTGGATCGATGCTCATTATGCCAATTACTGTATTGTCTGGTCCAGACTCGATTATTTACAGACCGCCTTCATATAACTGGAATATTGCTGAGTGCGGCGTAAAACAACAAACCAAACAAAAACCGAAAGAGCCCTCAATAAGGGTCAGATGGTGCCAATGATTGACTCCGGCCCCGTTTTACAAAGCGGTCGCCTGTCGTTTCTCCCACAGTAATAACAAACAAACAAACAAACAAATAAACAAACAAACAAACAAACATTCAGGCGTGCTGTCAATTTTGCATCAGCTGCACAGGTGTAAAGTGTTTGGTAACCCGTGCTCTGTGAATTTCAGGCAGCGAAATAACGTTCCGGGCATACGGCGTGTGCTGCATCGTCATTCTGGTGGTCTACCTCGGCGTCAACTACTTCCTCGAGGACCGGGGCTTCTTCTCCCACGGGGGCAGCAACAAGATGACACACCAGATCCTGGAGGAGAACACCCATCTTGCACCACATGGAGTGCCTTCCGGTATAGCACGTGACCTGTCCAGCAGTAAGCTCGATCAAGAATCCCTGAATACAGGTACAACATTGTGTTATTCCTTAGGTGAAATAAGGGATAACTGTGTGTGTGTGTGTGTGTGTGTGTGTGTGTGTGTGTGTGTGTGTGTGTGTGTGTGTGTGTGTGTGTGTGTGTCTCTCTCTCTCTCTCTCTCTCTCTCGCTCTCTCTCAGGGGCGGTCTGGTAGCCTGGTGAGTAAGCGTGCACTCGTCACGCCAAAGACCCGGGTTCGATTCCCTACATGGGTACAATGTGTGAATCCCATATCTGGTGTCCACCGCCGTGATACTGCTGGAATAGTGCTTAAAGCGGCGTAAAACCATACTCACTCTCTCTCTCTCTCAGGGGCGGTCGGGTAGCCTGGTGAGTAGACCCTTGATTTTTATGTTTGACTACCAAATGGGAGACAAATTTCCATTGTGGTTTTCAGATAGCCTGATGTCCAAACTACATGAAATCACATGATGGACATCCCACATATCCAGCTAAATGTCATTTTGGCCGCCACTATTTAAGATGGCCGCCATTTTTTCCAATTTGCTCCAAATTTCAGAAATAAGCATGAAAAACAGAATTTACAATCCCTAGACAACTTTTGTGAAATGAAATGTGTCAGGCACTAAATTCCACACATTTTGATATACAATTTGTATGGTTTGGTGTAATAAATGTTTCTCTGTTATCAAATTATATTCTGTGAAAGACTTTAAACACTTAAGATTCTTGGAAATTTAGCTAGGAAATATAAAAACAAGTTTTGGTTGCAATATGTACGATTTTCTTAATTTTTGAATTATCTGTGAAAAAGTGCACTATATTGAAAAATGGCTGATTATGTTTATGCACTATCGTGTTTTAACTTCCAAATGGTATTTTATATATGAAAATACATGAGACAATTTTATCTATCACAAGGTGTGAACTATTACTCAACAACGTTTCATTGGAAAGAAAAGATGTCAGTAAAATGTTAAAAAAGGGTTATTTCTTTATATAATTTCAACATTAACTCGGGGCGGTCGGGTAGCCTAGTGGTTAAAGCGTTCGCTCGTCACGCCGAAGACCCGGGTTCGATTCCCGACATGGGTACAATGTGTGAAGCCCATTTCTGGTGTCCCCTGCCGTGATATTGCTGGAATATTGCTAAAAGCGGCGTAAAACCATACTCACTCACTCACTCAACATTAACTCAGCAATTATAACTCAATGATATACAAAAAGCATAATAGAATGTGTGCAATGTAGTGCTGAAACAATATCAGTAAATAAAAGTTGTCTGAAATTAATATATTCTGTGTTATAAGCTTATTTCTGAAATCTTTAGAAAAAGTGAAAAAATGGCCGCCATCTTGTAAGATGGCCGCCAAAATCGTATTAAGCTCGGCATCTGAAATGTCCATTACATGAAATTATACAGTTGAGACATCAAGCTAGCTGAAAATCATATTGGTAATTTGTCCCTCTGTTTGGTAGTCAAATTTTCTCTGGCTCATGGAATGCCGAGCGCCAGGCAAGATAACAAGTACCATGGTTTAACGTTCTTTTGGTATGATGCGGCCGGGCATCGAACCCAGACCTTCCGTTCTCCGGGAGTCAAACCTCCAGACTGCAGCGATTCACCGAGCACGATGGGGATGCAGAGTTTGTCTAAAATATGCTGCCATACGGACCAGTGTCTTTGCTGTTTAACGCCGCATTCAGCAATATTGCAGCTATATGAGTCTGTAAATAATCTAGTCCGCAATGTTAGCTTTCCTCCCACTTTTAACGGACCTGCCGAAAACGAAATAACTCATTTCATTAAGATCCGGGAAAAGATATTTTACAATAACGACGAGGAAAATCAAATTTGAAAATTGCACTTTTGTTCATTCCCGTTTTATCATCTTATTAAAATTTAATCCTGATCTGTTGTTTCGAATTTATGACTTGAACATCCTATTGTTAACACGTGACACTGTGTGAGGTGTATTGGTAGCCCACATCATTCCTGACAACCCGAGTCATTCCGGGACTACCTTGCAGGTTACGGAAATGGTCGAGTAGTGACGAATGAGCCCACGATGTCATCACTGCATTGTGGCTTCCTACGAATCATAATGAAGATTTTACGTACACTTTGGTCAACTCAGATCCTCGTTTGCCCCAATTATCACAACGACAGCTGGTGGACTATGTTGATAAACATTGATGAATATATACTGTAATTTGCTGTACATAGGTGTCGTTTCATAGTACGATGTCAATTCATGCTCTGTGTTCTGTTTTCTGTAGAATACGGCGCGACTACGTACGAAGGCGTGAACACGTTGCCCGTGAAGAGCCCAGGTACTGTGCCCCGAGGTTAGTTGATGACAACGCCTCCATTACCAACGGTTGTTGACTAACCTTGTTTGTTTGATTGTTTGTTGTTTAACGCCGCACCCCAGTAAATAAACGAGTCTGGAACCAGACAATCCAGTGAATGACATCATGAGCTTCGATCTAAGAAATTGGGATGCAATGACATGCATCAAGCAACCTGCCCACCTGTTCCTGTTCGTCGCCTCTTACGACAAGCCTGGGTTTCTGAAGCCCACGGGTACTTGACTAATTTGATGCATTTATGCATGTACACTTCTTAATGGAATTTTTCGAAAGAAGAAGCCATCGCCGACTTTTTTCTTTGGTAGTTTGACTGATTATATGCATGTAGTCGGTTTGTTGGGTGTAACTGTGATTTGCTGAAGCGGACGTAAAATATATTGGAAAAGGATATTTCACAGACTCTCCCGTTTGATTTCAGGTTTCGCGAATGGGAACTACCGTGGCTTTGACGACGGAGCTTTTACTCAGGTATTTTCAGACCATCTTACATACGTTATATAACACAAGTAATCTGTTATATATCATTCCTGATCTTCCAATTTTCACTCTGGTAATATTTTATACATGAGAGCCTCCGTTGTCTAGTGGTAGAGCGTCCGCCCGGAGAGCGGAAGGTTGGGGGTTGGGATCCCTGGCCACTTCACACCAAAAGACGCCAAAAGAGGGCACTGGTTGTTACCCTGCTTCGCGCTCAGCATTAAGGGGCTAAGACAAGGACTGGTTGGCTCGGAGTCAGTATACTGTGTCTGAGTAGGGTATTCGCGACATGGTATCTCAGTGGGCAAGCACTATAAAATCAGCATTAGTCCGGACTAGTACAAGCAGCCACACACACGTTCATGCACGTCGCTATTAGTTATCTATCTAAAGGTAACGAAATATGTTATACTGCTATAAAACTCAAAGGACTATTGGTAATAGTATTTATATCAATTCTTAACTTGAAATGAAGCTAAAAATATGACAGCTCCACGGCAATATATAGTATTATTCATATGACATTGTCTCCAAGCAACGGTTACATTCAATCCCCACTGGGGCACGGGTGGCCCAGTCGTCTAAGGCGCCGCGATTCGCTGTGCAGAGTTGTGTCCCTTGGACACGCCAGAAACCTATGTTAGTGGGTTCGAATCCTGGTTCGCCCCGATTATGTTTCTAGGTTTGTCAGCACCATACCCGTGCTCGTGGGTTTCACCTTAGTGGTAAACCTGCATCATTTCGGGCTTTCCTCCCACATTAAGCTGACACGCCGCGATATAACTGGAATACTGTTAAAAGCGGCGTTAAACCCAACTCACTCACTCACTCAATCCCCACTTTAATGTAATAGATTATTCTTATCAAAGTTTAGCAGCGTATTATATATAGTCTGTTGCGTATGATACTGATCATACTTTAAGTCTATACAATGAGTTGCTTGAGTTGTCCATGCGTGCCCTTGTGTATTTCTAAATGCATTTTGTATTGTATTGTATAGGGCTATCAACAAGGGGGACAGGACAGCCTGCTGATGCAAGAGCCGCCCAACATCCCCACCCAGATCTATCAACAACAACCCTACAACACATACGACCAGGGTTACGGGCCCTGAACAGGGGGCATAACTCTAGCCAGCCCTTGAACTGCATATTCCTACCAGCTCAGTCGTGTACTGTAGTTAGTTCAACAAGATATCGAATTGCATCACGCAGAAAAGCAGCATTAATATAGATACTGTGTGTAGTTAGATACCCACTCGTCGGAATCGAATTAACGATTTCACATAGACGTCTAGCAGATCTTTCCGCTGTTATCGTAGTATTTTAAGTGACACGTGGGAAGACTAAACCAGGGACCTTATAACGAAAGACAGTTGTGACGTCATCATCAGCTGACGTCATCTTACGACATTCTCGAGTGTGGCTACACAAAACGGTGAACACAGATCGGTTGACATGGTAACCACGGATCGGTCGATGTGGTTCTGGGGTTCGATTGATGAAGTTACCACTGATTAGTTGATAAGCTAATCATCGGAGGATGACAAGCAACAACGGATGGGTTGACAAGGTAACCAGAGTCCGGTTGACAAAGAAGCCACGGACCGGTTGACAAGGGTACCACAGATAAAGCAACAGTATAACGCTGTATCAGATAACAATGGATTGAGTTGTGATGGATCCGTTCACAAGGTAACCTTGTATACGGTTGACACGGTAACTCTCAATCTCCAAAAGCCCGTAAGAAGGACCATATTACACAATGTCAAAATTAGTGTATAAATCAATATATCAACTGTATTGATCTTGAAGTGGTATTTCGAAGGTGTATCATCTGTATTGATCTTGAAGTGGTATTATGAAGATGTATCAAATGTATTGATCTTGAAGCGGTATTTTGAAGGTGTATCATCTGTATTGATCTTGAAGTTGGATTATGAAGATGTATCAAATGTATTGATCTTGGAGCGGTATTTTGAAGGTGTATCATCTGTATTGATCTTGAAGTGGTATTATGAAGATGTATCAAATGTATTGATCTTGGAGCGGTATTTTGAAGGTGTATCAACTCGTTCATACTATCTCTGGTGTGAAGCCGTCATGACGTGTAGCAAGAGATTCTCAAGATACCACAGACCAACACAGTATGTGATGCAAAGCCACGTCACTTATCAAATGTAGTTACATATCATGCCTATCGCAACCATGTTTCTAGTTTATTTAGTGCAAAGGGAACATGTAAGGAAATTATATCTATAATTATAAGTCTTCAGCGGGGGCTGTGCACGTGGGATGTCATGTCCAGAGGACGGCAGTGTCTGCACATGCATGGCCATATTCTGTTGCTGTTGGTGTCTGGAGTGACCGTTGCCTGCAGTGGATAGCGACCTCAGCCAAAGCCAACGAACTGTAGATACGGCGAAGTCTATGCACATCCATTTAGCTCGCATCATGAATGTAGATAGAGTACATTTTGAAATGAAATGTGTGTTGTTTAGGTACAATAGAACAGTATGCAATTTGGATTTCTAAGTCCCTTGTCAATCATGTAATCAGTACAGTTGAACATTCTTCTCACTATGTATATCCTAATGTGAATCAAAACACATACACATATGATTAACGCTGACGAATACTATATCAATTGTAGAAAGCCTGTCGTTAATTTATCAACATGGTTTGAAATTTGAGTTTTCGAAAAATATATTTTTCGTCATTCTTTCCTTAGTACCCATGAATATGACGAGGAAGTATGTAAATACCTTTGACCTAGACCGACCACAGCGCGGTGCGTTTCTGGACAAATTGGTTTCCAGAATTAAAACGGGACGTGTTTCATGCATTTGTTCTGTTAAACATTCACATATTTAATGACCCCAACATTGGAAGAGTACGAGCGTGCGTCCCTGTCTCTCTTACCAGTGTCTGGTGGAAAGACGCCGAACGATGTGTTGGACACTGTCACTGTGACACACAGAGAACACTCGCTACGTACAGGGCATACAGTGTGGCACGTACAGGGCGTACAGTGTAGCACGGCGTCAGGATGTGTAGAGTACACAAGTGGATCACATTTATGTCCTACTTGATAATGTTGACGAAACATCTGAGACTGCCACCAATTAATAATCCAGTTTTCAATTGATATCACAGTGATTTCCACGATGAACCCAAATTCAGTATGCCAGGCTAAGGCTCGGTTATTGGACTCGCTGTACAAATAGAATCCAATTTGTTCCTATACATGTTGGAAAAGAATTTTTCAAGGTTTGGCCCAGAAAAAAAGGCGTTCTCTGGACGTCTTGAAAAGTAATATTTTGTAGGACCAAATTGACATTGTTTGACTCCTCCTTCCAAAGATGTTCACAACAAAACCAAACCAAAACCAAACCAAAACCGAAACCAAAACAAACAAATAAACAAAAACTAACAACAGCACCTCCCAACCCTTTTCTCCCGAATATCAAACCGCCGGTCCTTAAGTCGATAATCTGGTACCGCCATAGACCTCGACACAGCATGGATCTCGGTTGCCCGTATTGGCTGCATGTAGATATCGCAATTATATCGCTTATATCGATTCACTTGTCACGGGCGATGTATGATTATGATTATGTTTGTTTTTGTTCATGGCGCCCGGATGTCACATACTAGCAGGACATTCTGTGATGCAGTGTGGCAGTGTCTTTTTATAATACCAATTTGTATAGTTATGGTTTTGATAGTTGACATAAATGTCTCTCTTAGCAATATGCGCACTGGATTGTGCGCCCCTCAGTGTACGTAGCAATAGAATCAGTAAATGTAGTCAATGTTTGTGTACGTTGTTTTAGCGGCCTCGCCGCGAATAGCTGCAAAATTGCTGATGCGGCGTTAAGCAATATTCACTCACTCACTCACTCACTGTTTTAGCGGCCATCAAAGGGGGAGTAACTCTAATACAACTGCGTACAGCGGACACTTTAAACTGCGCCACTTCAACCGACACCTCAGATACGTATGGGTGGAAGTCGGCTTCTGTTTTTCATCTTTTCCTAAACACACCGCTCATCACACCACGACGTAATAAGACCAACGTAAGCGTTTTTTTCACGTTTATATTCATGAACAGTACTTGAATGATAAGTTTTGATTTAAAGTTCAATGTAGATTATGCGATTTACCACTTTCATAATATGAATCAAACACCACTGTCTTCAGCAACTCATGCTTGCCGTATGAGGCGACAAACGGGATCGATTGTTCAGGCCTGCCGACTTGGTTGATGCATGTCATCGTATTCTAATTGTGTAGATCGATGCTCATGATGTCAATCTCTGTAATATTTACACACCGCCGTCATATAGCTCGAATATTGCTGAGTGCGGCGTTAAACAACAAACAAACAAAACATGACGGAACTGATGGCAATTGAGCTTTGATAGTCTCAGTAGATGCATGTATAGTGCTGACGTATACCGGCTTCCTCTGTTGTGTTAATATAATATAAAGTTTAAAGGGGTCAGGGGTGACCAAGTCGACGTGAGCGCTGCAGTACTATGTGCAAAGTTGCGTCCCTTTGGCATCCTATGATCTCTGCTTGTGACTCCTGGTTTGTCAGCACCATGCCCACCCTATTGAGCTCCACCAAAGAGTTGAACGTCTACATCCCCTCCCCTCCTTTAGCAGACCCGTAGTGATACAAGTCTAAAAATGTTTGGCGTAAAACCCAAGTCACTACAGGTTTTCGTAAGCCTATTTATAACATATTTATATACACGCACGCATGTAATCAGGTGGCATATGTCAGAGATTTAATTGTCACGGTCAATAGGATTTGCTGATATATGTGGTATCATTTATAATATTTCCATTCTGTATAGACGTTGTGATACCCGTGTAATATAGACGATATGTCAGACAGATGTCATATGGCTCCCCGCCCCTGTGTAATATAAATAATGTTGCAAAATATTCACAAAATAAACTCGGCTCTCGATGAAGAGATACGTGATTCCTCTTCTGTCAGTAGTGAGAAAGACTAACGGATGTACGTGTTTTGTGATATGATTCTTATTGTGACGAGAGTGCTAGGATATTTGTTATGTTTTAACAGTTATCACCTAAACGTGTTATCATTGTGCGATATGATATGACGCATCGTGACGCTTGATGTACGTCATACGTGACGTCATACAATCGCTGTAACTTCACACGTACTCATGTGATATTATTGTTATCATTATAGTTTAATGGTTCTGAAACTTGTTATATTTAGAGTTATCATGTATAGCCTGTCAAATCAAAATGAATTAAATATGATTCAAACACGGAATATATTCTTTTTTTAAATCACATCACCATTTGTACCAAAGGATCATATCTTCTTTAAATGGCATTTAGAAGTTGGTGTGATGAACAATGACAAGTTCTTGAGGATCAACAGCTTCTTCATAATACTTGGAGGCGGTGGTTAAAGCGTTCGCTTGTCACGCCGAAGACCCGGGTTCGATTCCGATATGGGTACAAAGTGTGAAGCCCATTGCTTGTGTCCTCCGCCGTGATATTGCTGGAATATAGCTAAAAGTGGCGTAAAACCAACTCACGCACTCATGATACTCGGAGCGACGTTTAAATGCAGATTTTTTACCTTTAACAAACAAGTGTGCATAAAGCTGGTTGCTGTTAATCAATCTTATCAACTGAAAAACACCAACCACTGTTGCATTACACCGTGAATAAATATCAATGACTCTTTGTATTTCAACCTTATCTGTTGTATAAACATCAGCCAGCCATATGTATATAACCCACAACTCACCTTGCTGTACATCACATGCTTGATAAAGTTATAAAATCTACACTGAAACGTCGGCTTAATTGTTATAAAGAATGTGTTTATTCATAACTTGTCATTGTTTAATGGACCATTCATACCCTGCAAGGGCGCTGGACTTGTGTTTTTCATTTAGCAAGGTTAAGGGTCAAATTTAACTTCACTGGCGCTGGTTTTATTGGTTTAAAATACAATGGCACTGGCACTAAATATATAAAAGATATTAGGAAAAGTGTTATCAGAGTTGACGAGAAGAGAACCACTGGGAAGAAATGAAGTAAAGTTAATCACCATAGAGTTCGAGATATTTAAAGATAAATCCGTTAGCCAATGAATAAAGCTAATTGTTTTGATGACTAAAATATACCTTCGAAGTTAAAACAAAATACCAAAACAATTACACTAATTTGAAGTTTACAATAATAAGACCTGAGAAATAAGTCGAAATAGGGAATTGCATCGGACATATTTTTTTGTCACGGATGGTCAAATTTGGAAATGTCCTCCACGTGTCTACCATGAAAGCTTTTCTAATGCCTTGAATGTTGTAACCTCGATCGAACAACTTCTCAGCAATAGTTGTATGACGCTCTTTGAAATCTTGGTAGAGACTCGATTGTTGTGAAATGTAGACACCAAGGGCTGGAGCTGCAGCACTATTGCTCGACACAAAGAGAAAACTGACTTTTGGAAAGTTGAGGTTATCCGTCTTGTCTTACAGTCTTGTGTTTTGTCACTCTCAATCTTTATGCATATATCTAAATATGAAACTGACGAAGCGGCCTCACTCCTTTAATTTATTTCTAGTTCAGGTTGGGAACTCAGTGCAAGGGAATTAGCTATTTGATGGTTATTGAACGATATCAGATCATCGATATACCTGAAGCTTAAGTTAAACTTCTTGGCCAAATTACCTTGTTTTGAGTTTGACACTCCGGGCAGAAATTGTGATTCATATGCAAAAAGAAACAGAGCAGCCAGAAGGCGAGCACAATTGATGCCCATTGGGGTGCCTGCTTCTTGCCTAAATGTCTTACCCCCAAAGTGTACATAGATGAGTGAGTGAGTTAAAATTTAACGTCACATCGGCAGTATTTCAGCCATATAGTGACGACTGTACATAGATGATCAATGAGGAAGTCCAGCATTACACATATTGTTTTCTCAGTAAACTTCAGATGGCATTTACTTTCATGTTTGACAAATTGACCTGAACCTCTAAAGATAGATACGTAACTATATCGATGGTTACCACCTTTTGTAACAAAAGCCCTATGGATCAAGGAATGAAGTGAAATAGTAGTGTACAAAGTTGAAAAGTCAGATATTTTGACAGAATTGAACTTGGTTACTTTATGGGATTGTAAAAAGTCAAACAAATCCTTTGAGTTGTGGAGAATCCACACGGTATTAATTCCACTTATCTCAAATTCTTTCTGTGAATACAAAGAAAGTACTTGCTTGATTATACTAAGGATTATTGTTAATCTTTGAGACAGTGATTTGTGATACATTTGCTGGGCCCAGCAAAATTTGTCTCTTTGTATCGATTTTTATGGAGCTTTGGAATCCAATACAAAAAAGAATGGACATGTCTTCCGTTTTTTTTATAGTCAAGTCAAAAGTTGATAGTAGTGATGCAAGGTTTGAGCGGATGTCGTCCTCAGCTAACATACTGGCCTTATATGTGGGATTATTTTGATCAAACAATTAATGTAGTGATGCTTACATGTAATGGCTATGTTGTTTAAGGCCAAAACATCAATCAGAGTACATTTTGTACTTTTGCATTATTTAGGATGGAAATGAATGAAATATCCAGAGTATTGTCACGACAAGGTTTATGCACATAATCTCCAGGGTAACATAATGATGGCTATGAAGAACACGATCTTAAGGTCTTCTTTTGTAGATGACTTTGCTGAAAACAATCAGAAGGTGTAATTGTAATAACCTGAAATATATTCCTTCAGCTGTTCGTTAGATTAACAGTTAACATGAACCCAGCCTTGTAAAACACGGTGTTGAAATTAACTACCTTCCGTAACACAGCTAACAAACAGAGGGGCAATTTTTGATGGCGGCTAAAATGAAACAAACAAGAAACGGTTATTGGATGGTGGTGTATTCGATAGGTGATCACAGTTGTGTTTTGGACCATCAGTTTGCAGTGTTTTAGCGTCTGTTTGCAGCCTAGTAACGTGTTGATAACGTTTGTAATTTTTGGGTCGAATTAATAAGTGTATACTTTCTTTTTCCTGGCAATCTATATCCCTCAAGAAAATGTCACAATTAAATATTTGACTTGGGTATTTCACTGATTGTTGTGATCTATATAAAGTCACATACGGTAAAATCTTCCATCTTTCTTAATGGGAAACAAGATACAAATCGCACACTGACCATTTATTAAGTCAACCATCACGATTCTGTAATAAAACTGATTAAGATTAAATATGTCCACGCACGTAACAAGCTGCGTGTCAAGATAGAATAATTACACGAGTTAAATATAGCAGATAAATTCATCAAATATTGAAACACATGATTATTTAATTTTCAAAATGAACCCCTTTCGGGCATATTGTGGCAGGTCACGATCATTTCCGACTCCAACGACCGATCAGCGGGCCATGCGCCGAGAGCCAGATGAAACCATTAATCAATTTGTTATGAATCAATCATCGCCTAATCGAATCTGATTATCAATCACCGCCATGGCTTCCTGTTGCCTGAGCTACGGGGGACAGACGGACGACCCGAAGCACATCACCATCTTGTTTACATGGAAAAACTTACTAGAGTTGGCCCATATGTCAATCACCATATTTTGATGACGTTACCACACGGTGGTGGTATAATTGTGAAGTCAACACCGGTTGCGTTTAATTTCAATTCTTAATAATTTGATCTCACGAAAAAAACCAGTTGTGAACAAAAGGTCTATAGTTAACAACCTCTGTTATCCAGACGCTACTATTCCGAGTGAGATCGCCCGTATTATCACATTTCCGGATTAAAGCACAATACGGATTCTTTACATAAGATATATACATTCCAAGCAGTAAACGTCAGCATAATTATGCTCATCTTGTGTTTGATATCAACAAAAACATTATTCTAGTGTTATTATTCATATTTTCGCATGATATGATCGGTGGATATTTGATCCATTTCAGTCGTGCATTACGATATTTGTCAATGTGGTTCATGGCAATCGAATAATGTCATAAATAATTGCTTTACATCAAACACTTCTATGTTCTGTCCTGTGACGCAGCACACCATCTCATAACAGTGCATAGATTTGTGAAGAAGTATCTCTGATGCGTGTGAGTGAGTGAGTCAGGTTCTATGCCGCACCTGTTATATTCCAGCCTTATCACGCCGAGGAACAAATCTAATTCCTTTACACATGGATAACGAACCAGGTTCTTCTTCCTGAAGAGCCAGTGTTATATCCACTGGGCCACATCACGCCCACTTATATGTGCAGGGCGATGGGGTAGCCTATTGGTTAAAGCGTTCGTTCATCACGCCGAAGGCTCGGGTTCGATTCCCAACGTGGGTACAATTTGTGAAGCCAATTTATGATGTCTCTCGCTGTGATATTGCTTGAATATTGCTACAAATCGGCGTAAAATCTTCCTCACTCACTTATCTTAGGATTTTCCAAAATATACAATCATTGCATGTCATTGATCCACGTTGTAAAACAAGTGACATTTGGTCGCGGTGTTCAGGACATAAATCATATCATTACACATGTCACTCATGGCGACACAGGCCCATCTCCCCAAAAGGAAAGAGGTAAACGTTAAGCCGAGGCTCACGTACCGCCTTGTCCGCCTCAGGTTCTACAATAGCTAGATTCCTAATAGTAGAAATAGTACAACTGCATGTTGAACGACTACAACTACGTCATATCAAGCGTCAACGTCGACACTGTATGAAGTACAGCAATAGCAGAACAATGTGCACTGTGCACATGTGCGCGTCCTCCCAATGAGATGAACATTTCTTCCAAGCGTATCACTTCATAACGATTGCATTTTGAGCCACTAAAGCATAACATGTAGAGAAAGGAATAAAACTACCTAAAATTTTCCTTATATGCTTTTAAGGACAACAATGCTAAAACGATGGTCCACAACAAGAAAAAATACAGCCACGCAGAGTTCATGAAAAGCTTACAAAACTACAAATCTCATAAAGTTAAGCTAGTGAAACTGACAAGCACCATATCCATGGGCTACCAGA
Source organism: Haliotis rufescens (assembly GCF_023055435.1). Taxonomy (NCBI): domain Eukaryota; kingdom Metazoa; phylum Mollusca; class Gastropoda; order Lepetellida; family Haliotidae; genus Haliotis; species Haliotis rufescens. The sequence continues at coordinate 60,164,891 of NW_025964112.1, read as the reverse complement.
GAGCTTCTTTAATTAACGTGCCATAAAGAGGCCACTTATATCAATCAACTGCCGTAAAACGTTGGTGGCATATTGTAACAAGCAAACTGGTTATAAACCAATGCTCTATACAGTGTATGTATTTAAAGGAAAGTTTTCTACATTGTAGGATAGTGCTTTAATGATAGGTCTTAATAAAACAGAGAAGGGTATACAAACAGTAGAATTAAGAAAGCGATTCAATGGGAAATAAGCTGACTTGTTTTACAAGAACGTAGATAGAATTTTTACGACAACAGTAATTGAGCCAAATTGGGTGATTTGACCGGCTTTGTGTGGAACATTAACGACAAGTGCGTCCCGGGTAGCTGAAGGGCAGTAATAACACTGATAAGTCTCTGTGATGCTGCCATAAAACGAAGTCCGGAAAATACCCAGTACAAAATATCGGGTCTTGCTGGTAAACCGGGGATCAGAAACAAGATGGGATCTCAAAGACGCTTGTGACAGGTGCTTGAAAACATCTGGAAACAGTTTATGGGCCTGTATTATCTACAGGGAAATATTGAGGTGTGACCACGTGACCTCTGTATCGGGAGGTCAGGGGAAGGTGGTCTACGGCGTTTAATGTTAAATTAATCATGGGGACTTGACTCCACTTAGCGCCTCGAGAACCGGCCTGTGTTTATGACTTACTAGAGGAACACACAAGAAGCCAGGTATAGTCCTTGCATGCTTGTTGAACTGTAATTGAATAAAATAACAACCCAAACATTATAATGAACTTTTGAAAAAAAGCATGTTAGAAATTGATTGAGATTTAGAAATCAGTGTTCACGTCACATATTTTCGATATCGGTGTTATCTTCAACGACAACAGCAACAAAAATGATGAAGCATGAAGTCTTCACATCGCACAGGGTCAGCGTCAAAGCGTTATAACCCTGGTCAACGGACTAATTAGTAAATATACATACTGTGTTTTCACTGTAGAGCGAGATTAACTGTAGATTTAACGGCGCTAAATGGAATTTAAAAACTGAACGCACAGCGTTGTAAAGGAAGCCATTTAGTAACCAATAATTATACATATGGCTATTTCAAAATGTCTGCCTAAAGTAATTTTAATAAAAAAAACTTTTCTATAAATATCAGCTTATATTACGCTAATATTCAAATCATCTGTTTAAATCAGAGATGGTTATTTTGGTTTGAAACCCCTGACTGACCAATCAGAATCTAGTGCTGGTCAAATAATGTGGATTATTCTTGTATTCCCTTTGAAGTATATTGATTTTTGGACAAGGCGTATTGAACTTGATACCATCTTCTGTATTGGACAAGGCGTATTGTACTTGATACCATCTTCTGTATTGGATAAGGCGTATTGTACTTGATAACATCTTCTGTATTGGACAAGGCGTATTGTACTTGATAACATCTTCTGTATTGGACAAGGCGTATTGTAGTTGATAACATCTTCTGTATTGGACAAGGCGTATTGTAGTTGATAACATCTTCTGTGTTGGACAATCCGTATTGTACTTGATAACATCTTCTGTATTGGACAAGGCGTATTGTACTTGATAACATCATCTGTATTGGATAAGGCGTATTGTACTTGATACCATCTTCTGTATTGGACAAGGCGTATTGTACTTGATAATATCTTCTGTATTGAACAAGGCGTATTGTTCTTGATAACATCTTCTGTATTGAACAAGGCGTATTGTACTTGATAGCATCTTCTGTATTGGACAAGGCGTGTTGAACTTGATAACATCTTCTGTATTGGACAAGGTGTATTGTTCTTGATAACATCTTCTGTGTTGAACAAGGCGCATTGTACTTGATATCATCTTCTGTATTGGACAAGCCGTATTGTACTTGATAACATCTTCTGTATTGAACAAGGCGTATTGTACTTGATAACATCTTCTGTATAGGACAAGGCGTATTGTACTTGATAACATCTTCTGTATTGAACAAGGCGTATTGTATTTGATAACATATTCTGTATTGGACAAGGCGTATTGTACTTGATAGCATCTTCTGTATTGGACAAGGCGTATTGTACTTGATAACATCTTCTGTATTGGACAAGGCGTATTGAACTTGATAACATCTTCTGTATTGGACAAGGCGTATTGTACTTGATATCATCTTCTGTATTGGACAAGGCGTATTGTACTTGATATCATCTTCTGTATTGGACAAGGCGCATTGTACTTGAAAACATCTTCTGTATTGGACAAGGCGTATTGTACTTGATAGCATCTTCTGTATTGGACAAGGCGTATTGTAATGGACACCACCTTCTTCACTGGACATGGATAATTGTTATGGATAACAGATTCTTTGTTATACATACACAATGATTCAGGGCTACGTTTTGCCCCATTCACCAAGTGAATAACAGAGTGGTGTCTGGCGAAGGGGCAAGCAGTGGTCCTGAAACGTTGTGTATGTATAACAAAGAAGCTGGTATACATAATAAGACTCCTTGTCATGGTTACATCCAACTTCTAAACGCCTTCAAAGACTCTTGAGCTTCTTTATTAATGGTAACGACGTTTCAGGACTACGTTTTGCCAATTCATCTTGTGAATACTGAGTAAGCTGAATACACGCTGTGTTAACTGAATATATTCACATACGTGTGTTCTGCAACCGTCTAACTGCCTATAAGTTACTTCATTAAAATATGACGATTTTGTCACTAGACAACGATAAAAGGTACTTATATGGAAACAGTTTCATTAAACTGTTAAATACAATAATAACAGGCTTCTATGTTGCGAATGATTTAGAATTAACGCCGTTGACAATACATAAACTATTTATAATTCCTAAATTGGTTAAAGGTAGCAATTGTTGCTTTTTGGCATTCATACTGGTCAACATGACACGAGAAATATCCTACATTTCAGTAACTGTCGTTTTCAAATGTTTAAGAACCAACACCTTAACCTACATGTCTATCACTGATGTTTAACACGTGATGTCATTAATGCTAAATTATGTACTTAACACCTCGGAGCGAAAACTGTCCGAGTCGACACATATATATTGTTAACGACGGTTGTCTACGCCAAGGGAGATCACTCTATTATTGACGTCTTGATAGTCATGTTACTTCTGCGAGATGTAGCGATAGTACAATAAAGACACAACCAGGACATCCATCACCCGCCTGCCAGAGCTGTGTCGTATGTAAGATCAGAATTACATACTATTACTTGGACATTGTTGATATTCTTTAGCGCAGATCCCCTTTAAATCCCGTCTTCAGAAAGATACATATCGCTCAGCGCGGACAAAGCGGCTGTAGCCTATCCACAGCAAATAATGACTGGTCCCTCATCGCACACCTTCCACACGACTTATCATCATGACTATCAGTGGTAATTATGTACGCCAGTCATGAGGGAACTAACTCCGTGTCGCCTTCGATCAGATAAACTAGGGACACGGTACACGCGATGTCTGTCGGATAAGGACAATATCGTTGAAAGTCCTTACCTCGCATCAGAGGACATTTACAAATGATTTGTGACATAAACATCATCTACTTGTGCACAAGCGAGAGAATGGAAAGTGCTTATGACCCCAAACAACCGTCACTCTTGTCAGTGTTGCACTGATTGTGGCGGCGCGATAGTGTAGAAGCTTGTCACACGAATGACGTCCGAAGAGGGTTCATTCAACCGAAAACGAAGCTGATTTTCCCAAGGTTATGACAATTAGCAGTGTGATTACAAAAGAGAGACACCAGGTTTCAAAACCTTGGTGCCTCCTGTACACATCATCAAACCGCTCCTATAGCTGCAAACCGCCTCTGTGGTAGAGCGTCCGCCCGGAGAGCGGAAGGTCCGGGGTTCGATCCCCGGCCGCGTCATACCAAAAGACGTTAAAAGATGGTACTTGATGTTACCCTGTCTGGCGCTCGGCATTAAGGGGCTAAAACAAGGACTGGTCGGCTGGGAGTCAGTATACTGTGTCTGAGTGGGGTATTCATGTTAAACAGCGGCATAGTATCTCAGTGGGCTAGCACTATAAATCGGCATCAGTCCGGACTAGTACAAGCAGCCACACACACACACACACACACACACACACACACACACACACACACACACACACACACACACACACATACACACACACACACACACACACGCACGCACGCACTCACGCACGCACGCACGCACGCACGCACACACACACACACACATACACACACGTGCATGCACATCGCTATATAAGTGCAATAATCTTGGACGCGACGTTAAACCCAATTTTACCTCTCCTCACCTCAGCTACAAACTAATCTCTCCGTGTTAATAAAAATTGAATTGATAAAGTCACGACAATAAGTACATCAGCACCGAAACAATAAACATACTAGCATATAGAATTTTGTCCAGTCAATGAAGCCTGAAACCTTTTGTTAAATCGCTGTAGTAAGATCTTCCCAATGTAACAATGTTGCTGTTGCTTGAACCTAAAGTACAGTTCTCTTTCCTGCTTTACCCGCAAACGATGACGGACATCTGCGGCAATGTAAGGCACTTCACGTGGACAGACAGAACATAGCGCCGACATCGTAAGTTTAGCGAAAAACAAAGATATACATGAAGACAAACAAACCCACATGTTACCAATATTTGGTGATATGTTCAGATTATACTCATCCTTCATAGTCGTACCAATATGATGTAGTGAGGTGAGGTGAAATGGGGTTTAACGTCGCGTCCAAGATTATTGCTCTTATATAGCGACGTGCATGTACGTGTGTGTGTTTGTGTGGCTGCTTGTACTAGTCCGGTCTGATGCCGATTTATAGTGCTAGCTCACTGAGATACTATGCCGCAGTTTAACATGAATACCCCACTCAGACACAGTATACTGACTCCGAGCCGACCAGTCCTTGTTTTAGCCCCTTAATGCCGAGCGCCAGACAGGGTAACAACAAGTACCATCTTTTAACGTCTTTTGGTATGACGCGGCCGGGGATGGAACCCCGGACCTTCCGCTCTCCGGGCGGACGCCTAATATGATGTAGACTTTTAGATGAAACGGTAGAAGGTTAATGGTGACATTACCGTCTCATCCTACCAGGTACCCATTTACAGCTGGGTGAACAGAAACCAAAGTCAATTGCCTAAGGGTATGATGATTCAGCGTGGGGCGGGATCGAAGGCCTGGAGTCAAACTGCGGAGCGCAGTCACCCATCCAACTACTCTCCGCGTCCAACGTTGCATAACATCACCCGAATTGTCAACTGTGCGCTTTGTGCAGGACCGTGTGCCACATTGTGACATCAGGCTATGACATAGGCAGTTCTTATAGGAAACAACCGCTTTGGAGAAACACATCAGCATTTACTTATTAAATCCAAGTCTGTTTCCTTGTTGGGAATCCTATAGTCACCTGTTCCTCGAAAGCATGTGTCATTGCTACCGTTTTATTGGCAAGCTAATGCTTTCTTACATTCCACCTCCTGTATTTGAGGACACAGGCGTTTCTTGGGTATGCTCAATTTATCTATTGTTTCATTGGCCTATCGGCGACACAGTTTGAAGTACATATTTTACACATTCTAAATATATGCCAGGAGTGACCTAACATCTGAACATTTAAGCGACGCTTGTGCTCACAAAATGAGGTTTGGGGTATACAAATTGACGTTTAGTAACTCCTCGGAGAATTTGGGATTAAATAGGTCCCCAGCAACCTGTACTGGTCGACCAAAGGATCGGATGGTCAGGTTTACATTTATGTGAACATTTATGCGTGTTGTGTGTCATCATATCAACGAGGGGCACGGGTGGCCCAGTCGTCTAAGGCGCCGCGATTCGCTGTGCAGAGTTGTGTCCCTTGGGCAGGCCAGAAACCTATGATTTTGGGTTCGAATCCCGGTACGCCCCGATTATGTTTCTAGGTTTGTCAGCACCATACCCGTGCTCGTGGGTTTCACCGAAGTGGTAAACGTCTGAAGCCTGCATCACTTCGGGCTTTCCTCCCACATTAAGCTGACACGCCGTGATGTAACTGGAATACTGTTAAAAGCGGCGTTAAACCCAACTCACTCACTCACTCACTCACGAAGGCATGGATCGTTTCTCACAATTTAAATTACTGGATTGTCAGTTCCAGACTTGATTATTTACAGGCCGCCGCCATGTGGCTTCAATATAGCTGAGTGCGGCGGTAAACAACAAAATAACAACACTTTTCAAAAAGTCAATCTATAACATGGCTGTATTGTTTTATGCTAAACGTGTCATCAAACATCACCAGCGGAATATGTCACACTCAATCAAACAATGACCTCAACTGCGCACTAGTCTTCGTGGAGTTTCCACACATCCTTTCTCACTGGCACTTACGTTTGTAATGAAACAGTATGAGTGGCGCTGCAACCGATATACCAGGATCCCGACATGCTTTTCCTGAAAACTTGTTGTCATCACTGATATTCAGTAATCCATTCATATCATTATTATCACTATTCACTGATCTGTGTCGGTAGATTGATTATTCCCTGGCGTTGCCGTTTTGAATGGGGCAGTTAGTCAACTATTACGGGGTATGCACTGATGGAAGTATACCGCAGCGATGTCACAAACACGGGTTTTTGTTGTTGGTACGCACAATCAGTTACATGGAAGACAAGTGCCCAGTTCAGTCTGGGGTGTCACACGCCAGGATCTAGAGCTTGGGAGGTTGTGCTTCTTTCAGGGAGAGGGAATTCCAAAACAGCGTACCAATTAACTTCTTTTATCGCACTAACATTCTTGAGTCTTTTTACAAATTGATGTGAAATATCTTCTTTCGAAACAAATTATTTATGACATTTTTGACAAGCGAAACAACGGCTACGCGAAGTGTCATCGAACATTTTAGAAAATAAAACGCGACCAAAACCTTCTTATCTATTCAAAGCCTACATTTCTGCAAGATTTCTACCAAACTGTTTTGAGAAATGTATAAGATTTTTTTACTGATCTGGCACAGTGATTAATTTTGTTGAAGTTGTTTTTATTTTCCAGTGATCGACTATTATATCTTTTTTTTATGTCAAATGTTCATTTTATCGAAATTCATTTTGGTCATGATTAGGAAGCAAATCCGGAAACCGTTTAATGAGTGCCTTTTTTTTAAAATTCCCCCAAACTCGTAACGTTCCATACAATTATATGCATCAAAGGGGTAGAACCAGTGTATACATCCATTTGGTGATGCATGTGGTATTGGTAAATTGTTTCCGTATGAAATTACGGTAACTATGTACTGAAATGTTGATTGATGTCAAAGTTGTTGACCTTCAGAGGTGAAACACAGCCGTATACCAGTATGCATTTTAATATCAAATAAAGCATATTTCAGATAGTAACTATATTCGTCAACCGTAACTGTGTTAATTGCAAGTGCAAGCAACACACAAATTGTTGCGCCTCGATCATACATGTATATACGGTGTTAATCTCTGTACATACAAGCATCCTTAATAATTATTGGGATACAGCATATAACACGATGGCCTGTCCTTTGAAAGAGAAACCGAAATCGAGAATGTCAAGAAACCAATTCTCCTGTGTTCACTAAAATATATGCTAAACAAAATCAGTAAATGCGCCATAAACGTGTCATTGGATTTTGTGGAACATCACTTGCTTATCTGGTTGTTTCCAGACCGCATGGCACAAGTACTACTGACTCAGGCAACAAACCCATACTTTCATATGTACATTATGTGAGTGGCGGGTGCAACCAGTTGGTTAGAACATACTCTTACCCTATTCGCGAACACCTGGTGTCATCACTTATTTTCAGTGATCCGTTCATATAATTGTCACCGCTATTTTGAAATGGACAAAATATACGTGTAGACGGTTGTCAGATTTTGTTCATCAATCACAACTACACCACAAGGATGAAGGCTGTAGTTAACTTCCTAACTGGACTAAACACAGCAGCACGCATTTGCACAAAAACGTTCAGTATCACCTGCTGCTATGGCAATATATTGACTAAGCATATTGAACTGACAAAATACCAACCATCCAGATCTCTCATTTCACAGAATTGAAATCTACTCAAGGTTGAAGATTCCGACTGAAGTTTGGTCAGAGATCGTTCCACAACACCTTCGGTAGTCTCGTTATTATTAAGCCTTTAAGTATCCACTGAAGACTCATCGCATATCTCATATGTTATGTTAAATGTTGATTGTGATGTGATGTGATGTGATGTTATGTGATTTAGAATGAACTTGATTGTGGGAATCTTGAACATTGTAAATGGACTAGGTATATTTGTCATAATAGTATGGAAGTGGACAAAATAAACGCATGGTGGTCAGATTTTATTTATCAATCACAACAACACCACGGCGGTGAAGGCTGTAGTAAAGTTCCTAGCGGGACTCCGTTGGTTTCTTGCCCTCCTCCGAGGCCTTCTCAGCACCAGAGTAGGGGATGCCGGGGCCGCCGGGGCCGCTTCCCCAGCCGTTGTTGGAGAAGGCCACCAGAGAAGGACCTTTCATACACACACCATTACAACATTTCTCACTGTAAGGGTCACATCCGGCGAACCCAGAACAGGACTTGAATTCATAGTTGTTGGAAATCCAGACTTGTGGGCAGACGAAGTTGTTAGCTGAGGGAATGAAAGGTAACATTCAGGATCAGAAATCCGGATTAAGTGTTAAAGTACAAATACAGAAGATAGCCGTGAGTAGATTGTGTGTAAGAATGACAAACATATGGTACTTGAATGGCTATTGAGTGACTTTAATAGTATGGGCTACTTCATGTGACAGATATGTAATGATATATATGATGACAACAATCTGGACCAGTGGGAAACCAAGCAGAAGAGTGCCAAGCATTTATAACACCAAACAATATAAATATCTATAAACCAAGAAACATAGATGCTTTCGCCATAGATATCTGCTTATACTAAAATTATTTGCTTGAACTGAATATTCAAAGTAGTCTTTGTCGATTTGTTTGATTCAAGAATGTCTATACTGGCAGAGTTTTGAAGTTCTGTTACAGGGAAAGACAATGTATAACAATGTAATACAGGGATAGAAATACTCACATACACACTGGCTTTGCCCCATCGAGGAATAACTACACTCAAACCCTTGGGGGCACATTACATTCTGGAGCAAAAATACAAGAATGATTTGATCACTATATATGTAATAATTGGTCGATTGTTCCAAATTCTATTTACATTTATTTCAACTAGGAACATTGGATTATTCGGCTGTAACAGTTGTCTGAATAATGGAAGAATGAAATTTTCTGGGATGGTATAGTGAGTGAGTGAGTATGGTTTTACGCCTGTTGTAGCAATATTCCAGCAATATCACGGCGGGGGACACCAGAAATGTCGGGAATGGTATAAAGACATAGATTGTCGAGTTATAGCCACAGTTATATTAGCATGAAAGAAGCTTCATGATTTCGGTAACGATTTTAGATATTAAAATCTTTGAGTTTAAGTGTAATCAATGTTACATTTATTCTACAGAGTGTGCATATTATTTATATTATATTATTTCTGATAGCCTACCCCACAGTATTGGCCCATCTGGGCAGCGCAGCATGCTAGAAGCTGAAAACAGACAAATATAACATTAAATTCAATAAAGTGGGTATGAAATGACTAAGATTTCATGGAAAATACTATTTTTGATTTTGTTCAGTGATTGAATGAAAGTTGTTTAAAAGGGTAAGCATGTTCTGCTCTATTGCTAGCACCCGCAGCTTACACAATATGTATGTGTTTTGTTGCCTGACGCCTTACAGCAGTACTCCTACCATAAGGCCTGTAAACAATCAAGTCTTGATAAGACACGATAGCGCATTTACTGATTTTGTTGAAACTAACACCCGATCAGTTTCAACATATGTTACTGGGGACTAATTCTACCGCGGGGATACATAAAGAGTAAATATAAAATATAATATATAAGATATTTTATGTGATGCGAGTTATATACTATTGTGTATGAGCATGGGACAATCGAACATGCCAGATTTCTTATGTTCCACTGAAATGAAAGGTGCAAATGAATTAAAAAATAAAACCACGGAAATAACTCACTGCAGCGACCAGGAAACATGTGGCTTTCATCATGGCGGATGTCTTGTATCAGGTGGAACTCACAAAATGTGAAGTCTCTTCCTGTTCCATGCCTTATATACAAACACACGTCCTTCCGTGTTGGGGGCTGTCACACGGAGACTGACATGTCTGCTGGATCAGATGGAAGATTACACCTGCATCTGACACACGTAGAATAATAGATAATCATCGTCCAATCTGCATGTCAATTACCACGGCAATGTCAAAGAGCTATGTAACGCCGATTTGGTCACACGGACAGGGTGATGGAAGCAGATGAGATAAACCCCCCGATTCGCGAGCCTCCTCGTATTGATCTCCATCGGGTGTAGATATGCAGTCAATTATCTATATATTGATGGTCAGATTTTCGATCCTCTCTTTCAGCTTTAATGCAGTTCTGAGGTTTGGAGATGGTTACACAAAACCTTTTTTTTGCTGATATTATTGATAGTTTTATAAGATTTTAAATGGTAAGTATGGTTTTGATATAATCTGTTCGTTTAGACGTTTCAGCTTCTATAATTAATTCAAAGGAGAAATAGACGCAAATGGCATTATTATTATTATTATTATTATTATTGTTATCATTATTATTATTGAGCATATTTGACCCGAATGGACGTGAAAATCTAAACAAATCTATATAAATGCATTTCTTTTCGATATTGTGTATTAGATATATTTGTCATTTCGAAAGGAAAGTCACTGGTATGCTACATATTTCTCTTGGGACGTTTGTCGTTTAACACTCTCTGAGGAATTTGTCTAACTTGCTTTAGCAACTCTCAAATCCATCTCTTACCAACCAAGCCATGGTTGTGAAAATGATTAGGTTGCAAATCATCGTCTATACTTTTGTGTCACAACTATGACCAGATCAAGCACTGTGAAATACACACACAATGCCATGCACTGTGACACACATACCTCATTAGAAGAAGCTACAAGGATGTAATGAAACAGACTTCATGAAACAGCAACGATAACGAATCTTTTAGAAATAATATATTTGTGTAAATAATGTTTGTAATGTTTCCGGTTATGCCTAATATGTTATTTACATCACCGAAACGTTCTGGAACAGCTCAGGCACCCGGTCCATCTCACAAGGTAAAGTTTTTCTGTTAGGCTTTGTTATCCACCTTTTGCTGAGATATGATCACACGTTAAAGTTGCTGATTTAACTTGATTTATTGTCACAAAATATCAATGTTCCTACAGGTAATGTGTAACAAAGTGCACAGTCCACTAGTTAATACAAATCATACCATGCACTGTGACACATATACATCCTGTCAAACACAGTGAAAACAGACACCATGTCATGCACTGTGACACACAGACATCCTGTCAAACACAGTGAAAAAACCCCACCATGTCATGCACTGTGACACACACCATGCCATGCACTGTGACACACACCATGCCATGCACTGTGGCACACATGCATCCTGTCAAATACAGTGAAGACACACACCATGCTTTACACTGTGATACACATACATGCCGTCAAACACTGTGAAATACACACACCATGCCATGCACTGTGACACACATACATCCTGTCAAACACAGTGAAAACAGACACCATGCCATGCACTGTGACACATATACATCCTGTCAAACACAGTGAAAACAGACACCATGTCATGCACTGTGATACACATACATCCTGTCAAACACAGGGAAATACACACACCATGCTATACACTGTGATACACATACATGCCGTCAAACACGGTGAAATACACACACCATGTAATGCACTGTGACACACATACATCCTGTCAAACACAGTGAAAAAAACCCACCATGTCATGCACTGTGACACACATACATCCTGTCAAACACAGTGAAAAAACCCCACCATGCCATGCACTGTGACACACATACATCCTGTCAAACACAGTGAAAAAAACCCACCATGTCATGCACTGTGACACACATAAATCCTGTCAAAAACAGTGAAAAAAACCCACCATGCCACGCAAAAACACAAACACCATGCATAAAGCCTGGAATCCCACACACACTGAGGCACACATATGGAGACGCTTTAACAACTGGGCTACCCCACCACCCCTGTGCACTATTATTCACATCATCACATGGACTGTGTCATAAAATCCACTGTGACATGTATCATAGCAGACACCATGAAATACACACTAACAGCTACCACGAAACATCCCATCACATCGCACAACATCTTATGTGTGGTTCGGGTTTCTTACACACCTGTGGGTGAGAAACCTATTTGAGATAACTGGAATCTGACATATGGGTGGATGGAATTCCAGGCCTGTGATTGGCTACTCCTTGGTGATGACCTCAGGTCAGATTATGACGGACTACTTTCCTGATCGTAAGTCATTTATGTTACCCGTGCTCCAGTCGAATGTTCACCTACATCTGAACATTGTCTGTATTGAACATTATGGTTTTAGAGCCCCCCCCCCCCCCCCCCCCCCCCCCCTGGATGCCACACTTCAATAAAATTCAAAATACATCACGCACACTAATACTCATCACAGTTTTGTATTCTGTTGGAAGTTACCTGTTGTGTGATATCCACCACTGTCACTTTAAGCCAAACAAACTTACTGAAAATTACCTCTGAAAATCGACTACCGATATTGCAAAAGAAAATCAGCATCGATCATTCCTGATTGATGTGTCATAAAGGCTGAACAAATAACAAGAAACATTTTGCGAATGACATATTTTATAGGTTTGTAAGCGTTCACCATAACGATCCATTATAAATTAAGTACCGCGATAATATAGCGTACCATACTTCATTGCAAATGTGGCCATTTTCGATTCACGGCGTTATATAATGGAGGTTTAGAAATCGAAATATCGGAGATTTACAGCGAATTGAATTGAATTTGAAAAATAACATATTTGTGATGACGGGTGTATGTTTTTAACCAAATCACCACTGATAATTCTGAAACGTCGCCGATAAGCCTAAAATCGTTTCGAATATTTTGGAAAGTACGCAAACACGAAGCCCGAAGTGTACTTTCCGCAAATAACGTTTCACATATACTTCAAACTCAGCTGCGACACATAATCTCTGAATTGCTCATACATTTTAGAATCAAATGACAACGCACAAAGTATCTAGATGGAATCAAGCGAAATAAATTAGGTGTGGGAGCGAACGCTGTGCTAGTAAAACTGTACGTGTTTGAAATGTAAAAATAGCAAAATTCATAATTTACTCTGTGTAACACTTTCTCCTATTTTGAGAGTTTCATTTGTCTAATTGTTGCATACATTGGTTCACGTGTTTGAGGATATTCAAGGGAAGAGTATCGTAGCAACGAATTATGGAATTTTAAAATATATACATAACAATGATCAAGTAAATTCAACAGAAATCGTAAACGTTTCCATCCTGTGTGACGCCATGACTGACGCTAAATCACGCACAACGGCGACGGTAGTTATCTTCTAATTTGACTAATTCTCTTGGTATTATTGGAAAACATAAAAACAAATAACAGTACTCAAATTGTCAGACTGTTTTTATTACTTACATGACACATGTATTATATAATCCATCGATCAACGAAAACCCTCCTCTGAAAATCCCGCGTACTGTTGTCAGTGAACACTCCATTCAGACAAAAGTCGGTCACCGGTAGTTTTGACATACGGAATAAACATTGTTGTTCATATTTAGCTATTTATTTGAGGTGAAACTATTATGATTACTCTTTCTTTGATCTAATCTAATTTGCCTGATCATCATCGCCATGATAATCCACAGATATGGCGGAAACCTTTTTGTGTAGGCTCAAATAATTTATGAGTAGTAAGCAGTACGTTGGATGACGTCATTCATGACTGTTGTGTTATGTATTAATGCGCCATTGCCATCATGAGCATAGACTAAATGCATCGATTCGATGTTGTAAAGGTGCGATTTTAGGGTGTGTAAGAAACAGATTACTGCACTCGTGCCTGTCAGATACCATTTATCTTACAAGTTGTTGTTTCAAAGCGTATCTGAATAAATACATTTTGAAACAACTCGTTTAAAGATGAATGGTATCTGATAGACACTTGTGTATTAATCTCTATATAACACGACGTTTCAGCATAATATGACTGTATATAATCCAAAGTGATGCATTCATCATTTCGGCGAATCCAACGAACATGGGTATGGTGCTGACATACCAAGGATGATCATCGGGTAGAAGTCGGGATTCAAACTCAGGATCAGCAGATCCTTGAACGACTGAAATGACGTAACTTTGCCCAGCGAATTGCAGCTGTTTTAGAGGACCGGGTGATCCTCCCTCTTACATACCATCACATGAGCTTTGCACACACAATGACACAAAATGTATGCGTGTGTGTATGTTTGTTTGATTGATTGATTGATTTTGAGTGTGTGTGTGTGTGTGTGTGTGTGTGTGTGTGTGTGTGTGTGTGTGTGTGTGTGTGTGTGTGTGTGTGTGTGTGTGTGTGTGTGTGTGTGTGTTTGTTGTTCGAATATTAAGATTTCAGGAGACATAAAGAAAATGTGCTCCATCGGCTCCACGCAAACAGGGCGTTATTGGGGTATTGCCGTGATTGACATATCACATAAGGAGATCAAATGATTGATAATACTAGTTCTGACAACTGATTCGTGTAATTTATTCTAGTGTTTGATCATTTGAACAAATGAATTGCCTTTGCGTGTGTTTGTGACGACTTCCACCGATGGGGCAGGCTACGTTAAGCTTTTCGCGAACACCCGGTATCATCCATGTTGAACAGTGATTCATAACCAAATGCTTATTGTATAGCAGGAATTGTACAGATTGTTAAATGTTTCTGGTATGTGATTGAGAATTTACTTGATTGTGGGAATCTTAAACATTGTAAATGGACGAGGTATTATTGTCATAATAGTATGGAAGTGGACAAAATAAACATACGGTTGTCAGATTTTATGTATCTGTCACAACTATACAGATGACGATTGAGTCCTAACTGGACTACCTGAAGCAGTCTCGCTCATTTTAATCTTGGGCATCATAAATGGACTAGGCATCTTTGTCGTAATAGTGTAGAAGTGGACAAAATAAACGCATGGTGGTAAGATTTTATTCATCAATCACAACTACAGCACGAGGGTGAAGGCTGTAGTTAAGTTCCTAGCTGGACTCCGTTGGTTTCTTGCCCTCCTCCGAGGTCTTCTCAGCACCAGAGTAGGGGATGCCGGGGCCGCCGGGACCGCCGGGGCCGCTTCCCCAGCCATTGTTGGAGAAGGCCACCAGAGAAGGACCTTTCATACACACACCATTACAACATTTCTCACTGTAAGGGTCACATCCGGCGAACCCAGAACAGGACTTGAAGTCATAGGTGTTGGAGATCCAGACTTGTGGGCAGACGAAGTTGTTAGCTGAGGGGATGAAAGTTAACGTTCAGGATCAGAAATCTGGATTACGTGTTTAAGTACAAATACATATATGATGACAACAATCTGGACCAGTGGGAAACCAAGCAGAGGAGTACCAAGCATTTATAACACCAAACAATATAAATATCTATAAACCAAGAAACATAGATGCTTACGCCATAGATATCTGCTTACACTTAACATTCCTTGCTTGAACTGAAGATGTCAGATTCGAAGTAGTCTTTGTCGATGTGGTTGATTTAAGAATGTCTATACTGGCAGAGTTTTGAAGTTCTGTTACAGGGAAAGACAATGTATAACAATGTAATACAGGGATAGAAATACTCACATACACACTGGCTTTGTCCCATCGAGGAATAACTACACTCAAACCCTTGGGGGCACATTACATTCTGTAACAAATATACAAGAATGATTTGATCACTTTATATGTAATAATTGGTCAATTGTTCCAAATTCTATTTACATTTATTTCAACTAGTAACATTGGATTATTCGGGTCTAACAGTTTTCTGAATAATGGAAGAATGAAATTTAACATGAAAGAAGCTTCATGGTTTCGGTAACGGTTTTAGAAATTGAAATCTATGTGTGTAAGTGTTATCAACGTTACATTTATTCTACACAGGGTGCATATGGTTTATATTATTTCTGAAAGCCTACCCCACAGTATTGGCCCATCTGGGCAGCGCAGCATGCCAGAAGCTGAAAACAGATAAATATAACATTAAGTCTTGATAAGACACGATGCACCAGACTAACACCCAATTAGTTTCAACATATGTTACTGGGGATATATAAAGTAAATCAAAAGAATAATATATAAGACATTTTATATGATGCGAGTTATATACTATTGGGTATAAGCGTGGGACAATCGAACATGCTAGATTTGTTATCTTTTTCAGACATGAAAGGTGCAAATGAATTAAAAGGAAAAAATAAAAGCATGGAAATAACTCACGGCAGCGACCAGGAAACATGTGACTTTCATCATGGCAGATGTCTTGTATCAGGTGGAACTCACAAAATGTGTCGTCTCTTCCTGTTCCATGCCTTATATACAAACACACGTCCTTCCGTGTTGGGGGCTGTCACACGGAGACTGACATGTCTAGTGGATCAGATGGAAGATTACACCTGCATCTGGCACACGTAGAATAATAGATAATCATCATCCAATCTTCATGTCAGTTACCACGGCAATGTCAAAGAGCCAAGTGGCCACCGCTTTGGTCTCACGGACAGGGTGATGGAAGCAGATGAGATAATCCCCCAGGTTCGCCAGCCTCCTCTTATTGATCTCCATCGGGTGTAGATATGCAGTCAATTATCTATAGACTGATGGTCAGATTTTCGATCCTCTCTATCAGCTTAAATGCAGTTCTGAGGTTTTGAGATGGTTACAAACAACTTTATTTTGCTGATATAATTGATAGTTTTATAAGATTAGTAAAGGTAAGTATGGTTTTGTTATAATCTGTTCGTTTAGACGTTTGAACTTCTATAATTAAGGAGAAATAGACGCAAATGGCATTATAATTATTATTATTATTATTACTATTATTCAGCATATTTGACCCGAAGGGACGTGAAAATCTAAACAATCTATATAAATGCATTTCTTTTCGATATTGTACATTAGATATATTTGTCATTTTGAAAGGAAAGTCACTGGTATGCTACATATTTCGCTTGGGACGTTTGTCGTTTAACACTTTCTGAGGAATTTGTTTAACTTGCTTTAGCAACTCTCAAATCCATCACTTACAAACCAAATATCTGTAGGTTTATTCCCGAAGGCATCCCTTATATTCTCCGAACACGGACTATTGGTTGACGCATGAAGACTCGCTGACGGATTGTGAAACACGCCATTAACTAGTTAAGATAGATTAGGGAACATTCTTCAGTCATCGAAATACTATGTATGCCCTGGTGCCATTGTGTCCGTTCCAACATAAATAAAAGCAACAAAACCCTTTACCATAATCATTTGAAATTTCTGCATAAAGCAGAATCGATTGTACGATTCCGTCCTCATCAACTTAAGTTCAATATGACCACACATGAGGTACTTGTATCATATCCGCTACTTGTAGTAATAGTGTTGATCATATGATATAATTGTCAAGTTGTTGCTGTAGTTATTGTTTGGCGTTAACATTGAAGGTATTGTAACTATGATGTATTACGATTGTGATGCAGTAGTAACTATTATCATTGTGGTCAATTGTAGTAGTATAACAGTTGATATAGTATTGCAATAGCAAGGTACATGTACTCCGTCAAAGTAGATTCCTTGTAGTATCCGACGTGTGCTCAAAGCCTAATCGTCTATTGTAGAAGTACTGTGGGTTTTTGAGATGGTATTACATACAGTGTTAAAGTGTAGGTATGGATAGACAATCATCAACAAAGTCAGAAATGTATTGTCAGAAGTATCTGATGTTGCGCCATGGTCGTGAATATGATTAGGTTGCAATCATCGTCTATACTTTTGTGTCACAACTGTGACGCTTCACCACATCATAGCAAGCACTGTGAAATACACACACCATGCCATGCACTGTGACACACATACCTCATTAGAAGAAGCTACAAGGATGTAAACATTGGATGGAATGACTCCATGAAACAGCACAAATAACGATTCTTTTAGAAATAATATCTTGGAATATTGTAATGTTTCCGGTTATGCATTAGATGTTTTTTACATTACCGAAACGTTCTGACACAGCCCAGGCACCCGGTCCATCTCACAAGGTAAAGTTTTTCTGTTGGAGGAAGGCTTTGTTATCCACCTTATGGTGAAATATGATCACACATTAAAGTTGCTGATTTAACTTTATTTATTGTCACAACAGGTAATGTGTAACAAACTGCACAGTTTACTAATTAATACAAATCATGCCATGCACTGTAACACATAAACACCATATCAAACACAGTGAAATACACACACCATGCCATGCACTGTGACACACACCATGCCATGCACTGTGACACACACCATGCCATGCACTGTGACACACACCATGTCATGCACTGTGACACACACCATGCCATGCACTGTGACACACACCATGCCATACACTGTGACACACACCATGCCATGCATTGTGACACACATACATCCTGTCAAACACAGTGAAATACACACACCATGCCATACACTGTGACACACATAAATCCTGTCAAACATAGTGAAATATACACACCATGCCATACACTGTGACACACACCATGCCATACACTGTGACACACATACATCCTGTCAAACACAGTGAAATACACACACCATGTAATGCACTGTGACACACACCATGCCACACACCGTGACACACACCATGCAATACACTGTGACACACGATGGCATGCATTGTGACTCATACAAAGACTTACACCGTGAAACAAACGCCATGCTATAAACCCTGAAATCCATACACTGAGGGACACATAGGCAGATGGTTTAACAATTGGGCTACCCCACCACCCCCTATGCACTATGATTCACATCGTCACATGGACTGTGTCATAAAATCCACTGTGACATGTATTATAGTATACACAATGAAATACACACTAACACCTACCACGAAACATCCCATCCCATCGCAAAACGTCTTATGTGTGGTTCGGTTTTCTTACACACCTGTGGGTGAGAAACTCATTTGAGACAACTGGAATCTAACATGTGGGTGGATCGAATTCCAGGCCTGTCATTGGCTACTCCTTGGTGATGACCTAAGGTCAGATTATGACGGACTACCTATCTGATCGTAAGTCATTGATGTTACTCATGCTCCAGTCGAATGTTCACCTACATCTGTGTTGAACATTATGGTTTTAGAGTGCCCACTGGATGCCACACTTCAATAAAATTCAAAATACATCACGCACACTAATGAATTCTTTTGAATTCTTGGGGAAGTTACCTGTTGTGTGATATGCACCACTGTCACTTTTAGGCAAAACAAACTTTCTGAAAATGAGCTCTGAAAATCGACTTTGTTTACCGATATCGGAAAAGAAAATCAGCATCGATCATTCCTGATTGATGTGTCATAAAGGCTGAACAAATAACAAGAAACATTTTGCGAATGACATATTTTATAGGTTGGTAAGTGTGCACCATTACTTTTCATTATAAATTTAGTACCGCGATAATAAAGCGTAGCATGCTTCATTGCAAATGTGACCATTTTCGATACATTACTGAATCACAATTCACGGCGTTATTTAATGTAGGTTTAGAAATCGAAATATCGGAGATTTAGAGCGAATTGAATTGAATTTGAAAAATAACATATTTGTGATGACGGGTGTATGTTTTTTCACCAAATCACCACTGATAATTCTGAAACGTCGCCGATAAGCATAGAATTGTTTCGACTATTTTGGAAAGTATGCAAACACGAAGCCCGAAGTGTACTTTCCGCAAATAACGTTTCACATATACTTCAAACTCAGCTGCGACTCATAATCTCTGAATTGCTCATACATTTTAGAATCAAATGACAACGCACAAAGTGTCTAGATTGAATCAAGCGAAATAAATTAGGTGTGGGAGCGAACGCTTTGCTAGTAAAACTGAAGTGTTTGAAATGTAAATTTAGCAAAATTCCGAATTTACTCTGTGTAACACTTTCTCCTATTTTGAGAGTTCCATTCGTCTAATTGTTGCATACATTGGCTCACGTGTTTGAGGATATGCAAGGGACGAGCATCGTAGCAACGAAATATGGAATTAAAAATATATATACATAACAATGATCAGGTAAATTCAACAGAAATCGTAAACGTTTCCATCCTGTGTGACGCCATGACTGACACAAAATCACGCACAACGGCGACGATAGTTATCTGCTTATTTGACTAATTCTCTTGGTATTATTGGAAAACATAAAAACAAATAACAGTACGCAAATTGTCAGACTGTTTCTGATTACTTACATGACACATGTATAATGTAATACATCGATCAACGAAAACCCTCCTCTGAAAATCCCGCTTACTGTTGTCACTGAACACTCCATTTAGACAAAAATCGGTCACCAGTAGTGTTGACATACGGAATAAACGTTGTTGTTCATATATAGCTATTTATTTGAGGTGAAACTATTATGATTACTCTTTCTTTGATCTAATTTAATGTGACTGATCACCATCGCCATGATAATCCACAGATAAGCGGAAACCTTTTCGTGTAGGCTCAAATAATTTATGAGTAGTAAGCAGTACGTTGGATGACGTCATTCATGACCGTTGTGTTATGCATTAATGCGCCATTGTCATCATGAGCATAGACTAAATGCATCGATTCGATGTTGTAATGGTGCGATTTTAGGGTGTGTAAGGGTGCGAGTTTAGGGTGTGTAAGAAACAGATTACTACACTCGTGCCAGTCTGATACCATTCATCTTACAACTTGTTGTTTCAAATCGTATCTGAATAAATACGATTTTAAACAACTCCTTGTAACGTAAA
Source organism: Haliotis rufescens (assembly GCF_023055435.1). NCBI lineage: Eukaryota > Metazoa > Mollusca > Gastropoda > Lepetellida > Haliotidae > Haliotis > Haliotis rufescens. Next base: position 60,143,838 of record NW_025964112.1, on the reverse strand, counting down.
TGGTATCTGATAGACACTCGTGTCTTAATCTCTATATATCACGACGTTTCAGCATAATATGACTGCATATGACCCAAAGTGATGCATTCTTCATTTTTGCGAATCCAACATGCACTTTGCACACACAATGACATGTGTGTGTGTGTGTGTGTGTGTGTGTGTGTGTGTGTGTGTGTGTGTGTGTGTGTGTGTGTGTGTGTGTGTGTGTGTGTGTGTGTGTGTGTGTGTGTGTGTGTGTGTGTGTGTGTGTGTGTGTCTGCTATTCGAATATTAAGATTTTAAGAGAATGTGCTTCATCGGCCTTTCCGTGTAGTAAATTCCACGCAAACAGGGCGTTATTGGGGTATTGCCGTGATTGACTTATCACATAAGGAGATCAAATGATTGATAATACTAGTACTGACAACTGATTCGTGCAATTTGTTCTAGTGTTTGATCATTTGAAAAACTGAATTGCCTTTGCGTAGGGCAGGCTACGTTAAGCTTTTCGCGAACACCCGGTATCATCCCTTTTGAACAGTGATTCATAACCATATGCTTATGATTTAGCAGGAATTGTACAGATTGTTAAATGTTTCTGGTATGTGATTGAGAATTGACTTGATTGTGGGAATCTTGAAAATTTTAAATGGACTAGGTATTATTGTCATAACAGTATGGAAGTGGACAAAATAAACACACGGTTGTCAGATTTTATGTATCTGTCACAACTATACACATGACGATTGAGGTTGTAGGTAAATTCCTAACTGGACTCCACTGGACACTCGTGTCTGCAGACTGCACTTTATGGCATCATTCATGTAGCTATGATTACTTTGCATGTATGTTATGCTATGTTACACCATGCTAGTACGCGTTTAGTGCCATGAGAATAGGCCAGATTGTAGGAATGTTGGGCATCATAAATGGACTAAGCATCTTTGTCGTAATTGTGTAGAAATGGACAAAATAAACGCATGGTGGTCAGATTTTATTTATCATTCACAACAACACCACGAAGGTGAAGGCTGTAGTTAAGTTCCTATCTGGACCCCGTTGGTTTCTTGCCCTCCTCCGAGGTCTTCTCAGCACCAGAATAGGGGATGCCGGGACCCCCGGGGCCGCCGGGGCCGCCGGGGCCGCCGGGGCCGCTTCCCCAGCCGTTGTTGGAGAAGGCCACCAGAGAAGGACCTTTCATACACACACCATTACAACATTTCTCACTGTAAGGGTCACATCCGGCGAACCCAGAACAGGACTTGAATTCATAGGTGTTGGAAATCCAGACTTGTGGGCAGACGAAGTTGTTAGCTGAGGGGATGAAAGATATCGTTTGGGATCAGAAATCCGGATTAAGTGTTTAAGTACAAATCCAAAAGATAGCCGCGAGTACACTGTGTGTAAGAATGACAAACAGATTGTTGTTGAATGGCTATTGAGTGGCTCTAATAGTAAGGGCTACTTCATGTCACAGATACGTAATGATATACATGATGACAACAATCTGGACCAGTGGGAAACCAAGCAGAAGAGTACCAAGCATTTATAACACCAAACAATATAAATATCTATAAACCAAGAAACATAGATGCTTACGCCATAGATATCTGCTTACACTAAACATTCCTTGCTTGAACTCAAGATGACACATTCAAAGTGGTCTTTGTCGAGTTGTTTGATTCAAGAATGTCTCTACTGACAGAGTTTTGAAGTTTCGTGACAGGGAAAGACAATGTATAACAATGTAATACAGGGATAGAAATACTCACATACACACTGGCTTTGGCCCATCGAGGAATAACTACACTCAAACCCTTGGGGGCACATTACATTCTGTAACAAAAATACAAGAATGATTTGATCACTATATATGTAATAATTGGTCGATTGTTCCAAATTTAATTTACATGTATATCAACTAGTAACATTGGATTATTCGGATGTAACAGTTGTGTGAATAATGGAAGAATGGGATGATATAGTGAGTGAGTGAGTGCGTGAGTGAGTGAGTATGGTTTTACGCCTGTTGTAGCAATATTCCAGTAATATCAAGGCAGGGGACACAAGAAATGTCGGAAATCGTGGGATGGTATAGAGACATAGACTGTCGAGTAATAGCCACAATTATATTAACATGAAAAAAGCTTCATGATTTCGGTAACGATTTTACCTATTAAAATCTATGAGTTTAAGCGTAATCAACGTTACATTTATTCTACAGAGGGTGCATATAGTTTATATTATTTCTGATAGCCTACCCCACAGTATTGGCCCATCTGGGCAGCGCAGCATGCCAGAAGCTGAAAACAGACAAATATAACATTAAATTCAATAAAGTGCGTATGAAATAACTAAGATTTCATGGAAAATTCTCTTTTTGTTATTGTCTAGTGATTGAATGAAAGTTGTTTAAAAGGGAAGCATGTCCTGCGCTATCGGTAACATCCGCAGCTTACACAATATGTATGTGTTTTGTTGCCTGACGCCTTACAGCAGTACTCCTACCATAAGGCCTGTAAACAATCAAGTCTTGACTAGACACGATAGCGCATTTACTGATTTTGTTGAAACAAGCACCCGATCAGGGATATATATGGAGCAATTATAAAATATAATATAAAAGAATTTTTAGGTGATGCAAGTTATATACTATTGTGTATAAGCATGGGACCATCGAACACGTCAGATTTCTTATGTTCCACTGAAATGAAAGGAGCAAATAAAGTAAAAAAAGAAATACGAGCACGGAAATAACTCACGGCAGCGACCAGGAAACATGTGACTTTCATCATGGCGGATGTCTTGTATCAGGTGGAACTCACAAAATGTGTCGTCTCTTCCTGTTCCATGCCTTATATACAAACACACGTCCTTCCGTGTTGGGGGCTGTCACACGGAGACTGACATGTCTGGTGGATCAGATGGAAGATTACACCTGCATCTGGCACACGTAGAATAATAGATAATCATCATCCAATCTTCATGTCAGTTACCTGGCAACGTCAAAGAGCCAAGTGGCCACCGCTTTGGTCACACGGACAGGGTGATGGAAACAGATGAGATAAGCCCCCAGGTTCGCCAGCCTCCTCTTATTGATCTCCATCGGGTGTAGATATGCAGTCAATTATCTATAGACTGATGGTCAGAATTTCGATCCTCTCTTTCAACTTTAATGCAGTTCTGAGGTCTGGAGATGGTTACACAAAACCTTTTTTTTGCTGATATTATCGATAGTTTTATAATATTTTTTTATGGTAAGTATGGTTTTGTTATAATCTGTTCGTTTAGACGTTTGAACTTCTATAATTAATTCAAAGGAGAAATAGACGCAAATGGCATTATAATTATTATACCTTCTTCAGCTATCCAAATACTATGTATGGCCTGTTGCCATTGTGCCCGTTCCAACATAAATAAAAGCAACAAAACCCTTTACCATAATCATTCGAAATTTCTCCATAAAACAGAATCGATTGTACGATTCCGTCCACATCAACTTAGGTTCAATATGACCACGCCTGAGGTACTTGTATCATATCGGCCACTTGTATTTATAGTGTTGATCATATGGTATATTTGTTGATACTGTAGTTATTGTTTGGCTTTAACATTGGAGGTATTGTAACTATGAGGTATTACGATTGTGATGCAGTAGTGACTATTATCATTGTGGTCAATTGTAGTAGTATAACAGTTGATATAGTATTGCAATAGCAAGGTACATGTACTTCCGTCAAAGTAGATTCCTTGTAGTATCCGACGTGTGCTCAAAGCCTAATCGTCTATTGCAAAAGTACTGTGGGTTTTTGAGATGGTATTACATACAGTGTTAAAGTGTAGGTATGGATAGACAATCATCAACAAAGTCATAAATGTATTGTCAGAAGTATCTGATGTTGCGTGAATATGCATGGTCGTGAATATGATCAGGTTGCAAATCACCGTCTATACTTTTGTGTCACAACTATGACCATATCAAGCACTGTGAAATACACACACCATGCCATGCACTGTGACACACATACCTCATTAGAAGAAGCTACAAGGATGTAATGAAACAGACTCCATGAAACAGCACAGATAACGATTCTTTTAGAAATAATATATTTGAGTAAATAATGTTTCCGGTTATTGATAATATTTTATTTACATTACCGAAACGTTCTGGAACAGCCCAGGCACCCGGTCCATCTCACAAGGTTAAGTTTTTCTGTTTGAGGAAGGCTTTGTTATCTACCTTATGCTGAGATATGATCACACTTTAAAGTTGCTGATTTAACTTTATTTTATTGCCACAAAATATCAATGTTCCTAGAGGTAATGTGTAACAAAGTGCACAGTCCACTAGTTAATACAAATCATACCATGCACTGTGACACATATACATCCTGTCAAACACATTGAAATACACACACCATGCCATGCACTGTGACACACACCATGCCATGCACTGTGACACACACCATGCCATGCAGTGTGACACACACCATGCCACGCAGTGTGACACACACCATGCCATGCACTGTGACACACACCATGCCATGCAGTGTGACACACACCATGCCATGCACTGTGAGACACATACATCCTGTGAAACACTGTGAAATACACACACTATGCAATGCACTGTGACACACATACATTCTGTGAAACACTGTGAAATACACACACCATGCCATGAACTGTGACACACATACATCCTGTGAAACACTGTGAAATACACACACCATGCCATGCACTGTGACACACATATATCCTGTCAAACACAGTGAAATACACACACCATGCCATGCACTGTGACACACACCATGTCATGCACTGTGACACACACCATGCCACACACTGTGACACACACGATGGCATGCATTGTGACACACAACATGCCATGCACTGTGACACACCATGCCATGCACTGTGACACAAACCATGCCATGCACTGTGACACACACCATGCCATGCAGTGTGACACACACCATGCCATGCACTGTGAGACACATACATCCTGTGAAACACTGTTAATTCACACACCATGCCATGCACTGTGAGACACATACATCCTGTGAAACACTGTGAAATACACACACCATGCCGTGAACTGTGACACACATACATCCTGTGAAACACTGTGAAATACACACACCATGCCATGCACTGTGACACACATACATCCTGTCAAACACAGTGAAATACACACACCATGCCATGCACTGTGACACACACCATGTCATGCACTGTGACACACACCATGCCACACACTGTGACACACACGATGGCATGCATTGTGACTCATACAAAGACTTTCACTGTGACACAAACCCCATGCTATAAACCCTGGAATCCACACACACTGAGGCACACATATGCAGATGCTTTAACAACTGGGCTACCCCACCACCCCTATGCACTATGATTCACATCGTCACATGGACTGTGTCATAAAATCCACTGTGACACGTATTATTGTATACACCATGAAATACACACTAACAGCTACCACGAAACATCCCATCCCATCGCAAAACGTCTTATTTGTGGTTCGGGTTTCTTACACACCTGTGGGTGAGAAACCCATTTGAGATAACTGGAATCTGACATTATTATGTGTGGATCGAATTCCAGGCCTGTGATTGGCTACTCCTTGGTGATGACCTAAGGTCAGATTATTACGGAATACCTTCCTGATTGTAAGTCATTGATGTTATTCGTGCTCCAGTCGAATGTTCACCTACATCTGTGTTGAACATTATGGTTTTAGAGTGCCCCCTGGATGCCACACTTCAATAAAATTCAAAATACATCACGCACACTAATGAATTCTTTCGAATTCTGTGTAAAGTTACCTGTTGTGTGATATCCACCACTGTCACTTTTAGGCAAAACAAACTAAGCCTTACTGAAAATGACCTCTGAAAATCGACTTTGTTTACCGATATCGCAAAAGAAAATCAGCATCGATCATTCCTGAACAAATAACAAGAAACATTTTGCGAATGACATATTTTATAGGTTGGTAAGTGTGCACCATTACGATCCATTGTAAATTAAGTATCGCGATAAAATAGCGTACCATGCTTAATCGCAAATGTGCCCATTTTCGATACATTACTGAATTATAATCCACGATGTTTTTTACTGTAGGTTTAGAAATCGAGATATCGGAGATTTACAGCGAATTGAATTGAATTTGAAAAATAACATATTTGTGATGACGGGTGTGTGTTTTTCACCAAATCACCACTGATAATTCTGAAACGTCGCCGATAAGCGTAGACTTGTTTCGAATATTTTGTAAAGTACGCAAACACGAAGCCCGAAGTGTAATTTCCGCAAATCACGTTTCACATATACTTCAAACTCAGCTGCGACTCATAATCTCTGAATTGCTCATACATTTTAGAATCAAATGACAACGCACAAAGTTTCTAGATTGAATCAAGCGAAATAAATTAGGTGTGGGAGCGAACGCTGTGCTAGTAAAACTGTACGTGTTTGAAATGTAAATATAGCAAAATTCCGAATTTACTCTGTGTAACACATTCTCCTATTTTGAGAGTTCCATTCGTCTAATTGTTGCATACATTGGCTCACGTGTTTGAGGATATTCAAGGGAAGAGAATCGTAGCAACGAATTATGGGATAAAATATATATATATAACAATGATCAGGTAAATTCAACAGAAATCGTAAACGTTTCCATCCTGTGTGAAGCCATGACTGACACAAAATCACGCACAACTGCGACGATAGTTATCTTCTTATCTGACTAATTCTCTTGGTATTATTGGAAAACATAAAAACAAATAACAGTACGCAAATTGTCAGACTGTTTCTGATTACTTACAAGACACATGTATCATATACTCACTCGATCAACGAAAACCCTCCTCTGAAAATCCCGCTTACTGTTGTCAGTGAACACTCCATTTAGACAAAAGTCGGTCACCAGTAGTTTTGACATACGGAATAAACATTGTTATTCATATTTAGCTATTTATTTGAGGTGAAACTATTATGATAACTCTTTCTTTGATCTAATCTAATTTGCCTGATCATCATCGCCATGATAATCCACAGATATGGCGGAAACTTTTTTGTGTAGGGTCAAATAATTGATGAGTAGTGAGCAGTACGTTGGATGACGTCATTCATGACCGTTGTGTTATGTATTAATGCGCCATTGCCATCATGAGCATAGACTAAATGCATCGATTCGATGTTGTAATGGTGCGATTTTAGGGTGTGTAAGAAACAGATTACTGCACTCGTGCCTGTCAGATACCATTTATCTTACAAGTTGTTGTTTCAAAGCGTATCTGAATAAATACGTTTTGAAACAACTCGTTGTAAGATGAATGGTATCTGATAGACACTTGTGTATGAATCAATATATAACACGACGTTTCAGCATAATATGACTGTATATAATCCAAAGTGATGCATTCATCATTTCGGCGAATCCAACGAACATGGGTATGGTGCTGACATACCAAGGATGATCATCGGGTAGAAGTCGGGATTCAAACTCAGGATCAGCAGATCCTTGAACGACTGAAATGACGTAACTTTGCCCAGCGAATTGCAGCTGTTTTAGAGGACCGGGTGGTCCTCCCTCTTACATACCATCACATGAGCTTTGCACACACAATGACACAAAATGTATGCGTGTGTGTATGTTTGTTTGGTTGATTGATTGATTTTGAGTGTGTGTGTGTGTGTGTGTGTGTGTGTGTGTGTGTGTGTGTGTGTGTGTGTGTGTGTGTGTGTGTGTGTGTGTGTGTGTGTGTGTGTGTGTGTGTGTGTTTGTTGTTCGAATATTAAGATTTCAGGAGACATAAAGAAAATGTGCTCCATCGGCTCCACGCAAACAGGGCGTTATTGGGGTATTGCCGTGATTGACATATCACATAAGGAGATCAAATGATTGATAATACTAGTTCTGACAACTGATTCGTGCAATTTATTCTAGTGTTTGATCATTTGAACAAATGAATTGCCTTTGCGTGTGTTTGTGACGACTTCCACCGATGGGGCAGGCTACGTTAAGCTTTTCGCGAACACCCGGTATCATCCCTGTTGAACAGTGATTCATAACCAAATGCTTATTGTATAGCAGGAATTGTACAGATTGTTAAATGTTTCTGGTATGTGATTGAGAATTGACTTGATTGTGGGAAACTTAAACATTGTAAATGGACGAGGTATTATTGTCATAATAGTATGGAAGTGGACAAAATAAACATACGGTTGTCAGATTTTATGTATCTGTCACAACTATACACATGACGATTGAGTCCTAACTGGACTACCTGAAGCAGTCTCGCTCATTTTAATCTTGGGCATCATAAATGGACTAGGCATCTTTGTCGTAATAGTGTAGAAGTGGACAAAATAAACGCATGGTGGTAAGATTTTATTCATCAATCACAACTACAACACGAGGGTGAAGGCTGTAGTTAAGTTCCTATCTGGACCCCGTTGGTTTCTTGCCCTCCTCCGAGGTCTTCTCAGCACCAGAATAGGGGATGCCGGGGCCACCGGGGCTACCGGGGCCGCCGGGGCCGCTTCCCCAGCCGTTGTTGGAGAAGGCCACCAGAGAAGGTCCTTTCATACACACACCATTACAACATTTCTCACTGTAAGGGTCACATCCGGCGAACCCAGAACAGGACTTGAAGTCATAGGTGTTGGAGATCCAGACTTGTGGGCAGACGAAGTTGTTAGCTGAGGGGATGAAAGTTAACGTTCAGGATCAGAAATCTGGATTAAGTGTTTAAGTACAAATACAGAAGATAGCCGTGAGTAAATTGTGTGTAAGAATGACAGATGGTATTTGAATGGCTATTGAGTGACCCAATAGTAAGGGCTACTTCATGTCACAGATATGTAATGATATATATGATGACAACAATCTGGACCAGTGGAAAACCAAGCAGAAGAGTACCAAGCATTTATAACACCAAACAATATAAATATCTATAAACCAAGAAACATAGATGCTTACGCCATAGATATATGCTTATACTTAACATTCCTTGCTTGAACTGAAGATGTCATATTCGAAGTAGTCTTTGTCGATGTGGTTGATTTAAGAATGTCTATACTGGCAGAGTTTTGAAGTTCTGTTACAGGGAAAGACAATGTATAACAATGTAATACAGGCATAGAAATACTCACATACACACTGGCTTTGGCCCATCGAGGAATAACTACACTCAAACCCTTGGGGGCACATTACATTCTGTAACAAAAATACAAGAATGATTTGATCACTATATATGTAATAATTGGTCGATTGTTCCAAATTCTATTTACATGTATTTCAACTAGTAACATTGGATTATTCGGGTCTAACAGTTGTGTGAATAATGGAAGAATGAAATTTTCTGGGATGATATAGTGAGTGAGTGAGTGAATATGGTTTTACGCCTGTTGTAGCAATATTCCAGCAATATCACGGCAGGGGGCACCAAATATGTCGGGAATCGTTGGATGGTATAAAGACATAGACTACCGACTTATAGCCACAATTATATTAACATGAAAGAAGCTTCATGGTTTCGGTAACGATTTTAGAAATTGAAATCTATGTGTTTAGGTGTAATCAACGTTACATTTATTCTACAGTGGGTGCATATGGTTTATATTATTTCTGAAAGCCTACCCCACAGTATTGGCCCATCTGGGCAGCGCAGCATGCCAGAAGCTGAAAACAGATAAATATAACATTAAATCTTGATAAGACACGATGCACCAGACTAACACCCAATTAGTTTCAACATATGTTACTGGGGATATATACAGTAAATCAAAAGAATAATATATAAGACATTTTATGTGATGTGAGTTATATACTATTGGGTATAAGCGTGGGACAATCGAACATGCTAGATTTGTTATCTTTTTCAGACATGAAAGGTGCAAATGAATTAAAAGGAAAAAATAAAAGCATGGAAATAACTCACGGCAGCGACCAGGAAACATGTGACTTTCATCATGGCAGATGTCTTGTATCAGGTGGAACTCACAAAATGTGTCGTCTCTTCCTGTTCCATGCCTTATATACAAACACACGTCCTTCCGTGTTGGGGGCTGTCACACGGAGACTGACATGTCTAGTGGATCAGATGGAAGATTACACCTGCATCTGGCACACGTAGAATAATAGATAATCATCATCCAATCTTCATGTCAGTTACCACGGCAATGTCAAAGAGCCAAGTGGCCACCGCTTTGGTCTCACGGACAGGGTGATGGAAACAGATGAGATAATCCCCCAGGTTCGCCAGCCTCCTCTTATTGATCTCCATCGGGTGTAGATATGCAGTCAATTATCTATAGACTGATGGTCAGATTTTCGATCCTCTCTATCAGCTTAAATGCAGTTCTGAGGTTTTGAGATGGTTACAAACAACTTTTTTTGCTGATATAATTGATAGTTTTATAAGATTAGTAAAGGTAAGTATGGTTTTGTTATAATCTGTTCGTTTAGACGTTTGAACTTCTATAATTAAGGAGAAATAGACGCAAATGGCATTATAATTATTATTATTATTTTTATTATTATTATTCAGCATATTTGACCCGAAGGGACGTGAAAATCTAAACAATCTATATAAATGCATTTCTTTTCGATATTGTACATTAGATATATTTGTCATTTTGAAAGGAAAGTCACTGGTATGCTACACATTTCGCTTGGGACGTTTGTCGTTTAACACTTTCTGAGGAATTTGTTTATCTTGCTTTAGCAACTCTCAAATCCATCACTTACAAACCAAATATCTGTAGGTTTATTCCCGAAGGCATCCCTTATATTCTCCGAACACGGACCATTGGTTGACGCATGAAGACTCGCTGACGGATGGTGAAACACGCCATTAACTAGTTAAGATAGATTAGGGAACATTCTTCAGTCATCGAAATACTATGTATGCCCTGGTACCATTGTGTCCGTTCCAACATAAATAAAAGCAACAAAACCCTTTACCATAATCATTCGAAATTTCTGCATAAAACATAATCGATTGTACGATTCCGTCCTCATCAACTTAAGTTCAATATGACCACACATGAGGTACTTGTATCATATCCGCTACTTGTAGTAATAGTGTTGATCATATGATATAATTGTCAAGTTTATGCTGTAGTTATTGTTTGGCGTTAACATTGAAGGTATTGTAACTATGATGTATTCCGATTGTGATGCAGTGGTAACTATTATCATTGTGGTCAATTGTAGTAGTATAACAGTTGATATAGTATTGCAATAGCAAGGTACATGTACTTCCGTCAAAGTAGATTCCTTGTAGTATCCGACGTGTGCTCAAAGCCTAATCGTCTATTGTAGAAGTACTGTGGGTTTTTGAGATGGTATTACATACAGTGTTAAAGTGTAGGTATGGACAATCATCAACAAAGTCAGAAATGTATTGTCAGAAGTATCTGATGTTGCGCCATGGTCGTGAATATGATTAGGTTGCAATCATCGTCTATACTTTTGTGTCACAACTGTGACGCTTCACCACATCATAGCAAGCACTGTGAAATACACACACCATGCCATGCACTGTGAAATACACACACCATGCCATGCACTGTGACACACACCATGCCATGCATTGTGACACACATACATCCTGTCAAACACAGTGAAATACACACACCATGCCATACACTGTGACACACACCATGCCATGCACTGTGACACACACCATGTCATGCACTGTGACACACACCATGTCATGCACTGTGACACACACCATGCCATGCATTGTGACACACATACATCCTGTCAAACACAGTGAAATACACACACCATGCCATACACTGTGACACACACCATGCCATGCACTGTGACACACACCATGTCATGCACTGTGACACACACCATGCCATGCACTGTGACACACACCATGCCATACACTGTGACACACACCATGCCATACATTGTGACACACATACATCCTGTCAAACACAGTGAAATACACACACCATGCCATACACTGTGACACACATAAATCCTGTCAAACATAGTGAAATATACACACCATGCCATACACTGTGACACACACCATGCCATACACTGTGACACACATACATCCTGTCAAACACAGTGAAATACACACACCATGTAATGCACTGTGACACACACCATGTCACACACTGTGACACACACCATGCCATACACTGTGACACACGATGGCATGCATTGTGACTCATACAAAGACTTACACCCTGAAACAAAAGCCATGCTATAAACCCTGAAATCCATACACTGAGGCACACATAGGCAGATGGTTTAACAATTGGGCTACCCCACCACCCCTATGCACTATGATTCACATCGTCACATGGACTGTGTCATAAAATCCACTGTGACATGTATTATAGTATACACCATGAAATACACATCAACAGCTAACACGAAACATCCCAACCCATCGAAAAACATCTATGTGTGGTTCGGGTTTCTTACACACCTGTGGGTGAGAAACCAATTTGAGATAACTGGAATCTGACATATGTGTGGATCGAATTCCAGGCCTGTGATTGGCTACTTCTTGGTTATGACCTAAGGTCAGATCATGACGGAATACTTTCCTGATCGTAAGTCATTGATGTTTCTCATGCTCCAGTCGAATGTTCACCTACACCTGTGTTGAACATTATGGTTTTAGAGTGCCCCCTGGATGCTACACTTCAATAAAATTCAAAATACATCACGCACACTAATACACATCACAGTTTTGAATTCTGTGGGAAGTTACCTGTTGTGTGATATGTATCACTGTCACTTTTAGGCAAAACAAACTTACTGAAAATGAGCTCTGAAAATCGACTTTGTTTACCGAAAATCAGCATCGATCATTCCTGATTGATATGTCATAAAGGCTGAACAAATAACAAGAAACATTTTGCGTATGACATATTTTATAGGTTTGTAAGCGTGCAGCATTACGATCTATAACAAATTAGAACCGCGATAATATAGCGTACCAAGCTTCATTGCAAATGTGGCCATTTTCGATACATTACAGAATCACAATTCACGGCGTTATTTAATGTAGGTTTAGAAATCGAATATAAGAGATTTACTCCGAATTGAATTGAATTTGAAAAATAACATATTTGTGATGACTGGTGTAATTCTGAAACGTCGCCGATAAGCCTAGAATTTTGGAAAGTACGCATACACGAACCTCGAAGTGTACTTTCCGCAAATCACGTTTGATGTGTGCCGGTTATGAGACGTCTATAACATCACATATACTTCAAATTCAGCTGCGACTCCTAATCTCTGAATTGCTCATACATTTTAGAATCAAATGACAACGAACAAAGTTTCTAGATGGAATCAAGCGAAATAAATTAGGTGTGGGAGCGAACGCTGTGCTAGTAAAACTGTACGTGTTTGAAATGTAATTATAGCAAAATTCCGAATTTACTCTGTGTAACACTTTCTCCTATTTTGAGAGTTCCATTCGTCTAATTGTTGCATACATTGGCTCACGTGTTTGAGGATATTTAATGGAAGAATATCGTAGCAACGAATTATGGAATTAAAAATATATACATAACAATGATCAGGTAAATTCAACAGAAATCGTAAAAGTTTCCGTCCTTTGTGACGCCATGACTGACGGAAAATCACGCACAACGGCAACGGTAGTTATCTGCTAATCTGACTAATTCTCTTGGTATTATTGGAAAACCTAAAAACAAATAACAGTACGCAAATTGTCAGACTGTTTCTGATTACTTACATAACACATGTATTATATAATCCATCGATCAACGAAAACCCTCCTCTGAAAATTCCGCTTACTGTTGTCAGTGAACACTCCATTTAGACAAAAGTCGGTCACCAGTAGTTTTGACATACGGAATAAACATTGTTGTTCATATTTAGCTATTTATTTGAGGTGAAACTATTATGATTACTCTTTCTTTGATCTAATCTAATTTGCATGATCATCATCGCCATGATAATCCACAGATATGGCGGAAACCTTTTTGTGTAGGCTCAAATAATTTATGAGTAGTAAGCAGTACGTTGGATGACGTCATTCATGACCGTTGTGTTATGTATTAATGCGCCATTGCCATCATGAACATAGACTAAATGCATCGATTCGATGTTGTAATGGTGCGATTTTAGGGTGTGTAAGAAACAGATTACTGCACTCGTTGTAAGATGAATGGTATCTGATAGACACTCGTGTATTAATCTCTATATAACACGACGTTTCAGCATAATATGACTGTATATAAACCAAAGTGATGCATTCATCATTTCGGCGAATCCAACGAACATGGGTATGGTGCTGACATACCAAGGATGATCCTCGGGTAGAAGTCGGGATTCAAAATCAGGATCAGCAGATCCTTGAACAACTGAAATGACGTAACTTTGCCCAGCGAATTGCAGCTGCTTTAGACGACCGGGTGATCCTCCCTCTTACATACCATGACATGAGCTTTGAGCTTTGTGTGTGTGTGTGTGTGTGTTTGTGCGCGTGTGTGTGTGTTTGTGCGTGTGTGTGTGTGTGTGTGTGTGTGTGTGTGTGTGTGTGTGTGTGTGTGTGTGTGTGTGTGTGTGTGTGTGTGTGTGTGTGTGTGTGTGTGTGTGTGTGTGTGTGTGTGTGTCTATGTGTGTGTGTGTGTGTTGTTCGAATATTAATGAATATCAAATGATTGATACTACTAGTCCTGACAACTGATTCGTGCAATTTATTCTAGTGTTTGATCATTTGAACAAATGAATTGCCTTTGTGTGTGTTTGTGACGACTTCCACCGATGGGGCAGGCTACGTTAAGCTTTTCGCGAACACCCGGTATCATCCTTGTTGAACAGTGATTCATAGCCATATGCTTATTGTATAGCAGGAATTGTACAGATTGTTAAATGTTTCTGGTATGTGATTGAGAATTGACTTGATTGTGGGAATCTTGAAAATTGTAAATGGACTAGGGATTATTGTCATAATAGTATGGAAGTTGGCAAGATAAACACACAGTTGTCATATTTTATGTATCTGTCACAACTATGCCATGACGATTAAGGTTGTAGGTAAATTCCTAACTGGACTACCTGAAGCAGTCTCGCTCGTTGTAAGCCTTTAAAGTGTCCATTGGACACTCGTGTCTGCAGACTGCACTTTATGGCATCATTCATGTAGCTATGATTTCTTTGCATGTATGTCATGTTATGTTAGACCATGCTAGAATGTGTTTAGTGCCATGAGAATAGGCCACATTGTAGGAATCTTGGGCACCATAAATGGACTAGGCATCTTTGTCGTAATAGTGTAGAAGTGGACAAAATAAGCGCATGGTGGTCAGATTTTATTTATCAATCACAATAACACCATGAGGGTGAAGGCTGTAGTTAAGTTCCTAACTGGACTCTGTTGGTTTCTTGCCCTCCTCCGAGGTCTTCTCAGCACCAGAGTAGGGGATGCCGGGGCCGCCGGGGCCGCCGGGGCCGCTTCCCCAGCCGTTGTTGGAGAAGGCCACCAGAGAAGGACCTTTCATACACACACCATTACAACATTTCTCACTGTAAGGGTCACATCCGGCGAACCCAGAACAGGACTTGAAGTCATAGGTGTTGGAGATCCAGACTTGTGGGCAGACGAAGCTGTTAGCTGAGGGGATGAAAGTTAACGTTCAGGATCAGAAATCTGGATTAAGTGTTTAAGTACAAATACAGAAGATAGCCGTAAGTACATTGTGTGTATGAATGACAAACAGATGGTATTTGAATGGCTATTGAGTGGCTCTAATAGTAAGGGCTACTTCATGTCACAGATATGTAATGATATACACGATGACAACACTCTTGACCAGTGGGAAACCAAGCAGAAGAGTGCCAAGCATTTATAACACCAAACAATATAAATATCTATAAACCAAGAAACATAGATGCTTACGCCATAGATATCTGCTCACACTAAACATTCCTTGCTTGAACTGAAGATGTCATATTCGAAGTAGTCTTTGTCGATGTGGTTGATTTAAGAATGTCTATACTGGCAGAGTTTTGAAGTTCCGTGACAGGGAAAGACAATGTATAACAATGTAATACAGGCATAGAAATACTCACATACACACTGGCTTTGCCCCATCGAGGAATAACTACACTCAAACCCTTGGGGGCACATTACATTCTGTAACAAAAATACAAGAATGATTTGATCACTATTTATGTAATAATTGCGCGATTGTTCCAAATTCCATTTACATGTATTTCAACTAGTAACATTGGAGTATTCGGGTGTAACAGTCGTGTGAATAATGGAAGAATGAAATCTTCTGGGATGGTATAGTGAGTGCGTGAGTGAGTGAATATGGTTTTACGCCTGTTGTAGCATTATTCCTGCAATATCACGGCAGGGGACACCCGACATGTCGGGAATCGTGGGATGGTATAGAGACATAGCCTGTCGAGTTATAGCCACAATTATGTTTAAATGAGTTTAAATGTAATCAACGTTACATTTATTCTACACAGGGTGCATATGGTTTATATTATGTCTGATAGCCTACCCCACAGTATTGGCCCATCTGGGCAGAGCAGCATGCCAGAAGCTGAAAACAGACAAATATAAAATTAAATTCAATAAAGTGCGTATATAAATAACTAAGTATGGTCCCTCGTCGTTGGTTTCATGGTAAATACTATTTTTGATTTTTTTTCAGTGATTGAATGAAAGTTGTTTAAAAGGGTAAGGGTATCGCTAGCATCCGCAGCTTACACAATTTGTTTGTGTTTCGTTGCCTGACGCCTTACAGCAGTACTCCTACCATAAGGCCTGTAAACAATAAAATCGTGACAAGACACGATGCACCAGACTAACACCCGATCAGTTTCAACATATGTTACTGGGGACCAATTCTACAACGGGGATATATAAAGTAAATCAAAAGAATAATATATAAGACATTTTATGTGATGCGAGTTATATACTATTGGGTATAAGCGTGGGACAATCGAACATGCTAGATTTGTTATCTTTTTCAGACATGAAAGGTGCAAATGAATTGAAAGGAAAAAATAAAAGCATGGAAATAACTCACGGCAGCGACCAGGAAACATGTGACTTTCATCATGACGGATGTCTTGTATCAGGTGGAACTCACAAAATGTGTCGTCTCTTCCTGTTCCATGCCTTATATACAAACACACGTCCTTCCGTGTTGGGGGCTGTCACACGGATACTGACATGTCTGGTGGATCAGATGGAAGATTACACCTGCATCTGACACACGTAAAATAATTGATAATCATCATCCAATCTTCATGTCAGTCACCACGGCAACGTCAAAGAGCCAGGTGGCCTCCGCACATGAGATAAGACTCCAGGCTCGTCATCCTCATCCTGATTGATCTCCATCAGGAGAAGCAATGCAGTTAATAATCTATAGACAGATTTTCGATCCTCTCCTTCAGCTTAATCACAGTTTGGATTTCCAAAACCATTTTTACTAATATTATTGATAGTTTTATAAGATTAGTAATCGAACGTATGTTTTTCATATGATATGTTCGTTTAGAATGAGTGAGTGGGTATGGCTTTACGCCGCTTTTAGCATTATCCTAGCAATATCACGACGGGGGACACCAGAAATGGGCTTCACACATTGTACCAATATCGGGAATCGAACCTGTGTCTTCGGCGTGACGAACGAACACTTTAACCACTAGGCTACCCGACTACCCCTGTTCGTGTAGACACTTGGGCTACTGTAAATAAATCATTTTAGAAATAGAAGTAAATGATATAACAAAAATAATTATAAATGAACATATTTAACTTGAATGGACGCGAAAATCGAAACAGTCTATATAAATGTATTTCTTGTTGATATCGTACATTTGTTATATTTGTCATTTCGAAAGGAAAGTCATTAGCATGTGACATATTTCGATAAGGACCTTTCTCGTGTAACTCTTTCTGAGGATGTTGTCCAACTCGCTCTCAAATCCAGCTCTTACCAACCAAATATCTGTAGGTTTATTCCCGAAGGCACCCATCATATTCTCCGAACACGGACTATAGGTATACGCGTGAAGACTCGCTGACGGATGGCGAAACACACCTTTTACTGGGTAAGATACATGTAGGCTCTACTACACCAAATCAGAACCAGTAGGGACTGTGCGGTTTTCGTAGGGAGCCTTCAGTACAGATCGAGAGATACCTGCAGGCTGTGATTGGTGGATATTCTGTAAGATTTTTATGTCTTTTAAATGTACATCCATCCAGTTATTAAAACTGACCATGTTTTTCTATATTAAGTACTGTCTTTTTCAACATTATGACTTATGCTTAATGTGACCACAGCTATTTTCAAGTAGGTGACATTTGGTGCGAAACTGGGGGTGGTGTGTTTAGCTTCCTGTACTCGGAAAAGGAGCTGGCTAAGCTTGTCGTATTTTATGTTTTTATTGCTGCTCTAAGGCCAAAAAATAAAACGTTACTATAGAAGTCTATGGGAAAACATTTGGTTGTGTGTAACCTGTAGGTGAGGGAACCTTCGGTCAGTAACCCAAATACCATGAATGCACTCGTGCCATTGTTTCCTTTTACACTTAAATTAAAGCGACTAAACCATTTCCTTAAACATTAGAAATGTCAGCTTAAAACTAAGTCGATTGTACGATTCCGACCATATAAACTTAAGTTTAATATGACCACGCCTGAGGTACTTGTATCATATTCCTTGCTTGTATTGATACTGGTGAACATAAGATACATCTGTCAAACGGATACCATAGTTAGTGTTTGGTGTCCATTTGGGAGTAATGTACAAGTTAAAACGATTGTGATGCAGAAGCTAATATCTCCTTTCTGGCCAAATGTAATAGAAGTCCGATATGGGTTCAACGCCTAATCGCCAATTGTATTGGTACCGTGGGTTGTTGAGATGGTACCTAAGCATCAAAGAGAGTGTGTACAAATACGCACCGTCTATCAAATGACTTGCACTGTGACACACGAACCTTGCAGCGCACACATCACAAACCAATGACATGTACTGTAACACACACCATGACATGCATTGTGACACACGAACCTTGCCATGTTTTGTAACACACATGCCCCATGACACGTGCTGTAACACACACCATGACATGCATAGCGACTCACACCATGACATGCATTGTGACTCACATCATGACATGCATGGCGACTCACATCATGACACATTGTGACCTACATCATGTCATGCATAGCGACTCACATCATGACATGCATTGTGACTCACACCATGATACATTGTGACTCACACATGACATGCATTGTGACTCACATCATGACATTCATAGCGACTCACATCATGACACATTGTGACCCACACCATGACATGCATAGCGACTCACATCATGACATTCATAGCGACTCACATCATGACACATTGTGACCCACACCATGACAAGCATAGCGACTCACATCATGACATGCATTGTGACTCACACCATGATACATTGTGACTCACACATGACATACATTGTGACTCACACCATAACATGCATTGTGACTCACACCAAGACATGCATAGCGACTCACATCATGACATGCATAGCGACTCACATCATGACACATTGTGACCCACACCATGACATGCATTGTGACTCACACCATGACATGCACTGTGACTCACACCAAGACATGCATAGCGACTCATATCATGACGTGCATTTTGGCCAACACACAATCGCATGCACTATGAACTACACATACCATGTTTTGAACTGAAGCACCCACTATGAATCAGATCATCACATGGACCATCTTCCCGAGGCAAGGGCGTTAACTGACTATAAAAGTCCAGTTTCCACCCTTGCCGAACTGGGCTGAAATTTCTGGGCTCTATCGTAGCGCCACCAGTGGCTATTACGAGTTATGTCCCTTCTATGTTCCTCTTATTGACCAATCAGATTCCATCTCTCACATCACTTGCATTTCCTTCAAACAAAACGGCGGCGCCCAGTCAAGACGATCTGCTCGATAGTTAAGATCTGTATTGTAATAAAACGAGTACACCAAAAAACGTGAGCACCTGGATTAAAAACATGAAAGAATTTGCAAAGTATCTGTCGAAGCCCAGTTGGCGGTACACATGCTTTGCAAATCCTGCAGTCGACCGAAATCTGCACCTTGAAATCCATGTTGTCTAGTTCGTTACGCGATTTTGATTCGACTGTGCATAGACTGGTTATGTAGCCAAAATGTAGCTCCATAATTTCAGCCTTGTTCGGCAAGGGTGTAAACTGGACTTTTGCAGTCAGTTAACTCCCTTGCCTCGGGAAGATGCACATGGGTTGCTTTTCAAATCATTAAATCATGTAATGCACCATGAAATATATACTGAACAACAATAGTTCCTGTGACATTGAATAAGATTTAATGCAAAGTATTGATTTTTACCAAATCTGAAACAATTTCGGTTTGCAACAGATAAAAGACTCCTGTAAGTGTTCAAATGGTTTAATTTGCGATACTGACTTCAGAAGAAGCGTGATTTCATAAAAAAAACCATGAACATGCCAAAATGTCAATTTACAAATCAGTAGCGTGTGTGTCCATCTCTGGTTGCGATGCAAGCAACACATCTTCTTCTCATGGAATGGACCAGGCGTCGCACAGTCCTGTGGGATATCTGTCCATATCTGCTGGAGCATGTTTCGAAGTTACTGGAGTGTCTTGGAACACGTGGTTGACGTCGAAGGCACCGATCCATCTCATCCCACATGTGCTCGATTGGTGAGAGATCAGGGGAGCGAGCCGGCCAGGGGATGACATTCACGTTGTTTTGTTGAAGAGAATCCTGAACAAGTCGAGCAATATGAGGCCGGACGTTGTCATGTTGAAAGGTAATGCCTGGGCCATGACGACGCAAAAACGGTAGAACAACAGGGCCGATGATCGCGGTAGCGCTGTCCATTGAGATTTCCCTCTACGACTATCAAACGGGTCCTCTGTCTTGCTGTAATCCCACCCCATACCATAACGCAGCTGCCCCCGAACCGATCTTCTTCTATGACACAATGATTGACGTAACGTTCACCTCGACGTCGGTACACTCGAATCCGTCCATCGCCGTGGCTGAGGTGAAAACGAGACTTGTTAGTGAATAGAACTTGTCCCCGCCGCATGGCCGTCCAGCGTAGACGCTGTCTGCACCACTGTGGACGTGCTTGACGGTGGTTTCCTGTCAAAATGGGACGTCTGGCGGGTCTTGTGGCGACAATCCCTGCACATCTGAGGCGACGACGTACAGTTTGTGAAGATATTCGTCGAAGGCCAGGGATGCTTCTTGCAGTCACTGTTGCTGGCTGGAATCGATTTCGTAGGTGAGTTGTTCGAATCCAGTTGTCTTACGCGTGTTACGCGTGGCCTGCCACTTCGAGGATAGTCTCTGACTGCATTCGTCTGTTGCCAACTTTGCCATAAACACCAAATGGTGTTTCTGTGGATGTTAAATTGCCTTGCAACATCACGTTGACTCGATCCTGCTTCAAGCATACCAATGACTCACAGACACTCATTTTCGGACCGGCGTGGCATTTCGTAATGTTGAATAATTGCATAATTTTGTTGTTTTTCTGAGTGGCTGTTGTCAGCATGATGCTAAACAATGCATATGGAATCCCGTTAACGCACATGTTTTTATACCCATTCTTGGGTTCTTTTATACCACTACACAATACGTTTCTTGACAATAATTTTAGAGCTAGCTAGAGCTGGCTAGACTTGTTTTTGTATACGTTTCTAGATAAATATATTCCAGTCATGGTGCAGGACTACATGAAATACACACTGACAGATACCACGACACAAGACATCCCATGGCAAACATCGGTAATGTCACGATGTCTCAGCATAATATGACGAACACGGGTATGCTGATAACATTCCAAGGACGATAATCTGATTGAAGGATTCAAACCCACGATCAGCAGATCCTGCAACGACATGTACATGAACTGAAACACACACCATGACATGCACCGTGACACACAAACCTTGCCGGGTTGAAGCTGGGATTCAAATCCTCGATCAGCAGATCCTGCAAAGGCATGTACATGAATTGAAACACACACCATGACATGCATTGTGACACACAAACCTTGCCATGCTCTGAAACACACATGCCCCATGACATGTGCTGTAACACACACCATGACTTGTAACGGTTTTAGAGGACTGGATGACCCTCTCTCCTACACACCATGACATGCATTGTCTCTGAAACACACAGGCCCCATGACATGTGCTGTAACACACACCATGACTTGTAACGGTTTTAGAGGACTGGATGACCCTCTCTCCTACACACCATGACATGCATTGTCTCTGAAACACACAGGCCCCATGACATGTGCTGTAACACACACCATGACATGTAACGGTTTTAGAGGACTCGATGACCCTCTCTCCTACACACCATGACATGCACCTTGCACACGCGATGACATGACACAAAGTTTATAGCGGTTCCATTTCTTTGTGGCATTTTTAAAATATCTTCCTTTACGTGAAAGCTACCTGTTCCTTCATTGGAACCATTGTGAAATGCCAACAACTGTATGATATATTTTATCGAATGCCTTTGGCGGCATTTTCGAATACACTTAGCATCATTAGAAACATTACTATACGCCCCTTCGGATTCTCCGAGAAGCATATTCGCGGAAACAGGGCGTCAGTGGGGGATTGCCGTAAATTCACATATCAGATGATTGATAACACAAGTACTAACAACGGATTCCAACAATTTGTTCTAATAATGCCCGATGCAATTCCCTTTTTTGACTTGAACCATATGTTCCCGTGTTCCCAGATGAATAATCGACTTGCCTTTGCATGTGTTTATGACAGGTGCCACCGATTTCTAATAATTTCGCTTTTACAGAACTATTCCATTAAAAAGAGTTCTCATCCTCACATAATAAACGGTTTGATTGAAATATGTCACGACTCCTGGAATCCTACAAACAACTTACCCGGAGTTCAGTACCCTGTCCTGCCTACGATTGTGACATTATTTCCAGACCTAATGTGAACACACAGTTGTCTTATCACAACTGGGTTCAGACAGAACTGTCCCTTGAGGCAACATCGGAGTGTTATTCCCTGAACCATCAGAGATACACCATGCTGGAATTTAAGCTTGATGCAACACCTCGTCCTATCATTTGGATAAACTTGGTAGACAAGTGGAGGACATTTCCAACTTTCACGCAAAAAGTGCCCAAAGTGGAGGCTGATGTTGTTCCCTATTTTGACTTGTTCATACGTTCCCGTGTTTTTCAGGTAAACAGTTGGCTTGCCTTTGCATTGGTTTGTGACATGTTCCACTTGTGTGGGGTGATACTCTTGGTATCACCACTATTTCGCTTTTATCTCTCAAATATACTCTCATACCGTTGCCCAGATGCTGGATCAACAAGCGGCAGGTGAAGAATATCAAATCGGTCAGCCCCTCCTATGTATTATGAACCCAAGCAAGAAGACAACTCAACGTCTTTAACAAAGGCTGTGACTGAAGTCGTAGCTTGAGGTACACAGACAAATGTATAACTGTGATTGAAATCAGTAAATCAAACACCCAAACCTGCCTCAGGGAAGAGAATAAAGGGAAACACATATTAATTGGGTGATATACATCCGAAAGCGATGAAGATTTAACAAATGTCCCCAGAACATTTCTTGTGAGCAGGACACATTTGACAAGGCCGTGATGAAACACCGTCTAACAAAACACATGATCAGACAGCACTGTTGGTACATGTAGGTTTCCCCAAGGAATCTCCACTCCCTGCACCACAGTTTTAGTGTAAACACATCTCAAAGTGTGGTTTGAACGATTAGTGTAATGCTGATGACAATCAACACATATCGGATTTGATGCCTTTCATGCACATATGGATATATCTAGGTATGTGCCGAAGTCTCATGAGTAAGGTATCAAGGGAACAATTTCAGAAACTCAATCTCAAACTAAACACAGCAGCACACATTTGCACAAAAAACGTTCAAATGTTGTCAAAACACCTGCTCTAATATCCTCATATTGACTACCTCGCAAATTCTCATGTATCAGAATGAAAGTCAGCTCAAGATTCCGGAATTCCGATTGAAATAGTTTCACAATACCTGAAGCAGTCTCGCTCTTTTTAAGCCTTTAAGTCTCCATTGGACACTCATGTCTGCAGACTGCACTTTATGGCATCATTCATGTAGCTATGAGTACTTTGCATGTATGCATGTTATGTTACACCATGCTAGTACGTGTTTAGTGCCATGAGAATAGGCCAGATTGTAGGAATCTTGGGCATCATAAATGGACTAGGCATCTTTGTCGTAATAGTATAAAAGGGGTCAAATAAACGCATGATGGTCAGATTTTATTTATTAAACACAACAACACCACAAGTGTGAAGGCTGTAGTTAAGTTCCTAACTGGACTCCGTTGGTTTCTTGCCCTCCTCCGAGGTCTTCTCAGCACCAGAGTAGGGGATGCCGGGGCCGCCGGGGCCGCTTCCCCAGCCGTTGTTGGAGAAGGCCACCAGAGAAGGACCTTTCATACACACACCATTACAACATTTCTCACTGTAAGGGTCACATCCGGCGAACCCAGAACAGGACTTGAAGTCATAGGTGTTGGAGATCCAGACTTGTGGGCAGACGAAGTTGTCAGCTGAGGAGATGAAAGTTAACGTTCAGGATCAGAAATCCGGATTAAGTGTTTAAGTACACATACAAAAGATAGCCGTGAGTACGACAAACAGAACGTAGTATATGGCTATGAAGTGACCCCAATTGTGTGGGCTACTTTATTTCACTGGTATGTGAAATTCAATGTCTTCGTCGATTTATGTTACTGAAGAACTTTAACTATTGACATGTCAGAGTGATACAGGTTGAAAGGGTGTTTTGCAGTAATATAATCTATATGCAATACCCACATATACATCTATGTTACAGTCTTTAGATCACCATGTATGTTTGTGTGAAGACGCCACACGCTCATTATTTCAATGGCTATTGGACGACTGATACAAACTGCTTCATCTCACAGATACGTCACTTCGTACGTGCGGATATAGAGTTCTTCATTAAAGAACAATAGTTTCATCATATTTAAGTAAACATTGGCAATTCAATGTCTTCGTCGATAATTGTTACTAAAGAATTTCAACTGTGTATATTACAGAGCAATACAGGTTGAAAAAAAATGTGGTGCAGTAAGCATTCAGAGAAACACAGTACTCACATACACACTGGCTTTGGCCCATCGAGGAATAACTACACGCAAACCCTTGGGGACACATAACATTCTGAAAGGAAACGATATGTTTGGATCAGCATCTCCGATTCCTCCAGTCATCTTATATCACTGTAGATTTAGTTTTTCAGATTCATAAGGTTGTGGGTTGGTTGGTTTGTTGTTTAACGCCGCAGTCAGCAATATTCAAGCTTTATGACGGCGGTCTGTAAATAATCGAGTCTGGACCAGACAATTCAGGGATTAATATCATGAGCATCGATCCACGCAATTGGGATCGATGACATGCATCAACCAAGTCAGCGAGTCTGACCACCCGATCCCGTTAGTCGCCTTTTACGACAAGCATAGTCACATTTTTCCGCAAACATGGGTTGCTGAAGACCTATTCTACCACGGAATCTTCACGGGTCGGATTCATAAGGAAACATATCATTCCGTACAAAGATAGTTTGATAGTGTTTAAATACAGAGACAGTTTTACACCCAAAACGGAAATATTTAAATAATTATCAGTTGATCGATATTATATATATAATGAACACATTTATAACTGATACTCTACCCCACAGTATTGTCCTCCCATCTGGGCATAGCAGCATGCCAGAAGCTGTAAATGTTGAAAATCAATGTATAGCAACAGTAATATCTTCTGTCAAAATGTCGTTTCTGTAAGAATACATAACTATTCTTAATATTGTTAAAGGCACCATTTTATATTGAGGGAGTGTTTGGGAAATAATATTGCAGAAAACTCCTGGACATGAACATTTTGTCCGAAGGTTTTGCTCTTAAAAATGTTAACTTATTTTTAGCATTGTAAAATTGACCACCCAACACACACACACACACACACACACACACACCCACACACACACACACACACCCACCCACACCCACACACGCACCCACACCCACACCCACCCACCCACCCACCCACCCACACACACACACACACCCACACCCACACACACACACACACACACACACACACACACACACACACACACACACACACACACAAATGGTCGGTCACTCAGTAAAACAACCACATGGAATATAATGTGTGGGGTTTAGATAGAGGCTGTAGCTATGGAACTAGCGAATGTATTTTAACATTTAAATATTTTAACATTCTTGTATTCAGTAGAAAAAATAGAAACTGATAACTCACGGCAGCGACTAGGAAACATGTGGCTTTCATCATGGCGGATGTCTTGTATCAGGTGGAACTCACAAAATGTGTCGTCTCTTCCTGTTCCACGCCTTATATACAAACACACGTCCTTCCGTGTTGGGGGCTGTCACACGGAGACTGACATGTCTAGTGGATCAGATGGAAGATTACACCTGCATCTGACACACGTAGAATAATAGATAATCATCATCCAATCTTTATGTCAGTTACCACGACAATGTCAAAGAGCCAAGTGGCCACCGCTTTGGTCTCACGGACAGGGTGATGTAAGCAAATGAGATAAGCCCCCAGGTTCGCCAGCCTCCTCTTATTGATCTCCATCGGGTGTAGATATGCAGTCAATTATCTATAGACTGATGTCCCATAATCAGTTCCAGCTTAGTTTCAGTTTGGATTCCAGGAGTTGGTTACAAGTTACCCCCCAAAAACTGTTTCCTACCATTCATAGTTTTACGTGAAGAGGAGTGGTAAGTATAGTTTTGACAAAAATCTGTTTTAGAAGTTTGACCTTCTGAACTGTACTGTAATTAAATGCAAAGAAAAATAGATGTATATGGTATTATTATTGAACATCTTAAACTTGACTGGACGTGAAAATGAAACAGGTCATATTCCTTTTGATATTGTACATTCGAAATATACATACAATTTCGAAAGAATAATCACTGGCATGTTGCATTTTTCGCTTGGGACCTTTGTTGTATTAGTCGTTTTGTTGGCTAACTTGCCCTACCTCTTATGAACCACAGCTCTCGATGAATTGTCTGTTTGTTTATTCCCGAAGGCACCCCCAATATTCTACGATCACGGACTATTGGTACAAGCGTGATGACTCTCTGACGGATGGTGAGACACGCCATTAACAAGGTTAGATAGCTACAGATGAGGATGCCTTTGGTCAGTCACCCAACTCTGTATACTCTGGTGCCATTGTGTTTGTCCAACATGACCTCGCCTGAGGCACTTGTATCATATTCTGCACTGGAATATCAACGTGAGTACACACAGCAGATCCTGGTTACCTGTTGTCATGACCTTCCTGTAACATACGCATATTCGCGATTAAAGCGAAAAATAGTAATACACATTTTCACTCTTATCATTAATTGTATCATGTCATCTTCAGTTATTGATTAACCTTATGTGAAATGCTTCAAAGCTGTGTTGTACTTTCAGACAGGCAGTGCTGTTTCCTAACTTGTAAATATACAAATGTACAAGTCATATATATATATATATATATATATATATATATATATATATATATATATATATATATATATATAATTATATATATATATAATTATATATATATATATATAATTATATATACATACACATATATCGTAAATTATACAGTTCATGTATATATATATATATATATATATATATATATGTGTGTGTGTGTGTGTGTGTGTGTGTGTGTGTGTGTGTGTGTGTGTGTGTGTGTGTGTGTGTGTGTGTGTGTGTGTGTGTGTGTGTGTGTGTGTGTGTGTGTGTGTGTGTGTGTAAAAATGAAGAGGTGGAATTACCTAGTGGTCAGTGGCACATGTATAGAGAAATTCACCAAATAATCACACGACACGAATCGCTCTTCCACATGTTTCAGTTTTACATGTAGCTTCATGTCTCCCTGAAGATAAAACATAAACATATAGGAGAGAAATTTTGTGATTATTTTTTTTATTTCTTTATACTCTATCTTTCCCTCCCTCCACCCTCCCCCATCTCTCTCTCTCTCTCCCTTTATAGTTTATAAGAAAGGTGATATATGTGATGCTGGTAAGTTTCACGTCATGCCCAGTGACGACCATCCGGTGGGTCTCGTGATGAGGATGTAGATTTGGATATTGTTATTTTATCGCATCTCAAACCAAATATCCGAGTCACTTCAAACACTAAAATAGTGAACATTCTCCGACAGGGTACCACTCAGACGTTATAAGCTTGTTGCCGATTCTTCAAACCAGCGCCCCTCTTCTCTCAACACTAATTGATATAAACAGTTTAACAAGCAGAATTGCAACAACCGCCAACAGTGCTAAAACTTGAACTTCTAAACTGGTGGTAAATTGTCAGAATGGCTTTATTGTATTTTAAACATCTTGTCAAGAGACCAAATCACGAAATCAAGATGTCGAAATACTCAGAGAGAAATAAAGAAAAATATCCCCGAAGCACGTCGACGACGTAGCTAACAAGGAGCAGGTATTTGTAGGAAGTCGAGTATGACATCGGTCCCAGTTCCACATCTCCCTCCATCAACAAGGAATGCTCCCTCACTGTTTCCATAGATAAGGAGACTGGCACAGAAGTAAGATGTATTTCAGCGATAAAGGGTATTTAGTCAACAAACACCGCCTGTCCGGTGACAATTATTCACAAGGCAGCAAATAGCTCATCACCGGTCCCCCTCTCGTGTCGCTCTTGCATGTCATATACATACTTCTAACATTCTGAAAATTGCCTACTCTAATTGCCTCTTGTTTTGTGCTCTCTCGGCAGAGATGGGGCAGATAACGCCCCCAATGAGGTCTGATAACAACTGTTTCGCTTATCTCCCCTTGCAATCTTACGCGTGGTGTGCATTCCTGTCAAATATAAGCCGATCGTCATTCCAGCCCATTTAGTTGATATGATACTTGTTTAAGCCTGGGTCAAGCATATAAGTGATATAAAACTAAAAATAAATTCAGACACGCATTTACACTGAATCCTCCATTCAAAGACACGACTGTTTATGACATAATTTGATCCCAAACGGATCGTGAAGGGTATATGGCAGGTTACGTACGCTGTTGGCAGGTGGACGACTCAATTAGAAAAAAGCATAGACGAACACATCCCAGTGTTACCCCCGACAAGTAACTCAGCTGTAGGGTGTCAGGGGCTGTAAATCTCACACACTGTCAGAGGAACAGCAACACACGTCCATGCCTGTCCTTGGCTGTGATGGTCGGCGATTGCATACCTTAGTCCCATTAGCTCGAATGCGGAAAACATTCGCATCATGAAAAAACAGTGTTGATTAACACATCCCCTGATTTTCAATTAATCTATGTGTGCTCATGTGACATTATTAATGTAGTTCAACATATCTGACTAGTCTGATTTACAAGGCAGAATCCGTAAACGCCCTTCCTTGTCTCAGTTCTCCAAGTCTAACAATACGACTACTCACTGTTAGTGTTCAGCCTGGGGATGCGACAGGCGTTCTGGTAAGGTTACCCTCATGGGAATGCTGTGATTCCCTTGGAAATGGTTTGTTACAGTACTAGAGCTGTGATGTATTACTACAGTTCTGCACCTGTCCATGCACGTAGACTCATATTGGAAAGTTTATATGCTCTGTTTGACAGTCTTTCTTCTATTATGTCGATGTACATCACATACTGACACCCCATCATGATCATCGTCTCGCTGACACCTCAACACTGTCTAGTCCCTTTGTGAAAACACATAAAGATGTAAGGATTTCCCTGATGGAATCACTGTGCTTCAGGTTAAAGCCATAAAACTCGAAACATCGGAATGTTCCGAGTATCATAAAAGATGTTACACTCTTTGATTATCGTAAGTCGTTTAAGTACGAAAGTCGTAGCGCTATGAATTTATGGATGGGCCTTACTGTGTGAATAGGACCTATGTGCCTGCCTAGCATCACGTATCATTTCGGACTGTTTAACTCTCTAAACTTTCAATTTAATTACTTGATGCTATCTTTGACACTGTAAAAACCTTTTTAATCCGATCCGAGCCAAATAACAAACACCCTCTGATGGTATTGTCAGGTATGACGATCCCTCCGCGCTTCACAAAGATCAGACCGTCCTTGAACAAAGAGAGCTCATGACATGGTCATGTGACATACGACAGGAGATAAGAATAGTCTCCTTATTATATTTAACTTCACGATAAAAGGTTATCTCCAGATACAACACAGCTGGCTATATTTACCTATTCCTAATCTGGATAACGCTGCTGACGTCATTGTGACGTAGAATGGCGTCGGCGTCTTTCAGCCATACGTTCGTAGCCAATCCCACCTCAGTGACGACGCAACTGCTGTACTGACTTCAGTGGCAATAAGCGATACGTTACAAGGGAAACTGACTTACTTCGTAACTTGATTTGTATCTCTGTCGCTATGCATTCCATTAGCCAAGCTTGTAACACTGACTCCTCTGCGAATACAAAGATGGCGACCCACAAACGACACGTCAGCGTAACTTTAGCGTCAGCTGTTTTGCATCAACTAAAGGTTATTCAGATGCTGTAATTTGCTTAACATTCATTAGATAAACACCCCTTCACACGATGTCACACACGCACATTCGCAGATTCATACTCTACGAACACGTTTGGGTACGTGTGTACTTGTGTGAAGACTCGAACGTAACTGTAATATTCTTTTTACGTAATTAATTCCTAGAAAAATATTTATAAAAAACGAATGCAAACAGGTATGTTGTTGTAAACAACTTGCTTGACTTCATTGCATTAATTAAGTAGAACATTGCCATCAGATTCCATGCATCGCGGAGTGTTTGCCTTTGGAAAAGAATGTTTTCAATTTGAAGTTACTTGAGCCAGGCAACTCGGGGACTAGACTAACATCTTGTCTCAGAAATGAAAACATTTTAAGAAAAAAAGGTTGTTAAATTGTCTTATTAGAGTATTATTAAAGGAGTCTAGAGACTCTCTTCAAACTGCAGTAATCTAGACTTGCCAACTGTTATAGACTTACATGGGATGCAGTGGTTGTATTTGTTCCAGGAGCTGTATGACAGGCTACTCGGGGAGCTGGTGACTGACTGTGTCAGCCATGCGACCACTTCAGGATGGCAACCCAGGTATAATACTTGCCTACCATATGCCCCAATGAGACAGCTGGAACTCTATAATGATATCCGTGACAACATGAGCATAAAAATATGGATATGTTATACAAAATAACAACGAATAACAGGCAGATACTTTCCCCATCCACAACGTAGAGATGGTTTCATGCTTGTATGTAGTACTTTACATAAGTTACATACACATGTCAGAAGGTCTGTATTTCCAGACAGACAGTTGTGTAAATGTAATAAGCTGTGTTGACGAACACGGATCATCAGGTATCCATCAAGTTGCCACAAATGGCTTGTGTTTGTGTTAGGACAAAAACGACAGGCCCGATGATGTTGTAGATCAATTTAGTCAAGATGTTGTACAGCTGACGTGTGCAGAAAGGGAGTTTTTAGTCATGTGTTACTTATGGTCTTTCATCCTTTTGTATAAATATGTTTTCAATCAGATGCTTTGAAGAAATACTTGCAGTGTCTTCTAGTTTAAAAATTATGTCAATAAGCTAACACCGTCAATATGACGTCGATATTGACGTTGACATCATCATATATTGTGACGTCATAACAATTAATGTGTTACATGATGCCTGTTTTACGTCAACTTTGATACTTTCATTACGTCAATCGGTGTATCATTCGGGCGGTCGGGTAGCCTGGTGATTAAATCGCTCGCTCGTCACGCCGAAGACCCGGGTTCGATTCCCGACAGTGGTACAATGTGTGAAGCCCATTTCTGGTGTCCCCGCCGTGATATTGCTGGAATATTGCTAAAAGCAGCGTAAAATCAAACTCACTCACTCACGATGTATCATTCCATATCACCCGGACAGCTTCAGGAACAAACGGCTTCTCGAACAGCCGTGAATAGTGCGACATATGTCACTTTGTATGAAGCGATGCTGCCGAGATTCATTGACTTAAAAGTCAAATCGGTACCACGTCATTTGTCAAATAAAATGATAATCATGTCCCATTTTACGAAAGGGTGTGTATTTCATACTAAAAATGTGAATGAGAGTAACGCCGCAATTATTTATGAACCATGACGTAACTGCAATGCAAACTCATTAATTGACGCAATGACGTAGTAATTGGCATCCCGTTGCTCGTTAGAAATTAAGGCAGACATTTGCTAACACACCAACAGATAGAACGGTGTTTTTCTGTGTATGAAGTTAACATATTATATAAGCAAGATACCATTAATGATACTTTTATGCAAAGCCGTCAACGCGGTGATGGATTTCTCGATATTTCTCCAAACATAAAGTGTTAGTAAGTTCATCAAGCGTATTTGAATTTACAATAAACTCCTTTTCTCAATTAAAATGTAAAATCAAATCATCTTGGTCTTAAATACGTCGCTCAGAGAAATAGTCTTCACAAACTGACTACGTATTATCAATATTTTCAAGAGGACATATTTTAGGTACAGTATCCTACCCGACCGAAGAGTACGATGGCATTCACTGTGACACGCTGTGATATGCTCTACGAAGCACACTATATACTTTGACACACACAATATACATGCAAATCGACACACAGTTATATTCACTATGACACACAGTGACATGCACTATAAAGCACAATATATACTTTGACACACACAATATACATGCAAATCGACACACAGTTATATTCACTGTGACACACAGTGGTATGCACTATAAAGCACACTATATACTTTGACACACACAATATACATGCAAATCGACACACAGTTCTATTCAATGTGACACACAGTGGTATGCACTATAAAGCACAATATATACTTTGACACACACAATATACATGCAAATCGACACACAGTTCTATTCACTGTGACACACAGTGGTATGCACTATAAAGCACACTATATACTTTGACACACACAATATACATGCAAATCGACACACAGTTATATTCACTGTGACACACAGTGGTATGCACTATGAAGCACACTATATACTTTGACACACACAATATACATGCAAATCGACACATAGTTATATTCACTGTGACACACAGTGGTATGCACTATAAAGCACAATATATACTTTGACACACACAATATACATGCAAATCGACACACAGTTCTATTCACTGTGACACACAGTGATATGCACTATAAATCACACTATATACTTTGACACACACAATATACATTCAAATCGACACACAGTTATATTCACTGTGACACACAGTGGTATGCACTATAAAGCACAATATATACTTTGACACACACAATATACATGCAAATCGACACACAGTTATATTCACTGTGACACACAGTGGTATGCACTATGAAGCACAATATATACTTTGACACACACAATAACATGCAAATCGACACATAGTTATATTCACTGTGACACACAGTGATATGTACTATAAAGCACAATATATACTTTGACACACACAATAACATGCAAATCGACACATAGTTATATTCACTGTGACACACAGTGATATGTACTATAAAGCACAATATATACTTTGACACACACAATAACATGCAAATCGACACATAGTTATATTCACTGTGACACGCAGTGATATGTACTATAAAGCACAATATATACTTTGACACACACACAATATACATGCAAATCGACACACAGTTATATTCACTGTGACACACAGTGATATGCACTATGAAGCACAATATATACTTTGACACACACAATAACATGCAAATCGACACATAGTTATATTCACTGTGACACACAGTGATATGTACTATAAAGCACAATATATACTTTGACACACACACAATATACATGCAAAACGACACACAGTTATATTCACTGTGACACACAGTGATATGCACTATAAAGCACAATATATACTTTGACACACACAATAACATGCAAATCGACACAAAGTTATATTCACTGTGACACGCAGTGATATGCACTATAAAGCACAATATATACTTTGACACACACAATAACATGCAAATCGACACTTAGTTATATTCAGTGTGACACACAGTGATATGCACTATAAAGCACAATATATACTTTGACACACACAATAACATGCAAATCGACACATAGTTATATTCACTGTGACACGCAGTGATATGCACTATAAAGCACAATATATACTTTGACACACACAATAACATGCAAATCGACACATAGTTATATTCACTGTGACACACAGTGATATGCACTATAAAGCACAATATATACTTTGACACACACAATATACATGCAAATCGACACACAGTTATATTCACTGTGACACACAGTGATATGCACTATGAAGCACAATATATACTTTGACACACACAATAAACATGTACATGCAAATCGACACACAGTTATATTCACTATGACACGCAGTGACATGCATTATCCAAAATTAATGATATTCACTATGACACATTCACAATAACATGCACTATGACACACATCGACATGCATTATGCCATATATAATGGCACACACTATGACACACACATACAATGATATGCATCATGCCACTCAATGATATCTGCCATGACATATAGTGACATACACTCAATGACATTCACTATGGCACACAGTGGTATGCTCTATGACACACAAAATATATACTGCGACACAAATATGATATTCATTATCAGACATTGACATGCATCATGGCACACAGTGACAAGTAAATGACACACAATGATATGCACTATGACACACAGTGACACACGTTAACCATACATAATTCACTCTGACACTCACAACGACATGCACTAAGACACGCAATGTAATAGGCTTTATGGCACACATTAATATGCATTATGACACACAATGCTACGACATAACCAACAACATGCACTATGACACACAAAATGGCATGCACTATGACACACAAAATGGCATGCACTATGACACACACAATGGCATGCACAAGGACATGCACTATGACACACAATGGCATGCACTATGACACACACAACCGCAAGCACTATGACACACACAATGGCATGCACTATGACACACACAATTGTATGAACCATTGAAATTCCAATACGTGAGCGACTGGAGAATATTACAGGTACATGACTATGTGTCTCCATAATCTGTGAGTTCATAACGAAACACAAGCACTATACTGGGAAGAATAGAGAGATTTAAGTGGTCGTAGTTACAGAGAGCTGTTAGTGGTGGGAGGAATAGAGAGCTCTTAGTGGTGGGAAGAATAGAGAGCTCTAAGTGGTGGGAGGAATAGAGAGCTTTTAGTGGTTGGAGGAATAGAGAACCGGTATTGGTGGGAGTAATAGAGAGCTTTTACTGGTGTGAGGAATAGAGAGGTGTAAGTGATGGAAGGAATAGAGAGCTTTAAGTGTTGGGAGGAATAGAGAGCTTTAAGAGTTGGGAGGAATAGAGAGTTTCTAGTAGTGGGAGGAATAGACAGCGGTTACTGATGGGAGGAACAGAGAACTGTTAGTGGTGGGAGGAATAGAGAGCTTTAAGAGTTGGGAGGAATAGAGAGCTTTTAGTGGTGGGAGGAATAGAGAGCTTTAAGTGGTGGGAGGAATAGAGAGCTTTAAGTGGTTGGGGGGATAGAGAGCTTTAAGTGGTGGGAGGAATAGAGAACTGTTAGTGGTTGGAGGAATAGAGAGCTGTTAGTGGTGGGGGAATAGAGAGCTGTTAGTGGTGGGAGGAATAGAGAACTGGTATTGGTGGGAGGAATAGAGAGCTTTACGTGGTGGGAAGAATACAGAGCTTTTAGTGGTGTGGGGAATAGAGAGCTTTAAGTGGTGGGAGGAATAGAGAGCTTTGAGGGGTGGGAGGAATAGAGAGCTCTAAGTGGTGGGAGGAATAGAGAGCTTTTAGTGGTGGGAGAAATAGAGAGCTTTAAGTGGTGGGAGGAATAGAGAGCTGTTAGTGGTGGGAGGAATAGAGAGCTTTAAGTGGTGGGAGGAAAAGAGAGCTTTTAGTGGTGAGAGGAATAGAGAGCTTTAAGTGGTGGGAGGAATAGAGAACTGTTAGTGGTGGGAGGAATACAGAGCTTTAAGTGGTAGGAGGAATAGAGAGCTTTAAGTAGTTGGGGGGGGGGGGGGGGGGGGGGGTAGAGAGCTTTTAGTGGTTGGGGGGACAGAGAGCTTTAAGTGGTGGGAGGAATAGAGAACTGTTAGTGGTGGGAGGAATAGAGAGCTCTAAGTGGTGGCAGGAATAGAGTGTTTTTAGTGGTGGGAGGAATAGAGAGCTTTAAGTGGGGGGGGGGGGGGGGGAAGGGGGGGGGGGGGGGATAGAGACCTGTTAGTGGTGAGAAGAATAGAGAACTGGTATTGGTGGGAGTAAAAAGAGCTGAGGGTGGGGGGAGGAAAAATGAGCAGAGAGAGGTGGGAGGAATAGAAAGTTGTTAAACGCGTCCTCACGTCACACGCAGACAACACATGTCCTCGTTCCAACATATATTCTCAGTACTTCTTACAACGAGCTACATAGCTTAGATTATAGACCCATGGCACACTTTAGGCTGTATATATCTAACTCGGTAAAGAACGTGATAAATGTATGACTCATACACTGGTATTCACAAAGCAAAACTTAATTAAATGCATCAATACGTCTGTTCACTGGAGTCAATCCTTTAATACCAGGATATGTCATCAATTATGTAGCGTCTGTATCCTTCCAGACTGTCCTCATCCCACCAGACAGTGAAGAAGACACTTCTATTGACTCCCTGATGTAGCTAAACATATCAGTGTCCTAGTTAGTTTCGTCTCTTGATTGATATCACTGAAATATCAAATTACATCATTCAAAAGTCGTTTCGATAGAAACGGTCGATTTGATATTTTTGTTAAGAAAATCAAAAAGTACTAATGGTGTCATGTTTTGCCAGCGTATAATTTATTATAAAGGAATCTAAATATGTTAATGTAAATACGAATACAATTTAAAGAGATCCCAGGCAATGGAAGCGTTTACGAAAATCTTGACGTCTCAGAGAATGGATGCAGCACAAATTCAACAGAATTTGAAGTGTAAAACAATTTTGGAACTGCAAGATCATTAAAGAGTATGTGAGTGAGAGAGTTGAAATAGTCTTCACAAACTGACTACGTATTATCAATATTTTCAAGAGGACATATTTTAGATACAGTATCCTTGCCGACCGAAGTGTAAGATGGCTTCACTGTGACACGCAGTGATATGCATTATGAAGCACAGTGACATGCATTAACCAAAATTAATTATATTCTGCATGACACTCACACAATAACATGCACTATGTTACACAGTGACATGCAATATGCCATATATTACTGCATACACCATGGCACACACACAATGATATCGCCGCTGTGAACTGTATTACGGTCATGTCAAATCGTACGTGTGAGCTGGAACGGAAGCCCAAGGTGAATCAGGTCTTAGATGTTTACCACTTCGATGAAAGACAAAAGTAGCTGACATACCAAGAATCAAACTCAGGGCGAACCAGGACACCACTGTGCCCCGAACAGTCAGCAGCTAGCCATATGTGATTATTATACTCTTTGTTGCTTACTCTCAAGAAACCTTAAACATGTACGTGGTTCACGTGATGAAATATTACTTTTGTACTTCAAATACCCCATCACACCCCCAAGTGCCCTCATAACGTATTCGCTAATCCATTGGTGAAATACATCGAGTGAAGAAGCAGTCGCACTTCTATATTCCAGTGATGAATCAGCCCATTCTAATCTGCCGTGTTTGAACACACGAAATGGAAGGAACATATATCTTGTGATTGCGACTGAACAAGTCCCTTATCTCCGTCAACTGTGTCAACAGACCCTCCACATACTGGCTGATCATCAACACTACATTTAGTACTCTCGACTCCAGCAGGGAATTGCCCGGAAACCCTCTCACCTGGATAAATGTCATTAAAATGAACTCAACTCCGAGAACTGGTGCATTTAGATACTAGGTTTCTTTAATACTTGTGACAGCCTATGTGGTTCTCGGCCCCTGACAATCGTGCTAAGGAGTGCCAAGCAAAGCACACACATACCAACATCTTGCTGGTTTGAAATAATTGCGCACAAGGTTAGTAGAGACATTTATCCATCTACTGGAATATTGTAATAAAGGGATAGACGATAAATATCATTTTATCATATTTTATCATATGTAATTTCTATAAGAACACAAGACATGCTTATCTGCCTGAAATGTTTTGTTATAATCCGTATAATATGTGTAAATATAGAACGCTTTTGTCTTCGAACAATGTAAGGTTACCAAGAAATTTATGTAAATATCTATGTCAAGGTTATGAAATGAAATAATATGATGTAAGCTGTGTATTAATTCATGTAACATTGTAATATGTATTCATACACTTTCTCTGTATATGGGCCAATGGCCATCATACGAATTAAGACTCGACTCACTGACTAGTGAAAGCCATGTTCAAGTATTGATATTCACAATGATATATTTTTATGATGAATTTTTGTGTAATTTCTAAAATATGTTTTTACGGTTACATCTTATATTACATTCATATTATTTAACCCGTGACCCTTCCGCACGGAATGCACTATTTCTGTACACATTCCATTTCACGATAATTTCATGACACGCATATCTGGTACATGTGCTGTTTTCGGAATGGATATAGGTAAAACAAGCTATAGCTGCATTCCAAAGACTCAGTGACAGGTTGTATGTTGTTTCGTAGAGTGATTGTAACACCTGACATTACATACTAATATCTGTCTATTTGATAAACAAATTCTCATTATACAATGTGATGATTTCTGTGGGATGTATCTATTTTTTAAACTTGTTTATTCCAACTTAATTTCAATGAATAACAATTTAAGTTTATTACATTTTTTAAGCGATGTGGTCACAATGTGTTTAGACTGAAAGTAACTCCATATGTTCGGATACCTAAATATGTGAGTTTCTAGATTTCCCGATTGAATTATCTTTCTCAAATTTTGGGATAGAAAGTTAATATTTGCATTTCCAGAGCAGTATGTCTGTAATGAATAGAAAACAACAACACAAACTCAAACTTTAAACTGGCAAAGTCAAAATCTGGGGCAGTAAATATTATCTGTAAGTTTAGGCAGACCAAATAAGAGGCAACCGAGTTACCTAATAAGGATAATCTGAAAGTGTTCTCGCTGTGGATCACGAATAGCAACAAAACGTTTTCATTATCATAAGAGAGCTCTGTTAAAAGCATTGTACGATTCCAACGATATCATTAGAATTTGTTTATGAATCACTATCAAAATAGTAATGACACCAGGTGTTTGCGTAAAGGTGGGCAACAGTGGCACCTGTCACAAACACATACAAAGGCAAGTCAACTTTTCACTTGAAACACATATGGTACAAGGCATAACAGGGAATTGCATTGGATACAGATTTGTTTACTGCGGTGTCAAATTTGGAAATCCTTCACAAGTCTAGCATAAAACATTTTGAAAGCTTTACTAAGGCTTTGAATGGGTTTTTTTACCGTGATCAAACAACTTTTAAGCAAGAGTCGTATTGAAATCTTCATAGAAAAAACACGCCGGATTTTATCTCAAAGTTGTGGAATTCGGGCACGAACGCCTGGCGCTGCTCGACATAAAGGGACAGTTGGGAAGTTGAAGTCATCCCCCTTGCCATACAATCTTGTTTTTTCATCACTCTGAATTATTATGCATTGATCTAAATATGAAACAGATGAGGCTGTGAGGCCGCTGGTTCAGGTGAGTAAATACGCGGAAGGGTATTGCCTATTTGATGGTTATTGAACGATATCGCTTTCGATTTCGATATACTTGATGGTTAAGTTCAACAATTTCCCTTGCTTTTATTAATAAAGTCATCAAGAAACAGGTCAGCAAGAATCGGAATACAACTGGTGCAAATTGGGATGCCTACTTCTTGACTTAATATCCTACCCCACAATTTCACATCCAATCAATGAGGAAGTCCAGCTTTCACACAGTTTTCTCAGTAAACTTCAGATTACAACTGGTTCACTTTTGACAAAATGGCGTGAACCTTTGAAGAAAAAGATGCAACTATAGCTACGGTCACCACATTTTGTGACAAATGTCTCGAGGAACAAGGAATGGATTTTCGATAAAGTTGGGCAAAGATTGACCAGTAGGTTCGTAGAAGTGTCATGAGTACTGGCAGCCACAACTACAACTAGAGGAATTTACATCATAAGCTTCCAAGTCCAAGTTCTGCAACACATTATTATAATTGACTTTCGTACAGGGAAATGAAATTGGGTGGTTCCTAAAATTTGAAATATTGTGGTTCAAAACAAATCTTGTGTAAATCTTGGCCCCTTTAAATACTGTTTTTTTCTGGAAACATTAACGTCAGAACACAGATGCCATATGGATATTCCGACTCGTGCACAATTCACGAGAAAAGGGCCAAAGCAGAAATTGGAGCCACAATTTCAAACAACCTACCCCCAAGCCTAATTGTAATATTGCAACGATGACAACAAATTACCACACTAATGTCTCGCTCTAATGATAACGCCCATGCATCTACCCATGTCCTTTAATGACCATACAGTTACCTGTCTACATGTACAGTGATATGTTATTCGCATACCACAACTCCTGTCTTTTCCCATACAACAGGTCCTTCCCATACTGTAACATGATGTTTGCTTCCCAGAGCTGTGATCTATATAGTAACCTGTCCTTTTTGTAAGTAAACGTATTTACTAAAAGACCGCCTCCGTGGTCAAGTGGTAGAGCGTCCGCCCGGAGAGTGGAAGGTCCGGGGTTCGATCCCCGGCCGCGTCATACCAAAAGACGTTAAAATATGGTACTTGTTGTTACCCTTTCTGGCGCTCGACATTAAGGGGCTAAAACAAGGACTGGTCGGCTCGGAGTCAGTATACTGTGTCAGAGTGGGGTATTCATGTTAAACTGCGGCATGGTATCTCAGTGGGCTAGCACTATAAATCGGCATCGGTCCGGACTAGTACAAGCAGCCACACAAACACACACACGTACATGCACGTCGCTATATAAGTGCAATAATCATCTTGGACGCTACGTTAAACCCCATTTCACTTCACCTCACCTATTTACTAAAACATAACAGTACCATGTATTTCCCATATAGTAGCATGCGCTTCCCAAAAAGTAACATGCGCTTCCCATATAGTAACTTGCATTTCCCATACAGTACCATGTATTTCACATATAGTGACATGCGCTTCCCAAATAGTAACATGCGCTTCCCATATAGTAACTTGCATTTCGCATACAGTACCATGTATTTCCCATATAGTGACATGCACTTCCCATATAGTAACATGCGCTTCCCAAATAGTAACATGCGCTTCCCATATAGTAACATGTAATCCCCATATAGTACCATGTATTTCCCTTATAGTGACATGCACTTCCCATACAATACCATGTATTTCCCATATAGTAGCATGTATTTCCCTTATAGTGACATGCATTTCCCATACAGAACCATGTATTTACCATATAGTAGCATGTGTTTCTCAAATAGTACCATGTATTTCACATATAGTGACATGCGCTTCCCAAATAGTAACATGCGCTTCCCATATAGTAACTTGCATTTCCCATACAGTACCATGTATTTCACATATAGTGAGATGCGCTTCCCAAATAGTAACATGCACTGTCCATATTGTAACATGCACTTTCCAATAGCAGCATACGCTTCCCATTTAGTAACATGTAGTTCCCATATAGTAACAAATACTGTCCATACAGCAACATACACTTCCAATATAGTAACAGGCACTTCCCACATAGTAATTTGCACTTCCCATACAGTTACATATACTTACCATATGGTAACATGTACTACCCATGTAGCAACATGCACTTCCCATACAGTAACATGACCTGCCCATATTTTTTGTTTGTTTGTTTGTTTGTTTAACGCCGGACTAAGCCATATATTCCAGTGGTCTGTAAATAATCGAGTTTGGACCAGACGATCCAGTGATTGACATCATGAGCATCGATCTACACAATTGGGATACTTTGACATGCATCACAAAGTCAGCTATCCTGACCACCCGATCCCGTTAGTAGCCTCTTACGACAAGCATAGACGCCTTTTACGGCAAGCATGGGTTGCTGAAGACCTATTCTAACCCGGATCTTCACGGTTATCTGCCCATATAGTAATATGTGCGTCCCATATAGTGACTTGCATTTCCCATACAATACCCTGTACATACCTATAGTAACATGTGCTTCCCATAGAGTAACATTCACTGCACATAGGGGGCACGGGTAGCCCACTCGTCTTGGGCGCCGCGATTCTTTGTGCAGAGTTGCGTCCCTTGGCCACGCCAGAAACCTATAATTGTGGGTTTCACCGAAGTGGTAAACGTCTGAGACCTGCATCACTTCGGGCTTTCCTCCTTTCCTTTTCCTTAAACCCAACACACTCACTCACTCACTGCCCATGTAGTAACTTGTGCTTCCCATATGATAGCCTCTTCATCCATATAGTAACATAAACTTTCACTATAGTAACATGGACTTCCTATATAGTAACAGGTACTTCCTATGTAGTAATGTGGACTTTCCATATAGTAAACCGTACATCCCATATAGTAGCTTACACTTCTCATACAGTAACAAAAAAAACACATATTCAGTTTTCAGATGTATAGATGACCAACTGACAGACCACTGTGTATAATGCATAATGATGGCAGCCTCAGTATCCCGCTGCACGACAGTAGGGGTGACTTCAACATGACATCAACTCTACCTCAGGATATCAGCATATGTCTAGTGATGATGCTTCTTAGCGCATGCACAATTATTCAGACGGACATTTGATTGCAATTATGCTTTTCAAACAAGGTTGCACGTTCAAAGCCCTGTCTAAATCGTTCCAAAAATATTGTAGAATTCAGAGGAATTTACTAAATATGACACGTCGATTGTCAATGTGATGTGCGATCTTATCCCATACTGTGCCCTTTTCGTGGAGTTTTCACACTTCTTTACCCACTGTTTCGGCAGATATTTGCCACTAGTTATTCTCTCGTTGACCGTACAGTTTGAATTTCCTTTACAGTAGCATGTGCTTCTCATTTAGTAATGTGTACTTCCAATATAGTAACATGTATCTGTTCTGTATCGTAATATGATCTGTATAATATGTAGTAGGAAGGGTGACTGAAAAGTTTGGAGCCAATTTTTGATGAACTGCGTTGATGGAATTGGTGGCTGATTAATCTTTTGTCAACATAATTCCTCTAATAAGTCCAGCAGAAAGTATCTCCATTTGTATCATGCTTGCCAGACAGTTCTTTCTTCAAGTTTGGGAGGATGTGGGAATCAGACGGTACCAAATCTGGTGAATACGGGGAGGTTCAATGAGTTTAAAGCCACAGTCATGTTTTGTAGTCATGGCGACAGAAAACCTATGCGCAGGTGTAATTACTTGTTGGAATAATCACACCTTTAGTTTTCCACGACGTTTAGCTTTGATATTCTCAGCAGATTGGCATATTTTGGTTATTAATGTTCTGACCTTTTGGGAGATAGTCCAACAGGAGAAATCCACCATGCGAGATACACACATTATTTGTTTTAGATGCAGTCTGTAAGCATGGACATTATTGTACACAGTGACCTGTTGATATTCTTAAAAAAGTTGTCACAGAAAGTGCTTGAAAAAGAATTATGCTTTAGGCTGTTGGGAAAAAAAGAAATTGTCAGCCTGAAAAACAACGTTGTTGCAAGACGCTTTTTAACGAAAAATATTTAGGCTCATAGTTTTAATTAAAAAAAATGGTTTTGCAGCTGAAGCAGAAAAAATATCAAATTTGCTTGGTGGCGGTTGAAGGTCTTCCCCTCGATGCTCTCTCCTCCTCATCTTCAACTCAACTGCTCACCTCTTAACAGAGGCAAAAGAGGGAGTATCATCCCCTAACGGTGACACCTTGTCCGCATCAGTTAGCCCTTTCAGTTGGATATACTTGATGACACAGCTGTAGACATTTTTTAATATCTAGTCATTTTGATGCTAGCAGAAATATGTTGCCTGGTTATTTATTTGCTTCGGATGCAGCCAGTAAGCGTGGAAAGCATTATGCACAACAATCACTTTTCAGTGATATGTAAAAGAGAAATCAACACACGTCATTTCCCTTCCTTTTTCTAAATGACAGTGAAATATCCATGCATTTAACTAAAACTTCTTTAAAGAAACGATATTGGTTGAATTTGAATTTGGAACAGTTTCATCTTCACTATCTTCATCCCAAGTAATCGCCAGTACAGATTAATCCAGCAAAGACAAACGGGCATTTTGGCTTTCGTGGTTCTAATACACAACACGATCACTGCTACTACAGCCTCGAAGTAACTAAGCTGTAATTGTATTCATAAGTGTGACTGAGGGGACACGGGTGGCCAAGTCGTCTAAGGTCCCTTTGGGCGCTCCAGAAACCTATGATCGTGGGTTCGAATCCCGTTCGCCCCGACCTTGATTTTAGGTTGTCAAAACCATACCCGTGCTCGTATGTTTCACCAAAGTGCTAAACGTCTGAGACCTACACCGTTAAACCCAACTCACTCACTCGCTCACTCACTCACTCACTCACTCACTCACTCACTCACTCACTCACTCACTCACTCCTACCTGAGC
Source organism: Haliotis rufescens (assembly GCF_023055435.1). Classification (NCBI taxonomy): domain Eukaryota; kingdom Metazoa; phylum Mollusca; class Gastropoda; order Lepetellida; family Haliotidae; genus Haliotis; species Haliotis rufescens. The sequence goes on along the minus strand of NW_025964112.1, from coordinate 60,098,893 downwards.
GCATCATTTGACACGATTATTTTATTGTTATCAATTATCTCTAATGTACAGCAAACTTACTATTTTAACGTCAGTTAGTCGAGTCACTTTTGTTTATTTTGTATCATTCATCACTGGGAAACAGTATTTAATGTCTCATTTTCGTCTTTGAATTACCAAATTAATTCATAAGTAATTACATAGGTGTCTCCTCAAATACTGTGTTTATTAGGCCTCGTGTATTTCAAAACGTATCTAACGAGAGGATACGTCATTCTGTATGCTTGTTAACCTGCCTAACACATAAAGCTGTAAATAAACAACTGAAAAACACAACAAGCTGCTCTGTAACGCAGCGAGCTGTTACCACGACATATACGACTACTTGAGAATCATATAGATTCCAGTACATGCGGACTGTGGTCAAATCTCCTGGTATTGTTAACGGTGTGCGCACGTGGGTTACACATGGCAATTCCAACCACAGGACCATCAATGCAAATCCGTATACGTTGAAATGACAGGCAGGACGTGGTGTCTCACCTTACAAGGACTTAATACAGCACGTTACGAGTATCATAAACAAGAGTGGCCTTGCCATCGTTACACGCCGTGGAGTAGCTCACAAACATACCCGTGTATCCGGGCTTAGTGTTACATAGCTCCTAAGACATAAAGATCCACCAAAGGTTCTTGGTTACAAGCAGATAATGTATTTTCTGTCTCCCGGCGTAGTGTCCTGATTTACGGTGTGTTTGTGGAAGGTAGGAGCCTTGCCTCACCTTGTCGGGCACTGCCATAAACAAATAAATAAGTTCGGTATAATATCAGCTGACTCTTAAGAGGCACATGGCATGTGAATTACGTTTTTTAGGTTGCTTGAAACGTGAAGGGGTTCTGAGTTATATAGCTTTATATCATTTAGTAAATAATGATAATTTAGGGAGCCTTGTGTGTCATGTATAAGTTGTGTGACCATGACAGAGATATGACATATGCTGTACTGGGACAACACTTCCTCGGTAAAGTACAAATTCTAGTACTTGTTTATGTGGAGTCAGATCCGGGATTCGAATCCACAATCTCAGCGTAAAGCACCCTATCGTCAGCACACTGAATAGCGATTAGCGACTCACTCTGGGGACTAGAGTTTTTACTTTCCTAAGAAAGTTTTATCCCAAATACAGCATACGTTACATTTGACCACTTTCTAAAAGGCATTGTCTATTTATAGTTAGGTGACATCGAGTGAATGCGTGAGTGCGTGAGTGCGTGCATGCATGCGTTTGTGTGTGTGTGTGTGTGCGTGCGTGCGTGCGTGCGTGCGTGCGTGCGTGCGTGCGTGCGTGCGTGCGTGCGTGCTCCAGCAATGTCAGGACGGCCGTAACAGTTGTTCAAAGCTTGAAGAACGGGTGTTCAGTCGGCTCTTTGGACAAGCTTTTCGGAATCTACACAGACGACTCCTTGTTCACCAACTACAGTAAACTACGGTTATAACGAACTCAAAGGGACCACTAACTTAAGTTCGTTATAAGCATATATATATACAGCATAATTATAGCAAAAAGTCGGGACATAAAAATCAGTTCGTTACATCCGTCAGTTCGTTGTAAGCGTGTTCGTTATAAACGTACTTTACTATATTGCCATGCATGCATACTTGTCAACAAGTGCACCCTCGAAGTGAAATCTACGCTACATCATCAGGATAGATAATTTGTTAAGAATGAGTATTTGTAAGAAGACATAATTCTTCTTCTGTAGTTGAACGAAAAGTAAAGTATATATGTTTTTATCCCAGATCAATTCGACAGTCTACGTACAAGTTTGTCGAATTCAGTCAGAGGTGAGTCCTGCTGAACTAAGCATGCGGTCGTGTGTGCCCATCCTGACAACGTTGGCACTGTCAGCGTGCTACGTCTACGCCTCCCCTCTTGTGTGCCTCATCTTCTGTTCGCAAGGGGATGACTTCCCCGCCATGAAGAAGATGGACCACTGCGACTGTGCGAACGTGGAGAGATGGACAGATGAACATGGACAGATCATCAGATTTAAAGGTTGGTACTTATTATAGATTGGAATTCGCTCTTCCTTAAGGAGAATTTGGCTTTCGATGTGTGTGTATGCATACAGTTGCAAAAAAAAGCTAATTGGTTATACAAGGTGGTAAGGCATTAGATACACGTACGTGTATCAGTTGTGTTAATTGTGTTAATAACTATATGGGTTGAATGATTCCATTCCCTCAGATCACGAGGGAAGCGTGTCCACTAACCTAAAAATCTAGCGTCCTGTACCCTCTTACTGTTACTTATGTTCATGTCGCTTTACCTCTAGACATCCGGGAACGGGCTGCGCCCCAGGAAAACCTCACTCACCACTCCGGGACGACACCTGCGCCAGTTATCACGACAGACATATGCGACTATCTATGTTCGATCCAGCTGGGTGGAGACGCCTGTCACTGCAGTATCCCAGGGCTCCCAGGGAGGAAGTGACGTCAATGTTACACAAACATGACGTCATTATGACGTCAATGAAACGTCAGCTGTAGTGTCATTGTTAAGTCGATAAACTCGGACGGTACCGACTGATGAATGTTATAAAGTTGATATGGAATGTAAAATCACATTTTAAATGTATTATGAGATTACAAAGGATGTACATATGCTGATTAATTATCTTGTAAATTATTTTGCATTGTCATCATTTCACATATTGCCCACATGTACTTCCATCCAGTCAATTATTATCGGTACTTTGATCTTTGAACTAAAATACATGCTCTGGCTTCATATGTATGCACTTACCATCTTACAAAGAAGCAAAAAACCCCATCATCCCTCATCATCCAAACCAAATATGCTCCAGGGCTGTTGATTCTATTAGAGTGTAATGCCAGATATTCAAATTACAATTTCATGTTTGTCGCAGAGTCCGACCAGAAGAAGATAAAATTCATGATTTAATCAGCCATTTTATTCAAAGACATTTCATTTGCTGTGCTCTCCTTCCTATACGAACTGACAAAGGTCGTTTAACATCAGTGTTGGTTAAGTAATCCAATACTGATATTAACAGATTCTGAGAAGTAGGCTTTTACCTGTACCAAGTCGCTTTATACAAAAACATTAACTTTTTCGTCTCGCACTAAATCTTCCATTTAATTCGAGAGCAATGCTGTCAGTAAATCCAGATAAGGTCGACTATCAAGATTTGAAAGGCGTTTTCTGAAAATAAAACTCGAGAAACCATGTCGAAATAGTGTAATTTATTCGTAAAGAGATAATTCAGTGCGTCTGGCTGCTGATGAGGCGATTTCATCAAAGACAGCATCATAGAAACACTGGGATTCAAATATTGCTTGTTGCTTGGTCCAAGGAGGGAAGATGTGTCCTCATCTCGAGGACATCTCGAGGACAGGCGGTCCACCACAACATCTTTATGACACTGATAACCTGTCTGGGAGCCGAAGTAAAAACCAGTAAGTCTGTTTTGGAAATATTTTGTCCGAGATGCAGGAAATAGAAAATGTAAAAAACTTCGGAAAAATATTTTTTACAAAATGATTTATTAGTATTTCGTGTTAAAGTTCACTGCGTAGGAAGAATGCACTACACTATAATTCGGTACGTACACATTGCTTGTCATGATTCATCGAAAGAACTAGCTTTGATAAGGACCTACTTCGTTTCCATTATATGCTACTCCGCTTTTGATAGGGAAATTTGTAACCTTTCTTTTATGTACAAAAATGATTCTTACACGTCACGTGTACATTTAAATAAAATGACGTAGTTGATTATCCCTATCAATTGTTGAGTAGTGTATCAGAAATATGCCATATCCTCAGAAAACGTTATGAACGTTATCATCACTTTAAGAATGTCTTTGACCTAGGCCGATTTTCTGAGATGCAGTCTAAGTCAGTACAAACATGGTAAAATATTCCCCTTGGGTAGCGGATATGCTCATTCTATTACAGTTGAAATCTTCACTCATTTTAGCCATATCATTTGCATAAGGTTAAACATTGCAAGCGACAGAAAGAAAAAGCAGTGCTTATCATATAAACATGCCCAATAACATTCAAAACAATATGTAAATAATTCCCGTAAATTTATAATTGACTTTTCAAGTGAGCCATAACCTCATCCTTTTCAACATATGCACAAATACATGTGAGTTTACATATAAGGGTTTATAACATATAGATCTTGGAAATGATAAAATACCAAATTTACAGCTGTTGTGTATAATATGTACATTGTTCCTTCGAGGTGTTACACCTGTTCTGCCGGGGAACTGGGATACCGGTGTCAACGCACAGGTGATGGGTGCAGTCTCTGGCTGTTCTTCCTGGTTAACACCCGGTATTTCGACACAACTGAAGTGTTCGATTGTTCCCTTGCTTATTGGTGAATCATTCAATGAATATTGAAAAAGCTCTATATACATAAAATCTTATCGTGAAATAGAGGTTGTTTTTAGCATCATGCACCAATGGCCCAACTATTACCTTCACGCACTGGGCCACAACGTTAAGCCTGTATCATACTGCGCACAACTAGAACGCAGCAACATTAAATGCACATGTCTTTGGCATCACTGAAACGCTTGACGTCAGCTTCCGTCAGGTTTGAACGTTGAGTGGTTGTATAGCCCTTCTGCCATTAGCTTACTGGCAAGAGGTTTCTCGGAGGACGATGACTTTTTTAACTTCGCCCTTTTATTCTGGAACCATATCTTGATCTGTGTTTCGTTGAGACTGAGTTGTTTTGCCAGCACACGACGTCGATCCTCGGACAGGTAGTGGGTGTCGTTGAATTCATCACGGAGCCTGTCCAGTTGCTCTGTTGTGAACGCTGTCCGGGGCCTCTTCTCCTCCGTGCTCTTCTCCCTCTTCCTCATCTTGCGAATACGGGGACCTGTTGATATAAAATATTGCACATGAGTTGAAAGTCGGCATTTGTACACTTCGATTTTATTTACTTGTCTGTTTGGTTAATAGATAATTAGAAGTTAAAAACCTTTACTAAGGGTGGTACGGCTCCCAGTATTTGTTTGTTTGTTTGTTTGTTGTTTAACGCCGCTCTCAATTCCAGCTGTTTGACGATGGCTCAAAGTAATTGTGTCTGGGCTAGACAATCGAGTGATTGACATCATGACAGGACATGACATCACGAACATTTAACGTTTCGCAATTGGTTTCAAGTAGACCTTTCTGAGCCCAGCTTTGGAATACAGTACCACAAACTTTTCAAACACGTCACAACACCCTATGACGTAATTCGTGAAATTGTGTTGTCAGATACCCCGGCGAAAAAATGCCCCTTGACGTCTCCACAATAAAGCAACATATCATCTGAGGTTTATACAATAAACGTGTAATGTCAATGGAATGTATGATCACTATATATAAGTAAAGATTGATGTCCACTTTCCACTAATTAGTTTCTTATTTCTGTCGTAACAGATTCAATTGGGCGTAAAAGACAAATTAGTGTTGAAAATTGAATAAATGGAAAATTTACTGAAAATCACTGAAAATTACTCACATAGGGAATCAAAGCAGCAAAGAAGGTCAAGTTGAATGTAACCATGAAATTATCTAATTGTCCGATGTGTAATTAAAAACATAAGGCTTTATGATAAAATATAAATATGGTCTATTAATGGCAAGTAATTAAATAAACATGTTTTTCTTTCGTAAGTAGAAACTTATAGTGTTAAATAACTCTTAATTATCAAAATGCCTAAATATTTCAGTCATTTTACAAACTGACAGAAATCTGTGCAATTATTTTTTGGTGATAACTAATTCCAAATATTTTTATGTTAAATTTCCTTATTCAGTGACTGAAAACTAGAGGGATTAAATGAATACGAAAATGAATGCATATAGTGTTTGAGGCTTCCTATGCTAGCACACTTAGCCACTTGTTACACATTGATCACGACTGTAACAAAACAGAGACCGTTACCGTCCCACCAGTTTGAATGTAAGTGTTCCGAATGCTACCAGTTATGCTGTAGGAAGGGTTATGCACCAATAGCTGCACGCAACATGTTGGAGGACATATCTCCCATCCAGGCACATATCCTATATTTCAGCAGAAACAACGGGAATGCTGCTAATGACAGAACAGATAGTCCATATGACAGGTTGAGAATAAAGAGGCACGTACTCTTAATTAACATGGTGAATAACACTGCTTGACTTAAACTCTCAATTAAAACACTGACATAGTCAACAGTCGCTACGTCAATTTCGGGGCGTTAATTTCATTCCAGTGAATTCGCTTGTCGCTTTGTCGAAACGCTTGTCAACAACTCAATCTAAGCGACATATTTGTCCATGTCACAAGCGACAACATGTGCTGTAAATCATTCTGATTGGCTTTTGGCGTGACCCCCAGCAATACATCATGGCCGTTTGTGAGAAACTGAATGTTTGCAAGTTATTGTTTGTTGTGACGCGATATTCTTTATGAGAGTATTTTTTTACGGTTGATATTTTTTGAATTCTGTTTTTTGACAGTTGTTCACGAGAAAGGCACTGGTAGGTGATCTATACGCAGTTTCGGAGAGACGGTCTAATGCACTCATATCGACATACAATCCAATTTCAAAACGCACAAATCACATCTTAACAGTAAGGATGCCTTTATAAGGCTTAGCCAATAAAAAATACACCCCGGCAAAAGCAGAGACTATGTTTAATGTTCTTTTCATTGACCTTTGAGTCATGTCATATAGAAAACAAATTGTATCACAAAGAATGTTAATGGGGAATTATTCTCAAGATAAATTTGCAGTCTCAGCAAGTTTACCTCAAGCTTTTTCAAACCCCTCTCGTTTCTCATTGTATAATGCACATTAAAGTGACATATAGTCCCTAAAATAAAGCTATGCATGAGGCTAAATGAACTAAATCTGTAAAAGTCCTCTCGATTATTGAGGAACCCTCAAGTCTTCTTATTTTTTATCTGAAAGGGGGTGAGTATAAACTGCTAGTGCTAGTACTGGGAATGGGGTGAGTGTAGACTGCTAGTGCTAGTACTGGGAATGGGGTGAGTGTAGACTGCTAGTGCTAGTACTGGGAATGGGGTGAGTGTAGACTGCTAGTGCTAGTACTGGAAATGGGGTGAGTGTAGACTGCTAGTGCTAGTACTGGGAATGGGGTGAGTGTAGACAGCTAGTGCTAGTACTGGGAATGGGGTGAGTGTAGACAGCTAGTGCTAGTACTGGGAATGGGGTGAGTGTAGACTGCTAGTGCTAGTACTGGGAATGGGGTGAGAATGGAATGGGGTGAATGTTTACACACCGGTAGCCTGGTTTCTCTTTTCGCGAACACCTGTTGTCATTACTGATTTTCAGCGATCCTGTCATATAACCTTTACCATTGTTTTGCCTCTTAGGCCAAATGGAACTGTACCGGCAGATACTCGAGACTGTTTTTTTTTAATAAATGCTCTGGGGTCCGTAAGAAGGTCCGTAGGGTTATTCTTATTACATTCAGACAATGTCTCAAGTTTATTTATAGCACTATAGCACCGGCCTTGTAATATTATCGGAGGTGGGCTTTGGGAGTGGGCATACAATTTTCCAGTATTCTGGGAACTAATTATTTTTAAAACAAGACTCCCATCCCACAAGGAAATATCAAACTGGGGCGCCAGATTTAAACAGTAGACCTGGGCTGAATATGGGCACAAACTCGTCGAGAACAGTACCCCTTTATATTTTATTAAATCTATTTCTACAGCCGATTTAACACAGAGTGACAAGGATGGTCAGTGCATACCTAATTATCCCTATATATATTTAAAGACAAATCTTGCAATGTTTGGAATGAGAAGAATGTGAATGTATTCCAGTGAAGTTATTATACTACTATTATTACTATACCGTTATTCTACACAAAGCATGAACACTGGAATATTTCTGCAGGTGTGTTTGGCCACGTTCAAATAGGCATATACAAACATGCTTTCTATTTGGATATGACAACTACATGTGGCTTTAACAGACAGGTAGATGACCATGTTAATAGCTTGTGACAGGGGATCCCCAGCCTGGCGAGAGATCTCTGTAGAAATTAATAGGACGAAAATAACTACTGATAGTTGAGATAGACAAGCACCGATAGAGATACACGCTATAATTCAGCCCTAACGTTCACTTTTCTGTATGTGAAAGCGAATGTGACGGGTTTATGAAGGACTGGGTGTTAGAACATGACTACCGCTGAGGAGGTGATTAGTCAATTAAAGCTCGCGGTGTGCGGGTTTCCAGAATTCACTCCACACCTCTGTGCGTCTTTTCAGAAGAGAAAAAACTCCCCTCCAACTGTGATTCCTCGGCTTTTCGTCTAATTTCACCCCGAGACTAGCGACCTCAGAAATTAATTGTCTTCTTACCAGGCGGGTATTTCAACACGGCTGACAGAGCACTTCCTGTCTAGTATAAGACTTGATAGATAGGCGGGGAGGAGCTGCTTGTTTGTTTTTCTTGTTTCTAAAACTGTTTTGTGATTGGAAGGATATTTAGACAATGGTATGTTTACACAAATAAAGAAAGTCATTTGTTCAATGTTCATTTAAATAAGTAGGTTTCGCCTTGATGTAGATGTTACATTACAGTTGGGAGATAGTTAAAGTGCAAATAGTTTGTAGGGCCTAATAATTTATAACGTGAAGCTTTTTTAAAAATAATTCTCCAGCAGAGGAAAAAGATAGAATCCTGTAAGAATTCTGTTTGTTTTAGGTAGACAAAAGCGATGTACAAACAACGGACATCAAGATAAATATCATATTAGACACATTTGTCACTGTTATTATCAGTGTCATCATCATCATCATCATCATCATCATCATCATCATCATCGTCGTCGTCGTCGTCGTCGTCGTCGTCGTCGTTTAAGGCCCATACACAGTCACGTTACATTCCTGTAAGTTAATATAACTTGGAGTCATTTGAATCATTCACTATGAATGACACATCAATGGCATATGAGGATGCAATAAAATACAAACACAAGATCAACCCGAAGATATAAAACAATAAAGTCCTCGCTTCTATACAAGGACTTTTCCGAGCTAATTATCATTAATCAAACAGGGTAGTATTACACCCAATTATACAACTAAAAAGACAGTTAGGAGCGCCCGATTCTTTCGTATAACTACAATAAACTACGGTTATAACGAACACAAGGGACAACTAGTTTTAGTTCGTAATAACCGTAGTTCGTTATAAACATATATACAGCATATATACAACAAATGGCCGGGCCTTTGCCATATTAACTATATCAATATGAAAAACTCTGGTAGTACGTTATTGTTTTTGAGTAATATAGATGTCTATATGTATAGTGACTAAGAAATTCAGTCAAAATGTATATCGACTAAAAAATTAGTCAATATGTATATCGACTGATTCAGTCAGGCAATGAACATATTGACTGAAATTTTGGATTTAAGACAGATTGACTGAAATGAATTAGACTCCTTAATTGTATCTCCTACTTTTAATTTGGATCTACGTTAATCTGATGATGAGATGGCCTCGCGATCCGAACTCCTTGGACATGATAGGTTTGACAACTACGCCCGGTGTTGTTATACGTGTTGTTCGTCAAGACCATCATGACAATTTGAAACGAGACCTCTCTTAATGCTGTCGAACATATCGTAGATATATGTTTCTTTCACGCAAGTGACGCAAAATATTCGTTCTTGGTCAATAATAAGGACATGTTTATCAGACACTTTGTTTTTCAACAACTGTTCATGAAACGAAGCTTCCATTAAAGTAGCCATTGCGAAAGTTGATAGAGGAAAGTTTATAGAATTTCGGTCCACTTTATCGTATAGACCACTGTCACCTACTGTTTTGACATGTTACTATTGTAATTATCTGGCTTCTAATCAGGGCATTTGCTTTGATGAGGAGACTGCTTCAGGTCACCGCTACCTATTAACTATTGGGCGTCTAATCTATGTTACTTATAATTTATTAAAACAATATTAATAATTGGTGATGTATTGACGTTCATTAACATCTCCCCGAGGCAAAGGAGTTAACTGAACATAGAAATCCAGTTTCAACCCTTGCCGAACTAGGCTGGAATTTCTGAGTAATATTTTGGCTGGCCTAACGAGGCAATGCACAGTCCAATCAAAATTGCGTAACGAAATCGACATTCGGTTCGTAAACAACATGGCAACTCCAAGCACATTTCAGTCGATTGCATCACTTCGGGCTTTCCTCCCACATTAAGCTGTCACGCCGTGATATAACTGGAACACTGTTAAAAGCGGCGTAAAACCGAACTCACTCACTCAGTCGATTGCAAGATTTGCAGAGCACGTGTGTCACGTGCTCTGCAAATCTTGCAATCGACTGAGTGACAACTGGGCGTTGACAGATCTTTTCATGCACGTGATGTGAGAGATGGAATCTGATTGGTCAATGTGCGGGACACAGGAATGAAGTAACTCGTAATAGAAAGTGATGGTGCAACCATTGAGCCACGAAATAGTTCTTATGGTCTCGAGAAGATAACATCAGATTGCTTCCAGCATATTGTGTAAATATACTTTCAAAACTTACCTCGATCATCATAAGATCAACACAGCTCCAAATAAAAATGAGGAGAATAAATTAAGGCGTCTAATTCATTTGAGTCAATCTGTCCTACATCCAGTCTCATTTTTCAGGCAATCTGTGTAATGAAAATTTCAGTCAATATGCACATCAATATACAAATTGACTTATTCTTTTTGTCAATACATATATACATATTGACGAATTCTAGACATTGACTGTAACAGAGATACCTAACTCTCTTTCTTACAAATCCAATCGTTACAACGGATTATTAAATAAGTTTTGGAATATATAATTAGAAGTAGCCTAATGTGAAGAAAAAAGACTAAAATATAATGTGCATATGATCAAACAACACATGTCGAATTCATCCATAAAAAAGTCTAATTCGAGAAAACAGCGGATATCCAAAACCAATATCAATATGTCTCAAGTATTATAAAGCAGTTATATTCAAAACTATTCTTAGGAATGACAATTCCAGATTTAAATTTCGCATTTCTATATTATACATATATCACGGGTTTTTGCTATCGAAATTAGTCTGAGGAAAATGGTTTGAAGCCAGTCGTGCCTTATCTGTGTGATCAGGGCAAACTACGCTGACATGTGTGAGCTCGACAACGTGACAAATAGGCTGTTGCGCTCACACAGTTGCTCTCACTTCTCAATCTACTGCTTCGCGATCAGTTCATTTATCAATGTACAAGAGTAACATGTTTATTTTCTATGTAATTAGCCATGGATTTCCACGTCAGATACCAACATCCTTGATTCGAAGATTATTCCAAAATGCAATTGAGTTTCACTGGTATCCGCGATGCTGTTACACAGTAGCAACTGTGAAATGTATGCTCATGGCTATGTCAGCGATCAGTCCGGCTCACACAGCTGCCTCGTGGGTGTGAATATGATCCCAGTAACCCACGCCAGTCCGAGGGCCAACACATGAGGACCACATGGTGTGTGACCTGGTTGATTGTGTAGCATCGTACCCCGACGGTGTGAGATAACATTTGTTGACTTCTGAATAAGTTACTCACTCACTACAGCTAGATGAGTCAATGTAATTCGACAATGGACTGTTTTGTGTAAAGTGTGTGTAATTATTAACTGAGGTGGAGTGTGTGTGTGTTTGTGTGCGTGTAGGTGTTGTGTGTGTATGTTGTGTGTGTGTATGTGCGCGTGAGTGTGTATGTGAATTTGTGTGTGTGTACGTGTGTGTGTTGTGTGTATGTTGTGTGTGTATGTGCGTGTGCGTATGCGTGTGTGTATGTGCGTATGCGTGTGTGTGTATGTTGTGTGTATGCGTGTGTGTATGTGCGTGTGTGTGCGTGTGTGTGTATGTGCGTGCGTGCGTGCGTGCGTGCGTGCGTGCGTGCGTGTATGTGTGTGTGTGTGTGTGTGTGTGTGTGTGTGAGAGTTTGTCCAAAACAATATTTGTTAGCGACTAGACACGTTACCTCCACCTTGCGTCGTGACAGCATTTGTTAGCGACTAGACACGTTACCTCCACCTTACGCCGTGAGAGCATTTGTTAGCGACTAGACACGTTACCTCCACCATACGTCGTGAGAGCATTTGTTAGCGACTAGTCACGTTACCTCCACCTTATGTGGTGAGAGCATTTGTTAGCGACTAGACACGTTACCTCCACCTTACGTCGTTAGAGCATTTGTTAGCGACTAGACACGTTACCTCCACCTTACGCCGTGAGAGCATTTGTTAGCGACTAGACACGTTACCTCCACCATACGCCGTGAGAGCATTTGTTAGCGACTAGACACGTTACCTCAACCATACGCCGTGAGAGCATTTGCTAGCGACTAGACACGTTACCTCCACCTTACGTCGTGAGAGCATTTGCTAGCGACTAGTCACGTTACCTCCACCTTATGTGGTGAGAGCATTTGCTAGCGACCAGACACGTTACCTCTATCTGACGTCACGAGAGCATTTGCTAGCGACTAGACACGTTACCTCCACCATACGCCGTGAGAGCATTTGCTAGCGACTAGACACGTTACCTCCACCATACGCCGTGAGAGCATTTGCTAGCGACTAGACACGTTACCTCCACCATACGCCGTGAGAGCATTTGCTAGCGACTAGACACGTTACCTCCACCATACGCCGTGAGAGCATTTGCTAGCGACTAGACACGTTACCTCCACCTTGCGTCGTGACAGCATTTGTTAGCGACTAGACACGTTACCTCCACTTCATGTTGTGGGAGTATTTACTAGCGGCTAGACACGTTCCTTCTAACTTATGTAGTGAGAGCATTTACTGGCGACTAGACACGTTTATGTGAAGATGAGTGTTTGCCACTGTGAGAAGGGTACGTCGCTCTGGTGTTGTTGGGTAGCAAGCGGACAAGGCGATGCAATTTTCATATGATACTCCCGCAACTGTCGACATGCGTGGCATATAATTGAGATAATTTGAAGCTGGATGACCCCATGTTGATACAGAGGCGCAGCAAATTGACTTCAGCTTGGAACCAGTTGTGTGAGTGTCATCCTGTGCTAGAAGTGGCAGAGAAATAATTTGCCTATTAACGGATGCACGCTTCAGTGAAAGCTGGGCCTTGAGAAAACAGTTCATGCATGTGTCATTGCAAGCCTCCGATGCCTCCACTACAATTGGACGCTGGCATATGATGGCGCGGTGCCTGGTGGGATAGTACAATGCTCTATAACATACACACTCAACACGCGCCTATCAGGGGCAAGTTTGCCCCACGCCAGAAAGGGAGTGCAAATATCAGTCTTTCTAGCATATGGTGATTGCGCTGCCCTGAACGTGTGTCTGGTGTATGATGCATGAGGTGCTGAACTTACCATAAGCTTGAATTGTAGTTAGTATTTGTTGTGGTAATTAAATTGCATTCAGAAACGTATCGTTACTTTACTGTAATACGTCATATTCCTTTTTGAAATTATTCGAAGGCTAAGGTTGGTATGTGAAATCGTTTTATAGATTTCTATATTTATACAATTAAAGTACTTTCAGAACAGGGATATTGTAAAACGTCTAAGTCGTTTTTAATAACGTTTAAGGGTCAAGGAGAATTTATATAACCGTTTTCATAGTTTTATTGTTTTTTATTTAATATATCTTATCAAACAGAGAGTGACATTGTTGTAAAAGGTTAAGCACAGTTTTGATAATTATACAAAGAGGAAAACACGTGCAAAGATTAATTGAATTGTTTGATAGGCATTACTTAGAAGTTGGCGGATGATAAAGTAGAGATAATTTATGGATAACAACCACTTTATTTACTGTGTACATCTCTTCATCATAATTATCTCTTCTTTGTCAAAGATAGGTTGTGACAATATTGAAAAGCGTCAGATTCGATGACGTTCTTATACGATTATTCTAAGGGGAAGGATGGGTATATAAAACGGTATATAATGCCTAATGATATGATATGATGTCAAAGATAGGTTGTGACAATATTGAAAAGCGTCAGATTCGATGACGTTTTTATACGATTATTCTAAGGGTAGGGATGGGTATATAAAACGGTATATAAAGCCTAATGATATGAGATGATGTCAAAGATAGGTTGTGACAATATTGCGAAGCGTCAGATTCGATGACGTTCTTATACGATTATTCTAAGGGTAAGGATGGGTATATAAAACGGTATATAATGATATGATGTAGCTTCCTGTCCTTCTTCCCCGGCAACGCCTAGAGACGCAGGTATAGCAGGTTGGTCAGCTCTTTACCAGGGGTGCAGTAATATATCAGATATTCAAGTCTACCCCTGTATTCACCCTGTCCATGACCAGTGTACGTCCTGTCATTCCCCTGTAATTAATAGTCCCAGGCCGCTATCATAATGCCACGATTCTCAGTTGTCGGCATATTTCTTTATTATAGGCTTTTTGTTTGTCAGTATAATTGAAGGGATCTCATTTCAAACGCGAATGTCGTATGGGTACACGAGACAAGTACAACCGGCAGGAGCGTCTTTATACATAACTAATGTAGTTCAAATGCTACATAAATATGCCAGCCATTATGCCTTCATTGTGCGAAGTTAGGAATCAATTGTAACTTAATTATCATCTGGTCCTGTGTTCAACATTACATACAAAATAGCATATATACATGACGAAGCCCCCCGTGGGGACCGAGGCTTAGAATACGTCTCCAGTAACCTATGCCTGTGGCAAGAGGCGATAAAATGTATCTGTGACGCGGTTAAGATCGATGACTTGGTTATATGCATGTTATCGAACCCCGACGATGTTGCTCATAATATCAATCACTGGTTTGTGTGGCCCAGACTCTATTGTTCATATGCCGCCTTATATATGGAATGCTGATTACTGCGGCGTGCGGCGTTAAAGAACAAATAATGACAACAGACTTACACTTACTTTCCGACACTATTGTATCAAAATATAGTCATCACTCTCTGACATTCTTATGAAACATTTCGAAACAAAATTAGCCGTCTTCCCGTTAACATAACGAGAAATGTCTACACTATTCCCCACACATTTTTGTCTCATAGGCGCGTCAGGAAATCATAGGTTCGTTCTCAGTTTTACCTGTCGTGATTATATTTTAGGATTGTCAGCACCATGCCCGTGCTCGTGGGTTTCATAAAACTGGTAAACGTCTGAGACCTGCTTCACGTGGGACTTCCTCCCACATGAAGGTGATGTAACGGAGGTAATATTACTGAGATACTATTCAAATACTGTCACGGCAATTCCGTCTTGTATCTTGCGTTATGTTCTCTGTCGACGGCTAAATACCTCTCATCTCCAAAAAATACCTTTCCGTACCCTCATGTTCCATTGTAACACGGTATTTTAGACACATTTTGTTGGCAGGGGGATACCGTGAACACATAGTCTTCTGATAACGTATATTTTTCTCTTCCCAAATATCCTACGCTGATTTAAACGTGTCTGAGGGATACCTGTTTGCTTCCTTTGACATAAACTGCGGGGCCAAAGAAAAACTTAGCACACACATGGAAATTGTATTTGACCAAATAATTACAAACGTTACCAAACCTTCACAAGGCTGAACAGTCGCCAAAATATAGCAAGCTTAAGGTCCAATATCGCCTATGATACTCGTATCAAATACATCACCACTGAAAACTGGGTGTATACTATCTTTTGCCCGGCAGTTTAAAATAGATACATTGTATGGACTTTATCATAACTATCAGCGGTGCGCTTATCCCGGTATTGAGAGGGGCGTTACACATCACTGCAAACTCAACAGGAGAGAAGAAGCATTGTGGCCAACATCAGCAACATGGAGTCCCTGGGTGGCTCAGACCCGCTTTGTGTCTACAATGTCTGTATTTCAGTGCATTCTCCTTAAAATATCGTTCATTTTACTTAAAACCAAACTTGATACCAATCTTCCCTGATGTGCATGGTGAAAGTGATGGAGAGTGGAGGCCTAAGATGAACGCACGATATGCAGATACATCGCTAAAAAATATGTCGATTTATAACACGTATGACTTTGTAATTATATCGCATCTGTTAACATCTCGTCCTCGACAATACGTTGCTGATGACAATGATGGATTAAGTTAATCCTATTCTAACCACTGAAGATATAAAACCCTTCTCTCAAGTTGAGATGGGTAATATTACCAATTTCAAAATATGCAAATGCACCACTGTGAAATGATATGACGATGCATCAATGCGTATATGGGGATGTCAAGGAAGCAGATAATATGATCGTTTATTTCAGATTGGTTTCACGTGAATGTTTGAGTAATTAAATTCTTTAATTAAAACAAAATATATGTTTTTGACGTTGTTTCTTTGAAAATAATTTAAGTATGGTTGCTGTTACAATGGACACAACATTTCAACGTTTTATAAGGTGTTCAAAAAATGCTCTCTTAACTATATTAGAGTGCAGAAAAAACATCAAGTTTATAATAAATGATACATAAAAGTGTATTCTAAACACAATGTAATTTTTAACCGCATATCAGGATCAGTTATTACATTTAATGTTATCAATATATTGAACGATATAAATCAACATCCTCATTTCTACAGTAAGGATTTTGCCAAGAGAAAATTAAAAACAGCGAATGAAGAACATGTCCTTCATTGTCGCTCTGTATTAAGGGGTGGAGGGTTAATTTAAGGATTAATTATTTATAACGTGCTGCCTGTACACGTTGAATATTGATACTTTAAATGTCTACATAAATCATGCATAAATATAAAACATCAACGGCAGAGAATAATCAGCCTCAATCATCTGGCGAAACAAACACTCCATTTGAAGTATAAGGCAAAATAGCTGTGAACATTATATAAATTAAAATTAAATTAATGATGACAAAAATAAAGAAAGAAAAAACTGAATACAAACTTACAGTAATGTTCAATGTTGTGATATGGAGAGTAGTACGTACAGGGCCCAGTACAGATATATACATGTATTGTAGACCTATATATGCATTGTAGGCAGAAATGCTTCTTCGTTTCACAGATGGATATTCACAAGGTTTGCGTTGAGTGACAGATATTTGATGATATCAGTGGTCATTTTTTTTTATCTTCGTTACAGAATCTTTCTCGTCAAACTCCCCCTCTTAGAGCTGACACGAACAAGTATCCAGTACCACTGACGACACTGTTGATCGAATCATTCTCCGTGTCCATATAGCATAACGCCCTCAACACGTTATTTGATTTACTTATTGCTTTCTATGTCTTTGCCTCTATGTATGTTAACATCGGAAAATTACATGAGTTAGAAGACATGGCTTTTTCAAGAAACCAATATTGATAGATAATACCTTTTAAACAAGTAAATAGCAAATACACATATGGAACAGAGGGTTGAAATCATATGTTGAGTATTTGTAGACATGCTTCGTAGAAATAGAAACATCTATTTAACGACAAGTGCCTACCTTGAATGCTTGTAGATGTTGCGAACACTGGGATAGGATCCGACATATGTAGTGCAGTTCAGCCAAAATAGATTATGTTGTAATATATGTTGACAGCAACACAGTAGTCATGACAAGGAGAATTATAGATGACAAATTCTTTATTATACATACGCAACATTTCAGAGCGCTAGACAACTTATTGGGCAAGAATCGTTGTGTTTGTATTATAAAGAAGTTATTATCCATAATACTCTTTGTCATACATCCAACTGCTAAAAGCCTATAAAGACTGTCAGCGGCATAGTACATAAATGTAACGAACAAAATCCTCCTCATAATCATCGGAGATCTCAGCTAAAAGCACAGTTCATCGTACGATGCCTATTGTTTCATAAGCATGTGTTTTTGAATCACCATCAAATCGTGATGGCACCAGGTGTTCGGGAAAATGCGAGCGTATCCTTTAACGCATGTCATTTCTAATGAACGTAACTTTAATATTAATAAGCATTTTATCTAAGAATACCTTTGTTGGTGTAGAATGCTATCGCTGTGGATAAAAGACATAGTTTTCATAGACTGTTAGGATCATCCATTCATCATGATTTTGGAGAGACTTTGATCATCAGACAAAGACATGCCATGTAGCGAAGTACATGCATTTAGATAAGTTCTTTGGGGAAAAGAAGTAGGAGGAGAAGATTGAGAGATGGATTCTGAAATAAGGAATTCAAGCCATGGAATGTGTGAAGGATGAAATATAGATATCGGCTGACGTGGTAAATTCCAGGTCTTTTGTAAGATATTTGTAAAACATATCTCATTACTGAGTCACAATGAGTATTATTTGCAGGCATGTAGATATACTGCACAATAATGTCCGGAAAGTGACTGTTTACATAAATATGTGCAATACAGTCAATAGTAACCAAAATGAATTTTGGGTGTGCAATTAATTCGATCCCATCATTGATTGAAATACAGGAAGCGACACAACACTTTTTTACAATCTACGAAATCTCCACTGAACGATATCGACTCATGACTCGTGATCATGAGCAATGTTTTAAGCTTCACACAATTCATTTAATTTTGAAGTAAGACATTTGTCAAACAGTTATTTTCTAATAAATTAAAGAGTTGAATGATGTTAAAATATTTGGTATCAGTAATGGTGCATTTGTTTTCACCTGTTAATAGTAAGCACCTAAAATATACATGAAGAGAGTTTAGTGATCACGACACATACTTAAAACATGATTAAAAATGTTTTATTTATAAAAACAAATTCCACTACGGAAAGATTATATTATGTGTATTAATTTTCATAAATTATTATTGCATATAATCCATTTGTGTATTCCTACATTCATGATCAAGTCATATCACTGCCACATCCATGGTGTAGGTAGTATTTACATACTTGGTTCACACAATATGCATATTATGATAATGCCCAAATGATCAATGCACTATTTGTAAACCTCGTCGAACACTATAACATAAAGTATTTGGCTTACCTGCGGATGGTCTGTCGGAGTATCGGGTACAGTATACCCAGGCAGGCCATAGGTTCACCTTCCCCTCCCCCTCGTTCTGACGGTGCGGCTCGGAACCTTGGCTACCTGGGTGCTCGGGGGAGGATGAAGGGGACCCACCCCGATGACTGTCTGGTGATACCGGGTGGGTGTTACCTTTTCCAAAGTCAGGTCTGAGAATGTCTTCCACAAAGAAACGCGTGTGTTTCATGTCTCGTCCGTCAGTGTTTACCATCAAATGTTCCTCCTGTGAATGTATCTTCAACTGAAATGAATGTTTTTGTGCAACCATAGTTTGAAGGGCAAGCGTCAGGCCTCCATGCTGCATCTGCCCGCGTGATGGAAGGGATGCTATCATCACCTCTAATATGCTTGTCAAGCTTACAACAGTTGCGCTCCAAAATGGGCGGAGCGTCTGTCAATCATTCTTTCAACAACCAATCAAACAGCATAATTCCTCCCCAACCGTTCCCGTCTCGCGGCTTCCGTCAATTGATGCTTGGCAAAAGGAGAACTTCATTAGTCGAAATAATTTCCTACGACGGGTCACTTGAAATTGAATATGTGAAGTGTTAGTGGGGTACTTTGAAGGTTGTGTTTGGCTACAATGCCCCTACTCTCAGTCATCTACCCTCGGGGGATAAACACGGTAAACATCTCTCAACCCGCCGACAATAACAACCATTCACAGCACACGGGTAAACACTATATAGGTTACTTTCTAGTCTTTTGTTAAATGACAGTTAAGGAGACATTTTGTTAAAATATGTTAGATGACTGAAGAAGCATAGCGGAGGTTGTTGGAATATTGTTAAGTAATTTGAAGCTTGAGAATACGCGATAAGCTCGTTATTATAGGAACATGTTTGGGTAGACATGCATACCTGTCAATAATTCTGGCCCATTTCAGAATGTACATTTCTGTTCTTATCATTCTGGTGCTGACATGCAGAAAAATATCAATTCAGTGAGCTTCCCCGCCACAAGGTACACAAAAGTCTGCCTCATTTAAGTGCTTTTACTCTTAACTGTTTTCTTGCCAGTGACTTTTAACGAGTTTCAGTTGATTGTACCATTGTTGAGAGTTGGATAAAATCATTCACCTAACTTAGTTGTCATCACTTCAGGGCAAACGCTTTCAAGGACTAGCTGCTTGATGAAAAAGGAGTTAAAACGTTTTTGATTTTTTGTAGATGCAGTTTGGAAAAGTTACCGTAATGCTGTTTTCGAAATCTTTGTCTTCAATTTTAGTTGTTAACTTGAATGGCAAATATAGTCAATGCAATTTGTAAAGATAATTTTTTTATCAAAGTATTCGATTCAATGAACAAGTGTCTATACACATTAAACGTGATAGTCGTTAATCAACTTACCTTAACAATCATTTCCGAACTAAACTGCGGGGCAAAAGAAAATATAAACTTCAAAATAGGATTTGAGCCAAAACTTACTAACCTTATAACGTAAATTGGCTAATATGAATATCCATCACCATCGAATAACTATTTTTTGTTTGTTTCATGTTCAGTTACCACCCAAACTTTAGTGTATAGTTCCTTTTGCCGGCGGTGTCTATTGTAGTTTCTGTTGTTTCCTGACATATATAAAGAACAGTAGATATATTGTAATTTCCTTGTATTTTCTAGGATTGAATATGGAACCGAAAACAGTTTCTTTATAGCTTTCCGGGATACACAAATTACTATAAAATATAACAATTCCCTTATCGGTGTCCGGCATATACAAAAGACTATAAACATTACAAATCCCTATAGTTTTCATGCATATACAAACTATAAACATGTTGCAATTTCTTATAGCTCTCCGGCATATACAAAGAACTATAACTAAAAAGAAAACTGCAATATGTTTATTGTTCTCTGTACATGCCCGAAAGCTAAAAAGAAACTACAATAAGTTTATAATTCTTTGCATATGCTGGAAACCTATAGAGAAACTACAAAATGTTTACAGTTCTTTATATATGACGGAAAACTAAAAAGAAACTGCAATAAGTTTATACTTATTTGCATATGCCGGAAAACTATAAAGAAACTGCAATATGTTTTTAGTTCTTTGTATATGCCGGAAAATTAGGAAGTTGAAACATGTTTATACTCTTTTCTATATGCCGGAAACCGATAAGGAAATTGTTTTGTATAGTTTTCCGCAATATGTTTATAGTTCTTTGTATATGCAGGAAAGCTAAAAAGAACACTGCAATATGTTTACACTTCCCTGTATATGCCGGCAAACTATACAAAACAATTTCCTTATCGGTTTCCGGCATATAGAAAAGAGTATAAACATGTTTCAACTTCCTAATTTTCCGGCATATACAAAGAACTAAAAACATATTGCAGTGTCTTTATAGTTTTCCTGCATATACAAAGAATTATAAGCATATTGCAGTTTCTTTGTAGTTTTCGGGCATATACAAAGAACTAAAAACATATTGCAGTTTCATTATAGTTTCAGGCACACACAAAGAATTATAATTAGTTTGCAGTTTCTTTGTAGTTTTCTGGCATAGACAAAAGAACCATGAATATATTGCAGTTTTTCTTTAGTTTTCGGGCATATACAAAAGAACTATAAACATACTACTGTTTCCTATAGTTTTCCGGCATATGCAAAGAATTATAAACTTATTGCAGTTTTTTTTTTTAGTTTTCCTGCATATACAAAGAACTATAAACATATTGCAGTTTTTTTTTATAGTTTTCCGGCATATGCAAAGAATTATAAACTTATTGCAGTTTTTTTAGTTTTCGGGCATGTACAAAGAACTATCAACATGTCACTATTTCTTTATTGTTTTCCGGCAAATGAAAAGAATTATAAGCATATTTCAGTTTCTATATATTTTCTGGCATGTACAAAGAACTATAAACATATTGCAGTTTCTTTGTAGTTTTCCGGCATATGCAAAGAATTATGAACTTATTGCAATCTCTTTTTAGTTTTCGTCCATGTACAAAAAACTATAAACATTTTGCAGTTTCTTTATAGTTTTACTGGCATATACAAAGAACTATAAACATTTTCCAGTTTCTTTATAGTTTTCCGGCATGTACAAAGAACAAGAAACATATAGCAATATCTTTATAGTTTTCCGGCATATATAAAGAACTATAAACATATAGCAATCTCTTTACAGTTTTCAGGCATATACAAAGAACTATTCTGCCCCGGTGAGATCCATGCATGCACTCCAGCATCGTTGTGGACCTCGAAGTGAATTATGTTGAAAAGTAATAGGCAACCAGCTCCATCAACACAGCCAGTCATGGGTTCAGACCCCCCCCCTCCCCCCCCCCCCCCCCCCCCCCCGGAGTAAATGTTAATATAGTAATATGCAGTATCTGACAGTGTTCACGGCCTGTTGTTGTATCTGACAGTGTTCACGGCCTGTTGTATCTGACAGTGTTCACGGACTGTTGTATCTGACAGTGTTCACGGTCTGTTGTATCTGACAGTGTTCACGGCCTGTTGTATCTGACAGTGTTCACGGCCTGTTGTATCTGACAGTGTTCACGGCCTGTTGTATCTGACAGTGTTCACGGCCTGTTGTATCTGACAGTCTTCCCGGCCTGTTGTATCTGACAGTCTTCACGGCCTGCTGTATCTGACAGTGTTTACGTTCTGTTGTATCTGACAGTCTTCACGGCCTGTTGTATCTGACAGTCTTCACGGTCTGCTGTTTCTGACAGTGTTTACGTTCTGTTGTATCTGACAGTGTTCACGGCCTGTTGTATCTGACAGTGTTCACGGTCTGCTGTTACTGACAGTGTTCACAGTCTGTTGTATCTCACAGCCTTCACAGTCTGTTGTATGTGACAGCCTTCCCGGTCTGTTGTATCAGACAGTCTTCACGGCCTGTTGTATCTGACAGTCTTCACGGTCTGTTGTATCTGACAGTCTTCACGGTCTGTTGTATCTGACAGTCTTCACGATCTGCTGTATCTGGCAGTCTTCACGGCCTGTTGTATCTGACACTCTTCATGGTCTGCTGTATCTGGAAGTCTTCACGGTCTGTTGTATCTGACAGTCTTCACCGTCTGTTGTATCTGACAGCATCTAAGGTCTGCTGTATCTGACAATCTTCACGGTCTTTTGTATCTGACAGCCTTCACGGCCTGTTGTATCTGAAAGTGTTCACTGCCTGTTGTATCTGACAGTGTTCACGGCCTGTTGTATCTGACAGTCTTCACCGTCTGTTTATCTGACAGTGTTCACGGTCTGTTGTATCTGACAGTGTTCACGGCCTGTTGTATCTGACAGTGTTCACGGTCTGCTGTATCTGAAAGTGTTCACGGTCTGTTGTATCTGACAGCCTTAACGGCCTGTTGTATCTGACAGTCTTCACGGCCTGTTGTATCTGACAGTGTTCACGGCCTGTTGTATCTGACAGTGTTCACGGACTGTTGTATCTGACAGTCTTCACGTCTGTTTATCTGACAGTCTTCACGGCCTGTTGTATCTGACAGTCTTCACGGTCTGTTTATCTGACTGTCTTCACGGCCTGTTTATCTGACAGTCTTCACGGCCTGTTGTATCTGACAGTCTTCACGGCCTGTTGTATCTGACAGTCTTCACGGTCTGTTTATCTGACAGTCTTCACGGCCTGTTTATCTGACAGTCTTCACGGCCTGTTGTATCTGACAGTCTTCACGGCCTGTTGTATCTGACAGTCTTCACAGACTATCATAATTCGTATGAATGGATGAGGTTCGCGCCCGGGTGTTCGCGAAAAGGGTATGTTTTGCCTTTTTGGTAGCACCCTACACTCACACAATTTGCATAAAAAGGTAAGGGTTTTCTTGCCTGACTCCGCACATCAGTACTCCTGATGGCCCGTAAACAAACCAGAAAATCCAAATTTGTTTGATCGTGTGTTTGTTGTTTAACGCCTCACTCCGCAATATACCAGCTATATCACGGCGGTCGGGATATAATACAGTCTGGACAAGACAATCCAGTGATTGATATCATGAGCATCGACCTTCACCGAATTTGCATACGAAGAGATGCATCAAACAAGTCATTGAACCTGACCACTAGATCCCTTGGGACGCCTCTTACGACAAGCATGTTGAAGACCAATTCTAACCCGGTTCTTCACGGGTAGACACTCAGTGAAGAGCCAGAAATTCCAGTAACACCATAGCGCAATTACTGATTTTGTTCAAAATATATTAATTGTATGAACGGATCGCTGAAATTGAGTGATGACTCCAAGTGTTCCGGAAAAGGGTAAGAATGTCCTGCTTTACCGGCATGACCCGCCACCCGCACTTTTATTAATTATGAATGAATCACTGAAAATGAACGATGACTCCAAGTGCTCCCGAAAAGGGTTTAGAATGTCCTGCTTTACCGGCATGACCCGCCACTGAAAATGAACGACCCCGAGTGCTCCCGAAAAGGGTAGGAATGTCCCGCCACTCGCACAATTTGCCTTTAAAAAAAGTGCCAGAGAATAAGAAGGTGTGAAGACTCCCGTTGAAAGCATAATTGTCTAATATGTTGTCGGAGGAGCATCGTAAAACGCTTTGGTTATAATAAGGACTTCACGTTTGAATGTAGCGATCGGTTTAATATGCAAGATATATGTTTGTGCATGCACATCATGTTTTAGGCTATCAAGTGCCACCCAATTTGAGTTTGTTATAAGCTGTCGAGTCAAGCAACGTACAACATGACAGATGACCAAGCAGAGGGTGTTTATCTCGACTACACGACACAGAATTGTCACTGTGTTTATGTCGTCACTTATACACGCGCAGTTTGAAACTATCAATGTCAACACCTATATACACATACACAGGACGTTTACACAAACACACTCGTTCTTATTCGTTTAATTGAATCTTGCGAAATAAGTGTTTCACAATGTGAATTCGTTGAAATTCTGTCTTTGAATCTGACCCTATTAAGAAAGTGGGCACTTACTAAGCTGGTCGCAAGTGACTGCTTTTGTCAACACACTGTATCTCAAACCGATGGGGACAGGTATGTCAAGCGTTTGAATTAAGATATGACATTAATGTTTAATGTTTTTCATGCGATATGTTTATGATTCTAAAAGGCCACAGGGAAATAGACACATAATTCAGTCACGCCAAATTAAATCCCAGTTTGAGGCTCAAATCCCCAACTAAACATTTCCCCGTTTCTCCTTCGCTTAACAATGTATTAAATCGATGGAAAATTACCATTATAATACAAACATAAAATTCACATTAAAAACTATCTATTGAAAACTTCCATTGTGAGAGACTGTAACGTTGGAGGTAGAGTATTGCATGGGCTGTGAGTTGTGCTATAAATATTATTTGAAAATACAAGTTCCCTGGCTAGAAAAATAATTTACAAGTAGAATGTCAACAGGTTCGCGGTTACAGTAGGCGGACTGTATGATGCATCGTGGGTAATTTGTTGAATGACGGTATCATATCTTTGCACGGACTTATGGGTCTTACTGTGAATAGAGATATCCACACAACCCACTCCAACTGGGAATATAATTGAAACGCTCATTTTGAGTCACACTTGACTGAAATAAATCAGGGGGTATTTTCGCATAGAAGAGAAGGCGTCTGTCTAAATATAATCAGCTTTGTTGATGTTTGCACAGCATTGTCCAAGGGAGCCATCTAGACGCACCCCCGGGGGAGGGGCCAATCTACCCTGACCCAAGCCAGCATCCCACTGGTAAACCTATGGCCCCGGGTAACACACAGAAGTGGTTCTGCTTGGCGGCTTTTCCTGTAAACCTAGTAATCAGAAATTCTATTGAGAAAAATTATTAAATGGATCAATTACAACGAAGCGTACAATCAAGGGGTGATATATAATGGATAAAATCAATCCTATCAAAATTAATATACAGCAAAGCAGTCATTCGAAATGAAAGAGGTGATGCTGGTACATATATATATTTCGATTGTATTTAAGATGGTTAAATAAATGATATCAAGAATAGGTATAGACTTAATACAATCATTCAACTTTATGTAATTGAGAACATGATGAACATAGATTACATTTGCTCTGATATTTACTCATTATTGACGTAAGCAAACATTGAGAGGCTAGTAATGTGTTGATGCTGATGTGTAGTAATGTTGGTATTCATGTTGATGCTGATGTGTAGTGATGTTGATGTTGATGCTGATGTTGATGTTGATGTTGATGTTGATGCTGATGTGTAGGGATGTTGATGTTGATGTTGATGATGTTGATGTTGATGTGTGTTGATGTTGATGTTGATGTGTAGTGATGCTGATGTTGATGCTGATGTGTAATGATGTTGATGTTGATGTGTGGTGATGTTGATGCTGATGTTGATGTTGATGTTGATGCTGATGTTGATGTTGATGTTGATGTGTGTTGATGTTGATGCTGATGTGTAGTGATACTGATGTTGATGTTGATGTTGATGCTGATGTGTGGTGATGTTGATGTTGATGCTGATGCTGATGCTGATGTGTGGTGGTGTTGATGTTGATGCTGATGTTGATGTTGATGCTGATGCTGATGTGTAGGGATGTTGATGTTGATGCTGATGTGTAGTGATATTGATGTTGATGATGTTGATGTTGATGTGTGTTGATGTTGATGTTGATGCTGATGTCTAGTGATGCTGATGTTGATGCTGATGTGTAATGATGTTGATGTTGATGTGTGGTGATGTTGATGCTGATGCTGATGTGTGGTGATGTTGATGTTGATGCTGATGCTGATGTGTAGTGATACTGATGTTGATATTGATGCTGATGCTGATGTGTGGTGATGTTGATGTTGATGCTGATGATGATGCTGATGTGTGGTGGTGTTGATGTTGATGCTGATGCTGATGTGTGGTGATGTTGATGTTGATGCTGATGCTGATGTGTGGTGATGTTGATGTTGATGTTGATGATGATGTGGGGTGATGTTGATGGTGATGGTGATGTTGATGCTGATGTTGATGTTGATGTTGATGCTAATGCTGATGTGTGGTGATGTTGATGTTGATGTTGATGCTGATGCTGATGCTGAGAGGTATATGTCGAATGTATGATTAAGATGCTGTTGATGCCGATAGAAAATGGTGTAGAAAGATCACGCTGTGTTGTTGATGTTGATGCTGAGAGACACAAGGAGTTGAATGCTTAGAGAAGCCGTGAAAATAATACTTGCTGATACAGAGACGAAAAAATGTTGAATGTTCGAAAGAGAGGAAATGATGTTAAATGACGCTACGGCTGAGGATGCTGAGGGGCAGGATGATGAATACTGACGTTTAGACACACTGGTATTCATGCTTAACTTGAGAGACAAAGATGTTTATTGGCGATGATGAGACAAAGATTTTAAATACTTAGTTATGATGATGAGGCCGAGGTTTATATAGAGAACACAAACACATTTTAGAGGCAAACAGGGCGTTTAAGTCAAACATGTTGAATGATGCTGCCGAAAGGCGAATATTCGGCCGATGCACCTGATGCCGATACCACTACTGTGAGGTAAACATGTTGAATGTTCCTCCTGAGAGGCAAAGGTACTTCTTAAGATACAGCTGATTCTGATGCTACTACTGTGAGGTTAACACGTTGAATGTCCCTCCTGGGAGGTAAAGATAATTAAGATACAGCTGATGCCTGTGCAACTACAGAGAGGTAAACACGTTGAATGTTCCTCCTGGGTGGCAATGATACTTAAGATACAGCTGATGCCTGTGCTACTACTGTAGGGTAAACACGTTGAATGTTTCTCCTGGTAGGTAAAGATGCTTAAAATACAGCTGATGCCTGTGCTACTACTGTGAGGTAAGCACGTTGAATGTTCCTCCTGGGAGGCAAAGATACTTAAGATACAGCTGTTGCCTGAGTTACTACTGTAGGGTAAACACGTTGAATGTTCCTCCTGGGAGGTAAAGATGCTTAAAATACAGCTGATGCCTGTGCTACTACTGTAGGGTAAACACGTTGAATGTTCCTCCTGGGAGGTAAAGATACTTAAGATACAGCTGATGCCTGTGCTACTACTGTGAGGTAAACATGTAAACATGAATGTTCCTCCTGAGAGGCAAAGATACCTAAGATACAGCTGATGCCGATGTTACTACTGTGAGGTAAGCACGTTGAATGTTTCTCCTGGAAGGTAAAGATACTTAAGATACAGCTGATGCCGATGCTACTATTGTGAGGTAAACACGTTGAATGTTTCTCCTGGAAGGTAAAGATACTTAAGATACAGCTGATGCCGATGTTACTACTGTGAGGTAAGCACGTTGAATGTTTCTCCTGGAAGGTAAAGATACTTAAGATACAGCTGATGCCTGTGCTACTACTGTGAGGTAAACACGTTGAATGTTTCTCCTGGGAGGCAAAGATACTTAAGATACAGCTGATGCCTGTGTTACTACTGTGAGGTAAGCTGATGCCTGTGCTACTACTGTGAGGTAAACACGTTGAATGTTTCTCCTGGAAGGTAAAGATACTTAAGATACAGCTGATGCCTGTGCTACTACTGTGAGGTAAACATGTAAACATGAATGTTCCTCCTGAGAGGCAAAGATACTTCATGAGATACAGCTGATGCCGATGTTACTACTGTGAGGTAAGCTGATGCCTGTGTTACTACTGTGAGGTAAGCTGATGCCTGTGTTACTACTGTGAGGTAAGCTGATGCCTGTGCTACTACTGTGAGGTAAACACGTTGAATGTTTCTCCTGGAAGGTAAAGATACCTAAGATACAGCTGATGCCGATGCTACTACTGTGAGGTAAGCACGTTGAATGTTCCTCCTGGGAGGCAAAGATACCTAAGATACAGCTGATGCCTGTGCTACTACTGTGAGGTAAACACGTTGAATGTTTCTCCTGGAAGGTAAAGATACTTAAGATACAGCTGATGCCTGTGCTACTACTGTGAGGTAAACACGTGGATGTTCCTCCTGGAAGGTAAAGATACTTAAGATACAGCTGATGCCTGTGCTACTACTGTGAGGTAAACACGTTGAATGTTCCTCCTGGAAGGTAAAGATACTTAAGATACAGCTGATGCCTGTGCTACTACTGTAGGGTAAACACGTTGAATGTTTCTCCTGGAAGGTAAAGATACTTAAGATACAGCTGATGCCTGTGCTACTACTGTGAGGTAAACATGTAAACATGAATGTTCCTCCTGAGAGGCAAAGATACTTCATAAGATACAGCTGATGCCGATGTTACTACTGTGAGGTAAGCTGATGCCGATACTACTACTGTGAGGTTAACACGTTGAATGTTCCTCCTGGAAGGTAAAGATACTTAAGATACACCTGATGCCGATGCTACTATTGTGAGGTAAACACGTTGAATGTTCCTCCTGGGAGGTAAAGATACCTAAGATACAGCTGATGCCGATGCTACTACTGTGAGGTAAGCACGTTGAATGTTCCTCCTGGGAGGCAAAGATACTGAAGCTGATAAATGTTGATATTGATGGTGATTATAAATGTCGTGAGACAAAAGATGTTGAATGCTTTTCTTGAGTGGCAAAGATGTTACTGTCGACGTGATAGGCAAGGAATGTGAATGATATTGTTGACTACTGCTGCTGAATCCCAGGTTCATATTGATGAGTGAGTGAGCTTGGTTTAACGCCGCTTTTAACATTATTGCTGTTATATCACGGCGTGTCATATTGATGACGCCTGAGGTTGACGATGTACAGCAGAAGGTTTACTTTGTTATCAAACCGTCCTCATTTCTATTCAGACGGGTTAATCTAACACGCCCCAGTGCCATTAGAAAAAGGGCAATATTTTTATTGGCTCTTGTCACGAAGTCTTTAATAATGTCGAGTACTAGTTGTCTAACAACAAATCCCAACTTGTGCCATTATTCAGCTGGTGGCGATCCTGCTGTGAAGATACTTGGGTTCAGGGGACGCTTTTACACTCAACCCTTTTCCCATAATATTAATTCTTGTCTCAATTGACTCTGCTGTTTGGTTGACAACTACTCACAGATATAATGATGGTTGTCGGAGCGCCTGATGGATTCTGCTGATATCGTGACAACAAGTTTCAGGTAAAATGATTGCTTCTCACGGCGAAGGCGCGACTTTAACACAGAGCAAAGGTGCAAACCGCTTAATTTTGTTGACAGCAAATTAAGCGTTTTTGGCCACCATCAGTAGCCCAGCTCGACACAATGCCACCATGCGGAGCGTGTACACGTCGAGGTTTCCCAGTACACAGTACTTTAGATACGTGATCATGTCTCGATTTAACACTGATAATAACACTAACATCTTTTCTGAGGCTAGTGTTTCACATCATATTTGCATTTGTTTAGAAAATGGATACAATTTTATATAATAGCAAAGAGAAAGTCGACATTTAAATATTTTAGCTGTACAAAAGAATTGAGATTTGGATGAGATGTATTGTTAAGCTATATGTTCATTTGGAATATGCCAAGACCTTACCAAAGCATAGAGAGCCTTCATTTGTGTGCCTTCGGATCGGAGCCTTCAACAGTGAGTCTGTGCCGGACATAATAATAATGCCGATCGTATGACCGATATTTGTATGTACATTTTCGATTGCTACCTGAGCTTTTTGCTTACTATTTGCCAGTACATTCGAAGAGGACTTGTTTTGTTACTTGTATGTTTTATTGATGTCTTTATGTGACATCTGTATTGTATTAGAATGGATATTAATTTTTTATGGACACATTCCATTAACCTTGTAAAGAATACTTTGTAACAAAACGATCCGCTTTACAGTTTAAGATGCCTGTTGTCGTGGTTTTGCTCCAACTGTCGGGATTCCTTTAACGACATATGTTAAGTCGGTGGAATCATCGATAAACGTCAACTTGTCAAATGTACATACAAAAAATGAATAATTTCGGACTACCATTTTACGGCAGGTCCTGTACTGCTTACGGCAAAGGTAAATGTTATTTAATCTATGCCGTCACTGCATTGTAACCTTGAATGGCGTCAAGGCACTATAGGACACCATTAATAGATTGTCCCTGCATTTCAGAATACGTAAATGTGCAAGTCTTTATCTATTTATTTCAAATGCACAACAACATGGAGAAATAATGACTTTTTCTCATTGATTTATCAATATATTAGTAAAAATAAGTTAAATACTTTTATGCAAACCTAAGACAGTGAGTGATTTCCCTTTACGGCTCTAAAGTAAAGTGGGAATTTAGAGCGGTGGTCAACGAGCGCGCCTTACGCAATAAAAATGCTTACTGACCACACTTCTTTCTTCATTTGGACAATTTGATTAAATAAAAAACATATAGAAAAACAGTTAATACTCTCATTATAGATATCCTGTATAAAATTTTTTTATCGTGGCAACATAAGAATAATCGGATGCATATAAAAACATATTTGTTTCTGAAATGTCTCTTTAACAGAATCTTACGGTGTTTATGAAGCACATTATATTAGTTGTGCTGGAGTTTGACAGACATGGATGGTTGTAGTCCAAGCAACTACTCACTTGGGCCTACACTTCATAGTCAGTTTCGGTTGTGCAATAAATATTTGCTTCTCGTTTCCTCTTAAACACACACACACACACACACACACACACACACACACACACACACACACACACACACACACACACACACACACATATTACTAAAAGCGACGTAAAGCCCAACTCACTCACTCACTCACTCACTCACTAGCACTCACAGAAATACTATGTACATGCAAATAAATACAAGTTTATCTCTTTAATTTCACATGTGAGCAAAACGGCTATACAAAATCTCTCTCTTTATATATCATGCCATGTTATTAAGAAATGAATCCTTGTAAAATTTCTAACCGCTTCCACATTGTCATGTATTCTGTACTATGGGCCTGTGGCCTTACAGTTATATATGAATAAACTGATTGGATTGGATTAATGACAGTTACGCACTTGGCATACACATGTGGACGGCGGGGTAGCCCAGTGGTGAAAATATTGGCTCGTCACGATAAAGGCCCTGGGTCGATTCCGCACGTGGGTACACTGACCGAAGCCAATTCTTGGCTTTCCCTTGCCGTTCTAGTTTTGGAACGTCGCTATATAAGTGCAATAATCTTGGACGCGACGTTAAACCCCATTTCACCTCACCTCACCTAGTTTTGGAACAAAACTAAATTTGGCGTAAATCCTAGTTTCACAATAAAATCAACTATCTGTATGACAAAAGCGATGACTTTAACTTTCCAATAATCAAACTGTCTTAATTTCGAGTAATATTGTATATATAAGCCCCAGCTTTTCCTTTAGTGCAAACATTTGACAACTTTGAGGAAAAATCGACATCCTCATTCTTCTAAGATTTCAAAGATAGTCCTTCGACAGTAGTCAAGGTCTTAGTCAATCTTTCAAAAGGTTTCATGGTAGACACGCGGAGGACATTTCTAAATTTGACAAAAATAATGCCGATGTAATTCCCTATATTGACTTGAACCATATTTTGCCGTGTTTTCAGCTAAAGGAGTAACTTGCCTTTGCATATGTTTGTAACGGGTGCTCCCGGTGGGGCAAGACATACTCGCCTTTTCTCGAAGGCCTGGTAACATCGCCATTTAATAGTCATTGATATAGTCGGAATCATACAACGGACTTTCATAAGAGACTCTTATCAGAGACGTCTCATGATTATGGAAAAGAGTTTGTCGTTTTATTAGCATTCAGGTCAGTGTATAATATTTTCGGCCCTACACTCTATTCCTCGCATGTGTCCCCAAATTAATGTCAGAAAATGTCCTTACAATGAATAAAAAACAAGGATATCTGATATATATTTATCTGTCTGGTGTATTGTTATATGTGTATTGTAACCTGGTGAATAGCGTGTTATTTTCATCTTCTTTCTTTAACAATATTAAAGACAATTTTAACAAGGAACGATGAAACTGTTTTCATCATATGTAACTACACAGCGGTATCGTCAACGTGGCTAGGTCCATATACATTTATTGCATCGTACGATCCTTTCCCAAAGAAGACAAGGGCGTCAGGTTTTGAATCCTAAACATTTTCCTTAACATTATTCAACATGATACCATTCTCTTTTAACTTGGGCAATCAACAACGAAGATAACGAATAAGGCAGGAAAGTGTTTATTGTATAATTAAATAAGAAATTGTGTATTGTGTATGCTCTCTGAAATCGTTTTTACCTGAATATATTAACTAATGAAAGGAAAGCCTGTATGAATTCTGCCACCTGCTTATGGAGTATTGAAAGGCCATCTAGTTCTCACCGAGTCTTCTGTATAATTGCTCCGATCTACCGCATTTGCTTTATGTAAGAATAAAGAGTCTTGTCTATTTAATAACACCAATAACCTCAAAAGAAATATCCCACGGCGAGGCAAATTATCCTCAATCATCTCCTAATATAATAATTCTATGAAAATATACCCGAAACCGCATGTTAAAACTTCATTATGGCAAATTAGTTCATCATTTCGCTAGAGCTGAAATTGTCAAAAGGGAAACCAATACCCTCTAACCAGCACTATCTGAGCAGCAGCTATAGTAATGGTGTGGACATTCACAGCGGTGCGTTTGTTTGTAAAAACATTATTTTAGAAACACAATCCTAGATAAACACGAGTTTATATCCACTTCAGTGAAGCTTTATCCCTTGGATCATTTCTTTATTAGTGAGTCGGTCGATCTCCCGGGGCTATGGGCACAGTCTAGGCGGCGGGCTGGCTTACCGCCTGATCCAAGACGGTACAAGCACTGCTTCCACACGACGGTACAGCAGCGAGTCTATGGGTACATTACGGGCGACGGGCTGGCTTACCGCCTGATCCAAGACGGTACAAGCACTGCTTCCACGAAGGTACAACAGCGAGTCTATGAGTACATAACGGGCTGGCTTCCCGCCTGATTCCAGACGGTACAAGCTCTGCATATATATCCACGGCGGTGCAACAGCGAGTCTATGGGTACATAACGGGCGACGGGCTGGCTTACCGCCTGATTCAAGACGGTACAAGCACTGCTTCCACGAAGGTACAACAGCGAGTCTATGGTACATAACGGGCGACGGGCTGGCTTACCGCCTGATTCAAGACGGTACAAGCACTGCTTCCACGAAGGTACAACAGCGAGTCTATGGCTACATAACGGGCGACGGGTTGGCTTACCGCCTGATTCAAGACGGTACAAGCACTGCTTCCACGAAGGTACAACAGCGAGTCTATGTGTACAATATGGAAAACGGGCTGGCTTACCGCCTGATTCAAGACGGTACAACCACTGCATACATATCCACGACGGTACAACAACGAGTCTATGGGTACAATATGGAAAACGGGCTGGCTTACCGCCTGATTCAAGACGGTACAACCACTGCATATATATCCACGACGGTACAACAGCAAGTCTTTGGATACAGTCTTGGCGTCGAGCTGGCTTACCGCCTGATCCAAGGCGGTACAACCCCTGCATATATATCCACGACGGTACAACAGCGAGTCTATGGATACAGTCTTCGCGTCGAGCTGGCTTACCGCCTGATCCAAGACGGCACAATCACTGTCTCTACCACCTCAACCCACCCCACATCCAATAGGCCATCAAATATAAAATATATCCCCCACCCCATTATCTTAAAATCCTGTATCCGCCCCCACCGTACATGACACCCTCCCCAACACACACAATAATATTTTGTAAATACACAATGGTAAAGACGAATAAAATACAGTAATACAATTTCCTAATACAACCGAAAGGGGCGTTGGTCAACACAACACTTGACCACGTGGTTGAAAGTCTATTCTGCCAACCTATCAACCTATCCCCATGTTTAGTATACATATATATACGTTGTTAATGATGGTTTGACTCAAGTAACTGGCAGTATTGTTCATTTCGTTGTGTAAAAGACGTTAAAAGATGGTACTTGTTGTTACCCTGTCTGCCGCTCGGCATTAAGGGGCTAAAACAAGGACCGGTCGGCTCGGAGTCAGTATACTGTGTCTGAGTGGGGTATTCATGTTAAACTTCGGCATGGTATCTCAGTGTGCTAGCACTATAAGTCGGCATCAGTCCGGACTAGTAGAAGCAGCCACACACACGTGCATGCACGTCGCTATATAAGTGCAATAATTTTGGACGCGACGTTAAACCCCATTTCACCTCACCTCACCTAATTACACAATTATGTTCTCACCACTGACCACCATGGTTTGACCAGCACTGGACAAATAATGTGATCTAACACAAATTACTTCACGTGAGTCTCACATATCCGTCAAAGGCATCACAGATCACAGTAGTATACATGTACACAGTAGGATTTCTGCCACGCTGATAAAAAAGTCACGAGATAAACATTAGTTTTAATAATCTCTGTGATATTTAAAAAGTTTGTTTTATCTTAGCATCATGTCATAATGTACAAATGTATTTCGTAACGGCCAAACCCTGATGTGCTAATATAAAACAGAAGTCAACCCCGTATAAATATTTTTAATACACGTGTCATTATTTCTTATGATGAAAACGTGTATGTATGTAAGCATGTACATTTTACTCAACTCATCTCCAATAATTCCGCCACGATTGGCCCGTCTGCTTTGCATATTGTGTCTATCATTTCTTCAATAATTGGGATGAGATTTAAATACACAACATATCTGTCTCTTTATTTGCAATCATGTTTTGATAATGGCATCGTCAAGGGTTCATTTTAACACAGTGAACACGCCCCGATTCCTAAGTATACAAAGGTCATTCACCTGTAGCAATTTTCCCGAAATGTTCTCACTTCCCAGCTCGCGTGCCCCCAACCTCGACGTTCACATCAAAAGCATGCCGCCAGGTAAGTTGACTGTTCACCTGTACAGGTGATCGCGACCATGACGAGTAGTCGGTCATCCGACACCTCATCACAGACTCGTGTTGACATAAGTTAAGATGGCTTTTCACCTGTACAACGTAGCGCCTATATACCTACCTGTGGGCATGACCTGATCGCTGTATCATTGTTTGCATTGTGATTGGTTCTGATACAGGTGATCTTGAGTAAACATTTAAACTTATTTGTCGCGTGATCTCCATTTGATGCAAAGGAAGCCGATCTCAAATCAATCTTGTGAATTTGGTATGGTTATTTTGTACCTTTAGTGTAATTGACCGTGCTTTAATGAGAGAATGATGAGGCATTACTACACACGACACCGCCTCTATTTAACACTGTGTAATCATTTATTTGTTCTTTACGCTTCAACTAGCAACAACGTTATTTAAGACGTACCAGGCGTGTTTAATTAACACCGACAGTTTCTTTGAAATTTTGCCTCGACGAAACAGAATTAGGGTAACGTTTGATGTTGCATCTTCACCGCATATGATAACCATACACCATCTCCTTTAGTGGCGTCTTGTAACTGAGTGTGGTACGGGAAAGGGGGCAAGAAGTTGTTCTATAACGTTAAACGCTTAAACTATAAATAATCTGAACTAGAGATCATCTTGTTTTTCCAACACAACATGCCATATGGAATCTATGTTGTTTAACGCCGCTCTCAGCAATATTCCAGCTATAATATTCCAATATGACGGCGGTCTGTAAATAATCGAGTGTGGATCAGACAATCCAGTGATTGACATCATGAGCATCGATCTACGCAGTTGGGATATGATGACATGCATCAACCAAGTCAGCGAGCCTGACCACCCGATCCCCTTACGACAAGCATAGTCGCCTTTTACGGCAAACATGGGTTGCTAAAGACCTATTTTACCCCGGATCTTCACTGGTCTCAAAGCGATTTAATGATGCATTAATTAATATTATAAAGTTGAATTGACATGCATAGCGTAACATACCTCATGCACATCGAAGATATTAAGATAAATTCATTTATTAAAATATCTGTTTGAATTGTAATCAAACAGTACACAGGTCAACGAAGCCTGCCCCAGACGGACATTGTACGAGAGCTTCAGACAATATCG
Source organism: Haliotis rufescens (assembly GCF_023055435.1). Lineage (NCBI taxonomy): Eukaryota > Metazoa > Mollusca > Gastropoda > Lepetellida > Haliotidae > Haliotis > Haliotis rufescens. Next base: position 60,061,837 of record NW_025964112.1, on the reverse strand, counting down.
TTCTGGTTATGGAACACCATATGCAGTTCGCATACTTCCGTGTTGGGTGTGTAGTGCTGTTTGTAGTGTAACGAGATCTCCTGACGCCACATTATCGGCTATGCACGTCCTTCGATCTTACTCAGTGGAGCCACAGTCTGTGTTTCGCTCCAAGAGTGGAACGAGGTTGAAAAAATAATATTTACAGAAAGGAATGCTGCACGATCGTGTGAAGTGCCGGACAAAAGAAAGTGTGTATATGAAAATTGGATTTGACCAAAGCATTACATCGTTATCAAAACATTACTAGACTGAAAACAGTCGCCGAAACACAACAAACTTTAGATCCAAGACACAACTTGGAAGCTCGTATTAACTACACCGGCATAGAACAACATTGTTGTTTCATTTGTAGCCACCATTAAACATGGTATACTTTCTTTTGCCCGACAGTGTATTTATACGGTCAGCGCATGCGTCGACATGCTGTCATGTTTATTAAGATTCTGTATGTGATTTGAGACATACTAACCAGTTAAAAATAAGCATTTTGATTAAAAGAAATGTTGGAGTCGAATTTGAGTTTGTTTGTGTTTGATATAATTACATTTTGCTCACAACACTAGAATTTACAAAGGCCTTACATATATCTCGTAGAGACCAATGAGACTTATTGTGTCTGGCTGAACAACGCATTACTCATTAATAGATATGTTGTGTTCATGGTAACAACATTGTTCTCCCTGTTTAGAACCTTTGGAACCCCGCTCCCCTGTTAATAACACGACAAACTACATGTGACCTTTTTCATAAAATCACCATACCCGTGAAGATCCGGGGTAGAATAGGTCTTCAGCAACCCATGCTTGCCGTAAAAGGCGATTATGCTTGGCGACTTACGGGATCGGGTGGTCAGGCTCGCTGACTTGGTTGATGAATGTCATCGATCCCAATTGCGTGGATCGATGCTCATGATGTCAATCACTGGATTGTCTGGTCCACACTCGATTATTTACAGACCGCCGTCATATTGCTGAGAGCGGCGTTAAATAACAAACAAACAAATCATAAAATCACCAAACAAAACATTTGAAAAACTCCCGTTGCGGTGATACCGACGAACAAAAAAAATGAATACATACAAACAGCATTTTTTAAAACTTGTTGAGCGATTCTTGTGGTGGAGCTTACCCCAGTTGATGGGGGCCTAGCTTTATTTGAATACTGTACCTGATCGGCGTTCCAGTACTGAAGCATCCTCTTTTCCAGAAAGTATGTACTTATACTTTTACGTTTTACACTAAAATAGACCCGTGAAGACCCGGGGTAGGACAGGTCATCAGCAACCCATGCTTGCCGTAAAACACGACTATGCTTGTCGTAAAAGGCGACTAACGGGATCCGATGATCAGGCTCGCTGACTTGGTTGACGCATGTCATCATATCCCAATTGCGTGGATTGATGCTCATGATGTCAATCACTGGACTGTCTGGTCGAGACTCAATTATGTACATGCCACCGTCACATAGCTGGAACATTGCTGAGTGCGGCGTTAAATAACAAAAGATACACTGAAATAACTTTAGAATTGTTTATGGGTCAAAAACGTTACATACCAGATGGACCACGTGACTAGGTATAAATACTACCATTTCTACTATTAGATTGCGGGTTTATTTTCAGAAGGTATAATTTTTTCATAGTGCTTGCTGTTATTGTTTGTCGTAAGTAAAGTCGTAGTGTTGGTCCTCCGCCCTCGCGAAAGCTAAAAGGAGCGTGGGAAGTCGATTCTCTGCCCTCTCAATCTTCCCCCCCCCCCCCCCCCCCCCCACACACACACACACACATACACTACAACCCCGCCCCAGTTGGGTAAGTGAGGTTGGGTGTCTGTCCCTGAAGGGTGTGTGCGGGGTTGGTTCTTTATTCCCGCGCAAACTGAAGCGGCTATGGGGGTTTGACCTCCGTCCCCGCGCCAGCTGGAACGGGTAGGCGTTGGGGGTCACTGTCTACCTCGCCAGCTGGAACGGGTAAGCGTTGGGGGCCACTGTCCACCTCGCCAGCTGGAACCATTAGGCGTTGGGAGTCACGGTCTACCTCGCCAGCTGGAACGGGTAGGCGTTGGGGGCCACTGTCCACCTCGCCAGCTGGAACGGGTAGGCGTTGGGAGTCACTGTCCACCTCGCCAGCTGGAACGGGTAGGCGTTTGGGGTCACTGTCCACCTTGCCAGCTGGGACGGGTAGGTGTTGGGGGTCACTGTCCCCCTCGCCAGCTGGAACGGGTAGGCGTTGGGAGTCACTGTCTACCTCGCCAGCTGGAATGGGTTGGGTTGGGGGTCACTGTCCACCTCGCCAGGTGAAGGGAGTATCGGGGTGGCCCTCTGTCCCCGCGCAAACAGAAGCGGGTAGGAGATGGGGTCTCTGTCCCCTGCACCAGCTGTAGGGTGATGAGGGTTGGCCCTACCCCCCAGTCCCGCTGAAGGGAGTATGGGGGTGGCCCTCAGTCCCTGCGTTTACAGAAGCGGGTACGAGGGGGGCCTCAGTCCCCCGCGCCAGCTGAAGGGGCTGTGGGGGTTTCTCTGTCCCCGCGCCAGGTGAAGCGGGTATAGGGAGTTCTCTGCACGTCTCCCTGTACAGGGTGATATACTTGTTGGTTCAGTAATCACGCACCGCTGGTATCAGACACTAATTACAGAGTATCACCTTTACATCTCTCTCAGCTTGACGTACACGATAGTATCTGGCTATGTATGACTGATGTACCCGACTTTCTGACCGCCGACGGGATCATATACTTTACGTAGCCTGCTAACAGGAGTAACACACCGGTACACGATGAACGACACAACGACGGGACGTTTATGGTGGAATGGAGTAGAACATTGTGTCCCACCCTGGACCTTATAGCACATATGGTAGCACTATGTTCTAGGTTAAAGAGTGGTCTTTCTCGAAGTACTGTGTACTAAATATTGAACAAACTACGGATATGGCTGATATCGACTATGGCGATGCTTATCACTACTGAATCTACTACGGGTACAGCGAATATCGACTACTTCATACTGAACATACTATGGATATGGCGAATATCGACTATTTCACCGTCTATGACATGCTGAACGTACTACAGATATGGCGAATATCGACTATTACACCGTTCATTACACACTGAACCTACTAGGGATATAGCGAATATCAAATATTCGAATATTGCAGTATTTAGCACATACTGAACCTACAACAGGTATATCAATTTTTGCATTATTTACTGATTCTAAACCTGATATATCGAAAGTTGACTATAGTATATATACAGAGCATACAAACCTACAGTTTACAAGATGCAGGCACTACAGCACACAACACCCAGACCTACAGTTTACTTAGATGCAGGCACTACAGTTTACTGAGATAGTACTGGTCCTAAAGTTTACTTAGATACTAGTCTTATATTGCACAAGGTACTAGTCCTACAGTTTACTGAGATACCTGTCCTACTGTTTACGTAGATACTGGTTCTACAGCTTACTCAGATAGCGGTGCTCCAGTTTACTTAGATACTGTTCCTAAAGTTTACTTAGATACTGGTTCTACAGTTTACTTAGATACTGTTCCTACAGTTTACTTAGGTACTGGTCCTACAGTTTACTTAGATACTGGTCCTACAGTTTACTTAGATACTGGTTCTACAGTTTACTTAGATACTGTTCCTACAGTCTACTTAGGTACTGGTCCTACAGTTTACTTAGATACTGGTCCTACAGTTTACTTAGATACTGGTTCTACAGTTTACTTAGATACTGTTTCTACAGATTACTTAGATACTGGTCCTACAGTTTACTTAGATACTGAGCCTACAGTTTATTTAGATACTGGTTCTACAGTTAACTTAGATACTATTCCTATAGTTTACCTAAATTAGATACTGGATCTACAGTTAACTTAGATACGTTTATAGTCTCGTGGAAAGTGTTTAGTCACTCTGAAACTATGTGTAAGATCTAAATATGAAACAGATGAGGTCTCATTGGTGGCCTTTATTTCTAGTTCAGGTGGTTAAATCAGTGGAAGGGTCTTGGCTATTCGACGGTTATTTGAACGATATCAAAGCAGAAATTCCAATATATAAACATAAAGAAGCAACTCAGCAATAAGGGGAGCACAGTTGATTACCATGGGATGACCACTTCTTGCCTAAATATAAACGTCTTACTCCGAAAGTTTACATAGATGTTAACAACGAGGAAGTCCAGCGCTTTACAAATTGTTTTCAAAGTAAACTTTAAATTTTATTAGCTTTAATGTTGATAATTGCCTTGAACTTGTGAAGCTACATATGTAAGTTTATCATATAATGGGTAGGTTTCTCGGCAGGATAAAGCCAACGGATAAAAACGATATCCGTTGGGGTCATATGCGGATAGAGATGCAAATATCAAAGGTCAAGTAGGACTACTTTCACTGTTTATAAACAAACATGGCGTCGCCCTGGTCATTCGGCGATCGAGTCAGAATTAAACATCGGGAATCTGGATAAACTACGGGGATAATTGCCATCATTATCAAAAGAACAGTCTCATATACTGAAAATCAGTGTCTAAATGTGACGTAGCTAAGCCTTTTTATAAGTTTTTCGAACAATTTTTCGCGGGCACGAGGCCTAGCCAAGCGGGATCAGTAGCCATATCTGTGCTTGTAGACCTCTGCGGCTTGAAACCTTCTCCAAAAATTAAAATAGTTGGATTTTGCCGAAATATGTTTGAATTGTTACCGTGTTTCGTTTTGTCGCTGTGTGTACATCTGACTACACTTCTTAACGTTATAACAGGACAGACCGACTGTCAACAACGTCTGACCGTGGCCGTGACGTCTCATAGACTAGGGTTAGAGTAGCTTCCCTTTGACAAAGGGCAGTTACTCTAGCGAACAGACCGATGGATTGCCGCGAAAGGCAATAAAAAACAACTGTTGTTTTGCGTATATGTTGCTTCGCCAGTGTATAAGAAACAAATTTCAGTTGGAACTATATTGGCTACTGTCACAGTCCGACTGACACATCACTTACCATGTGACGTAATAAATATTAATGCGCGCATTCCAGGAAAACTCGCAATGTTTCGGTAATGTTTGTGAGAGAGGGAAAGCGATTTTAAAGCACAGAATTAAAGAATGACATTATATGATAAAGACGTTATCACGCTTGTGTGTTTAGGGATGGTACAAATCCTGCATTAGGAATAAACACTAGCTCGCCAAGACTCGCTAAATACAATGTTTTAACAAGACACGGATATGATAATAGAGGTATTGGTAAGTAATTGAAGACACGGATATGACAATAGAGGAATTCATAAGTCATTGAAGACACGGATATGACAATAGGAGCATTCGTAAGTCATTGAAGACACGGATATGACAATAGAAGCATTCGTAAGTCATTGAAGACACGGATATGACAATAGAGTAATTCGTTAGTGTAATTAATTGAAATGTATTATCCCTTTGTTATTAAGTCCAACCATGCATGCATTTATATTGGAAAAAATACAAAGTGTCTTAAGAGAAAAATACAACATAACCTCATCCACAATCAACGTTATGTCTCGATAGGGTCTGAAATGAACTAAGAAGTTACATGTTACATGCATACCTTGTCCTGCACCTTGACCGGAATATATGTAGTGTATAAAACCAAAACTAATAAAAGAATAAAGTTCAGCCAGAAATCAGCATGAGGAAAAACAATTAGGGGTAGGAATTGCATTGTTTAATAAAATATTTCATAGACTGTATGTTAGTTTAAATGCAAACAGATGTAAGACAATGATGGTTTGAAGTTAATACGAAATGCAACCACAATGAATTATTGTTGTTTTAAATGTGTTTTTATTAACCCACCCCGTGTTCAACATTCAATCATAAATATATGTTCCCAAGCTGGTGAATATATCTTTCCAAAATGTTTCACTATTGATAGCATGTGACCCACAGCAGGCGACTGCAGCCACTGTATCAGATAACTGTTGACGGGTGGCGCGGAATGTGTAGGTGTAGTGTGGTGCGTGTTGGTGCGTGTTGGTGTGTGTGTGTGTGTGTGTGTGTGTGTGTGTGTGTGTGTGTGTGTGTGTGTGTGTGTGTGTGTGTGTGTGTGTGTGTGTGAATGTGTGTATGTTTTTTTGTGTGGGCTTCTTTTTCTTTCTTTTTTGGGTGGGGTTAAAAGCTTAGGGGTCGGGGAGGGTTGGTGGTGGTGGTTGGATTTTAAAACAAATTTATCTTGATGTTTTATCCCTCAATACTGTTTGTTTTTATCCTAAAAACGATCTTTTTATCCACAAAAAAATATTTTTTGCTCACCCCTTAAAAGACCCAAACAAAACCAACAAGAAGAAACACATATAACCCAAAAAGGTGTTCGTTGGACATGCTGAATGTCGTACACAGACATGAAAAAAGCAACTGCGTATTTGAAGCAGTGGCGAAATAATTTTTATCCTGTCTCTAACAACCACCTCCTCCATCAACACGTACCCTCTCCTCAAAATATCGAAATCGTCATTCCAGGGCCTCAACACATCTTACTCTGTCTTCACGTTGAATGGTGTTAAATCAAGCACATGTTTCTGTATATCTTGCTGGCACAGACAATTTAGGCCAGAATGTACACCATTGGGCAAGCAACATGCATTTCAGACAAGTATGGACATTCCTAAACAGGAACGTACTGTAAAACAGACCACCATATACAGAAAGTACGGTTATAACGAACTCAAAGGGACTACTTATTTTAGTTCGTTTTAACCGTAGTTCGTTATAAGCATATATACAGCATAACTACAGCAAATAGTCTGGACCAAAAAAGTAGTTCGTTATATCCGTCAGTTCGTTATAAGCGTGTTCGTTATAACCGTACTTTACTGTAGATTACTGGGCTACCGTGCATAGTTCCTGGCTAGCATGAACATTAATTGATTTGCATGACTTGTATATTATTAGTCTAATGTAAAGATTACCAGACTAGTTTGTAGAGTCTTTGACAAATATACGACCAGCGTATATTTATGCACATATATATTTGGATAAAGTGTATATTATTAAGCTAGTAAGGACATTGTTCGACTTGCATGAACATTACTAGACTATAATAGGCTTGATAAGACTGGCATGAACATAACTATATTAATGTGAACATGATAAACCATTGTGACCATAAATAGATGATTACAATGAACATGATTAAAGTAGCATTAACATTACAAGCCTAGCATTACATTATTACATATGGTAAGACTAGCATACATGTTATTAGCATTGCGTGTATGTTATTTAGCTGTCATGGACATTATAAGGTTCGTATTAGCTTTAAAAACATGTAATATATTCTTACTCAGACTTACACCTTAAAAATTGTCAGTAATGGGGTACCCTGCAAATGTCAAGCTTGGGTAATATAATAAACCATTACTGATCGTACACATTCTTGAAAAAATATCAGATTTATGCATCACCTTGATGTGTATAGGCACTGAAGATGTTTTCATTCTATGGGAAGAAAAACATCATGTTTGAATCAAGCAATAAACTGCTCCTGATATGCAGCACACTTCATCGTAATTGTCTCCTGAAAGAAAGTGTTACGTTATTTATCACCTGGATGGTAAAGTTACGCCACCTGTTGGCTGCCCCAAGAACCATAACAGCTGATAGGATCAGGATAGAACAAGATCCAACTATGATATATTATTTGTCCGCGGATGCATTGTAAGGCGTTGATAATACTAGGCTTTGAATAAAAATGTGAGAAATACACTTCATAAATTACTTTTGCTTGAACCGATGATAATTATAAGTGTGAAAGCCCATGTATAGGTGCCAAAGGCACTTTAGAATTTGTCACGTCTGTTACAGAATTTCCATATTACAAATTTTCAAAACACTCTGATTTGTGTAGATAAAATGCAAATTCCAATTAGTTTCTCTTCATAATTGTAAAGTTACATATTTCCCCAAGAAGTATTCATTGAAATCAATGGCAGACATAGTTGGGGCACAATAGTGCGCAAGTCCTTCAAATGTCGAGGTGTAAGTCGGCAGCTGGCTACTACATTAACCAACTGAATCTAGCTTGTGTCACGTTTGATCCCTGATGCAAAACAGCTCATACTTAATTTATGCAACTTTCTTTCCCGCTGTGAGAATCGCTGTGCCACCATTGTCAAATAAGCGACAACGTTTCAAGATTGTATCTTTTAATGCTTCGGCAATTCACCCTTTATGATATTCACGATACAAAAACAAATATTTGTCATGTTGCTCCAAACATCGAGACGTTATACTCACAGATGAAATTGTTACGCATGCGCAGTAGTCCATCATAATTTGCTCCGCGTTGATGAAACCCTTTCCCTCAAGAGTACCCGTCACCATAACTCATTTTCTGATAATAGCACTATACGCGAGTTTACGAGCAACCCGAATACCCCGAAGTGTTAAATTATTCTCATGTTAAATATATGTCTAAATCATATATGCACAGTGTGATATTATTAACAGTGTCAAGGGAACTATTTCAGCCATCGGGATGACAAGGCATGACGGGACAGGTTTAGGATTGAAAGATAGCTTGCCTGTTTAAACCTTAACATCATAATATGATCTCGGATCATAAAATTGTTTTACTGGCATACATATATGTCACGTCGTGCAATATGGCGTAGTAATCTGATGAAAGTATAAATACAAAATATAGTGCCTGCGTTAATGGCTGAACATAAAACAGGGGTATATATTTTGAAGTTCAAGATAACTATCTGAACGGGAAACAATGTCTTACCTTAGGCTGAGGAATGATACATTAGCCTAACTGTCCTAAACCATTATAGCTCTTTCATTATCAGCTGCGGAATTAAAATGCTACTAAACATTATCTGGTGTAAGAATCTACGAGATGCTGAACAATGAATTCATAGGTTCATGAACAACGAGCTCACGTCGGTAGCCATCAAATTCGAAATCGGTTTAATTGCTCAAAGGGAAGCTTAACCAATCACCTGGGCCGACAAAGTGAACCAACTTCAAGGAAAATGTATTACAAATGGGGATTATTTAATGTACATAATCGGACGTGAGGTGCCTCTATACGCATAACACATTTTTCTTTCAAAACTAATTGTTTAAAAGCGTTTAAAAGGCATAATCTCAAATTATTTTTTTTCCAATTTCCATATGTTTCATTTGAAGGAACTGTTGAAAAGGAAGATAAATGTCAAGTTGACTGTCCGGTTCATGGGACACCTATTGAAAAGATAGCGACAAGGTGTGAAAATATGAACTGACACTCTCGCGAAATTGGTCCATGTGTTACATCCGTTAACGTCATCTCGTAAACGTGACTCTTTACATTTAATTTTATTAACACCTATTTAAATTTTCTATCCCAGGAAATATGATGAAGCGATGTGAAATCGAACCTGTATTTTTCGTATCATGAATCGATAAAAACGCTATATACTTTCTTTCTAGAATGATACACTCATTAGGTCACTTGAGGTCACTCGAGGTCACTATAATGCTGTGTCAACGACTGGGTGGCCCTGGAAATCTGGATACGTGTATATAAGGTTACAGACCAAGTACTGTGACGGCCACGCACTAGCAATGGTCTACAAGCTATATCGAAACTACATTTGCCAACGATGTCTTTGAAGACGTTGACGTCAACGTTCCGATATACCGCTCTTAGGTTATCCAGTTCAAATGTCGCAATGTATCGTGAACACTGCTTCAGCATCATGCCTATAGGACGATATAACGTCATGTAAGTGATGCATAGTTTAAAAGTAAACCTTGCAAGATGCACTGTTTTCTCTGAGTGAAGTTTAGAAATAATCCACAAATTATTGTTGTTGCCTGATAATACCCATGAGACACATGGAGTGCTTAGACACAATAATACGACTTGGATTTAAGGCGATTTACCAGTTTAAATGAAAGTTACAGATTCGTAGATTCGAAAATTGAAAACAGGTTTATAGTGTAATAGAGCAACTTTTTATTGCACTACATATATTCACATGAATGCATGCGTGTGATCCAGGTTAGAAATGATCTTCAGCAACTGATGCTTGTCGTAAGAGACGACTAACGGGATCGGATGGTCAGACTCGCATGCCATCGTATCCCAATTGGATGGATCGATGCTCATGATGTTAGTCACTGGATGGCCTGGTCCAAATTATTTACAGACCGCCGTCATATAGCTAGAATATTGCTGGGTGCGTGGAAGCACAAAAAGCATGTCTGTCTGTCTGTCTGTCTGCCTGCCTGTCTGCCTGTCTGTATGTCTGTCCCTCTGTCTTACCCTCTGTCTCTGTCAATCTGTCTGTCGGTATGAGATATTTATTCAGATACGAGTCAATTATAATTATTGGTTTGTCACAACTGTGTTAATCTTCGTGGTTTCTACATACATAGCAAACATTTATCCCTCCCCTTTCATATGTAGTTAATCTGATACAATGTGGTAAAAATAAAATATTGTTCAAAGTGGCGTAAAAACGCATTAATGCGTACACAGGACTATTTACTCATAATTGTTATTCTAGGTCACTGAAGTGACTCATCACTCGTTATTCTTTGAAATCTTTCTGTGGGAAAACAACCCTTTTTGTTATCAATGACAGTGAATAGGAAAATCATTGTACCCTATGTCGTATACACGATGACTCACATCTGAGGAATCCGCTTGAGGGATTCGTGTTGTGTTATTTTCTCAGAGAAGCGTCAGCTGTGGGTCTAAGACCGTTTACTGGTCAGCGCATCACGTGATATCCACACCACAATAATGCACATTGTCACAACTGCTGATAATGTCTCAGCCATCAGGTGATGTGAATGGGGTTTAACGTCGCGTTGCAGTAACATAGGGATGTGCACGTGTGTGTGTATGTGTGTGTGTGCACGCAAAAAAAGTTTGCATTACATCACAAATGCGTATAACGAATAAGAAATATCAGAACTGTACATGGCGCTGTCAGCTATGAATAACGCCACCAATGTACATACCTGTGCATACCGTCACAGTGAGTGAGTATGGTTTTACGCCGCTTTTAGCAATATTCAAGCAATATCACGTCGGGGGACACCAGAAATGGGCTTCACACATTGTACCCATGTCGGGAATCGAACCCGGGTCTTCGGCGTGACGAGCGAACGCTTTAACCACTAGGCTACCCGACCACCCCGCATAACGTCACAGCAGTGTGTACCGTCACACGTTTATAACGTCACCCAGCGTGTAGCATCATGCCTGTGCATTAGGACACAACAACGTATAACGTCGGCTGGTTGTGACATTATTGTGTATACCGCCGTCAGATACATATAAAGTCACAACTGTGTATAACATTGCAGCTCTGTATAACGTCATATGTGTGTATACCGCCGTCAGATGTGTACAATATTGCAACTTACGTCATAACCGTGTGTAAAATGTCTTACTTATGTATAACAGTGTCATATATGATGCATATAAAGTCACAACTGTGTATAACATTGCAGCTCTGTATAACGTCATATGTGTGTGATGTCTTACTTATGTAAAACATTGTCATATATGATGCATATAAAGTCACAACTGTGCATAACGTTTTAGTTATGCATAGCGTCATAATTGTGTGTACAACGTCATAAATAGTGTTTAAGGCCGTCAAATGTGTACAACGTTACATCTGTGAGTGACGTCACATATCTCTATTCTTCCACGCAACACACTCAGTCTGAGTATAAGCGTCAAAACTCTTTCCATAATCATAAGAAATGTAAGCTGAAAGCAGGGTCTAGTGTACGATTACGACTAGATCATATGCATGTTCTTATGAATCACTATCAAAGAGTGATGATGCTGAGTGTCTGCATGATAAACCCAAGTGTTGTCAAAGGGAAACATTTGATTATAACGCCACGATTGCGCTTTAACTTCGCGTTTGTTTATAACAATATGTTTGGCTTCAACGTTGCATTTTGCGATGTATTTTGGTAAGATGACACATATTGGATACATTTTAAAGGTCATAGAATATTATGCAGCCATTAGTATTTAGAAAAATAATCTTAAAGTAAGACTTTTGGAGAATGGCTTTCTTAATGCATGAAACTCAACGCTACCTGACAGCTGCATTCTATCGATGTTAAGAAGGTTTCTTAGCTATAGATGCACGTAAATGTCTCTAACACTGGAGTGAGTGAGTGTTTATGGTTTTACGCCGCTTTTAGCTATATTCCAGCAATATCACGTCGGGGGACACCAGAAATGGGCTTCACACATTGTACCCACGTCGGGAATCGAACCCGGATCTTCGGCGTGAGGAGCGAACGCTTTAACCACTAGGCTACCCGACCGCTCTCTCTAACACTGGAGAATGCATGACACTCAATGCTGTTTGACAGCTGAATTCTGTCGGTGTTAAGACATGTCTCGTACATGCACGTAAATGTCTCTAAAACTGCAGATGGGGAGATGTAAACACTGCAGATGCCCAGGTAAGTGGGAATTAATACAACTGTCAATGAAGTAAATGGTGCCAAGGTAAATCGGACATAAAATAGGTGTCAAAGAGGTAAAATGGAAACACTGCAGATGTCCAAGGTAAGTGGGAATTAATACAAATGTCAATGAAGTAAATGGTGCCAAGGTAAATCGGACATAAAATAGGTGTCAAAGAGGTAAAATGGAAACACTGCAGATGTCCAAGGTAAGTGGGAATTAATACAAATGTCAATGAAGTAAATGGTGCCTTGGTAAATCGGACATAATAGAGGTGTCAAAGAGGTAAAATGGAGACACTGCAGATGTCCAAGGTAAGTTGGAATTAATACAAATGCCAATGAAGTAAATGGTGCCTTGGTAAATCGGACATAATAGAGGTGTCAAAGAGGTAAAATGGAGACACTGCAGATGTCCAAGGTAAGTTGGAATTAATACAAATGCCAATGAAGTAAATGGTGCCTTGGTAAATCGGACATAATAGAGGTGTCAAAGAGGTAAAATGGAAACACTGCAGATGTCCAAGAGAATCTGGAGTCGAAAATTCTACAGACGTCCAAGGAGGGTTTGGAAACACGACAGCTACCCTTGAGTTGGAAAGAATTATAGGGCAAGAGTATGTGGCGGAATAGGGTTTTTCATTACACCGTTGGTATGATTGGTCGATTCTACTGCACCAAACACCAAACTGTTGGACTGGCTGATAGACGAAGGACGAGCACTTATCACAAATAAACATGATTGATAATTACGTCACAGAAATTGTGACGTAAGGTATTTCTGTAGGGTCAAATTCTGTACATAACATGAACACAGGAAGGGTAGGGTGGACTCGTGGTAAAGGCGTTTGCTCGTGACGCCGAAGGCCGCGGTACAAATCCCCATATGATTACAATATGCGAAGCCCATATCTGGTGTCCTCTGCCGTGATATTGCTCCAGTGCTGTTAAAAGCGGCGTAAAGACAAACACACCTTCTGTCAGGTACTCTTCATGGACAATAAGTTGTCCTTCATCTTTCTAAAGAAATTATAGGTAAAGAAACAACGATGCTCCATTAAATGGTGGTTTATTCTTTTCAAATGACAATATTTGCTATAATAAATAGTTACACATGAAAGCATAAAACAGACTTCAGGAGCATACATGATAAACACATGCGCGAACAATTAGTTATGTTGACTCTGCAACAAGCACGTGACTGCCTATACAAACGTGACGTCACTCTTAACGTAAATGCAATGTTTGGCGAAACCATTAAAGATTTACTTTGAAATACGTAAATCAGAATATTAAATGTTTCACTTGTCCAATATGTATCTCCCAAATTGCTTTCATTTGACATTGTAGAAGTTCAGGTATAAATATCCTTGGTGAATTACGCCATTGCGCGATCAGAAAACGTTTGACAAGGGAATGCACGGTCACGTGTTGACGTGTTATGTTTATATTGCTTTGAAAAGGATAGTTGACATGAGCTGTTAGTGAAGCGCTTCACGCTGCACATAAAAGTTACCTGAAGAGAGGAGTTTTGATGTCAATGAAAGCGTTTTGCATTCTATGTCTTCCACATGATGCTGATAAGACGGCATGTGATCATAACTCGAGGATTAACATCATCTGCAAACTGGATGATGTTTCTGTTACGTCTGTGTAACCAACATTTGTCCCATTTTGACAAATCAATAGAGTTCGAATCTATTAATATCTATATTACCGATTGTTTACATGTCAGATACATTCATACGTTTCTTATACTATAGACAGTTCAGCACTTGTACGAAGAAAGTAATTGAATTCATTATAAGGAAGTGGCATAATACGTGTTCCGGAAGGTATATATGAACATTCGTTAGACTCTCGGATGATTCCTTGTCATGTTGTGATCCATACCGATCCTCTTGCTTTACTGGGGTACTAACGGTCAGACCTGTGTTTTTCTGTGTATCGCGCGTGTTCCAAATCGGTGCTTTTGCTTCACCCCGACACGGACTGTCACTTCAGGGTATACCACCGTGTAGCAGGTGCCTCATCCCTGTAAAACAATGATAGCCTGTCATTGCACATACGTCACAGAAACATGATTTGTTTGTTTGTTTGTTTGTTTGTTTGTTGTTTAACGCTGCATTCAGCAATATTCCAGCTAAAGGACGGTGGTCGGTAAAAATTAGAGTCTGGACCAGTCAATCTAGTGATTGATAGCATGATCATCGATCCACGCAATTGGGATCGATGACATGCATCAACCTCGTCAGCGAGCCTTTTACGACAAGCATGGGTTGCTGAAGACCTATTCTATCCCGGGTTACAGAGACATGAAAAGGCACGTAGGGACATTCAAGACACGAGGAGCCAATAATTTGTGTTCTGTTTGGTACGACGGCTTCGGGGTCTATCTAGGGTTTATTCGGGCTCGCCAGTGTGGTAAGCGGGACGAACAAAAATCAGATCCGCAGATTCAGCATTTCAAAAATATAACTGTTTTCGTAAAATAAAGTCCAAATTATATATTATATTCTTTCGATATTGTTTCTGTGATTTAACTACAAATCACACTCTTTTCTCAGTGTTAAAAATTATTGTTGTACCCAAAACCCATTTCTATTCAGGACACCGGGTGTAAGAAATGTTTGTTTTTTTAAACCTGAGGCAAAATGATACTTTGATGGACACAATAATTAGCTCAGCATGTTTTACTCAAGCGAATCGAACCCAGGTCTTCGACGTGTTGAACAAACGCTTTAAGAACAAGGCTACCACACCACCCCGGGAACCAATAACGTGTTAAACCAGTAGTAAAGATGTATTACTTTCGTCTGGGTCAATTTCTATTTGGTAGCCTTGATGAGATCTTTTATCTCTCATAATTGAAATGTGTATGACAAGACAATCAGTATTAACATGTCAACCTACACGTACATCATCTGTGTGTGATAAGAGCGTGGAGAACGCGATGTATCAACCACAGCACGAGACATGCACCCCAGCCGACACTGTGACACGGTGTTATCAATGGAAACATTGCAATGTGTATGTACCTGGTGTCCTGCAGCATCCGTACTCAGCATCCCATCTCCAGGGAATGATAAACATCTAGCATCTACCATCGGCCCAGTTGTCATGTTACCCATACATTATACATATAACTTGTATCTATGCATTGTACATATACTTTATAAACTTGAAACAACTAAATAGCACTAGTCATTTCTATATGTGATTCATAGTATTTATACGTGATATTTTTCACCTTTGTCTTAGTACACTCACGCCACTAAATTCCACCTGATAATCATTCCGTCGTTAATTTTCTCGTGTTAACCATGTTACCCTCAAGTAATATATTTCAACATGTCAATCATGGTACCATTACACGATACGTTTCACCTGTTATTCATGATATCATTCCGTCGTTAATTTCCACGTGTAAACCATGTTACCCTCAAGTAATATATTTCAACATGTCAATCATGGTACCATTACACGATACGTTTCACCTGTTATTAATGATATCATTTCGTCGTTAATTTCCACGTGCTAGCCAGTGGCATGGTACACTCATGCAACATATATCCACATATCAATCATGGTGTTATTCTGTAGTTTCTATCCACAAGTTTCTCATAGGACACTCACGAAATATATTTCTAAATGTTAACCACTGTGTTATTACATTATATATTTCCACATGTCAAGTGTTAAATTGTAAATGGCATATCTCTACAATCTTATCACAACATCAGGAACTGGCTGACCAATTAAGTTTATTTTACTCGTCAGTTTATTCATAATTTTTCAACATAAATATTAAATATATTTATCAAATAAATATGCTTTCATACAACATCAGGGACTGACTGACCAATTAAGTTTATTTTACTCGTCAGTTTATTCATAATTTTTCAACATAAATATTAAATATATTTATCAAATAAATATGCTTTCATACAACATCAGGGACTGACTGACCAATGAAGTTTATTTTACTCGTCAGTTTATTCATAATTTTTCAGCATCAATATTAAATATATTTATCAAATAAATATGCTTTCATATGGAACTACAATATTTCTGAACAATCTGGAAAAACGTAATATTTAAAACTATTCTCCAAGCTGATTATTCCTCATTATTCACATCATCCCATACAAAACCTATAGATGGTATGAGGGTGGCGCCATCGACAGCACTATAGTATACCTGTGCTGGTATAAGAGATGTGATCAGCAGCATGTAGCAAGTCAGGACTGTGGAGCTCCGCCACCATAGAGATAACGCAAGCACACATACCGGCAGTGGAGGCTGGTGGTTCGAGCAGCACGAGGGACAGCTGATGAACGTGCCACTACAAACAAACAAATCAGAGAGATATTAATTCGCATTGACAAAATATTATGAAGTGGGTACATCTATTTACATTAAGAATGTGCATGCACTGAAAGAATCCCAATGGTAATATACAGAAAAGTCAAAATTCACAATGACCGTAATTGTTCACAGCCAGAGTCTGATTAAACTGTATGCGCTGTTCCGTTTATTATAAGTTTCCCTACCGTACACTGGTTATTATAAATAACAAGCATATAACAGTCATATCCCCCGCCAATATGACATGTCCGGTTGTGTGGAGCGCTAACGACATTTTCAGTCTAAGTCAAAGTCGTTGCCTTGGAAATTCGAAATTTTTTCAAAAAACCCAAACTATCAAAAGGCACAATTCTACACAAGACCTTAGACTTACATCTAGTCTCTGAAATGAACATATCGTACAGAAAATAAGTTGTCAAATTATCTTAATAAAAAATTAATAAAAAGGAGCCCAGAGACTCTCTTCATATTCAGATACTGTAGAAATCTAGACTTGCCAAACATTATAGACTCGCATGGCCTGTAACTGATATATTTGTATCAGGTTCTGTAAGACAGACTGCACTAGACCTATATAGGTGCCAAGTTTGGTTAAGATATCTCTCATGTTGTTTTTTTTAGTTCTGCTCCGAAAACGAAACGAAGGACGGACAACATCCATTCCTATATCCCCTTCCACTTCGTGGCGGGGATAATAATTCGCAGTTAAAAATCATGTGAAAATTATCTGGTATTTCTTGACCCTCTTTATACGTGCAGTGAAGCAGACCCGTGTCACAGTGTGGCTATCGACTGCATGTGTGGTACGTGCAGTCTGATTGATACATATGACAATGTGACAGAGGGTTATCGCCGTCGTATGATCTCCTGCCATCTGTACACTTCTTACAGATACTACAGAGATATCTCCAAATTAGGATGTGATACTACCTGACCTCCCATGTGTAACGTGCTATGTGTGCAATACTCAATACTGGACACTGGTATGATCAGTGCGAAAAGGTTTCGGAAAAAGTGATAGCTCATTGCACATTATACGGAAAAAGATTGCGTTTGGTACTAGGAATATTAGTCTAGTGTTAAAATGATTTAGATTTAGATGTTTTAGAATAGGTCTGCAGCAACCCATCCTAGTCGAAAGAGGTGACTAACGGGGTCGGGTAAGGCTCGCTGACTTGGTTGATGCATGGTATCGCATCCCAATTGCGTAAACAGATGCTCATGGTGCTCACTGGATTGTCTGGCCCAAACTCGATTATTTTGAGAATGCCGTCATACAGCTCGAATGTTGCAGAATGCAGCGTTAAACAAGAAACAACGAATAGTATGCTTAAAAAAGGAGTGGTGGTGTGTTGTGTGTGTGTGCGGGGACTCTGAATACGCGCATGTATTATAGAGGTACAATACTGGGGACAGTTGGCAGTCCAAGCAACTTTAAATGAACTTAAAAAAATATTGCAATTGTCTGAAACTCAGGGTTTTATCGTTTACTTTAACCTTACCATAAATGAGTACCATCATCACATGCAGACAGGTTGGTGGTACACAGGGCATTAATCACAGAATTTTAAAGCTACATTCGGGACACGACAGTTGAGACTTATACTCGTATTACACGTATTCACAAAAAAAGATATTGGCTGACGTTGGTTGAAAACATATCGTCCATACTGGATGCTTCCCAATCTTTGACAGGCATATAGAGCTTCCAAGGACATTGATCACACGACGTGTTTATGCATATTGACTTCACTATTTGCAAGGACGTTTCAGGACTTCTTGCCCGTTCATCAGCCCTGACACGTCTTTACAAACAATAGAAAAGTCGTTATCCATCAAAAGTGTCATGTCTTCAGGTTAGTTTCATGTCAAACACATACATCCAAACTCAACGCAGTTGATACATGATGTTACTATCATTGTATCATTGCGATATTCAGTTTGCAAATATATATTTCCAGGATTCAAAGATCCTGAAAACTGGATTGACTAAAAAATTTAATTTTTTTTATCAAAACGTTGCTAGCCTGAACATTACAAACTGAAGTCCAAACCACACCTATGATACCCGTATAAAAAACATCACCATAGAATAACAATGTCTTGTTTCTTTTTCATTTTAACCACCATCAAACAAGGGTATATACCTTTTTACACCCGGTAGTTTAGATTCAGCTGAATCGTCGCTGTACAGATCATTGACGAATGAATGAGGATGCAATGAATGCTCGGAAGATAGCAGATTGAATGCCTGGCGTGATAGAAGATCCCTATCTAGATGTAAGAATGCGACAATACGTTAGGTATCTGTGATAGACGTGAGGACATCACATCTGTGTTACCGGCCTATCTGCACACGGCTATTGTGGACAGCGATGAGTCAACTGAAGATGACGGCCAGATTAGTTCAAGTATTTGCACTGTGACGCTTATCAGAATGAGTAGTATGATTATGAAATGGGTTTTGTCGCTTGTATTTAATGATAATCCTCCTATGTCTCCGAAAGAAACAATTTGAAGTTTTTAAAATATGTGAACATGAAATATTTTTATGAAAGGTATAATATACATACCTTGATATTGGAAGACGCTCAAGGAACAGCCACCCGTGCTTGTATAGAATCCAGTAGTATAGCATAAATGACGTCATTTTGTGACGTCAGTGAATGACGTCATGTTGTGACGAAACTTTGATCTGATGTCGGCACAGCATTAGGAAACAGAGAGTTCCAATGACATCACAGCACACAGCAGGCGTACTACACAAGCAGGACATCGAACATCGAACACCGTTTCAAGATATTCACAGAAAATATAAGTTGCGGATGTTATCGGATGAAAAGTCCATCCAGCCTATTGTTTGTATAAAGCATACATACAACTGAGTATTACTTATGATAAGAAGGAAAAGTGTGTTCCGAGAAAATAAACATAATACACGATACTTTCATCACAGTCGCTTTCACACCCTTTCATTCGTTTACGTCATGATGACGTCATGGTTAGAGCTATGACGTCACGTCCATAAGTTCATCATGCATACTAATAGTAGTATGGTTATAGAGTCCCTGGGCCATTAAATGTAATGCTAAAGGATTCTTCACTCCACTTGCTTTCTTGATCTTTGCCCGTTTGTTCTGGAACCAGATCTTGATTTGAGCTTCCGTGAGTGACAGAGACAAAGCCAGTTCTTTTCTCCGTTGTTCTGTGAGATACCGGCAGTCTTCAAACTCCTTCTTCAGACGTTGGAGTTGATCATTTGTGAACGCTGTCCTTGGGCGCTTGTCTTCTTGTTGTTGCTGTTGCTGCTGTTGCTGTTCCTGTTGCTGTTCCTGTCTCTCTCGCTTCTTCGTCTTCCTGGATCGAGGACCTTCAAAGAATATAAAATTAGCACAATCAAGCCCGGATACAGCTTTTTGGAAAGGAGGATGCACAGCCTTTTGTAATATAATGGGGGAGGTGGGGAGGGACTGCACTTACATATTTAAAAAAATATTTGACATATATGTATAATCCACGAAACAATTTCCGTTTGCAAGCTAGCAAATGCTCATTCTATCCTAAATTTGCTGGAAACATGTCACTAAACTATTAATGTTTATTTAAATATTACTTTAATAATGCAGTTATTGCGTTGCTTAGCACATATCGGTAATTCATTCTATATGTTACCCCTCTTTTCTGCACCAGGATCCTATGATAATGGGTTGATAAGTGTTTGTCAGAATCATACGGTGCTGGTGGGTTTCTACAAACTGATAAACGTTACGATATGTATCACCTTCAGCCTTTCCAAAAGAAAGTGATATAACTAAAATGTTCTTCAAAACGACGTTACATCGAACTCACTCACTCTAAATAATTACCATATGTTCTGAAAAGAACTTCGTGCAGAAAAGCAAAGACCCCAAAGGGCAAAAATATTGAGCTCGGAATGTCAGAAGAATTTTAGCATGAATAATAAAGTCAGTAATACTTCTTTGGAATTGGAAGTGTGATGGTAAAACAAACTATTTGCTAAACACTGACATTGTTTCCGGTTTGTTAAATACGCTACGACAGTAAAGACCTCTTGATCTAAAAAATATTTCAGTTTGCAATCTATTTACAGACATATTCACAAAGCTGTTTTGAAGGTTGTTGGAAGGACTAGTGATTAAAACATTTGCTCGTCACAGTGAAGATCAGCGTCAGATCGCCTTTGTTCTTGTGTCCACGGTCGTAATAACTGGGACATTGCAAAAAGATACATTTACCCGTACTAATTCAATGACTCAAGTTGTTTTAAAGGAAAATGAATCCTTTGTACGCCCACATTCTTGAACAAACTTCATTTTCCAGCATATATGTCAAAAGCAAACGTATAATAACTCCATTGTCAGACATTGCATGTGACATTGTTCTGAAGCTCAATGTAGTTCTTTATTAGCCAGACATGTTGAAAAATGAGTGGAGCTGTCATAGGAAATGTGATATCGCGGGGGAGTAGAAGCAGTCTAAATACATTAGTGTGTGTTTGGTGGAACAATCCACGCAGTACACGGTGTCAGAAGATATACCTGCTTAAAGTATTAGTAGAATAGACGGAAGACTGTATGAAAGCTCTCGCAGGGGGAGATAATGCCTTGATAATCAGCGATTTGGGCCTGAGTGTACATGATTCGTCCATCAGAGTGACCCGGATTTAACCCTTGCCAATTAGAACACCCTACCTAAGCTAGTCATTTTTCATGCGTTGTACTTTCTTGACAATTGATCTTCGATATTAACCTCACGTCAAGGCTGCAGTCAGACTAATTTTCTGAGTCAATTTTCCCATCCAGATTTGCAAGCCCGACTACGGGAAGGGGTGCTAATCTAGCACCTCGTACCCAAATCAGGTGTCTCTACAGATTGGAGAGGCAAGTGGACAAATGGGGCTGGTTTACGACCGTCCCGCCAGTATTGACCGCTTTAATTACAGCCTATCGTCATCAATTTTGCTTCGGTTCAGGCCTCAACCGACGCCCCGTCTCGCACAGAAATAAGTTGGTGTGAAAGTAGTACTTCCTCCGATTGTCTTCAGCCCGACTTGCGACTTAATAATCGAGCAGCTTAACTAATTTGGTCATTAAAGCCAGGACGGGGGCTAATAGGCTAAGCAGTTGACTAATCTATTATTTCTGATTGCCTATAATATGACCGACTCTAATTACACCTACGTCAGGGCTGCTTTGCAGTTCCCATTAATCTTTGGTACACGGTAGCACCACAAAACAAAGCGGCTTCCCAAAGTGACGGAGGACAAACGCTATGGTTTGCCTCAACTATGGCGGTGAACTTTGATTTATTCTACCCGCACCCACAAGACCGAAAACAATTTGTTAATCTCCTCGGAGGAAACATTAAGTTAACGGCACAGTAATAGTTCCCTTAAGACTTCGTTTAACAAGCCTTTATTAGAATGTATTGACTCGGTCTGCCCTCTAAAACACACGCCTTATCGCAACGATTGGGGCCAAGTTCTAGTTTAGATTTAAATGGACTATAGTTAGTGACGATTGAAGTCAACAATCAAATCAAGCAAGAGCGGAAGATGCTCTGATTGCGTCTGTCTGTTTCCCACGTGCAGGGAAACAGAAGAAGATATTTGCAATGAGTAGACGTGTACTGATACACATCTCCTGGCGCAGATACGTTGTAGCCTCTCCTACCAGCTGATGACTGCGCACATTAATTTACGGTATGCCAAAAGAATAGATTAACTTACACATCGCATTTTAACAGTTTCGAATTTATCCGTTCTATATATCGATGTATTTGTGTTTTGTTGTGCTGTGTCAATCGTTATAAGTCCAGGAGAATACAATACAACAATACAAATATATAAAAACACTATTGTTATTTAATTCCAAGTTCACACAACCTCTTATCTCAAGTCTGTAATGATCACAATATGTGAACAGTTTGAAAGAAGACGTGGAGAATGGACCACGGTGATACAATATTTGTCTTTTACACTATTTCACATCGGTGGATGCAGGTGATATTATAGTTAAACAGTCAATATTTCAGATTCTTCCTCTCATTATGAAAAATCTTTTGAAGTTATGCTATTAGTATTAATCGATTTGTGTGATTGTGGTTATTTTTTGTGTTATAAAAAAGACATTTCTTTTATTTGTGTGAATACATGCCCTGTATTTAGTTAACGTATTAATATGTCATGATTTCTATTATTATTACTATTTTTGATGATGATGATGATGATGATGATGATGATGATGATGATGATGATGATACCCGCCCAATGTCAGTGAAAAGATTGGGAGGTACCAAACCTTAGGCACAAAGAACAATGGGGAGTCGGACAACTTGGAACTTGGATTATTGTATATTATTGCCTCCGACGATAACATGTCCGCATTTAGCATCGTGGGATCAAACTACCGTTGAGTTGGGGCAAAACAAATGTTATTTCTGATTAATTAACGTTAACACAGCAATGAAATCGAGGTACAGCGTGACTCTTTTAAAAAATAAGAGCACGTACACTTGGTGCAACGTGATATAGCGCCTCGGATATATATATAACAAAGTCCAATATTTCTGAGTGTACCTGTCAATATGTTACAAATTAATACGATGACGATAGACGTTGATGGATTGAATGAATAAACAGTGAAATAATAAAGAGACGCACGTAAGAAAAATATTCAAGGCTTTAATTAGAGGAAAAACTATATAATTATTAATTACACTGATGTGCATAAAATCATTTCAACGGCAATAAATGACAATTGGAAGAGGGGTAACCTGGCCTGTAAAAGGATGATGTGGCTCACCGTATCATAAATTCAGCACTCGCCCAGCTCTAATGTTGATATAGTAATTGATAAAATCAATGGTGAACTTTTAGTTAAACTCGGTAATGCAAATATCCAATAACGAGACACGTGCAAGTCACACGAGAGGTAACAGTCTGAATTAAATCCCCAGACTGGAAAGTGGCACTATATATGTTCGACTCTGGTTCAATCCAATGCTATCAACTGCGCGACATGTGTGTAAACTAAATTGAAATAGTGATTGTGTTATGAATAATGCCGCGTCTATCCTACTCTTTCAAGAATATCTTTATGTCGAACATGACCAACTGATTGATACCTTATCATCCTGGTTGCTGTTACTGCATTCACGTGGCTTTGATTAATGGAAGCATGTGTAACCGAGTTTAAAGAAAATAAAACGTGCACGAGTCTGTAGCGCAGGACACTACGTGAGTGATCTATGGTAGCATTTGGTCATTATCAAAAGAGTGCTGAAGAGATCTGACGTCTATGTTAGCATTTTGTCATTATCAAAATAGTGCTGAAGAGTAAGGCTTAACAAATAAAGTAGCATTTTATCATCGTTGTAGGATAGACTATATATTGTCTATATAATAAAAGTGCCCTCACGTTGCATATTGCCTATATTATAGAATGGTGATGAGTGTTATGTACGTCCTCGTGTCGTATACAAATGTATAGTGGCATTTACTCTACTCTCCTCATAGCATTGTGTCATTATTATACAATAACTGATGACTGTTTAACCCATGGGTGTTCTTCGCATTGTTATAGGAATAATGACGCCGATTTGAATTTAGAAATATATTGTAATTAATATAGGAAAACAAAGAAAAGTTTAGGTGGCATATTGTCATTATATGATTGTGAAGGAAGTATGTTGTCATTATATGAATGTGAAGGAAGTATGTTGTCATAATATGATTGCGAAGGAAGTATATTGTCATTATATGAATGTGAAGGAAGTATATTGTCATTATATGAATGTGAAGGAAGTATATTGTCATTATATCAATGTGAAGGAAGTATATTGTCATTATATGAATGTGAAGAAAGTATATTGTCATTATATGAAAATGGAGGA
This sequence comes from Haliotis rufescens, assembly GCF_023055435.1. NCBI lineage: Eukaryota > Metazoa > Mollusca > Gastropoda > Lepetellida > Haliotidae > Haliotis > Haliotis rufescens. The sequence goes on along the minus strand of NW_025964112.1, from coordinate 60,037,032 downwards.
AGTATGTTGTCATTATATGATTGCGAAGGAAGTATATTGTCATTATATGAATGTGAAGGAAGTATATTGTCATTATATGAATGTGAAGGAAGTATATTGTCATTATATGAATGTGAAGGAAGTTTGTTGTCATTATATGAATGTGAAGGAAGTATATTGTCATTATATCAATGTGAAGGAAGTATATTGTCATTTTATGAAAATGGAGGAAGTATGATGTCATTATATGAATGTGAAGGAAGTATATTGTCATTATATGAATGTGAAGGAAGTATATTGTCATTTTATGAATGTGAAGGAAGTATATTGTCATTATATGAATGTGAAGGAAGTATATTGTCATTATATGAATGCGAAGGAAGTATGTTGTCATAATATGATTGCGAAGGACGTATATTGTCATTTTATGAATGTGAAGGAAGTATATTGTCATTATATCAATGTGAAGGAAGTATGTTGTCATTATATGAATGTGAAGGAAGTATATTGTCATTATATGAATGTGAAGAAAGTATATTGTCATTATATGAAAATGGAGGAAGTATGATGTCATTATATGATTGCGAAGGAAGTATATTGTCATTATATGAATGTGAAGTAAGTATATTGTCATTATATGAATGTGAAGGAAGTATATTGTCATTATATCAATGTGAAGGAAGTATATTGTCATTATATCAATGTGAAGGAAGTATATTGTCATTATATGAATGTGAAGAAAGTATATTGTCATTATATGAATGTGAAGGAAGTATATTGTCATTTTATGAATGTGAAGGAAGTATATTGTCATTATATTATAGTATATACACAGTTTTTAACGGGGTGAGGTAAGGTTGATTGCACCAGTAATTGTTATCTATTACCCTCGAAAGTGGAACAGCCCTACACATATGATACAGAACCAATTATGAGGTATTTGGAGGATATGCTTATTATATAATTATATTAATAACATATATTCCCTCGTGTGGTATAGGGTCTGTGTCACAGGAATGCTGAGAGTGATATAATCCCTTGTGTTGTATAGGGTCTGTATTACTGTCATCTGACCTTGTAAGTACACACAAATTGACACGTCAAAATCTGCCTTTATCTCGGTAACACGCACACTAATCTTCTATTGTTTTATCAGTCTCGCTGAGGATGGGGGGTTAAGTGTGTCGACCACTTCAGTTTCACCCCCAACCTCGATAACGACGCTCACGTGCAGCACGCCATGTCAACTCAGAAATCTCCCGCTAGAGGTCGCTTCGAGTAGCACGGACATGCACGAATGATTGACACATTCGCGAGTCCATTCCATAACAGGATTCTTCAATTGAATTGTTTGTCAATTTCAAATCATTCATTCTTGAGACGGAGGGATAGGGGCGTTTTGAAATGAAATATTTGACTTGAAAGTGTCAAAACTTCTTCATTAAGTGGTTGGATAAGTGCGGTAGTCAGCGAGAAATACCATACTGAAGATGGACCTTCAATAACGAGGAGTGCCAGATAAACACCACCAACTCGACAACTTTCACATCAATCAAATAGAACCTTGAATACTATTTTGAAGAGGCGATAAAATGTAAGCTCAAGAACAAAGGTGCAACAATGGGTACATGGTGCAAGGGCACATTGCGTGGTACATTGGCATCTCTCGTGTCTTACTGCTCGGCCCTTTCAGTTGCTGGAGGCGCTGTTACATGTGTCTTGAATGCACATCATGCATTTTCTGCTAAATATTTGCTTTTTCAGTTGCATAGACAAAAGGTGTGTGTGATCTGGTGTATCATTACTTCTCATTCCCAATAGTGTAAACGTGTGCCACCAAACTACTCACCCGCACCCACTGCGCTCACAAAACTGACAGAAAGCATTAAAAGAATAGGTAGCCATTTCACCCATCAATTAGCCGTGTTAATTTTGGATACGCCTGCCTATCTGTTTTTAAATTTATAAAAAAAAAAAATTTCATTGAGCAGATTATTTACTGTATTCATAAAAATATCCACTAACTGCGCCTTTTGCTAGAGTTCTGTTATAGTTAGGGAAATTGTCAACTCTCACATTAGGCATACCATAACGATATCACCCCTGTTACGCGTTCTTAATAATTTTTGGCTGTATTGATAGTATCCCCATCCTCTGGTATTTGATAGTGATTCATAAACATATTTTCATGATATACATGTTGTCGGAATCGTACAATGGACTCTGATTTTTGTATAGTATATAAAATAAAGTATATTTTTATGATTATGGAAATTGTTTGTTGTTTTTTGCTTTTATTTATTACTATGCATAGTTTCCTAATCACAGAGTTGCCCTTCTGTCCTTGCAAAATAGTTCTCCACGTGTTCATTGTTCAGTGGAATTGTAAAAGATCAACTTCTCTTGAATATTGTGTAGCTAAAAGGGAATGAAGTGAATCTATGGTGATTCTGTTGTCAGAAAAGTTGTGTCGATTTTATAACTGGTTTTAGTAATAATGTATTCGTTTTTATCATATTCACCGAATGGAAATAACTTTTTCTTTGCAGGGATATGAATGTGGCAGTATTTCTAAACCAGGGACCATCGTGTTCGATGTTAGTGTAGCGGATTTGTTATATATATGCCTTGCTGGGAATGAAGAAACATATAGCATTATAGCATTAGCTATAGCATTCGATAGAACTTCGGTACTGATGCATGCATGAACGTTCACATTTTCCTATTTCAACAGGACAACATAGAAACTGTGCCCCTTCGGGACACTCATGTGGATTCCTAATTCTATGTTTAAGTAATAGCATTGATGAAATGGTTTTGAGTGATATGAAATAGTTTTGCATTATTTCTTAAAATTTTTTTTTAATGTTACTGAATTACTGAAATCGAAAGGGCAGGAATTGGAATTGGAATTGGAACGTAATGTAATAGTTTCAGCAAGAGTGGGAAGAAACAATTTATCTCTGTCAGTAAAACAAAGTATTTTTTTATACATAATTTTAATAAATAATCAGAAACATCACAAGTTAATCAACAATTTTGAAAAAATCAATATGTTTTTGCAAACAATTGTGATTAACTGGTGGGGTTGTTTTAGACGCAGTTAATTACGATGGACAAAAATAGATAAAACTAATCTCTCAGAACTTGAAGCCCACCGAAGCTCTGTAACGTTTTCAAACATTCACAGAAGGGACCACTAATTGTGTTATTCCTTATAATGAGATGTGTTACGCCTCCTTGCTGCATGGTTCGGTGCCTTCTTTCAAAGCGTGCCTTCGTCAGATATTAAAAAAAACACCCTCACTTATTCAGGTTTCAAATTTAGTCTCATTTGAATATCATCTTTTAATCCTCAGTCGAACGTCATACTTGCCAAACAACTAGACAGAATTCATCTTGAGCCAATACATTGTTACAACTTTTCTTAATCTACAATAATGCGCAGAAACCCTTTAATTATGCTTCAAACTGGGGTATCGTTCACAACCGAGAAGAACAACGAATTAAAATGTGAATTTTATTTTTCAAAGGTTACTGTGTTTAAATAATTATTGACAAAAACGATTAATAAATAATAGCATGAGCAAAAACACAATGGGTTGATGTAAAACATCGAACTTGTCTTAATTTCTTTTTTCAATACGGCAGATTACGGGGACTTTTGTAATTTAATGATTGCAAATGAAAGATTTGTCAGAGATGTGATGTCGGGACATGTAATCAGACGAAATAATTAATGATGAATGTCCAAATTCCCTTGAAACCTCGGCATTATCAATACTGTAAAGTTACCCGACTATACATCTTTCAGATAATACATCGAGTTGGGTAAATTAAACAATACTACTAGTTGTTGGCACCACTCCTTCTCGGTGTAACAACGGTCCCCTAATCACGCACACCTTCTCAATACCACGCTACGCCCCACCCGCAAAATCGCTGCTGTACGCCCCACCCTCAACAAGCTACCCTACGCCCCAACCACAACCTCGCTACCCTACTCCTACTTCCCCAACCACTCCACCCCCACAACACATTCACCCCTCTCTCTGACTACATCAGCAACAGACAAAGGGGTAACATAGTTTTCTGTTATAACTTCATAAAGGCGATGAAGGAGTTAAGGGTCATTCTGGGGATATTCTTTGTAGGAGAATTGCTTTCAAACTACAAAAATCTAGATCTTATCATCAAAAGATGAAGGTAAGGTGAGGGTAAAATAAACTTACTCATCATACATGTCTAACAAATGCTGATAACAGAAAAACAGTGATTTGTTTGTGTCACTGTATATATACACACACACTGTAGCATTATAAATCAAACAAAAGTTGGTTCATCTAGTTGTGCATGGATATCTTCAACTACTTAATTCTATATGATGTAAATTTGAGATAAAAAACAACACTGAACCGATACACATACGCATTCATGTACAGAGATTCATAAGTCAGTATGTCCGATTCCTTGAGAGGTATCCTTTGAGGTTGATACCTTGCAAACTCTCATATTTCACCAGCTCAGTAGAAGGTGTCCTTAGCCTACTTAAATATTAAAATAACGAATTTACTATCTTGTCTCCTACCTAAAATATCCATATAATAGGTTGATTAAAGAATTATGTTTGTGTTACATTTCCCCCTCCACTGAACCTACTGTGTTCACTGCGCGTATAAGGATCATCACATGCATCTCCATCAAACCGCATTGGTTCAAACAACACACGTGGCAGATCAATTTGTTTGGGGAAAGGATTCAAGCTGAAAATTACACGATAGTGCAATCCCTGGCATTTAAAATGAAATGACAATAATTCAAAACTAGTCACAGTGGGTTATTTCGGCCCATGCTGTCTCTATAAAACTGTTTTATACATCCCTAACAATTGGTGCGTTGCGTTGTGTGTATTTATTCTTGACTGCAGCCCGGGAGACAAAGAGGGACTCAGCACAGAACAGACATGCTACAGGGGAATTAAGCTGTGTATCTGCGCGCGTCTGTTAGATACACAAACAAACAAGATTGGATATTTTGGCGGAACACAAACATACGACCATAAAATAGTCGAAAATGTAGCGATGGCAGAACGGTATGGGGAAGAAATGGGAAACGTGAGATGATGCCGCAGCATGCGTTGGAAACTCTAGCTTGTTGACAGTCGTTAATATAATGCTTATATAACACGACAGGAAAAAAACTCCCAGTGTTGAGGACATGTTATACAACGGCATGAAGTTTTATTCATATTGTCATGAAAGTGTGGGTAACGCGATTGCTGTTATTGAAAGAAAACTTACATATTACTTAACCATAAAACACACGCCACGATATGACATTTAAATGGATTATAACAGCGTGTATTATATAAAATAAAAAGCTTCCAACATTGGTGAGAATTCTTTTGTACGAAATATACACATAAAGATAGGAATTATATTTTATGTTTCAATTTTTTCACCAGAGACTCGACAGACGTCAGCGTAATAACCTAACACACACACACACACACACACACACACACATATATATATACATGTAATGGGCAAGTATGACGTCATGACGTCGTGTCCGACAGTAACTTGTGCAGAGTGTAGAGAAATGACGTATTTGATATCTGTAGGAAGATCTGATCGTATGTTCACATCTGGGAGTGTAGGTAACAGTTTCTCGTGGCAATAATTGCCGTATGCTTTTAGCACTAGATTGCAATAACAGTAACTTTGCATTCCAATTATTTGGTTGTATGTTATTTGTCAGATGACACTAACACTGAATGCAATTACTGACTGTGTACAATCAGAGGTATCAAATCACTTGAACGAATTTACGAGATTCCAGCAGAACTGAATAATTAACATGGTATCAAATTCTAATATATATGTTCCACACGTCTTTCAAAGCATTTCAGTTATATAAATTAGTGTTAGTTTTCACACGGAACGATTGTTTGAAATACAAATCACAAATATTAAAAAAAAAGTAATAATCTGAAATTATATATATTGCAAGGACGTTGTAAATAGTATTGATTGAATTCATAGTAAATAATGGTATGACTGAAAGAAGATGAGCATTAGAACAATTCATACTGGTATCTCTGTACAAAACACGAAACATATATTGATACACCATACTATGTATTAATATCAATAACATATACCATCACACTATAAACAATACATGATGTATTCCACATTTCTGAGATATCGATATACCCCTTGTCATTAACCGTTACGAAATAATGGTGACTGGATATGACTAGACTTGCACGGGCATATGTGAAGAATAGGATTTCATGACTTTACAATAAGATATATCAGTTTCAATTATGTATCTAATCTAGCATGTAAGTTGCATAACACAACATATATTCCGGTACATTCACAAACACAAAGTTAGAAGATCTAATGGAGGAAAGATGGCTAAATGTTTTACTTTAATGTTTTGCTGCCTGACTGATTATTACTGTAAAGGGTCCCCGGCCTACCTGACGAGGGTCGATCAGAGTATCTTGTGCAGTATACCCAAGCAGGCCACACTTGCGCTGGCTTCACCTCCGTCTTCCCCGGGGGTGGTAGAGCTGATTCCCGGGGGGCAGGGGATAGGGATGGGGAGGTAGATCGCCTCTTCAAGTCCACTGGCGAAAACGCCGAACCTATTCTCACTGTAAACTTTTTCACACCAAAGTCTGGTTTAAGAATTTCATCAATGGAAAAGTTCGTTAAATTTTGAACTGCCATTTCATGTCCTTGACTATCGGAATCATTGTCCCTGTCGTGGCAGTTTGGTTGTGAATCCCCCATGTCTGTCTCTGTATCTTTCTCAACAGGCGATGATAACACACCGAGCTCTGTCACACATCCATTCAAACCGTGCTTACTTCATACCCGAGACATCTACACTCAAAAACACACTTGTCGTAAATCGCTATCTGGGGGCGTGGCTTTTGTTGGAGTGGCGTGTCGACTCGACCAATGTGTGCTCTAGATCGCGTGCTCATGCTATGAGCATAGTGAGTGCGATAATTGAAAACAAATCGAGTGTCCCGCGAAATGTCTCGTTTAATAATTAACCCAGTGGTCTTGTCCACAGACAGATTTCACGCGCTTGAAATCTCCTTAAAACTTGGGTTTAATGACGTTCAACAGAAGTAGTGTACATTGACAATCGGGCAGCGACTGATATATTCAGCAATGGCATTCCAGTTCACCGGATGATGGGCGATTTTCTGGAAAAATCAGTCGTGAATTTATATGAACAGCTTGGTTAAAGAATGACACTAGGTTTGTGTCTGTAGGCGTCAGAATAAGAACACATGAACAAGTCTACCCACAGAGAACGTCGGATGGCGGATCTAAGGCATGGGTGTATGTAGAATGCCTGAAAACAAAAATATATGTCGGTATACATGGCTGACTGTAACGTGAGGCGTGTTTGTGTGTGTGTGTGTGTGTGTGTGTGTGTGTGTGTGTGTGTGTGTGTGTGTGTGTGTGTGTGTGTGTGAGTGCGCGCGTGTGTGTTGTGTTTGTGTGTGTGTGTTTGTGTGTTTGTGTGTGTGTGTTTGTGTGTTTGTGTGTGTGTGTTTGTGTTTGTGTGTGTTTGTGTGTGTTTGTGTGTGTTTGTGTTTGTGTGTGTGTGTGTGTGTGTGTGTGTGTGTGTGTGTGTGTGTGTGTGTGTGTGTGTGTGTGTGTGTGTGTGTGTGTTTTGCTTTCATGGATTGAAAGGGAAAGCTTGTATTTGATGGTAGATTACTCAATTAATATGTATAGATCGTTGCGTTAAATAACTGTCAATGCTATTCTATGTAAAATGGCACATATAATATATTACGCAAATAGGTATTCCTGTTATCATTCATTTCAATAACGTTCAAGAATAAAATATTCATACACGACGTTGAAAGATTGAACCGACAAAAGAATGCGAATAAAATAAACGGAATTTTGTGTTTACAATAATTGTGTCTTTCTAAAATCCTATTGTGTTTGCTTCATTGTTAATCTGTAAACAGGTAACTTAAAATATTGCAATGCTCGTTCCCCAATAATAAACATCATTTATATTATTTGTTAACCCTTTTAAGCGAATTATGTGTGTGTCGAGTGCTTACCATTTCCACGAACACCTGGTGCCGTCACTGATTTTCAGTTGTCCATTCATATAGTTTCACCACTCTTATGTCTTTTGCTCCCGTTAGAAACTGTTTCGTCAGAAAATCGAGACTGGTTTTTACCTGGCGTTATTCACACAGTATAAGGAAGTGAATAGAAATCCACTTTATCAGCAATGAATATGCAACCATTTTTCGATTAATATTTTTCGATTTTATTACCACTAACGAAGAGCTTAATAAAATTAAGCTCTTCGTTAGTGGTAATAAAATCGAAAAATATTAAGCGAAAAATGGTTGCATATTCATATAACCTTCATAAATGTACTGATCGGAAGGCCGTGATATCCTACATACAACAAACACACGCGAGAGAAAACATCGGTGCCACAAACATCGACTGGAAGAAAGAAATGATTGATGAGGTTGGTACTGTAAATTATTATCGCACTTTTTTAACAGAATAAATATGTGTAATAACTAGACGTGGTTGAATGGTTACTATCCATCAGTCCGTCCCTTTCACTCTCTACGTGAATGCGGAGGCAGCTCTGACGTATTATTGTAAACATATCAACTGTGTTAAGTGATGCATGGCTCATTTAAACAATAGGAGATAAACACGTAATTATTCCACAATTGAAATGTAAATGTAAAATTAACGATTTAAAGAAAAGATTTAAAAAGATAAAAGAAATTATGTCCAAATGAAAGGTTCATTGCTCAAGATAAGCCCCCGCCTTTTCATGATTATTCATACTGATAGTTTGTATCGCTGAGAGGAATAAGCCGTCCATGTGTCACCACCAGCTATGCTGTATTCGACACCTTATTTCTTGTATGACGGGTTATACTTGACTGTATTTGAACGATCGCATGAATATTGTTTCAAAAAGATAAAATCAGAAAATAATTAAGGCAAGTTGTGGTTAAAACAAGGGATGCACACAGCTTTCAGCTGATGTTAACACAATAGGGAAAAATACAGCATACACTGCAACATATGGTCATTTGCTGTGATACCATGGCACCCAATTTCCTGTTAAAGAGCCTAGATACATATATATCACCTAGTATCTTTCACAGGACAATTCATGCTACAACAAAATCCTCTCGCTATTTTTGATGGTATCTTCACATAATGAAAATTAATAATGCGTTGACGCCATACTGGTCTTGTTTAAGGACGTCGCTATTACCATGAGTTCCGATAGCTCTTTATAGTCGTCAGGTGAATGTGCAGAGGTGAATCTGTCAATAAAACAACCACTTAATCTTGTTCTGGTTTATTTTGGGTAAAAATAAAGAGCTGGAAGACGATTTCTTTTTTGCTTAAATAACAATAAATCTATGATTATTTCTAAACAGATGAGATTAATATGAGATTAATACAAAATGTACTCATTATATGCTATAATACATGTATAAACATTTCATTCTGTAACGGTATATTTCGTCCGATGACTTAACACATCAGTTGTTTATACATCTTCATACACACCACAAGGTTTGTCTCATCAACAAGAAGTTACTTTGTATTCTGAGAGCATTCAAGGGGAATTTACCTCGGGGTTTAGAAGAAGCAACTTACTGGTCTGGGCTTTCCATTGAGATGTGTGCTGCATCTTCACATCATACTTAGTCGGAATATCCTCACTAGCAGAAAAAAACCCTGACAGATCTCTTTGACGCCTCTGGTGCCAACAGCAGTAGATATGGCGGTCCATCTGTGCCGAATACTAACAGACTGTTTTTGAATACGCAAATCTTTTCATTTTAAGATTATTTATAGGTAGCTGTCAAAATAGAATATCAGGATTATTTCAAGATTAAAAATAAATTCAGGTACACATTTGACATTTTAACTTTTACATTCATCATGTATAATACATATACTCCTTATCCATTGGTGTTATAGTTATTGTTAATACTGCACTTTTTTAAATTTTAGATTGATAAAAAGTTGTTGATTTGGTCAGCGGTATCTTGCGCGTGTTACAAATAATGACAGTAAAATATTTGGATATCTAATTTCATTAATCATTTTTGTTGACTTTTATTGCAGATTGCAATTTGACATTATTGTCCTGATTTGTCACCCATGAAAGATTTTAGAATGGTTAACATTTGGGGCAAACAACATAAAATATTGTTTTTAAAAATGTCTAAAAGATTTTTTTAAATGGCACGTAGATCATGGAACAGTCCTATGATATCCTAACGCCATATCATTCCAGCAAACGCGCATTTTATATTGTAAAGGGATACAGAAATATGCACAAAAAAAATATGCATAAGTGTTTTAGCAAAGTTCATTGCAGTTTTCGTGTGTGCTTTTAAGTCAAGGGGTTGTGTCGGGTGGGGCTGGGTGGCCACTCGCCTCGTCACTACAGCACCCGTACAGGTTGTAGCCGAGCCTACACAGGCCGTGCAGTCAAACCGCGCAGAGTATCATAATCGATAGTTAGCGTTAAAGGTGAATCAACGGGCTTGTAAATGACGGATTGATCGAATACTGTTTATTGGGTTGGGATGGCCCGAAGCCCTCCTGTTCGGCGGGATAACATGTCTTTTAGGAGAGATTTTCGCCTCAGAACATTTCCCGTAATGGTTGGCCTTATCACGCCCGACCACGGAGTATTACCACATCTTTCATGTTGATTATTTTATTGCATGAGGAATTTTATTGAGCAGTTTTCATTTTTTGGTGACAGAGGCGGCCTGGCACGCGCGCTCGAGCGCAAGGGAGGTAATCGAGTAATCCAATAATTGCTTATTTCCGAGGGTCGTAAGCGACACTGTGGTGAGCCATGAAATTCATTATGTCAGGGAATATTGAAGGATGTTTGTGTAAAATAATAATCCAGATGACAAATTGTTCGCGTGAGATAAATTTAAGAAGTGAAAAGTTCTGGAAGTTACGTCTGAAGTAGGATTCCACCACGTCTATTAACCCTTTAAGGTTCCAGCACCTTCATACCCATGTCACGGTTGCATTTGAATGTCCAAACCGTTTACGATGTCAGAACTGAAAACAACATGTCCATATTTTGAGAAGTTAAATACGTTTTGGTTATTTTGTTTACACGATATAATTACTTAGATCATGATGTCTGTCATAAGACTTACTTCAGTTTACCATTTACATGGCGGTAATACAGTTAACTCCTTCAATGTAATGTATCGGCACTCTGCAGTGTAATGGTGAGGTGAGGTGAAATTGGGTTTAACGTCGCGTCCAAGATTATTGCACTTATATAGCGACGTGCATGTACGTGTGTATGTTTGTGTGGCTGCTTGTACTAGTCTGGACTGATGCCGATTTATAGTGCTAGCTCACTGAGATACCATGCCGCAGTTTAACATGAATACCCCACTCAGACACAGTATACTGACTCCGAGCCGACCAGTCCTTGTTTTAGCCCCTTAATGCCGAGCGCCAGACAGGGTAACAACAAGTACCATCTTTTAACGTCTTTTGGTATGACGCGGCCGGGGATCGAACCCCGGGCCTTCCGCTCTCCGGGTGGACGCTCTACCACTAGACCACGGAGGCGGTCCTACAGTGTAATGACACCAGATATCGCCTCTGTGGGGCAACACTATCGTCACTTAAGACTGCAGTGACGAAATATGTTGCTGTGGGCAACACACAGTTTGGGAGAATTTAATAACAAAAAATGAATATAAACATTTTCCAATCGAATAATGATAGAATAAATACATATAAACAGAATAAAGCGTTTTGCATATTGACATGTTCATTTAATAAACGTGATTTGCAAGAAGTCGAATATTAACTCCAGCGATGAAAGATTACATTGCATTAGACTGCATCGTATATGTATCCTCTGTCCCATGGACTATATCAATAGACGTTTCGGGGTTGAGTGCAGGTGTGACACAGGTAAATGAAAGGCCACCTGTAATCGACTCCTACAGGATGAGGCCAGGTAGGAAACATAATCTCCTACTGCACTGGAACGGATTTCCGCGGCAGGAAACATAACTATCAGATGATAATGCCACGATTTTATTCGGTATTTTCATATAAAAACTGGAAATTAAAGTCGAATTAGAATATAAATGGTATTCAAATTGTAAGCCGTAAAATTGGATTGAATGTGAACTCATATCTATTTTAAACTCGGATGTTTTTAATTTATGTTCTTGAAATTTGATATCTCTTCATTTAATTTTGAGACAGAACACGTTTAAAGTAGGCTTATCTTCTCTACATCGTGCTGGAATGTAACAATGTGATTGTTATCAAGGTAGAGTCAGGTTGAATGATGTCCTTACTAAGTTTGTGGTAGCAGTGAATTCCACAAAAGTAAAATCAGTATATGTCAATCGCGTTTTATCCTAAAACATATTATCATGATAAATATAAAAATCGTTCGGTAAAAACGTATTTCGTCGATTACACACAACATAGCTGTTACATGGACGGTAGAAATGATCAGACACTCATCTGATGACCAACTCTTGGAAAACATGGCCCGCCTAACTGTCAACTACACTGGGTACATCACTTGAAACGGACTTCAAGACTGAATAGAAATGTCCTTTTCTCAACTAAATCTGCATAAAAGAAATATGGTCACAACACAACTGGAGAGTTTTCGTACTATATTTTATCTAAATTAACATTCCTGATGCAAAATGCTCTCCCGACATTCATTATGAACTGTGTACCTAGAATGACTCCAAAATATAAGCGAAGCGGCGAATATAACGGGGTTGGGACAAACCGACTGTGGTCAAACTTCACCGTCAGCATTAAATGGGAAGCCTTCAAATATAGCAATATAACCCGTTTCCTTATGTCATATGTTTTCGTTGTATTTACACCTACACGTTAGAAAGTCATCTGTTCCAACCGACATTTTAAGAACAAAGTCATGGACGGTGTTTACTGCCTACTGATAGGCCTACTGTGTTCTTGATAATTGTATTTACTTGAAATATGCTATCGTTGATTTGATATGTTCATAGATCAGGTACATGGTACTCAAAAGTATACACATTCATACGAACTTTTCTCGATGGAATAGAATGAACTAAGAGAAGTTGTCTGTCTCTGGGAACTGATTTCGACATTGTTACATCCACAACACAACAATGAATGGTATGCAATTGATCGGACCATGTACTTATTGAGTTAATGTCTTTGCATGTTTTATAACTCATAATGGATCAGATCTAGCTAGAGATACTGAATTGTGTTACTGAAACAATCAACATGATCCAGTAAGCATTGTGTTCAATAAAGGTGTAATTAACTTGGTGTCAACGATGTACTTTGTTAACGTCTGCGTGTGCTGTTTAGATATACACCGGGCATGTATCGCCTCGGTTTAGATATGTCATGATGGAGACGTATGACGTACGTGTAATGGCTTTATAACAGTAGAAACCTGACCCAAATTACGAAACCTAATTAGATATTTTATCTGACAGACTTGTTCCGCATTGAATACTTAATCTGGTACCTGCGTTACGTGCAATGGCCTTAATCAAACATGTTCGTAACTTGAATTGTCACCGTCAGCGCTTTTGATTAACAGAAGAGTCCATTTGTCCCGAAGTTGGAGATGGATTCCTTAAGTAAACATGGACAGCATGTCTCCGTCTGAATTACGGCTGTTTAAATGGGGTCTTACGACCGTGAAAGGACGTACAGGGAAATAACTATCTCCAAGTGGTATTTAATTATCTCTACCAATCAAAATGTAATAAACATTCACTGCGGGATTGGATGTATTCACTGCGGGAGAGACTTATGGCGGATATCATCTGCCGGAGACAGATTCCTACGTAATCCGCGAAGATAACCCTGTAACAATTGTTTCTTTCGTTCTGGAGCCCGCCTCCGCAGTCGTATTGTCGTCAGACGTCAAATATTTACACAGAGTCTAATCAGAACACCATCTTCCAATTCTACCAGATATTTATACCCCCTCGCCTTGCGTAAAGGCTTAGATAATGCTTTAACCACTGCCTCGGGCCGAAAACCATCTCTACGAGGAATGACCGTTCCCTTGCCCCCAACTATTGTGTAGGAGGCCGTTAAGCGAATTGAGAGGCCCAGCAAACCTGTTATTTGCCGCTGAAGAGCTGTGATTATGTGCTGTAAATTACCCGAGATGTTGAAACAGTTGTGGAATCAGTTTGGGTATATGAGAAAGATGTGGCGACGGTTTGTGGAGGAATGCCCATTTGTAACAACAGTCCTACCCGCCCCTCGCCTGGCAGGTATCGTGTCTCCGTGTCACCAGCAAGATGACCCCCACTTTTCCACTAACGGCTTGTTACCTTTCTGATTTACACACTGCTAGACAGTCTATCTTCATCCAGATACACCCTCCACACTGACTGCTGGGGTAGCTGATAGGGGTAGCTGTTAGAGCCCCCGGCGACCGAGTGTCACGGCTCATATAGGTAATCGTTAGACACATCTCACTATACTATTCGTCCACTCACGCTACAACTAAACTGAATGAATGGATGGTTAATATAGCCTTAGATAAGCTTTACTTTCTGGTTAACGTTGCTTTGATTATCTTAATAGGGTATACGAAATTTGAGACCTTATTCCGAACAGAATATAATTTCACTAAAGCCTATTTATGTACAGAGTATGTTGAGGTACAGTTTCAAATAAATCGTTGATTTAGGTTAGTTCTTAAAATGTGATTGAATGTTTACATCGATGATAACTTAAGTAAGTTTTGCATCATTTAGTTAGTATCTTCAGTTGGATATGGACATGATAATAAGAGAAGGATATATGAATACCTAGCGTCCTGCCATCAATCAAGCAGGAGGTTCGCAAATATCAGCCCCATGGAGATTTTGTGACAGGATAAATCCTCAGTACCAAAGCTTTGCCGACTAAATAGCAAACATAGGATCGGGTAGTTACAACGTGTGATCAGTTGATTGTATTTTATCTTAACCCAACGTAGTTAGTCTCTCTTGCCATCAACCCCAGGTTTACTCGGATGAGACTCGCATATTACAGACAGTTGTGGCATAGCTGGACTGTTGCGATGCCAAGCAACAACCCTTCCCTCAGTCAATTGAAACATTGTTATGAGGACCAAAACCATGGCTCTAAAAACAAATGCATCAACGATCATGCATATTCAACGGTTCAAGCTTATAAGATATGAGACATGACACTTTGGCAGTCAGGTAGAGTGAGTGAGTGAGTATGGTTTTACGCCGCTTTTAGCAATATTCCAGCAATATCACGGCGGGGGACACCAGAAATGGGCTTCACACATTGTACCCATGTCGGGAATCGAACCCGGGTCTTCGGCGTGACGATCGAACGTTTTAACCACTAGGCTACCCGACCGCCCCCCAGTCAGGTAGAGGGTCGGCGTATCCTGATCCCGAAGACTATACAGTAGTTGTAGCTGATACATCGACATACAGTAGTTGTAGCTGATACATCGACATACAGTAGTTGTAGCTGATACATCGACATACAGTCGTCGCAGATGATACATCGACATACAGTAGTTGTAGCTGATACATCGACATACAGTAGTTGTAGCTGATACATCGACATACAGTAGTTGTAGCTGATACATCGACATACAGTAGTTGTAGCTGATACATCGACATACAGTAGTTGTAGCTGATACATCGACATACAGTAGTCGCAGATGATACATCGACATACAGTAGTTGTAGCTGATACATCGACATACAGTAGTTGTAGCTGATACATCGACATACAGTAGTTGTAGCAGATACATCGACATACAGTAGTTGTAGCTGATACATCGACATACAGTAGTCGCAGATGATACATCGACATACAGTAGTTGTAGCTGATACATCGACATACAGTAGTCGTAGCTGATACATCGACATACAGTCGTCGCAGATGATACATCGACATACAGTAGTTGTAGCTGATACATCGACATACAGTAGTTGTAGCTGATACATCGACATACAGTAGTCGTAGCTGATACATCGACATACATTAGTTGTAGCTGATACATCGACATACAGTAGTTGTAGCTGATACATCGACATACAGTAGTCGTAGCTGATACATCGACATACAGTAGTCGTAGCTGATACATCGACATACAGTAGTTGTAGCTGATACATCGACATACAGTAGTTGTAGCTGATACATCGACATACAGTAGTCGTAGCTGATACATCGACATACAGTAGTTGTAGCTGATACATCGACATACAGTAGTCGCAGATGATACATCGACATACAGTAGTTGTAGCTGATACATCGACATACAGTAGTCGCAGATGATACATCGACATACAGTAGTTGTAGCTGATACATCGACATACAGTAGTCGTAGCTGATACATCGACATACAGTAGTTGTAGCTGATACATCGACATACAGTAGTCGCAGATGATACATCGACATACAGTAGTTGTAGCTGATACATCGACATACAGTAGTCGCAGATGATACATCGACATACAGTAGTTGTAGCTGATACATCGACATACAGTAGTCGCAGATGATACATCGACATACAGTAGTTGTAGCTGATACATCGACATACAGTAGTTGTAGCTGATACATCAACATACAGTAGTTGTAGCTGATACATCGACATACAGTAGTTGTAGCTGATACATCGACATACAGTAGTTGTAGCTGATACATCGACATACAGTAGTTGTAGCTGATACATCGACATACAGTAGTCGCAGATGATACATCGACATACAGTAGTTGTAGCTGATACATCGACATACAGTAGTCGCAGATGATACATCGACATACAGTAGTTGTAGCTGATACATCGACATACAGTAGTCGTAGCTGATACATCGACATACAGTAGTTGTAGCTGATACATCGACATACAGTAGTTGTAGCTGATACATCGACATACAGTAGTTGTAGCTGATACATCGACATACAGTAGTTGTAGCTGATACATCGACATACAGTAGTTGTAGCTGATACATCGACATACAGTAGTTGTAGCTGATACATCGACATACAGTAGTTGTAGCTGATACATCGACATACAGTAGTCGCAGATGATACATCGACATACGGTAGTTGTAGCTGATACATCGACATACAGTAGTTGTAGCTGATACATCGACATACAGTAGTTGTAGCTGATACATCGACATACAGTAGTTGTTGCTGATACATCGACATACAGTAGTTGTAGCTGATACATCGACATACAGTAGTTGTAGCTGATACATCGACATACAGTAGTCGTAGCTGATACATCGACATACAGTAGTTGTAGCTGATACATCGACATACAGTAGTTGTAGCTGATACATCGACATACAGTAGTTGTAGCTGATACATCGACATACAGTAGTTGTAGCTGATACATCGACATACAGTAGTCGCAGATGATACATCGACATACAGTAGTTGTAGCTGATACATCGACATACAGTAGTTGTAGCTGATACATCGACATACAGTAGTTGTAGCTGATACATCGACATACAGTAGTCGTAGCTGATACGTCGACATACAGTAGTTGTAGCTGATACATCGACATACAGTAGTCGTAGCTGATACATCGACATACAGTAGTTGTAGCTGATACATCGACATACAGTAGTTGTAGCTGATACATCGACATACAGTAGTCGTAGCTGATACGTCGACATAGGCGACCTCTTGTTAAGAGGCATAAAGGGAGATCCACGAACTAGCATCGTCCTCTGTGTTACTGCGAGGCAACAGGATTTCACTGACAGTCAACCCTGAACCTGTAAGTTTCTGGAGAACTACCAGCGGTCATGTATTGGCATGTTGTGGGGCCTGGCGTAGTCTGTCTTACAGACCCTGATACAAATATATATCAAAATACAGCCCATGCAAGTCTATAATGTTTGGCAAGTCTAGATTACTGTAGTATCTGAACATGAAGAGAGTCACTGGGCTCCCTTTTATTATATTTTTATTATGATAACTGAACAACTGTTTTTTTTCTGTTCATTCATGTTCATTTCAGAGACTAGATGTTAGTATAGGGCCTGGCGCAACACTGTGGATATTCCATGTTTGTGTCACAAACGTGAAAACATGCTCGCTCCCCACATCCAGTGGCCAAACCAGAGTACACATGTACATTTAACATACGCCTGTCACCAAGAGGCTAACCGACATCTCAGTGGAATACGGTGCTACGTTTTGATCCTTCATGATGTTCAGTTAACAGATGTGGCTGGCTACGATAGAAAACTGCTCTCTTACGGATCCAAAACCTGATTATGATGCTTGGTTGCAGCACCAGTACTAGTGTTGTCAAGGTCTGAGACCTGTATCACTTCGGGCTTTCCTCCACATACTGACTCGCCGTGATAAAATGAAATAATGTGGCGTGAAAACATAACACACTCACTTATACCGCTTTTTGTTGGCAACAACTTTAATCAACCTAATGTTGCGATGAGTAAAATAACTTTATGTTCCGATGAGTAAAACAAATCCATGTTGCGATACAGTGAAGTAAATTCATCATGGAATACGGAAAAATCAATTTCATCTTGGGATACAGTAAAACAATTTCATGTGAAACAATTCCATGTTGCGATAGAGTAAACAAATTCATGTTGCGATAGAGTAAAACAATTTCATGTTTCGATACAGTAACACAATTTCATGTTGGGATACAGTGAATCAATTACATGCAAAACAATTTCATGTTGCGATAGAGTAAAACAAATTCATGTTGCGATACAGTAACACAATTTCATGTTGGGATTCAGTGAATCAATTATATGCAAAACAATTTCATGTTGCGAAAGAGTAAAACAAATACATTTTTCGATAGAATAAAATAATTCCAAGTTGCGATACATTAAAACAAAGTCATGTTGCGATACAGTAAAATAAAGTCATGTAGCTATGCAGCAAAAGAAATGGTTGCGATACACTAAAACATATTAATATTCATGTTACTATACAGTAAAGTAATATCACAACATGAACTGGGATTAAGGTGAATGAGTAGACTAACATTTCGTCTCTGAAATGAACATATTTTCAGATAAAAACAGTTGTTAAATTATAGTTATATGAGTGAGTGAGTGAGTGAGTGAGTGAGTCTTGAAGATGTAACCAGCACCCAAACCCAAATTCATATCGTGATACAGCTACTGAATATTATTAGCGGCGACGTTAAACAAACTCACTCACTCACTCAAATCCATGGCGAGTAATAGATGAGTATGCTGGCCATGGTGTAAAACACATTCACTCACTCGCCCTATTCCAAACCCAGCTTGAAACCTTACTACTATTGCCAGAATATATCATTAAGAAATAAATTGTTACCTAACATATTGCGTTTGTCAGTCTGAATATCTTTACTTAAATTTCAGTTTTGACACGTGGATGAGGCAGTTAGGAGAAATACTTTCACGTTGTTTAACATTCCATAAGCGTGTGTTCCACATGTCTACATCTACACGGATATTGTCGTTGCTGTGATTGCCTCACCACCAAACTCAACGCGAAGCTTTCGTGATAACATCGCGCTTCCCTCGCGACATATCCGGTAGTTGAAACCTCTACACGGATCGCTGACTAAACTAATTACTGGCGAACGCTAAAAATAAATATTTTCCCAACAAGTAACTTGTGTCTCGCGTCGTGGCAAATATAATCATTTGTCCGTGCTTTTCACCAATGATATGTCGCTTAAACATGAAATAATTAACGTAAAAACAACCAGAACATAATTTTGAGGAAGATTAGTTTTACGTTTAAGTGACGTGAAAAGGGGTATTAACTAGTTGTAAGGAAAAGCTTCGCCCACGTTGCAAAGGAAATGCTTTCTTCAATGGTTTATGCATCATTAGGTTTGAAATTAATCGTACATGTGAAACATGTACATTTCATGTTTCGTGAGTGGCTTTACGTCAAGCAGAGCGTTGGTACGTAACGTTAAAGAATCACTGATGTACACTGGGCTCAGCACGAGCCTTCAGGCGAACACTTGGCTCAGGCTTTGAAAGACCCAACACCAGAACCATCCCCGCACATCCTGTTTGGACATTCCGTCTCAAATTAATCGTAAAACATTTAGTATGTATTAATTTGAAGTATAATAATTTATCCCGGTAATTAATTTTTTGTTTACATCGTTTGATAGTTTGTAATTTGTCGAATGGAACACCTGGTGTCGTCAATGGTTTTCTGTGATACATTCATATACTTTTCACTGCTATTTTGCCTTTAACGCTGGCTTTGACGTTTTATGTATATTTTTACGAGCGCTGGTCTTATGGTATTAGAGTGTGTTAAACATGTGTTGTCTCCCATAGGGCTGGGACGGGTAACTCGGGTACCCGGGTCGGGTGGGTACTGAGTGGGACCCGGTTACTCACAGGACTACCCGGACCCGTGGTTAGTCACGTGATATATTGTTTGATGACAAACGTTATCTAGAACTCTATGGTTACACTGCAAGTCACTAATGTTCGCATTTCTTCCTGACTGTGCACCCATTCCTTCTGATTTTTTATATGGTTGAATAAAGATATAACTTAATTCAAATTCAGTGTATGAAAGACCAGATTGTTTAATACATGTATCTAAATACGTTTTGCCAAGGTTATGCTAAAAATGTTACCAATCGGACATTATGAGACATCTCCTGAGACCTACACTGGGTACCCGGGTGGGGTCGGGTAATAGGGGGGTGGGTACCCAGGTAGTTAATTTGGACTCGTCCCAGCCTTAGTCTCCCTCCCCCGCCTCCCTCTCTTTCCTTCTCCCTCTCTGTCTCTCCTTCTCCCCCTCTCTCTCTCTCCTCGCCCCCCTCTCTCTCGCCCCCTCTCTCTCAAGATGAGGAAGATAATACAGGTACTATTGACTGAACAAGCTATGAATAATGATAATCATGTTTTGTCACTCTAACGATGATTAAACATTTGATCAAGCACTGGTTACGAAAAAGTATTAATAATCAACTTATTTATCACAACTGTTTTATAACAATCTGTTGTTAGTACCGGTATGAAGCATGCTACGTACACACAGGTATTATAAACAGTAGGATAACGATATCAATAGACACATTATAATCCGAGTTCTTGATTGGAATGCTCTGTCTAGGAAGGGGTAAAGTTATGAACACCTGTTTGAGAACGTACTAAATAGTCTTAGTGATGGGGGTCACTGCGCGTTAATATATAGAATATTACTGTATAGTAACATGTTGTTAGATGCAGTACCATGCAATGCTTCATGCATTTTAGAGGGAGAGTGATACATGGAGTGTATGTTGTGTGATAGATGAGTGAGTGAGTGAGTTGGGTTTAACGCCGCTATTAACAGCATTACAGTCATATCGCGGCGTGTCAGCTTAATGTGGGAGGAAAGTCCGAAGTGATGCAGGTCTCAGACGTTTACCACTTCGGTGAAACCCACGAGCACGGGTGTGGTGCTGACAAACCTAGAAACATAATCGGGGCGAACCGGGATTCGAACCCACAATCATAGGTTTCTGGCGTGCCCAAGGGACGCAACTCTGCACAGCGAATCGCGGCGCCTTAGACGACTGGGCCACCCGTGCCCCCTGTGTGATAGATGAGGGACATGTGGTGTGATAGATGCAGTATATGTGGTGTTTATAAGTTGTTACAGATAGCAGTATTCACAGTGTGATACATTGCATGCTGATACTTTGTTTGTTGTTTAACGCCGCACTCAGCAATATTCCAGCTCTATGACGGCGGTCCCCAAATAATCAAGTCTGGACCAGACAATCCAGTGATTGCCATCATGAGCATCGATCCACGCAATTGGGATACGAGGTCGAGGACATGCATCAACCAGGTAGGCGAGCCTGACCACCCAATCCCGTTAGTCGCCTCTTACGACAAGCATAGTCGCCCTTTACGACAGGCAAGGCATGGGTTGCTGAAGACCTATCCTTCGCCGGATCTTCACGGTGTGTTAGATATAGTACTTGTGTTGTGTTTTATGCATGGTGATAGATACAGTGAATGTGGTGTGATGCGCGGGTTATGTGTTGTGATAGATGCAGTGTATATGGTGTGTTAGATGCAGTACACATCTTTAAAAACCGGCAGTGAAATGGTTTCTACAGAACGTTTATACACAACTGAGTACCAAATGTACTCCATTATCAAAACATTGTAAATGTAGGACCGTTTGTAGTGGCTGTTTTTACGAACCCTGTTGGCCGTTTTCTCTTTTGCAGTGGCCATTTTCACTTTTGCAGTGGCCGTTTACTCTTTTGCAGTGGCCGTTTTCTCTTTTGCAGTGGCCGTTTTCTCTTCTGCAGTGGCCGTTTTCTCTTTTGCAGTGGCCGTTTTCTCTTTTGCAGTGGCCGTTTTCTCTTTTGCTGTGGCCGTTTTCTCTAATTGCGCGGGCGCCGTTTTCAACTTTGGCCGTTTTCACCAGGACCCATGTGAATACATCAGAGTGAGTGAGTATGGTTTTACGCCGCTTTTAGCAATATTCTAGCAATTTCACGGCGGGGGACACCAAAAATGGGCTTCACACATTGTACCCATGTCGGAAATCGAACCCGGGTCTTCGGCGTGGCGAGCGAACGCTTTAACCACGAGGCTACCCGACCGCCCCGAATACATCAGAAATGCTAAAGTAAATTCCGTTGTGGAAATCAAAATTGACATATTGAGTCTGGAGTCTCTGGACGATGGGAAAATATTTGTAAAAAGGAAGTTTATGGATATATTGCAAACATGTTTGTTTAAAGACAGTTATCGAAGATGAAGGACAATTTCTGTTGATCTGTTCTTTGTACGAGGAACTGAGGAATCGGTATGTTAGCGTTGTGAAAGGACAATTTAGCGTTATCAATATCATGAAAATGTGTGACAGCCAACATGCATGGAAATTAGGTGCATACATATTTCATGGCTTCAATGTGAGAAAACAATGGATTGAAAAGCACTGTGATATGAATTAATACCAGTTGTTGATGATGTATATATTGATAGTAATGCATTGAATGTGCAAAGGCGGACCTTTCATCAATATATTGTTTGCGAATTGTTTGCGATTTATTTGCCGGATGGCCTACATTTCCGAAATATGAAACATGGAAGATATGTGGTGCGATGAATGCGATGCATATAGTATGATAGATGCTTTAGATATTTCTTGATCGAAGCAGCATATGTTGTGTCTAATGCTGTGTTCGATGCAGCATGTATGATGTCATACTGTGTGTTAGTTGCAGTATCTATGCTGAATAATGGTGTGTTCGAAGCCGTATGCATAGTCTATAGTGTTATGTGCTTACGTAATACAAAATTGCACGTCCATTTTTGAAAGAAATTGTATATTGACATATTGTTAGATGCAGCATATCATGGTGTATACTGCTTTGTTAGATGCAGTACATGTGGTTGTAATGATGTGTTCGATACGGTATATATGGTGTATAATGCCATGTTCGATGCAGTAAGTAGGGTGTACAATGTCATATTCGATGCACCATATCATGGTGTATACTGCTTTGTTAGATGCAGTACATGTGGTATGTAATGATGTGTTCGATACGGTATATATAGTGTATAAGGTGTGTTCGATGCAGTAAGTAGGGTGTACAATGTCATATTCGATGCAGCATATCATGTTGTATACTGCTTTGTTAGATGCAGTACATGTGGTATGTAATGATGTGTTCGATGCGGTATATATAGTATATAAGGTGTGTTCGATGCAGTAAGTAGGGTGTATAATGCACTGTTAGAGAGGGGCGGTCGGGTAGCCCAGTGGTTAAAGGGTTCGCTCGTCACGCCGAAGACCCGGATTCGATTCCCGACATGGGTACAATGTGTGAAGCCCATTTCTGGTGTCCCCCGCCGTGATATTGCTGGAATATTGCTAAAAGCGGCGTAAAACCATACTCACTCACTCACTCACTGTTAGAGGCTGTACATATCATGTTTAATAGTGTGTTCGATTCAGTATGTATGGCATATAATGCTGTACTTGATGCAGCATATATCGTGTATAATCGTGTGTTAGATGCAGTATATATGGTGGAGAATACTATGTTTGATGCAGTATATACGGTGTATAATGCCATGTTCGATGCAGTATGTATGGTATATAATGCCATGTTCGATACAGTAAATATGGTGTATAATGCCATGTTCGATGCAGTTTATATGGTGTATAATGCCATGTTCGATGCAGTATGTATGGTGTATAATGCCATGTTCTATGCAGTATATATGGTGTATAATGCCATGTTCGATGCAGTATATATGGTGTATAATGCCATGTTCGATGCAATACGTAGGGTGTATAATGCCATGTTCGATGCAGTAAGTAGAGTGTATAATGCAATGTTCGATGCAGTATATATGGTGTATAATGCCATGTTTGATGCAGTAAGTAGTGTGTTTAATGCCATGTTTGATGCAGTATATATGGTGTATAATGCCATGGTCGATGGAGTATATATAGTGCATAATGCAGTATGAGAAGCAGTATGTATTGTTATATGACAGGGTAATTTATTGTTAAACAATGATTGTAACTGTATTACAGTGTTTCTGTTGAGATTCAGTAGAAAAGTTAATTGCAATGATTTGGACAATGCTTAAAGGAATATAGTCCTATTTCATGTAAACAGTGGTGAGGAAGTAATTATATATAGATGCTCGAATTATGTCTAAAATTCAGGAATACCATGGATGGATATCAAGCGAAGAGAAACATTTGACATATTCTGTGATGTTCAAGTGACACTGGACTTGTCTGGCACTGAGTAGAAAGTACTGGAAGCTGGTTAAACCATATAAGTTGATCGGGCGCGTCCCTGTGTCATCTCACAGTTCATCTGACATTGTATCAAGACCAACATTTATGTGAAGATCACCCTGGATTCCTAGCTTCTCGAAAGCTTGACCACTGTTACGGCGAGGTGATTATTATTCTCTGTCATTGTCAGTAATTTGTATTGATTTGTAAAACTCTGTGAATTTTTTAATACAATTGTTGAGTGTGTACCATTTGTTGGTTGTTTGTTGGTTTAACACTTAATTCTTTTACCTACAGATTTCTTAATTCACATATTGTTTCAAGTTGTGAATCGACAGGTAACGATATTGGGTATAATGGTGTGTTCGAAGCAGTATATTTTGTGTATACGAATGTGTTCGGTGCAGTGTATATGGTGTATACGGGAGGATATGATAAGTATATCTAATTTTGAGTGTAAGATGCATTAAATATCTTGTATAGCTATAGTTTAGATGTAGTATACACAGTGCATAATATGGTGTGTTGGATGCATTTTACATAACGTATAATATTAACGGTGTGTTATTTGCAGTCTATATGACGTATAACGATGATTTAGATGTAGTGTATATGGTCTATAACGGTGTGTTAGATTGAGTATAGGTGTGTAATGGTGTGATAGATGCAGAAAATATGCTGACGGTTTCGATTAATATATTCAGTGTGTAATATAGTGTATATGATGTATAAAGGCGTGTTAGATGCAGTATATATGATGTATAATTGTGTTAGATGCGGAATATATGATGTATAATTGTGTTTATCTGATGTATAATTGTGTTAGAAGCGGTATATATGATGTATAATTGTGTTAGATGCATATCTCGTATATAATTGTGTTAGATGCGGAATATATGATGTATAATTGTGATTATATGATGTATAATTGTGTTAGAAGCGGTATATATGGTGTATAATTGTGTGTTGTCTCAATCACCTTGAGAAGTTCTGATATGTCCATTGTTCGCAATGACACATTGGGCCAAGGATGTGTGTAGTAGGATACATCTTCAACAATACACAGGCTTAAAATATGAGAGTACATTGATAATATAATCATTCTGCCGTTCAAGGAACGTATACATATGGGAGATATATTAATATTTATATTTTCATTTCAACAACTCAAAATGTAGAGGGAACGAGTGATTTTCATTTTCAGAAAGCGTTTGCTTTTGAAATAATGTAATTTAGAGCTGTCACTGAAGTCACTGACAAACAATTCATCAATGTCATGAAAATCGCGCAATTTCAAAACGACTGAACACTGATATGAATGAATTTTCACAAGACGATATAGAAATAATTAGACATGTTTGAGGAATTATGATAACATCAATTGGGCGCTAATAAGAGAGCGGTTGGTTGAACCGTAAGCTGGGGCTACTCTACAACAATACGGTGTTTAGACACAGACAGAGATCTGTCCAAGTATGAGCCACACAAACATTCCACCACACGGAATGTGATAGATTATTCACACATGTGGATTATAACATAGACGGCCGAGCAAGAGATTGCATCGCTTGGATTTCACCGAAGACATTCGTTGACTGCTCATAATATCATTTCTTAATACAGTAGACAAATCTATCGGGTCAACCGGACAATAATGGGGGAAATTCAAGACAGCGTATTTACACACTTGAGGCGAGTAAAATGACCAGGTAGATGTCAGGACTCAGGGAAATCAATCCCCAGGATTATATTTCTTGGGGTGATTTATTGCATGATCACCGGTTTAGTGTGACCCTGGCAGACAGAGAGCCGGACATTCGACCCCATGCGGTGATGAGTGGTGCAGAGCGACCCGAGGGCGGATTCGTCTACCCTCGGGATCAATCCACGACCCAGAGACCTGGACATTGGTCAGTGGAAATCTGACATGTTGAAAAAGGTCTGGACATGTTTTGAAAGCTATGGACATTCGTGATTGATGTGTTTTTGCAACCGTTTCAATTAGTTGTTTTCCTAGATTTCAGCGTTTCACCATCAGTGTCCTTGATGGAAAGTAAAGATTAATGTGCGTGTGCGTGCGTGCGTGATCGCGCGGGAGGGGATACGAGGGTTGTCTATTTGAGTTTATCAATTAAAAAAACTATCCTCGCTTATAGTGTTTTCTTTTAATCTATACATGTTTTAATCATTTTAATGACTTTAGCGTCTCATAGGTCATTCTGGCCGGGCATTGTACACATCTACCCGAGCTTCCTAGCAATTTTATGATAAAAAACAATCTAATAAAAATCTTCTTCTTTTGTAAAAAATGAATGACTATTTAAATTAGTCCATGTTTGTTATAAAACCGGGATAATGTAAATGTCAGCATCTGACCACGTTTACAGTGCACTGTGAAAAACTGACTGCCTTGATGAATTATTGTTTTGAAGTATTTTTAAAAAACATAATCATTGTTGGTCAGTGATCTCTACTTGGATTGTACTGTTGAAGAGACGCATGTCAATAAGGCCACTTGAACACTGGCGTTATTTCACACACTGCAGGTCGGGGGCATAGGTGGCTCAGTCGTCTAAGGCTCCGCAGTTTGTTTTTTGGAGTTGCCGCTCTCAACCGTTCCAGAATGCTATGCTTGTGGGTTCGAATCCCGGTTCGCCCTGATTATATTTCTACGTTTGTCAGCACCATCCCCGTGCTCGTGCATTTCACCAAAGTGGTTATTGTCTGTGGCCCACATCACTTGTGCCCCCCCCCCCCACCCCCCCCACCCCCCCCCCCCACCCCCACCCACACACCCCACCCCCACCCCCACCCCCATCAAGCTGATACGCCGTGATATAACTCAACTATTGTTCAAAGCCTCGTCATACCAAGTCACCCTTTCTTATACACTGGTCCATGAAACTAATTTTAAAAATGTAAACTTAAAGGGTAGTGTGCAACACCAATTGCATAAAAAACAATAGAGATTTAAAATCGTTTGGAACAAAAAAGAAAAAGGCAATTTAAAAATAATTTTCCGGGAATCGCTTGCAAAATAAACACTTTTGATGAAGTATGTCGTGGCGATCGGAGCAACAGCGAGTAATGATTGGTACTTGTAAAGGAGTTTTACAATTATAATTGCATTTCAATAAGTTGTCAAATGTAACCTTGTAGAAAAATGGAGAAAATATAAAAAACAAGAAGTTGGTATTTACACACAGAGAGAAAACACATGTATCAACATTCTAGGACGTTTTTTTTATCTTACTTAATTAACAGATATTTCAAATTTTATAACCCCAGTAAACAAACATCAGAAAAACCGGAGTACATAAAGCAATGTTTAAAATCAAAAGTAAACATCAACAGTAGTGTGTCCTCATACGGAGCGGAAACTTTAAAACACTTTCGAAATGAGAAAACTTAAAAAGAAAATAAACGGGAAACTGAGGCTGTTTGTGTTTAGCTGGAGCGTATTTAACAAAGAAATCAAATCCGAAATTTGTTGTTGAAGTATGTAGGAGAAATAGTATCCGATCTTATCGAGCATATGAGAGGGCAGGCTGCATGTGGCCCGTGTATCCTGCGGATTTATCATGTACATCAGTTCCATCTAGACGTGTCATACCAACGGGGGGAGAACAAGTGGGGAAACAAGCGAAACATGTTTGTTTAAAAGGGTCGGTTTCCCCACAGAGAATGGAGACACCAAAGGGTGTCGCGTGTGACGACAGTGACAGTAGCTCTACACAACAGTTGTCTCCCTTTTAACCGCGAAACTACAAACATATGTTTTCGTGTCATTATTACCTTGACAGGGCAAAAACAAGATTTGACACGATTGTTCTCGCAGTGAAAAAAATACGTCGTGTTGTTGTTCAGAAAATCAGTGTGTCTTTGAGCACGAACGGATTGGAACAGACACTTTTTTGTCAGCCTTTAGGTATTATTTTATCAAATTAATCTTGTTTTAAGGACATATCTTGAGAGTTCGTCGGAGTATATGCTCATTACCTAATTTTCTTCAGTAGTATGTTGGTGAGTGAGTTGGGTTGTACGCCGGTTTAAGCATTATGACAGCGATATCACGGTGGGGGACACCAGAAACGGGCTTCACACATTGTACCCATTTGTGAACATTTTGGGAATTGAACTCCGGCTTTCGGCGTGACGAATAAACGCTTTAACCACCAGGCTATCTAACATCCACGTAATAGTTTGGAATGGACACATACCAAAATGAAAGTTCCGTCATTGCCATTGCTATGTTCCCTGGAGTAAGATATGGAAAAATGGAGAAAGCGTCAAGAGAGTATATAGTGAAACATTCCCGACCCAGTTAGGTGGTGATGTTTAACCTCGCGTCCAGGATTATTGCACTTATATAGCGACGTGCATGCACGTGTGTGTGTGTGTGCGTGTGCGCATGTGTGTGCGTGCGTGCGTGCGTGCGTGCGAGCGTGCGTGCGTGCATGCGTGCGTGCGTGCGTGCGTGCGTGCGTGCGTGCGTGCGTGCGTGTGTGTGTGTGTGGCTGCTTGTACAAGTCCGGACTGATTCCGATTCATAGTGCTAACCCACTGAGATACCATGCCGAGATACCATTATTTAACATAAATATCCCTCTCAGACACAGTATACTGACTCCGAGCCGACCAGTCCTTGTTTTAGCCCCTTAATGCCGAGCGCCAGACAGGGTAACAACAAGTACCATCTTTTAACGTCTTTTGGTATGGCGCGGCCGGAGATGGAACCCCGGACCTTCCCCACTCCGGGCGGACGCTCTACCACTAGACCACGAAGGCGGTCCCCCGACCCAATTTGTCCAGAAACACCGCTTACCGCTTATTCCGCGTGTAACGTCTACAACAGACTGACATTTAGTCCTAAAAATAAAATTATCTTATTTAAAAATATATATCAACGAAATCAAAATCAAAATCCAAATGGTGCCCAGAACAATCCTTAAAATAAGATAGAGATGAGGCAATCGAGACTTGCCAAACATTCTAGATTGCTTTATATTATTTTCCCTAGGCTTGGGAGACAGACTACGTCTACAGTTTACAAAGGATTTAACTCTAAAACAATGAGGGGCGGTCGGGTAGCCTAGTGGTTAAAGCGTTCGCTCGTCACGCCGAAGACCCGGGTTCGATTCCCGACGTGGGTACAATGTGTGAAGCCCATTTCTGGTGTCCCCCGCCGTGATATTGCTGGAATATTGCTAAAAGCGGCGTAAAACCATACTCACTCACTCACTCACTCACTAAAACAATGAAGACACGTGTATTGCCTATTTTATTCAACGAGGGAATAGTGTTAGTATCTGATGAGCCAATTTTAGTCAGATACCAGAACTATTCACGAGTTTCATAAAATCGGTATTACACGGGAGCGAGTTTAGTATTTTATTTATTACTTGCCGTTTATAACTTTTTTTTAAACTCTCTATGTCGTGCGTAAATATGGACAGAAACCTACGCGATCCACAAAAATCGGGGGTCTGTTCCACAAAGCTATCGTAGCGCTGCGGTTATCGTAACTCCCATACTATAACATAGACTTAAGTCTGACGTTGCACTACGATCTCTGCGTGGAACCGGTTGATGCAACGTAAAGTTCACAAATTACGTCTCAATACCACATAACAGAATTTGTGACATTTGCCAGATACATTGTTTTTATTCTGTTAATTACTGCATAATAACATGTTTTATTGGATCTTGTTTTAAGGGCCTCGTAATAAGAAACATTGAACATAATAACCAGTTCGCCGAAGTATATGCTTCTACCTTAATATCGCCCGAATCAACGTGCTTTCCCTGTTTACCAATATGCCAGAGACACATGTTCTGGATTTTGTTTGTTTGTGTGTTTGTTGTTTAACGCCGCACTCATCAATATTTCAGCTATATGACGGCGGTCTATAAATATAATCGAGACTGGACCAGACAATCCGGTGATTGATATCATGAGCATCGATCCACGCAATTGGGATATGATGACATGCATAAATCAAGTCAACGAGCCTGACCACCCGATCCCGTTAGTCGCCTCTTACGACAAACATGGGTCCCTGAAGACCTATTCTAACCTGACATGTCACTGGAAGAATATTTTTATGCCATTCCTGCTGCTGCTGCCGCTGCCAAAACATTAACCTCAACAATCCACTATCTATAGATGTCCTTATAACATGAGCGGTTTTACACCTTTCCCACTGCTGTAATATATGAAAACTTTAGATCTAGAGGTAGATCTATTCATCTGGAAAAAGTAAGCACCGCTTGCTACATATTTTTATATAACATAGGATATCTTAGAAATTGGATCCTGTAATAATTAGATAACGAAGCGCGAGTGCTTGTGTTTACAAGGCATATAGAAATACAGGAAGAATTTTCTAATGACATGTTTTGTAACTTGTCCATGGCAAGACCCTTTCAACGACTTCCTCATCTTTGCGTCATGTGATATGAGTCACAGTTTGTTCTTGTACCAACCTTTCAGCAGGTATAAATGAAAAGACATAAAAATGACATCACTGTCTAATGTCTACAATTCAAATGGGTACAGTGAAGTGCGAGATATGGGAACATAACGAAGAGGTGGTGCTTTAATTTTTTTCCAGGTGTAAATATCGATAACCACAGCAAAGCGAACAGGGGACCCGCAGATCAGCCCCACAAGAACAAAGTTTGCGATACAGCTACACGCTCATACACCTAATACAAATGTAATTAATACGGAAATATATATAGTCGGTATATAAGCTACACTAGAACTTGATGAGTTATATTACTGCCTCATATACCTTTGACTCACACAGCCCATGTATTACTCGGCAAAGCCTCGTACCGGAAGTGAGCTTGACTGCACGCGCCGCGAGAGCGCCATGTTAATCACGTGTGTTATGGCCGCTGCAAATAGGCGTGAAAGTACTCCCCCTCTTTGACAGAGACAAGTGGAATTAGCTGAAATGGTTTGATCTCCACTTTAAAGTTATAGCCTCTTGACTAATCAATTTATAACCATTGGTCATTACGATGAAACAGATCCATTTGACAAATTCCCTTCTTTACTATCTACTCCTGAGTCGTTAAACCAGCGATGGAAAATGTATTTTTAAACGAGCAAAGCAGGAAGGTGGGGTAACAACTCACGATAATAAACCTGTTCCTTCAGGAAGTGACACCAGTGCCTTGTTTAACATTATGACCGTTCAGACCATAAACCTTCAAAGCAGAAAACAGCAGTAATAAACATAATGTTGCAGTTTGAACTAATTGGTGTTATCGGGTGGTGGACTGATTCTTTGCATTCTAGATACTTGTTGGAGTTATCTAGTGGTGGACTGTTTCCTTGTGTTCTTGATACTTTTTGGTGTTACCTGGTGGTGGTCAGTGTCCTTGTATTCTGGATATTTATTGGTGTTATGGGTGATGAACTGATTATTTGTGTTCTAGATACTTATTGGTGTTATCTGGTGGTGGACTGATTCTTTGTGTTCTAGATACTTTTTGGTGTTACCTGGTGGTGGTCAATTTCCTTGTATTCTGGATATTTATTGGTGTTATGGGTGATGGACTGATTCTTTATGTTCTAGATATTGGTGTTATCTGGTGGTGGACTGATTCTTTGTGTTCTAGATACATATTGGTGTTCCCTGGTATACTGTTTCTTTGTGTTCCAGATACATATTGGAGTTACCTGGTGGTGGACTGATTCTTTGTGTTCTTGATACTTTTTGGTGTTACCTGGTGGTGGTCAGTTTCCTTGTATTCTGGATATTTATTGGTGTTAGGAGTGATGAACTCATTATTTGTGTTCTAGATACTTATTGGTGTTATCTTGTGGTGGACTGATTCTTTGTGTTCTAGAAACTTTTTGGTGTTACCTGGTGGTGGTCAATTTCCTTGTATTCTGGATATTTATTGGTGTTATGGGTGATTGACTGATTCTTTATGTTCTAGATACTTATTGGTATTATCTGGTGGTGGACTGATTCTTTGTGTTCTAGATACATATTGGTGTTCCCTGGTATACTGTTTCTTTGTGTTCCAGATACATATTGGAGTTACCTGGTGGTGGACTGATTCTTTGTGTTCTAGATACATGTTGGTGTTACCCGGTTGTGGACTGATTCTTTGTGTTCTGGGGACTTTGTGGTGTAACCTGGTGTACTGTTTCCTTGTGTTCTAGATACTTATTGGTGTTACCTGGTGGTGGCCTGTTTCCTTGTGTTCTAGATACTTAGTTGTACTATCTGGTGTACTGTTTCTTTGTGTTCTAGATACGTATTGGTGTTACCTGGTGGTGGCCTGTTTCCTTGTGTTCTGGGTACTTATTGATGTTATCTGGTGGTGGACTGATTCTTTGTGTTCTGGGTACTTATTGGTGTTATCTGGTGGTGGACTGATTCTTTGTGTTCTAGATACTTTTTGGTGTTATCTGGTGGTTGCCTGTTTCCCTGTGTTCTAGATACTTATTTGTACTATCTGGTGTACTGTTTCTTTGTGTTCTAGATACGTATTGGTGTTATCTGGTGGTGGACTGATTTTTTTGTGTTCTAGATACTTTTTGGTGTTACCTGGTGGTGTACTGTTTCATTGTGTTCTAGATACTTATTGGTGTTATCTGGTGGTGGCCTGTTTCCTTGTGTTCTAGATACGTATTGGTGTTATCTGGTGGTGTACTGTTTCATTGTGTTCTAGATACTTATTGGTGTTATCTGGTGGTGTACTGTTTCATTGTGTTCTAGATAGTTATTGGTGTTATCTGGTGGTGGCCTGTTTCCTTGTGTTCTAGATACTTATTGGTGTTATCTGGTGGTTTCCTGTTTCCTTGTGTTCTAGATACTTATTGGTGTTATCTGGTGGTGGCCTGTTTCCTTGTGTTCTAGATACTTATTGGTGTTATCTGGTGGCGGACTGTTTCCTTGTGTTCTAGATACTTATTGGTGTCACCAGGTGTACTGTTTCCTTGTGTCCTAGATACTTATTGGTGTTATCTGGTGGTTGCCTGTTTCCCTGTGTTCTAGATACTTATTGGTGTTATCTGGTGGTGGCCTGTTTCCTTGTGTTCTAGATACTTATTGGTGTTACCTGGTGTACTGTTTCCTTGTGTTCTAGATACTTATTTGTGTTATCTGGTGGTTTCCTGTTTCCCTGTGTTCTAGATACGTATTTGTACTATCTGGTGTACTGTTTCTTTGTGTTCTAGATACTTATTGGTGTTACCTGGTGGTGGACTGTTTCCTTGTGTTCTGGGTACTTATTGGTGTTATCTGGTGGTGGCCTGTTTCCTTGTGTTCTAGATACTTATTGGTGTTATCTGGTGGTGGACTGTTTCCTTGTGTTTTAGATACTTATTGGTGTTAGCTGGTGGTGGCCTGTTTCCTTGTGTTCTAGATACTTATTGGTGTTATCTGGTGGTGGACTGTTTCCTTGTGTTTTAGATACTTATTGGTGTTATCTGGTGGTGGCCTGTTTCCTTGTGTTCTAGATACTTATTGGTGTTATCTGGTGGTGGACTGTTTCCTTGTGTTTTAGATACTTATTGATGTTACCTGGTGGTGACCTGTTTCCTTGTGTTCTAGATACATATTGGTGTTATCTGGTGGTGGCCTGTTTCCTTGTGTTCTAGATACTTATTGGTGTTATCGGGGGCTGGACTGATTCTTTGTGCTCTAGATAATTATGGGAATAAAAGCGACAGAACCGTTTCCATAAGCATAAGCATTCCCTAAAAAAACAATCCAATGTACGATTCCGACCTTATCATAAGCATGTGTCTGTTAATCACTATCTATTATTGATGGGACCAAATGTTGTCGAAAAGGTGAAATCAGATGTGAAACGATGAAACCTTGCTAACACGTGTGAGTAAATGTTGTTTTACGCGGCAGTCAGCAATATTCAATCTATATCAGAATCTGGACCACATGTTTGATTGCATGATTGCCTTGCTTGACAACGATTTAAGGATCTATACAGAAGCGTCGCTATTACCGTATAATAAAAAAATGTTTTACACGTCTTTGTCTACTTTGCCACCCGTCAACTTCTAAGAAATGCCTATCAAACAATAACGATTGATCCACGCCGTTGGGAGCACAGTCATCCAAGTCCAACACTGTAGCAACATACTGGGGTTAAGTCGACTGGTAATACATGCACGGGACACTGTGAATCTCTTCCGCCATTGTATCCACAGTGGCATGAACTCAAAGCTTTTGGGAATTCAAATGTATCGATCTACTTGTAGTTCGAGAAAAACATGGTGTCGGTATTAGACCATTGGTATTCTATGTTTAAGTGACATGTTAGAAGTACTAACAGTGAGGAAAGACTTGACACTGGTGTCAACGTCGTATTCTTTCAACGAGACGTTTCAGGTAAAGGTGTTAGTATCTGCTTGATAAAGTTACAAAAGTATTAAGACGTTGGAATGCATAGATCAACTTTGTCTTCATTGATTCTGCCTGTACCATGAACTTACATCGCCTGTATGAATATTTCTAGTTGAGGGGTTCCATTAAAGGAGAATTCACTGTATTTAGTGTATGTATATATACTCACCGCCAAAAGAAACGCAAACAATAATAACATATAGAGAAGTATGTACGTTCAGAAGCAATGTTTCCAATGATTTATACGCTAATCCTGCATGAGATAAATGGTGGTCAAAGCGTTCGCTCGTCACGCCGAAGACCCGGGTCCGATTCCCGACATGGGTACAAGGTGTGAAGCCCATTTCTGGTGTTCCCCGCCGTGATATTGCTGGAATATTGCTAAAAGCGGCGTAAAACCATACTCACTCCCTCAAATGGTGCATCTCGAATAATTGATCTATGACATCACATGTGATGCGTTCATGAGCATCGGTTCACACGACATACCAGTATGTCTGTTCATCGAGCCAAACTGATGCCTCTTGAATATGAGCAAGTCTTCATATATTAACCAGCATGTATTTTTGTATTCGCTTTCCGTTTGGCGCTCAGTATATAATTGCGTTTAGTAATTTAACATTATATGTGCACCATACCATTTTATTTGTATATGAACATAACGTGTGTTCTAGCATTGTACTGGTGTGTAAATTTAGATTATGTTGCTATCTGTAACATATGGTCATCATGAAATGTCTAGTCGCTTATGAACGTGGATGTGTTTGCTTTTGAACCAAAGTTTTGTGTTACCTTCCCGTCGTGTAATTGCGTTGTGTATACCAAAACACTCTCTTTACAAATTCAGAAAATGCTTGCTGTTGCTTCTAATCTGTGGATATTTATATCCTAATTACGTTGAAGCTTATTTGAACACCAGTGTGTCGGTGTTTCACGGTATTTCGAGCACCAATACAACAAAACAGGGAGACCGTCAGCCTCTTTTCAGAGATGGCAGCTTAGGCGATGGGTATCGATGACACGGGGTTGAAATAACCCCTTATTTAAATCTGCTCTGTCGCTCATTGAGCAAATCAGGGTAAATCAAACCAACTGTTCCTTAATTGCTGGAGCTGCTCATCTAATAACGTGACTAGCGACGCATGGTCACTATGGTGGAGATATCGGTTACTCCCATGACTGTTTCCCCCGGGGTGGAGGAGCGATGAATGACCCCCTCCTTAATTATTACCCCAGGCTCATGTGTTAATCGAGTATTTTTGTGACAAGTGATCAAGGCTCGGTGTGCAGGGCTCCCCCATCTGTTACCCACTGATTTCAATTAAAGTTTATGGCATGATAGTGTGAGATGATAGGGACACCGTCACGGGATGGACTCAATCACTTAGTTACTCAAAGGCGCCATCGGTGATGCATTCAAAGCTTCCTTCCTATAGTACACATGTCGCAAGGTCTGTTTCAACAAGAGAGTGGATATCGTAGGCACAGATTATTTAGACCCTTCGGATCCCTTTGAAATAAAATAATTACAATGCTCATATCTATCAACATGTACACATTATAGTTATTTTCTTCTAAATCGCTTGCAAGTAAGATATTTAGCTACCGAGATGGGATGAAAATGTACAGCTTTACAACAAAAAAAGAGGACTGCTATTCTACATTTCTGTTCGTGAGGAATTGTGTTTCAACATAAACTTACATCACCTTGTAGCCATTTATTACTTGATCCGACGATAACCATTTTCCTTTCAGGTGCTTGTACTTCGTAAACCCAACAGAAGGTACTGTACTCGTGTTTCAAGCAGGTAAGTAACTACCTCAGTGCCCAGTTGCATGCTTGTAATTATCACACATAAAAAGCTATATTGAACCGGCAATTTCATTTTCGCCGTGTCGGTTATGTAACATTCTAATCGGTTTTGTAATATTTTCACTTGCAGTTAATCTAGGACCACGCTGAGCATCATGTACTTGGTACCATTACACCATGATTACCGTTGATTCGTAGTTCAAATATACATTATCCGGCTTTAAGTGGTTGCAGCGTAAACGTGCAGTTTCAAAATATGTATCTTTAATTTAGTTTCGTGCTCTTTGTTCCTTAGTTGTTTCTTAAGTGTTCAGGGGCAGCCGGGTAGCCTGGTAGTTAAAGCGTTCGCTCGTCACGCCGAAGACCCGGATTCGATTCCCGACATGGGTACAATGTGTGAAGCCCATTTTTGGTGTCCCCTGCCGTGATATTGCTGGAATATTGCTAAAAGCGGCCTAAAACCATATTCACCCACTCACTCTTAAGTGTTCATGCTGGGTCTAAACTGGAAGTCAAGTCAAATCTTAATTGCTAAAATACTGACAGTCCACAGGTACAAATCTGTTGGGATAGTGGATGTAAAGAGAAAAATAGTTTATATCTCTTGTCTTAGTATTTCTGCATATGACAAACATTCTATATATTTATCAGTTGCACGTATTGGAACACATGTATAAAACTACACATACATTTTAATCTAAATACTTTTACATGCATTTTAGTCTAATATAAATTGTCAATGCAATTGACAGAATAACCTGTATTGATTACCTGCCGAAACAGATTCAAATTTGGCATTAGGGGTAAATTAGCTGTGAAAATTTTACGAACGGACCATTGAAACCCAGTGATGACACCAGATGTTCATGAAAAGGGCAAGCATGTCCTGTCCTACCGGTAGCACCCTCAATTCACACAATTTGCAATACATTACATATATTTAGGTAGCTAAATGTCTACTTTTACATACATTTAGATGAATAAATTTCTAAATCTACACACCTTTTTCTAAACGTTTGTCTAAACTTAAATTATTAATTTTGTGAACGTGATGTTTCTCCTTGTGACGTATCTCTGTCATTAGCTAGTACTAGCTAGTTCCGTTTATTAAGAATACGCCTAAGGCCTTGAAGTTTTCTAGTTTATTTTGTGGGTTTAGTATTGCTTCTAGAGTGAGAGCCTTGTTTAGATTGAGGGTGGTTTGTAATGCGGTTCGATGTGTTAGGTAGTGTGTGCAGTGGATGAGTGCGTGTTCTGGGGTTTCTGGTTGTTTGCAGTGTGGGCAGTTACCTGTAGTGTGTTTTAAAAATAAGTTTAGGTGGTTATTTAGGTTGGTGTGTCCTGTTTGGAGTTTAGTGATTACTCTGTCGATTTTTTTTGATGGATGGAGAATTTTTGGTTTGGTTAGTGGTTTGCTGAGCACTTTTTTGATTTGGCTATTTGAGTTTAGATATAGGTTATGCCATTTTTGTGATTTGTTGCTTGTTTACACTTTTAATTTCTGATTTTGAGATGGGTAAGTTTAAGCTTATTTCTGGGATTTTGAGGGATAGTTTAGCTGCTTTATCGGCATTTTCATTACCGTATATTCCTACGTGCCATGAGGCAGGGAGCATATATATGTACATGTAAGGGCAACAAAATTAATAAGATAACAAAAGATGGAAAATAACAAAGGGTAGAAGTTAACAAGGGAAACCAACAGATGATTGACGCTGATAGGTGATTAGCAATAGACAATGGAAGCCAACACTTTACAGTAATTAGCGCCGAAGGTATGGAAGCCAGTACTCAAGTTATCATAGATAAGTAATAGGTAATGGGCATTGGGCAAATTGAAGCCAGCTAGGTAATTAGCAAAGACAAAGATCAAAGCAAAAGTCCCAAGCACCTCGCAGATGGTTCCCTGGTCACGGTTCATGACTGGCTGGTGTCTCCTGATGTCAATGGCTTCTTGTAGTTTTCTTTGTCGCCAGTTGTTGTTTCT
This sequence comes from Haliotis rufescens, assembly GCF_023055435.1. Classification (NCBI taxonomy): domain Eukaryota; kingdom Metazoa; phylum Mollusca; class Gastropoda; order Lepetellida; family Haliotidae; genus Haliotis; species Haliotis rufescens. Next base: position 59,997,981 of record NW_025964112.1, on the reverse strand, counting down.
TAGACAGGACTTTGGTGGCTTCCCACATGATGTTATGGTTTTGGTGTATCACTTCCAAATGCCTTTCAAAGACCTGATGTAGATCAAGTCTAAAAAGAAGTTGATTGCTTTCAGGACAAACTGTGAAAATTCAATTTCAATGTATGAACAGACAGTGCACATTAACACATACACAGAAGTTTTCACTCCTCACTTTTAGCAGCCGCTGGGGTACAGTTTATATAGCCTACTCCGATAACAATACCGACAGAGTCGTAAATGAGGTTTCGTGTTTGTTCATGTTGTGGGTCTGGATTAATCTCCGTCATATTCAGTCCTTTGAAAGATGGTCACTCACGCACTCACGCACTCACGCACTCACTCACTCACTCACTCACTCACTCACTCACTCACTCACTCACTCACTTTAAACCACACTCACTCACTATTTCCGAAGAGCTGCTCTTAATAAACCAGTCACATTACCATGACACAAAAACAACTCCTTTCATCTCAAAACCTCTGCATGTTTGCATTATATTGTGACATGGTACGCAGTAATTCATCCGCAGTTTTAAAAGAAACAGGATATTTAATGTTTCTTGATGCTGTTGAGACACGTTCGAGTGATTTCTCTCCATCAAACATTTGATTGTCATCACTTACAAGGCATGTTTATACTCCAGACACTACTGCAGCGAATAGTTGTGAAATGATATACACAAATGCACTCAATGCAGAAGGATATTTTGGACGTAAGGAACAATGGTTTATTCCCATGATGAAATATTAATATTTGGAGAGGATGGATTCAGTGTTCTGAACGAGACAAGAGGTTCAGTTCGCTGATATGAATGCCATACCCTTTAATGTCCTAATAACGGTATATGTTTCTTAACTTAGTGTCCAAATGCCTGACTGACAAGAATATTGATGTAATATTCACCGAATGCCTAACATCTGTTTTACAACAAGTGCACATACCAGCGCACACAGATGCCTGCAATGGTTCGATGTAATGGTGGGACTGCTCCTCATTATATAAAGAATTGACACGCTTCGCTGACCGAGGTATGTACCACATGCATCATTGTAGCTGCTCACAAATATGAAAAGGATAAATAAATTTTGCAAAGAAAATATTCATGTTTCTATGAAAGAATGCAGACAGAAATAATAGTGGCGACTGTTTTTTTTTATCATAAAAACGAACCAAACGGTTCGGTGTGTGTTAATATGGCATCCATAAATCCAAACCAAGATCAAATACTTCACCACCCGTCCCCAAATATGAATCTACTGCTGATCATCCCGTGGTATAAACATAAAGTAACGAGCACACGGTAGAAGTATAAGCTCCTCACATGACGCTTGTGGTCCTTATGATCTTCATTGATGTCGAAAGAGCAAAGGATCCACAAATATCTCTGACAAAAATGTAACTACTATTTCATAAACAACACGCTATTACTGGCAGCTGGGGTACGCGGATAAATTGTCGGTGGGATCAAAAACCTGGCCAAATATCTTTTTTCGCGATGATAGTGTTATGGGCATGTTTTGCCTCTGCGTGGCAGGTCGAGATGGTCGTTCATCACTTTATTCCCCTAACACTCTCCATCCCAGCCTAATTGATTTTCCAAATGAGCAGTACCGTGTGTGTTTCAGTGTTGAACTCGTGTCAGTGGCGGGGTGGGAGGTGTTGGAGAGTTGAGTAGGGTGTGTGTTGCAGTGTTGGTCTAGTGCCAGTGATGGGGTGGGGGTGGGGGTGGGTGAAGGTGTGTGTAGATGTGTTGTGTAGGGTGTGTGTTTCAGTGTAAGTCTAGTGCCAGTGATAGGGTGGGGGTGGGTGAAGGTGTGTGTAGATGTGTTGTGTAGGGTGTGTGTTTCAGTGTAAGTCTTGTGTCAATGATGAGGTGGGGAAGGGTGAAGGTGAGTTGAGTGAGATATGTGTTTCAGTGTAAGACTTGTGTCAATGATGGGTAGGGGATGTGTAGGTGAGTTGAGTGAGATGTGTGTTTCAGTGTAAGACTTGTGTCAATGATGGGTAGGGGATGTGAAGGTGAGTTGAGTGAGATGTGTGTTTCAGCGTTGGTCTAGTGTCAGTGACGGGTTAGGGGTGGGGGAGGGTGTGTGCTTCATTGTGAGTTATGTAGGGTGTGTAAGGTGTGTGCTTCATTGTGTGTATAGTGTCAGTGGCGCAGTGTGTGTAAGATGAGTTGTGTTGCGTGTGTGTTTCAGTGTTGTTCTAGTGTCAGTGGCGGGGTGGGAGGTGTTGGTGAGTTGTGGTGTGTGTGTGTTTCCCATGCCCTAACCCTATAATAATATACCACACCAATGCCACATTCATAGCATCAAAGACTCTCATGTGCATTTACGGCATGGATGTTGGAAAACAACATGGTGTCCCCCTCGAAAACACCACCGGTTTTTGTTATTCAGAGTTAACTTTCGATAAACGAAAGCATACGTATTTGGAGATAAGTACTTCGTGTAAAGAACATTTTAAAAATGTTTTATTTTGTGTGTGACTAATCGGGATTGTAGAATAGCACATCGGCAGATTTTTTAACGGGACGATCCGTAGTCCCTGTAGTGACATATAGAAAGCTGATATTACACGAGGAACGGGTGAGGGCATACGGTAACCAAAGCTAAGCCTCAACTCCCTTCAGATTCAGAATAACAGTATATTCATGCCACCCTAGACAGAGCCCCAATATAAACATACTATATCCAACGTCCATGACTCCGTAGACAGTGCCCCTATCATACAGACTAACGTCGAATTCATGCCACCTCAAATTGAGCCCTTATCACACGGAGTAGCAACACATACATGGCTCTTTAAACTGTGCCCTATCAGACAGACTAGCAACACATTCATGTCTTCCTGATCTGTGCCATGTCTTGCTAACATCGTATTCATGCCATCTTAAGTTTGAGCCCTTATCACACAGTATTCATGATGCTTTAAAATGTGTCCCCACCACACGGACTAGCAACCCATTCATGCCACCTATAATTAAGCACCTACCACACAGACTAGCAACCCATTCATGCCACCTATAATTAAGCACCTACCACACAGACTAGCAACCCATTCATGCCACCTAAAACTAAGCACCTACCACACAGACTAGCAACCCATTCATGCCACCTATAATTAAGCACCTACCACACAGACTTGGAACACATTCATGTCTTCTTGATCTGTGCCCCTATTATACAGACAAGCAACACATTCGCGACTCCTTAAGCTGTTGGGTAATTCCATATGCTCGTAGGCGATGCTGATGTCAATTACTGCATGTATTGGTGGAAAAGAAGCATTTGTATAGCATTCCATGCCACCATGGACTTTGCCCTATCCCTCGCAATAAAGCATCACATTCATGACGACTCCTTAAGATCACCAGCACAACGTTCTCGTTGTTTGAATACTGCATTACTTTCGTTAAAACGACCTGGATTAAAATGCAATGTTGAAAGTATAACTTAACTACAACAAGTACAAAACAATATTTTTTAACAATGCACGATGTTAACATTATTATGATCATCTAAAAACTACTTGAAGCGCTTGGTCGGTTTTATGGTTCTGTTAAGTAATATTAATAATTTATCATAACTTTTATTATCAATATCTTCATGATATATGGAATTTTCATTCGATGACGAGACATAAAAGTAACAGTTCGTTCTACTCTGTTTCACCGATTTCTTTCCTTGTGACAATTGCGCACTCAGTGAGTTTAATGGGGGAGACGCCATAGATTAATTGCTACGTTTCGTCGGGACACCGTTCTTTGCGGTTTCATAGGTATGTTGGATGCAGAACGACTAAACACGAATACATTTCAGTGAAAATGAGGGGCTGCAATTCAGCACTGATGTGCAAAGCATTGTGGCGTCAAGTTCACAAAGGTATGGCGTCATGTATGTATGAAGCTTCACGGCGCCATGATAGTGACGATCATTTTTGGAACTTAACTTTTCCAGGTATATTAATGTCCAAGGTATGTTGATGCTCTTAAGTCATATGAGTATAATCCGGATTATCGGGGTTTCGCTGTATATCCACGCAAGAAAATTGCTAATTGAAGAGTGTCGGTCATTCTGAGTAACCTATTTACTTAAAAGCGACAAAACCTTTCCATTATCAAAGGATACTTCTGCCAAAAGTAGATTCAGAAGTCAAACATGAATTCACGTTTTTGCCAACACTGTAACCTAGACAGTTGACCATGATATGACATCTTCAGAGTGAACTTGAGTGATTGAATGAATGTGGTAGTTTTCGACACTTTACACGCAGGTGCTGGTGGTGGTGGTTTACCATGACAAGTATATATTTTTCTTGCCTTCACGATTTGTTACAGCATGCAATGCAATATAGGTGTTATATACACGTGCACATGTAAGTTGGTGTTACATTGTCATATTTACCAACAGTTTATCAACAGAATATCCTTGCCTAACAAGCTCGTACTCTGAAGTAGTGTCCTGCACATTAGCAGCCTATACTGATCCCATTCTCAGCTCCAGGTCTGAAATGAGAGACCTGAGGGTTACTGTATACTCAAGGGTTCCAAGGGTCACATTTATTTAATCGTTTACCTGACTTGCTCTGTTTCATAGCTATATGTTAATGCATTGCCAGATGTCATAAACTGCCTCTTGATGAATACATGACACCTTTTCATGGATAACAACTTCTTTTTATTCTTTGTAGGACATGTCTATGCACCTTCTTGCTCCTTCATCATTGCTTCTTGGTGACATGGTGACCATCACTTGGTAATTTGGAGACTTGAGTACTTGGAGACTTGGTGAGACACTGTTCAACTTCGAGACGACATCAATGTCAGGGTTACTGCTCGCTTACATGTCAGTGCTAGTGCGAAACCCAGTACACAAAGCTATGGTAAGATTGTTGGGTACAATTAAATTCACACTGCGTACATTCATAATGTTTAATTCGTGTTTGAGACACCTTTTCTTGTTGATATCACTTCATCTGAGATGTCGCAAGATAGGTTGCCATTAGCTATTGTACACTATATGCACCCGTCCAATACTGTAACGAGGTCGATGATAGACTGGACTGTGACAGGTCAGCCCTGTACATCGGCTCTTGTTTCCTGATATACAGATATAGAGATCTGCAACTTAATTCAGGCACAAGTCAGAAGCCACGGTGCCGAATTAATCTAGGAGATTTGAGAAAAACATTAGCGGCAAGTCGAGCCGTTTCGCATTGTCTATTGTCACCAACTGTCGGAGTCACCAAGGCGGGTTTGTAAAAAAGGGTCAATTCTACCGACAGATTTTGGATGAAAAATTTCGACTTTTGGGATGTGACACCTCTGTAATACAAGTCACCGGGCCATTAGACCCGGACCTGTCCCTCTGACACGGCCAAGGTACACGGGAAAAGCAACATACCCCTCTCACCCTTAGGATACAATATAATTATCCTACAGTGATCCTTTTCTGTGATATGTTTATGGGGTAGGGCGAACCATGTCGTGTATGGGTGTTCGTGTGGGAGGGTGGGGCGAAGGTCGTGCTCGGGTTGGTTACGTCTCTCACCCCGAACTGATGCCCCGGGGGTGAACAGGAACATTACACTGCTGAAGGTTATTAATGTATTTTAGACTAAAGCATTTTATTCCGTGTGCTAGCTGGTTATTACCGTTTGTTCGCCTGTTAATTCAGTCTCTTAAAGGGATACAACAATTTGAACGGTAATGATTTATTCGCTGACTAACAAATCTGAAACTCTAGACATGTTTAGCATTTTTGTCCAGGTAAATGAAAGGACAGATTGTGGTAAACCTTATTTATTAACTTGTCAGCTTAACGAAATCCATTTAAATCTATCAAAACCTCAACGAAAAATCACTTACCTTTTCACTTTGACATATATTAATTCATTAATTTATTTACCTGACAGAAACCTAAACATTATTATTTTTTTTCAAAGAAATAAAGTATATTATTTACAATACAGTAAATACCAATAATATGCTTCTATTTTTCTCTGAAACAGGAATATACTCAATTGTTATACCTGGGGTACCACAAGGGCCTTTTCTTGCACCCTGCATTTTTATGATTTAAGAAAATAGACTCCATGAATGAGGTTAATACACTATTCAATTCCGAAGTTTACATGTTTTATCATGACAAATCAACCTGCTTAAAGTTTAAAATGTGTCAAAAAGTTTGATTTTAAAGGCTAGTGCATGTGTGCGTATGTTTGTAAATGCGGAAATCTTTGCCTCAAACCGAGGTTATTAGGAGAGATGTAGGTAAATACAAAAAGTCAGCATAAGAGAACAACCAGTCTTGATTATCCGCCGTAACAGATTTCTCTAGGCGCAAAAGGCAAAGCGGTGAAATTGACAGATGGCCACGGACTTCTTCATACAGTTAGATTTTGTATTTAATCATGTTATTACCATAATGAACAAGTGACATAAATAGAAAAAACAACCCTGTTGTCCGTCATATAAACCTTACCAATAACTTTCAGAATAATATTTCGAAAGCTGGTCAAAGTGGGACAAAAGGGGCCCTCGTCTTCGTCTTACCTTTTCAATCTTTGTGTTAACGATAATTGACTGTCGTGCAAACGTATAACAAACCCATATACGATACGTACAGAAATAACAACTCTATCCCGCACAAATCTATATACATAGTACAGTGAAGTAAACATAGTTGCATACATATTTAAGATACAATTCATATATGTGTCCTTCATTTTATTGCAGCCGCCTGATTAAGCGTTACAAACAGGATCGTGCTGGTGTGTACATTATTTGGAGGATTCTCTTGTGCGTCATACACACGTTGAATATGATCATCAATGCAGTTATGTATCAGCAATAGCGTTTGTTAAATGTCTTTGACGAGTAACAAGCTATTTGACTTTTTACCATATTGCAGAATTCGAACGTTTATGTGATGGGATATGAAGTTGACATGACAGTGTCTTACCATTAAGATTGCAAGAAGGATCGAAGTAAATAGAAGCTACAAAACCATTTCCATAATGATAAGATAAACAATATTGTTACTGCAACTGTAACGTAAATCTTCCGATGTCACTGCCAAGATAATTATAGAAACAGTTTCGATTTGTGAAGAACCTGAATGATTTATTCGCGGGTTATTTGAATTGAAATATATTTCTTAATCCACCGTCGGGAAAAATGGAGACTAAAAGCACTGAAGACATCTCAATGTTAAAAAATTCAAGCCGTGAATATGAACTGGAATGATAATATATACTCAAATGTCATGAATTACGATATGGAGGATTGAATAACATCGTAACAACAAGCCGGTGTGTTTATTGTATTTATTAAAATATATTGTGAAAAATATTCATTATCAGCGAAGAACATTATCACCTTTTTACTATGAATAGCAAATACAAAATGTATTCATATTTAATTAAATAATGTTGACTATTTATATATTTGATTTGGTAAGAAGCACATTTGTAATGGAAATATAAAACGTAAACCGTAATAATCTCTCTCTATTATCTGCCGGAACAGAGTCCGTTTGGCGTGAAGACAACATAGGGGTGACCATTGTATGAATGGCTCACTGAAAATCAGTGATAACACCAGGTGTTCGCGAAAAGGGTAAGTATGTCCTGCTCCACCAGGATCGCCCGCCACGCACACAATTTGTAGAAAAAGTAAGTGTATGTTTGTTGCTTAACGTTGCACGGCAGTTCTCTTGCCATACGCCAGCGGTGTGTGATGAATCGAGTCTTTACCGGGCATTCCAAAATACACCAATCAAAACCAACCCTCGGACTCAACTGGGTAGGCAAAAATGATATAAATCAACCGTCCTTCCAAGATGATTCTTTTCAAAATACTGTAAACGAAAGTCGCACAATTACCAAGCAAATGACTTATCAAAACTTCGTCACCATTACCGATGCTACCCACAAAGATACCTACATTTCCTTATTATTTCCAAATCTGTATTTCATTTTGTTGATCAATGTGACCATACGCCCTTTTACTATCAATAAAAGTGACAAATGCGCTTACGAATTGCGCAGCACAGGTTGCGAACTAGTCTAGGTTTCTGCTATATCATCTGGGTACTCACGGGGAAAAACAATAACAAAGACAACAACCAGTCCCGGGGAATTGCTTTAGATCAGTGTCCCTTTAATTAAAATTACAGGGTTAGCATGACACAGATCTACACGCAGAAAAGGAATACGTATATTGGTTGTTTTGTTGTCACAAGTGTGCAAAACATGTTTAATCCTCCACATTTAAAATAAATAAATTTGAAAATTCTGACAATCTCATTGTGAGATAGGTAATTACCAATACATAAATATAATCTATCTATTTCACTGCATTTTATGTACCATTCTACGCATTAAATATAACATACACCGGAAGGTGTCATCCCCGCAACAAACAGATACACTGTTTATTACTATATTCTTTGACAATCCAGCGGCTTCAATTAAAGAGGTGACATACATGTCAACACTGTATATACTTGCCTCGGATTTATTGACTATGCCAGACAAACCGGCTACAATCGGTGTATTAGCGTGTCACGTGATACAATTAAATATGCTATAAACAACATTCAGCATATGGTGCATATCTCCACGCGGGCTACCTGTAATTAACGCATTGGAGAGATTCTAAGTTATGTGATACCTTGCACCTCTGTGAACGCTCCGGCTGGATGGGGTTAGAGGGCGAATGTCGGATGTTCATGAGGGTGGCGTTTAGCACGTGTTGCTGGACCCACATTCTTAGATTATGGTAATCGATCTCAGGGCTATGTTAATCAATGTTTTCTGTTTTCGTTTTAATTAACTGTTATGTTGATATGTGTTTCCAAAATGTGTTAATGTATTAACGTTGCTGAAAAATAATTAGCAGTTAGGGCGATAACTTTCCGGAATGGAAACTGATAGGGGAGAGACGTATATCAAGCTAAATGCTTTGATAATATATTTTTAAAAGCTTTTCGAATATCAATTCCAAGCGCTAATGATATACATGTATGTGTTATACAAGGGTGAGGAATATTGCATCTGATGATGGTGATATGGTTCTGAATACTTCACATTCATCATGACCAGACTTCCTAGTAAAACCCCGTTAATCAAGATTATACATTTTCATGTGACATTATAAGTAAGCAACTTACAAATTGCTGATCAGTTGATGTTGACTATTGTTTTTTTGTATACATTAGAGCGTTATCAACATGATTTGTACGGATTGTGAGGTTTCCGAAATGTCGGGGTGATGTATGGTGCATGCTGTTTTGGGTTGAATTGCCAAATGGTGCTTATCCTTCCTAGAATATATCTCGAATGTTATATGCAAAACAAAGACAAAGACGAAAACGACGATTCATTTCGGGTTCAGCTTGTTCACATTATGTCCTGTCTTTTTTAGACACACAGAAGAGTTAGTTGTCGAGATAATCTATGGTCAATTTAAAGTAATCTGTTTACAGCTCGGTTCTCTAATGTGCCTAACCGCTGTTGTTGGATGATGTATTTTAGTAGAGTCCTGTCTGACCAGATTAACTCGGCACTGGGAGCGTACACTCTTCTGTCGTGTCACAACTGGTTTATAGTGTTTTAATCCCCAAAGACACTAACACTGACACTATACTCCTAGTTTCATTACTGCTTAATCCAACTCCATTTGTCTCCGAAACAAGATGCTAAAATTGGTTGAATTCCATCAGTCCATGTACAAACACTACTAGCCACTACAGTTGGTAGATTCATACGCTCTAGGCACCATACGGTATAGACAGACATTTAGTGAGTGAGTGAGATAAAATTTAAAGTCACATCGGCGGTATTTCAGCCAAATAGTGACGACACAGGTGCATGTTTGACAGATTATTAATGATTCTTCTGTCATTTATTAATACAGCACTAATGGCGACGGTTAACATCTGTAATAATAAATAGGAAAAAGTTTGACGTTATTTTATCATTGTTATACTTTTCTTGTTTATGTTAAAGAACTCGTAGAAAGAGCTTGAAAACCCCACCCAGGTAATTAATATGACACCTTTTTTTCAATAAGAATCATATTTTTAATAGTTGATAATAATTATATATATTTGTTGCAAACGGATGGATTATGAACTAAGGTTTCCTTTTAACATGGAATATACATTGAGGCAGGGATTTACAGGATAAATTAGTGAACGTTAAATATGAACAATTGTCTTGGGTGCATATCTAGTCAGAGTTGTTCATATTGGTTCATTCAGTTTATACTTTATGACGGGCAGTAAATGATAGAACGTATTTTCAACTGTTTGCAACGTACACCATTTCACAATCTGCAGTGGCGCGATGAGGTGAGTGTATTTACCTGTTTTACCTGAGGTGAAACGAGACTTCATATAACATATTTTATTTATAGTTTTTTCCACAAGGTATGAGTATACTTTCTTTTTATCAGGGCATCGTGAACATACAGAGCAATATTTTGGAATAGTTTGGTATTTCTTGTAGAACGTAGTAATGCTATATTAAAAAGAAGGAAGGATAGGTATAGTTCAGGGGATACACATTTTGGCTAATTCACAATATCTCTTATATATGAGGGAAATTCATCTTCGGCAATCGTAAGTAGACAAAATGTGGAGGTGTTTGTCTTTCCATGTAAAGTGCCTTTATAAAACATAAGCCTTCATGGTATCACGAGTTTTCACGAGGAAAATCGTCTACAAGAACTCTCCAACAAATGGTATAACTTTCGAAATTCAAATGTACATGTAAAAATATTTCAATAAATCGTTTATAAAAGTTTAATATTTATCCGCATTTAAAATTTCTGCTCTATGCATGTAGTTACACCTGTTTTCAGTTTTTTTGTGTGCAGAGGGACACATAAGAAATTAGCCAAAGAAAGGATATAGAAAATCTAAAGAAACTGAAAGGGAAACGCAATTTCTTTACAAAGATTGAGCACGTACTGGTGTAAGTTCGCCTTTGCTGTTCCCTTATTTGTCAATGTCTCATCTCACCCTGACGAACACGTGTACATGGGTAGACTCACATTACTCCCGTCCGGCACCCCCACATACACATCATAGGGTGTCGGGCCAATTACGCCGGCCACCCTAAGATTACTTTCAAGTCTCATCGAAAGTATAATTGGAGAGAATTAGCGTAACAGCTTACTTGCACTGTACAACAGTATCCGTCCCTGGCCACAAACAACCAACGAAACTTTCAAACACTTTCATTTTATCGGGGAAATATCTTTTTCCAACTCAATGAAAACGATTTAGCGAGCGTGGTTATTTTTTAAATGACGTTTTCGTTTTAAAGTTGGTATGTTCACAATGATAGGCAGATAGTCGGATTTCAAGGTTCTAGTGTTCAGTGAAGAGTGAGTTCACACTTGGAGTTAACGATATGTATCTCAGAAGAGTCTCTTACAATTGGAATTTTCAACACACAGTGATGTAGAGAGAAGATTTGACACCTTGAAATGTTTATGTTAGGAGATGATTTATTTAGTGCGAGTTTTCATAAGCACGAGCCATCTTTAGAATATCGTATGTATGATCGGTTATGGCGCATTAATCTTCAAAAGACCAGGCGTTGAGTTTTTCTGGGCAGGAATCCTTATTTCCTGTGTGATGCGAGGTGAACGTGGGGCTCTGTTATACAACATGGATTAAGTATATTTGAAAACCAGTGTGATTACCAATGAACCGCACAACTGTTAAGAAGGAGCTTAGGTGAACTCGTGTTAAATGCCGACATAAAGAGTCTCGTGCACTCACGAGGAGTCGTGGGCAGCGAGAGAGTCTGCGAGTATGGAAGCACGGGGGTATATTTGCCTGCTTCCTGTCAGCAGATACGGTTCGGGAACATCTCGATGTATCAACCACTGACAGCTAATTATTGCTTTGTCATTGTAAAACTAGAAACATCTACAGAGAATTAACATATTCTTTTACAAGGAATATGGGAACGGAAGCGAAATACTGATGAAGAAAAGAAGTTTCATCTGGAATGCATCTGTATGGTGTGCACGCAACGTTTGTGTGTGTGTGTGTGTGTGTGTGTGTGTGTGTGTGTGTGTGTGTGTGTGTGTGTGTGTGTGTGTGTGTGTGTGTGTGTGTGTGTAGAAGACACAAACTGAAAGGATACATTTGCCATAGTGAATATCCATATATATTTTAAAAATTCAGAAATGTGTATGAACAATAATGTCATCATTGTCAATATGAACATTTGGATCAAATGTTATACATAAACTGTCGGGCAAATGAAAGTATGTATGGATGTTCAATGGTGGCTAAAAATTATACAAACAAGAAATGGTTTTTCGAGGGTGATGTATTTTATACGGGAATCATGGATGTGTTGTGGACCTTCAGTTTGCAGTGTTTCGGCCTAGTAATGTTTTGATAACTTTTGCAATGTTTTGGTCAAATCATTTTTTAAGTGTATGCTTTCTTTTGGCCGCCAGTTTACAAATGTGCTTCTTATGTATCTGACGTAAGATATCAGACTATGACTGAGTAGTTTCAAAAGGGCTAATTGATCTAAATGTTTCAATAAAGTCAGGAAAGAAGAATCGTAGGGATTGGTTTTAGGCCATTAAACGAGCAATAACTCAACAATTGGTGAGAAACTAATCCTGGCTGTTCAGTGACAGAACGAGAATGTTGGGAAAACGTTGTGATGGAACATTAGTTAGCTAATGGAAAGTGTGGGAACTTGCGTTACCCTCCGATGTGCCACAGTTTACGGGAACTGTCATTGCGATATTACACGTTTAATATTGGGGTAGCGCCGTGGTTTGGCCTGGGGGAGCAGTCATTATCGCGTGGTAATCACAACTGATCAGTGCTTGTCGACTGATGATAAATGTTGCTTCTAGAAGCAACAAAGACTGGGCCCTCCCCAATTGGACTTCTCGACTTCCGTGTGATGGGAGACAATGGCAGCTCCGCGGCAAATGTCGAGACCCGGGGAAACATGCTATTAAAGGAACTCATTCGTTGAGTAGAGAAATAAAGTTACCACTGGCACACAAAAAGAAGATCATACTTTGGCGACACACGAGATTTAAGGGAAGTAAGAATGTACAAATTGACAAACGACATGATCATCTGAAGACATAAGCAAGCTTCTCGATTGTGTAGTTTATGGGGGACAGGGGATTGTTTAACCGACATCTCCACGTCATTTCAGTTGAACCTCCTCGCACTAATGATGTGATCAAAATGTCACTTCACCTAATGAGTCTCATCTTACAGGCTAAAATACCCGTATGACCAACTGATAATAACAATTATGTCACTCAAATATAATTTATTGCCAAAAGCCCTTTTTCCTTTATTATGATGGAGCTTAGAGATTTCCCAGCAAAGATACGTGCACCAGTGATGAACTGCTATCCGTATCGTAAACATAACGTAATATGAGTACATTCATACAGTCGTGTAAACACGGTCTGAGGACGAACTGGTCATGCGTGAGAAGACAGAGTATTCATGACACCAAGTGAACTTCTAGTTCATAAACACTGAGCTTTCTTTATGAGGTACGGAGCCCCGCATTAAATCTTCGGAAGGTAGAGTTGGGTAGGGGGTGGTTGTAGGGGCGGGAAGGGTATGGATGAGGGATAGAGGTGGGGGTGAGGGATGGAGGTATTGTTTGGGGTGAAGTAGGGATGAGGAGTGGAGGTGGGAGTGAGGGATGGAGGTATTGTTTTGGGGTGAAGTAGGGATGAGGAGTGGAGGTGGGGGTGAGGGATGGAGGTATTGTTTGGGGTGAAGTAGGGATGAGGAGTGGAAGTGGGGGTGAGGAATGGAGGTATTGTTTGGGGTGAAGTAGGGATGAGGAGTGGAGGTGGGGGTGAGGGATGGAGGTATTGTTTGGGATGAAGTAGGGATGAGGAGTGGAGGTGGGGGTGAGGGATGGAGGTGGGGGTAATGGATGGAGGTATTGTTTGGGGCGAAGTAGTGATGTGGAGTGGAGGTGTGGGTGAGGGATGGAGGTATTGTTTGGGGTGAAGTAGTGATGAGGAGTGGAGGTGGGGGTGAGGGATGGAGGTATTGTTTGGGGTGAAGTAGGGATGAGGAGTGGAGGTGGGGGTTAGGGATGGAGGTGGGGGTAATGGATGGAGGTATTGTTTGGGGCGAAGTAGTGATGTGGAGTGGAGGTGTGGGTGAGGGATGGAGGTATTGTTTTGGGGTGAAGTAGGGATGAGGAGTGGAGGTGGGGGTGAGGGATGGAGGTATTGTTTGGGGTGAAGTAGGGATGAAGAGTGGAGGTGGGGGTGAGGGATGGAGGTATTGTTTGGGGTGAAGTAGGGATGAGGAGTGGAGGTGGGGGTGAGGGATGGAGGTGGGGGTAATGGATGGAGGTATTGTTTGGGGCGAAGTAGTGATGTGGAGTGGAGGTGTGGGTGAGGGATGGAGGTATTGTTTTGGGGTGAAGTAGGGATGAGGAGTGGAGGTGGGGGTGAGGGATGGAGGTATTGTTTGGGGTGAAGTAGGGATGAGGAGTGGAGGTGGGGGTGAGGGATGGAGGTATTGTTTTGGGGTGAAGTAGTGATGAGGAGTGGAGGTAGGGGTGAGGAATGGAGGTATTGTTTGGGGTGAAGTAGGGATGAGGAGTGGAGGTGGGGGTGAGGGATGGAGGTATTGTTTTGGGGTGAAGTAGTGATGAGGAGTGGAGGTAGGGGTGAGGAATGGAGGTATTGTTTGGGGTGAAGTAGGGATGAGGAGTGGAGGTGTGGGTGAGGGATGGAGGTATTGTTTTGGGGTGAAGTAGTGATGAGGAGTGGAGGTAGGGGTGAGGAATGGAGGTATTGTTTGGGGTGAAGTAGTGATGAGGAGTGGAGGTGGGGGTGAGGGATGGAGGTATTGTTTGGGGTGAAGTAGGGATGAGGAGTGGAGGTGGGGGTGAGGGATGGAGGTATTGTTTGGGTGAAGTAGGGATGAGGAGTGGAGGTGGGGGTGAGGGATGGAGGTATTGTTTGGGGTGAAGTAGTGATGAGGAGTGGAGGTGGGGGTGAGGGATGGAGGTATTGTTTGGGGTGAAGTAGTGATTAGGAGTGGAGGTGGGGGTGAGGGATGGAGGTATTGTTTGGGGTGAAGTAGGGATGAGGAGTGGAGGTGGGGGTGAGGGATGGAGGTATTGTTTGGGGTGAAGTAGTGATTAGGAGTGGAGGTGGGGGTGAGGGATGGAGGTATGGATGGGAGGTTGGGTGAGTGATGGAAGTAGTGGTGGGGCTGAGGGGTAGTTGGACGTAAAGGGAGTCCTAAAATGTAGTCCCGCCTGCAAGCATGTTTTCGTAAACTCATGGACAAAATAGAAACTTAATTTAATGCATTAGGCTAATGTATTACAGATGCAGAACAATAAGGCTTTCTACAGGAGACTTAAGGTGTGCTCTGTAATGCATCTGGTGCGATAAACGGAATATGTATTTCACAAAATGTATCACATCACATGTACAATAGTTATGAAAGCCTATCATGTACAGTAATGACGCGCTTGTACTATGGATCTAACTAAGAATAATTCATATGTACCAATATGATGTGTGTTAATGTTCAAACAGTACAATCAATTATTATACAATAAAAACAAGCGACAGAACCCTTTCCATAATCATAAGAAATCTCTGCTAAAAGCAGAGTCCGACTGTATCATGAGCATGTGTTTATGAATCACTCTCAAATATATATACCAAGCGTTGCCCTACCGGATGCACCCGTCACAAACACATGCAAAGGCAAGTTAATTGTCAACCCCAAGCAGCACAGGAACAAATGATACAAGTCAAAATAGGGAATCAATTTTGGAAAAGTCATTCACTTGTCTACCATTATGTATTTTTGAAAGCTTTACTGGTGCCATAAATTTAATGTTGTAACCCTGGCCAAACAGGTTTTGAGCAAGAGTCGTTTGACGCTGTAAAGCGATTGTACCTCAAGAGTTGTGTAACGTAGACACCAAAGGCTAGATATTGTTCGACATGAAGGGACAGATGACTATTGGAAAGTTGAAGTGATCCCTCTTGTCATACAGTCTTGTGGGGAATGGTTTGTTACTCTGAATCTTTATGAATAGATCTAAATATGAAACAGACGAGGCGGCCTAACTGGTCTTTTTTATTTCTAATTCAGGTTGGTATATCAGTGGCAATGTCCAATGAGTACTTTACACTACGTTATGTACAATATAAGAAATATTAAATGCAGCAGCAGAGTAGAGTACAGGTAATATACATAAAGGTATATCATACGCCATGTATATCACATCCAATGGCCGGTGTATCGTACACGTGTACAGTTAAATGCACCCATGTGGTGGTATGTTGTACGCTATTAATTCTACCGTGCTACTGTGTTTCTCGGTCTCATTGTAAAAATCCTGCAAATTGTTTGTGTTGAATTCTACATGTTTCACGTAGTTTTCGTGCGAGTTAATGATGGAGACTAATGCCGATCGTAAATGATTCGATAAGCTATCTCTTTATGAGGCAGTTCAGTTTGACCAGATTATCCAATACATGCGCGGAGTGGCAGGCAGGTGTAATTGGAATCACTGGTAATTACACCACGGTCCTGGCGATACGAGAGTTTGACACTTCCGTGTACTATCATACAATACTGACTACTGATACCAGTTTGATGCTGGCCACTGACCCTCCCCTATCTCAGCGCTTCGAATAACGTCAATCACAGCCCTGGGAGATAGTGCCAGTATATCTACTCCGTACACATGCGCTGGTATTTCAATTCAGTGGATGATGCTGTTTGGTAAATTGTCACACATGACTTACACCAGACTCAGTCTCTGAAAATATATCATTATGATAGAAACAAGTAACGATATACATTCAAATTGAAAAGGAGACCCAGTGAATGGGAGTTTCAGAGCCTGTGGCAAATCTAGACTTGGTTCAATTATGTTTATAGCATAACAGTAAGGGTAGACGAAAGGAAAATATGGTTCGGGGACTGTGAGATAGACTACGTCGTGCACAAAAAGACACTGACATATAGGAACATGATTGGTGAACATTAATGCAAGGTTACAATGGGCTGAAGTGAAGTGGTTGGTGTTGGCATTGGTTGTAACGGACATAACCATCATCAACGTGACTTAATTACATACTCATCAGACAAGCGCATCTACTTACATGAACGCACGAACATTTCAGCACACACGGGTATAATGGTGTTGTAGGATTATGAATGAGAACAGGTATATTATGTGGCCATATGGGTGCGGTGTTGAACAGGGATATTGTGTGGCCATATGGGTGCGGTGTTGAACAGGGATATTGTGTGGCCATATGGGTGCGGTGTTGAACAGGGATATTGTGTGGCCACATGGGTGCGGTGTTGAACAGGTATATTGTGTGGCCATATGGGTGCGGTGTTGAACAGGTATATTGTGTGGCCATATGGGTGCGGTGTTGAACAGGGATATTGTGTGGCCATATGGGTGCGGTGTTGAACAGGTATTTTATGTGGCCATATGGGTGCGGTGTTGAACAGGTATATTGTGTGGCCATATGGGTGCGGTGTTGAACAGGGATACTGTGTGGCCATATGGGTGCGGTGTTGAACAGGTATATTGTGTGGCCATATGGGTGCGGTGTTGAACAGGGATATTGTGTGGCCATATGGGTGCGGTGTTGAACAGGGATATTGTGTGGCCATATGGGTGCGTTGTTGAACAGGGATATTGTGTGGACACATGGGTGCGGTGTTGAACAGGGATATTGTGTGGCCATATGGGTGCGGTGTTGAACAGGGATATTGTGTGGACATATGGGTGCGGTGTTGAACAGGGATATTGTGTGGCCATATCACGAAATCAGGGACTTTTAAGCAATTAACTTTTTAAAACCTTTTTAATAAAACATTTAATCGGACCTTACTGTAAAGATATTTTTTTATATATCAAAAAAGGAAAAAGACAACAACAAAATTATTTTCTATTTTATAAACACAGAGTCTTTTTGTTAGGACGTGGTGCCGTAAACATACCGACACAGGAGATTGTACACGTGAAGCGATTCTCCAACAGATAGTTATGTGCATAACGAACAAATATAATAACTGGCGAAATATGTTCAAATGAAGTGAAGTATTATCCTTTAACACAACTAACGCTTCAACTTTCAATTATTTGACTTATGAAGGAATTCCGGTAGCATTGATATTGGAACAAGGTGATCCAGATTGATTAGACTGCCCTGCCGAGCCTGAAAACTTATGATGACATTCTCTCCTGTCAATTATGTTTGTAAAGACAATTTAACTATTTTTTTCCCTTAACTTTTTTATTTCAGAATAATTTTTTTAACATTTTGATGTATACTACGAAGATAAGGACCACATTATTCTTTCATATTACTATAGTTCATTCCTTGACAAATTAACTATAGTAATATGAAGGAACAGGGTGATCCTGAAATTCTTTTAAGTCGTATATTTTTGGGTATTATTAGTCTCATGTTCTACCGTTCTACATATTTTGCGAGAATACACGAGTTGGGATGGGGGTTTGGATAAAGGGTTTGGCAATGGCCGACAGTGACGTTTATGTATGGTCGATAAATTGATTCGTTGATGAACAGAGATAGTACATGAGCAAAACAGATGTTAATATTTCAAGTACATGTAAATAAGAGCGACAAAAACATTTCTATAACCAACAAAAATATCTACTAAAAGAAAAGTCCATGAGCATGTGTTTATGAATCACAATAAAATAGTGATGATACCAGGTGCTCGCGAAAAGGTGAGCGGATCCTGTCCTACCAGTGGCACCCGTCACAAACACATGCAAAGGCAAGTCAAATGTTCATCTGAAAACAACATGGGGAACATATGACATAAGACAAGGATATAATCTATACATTTCGTTTTCAACGCCAGCGAATCAGTAAGGAAGGCGGTTTAAAACAGATATGAACTCCTGATATAACTTGGAATCAGTGTGTGAAACCACTGTATCATATTTTGAGTGATGGGAAATGTAGAGCACTGTTATTCGACTCGATATAATTATATTGCTTCATATTTTCCTCTACAGCTAGATGACTAACGTTATGATGTAAAATGGAAGTATCGCTCTCTGACAAAGATCTGACAGAATTGTATAATTAACAGCCATTGATTCATCCACTTATTTCAACATCAATGACGTAATTTGAAGCGCATGCTAATCTATTAAATGAACAGAAAACTGATATGTGGAAGAATATTATAACAACCCGTGCATAAATATGCGCATTAGTGAGAGGTAATTAAGCAGATGGTCTGAATGTTATAATATGTAAATATTGAAAGAAGCCGATGAACATGGTGACGTGTATTAACAGAGTATTCAATCATTTTCTATTTGATATAGAATTATTTAACATTAAATGATAATTACCATACGTTATCATGAATACACCTTTGTGTATGTGTACGGTTACAACCTGATCGGCAAATGCTTGCCGAGTGCATTCCATCCTGATCGGTCGAATTGGTGTGCCTGGCTCACAACCTTACCCTCAAGCCAGACGTGTTTCAGACTGACTTTGAAAAGGCCCCGCCAATGCCGCTATTTCAGTGTTTGAAGACGTTCGGCTTAGAGGTCGGTTTTTTCATTATGCTAAGGCACTGTGGATGAAAAGTCAGAGCTAAGGACTCGTCACCAGGTTTAAAGAAGATGAAGAATTCCGGCGACTGTCAAAGTGTAGCAAGTCTCTTCCTTCAGTGCCTCTTGACCAAGTGGAGGATGTATGGGTCGACATCATGGGTCCAGAGGGAGGACTGGTTGTGAAGTACTTAGACTACATAGGTACTTCTTGGATTGAAAGTCCCTGGCATAGACTTACCTGGAACCACTGTGCCAATACGGTCACAGGACCAACAGCATCATTGAAGGGTGGCACCATAAAATGAACCCCCTGACATAGTACCATCCCTATATATATGACGTTATAACCATGAAAAAGAGAGAACCCTCTAGCAGTGAGGAAAAAGATGGCTCACGTTATCGGACACAGGCGTGAACCAGCGAGGAGAAGGCAATACATCTCTGTGGATCAAAGTATGAGAAGAAGGAAAGATTGACTCAGAAGTTTGAGATTACTACCATGGACTACACGGATTCCGCTGCTAACTTGCTGGACGTGTGGGATTGAACTTTCCATACATATGAAAAGTGTGATCCTATGAACTTCTAGGTGCTAAACATCCAACATTATCTTTTGACTTTCATTTCATCCCTTATTATTTTAATTATTATTTATGTATTCTACGATTTTTAACTATTAACTTGTATTAAACTTTTGTTGTTGTCTTTACGCCCCTTAATCCTATGAACTTCTAGGTGCTAAACATCCAACACTATCTTTTGACTTTCATTTCATCCCTTATTATTTTAATTATTATTTATGTATTCTACGATTTTTAACTATTAACTTGTATTAAACTTTTGTTGTTGTCTTTACGCCCCTTAATCCTATGAACTTCTAGGTGCTAAACATCCAACACTATCTTTTGACTTTCATTTCATCCCTTATTATTTTAATTATTATTTATGTATTCTGCGATTTTTAACTATTAACTTGTATTAAACTTTTGTTGTTGTCTTTACGCCCCTTAATCCTATGAACTTCTAGGTGCTAAACATCCAACACTATCTTTTGACTTTCATTTCATCCCTTATTATTTTAATTATTATTTATGTATTCTACGATTTTTAACTATTAACTTGTATTAAACTTTGTTGTTGTCTTTACGCCCCTTAATCCTATGATCTTTGGACTTTCATTTCATCCCTTATTATTTTAATTATTATTTATGTATTCTACGATTTTTAATTATTAACTTGTATTAAACTTTTGTTGTTGTCTTTACGCCCCTTAATCCTATGATCTTTGGACTTTCATTTCATCCCTTATTATTTTAATTATTATTTATGTATTCTACGATTTTTAATTATTAACTTGTATTAAACTTTTGTTGTTGTCTTTACGCGCCTACCATACAAACAGTGAACTCCTCTGATGGTGCTGATCTGTCGAATGTGCTTGAATATACAGTACCGATCGGTCGAACACCATTTTCTTATTCTTAAACATATATTTGACCCCCAGGATGACACCGTATAAGTGTGGAGACGTATTAAAACAGCACAGCGGCCATACCAGCATGATGGATTCCACGCAATAACATGATTGGGGAAATACAGTCCCAGTTGTCATCTCTACCAAACGCACTGCCCACAACCTGCGTACAACCAACCCATCGATGAACACAAGGCACATCATGCAAGTGAAAGCGTGAGTGTTTACATACTGATAGTGTACGTATAAACCATCGATGAACACAAGGCACATCATGCAAGTGAAAGCGTGAGTGTTTACATACTGATAGTGTACGTATAAACCATCGATGAACACAAGGCACATCATGCAAGTGAAAGCGTGAGTGTTTACATACTGATAGTGTACGTATAAACCATCGATGAATGAACACAAGGCACATCATGCAAGTGAAAGCGTGAGTGTTTACATACTGATAGTGTACGTATAAACCATCGATGAACACAAGGCACATCATGCAAGTGAAAGCGTGAGTGTTTACATACTGATAGTGTACGTATAAACCATCGATGAACACAAGGCACATCATGCAAGTGAAAGCGTGAGTGTTTACATACTGATAGTGTACGTATAAACCATCGATGAACACAAGGCACATCATGCAAGTGAAAGCGTGAGTGTTTACATACTGATAGTGTACGTATAAACCATCGGACACATGGACGAAGTTAGAAGAGAAGAGAACAGGAGCTGATGCACCGTGGACAGAAGATGATATTTGTGATATTTATGACCCTTCCCAAGAGACTTTCATATTACGGGATGTCCTTCCCCTGACTTCCTCTGACCCACCCACCCTTATAACCCTTAGTCCTGAAAAATGATCACTTATCATGTTCATATGTATCACTTCCTACTAGCCGACAGTCCCAAGAAATACCATCCCATTTGAGGACTCCTTGTTTGAAAAAAGTTAAGAGACAAATTTACACATAATGTTACACTAAAGTCATATTTGCATTTCCATAACATTTTTAAACTATGGGCATGTGATTCTTATGTATAAATGAAATATGTTTACGTTTTCTTAACAAATATTCGTGGGATACATGCAGAACATACATTTGTACACACTTAAAACTACCTACGGCCAATCGTCCAGTCATTTACGAGAGACAATATATTATTAAAATACTACTAATGAAATATATAACCTTAAAATATCTTGGAAAGATAAAAATATATACGCATATAAAGAAATGTGTAATTTTCAGAAATATTTTGTGAATATCAAAACAACAAAAGTGGATGCACTTGTACATGTATGAAAGCAGATGCTACGCGACAGGTGTCCTATTACCTTTTGCATAATTAGATCATTATACCCTCTACATTTCAGGATTGTCTGGCGTATATGTGAAGATGTTGGTATTCTGTTTGTGTCTATTATTGTGTGATACATATCAAGACAAATTAAATCGCGCGTGTGTGTGTGTGCGTGCGTGCGTGCGTGCGTGTTTGTATGCGTAAGTGTGTATAATGTAATTGCAAGTGTCTAACTGCTTAACGAAATATTAATACATATACTTAAAATACATCATACATGTATATGAGGCTTTGTTACATTAGAACAGCATAGTTTTCAATGCATTGAGGAACAACGATCAGTTGTGGTGGGAACGATGTTTTGTCCAATGAGATGACCACTGCGTTTTATGACAATGCATGACTAATGTGGTAGAAGAAGTAAGATAAATTATTATCCTGTTTTATTTCATACGAAAATGTATCCGATTTATTTTAGGGGTATCCTCCACTGAAACAATAGTCACGATCCAAAATTACAGAGTATGTGCTATCAGTTTCCAAACAAGGCACCAGTAAATACACCAAATGCGATTGTTCTGATTTAACTGTTCCACTTAAACGACTATAAACAACGGGGATTAAACAAAAGCCACATTAAACTATAACTTAAGAATCATTCAGAGCAAGAGCAAGAATAAAAAGAAAAAATGGACATATTGTTTTCAGGTAATGAAATCCAAAACTGTAACTGTCCTAGATATATAAACACCACTCTTTAAAACAAACAATCTACCTTTGTCCGCCACTTTACAGCCGTGTCATTGGAAACCAATACGTAACACCTTCAACGAATGAGTCAATATAAAAATCAGAACCGAGTGTAACTTGACAAAGAAATTAACAATGCCTAATCCTGCCGCCAACAGAGCAATGGTCGATGTTAGACGGGTGGTCTCGTGTTCCTACCCCCCATGGCGAAGGCCATGTTCCTAGTATATCTCCATTGTTAAATGAGTGCACCTAGTAGGGTAATCCCCATCCTTTAAACACGTCGCCAAGTGTTTATATATATGGAAGGGAAGACGCTGAAGAATCTGTGCTAGGCAATAAACAGGTAATAAAGTCCTAATGATGTGCAAATCTATTGTCATGCATGGTAGACAGGGGTATAGAGTCATTTCAATGCGGACTGGAGGCATTGTTGGTTTGTCAGTTTGTCAAAGGGATGCAATGCATCTGGGACTCATTTACCGTCAGTGGAGAGGTGCTGACAAGCTACTCTATGTCAGTTAAGGTCTATAATCCAGTTAGTGTCCAACACAAAGTTATTGCCCGACTGTCCCATGTCTAGCGGTGATGTTCTAACATGTGTCGCGCATGTATCACCAAAAAAGGGGAATGTATAGCGTTAGTTTTTAAATTCCAGTTGCCTTAAGAAGAAATTGGGATATCACATATAGAGGTACATTTGATGTACGGTCACACATAAACACGCAGGCCTTCATCATCAGATATCACAACATTTTTCATTGCGGTTGGAATATTTGGTCATTGACCGAGATTCAAAACATCAGTTGACCTCATAATGTGAGTGAGTTAAAAAATAAGTTTTAACTCACATCGGCAGTATAAGAATCATATTGTGACTATATAACTCAAAAGACCTGAAACACTAATTTGTGAAATTGGATAAACGAATGACATGGTATAACACTAGGAAAGGGTTATTTTCTCAGTTTTGATTCAATACCAGTGCTTTAATCTCATGGATGAATATACTGCATTGGATTTATCGCAAGACTACTGTGGAAGAAGCATCTATCTATGCATGAATACTGGAGTACTTCTCCACGAAGAAGGCAGTTGTATACCGTGCGATGCACCCGTACGTACAATGCACAGCTTTTTTGTATACCACCCGTTACTGCTACCCGTACGTATAATGTGCCTGGGTCGATCATATTCAAACATAATCGAAGTAATACAGTTTAAAGAAAGAGGCGTTGTTTATTCTTTAGAAAGTAGGATTTGATCACGTTAAAGCGGTACTGCAATCATCGTTTCTGCCAAAAGGTCAGGACGAGCGACATAAATAATACTGGATATACCCTGAATATGATCCTGCCTTGGTGAAGGTGCAGAGGCCTGTTCTATTGATGAAATATATTATGTAACAGACAAATGTTGTAGGGAGTTTGACCCTAATATGGGCCATGTCACAATATTGATAAAACATTCTGATACAACAACAGTCAAAAGGTTAGAGGCCACATAGACATGAACTGTTTGAAAAGTAACAATTAAATTGCTCAAATGTGTAATCCGGTATATATTCCACGAGGATGAGCAGTGATCTACCCGTATCTTCAATTTTAACATGAATATACGTAAATTAGGTTTTCCCTTCCGTTTAATAGTGCAGTAGGCTCATATGATGGTTGGCCATGATCTAAATTGGCCTACCCAACTTGTCAAGACAAAGCTAAATTCAGCATCGTGAATCATCTGTCTGAAGAATGAAAACACAATAGGTAATATTGAGTCATAGGTTTTATTTGAAATTCAATCTTTATCACAGGCTTTGTGTTGGATTCATGCAAATGCGACAACGATGATATATTTATAATGACAGCACTGGGTGACAAGTGATCACCAGATCTGGGGAGGTCAATGAACGGGAAAAGGGAGGGTTACGGTTGAGCTGGGGTAGGGCTACGACGGGATTGAGCTAGGGCTGGGTGGGGGTTGGGCTAAAGGGAGGTTTCTTGCGGGGGGTTGGTGGGTGGATGGTGGGAGACTGGGGTTGGTCGAAGAAGGGCATGGTTGAGACTGAGGTGGGTTTGGGCTTAGGAAGGGCTTGGTTTAAGATTGGGTGAGACTTGGGGTGGGGGTGAAGCGATGACGGGCTGAAATAATGGAGAGGGTTGGGGCATGAGAATAGAGGGTAGGGTATTATGCGTGGTGGAGGGGTACTGCAGGTAAGGTTGGGTTGCTATTGTTAGGGATGAGAGAGGGGGGTAATGAAAGGGTTGCTCCGGACGACGAAGGTTGATGAGGAAAGAAAGAAGATACACGAATAAAGGAAGCGTTCCTGTGAGATTACCGTACCCCAGTACGTGATAATCAGTTGAATATGAAGAGGCTGGAATGGAGGAGTTATCGTGCAAGATGATGAAGAGAGATAAACACGAGTTTTGCGTGGCAGACAAGAAGCGATGTAAGATTCTGAACATCGTGAATAAAGGCGTAAGAGCAGGACAACAGTCACAATTAATACATGGACAAATATGGAAACAAAGACAGGCGTCATGAAGAATATGGCAGGATAGTACTATGGTAAATATAGAACTTGAAGAAGCTGGGATAGTGAGGGATTGAGGCCTTTAAATTAAACTGAGTATTACTTGACATGGTTATGACAAAAATGAAACAGCTACGTTAAAGAAACTCCCATACCAAAGAAATAACGATACTGTACACGTGTGGGACTTTGGCAACTACTAGCTTAGGACCAGAACAAGCTTACTGGCTATGTACACTATATACAACATAATCATAATACTGGATGACCCTTCCCGGTATCATCATATAAATACTCTAGCCAATACAATGTTATTGTATGGCGTAATCTAGCACCGTGTTTTGTTCATGATATGACAATACCAATCTATAGCACAATGTTTGGTCACCCAGTCAATGGCAACGCAAATTATGATGCATCAACTAGTCTAAGCCGATGATGGATGGCGCCTAAATAAAGAGATATTTAGAAACGAATAAACTTCAATGCGATGTCTCTATGACACAAGTTTGGTTTTAATTTCAGTCATTAAAACAGTTCTTTGATGTAGTACTATGACATAACATTCTGGCATTCTCATCATCTCTTCTCGCTGTGTCTCGCTGTGTCTCGCTCCGTCTCGCTTCAGCTAAGATCTGACCGGGCAAAGACGTCGCCAAAGACCGATGGTTCCAGCCTGCCCGACTGTTATTCCCCGGAGGAGTCTGGTGTGAGACAAGGTGACGGTCCATTTCCCCCTTGCTTTGGTCTCCACGTTCGCTGGTGTTCAGCATGACGGAGTAATCATCTTTGGGCGCTGTTCAGCACATTTTCATGATGTTTATTATGTCTAGCGGGACACATCATTATTAGGTTGACTGTCAACGTTTAATCTGCTTTGAAATGGTTTTGAACATATCACAGTCTTATCGGCTTGTCAATGGTTGACTGGTTGGCTCGTCATTTACATAGAAAGTTCAAAGATTTGCCATTGATGATGTAAGAATTTGAAAGTTCTCGAGCAAATTCAGCTGTAGACTTCTTGACAGGATATTCTCCAAACAAACGTTTTTAAACAGTGTAGCTGTCGCCTTCGTGAGTCAAAGGGGGAGCAACTTCTGGCCAGGGAGTCCAGAAAAGGAAGTTTGACCATCGTCCTGTTCAAGACATGTCCATCGTCTCCTCGCCCTTGACGACAACTGTCGTGTGATTGTACAACCCCTCCGCTATCAGCCGCATTGCCAGGGGGTTCTTGGAACCGGTGCTCTTCTTCAGCTTGGCACGCTTATTCTGGAACCAGATCTTTACTTGCGACTCATTGAGGTTTAGTTCTCCAGCTAATGTCTGTCGTCTCTGTTCAGATAGGTAGTGGTTGTCGTCGAACTCTTGTCGCAGGCGCTGTAGTTGTGCTGTAGAAAACGCCGTCCTTGGACGCTTGTCGTCTTGTTTTTCAGTCTTCTTGCGAGGCTTACGACATCGTGGACCTAAAACGAGAGAAAAACATTCTAAAAAATAAACCCTAGACTTTAAATAGAGGTTGATGTTTGGAATAATTACTTTACTTGCGTAAATAGACCAAAAACAATAAGTATGCAATGTTATCGTAAATGTTAGATGCTTTAGGTGTGTTAAACTTTATATATATGTTTTTCTTAAATATCTTGATGCATGTACTAGTATCATGAATATATATATATATATATATATATATATATATATATATATATATATCTCTCTTAGCCAGTACGTTATTCATATAGATGGTAATTTAAGTTTATTTAAAGTTACAACAACATTAAATTAACATTAATATATTTTATAATTATAATAATAAATAAAATCCACAAAAACATTTCCAGAATCAAATGAAATCTCTATCTCAAGGCCTTAAGAGTTTCATATTTTTATAAATGTCACAAAAGCAAGCATAAAATAAAAGAGACAAATATAAAAAGCTACACAACGAGTAAATATGAAGTTTAATGTCCTTTAATACCGAAAGGAAAGGGGATTATATAAGGCATATTGACCAATATGATAATACGCGTTTAGGTAACTATTTTCTCTTTATGTATCAATAATCGATAAAACCATATTTCTCTTCCTTTTATTTCCCGCAACCTCCTTTTCAACACATTGAGTTACATTCCGAGTAGTTCTTTCCCCGACACGCGACTAGCCACCAAACAAACTTCACGGGAAGTTTTAAAAACGATCACTTTTAACTCCCGCTGAATTGCACAAAACCACTGAGATCATCAATTTTAGCAAGGAAACGTCCGGGACATGAACATAACGGTATAAGCTTGACAAATGTTAACCCATTGAAGAAGCGATAAATGTTTGGGTTAGAAAGAAAAACAAGTTAAACATATTAAATGAGGCGGACCAACACGTCGCGAGAAAACCTCTCCCAAGTCGGACTCGACGAGAGTTTCATTTCTGGGTGAACCTGAGACATATTTGTCGAAGCTGGTGTTGCGGAACAAACTTCACGCTTTACTGGGGAACATACGCAATCATTAAAGCTGATCAACTTGATAAATATTTAGGTAGGGAGAAAGAAGCTGATAACATAGGGGTATGGTTTCTTTTGAAACTTTTGAATGATTTTCTCAGACTGAATGGAAGTTAAAAGCTTGCTTTCTGGTGGAATATAGTTTCATTCATAATTTAGACACACAAAATTAGTTGGAAATACGGAGAATTAAGAGTGTCACTTGACATTTGTTTTACATTAGTTTTTTACACATATTGACGAAAAATAGACATTTTTGTAAACGGGTTTAGGCTAGAGCGTGTTTGGAATAAAACGTTTCAAAGCGTTGTGCATGTGTAGAAGAGGTTTGAGATAATATTCTAAATCAAAATCAGAAATTATTTCAAGACCAAACTATTTTCAAAGTTATAATTTTTAAACAGCAGAAAAACGGCGTTTCAACTTATTATTTTTAAAATAATGCATAGGCGTTGTCATGTTGTACTTATTATGAATAATAATATTTAAACAAATTCAAAAATATTCACCTGATGATGGTCTGTCTGAATAGCGAGTGCAGAAAACCCAGGCCGGCAGTTCGAGTTTACCGGGGGATGCGGTTCCTCCCTTGGGCTTGGTCACTCTCTTGGGTGAGGAGCTCTCCGGTGTCATCACACATCTTGGCGACAGTGGGGGTGGAGAGGGTGTCGTTGACACCCGTCTTCCAAAGTCAGGTTTGAGAATTTCATCTATGCTAAAATTTGTAATTTTTTTGCAAGGTCCGAGTGGCTGTTCGATCTCTGACATTCCTGCTTCTCTCTTAATCTCAAGTCCGACCACCATTGTGAGATATTACAGTGGGATTGTCGTGCAGAAGCTGAGACGTCGCAATGTGTACGGGGAAGTTCGTCGTACGCTATTTCATATAGCCGTGGTACACTATGAGGGCGGAGCCTAGGGATGGCTAAGTGTCGGAACATCGACCAGTGAAAACCGCGCTTATCGAATGATCCCGCCCGCCTGGGGGAAGTGACAGCTCATCCTATCACGGGGCTCGCGAGAGAAGCGGTAGTAGACTGTTCCCATATTAGCGTCAACACTGGCCGAAAAACACTTCATCAATCAATTTACCAATCGGAACTTTGATGTCTGGGGCTAATACAAAGATATCGCGACCAGGCGGGAATGATGTCTCGAGGGTTCGGGGATATTTGCTCAACTCTCTCACTTAAACGCTACACCTTGATCCAGGCTTGCCCAGAGCGATTGAACGTATCTATTTGCTTGTCTGTATATTTACCTGAACTTCTGTAATTGATCAGTGATCCTGAGTCGACCTTGTTCAATGATTAATTGATCTGTTATTGGCAATTCCAGGCCCGGCAGACGATTTCCAATCCAATTGTTACACGTCCCCCTTTCTCTCGCGTCTCAGACAAATGAGCCGATGGGAAGTGCAATTATCGAGCTCCTCTCTGCTGATGACTGGAATTACATGCGGGAATTTTCAAATGTTTAAATATTTAACAGATTTAATAACAGTGTTTCCGGTTACTAATGTCAACTTTTCAACACGGATCAGGCAAAGAAAATCAACAATCAATTCTCGCCGTGGGAATAAATCTGAACGTATAGCACAAACCATCACAGCCGTCTGCAAGGTATACACAGAGTTGAGAAACCAAATATGTTTGAAATAATATAACTTCACTTTTATAGCAGTAAATGCTGTCTTTGTTACAAATATCGACTATGTTGTTCATTTGCATAGATATGTTCTGTTAATGAAAGTAAATTGAAAGAATAGCGCGACTTGAAAGAAAACATTTTTATATCATTCTATTTTTATCAATACATGACCAATACAATATTTTCTATCATCCTTCTTTTTTTATTGAGGCGTTAACAATGTTAACATATTTATTCCCTACATTTTAAAAATAAAGCTACTATCTCAAAAATAAACAAAACACAGGTTGGTGTTGAAAAATACAAAGACAAAAAAAGACAAAACCTTTCAAATTCTGTCATTGTAAGAACAAGAAGCATATTTATTAAAATAACATCAAGCACTGTAATGCAAGTATAGTTAACACACGTAATTAAGCAGGTGCTGTAGAAATATATTGTAAACACTTTTGTGGGAATATGTGAGGTGCTGCTATTATAGATACAGATGCTCCTCTATAAGCTATCAGACGAACAGGACACATGTATAATAGATTTCCTCGCATTCTGGTCCGTCTGGGTTGCCCATCTAATATATCACTGTTTGTCCAGTAATGGCGTGAAATCAGCTCATTATGACAGTCTCAGACAAGAAAACTGCATTAGAAGAAACGGTCATATCCGGCACGTTCTGTCCATGCTGGTGACCCGTATCTAATGACGTCACGCTGTCTTGCAGGTCACATGATAACAACATGTTGTATGGTGTTGTATTGATCAGACTTACATATGTTGTTAACCCTTCGATGATTCTAAACCAACTTACGTGTTCTTTGCAAATGATGATGTAAACAAACGATATCTTGTAACGAATGAAATGTTGTACGCTAAAACCATTGGAATATATTCATGAATTGTTTTGGGGTGAGGTGAAATAAGGTTTAACGTCGCGTCCAAGATTATTGCACTTATATAGAGACGTGCATACCGTAGCCGATCATGAATACCCCAATATACCATGCGACATGCAGGGTAACAACCAGTACCCTCTTTTGACGTCGTTTTGTATGACGCGGCCGGGGATTGAACCCCGGACTTTCCGCTCTTCGGGTGGACGCTCTACCACCAGACCACGAGGGCGGTCTTGAATTGTTTTTACTACTACTACTACTACTACTACTACTACTACTACTACTACTACTACTACTAATACTACTGCTACTGCTACTACTACTACTACTACTGCTACTACTACTACTACTACTACTACTACTACTACTGCTGCTGCTGCTGCTGCTACTACTACTACTACTACTACTACTGCTACTACTACTACTACTACTACTACTGCTACTACTACTACTACTACCATTCGCTGTCTGGGCTGCGTGTAGAGGTGTCAAGGGCCCTGAGCTGATGATGAGCCTAACCAACCTGACTGTGCGAGTATCACCCAAACCCTCTTCACTGCATTTTTAAAATATTTAATTTATAAATATTAATAATAATAATTCTGAACATACTTCTGAAAATACATCAATATGTTTAGGGTTTATGATATCATTATTTTTATTATTATATATATTATTATGTATAATGTTATCATTCGTACCTAATAAAAACTTATGTCGACGTTGACATTTTACTTGTTATCATTGTCATTTTATTATCTTCCTTCGAATTAAGGAAATTTCTTAATAAGGACATGTTCGCAAAAAGAAACCAATGCTGCTCGAGAATGATAGCTACCTTTCATCACAGAGGAACAATAACAGAGAAAGAAAAAACCGCAAAATAGTCATGTACATGCAGCTTACACGACACAAGACATTTTCTACAAGAAGCCTCTGGCCAAGGTTTTCTGATCCAGTGGCGGGTGTAACAATTATTTCTTGGACATGAGGAATATTGCCCTCATCAAGATAGACAGACCAATTACAACCATGAAATCAAAGCGACATCCAGCCTTTAATTAAAGCGAAATGAGGAGATCCGGTTCTTTTGACTACATTTACAAACATGAATCGCGTGGCGATGTCTAGAGAAAATACCACACATAACGCGGATCACACAACAAGAAGGGCGTTCTTCCATTAGGCTGTTAGCACGCCATTTAATGTTCTTTGACGGTCGTGCAATTCCACAAGTGTAACAAAGTGTAACTCAATTCAACAATGTGTGACAGGGCAGTGATGACGATTGGCTAATTACAACTTCAAAGGACGCCGCGGTAGGAGACAGTGGTTCCCTTGACTCATCCAGTAGGCCTTCAGCTGTTCTCCTCCGTCTCTTCCGGGTCACACACGATTGAGCTATGAACTCCTAATGATAGCTTATTTCTGAACGAAATTAGCCCATTGACTCTTATCTTAAAACGATCAGGCATTTATAAAATGATTGATATTTCTGTTGCACTGGTTATGATATATCTTTCGAAAATATCGTCAGTAAACGTGACTGTAGTAATTTTGCTACAAAATATATCAGTTCCTAATGTAGCTGTATCAGTTCCTAATGTAGCTGTCAATAAATATTGTAGTTCGACAGATCAGATGAAGAACCTTGAATTCGACTCGACAAATGCTGAGTATGATGTGCTGTACTCCACATCTTCCTCGACTGTTCGTTAATAATATTTTAATCCATCAATACATCAAGATCCCAGCTTTCTGCTGGACATTTTTTTTTATCAAATCTCAAGCAAACGTTTTCATAAAGTGTTTCTCCCGAATGTTCCAGAACTAGATCTATTCATTAGATATCCCTTTCATTAAACGCACTGCGACCCATCATGTCGCAAGTAATGTTGCTTTCCCTAGCATCGTCTCTTGTGCAGTATCTTGTGTCAAAATTCATTTGAACAACTTCCATAATTTAACATATACACTTACACAAACCACACATTTCTATATTAAATGGGACATATGTAAATGATTTGAAAACAGAAAATATGCTTCACAAATGGCTACAAGTATATATATTTATACAGATTTTCGCTCCTTGAGTGTATACATCTCGGAAGGATACAATGCAGATGCATGCTACTCTTACTTACTCACTCAACTTCCTACTTTATCTTTAGCTACGGCACATACTTCCCAGTCTAATAAGTGGTGTACGACTTGGAGGTTGCAGGTACTCGTGTTAACATCTACCTTTAACATGAATTACGTTGTCATATGGCTACTTTTCTCCATGCCTATGCAATAAGGCCCATTGCACTGGCAATAAACAGCTACTAAAGCGCACTCGAGAAACACAACTGCAAGTGATATTTATTTCTTGTCTCCCGGAAAACATGGAACACTGTTCTACATATCGAAATATTGAAACGGAGAAAAGGCTTAGAAACAGACCCAAACACTAGGTTGTCAGGTTTCAATTTCCTTTTTAATATTTTTTAAACTGTGACATAGACAGAACCAAATGAAAAAAGCTTGGAGCAGAGTTCTGTTCGAGCACAAAGGGTGATTCACGGTTTTATTGTTTTGCGGACAGATGTAAATGCGCCAGGTGAAATAATAGGAAACAATGATAGGAAATATACCCCCTCGCCCTTTGGTTATCCGATCAAGTTGTAGATTACAGTGTAATTGTCCAGTTAATATCTCCATGGTGGTCGGCAGGATGGCGCACTGTAAACATATGGTGCTTTTCGCGTAGCAATAAAGTTAATGCGTTCCTGAATTCGTCAATTTTCTAGATTTGAGGTGAAGGTAACCGCCAAATTATACGAAAATAAAATGGCGATATTCTCAATTATTTAATTCGTCATTAGAATGATAAAACGCCGGTCTAACCGACGATAGGTATTGGATAAAAGTCAAGGTATTGTTCATTGTTTATGTGCAGTCTTCAACAGGTTGTATCTTGATTAAACGACTATGTTGTTTAAGTGCCGTGTTATATATTTGCATTGTAAATATCACATAAACAGATTTAGTTTCCAGTGTGTTTGTGTGTTGGGGACGGATTTAGGTCTTTACTGCTCGGCGCTCGGAGTTAATTACAAGGGAGGTAAATTGGTTAGCGGAGTGATATGGGCGAAGAAGAGACGTGATAGCGTTGTTTAACTTGAGATCTCCGACAGACACCACGTGATAGGCCTGATTGCTTTCTCTGTCGTTTCATGTATTCTGTGTTTACACACGAAAACAACAACCCGACTTGTGTTAAAAAAGCACGGGGCTAATTAAGAGCTTGTGGAAGTCAAATTTCCAATTCACTGCAAAAAATCAGGAACATAACAAGAACGTACAGGGTCAACTGAAATTATCTCATTTCTGTTTTTGTACACAACGTCAAGCGTGTATATTCACAAGAAGAGTATAGAATTATATTTAGAAAACAACGTTTAAAGTAAACAGGGAAATTAAAGTATTGCCTTGCGTTGAAGTAAACACATTCGGTGTAAACAACAAAGGGTTAGAAAAGGTATTGACTTGGTGTGTTAATTCGATTAATTGAACTAAAAATAACGTATATATGCAATTTGAAATATCTGTCACTGTTATAATACTTTTATGACCAAATGGGAAATATACATTTGCATTTACATTGTGTTTAGATAGTAATAGTTATAGATTTACTGACACCGAATTATATAACGACATTTATAGCTGTCAGAGAATGTTCGTTGTTAGAGGTAAGAGGATTCGTTTTTCTTGGTTCTTGGTAGACGTCAGTGACAAATCTAATGAATGTTAGTTCCAGCTACAATGGCGCAATTACATGTTAAGGGTAGTTCCTGTGAAATCGTTGACATACGTCCTATATTTAAGTCGATTACTATCAAGTATTACACGTTCTAACCAGTATACGTATAATTACGGGTAGCCTCGCCAACGCCTCGCTGTCGACCTGGTTGTCAAGTAGAAGACAGGCCTGAGGCAGGGTGATTACTTCTCCCCTCCCGTATTAAGATAGTGTCACTGATTACGGTGGGTGCGACAAGCATATCTACCTACGCCTGGCATTTATGTACATCTCATTTACAGATAATTAGGCGTTAATCGCACCACTTAGGACGTCCTTTTGTCTTGTACTTGCTGGTTAAAGTTATTTGACATGGGGGACGGCATTGGCGTGTTTGACTATCTTATGATTAAGATTTATTTTGCTGAAGTTACCATGACTTATAATAAAAAAATATATAATAACATAAAGTCCGCAACAATTGCAACACTAATGTTAGTCCTAATAATTATGACATTATTACTAACCACAGCATATAAAAAAAATATGATGTTTGAAATTGTTCACCCACCATTGACATATGTACCAGACTAATGAGAGTGATAGTCGATTGTGTTGTTGATGGCCATGATGCCTTTATAATAAGGATGGGTCTGGATATAACAATAACAGCGAGTGAATGAGTAGGGTTTTACGCCACGTTTAACAATATTCCAGCCATATCAAGGTAGGGGACACCTGAAATCGGCTTCAAACATGGTTCCCATGTGGGGAATCGAACCCGGGAATTCGGTGTGACGAGCGAATTTTTTATACACTAGACTCCCCAACCGCCCCGATACCAATAACAATAACAATGAAAACACAACTACTACTTCTACTATTACTATAGTTTATTACAGAGGCATTTGTTTACAAGTGTGTACATTATGGGTACGAAGATATTTTATATCGGACCATATCTGGCCTAGAAAACACGTGCATAAAGTAAACACAAACCATTTGCAAATTAATAACATAGAACAATTGTAAAGATATACCAACAAACATGCATGCCACTACTGCTACACAATTACACACATTCCTCAACACACTCATACATTTAAGCCGACATATCTGCTCCCATCATGTACATATTTATCAATCATGACCCACCCTTTTTAAACCCCTTTCATGTCAAACAACCTTCCACAATCTGGTCCCAGACATACTCTTTCATTAAGTCATAGTCACATCACTTGGGTGATGATGTATGATTAAATATTAGTCACATTAAATATATAACAAACTTGCGGATCTGTGTAGTGTTTTGAATGTTTTTAGTCACAATTATGACGTCTTTGTGACATCCGCTCCTTGTTCATTTTGCAAAACTATACGTTTGTCATCCGAGCGCAGCATGTTTTCTGTCAGTGTTCTTACACCAAAGAGAGTCTTAACACAGACATTCCGTTGTTTACCATACCGTAAAATAAACGATGTTTACTTTTCTGTCAATTGCAACATACCAACTCGCTTCAGATTTTGAAATATGGGCGAAACGAAATAGAGGTAAAACGCCAACAGAACTTTTATTATTTACAATATTATGAAAGCCTTACCGACGTTCTCGAATTGAAAACTACGAAACTTGCAAATCATCTGCTTGTGCCACCTACCCAGAAATTACAAGCGATTTCCCGTTTTTCTTCCCCTAAACCCCCATTATCCCGTTCCCTCCGTGTTACTTTATCGTCACCGCTGAAGTAGAATCAGCTGGTGTGCATGGCCGACAACGAATTAGATTAAAACTTATCCTTGCGTAAGTTTCAATTTCTTTCATTACTTTCAATAATATAAAACAAATATTTGCATTGCTGTTCATGATCTTATAACACTCAACGCGCTCTAAACGAGTATCCCTCAGAGATTAATCATTTTATCACAAACCTCACTTTAATCCACTAACCCTAAACGTTCTTAAATGATCACAAACTTGATATTAAAATAATATTTTCGAACGTTTCAAGCGGAAACTCTCCGAACCTTTTTGAGTCGTACGGAAATGTGCGTTCGAAAAGTTCTTCAAAACAGCTTATTTTTAAACTAATATTTAGCTAAGTATGAAAAAACCCGGGTTAGAATATTGGCGGTTATTAAGCAGGGAGACCGGTAGTTTGAGCGTGTAATGCATTCAACAGGGCTGCGCCGTACACCGCGTGTTTATAGCCTGTGGGCGCTGAAGGTGACGATGAGACGATGCCAGTGAGGGGTGGGGTGGGGTGGGTAAAGTGATGTTGGGGAGGTCGATGGTCGATGGTGGAGAAATTGTTGAAGCTAATATTGAAATCAGGCTTACTGAAAATATCTGAACCCGATCTATAAATCTCAAACTGCAGCGAAGGACGAAGATTTGTAAATGACCCTATCGAGGAGGGTCGGAATGGGGAGTTACTGTAAGGGGAGAGGAGTGTTGGTGGTGCGGTGGTTGTGGGGGGGGGGGGGGGGGGGAACTTTCTGATAATTGGTGTCTGAAGGAGCTCCATCCGCATGGTCTCTGGCATCGACAACGATGGTAAGATACAATGTTGTCTGCAAACTACGTTTTGTCCCATATATCTTATTTACAATAAATAAAAATCCAAATAGAGCCCAGAGCAATCCTTAATTCATAGAGCTGAGGTAATCGAGACTTACCAAATCATTCTAGACTTCAGTTGGACTTCTTTTTTAATTTATTGTCGGTGTGTAATCTATCGGTATATCCTGCAGTGTATGCGGTGTGTAATAAGCGTATCACACAGTGCATTCGGAGTGAAGTCTGAGTACCATACACTTCAATTCTGAGGCAAGCACTGTATCGATCGGACATATTTTCACAGGGAAATCACCGCGGGAACTTGCTTCCGATGCAATTCCCTATTTTGAATTGTACCTTATGTTCCCGATTTTTTTTTTTCAGGTAAAACGTTGATTTGCCTTTGCATGCGTTTGTGACGGGTGCCATCGACGGTGCAGGATACGCTTACTTTTTCGCGAACACCTGGTATCATCACAACTTGATTCATTAACTCATGCTTATGACATAGTCGCGATCGTAAATCGTTCTGCTTTTAGCAGAGATTTCTACTGAATATTGGACCCGTGAAGATCCGGGGTAGAATAGGTCTTCAGCAACCCATACTTGCCGTAAAAGGCGACTATGCTTGTCGTAAAAGGCGACTAACGGGATCGGGTGGTCAGGATCGCTGACTTGGTTGATGCATGTCATCGATTCCAATTGCGAGGATCGATGCTCATGATGTCAATCACTGGATTGTCTGGTCAAGACTCGATTATTTCACAGACCGCCGTCATATAGCTGGAATATTGTTAAGTGCGGCGTTAAACAACAAACAAACAACAAAAACTGAATATGGAAAGGGTTTTCTCACGTTTATTTACCAATGGTACGATTATATTAGCGACTTTTGTCATTTTAAACGTGTGGTAATTGTCGGGTATGTATGCACATTAACAACATGCCACATATGAATCTGCTTAATGTATTAGATGACGAGACATCCAGTACGTATAGAAGACATCCACACACACTTGTAAGTGCTACAGGTAGGTCTTACCACGGACTTGTATAACGGTTATATAGGTCCGTGATCTTACGCACTTTCGCTTTTCTTAAAAAACTATGTATAGGCGCATAGTTTTGCATAAACGATTACAGAGCGTAGAGTGAATATGTGCATATTACGATGGTGATGCCCTTACAAAAAAATATCCACTTTGTGCGTGCGTGCGTGCGTGCGTGCGTGCGTGCGTGCGTGCGTGCGTGCGTGCGTGTGTTGTTTAACACAACACTCACCAATATCCCAGTGGTCTGCAGATAATAGAGTCTGGACCAGACAGTCCAGTGAGTGATATTGTGCGAAACGATCCACGCCGTCCGGGTACGATGACACGCAATCAA
Organism: Haliotis rufescens; assembly: GCF_023055435.1. NCBI lineage: Eukaryota > Metazoa > Mollusca > Gastropoda > Lepetellida > Haliotidae > Haliotis > Haliotis rufescens. The sequence goes on along the minus strand of NW_025964112.1, from coordinate 59,959,486 downwards.
CCAAGGCACCGAGCCTGGCTACCGGCTCCACTGAGTCACCTGCTACGAGGGGGAGATTCTTGATGACTATATTGATGACTACATAAGTCTTAGAAGAAATTTAGTTTTGTATGTCGCGTATACGTGAGTGAGTGAGTGAGTGAGTATTGTTTTACGCCGCTTTTAGCAATATTCCAGCAATATCACGGCGGGGGACCCCGGATATGGGCTTCACACATTGTACCCATGTCGGGAATCGAACCCGGGTCTTCGGCGTGACGAGCGAACGCTTTAACCACTAGGCTACCCGACCGCCCCTTCACGTATACGTAGGGGAGAGGTGTCAGTTGGTGAAACTGAGTGTACATGGTGACTTACTACCGCGTGTAACAACTTAAGACAAAACTAAATGTGAAGTCGCATTGAATTGAATAATAACAATTTCTGGTAACAAAATGAAAACTTTATATTAAATCAACCAGAATCGATTATATACAGACCGCCGTCATATAACTGAAATATTCCTGAAACTAATAAAACATTCACTAGTTCTTTCTTGGCTTTGGCTTTACACTAAATCGGCACCTTATTTAAAATATATTTTGCCAGCGTTAAACATCAAACAAAAACTCAATCCATAAAGTACTATAACTTTGCCAGTGCTTTCATCTTCAAATTAAATCTCATAATCATTGTCATCAGACTATAGCTTCTGCACTAAGAATCATTTTAGCTGTGCAATATTTAGGCAGTCAAAATAGGCATAAACACCCTGAAAATACTTACAATAACACTC